>NC_081321.1:21815591-24215591 GCF_026419965.1 Kogia breviceps
TGCAGATACTGAGATAGAAATAGCCATGCACAACACCTCCTCCCCACGGTGAGATGGGTATTTTATTTTATTTTTTTATTTTGTAGTACGCGGGCCTCTCACTGCTGTGGCCTCTCCCATTGCGGAGTAGGCTCCGGACGCGCAGGCTCAGCGGCCACAGCTCACGGGCCCAGCCGCTCTGCAGCACGTGGGATCTTCCCGGACCGGGGCATGAACCCGTGTCCCCTGCATCGGCAGGCGGACTCTCAACCACTGCACCACCAGGGGAGCCCAGAGATGGGTATTTTAATAGTTGGCCCATTGCTGCCATTTTCACACTTCACCCTCCTTAGTCCTTCTCATTTTTGCCCATAGCGCATGCTAGTTCTTTGCTTATAGCTCCACCACTGCTAGAATACAGGGTAGCTCACCTCTCAACGTGTCTTTCTTTAACCTTCAAGAATCCTAATATCTGTCAGCTTTTAAAAATGTGTGCCCATGGGCTTCCCTGGTGGCGCAGTGGTTGAGAATCCGCCTGCCGATGCAGGGGACACGGGTTCGTGCCCCGGTCCGGGAAGATCCCACATGCCGCGGAGCGGCTGGGCCCGTGAGCCGTGGCCGCTGAGCCTGCACGTCGGAGCCTGCGCTCCGCAATGGGAGAGGCCACAACAGTGAGAGGCCCGCGTACCACAAAAAAAAAAAAAAAAAATGTGTGCCCGACTAAAAGGAACAGGAGCGTTCATTTCCTTGTAACTTGTTTTCTGTTACTTAGAGCCAGAAAAATCATCATCAACAACAACAAACAACAAAGTGGTGAGCTTGCAGTAAAAATTATATATGCACTCAGGTACTTAAAGACCACAGCAAAGGAAGGAAGGCGACATCAGTTAGGGTCTTTGGTTGTGCGAAAAGAGACATTCTGGCTAACATGGGGAAAGGAATTTATTGGAAGGATCTGGAGTAGCTCCAGGAAAAGCTAAACAAAGGGGTCATGAGAGGCGTAAGGATAGGGGCAGCTCTAGGGGTCCAGGTGGCGGGAACTAAGGCCCAAGATCCTTGAGGCACTGCAGCCTGATGCAATGGTCAGCCATTCCCCAATCCTTGACGCCCTCTGCTCAAGACACAAATGCCAGAGAAAGAGAGGATGATGGTTCCAGTGTGGGTCACAGGCCCACCCTTCCACTGGTAAGAGATGCGGGAATGGCGGGAATGGGGCATTTAGGCCTCTGAAAGAAAACCCAAGCAGTAGGTACCCAGAAGAGCCCAGAGTTCGAAGCAAGAACATGGTGCTGTGCTCAAAAGAAGAGGATGCCATGCGGGCAAAACCCACAAGGGGCCAGCAGAGTTAAGAAGTAAATTGATTCAAACGGGGACAAGTAGATTTAATCTTTTGTAAAATTTATCGTTTTCTGTCTGTTGAGAGTAGCCACTTCCCCTCCCCTTTTTTAAAACACAGAAAGCCAAGATACAAAAAAGTCAGTGTTCAAGGTCAGGCTATCAAGAGGATTCATTGACTGAAAGTAGAAATACCATATGACCCAGCAATCCCACTACTGGGCATATACCCTGAGAAAACCATCATTCAAAAAGAGTCATGTACCACAATGTTCGCTGCAGCTCTATTTACAATAGCCAGGACATGGAAGCAACCTAAGTGTCCATCGACAGATGAATGGATAAAGAAGACGTGGCACATATATATAATTGAATATTACTCAGCCATAAAAAGAAACAAAATCCGGTCATTCGTAGAGACATGGATGGATCTAGAGACTGTTATACAGCGTAAAGTAAGTCAGAAAGAGAAAAACAAATATTATATATTTGTTTATTATATATATATATATAATATATATAATATTATATATATATATATTATATTATATATATTATATATTAACGCATATATGTGGGCCTAGAAAAATGGTACAGATGAACCAGTTTGCAGGGCAGAAACTGAGACACAGACGTAGAGAACAAACGTATGGACACCACGGGAGGAAGTGGCAGGGGGGTGGGGGGGTGGGTGTGACGAATTGGGAGATTGGGATTGACATGTATACACTGATGTGTATAAAATGGATAACTAATAAGAACCTGCTGTATAAAAAAATAAAATTCAAAAAAAAAAAGCTAGTGGGAAGCAGCTGCATAGCACAGGGAGATCAGCTCGATGGTTTGTGACCACCTAGAGGGGTGGGATAGGGAGGGAGGGAGACGCAAGAGGGAAGAGATATGGGAACGTAGGTATATGTATAACTGATTCACTCTGTTATAAAGCAGAAACTAACACACCATTGTAAAGCAATTATACTCCAATAAAGATGTTCAAAAAAAAAGAGGATTCATTGATTAAGAATATTAAACATGATATAACCCTATGAGTCAGTATATACTAAGTACTTTCCATATATTTGCTAAATCAATTCCCAGAACAACCCAGAGAGGTAGGATTCTTATCAATCCCGTTTTATGAAGGAGGAAACTGAGGCCCAGAGAAGTTAAGTAACTTACCCAAGACTACACAGCTGGTACCATATGCAGCAGAGTAAGGATTCAAGCCCAGGCAGTGTGGGTCGGTCTGTGCTCTTATCCACCATGCTGTCTACCTCAGAATCTTTCTATAACAAAATAGAATTTTATAACAAAATACTTCCAGAAAATGTGCAGCTCTGATCATCCTTCCTGTGGTGGACGGAAGGAGCAAGGGGAACAGGGACATTTTAAATGACAGTCAATAATCCCACCCACGTGGACCCGACTTGGGGATTTTATCAATAGACACCTGTTTCCATTCAAATATAACGCAGCAGGACAGAAGTCACTGGCACGGGGAAGACACAGGCTCACATCCTGGGAAGCCGGCTACAAGGTCCTATTTCCTCAGGGCAGTTATTCGAAAGTATGGGTCGTTTTATTTTTAGTTTCCTTCAGATTCCACCCCAGAGCACATCCCTTCACTGTCTCTCCCAGACACTCCTCTGCTTTTCAAAAAGAGAAACACTGAACCTTCTCTCCTTCACACTAAAAGGCCTTTGTCCGAAACCACACATGTCGATTTTAAACAGAAAATCGTATTAAAGCACAGTGCTTCCTTTATGTGCCTCCTGCAGCTTTCTGAGTTCCTGTGTCCCTGGATTTATGATGTGTTCTACACTTTCCACATTCTCAGTGCTGTTTTCCCACATTTGAAGGAGAAATGATCAAGAGATTTGTGCTGGAGTAAATTTATTCTGTCTTGAGCTGGGTGAACGTTCCAAATTCACCACAGCATGGAAAATATAAATGCCGTAAGCATCGTGCTTCCTCCCCAGACACTGCCGGCGGACACACACACGGCCTGGGGCACCAATGAACGTGGCATTTTGTCATCCCTCCTTTGCTCAGAGCTGTTGGCCTTTTCTGAATTGAGTGACAGGAACCTGACCAGATTTCATGACCCTACCAGTTGGTTTCACACGGGGAGAAAAATCTCCTGGGCCCTTTTTAGCTCCCTTGCTGTCATGGAGGGGAACGCGAGCTTTGGGGGCTGAGAGCACTGAACTGCGGACGTGCCCCCAGTCTCAGGACAGGACGCTGCGGGGAGCAATAGAAGAAGGTGTAAAGTGGAAGTTCATTTTCACCTTTCAAGAAATTAAACTGTTGACGCTCAGTCAGCATCTTAGAGTTATACGTCGCTCTATTTAAGGATAAGGAGGTGGGCTTCCCTGGTGGCGCCGTGGTTGGGGGTCCGCCTGCCGATACGGGGGACGCGGGTTCGTGCCCCGGTCCGGGAGGATCCCACGTGCCGCGGAGCGGCTGGGCCCGTGAGCCACGACCGCTGAGCCTGCGCGTCCGGAGCCTGTGCTCCGCGACGGGAGAGGCCACAACAGTGAGACGCCCACGTACCGCAAAAAAAAAAAAAAAGAAAAAAGAAAAGAAAAGAAAAAAGAATAAGGAGCTTAGGCAAGGGAGCAGAAACCTGGAAATAATGGTTTGCTGGCTGGGATTTTTCACACAGAGGGTCCGGATGCTGCAGCCTTCTTTTCTGTTTCCTTCCATATGTAATGCAACTGTCCACCTGCTCCAGCCCCGTCATGTCGAGAAGACTTCCTTCTGTAGTGGACTTGGTTCCTCAGTGAGAGGTGGGCAGTCACAGGGTTGGGTGGGATGTCAGCAGACAGAACAATCTGCAGGGTTGGCGAGGGGATTGGCCACCTCCCCTTGATGTTTGAGACTGGCCATGACCCATCATAAAGCATCTTTACTATATGAATTTGGTTCGGTCAGTTTTCAAGCCCTTCATGCTTTGCTGCTTTTCTTCTTGCCCCTTTACTATTAAAAAATCACTTATTCCGTAGTTTCTTTCAGCGTCCTAATGGGTAAGACAGCAGGGCAAGGGCAGACAATGTTCTGCCTTTGGGTGACCTGCTGGGTAAGACCAAGAATATCTTTCATCTAAAAAAGTCGACGCAAACAGAATTAAGGACATAAAGAACTGACGAAGCGAGAGAGTGGCATGGACATGTATACACGACGAAACGTAAAATAGCTAGCTAGTGGGAAGCAGCCGCATAGCACAGGGAGATCAGCTCGGTGGTTTGTGACCACCTAGAGGGGTGGGATAGGGAGGATGGGAGGGAGGGAGATGCAAGAGGGAAGAGATATGGGAACATATGTATATGTATAACTGATTCACTTTGTTGTAAAGCAGAAACTAACACACCATTGTAAAGCAATTATACTCCAATAAAGATGTTAAAAAAAAAAAAAAGAACAGACTGGTGGTTGCCAAGGGGGAGAGGGTTAGGGGAGGGCTGGAGTGGGAATTTGGAGTTAACAGATATAAACTTTTATATACAGAATGGATAAACAACAAGGTCCTACTGTATAGCCCAGAGAACTATATTCAGTATCCTATGATAAACCATAATGGAAAAGAGTTTAAAAATGTACAAATATGTATAACGGAATCACTTTGCTGTACAGCAGACATTAACACAACATTGTAAATCAACTATACTTCAATAAAATAAAAAAGAATGGAAAGAAAAAAAGTAGAGACAAATGACAGGGTAGTATTAAAAATCAATGGAGGGAGATAAGGACTAGTCAATAAGGAAAAATGAAACCATTGCTTATCCTTGTGGACCAAAAATAACATAAAACCTTTGCTTATTATCATGTTAAAATCTCAGTTTCAAGCTTACTAAGATCGAAGTGGGAAAAATCAAAACTTTAAAGCTTTTAAATAAAATATAACATTCTGTTCAGAAGACTTTCTTTCAAAGGGACACAAAAAACTGCACACCAAGTGAAGAGTTGATAAATTTGAGTACATTAAACTTAAAATTTCTGTCAAACAAAAACACAAAACCCAAATAAAGATAGATAGCTACAGGCTAGGGAAAGACATTTGCAATGTGCACACATGCGCGCACGCGCACTCACCCACACAAATAAATAAAAAATAAAAGCAGAGACCTTTCGTTTCCTCCCTGGCCTGGATCCAGTGTCTCTCCCCTCGCTTTCTTGTCTCCAGTCAGGCTAGCCTCCTTGCTGTTTCTAGAACACCCATAGGCACCCTCCCACCTCAGGACCTCTGCTCGGGCTGTTTCCGCTGCCTGGAGCGCTGCAGCCCCAGGTGGTATCCACTCCGCTAACACCCTCACTGTCGTCAAGTCTTTGCCCACTTTCTCATTAAGGCCCACCCTGAAACTCGTATTTCACTCAGCAACTGCTCTGTCCCTCTCCCCTCCCAGTCCCCTTGCCCTGCTCCTTTATTCTACAGCACTTACCCCTTCTCACAGCTATAGCACCTATTTATTTATTATACTTATTATGGTTCCTTGCATTAGAATTAAAGCTCGTGGGGACAGGGATCTTTCTTTATTTGGTTCACTGGTGTATCCCAAGTTCCTGGAACATCGACTGGTACAATCACGCAAAATAGTTACAGGAACTCAAAAAGAATCTGAAGGAGCAAAGGAATGACCCTCACTGGATGGAAGTCAGTGCTTACCAATCACAGTGACACAACCCTCAGATGTACCACCAGTGGGTTACAGATGTGCTGAGATATTGACACCCTCACGCTTGAGGCGGCTGGCCAGGGTCTGGGGCAGCAGAGGACCTGTGCAATTATGTCCAGTTACGCTGTTAAGTTGCCTTTTCCCTTTACCCCACCGTCCTTCATAGCATTGCCACTTTCTAGGTGTGCCAGGACATTAAAAGTTCAGGAAGCACTGCGATGGCTAAGCTGTGCCTTGTCATGTAAAAATGGATATATTGTGTACTTTTCACCCTAAGTGTCTCTCTCTGGATGTGCCCCTGTATCTTGACATCAGAATTCCCCAAACTCAATCAAATGTTGATTCAATGACAATTTCTGTTTTTCCTCCATGAAATGTTCTTTTAAACAAATGATTTTATGCCATAAATCATGCATGTTTGAGAACATAAAGAATGTATGTTAAATGAATCAAAGAATTAACGAATATGTAACAAAAGAGTGGGAGAAATATTTAAAATGTTAAAATTCTTGACGGTTGTTGCAGAGAGTGGTGGTGAGAAAATCAGGAGGTCTGAAAGATGGTGCTAATGAATTTAGCCCTAAATTTTTCTGCCTGGTTGCTCTAAAATGGAAGTTCCTTTAAGAGGGCGGGTTGATGGGAGGCCTTCCCTACAAAGACCTCAAAGTCTGGGGATCTGCTTCCCAAAATATTCCTCCTGGGCCCCTTAACACAAAGAAAGCTCAGCATCACCTCTAGTTTAATCCTCACCTGGGTATATATAATAAGGAAGGTCATGGTGCTAGATCTATCTGCACTAGTTTTCTTAAAAAACATCAGTGCGGGGCATATGCAAAGTCTCGGCTGCTGGGTGAGCAGGTATTAAAGCAGAGCTATAAAGGACTGAGAGGTAGTGAGCCAGAGATTGAGAAACAAGACCAGAAGAGCCAGGGGAAGCCTGGGAGGAAAGCTCAGGGCTAGACAAGGCAGTTGGCTGGATATGGAAGTGCCCAGATTCTGGCAAGCACGAGAGATCTTGGAGCCAGGAGTTAGGCAGAAGCCAGGAAACTCTGGGTTCATGAGGTGAAGGCTGAAGGGTGTGGAGAGAGAGAGTCAGGAACAAGGCAGCAGGAACCAGCATCAGGGATGCCTTGAAACCAAGACAACTGCCTCTGCCAGGCAGGCTTTTATATGCGTCTTGCCAAGGCAAAATGCAGCATCTGGAACAGTTTGCCCGGGGCCTGCAGGTGGGAGCAGGGTGAAGAGGTGATGAGGTTCCATGGCCAGGATATAGCTACAGCCAAGGGAAGGTTCTGGCATTCAGCCTGTCTCTCTGAGAAGGCAATCTTTCCCGTCCCCTCTTTCTAGATCTTATGCAGCATTGAAGGATGAGAGTTGGATGTACTGTGACAACCTGTTAGGACTTTTTAGGACAGTCAGTAATGTCAAGCATTCCATCCCTAATGGACGTGGCCCTGCCTTGGTCCCTTCTTGCCATCTCTCATGTTACCCTGGTCATCTGAACCCCACTTATGACCTAGAAACTCTGAGACAGACTAACCATGAAGCCCAAAATGAGGATGCACGTTCGCCGAGGTCCCTTTAACAGTGGGGTCATGGACAGAGGAGCCACAGCTATCCACTTTGAGGACCCTGGGAAAGGTTGATAATGAATGAGGGGAGTTCAGGATGGGACACATCCAGGATCTGACCATCACACAAAGGGCCTAGGTTCCATATTTGTGATTTTAAGAATTAATGCTCGTCAATTGACGTAATAAACATGGTTTCTCTTCTCCATTTGTCCAACTAGTATTTACTGAGTACCCACTACATGCCATGCCTATGCGGCTCCTACCAGCATTAACCTGGCTCCCCTGGCCAACCTGGGATGCCTGTATTCTGTCGCTCAACCCCCTTCTCCAGTTAGCTGATACTTTGCTCTCTGAATGACGTTCGCTATAACTTTATGTTACTCTTACCTGCTAATGATTTTTGCTGCTATCTGAATTTCTAACCCTTCTGCAGGCATTTAGAAGATGACTGTTCGGCCTCTGCGTGTTCTTCTGCTGTTACATATTTCCAAAGCAAGAAAGGGCATTTACATGGAAGATGCAAACCCAGGAAGCAAACGGTTACAGTGTAGCCTGCAACCTGTTCTCCAGCCCCAGATGCACTTGGACTTGGTATTCTAGGGCCTGCAAGCCATTAGGGCATAGACTATTTAGGTGATGTGGTTGGACCCTGGGGACTGATGTGTTGGATAGAGTAGGTCAGATCTAGCAAAGATGGAGAGAAAGAAAAGATGATAATAAAGACTGATAATTACTGAATAATAATAATATGGTAGTCATTATGACATAGTTATAGGGGAGAACACAGACTCTGAAGTCAAGAAGACAGGAGTTCAAATACCAGCTCTGACACTTACTATCTGTGTAATCCTGACCAAGTAACTTGACTTTTTGGGTCTTAGTTTCTTCATCTCTGATATAAATATAAGAATGCCTACCTCACAGTGAGACTTGCTTTGAAGATTAGATAAACCGGGTCATGCATTTAAAGTGTCTAGAGGACAAGTCCTTTGGTTGTGACACAAAACAGGTGCTTAATAAATGGTAGGTCATAATGAGGTGGATAGACCTGGAATCTGTCATACAGAGTGAAGTAAGTCAGAAGGATAAAAACAAATACCGTATGCTAACACAAATATATGGAATCTAAAAAAAAAATAATGTCATGAAGAGATTAGTGGTAGGATGGGAATAAAACACAGACCTACTAGAGCATGGACTTGAGGATATGGGGAGGGGGAAGGGTAAGCTGTGACGATGTGAGAGAGTGGCAGGGACATATACACACTACCAAATGTAAATTAGATAGCTAGTGGGAAACTGCAGCATAGCACAGGGAGTTCACCTCTGTGCTTTGTGACCACCTAGAGGGGTGGGATAGGGAGGGTGGGAGGGAGGGTGACACAAGAGGGAAGAGTTATGGGAACATATGTATATGTATAACTGATTCACTTTGTTGTAAAGGAGAAGCTAACACACTATTGTAAAACAGTTATACTCAAATAAAGATGTTAAAAAAAAAGTTGTCATTAAGAGAATAAAGAGGAAAGCCATAGACTGAGAGAAAAATATTTGCAATACGTAACTCTGACAAAGGACTTGTATCCAGAATATACAAAACAGTGTCTACAACTCATCAGCTCAACTGAAAAATGGGCAAAATATTTGAAAAGTTACTTCACGAAAGAAGATATATGAATAGCCAATAAACATAAAATGATAACTCAACATCATTAGTCATAAGGGAAGTACAAACTGAAACCTGTTTGCCCACTGGAATGGCGAAATTAAAAAAGGCCAATAGGAGACGGCTTAAAGATGGCAGAGGAGTAAGACGCGGAGATCACCTTCCTCCTCACAGAGACATCAGAAATACATCTGCACGTGGAACTTCTCCTATAGAACACCCACCGAACGCTGGCAGAAGACCTCAGACCTCCCAAAAGGCAAGAAACTCCCCACGTACCTGGGTAGGGCAAAAGAAAAAAGAAAAAACAGAGACAAAGAATAGGGACGGGACCTGCACCAGTGGGAGGGAGCCGTGAAGGAGGAAAGACTCCCCCACACTAGAAGCCCCTTCGCGGGCGGAGACTGCGGGTGGCGGAGGGGGAAGCTCCGGAGCCGCGGAGGACAGCTCGGCCACAGGGTACGGAGGGCAAAGCGGAGAGATTCCGGCAGAGGATCTGTACCGACCGGCACTCACCAGCCCGAGAGGCTTGTCTGCTCGCCCGCCGGGGCGGGCGGGGCCGGGAGCTGAGGCTCGGGCTTCAGTCGGATCCCAGGGAAAGGGCTGGAGTTGGCAGAGTGAAGACAGCTTGAAGGGGGCTAGTGCGCCACGGCTGGCCGGGAGGGAGTCCGGTTGAAGTCCGGAGCTGCTGAAGAGGCAAGAGACCTTTTCTTCCCTCTTTGCTTCCTGGGCGCGAGGAGAGGGGATTAAGCGTGCCACTTAAAGGAGCCCCAGAAACGGGCGCGGAGCTGCCGAAGAGACAAGAGACTTTTTCTTGCCTCTTTGCATCCTCGGGCGCGAGGAGAGGGGATTAAGCACTGCGTAAAGGAGCTCCAGAAACGGGCGCGAGCCGCGGCTGTCGGCACAGACAGTAGAGACGGGTGTGGGACGCTAAGGTTGCTGCTGCCGCCACCAAGAGGCCTGTGTGCGAGCACAGGTCACTCTCCACACCGGCCCTCCCGGGAGCCCGTGCAGCCCGCCACTGCCGGGGTCCTGGGATCCAGGGACGGCTTCCCCGGGAGAACGCGCGGTGCACCTCGGGCCGGTGCAGCGTCATGCCGGCCTCTGCCGCCCCGCGGACTCGCCCCGCCCCCGTGCCACTCCCTCCCTCCAGCCTGAGTGAGCCGGAGCCCCCCAATCAGCTGCTCCTTTAACCCTGTCCTATCTGAGCAAAGGGCAGAGACCCTCGGACGACCTACACGCAGAGGTGGGACCAAGTCCAAAGCTGAACCCCAGGAGCTGTGCGAACAGAGAGGAGAGGGGAACTCCCAGCAGCCACAGAAGCGGCGGATTAAATCTCCACAATTAACTTGAAGTGCCCTGCATCTGTGGAAAACCCGAATAGACAACTAATCATCCCAAGTTGAAGAGGTGGACTTTGGGAGCAAGATATACTATTATTTTCCCCTTTTTTTCTTTTTGTGAGTGTGTATGTGTGTGCTGCTGTGTGAGATTTTGTCTGTATAGCTTTGCTTTCACCGTTTGTCCTAGGGTTAGACCGACCCATTTTTCTGTTTTTTTTTTTTAATATAAATTTTTCTTCTTAATAATTATTTTTTATTTTAATAACTATACTTTATTCTACTTTGTCTTCTCCCTTTCTTTCTTCTTTTCTTCCTTCCTTTCTTCCCTCCTTCCCTCCCTTCTTCCTTCCTTCCCCCCTTCTTTCCTCCCTTCCTTCCTCCCCTCCTCTCTTCCTTCCTCCCTTTCCTCCTCTCCACCTTCCTTCCTTCCTTTCTTGCTTTCTTCCTTCCTTCATTTCTTCCTTCCTTCCCTCCCTCCCTCCTTCCTTCCTTTTCTTTCCTTTATATTTTTTCTCCCTTTTATTTTGAGCCGTGTGGATTAAAGGCTCTTGGCGCCCCAGCCAGGCACCAGGCCTGTGTCTCTGAGGTGGGAGAACCAACCTCAAGACACTAGTCCACAAGAGACCTCCCAGCTCCACGTAATATCAGACGGCGAAAATCTCCCAGAGATCTCCATCTCAACACCAAGACCCAGCTTCACTCAAGGACTAGCAACGAACAGTGCTGGACACCCTATTCCCAACAAAGAGCAAGACAGGTCTACAGCCCCATCCATTAGCAGAGAGGCTGCCTAAAATCATAATAAGGCTACCAACATCCCCATACACACCACCAGACGAGGACCTGCCCACCAGAAAGACAAGATCCAGCCTCATCCACCAGAACAGAGGCACTAGACCCCCAACCAGGGAACCTACTCAACCCACTGAACCAACCTTAGCCACCAAAAACAACGGGAACTACGAACCTGCAGCGTGCAAAAAGGAGACCCCAAACACAGTAAGATAAGCGAAATGAGAAGACAGAAAAACACACAACAGATGAAGGAGCAAGATGAAAAGACACCAGACCTAACAAATGAAGAGGAAATAGGCAGTCTACCCGAAAAAGAATTCAGAATAATGATAGTAAAGATGATTCAAAATCTTGGAAATAGAATAGACAAATTGCAAGAAACAGTTAACAAGGACCTAGAAGAAATAAAGAGGAAGCAAGCAACGATAAGCAACACAATAAATGAAATGAAAAATACTCTAGATGGGATCAATAGCAGAATAACTGAGGCAGAAGGACGGTTAAGTGACCTGGAAGATAAAATAGTGGAAATAACTAATGCAGAGCAGAAGAAAGAAAAAAGAATGAAAAGAACTGAGGACAGTCTCAGAGACCTCTGGGACAACATTAAACGCACCAACATTCGAATTATAGGGGTCCCAGAAGAAGAAGAGAAAAAGAAAGGGACTGAGAAAATATTTGAAGAGATTATAGTTGAAAACTTCCCTAATATAGGAAAGGAAATAGTCAACCAAGTCCAGGAAGCACAGAGAATCCCATACAGGATAAACCCAAAGAGAAACACGCCAAGACACATAATAATCAAACTGTCAAAAATTAAATACAAAGAAAACATATTAAAAGCAGCAAGGGAAAAACAACAAATAACACACAAGGGAATCCCCATAAGGTTAACAGCTGATCTTTCAGCAGAAACTCTACAAGCCAGAAGGGAGTGGCAGGACATATTTAAAGTGATGAAGGAAAAAAACCTACAACCAAGATTACTCTACCCAGCAAGGACCTCATTCAGATTTGATGGAGAAATTAAAACCTTTACAGACAAGCAAAAGCTGAGAGAGTTCAGCACCACCAAACCAGCTCTACAACAAATCCTAAAGGAACTTCTCTAGGCAAGAAACACAAGAGAAGGAAAAGACCTACAAGAACAACCCGAAACAATTAAGTAAATGGTAATAGGAACATACATATCGATAATTACCTTAAATGTAAATGGATGAAATGCTCCCACCAAAAGACACAGACTGGCTGAATGGATACAAAAACAAGACCCATATATATGCTGTCTACAAGAGACCCACTTCAGACCTAGGGACACTTACAGGCTGAAAGTGAGGGGATGGAAAAAGATATTCCATGCAAATGGAAATCAGAAGAAAGCTGGAGTAGCAATTCTCATATCAGACAAAATAGACTTTAAAATAAAGACTATTACAAGAGACAAAGAAGGACACTACATAATGATCAAGGGATCAATCCAAGAAGAAGATATAACAATTGTAAATATTTATGCAGCCAACATAGGAGCACCTCAATACATAAGGCAAATACTAACAGCCTTAAAAGGGGAAATCGACAGTAACACAATTATAGTAGGGGACTTTAACACCCCACTTTCACCAATGGACAGATCATCCAAAATGAAAATAAATAAGGAAACACAAGCTTTAAATGATACACTAAACAATACGGACTTAATTGATATTTATAGGACATTCCATCCAAAAACAACAGAATACACATTTTTCTCAAGTCCTCATGGAACATTCTCCAGGATCGATCATATATTGGGTCACAAATCTAGCCTTGGCAAATTTAAGAAAATTGAAATCGTATCAAGTATCTTTTCCAACCACAATGCTATGAGACTAGATATCAATTACAGGAAAAGATCTGTAAAAAATACAAACACATGGAGGCTACACAATACACTACTTAATAATGAAGTGATCACTGAAGAAATCAAAGAGGAAATCAAAAAATACTTAGAAACAAGTGACAATGGAGACACGACGACCCAAAACCTATGGGATACAGCAAAAGCAGTTCTAAGAGGGAAGTTTATAGCAATACAATCATACCTTAAAAAACAGGAAACATCTCGAATAAACAACCTAACTTTGCACTTAAAGCAATTAGAGAAAGAAGAACAAAAAACCCCCAAATTTAGCAGAAGGAAAGAAATCATAAAGATCAGATCAGAAATAAATGAAAAAGAAGTGAAGGAAACAATGGCAAAGATCAATAAAACTAAAAGCTGGTTCTTTGAGAAGATAAATAAAATTGATAAACCATTAGCCAGACTCATCAAGAATAAAAGGGAGAAGACTCAAATCAATAGAATTAGAAATGAAAAAGGAGAAGTAACAACGGACACTGCAGAAATACAAAAGATTATTAGAGATTACTACAAGCAACTGTATGGCAATAAAATGGACAACCTGGAAGAAATGGACAAATTCTTAGAAATGCACAACCTGCCAAGACTGAACCAGGAAGAAAGAGAAAATATGAACAGACCAATCACAAGCACTGAAATTGAAACTGTGATTCAAAATCTTCCAACAAACAAAAGCCCAGGACCAGATGGCTTCACAGGCAAATTCTATCAAACATTTATAGAAGAGATAACACCTATCCTTCTCAAACTCTTCCAAAAGATAGCAGAGGAAGGAACACTCCCAAACTCATTCTATGAGGCCAACATCACCCTGATACCAAAACCAGACAAAGACGTCACAAAGAAAGAAAACTACAGGCCAATATCACTGATGAACATAGATGCAAAAATCCTCAACAAAATATTAGCAAACAGAATCCAACAGCACATTAAAAGGATCATACACCATGATCAAGTGGGGTTTATTCCAGGAATGCAAGGATTCTTCAATATACGCAAATCAATCAACGTGATACACCATATCAACAAACTGAAAGAGAAAAACCATATGATCATCTCAATAGATGCAGAGAAAGCTTTTGACAAAATTCAACACTCATTTATGATAAAAACCCTGCAGAAAGTAGGCATACAGGGAACTTCCCTCAACATAATAAAGGCCATATATGACAAACCCACAGCTAGCATCGTTCTCAATGGTGAAAAACTGAAACCATTTCCACTAAGATCAGGAACAAGACAAGGTTGCCCACTCTCACCACTCTTATTCAACATAGTTTTGGAAGTTCTAGCCACAGCAATCAGAGAAGAAAAAGAAATAAAAGGAATCCAAATAGGAAAAGAAGAAGTAAAGCTGTCACTGTTTGCAGATGACATGATACTATACATAGAGAATCCTAAGGATGCTACCAGAAAACTACTAGAGCTAATCAATGAATTTGGTAAAGTTGCAGGATACAAAATGAATGCACAGAAATCTCTGGCATTCTTATACACTAATGATGAAAAATCTGAGAGTGAAATTAAGAAAACACTCCCATTTACCACTGCAACAAAAAGAATAAAATATCTAGGAATAAACCTACCTAAGGAGACAAAAGACTTGTATGCAGAAAACTATAAGACACTGATGAAAGAAATTAAAGATGATACAAATAGGTGGAGAAATATACCATGTTCTTGGATTGGAAGAATCAACATTGTGAAAATGACTCTACTACCCAAAGCAATCTACAGATTCAATGCTATCCCTATCAAATTACCACTGGCATTTTTTACAGAACTAGAACAAAACATTTCACAATTTGTATGGAAACAGAAAAGACCCCGAATAGCCAAAGCAACCTTGAGAACGAAAAATGGAGCTGGAGGAATTAGGCTCCCTGACTTCAGACTCTACTACAAGGCTACAGTAATCAAGACAGTATGGTACTGGCACAAAAACAGAAATATAGATCAATGGAACAGGATAGAAAGCCCAGAGATAAACCCACACACATATGGTCACCTTAGCTTTGATAAAGGAGGGAAGGATATACAGTGGAGAAAAGACAGCCTCTTCAATAAGTGGTGCTGGGAAAACTGGACGGCAACATGTAAAAGTATGAAATTAGAACACTCCCTAACACCACACACAAAAATAAACTCAAAATGGGTTAAAGACCTAAATGTAAGGCCAGACACTATCAAACTCTTAGAGGAAAACATAGGCAGAACACTCTACGACATAAATCACAGCAAGATCCTTTTTGACCCATCTCCTAGAGAAATGGAAATCAAAACAAAACTAAACAAATGGGACCTAATAAAACTTAAAAGCTTTTGCACAGCAAAAGATACTATAAACAAGACCAAAAGACAACCCTCAGAATGGGAGAAAATATTTGCAAATGAAGCAAATGACAAAGGATTAATATCCAAAATTTATAAGCAACTCATGCAGCTCAATAACAAAAAAACAAACAACCCAATCCAAAAATGGGCAGAAGAACTAAACAGACATTGCTCCAAAGAAGATATACAGATTGCTAACAAACACATGAAAGAATGCTCAACATCATTAATCATTAGAGAAATGCAAATCAAAACTACAATGAGATATCATCTCACACCGGTCAGATTGGCCATCATCAAAAACTCTAGAAACAATAAATGCTGGAGAGGGTGTGGAGAAAAGGGAACCCTCTTGCACTGCTGGTGGGAATGTAAGTTGATACAGCCACTATGGAGAACAGTATGGAGGTTCCTTAAAAAACTACAAATAGAACTACCATACGACCCAGCAATCCCACTACTGGGCATATACCCTGAGAAAAACCATAATTCCAAAAGAGTCATGTACCAAAATGTTCATTGCAGCTTTATTTACAATAGCCAGGACATGGAAGCAACCTAAGTGTCCATCAACAGATGAATGGATAAAGAAGATGTGGCACATATATACAATGGAATATTACTCAGCCATAAAAAGAAATGAAACTGAGTTATTTATAATGAGGTGGATGGACCTGGAGTCTGTCATACAGAGTGAAGTAAGTCAGAAGGAGAAAAACAAATACCGTATGCTAACACATATATATGGACTCTAAGGGAAAAAAATGTCATGAAGAGATTAGTGGTAGGACAGGAATAAAACACAGACTTACTAGAGCATGGACTTGAGGATATGGGGAGGGGGAGGGGTGGGCTGTGATGAAGTGGGAGGGTGGCAGGGACATATATACACTACCAGATGTGAATTGGATAGCTGGTGGGAAGCTGCCGCGTAGCACAGGGAGATCACCTCTGTGCTTTGTGACCACCTAGAGGGGTGGGATAGGGAGGGTGGGAGAGAGGGTGATGCAAGAGGGAAGAGATATGGGAACATGTGTATATGTATAGCTGATTCACTTTGTTGTAAAGGAAAAACTAACACACTATTGTAAAACAGTTATACTCCAATAAAGGCCAATAATCCCAAGTGCTGGTGAGGGAGCGACTGGAAGTCTCATATCCTGCTGGTAGGAATGTGAAATGGAAAAACCACTTTAGAAAACAATTCTGCAGTCCTTGTAAAGTTAAACCTACACTTACTACACACCTAGCAAATCCACTCTTAGGTATTTGCACAAAAGGAATGAAAACTTATGTCCGCCTAAAGACTTGTTCGGGAATGCTCATAGCAGCTTTATTCACCATAGGCAAAAACGGCTAAATGGCCATGTGGTGCGTCCATCCCACAATACTAGGCAATAAAAAGGAAGGAATCACTGACCTTCATAGCTACAACATCGATGAATCTCAAGACAGCGATGCTGAGAGACAGAAGACAGACAAAAAAGTATCCATACTGTGTGATTCCATTTTATGAAAGCCCAGAAAATGCAAACTAAGCTATAGTGACAGCAAGTAGATCAGTGTTTGCCTAACAGGGTGGGGCGTCAGGGAGGATGGGAAAACCAGGATTACCAAGGGGAGTGAGGAACTCCCAGGGGTAACAGATCTAGTCACTGTCTGGATTGTGGTGATGATTTCACGGGTGGTCACATATTGAAACTTGTACCTTTTAAATGTGCACAGTTTATTGTTCATCAATTATATCTCAATAAATCTGTAATAAAAAGTAATTTTAAAAATGTAAAAAATAAATAAATAAATAAATAAATCGATGGTAGGTCATAGATGCATGTATTAGTGCTTGTAAAAATGCTAGACTCTGTAGCTGGAACAGTAATGTTTTCTCATTTACTGTCACCTGGGAAGTAAGAATTACCCCCCATCTTAGAACTGAGGAACCTGAGACTTAGGGAAGTTCGATAAATTACTAGGTTCGCATGATTAATAAGAGAGGTGGCCCAGGTAAGTAAGAAAAGGGGAAGCCAGTGAACATTTACAGAATGCTTACTGTGTGCCAAGCACGGTACTGATGCATCACAAGCATTAACTCATTGAATTATTATAATAATCCTAAAAGATAGGTGTTACTGTCTCATTTTACATGAGTAAATGGCAATTTTTTCAAGATTGTACAAATGCCCATAGGTGGAAAGTCAGGACGCCAACCCAGGTTCCCAAAGCATGTAATCTTTTCCTCTTGAAATGAGAGAGGGAAGTTAGGGTACTGGTTTTGTCCACCATGAGATAAGGCTTGGGTCTTTAGAATTTTTTTAAATGACTGATTTCAGGAATGGAGAACAGATTTTGACCTTGGTTTTAAAACTTATTAATATTTTGAGATCTGTACCTCCTCTGAAGGTTCTCTTTGCTTTACTTCCACTTTCAGTCACCCCAGCTCTACTCCAGTAAAAACAGGAGCTAGCCGGTCCCCTTCCTAGGAGGTTAAACTTTGTGGACATTTCTGATACCTGTCCCTGGCTTGTGGGGTTCAGGCAAATGCATCAAATCAGGGCAGATGGTCTCTACACCTGGACACAAGACCCAGCTTTAAGAATGGCAAAGAAAACCCTTATCTTATCTTGAGAAGTTGAGAATATTGCTTTTTAGAAAAAAAGTCAAGAGAGGGAAGCTCAGGTCAGATGAGGCCACTTGATCTGCCAAGCTGCCAGATTAGCTCACTTTATTCCCAGGATGGTTCGATCCTGATTGAGAATCTTCCAGGGCATGTCTATAGGTGTGGGAGACATGACTGCTAAGGAAAGCGGGAAGAGAAAGGAGTGTTCTCCACCAGGTGTGCTGTGACAAAAAGCAGGAGAGGGAGAAAGATGGGAGAAAACCAAGCGCAGTCCTCTTGGAAAGTCTCCATCAGATTAAATTCCCCATATCCTCACAATGACAGGAGTGGGTTCATTGGTATGCTTGGAGGAAAGGGGTCTTACACGCCACCACTATGCTGGGGACTTTCGTTTATTCAACATTCAATAAATAGTTACCGAGTTTCTACTGTGGTCTGGATAGGATACAGCAGTGAGTAATCAAAGTCACTGCCCACCTGGGTCTTACATTCTAATGGGAGGGGGCATGTAGAGACAACTAACCAAGCTGAGCAACTAACATAGAGTATTTTATACAATGCTAACTTTCATAGGGAAAAATAAAGTTAAAAAGTGAGGATTGGAATAGCTAGGGAGTTTGGATTGACATGTACACACTGCTATGTTTAAAATGGATAACCAGCAAACTCCTGTATAGCACAGGGAACTCTGCTCAATATTATGTAACCACCTAAATGGGAAAAGAATTTGAAAAAGAATAGATACATGTATATGTATAATTGAATCACTTCGCTGTACACCTGAAACTAACACAACATTGTTCATCAACTATACTCCAATATAAAATAAAAAGTTAAGAAAAATGTGAGGATTGGAAGTGCCGAAACAATCACTCTGAGAGAAAGGTATTCTTATTGTATTAATTTTTCAAGTGAGAAAACTGAGGCCAGGAGGAGTTAATGTCCTGAGGTCACACTGCCGAGTGGTAGACCTTCAACTGTAATCCAGGTTTGTTTGAAGAAAGCTCATTCTGTCTCTCTTTTGTTAAAGTGCCAACTTTTTATTTTAGAGTAAAAGACATTAAAAACAAAACTACTGTCTGTTGTACCATCATTCTATAAAGTTAATAATTAAAACTCTGTAATGTTGTATCGCTCATTGCCTTCTTTATTGCCTTAGCTTCATGTTGAAACAAAGGAAGTCAGGAAAATGTAAGACAATCTGTTATTTAGGAGTCTTTTCTAATTGTCTAGTGGGCCGTGACAGAATTCTTTAGCATGTGGTGATGGAGAATTTATGTAGAATATATGGTTCAGTTAAGAAATGCTCTTTCTCCTGCTAAAAACAAAAATGTTTTTGAGGTCAGCATTTCAGCCTCAGAGCTGAAGATGAGCTAGAATGAAAATTCAAAAAACTTAATTTAAGAAAATAATTTGTATTTCCATTGTGTGCAAACCCATGGGAGAGCTTACATTAGGTTCTGCACTTTGCTGTTGACAAGCATTGTTACCAATCAGCAGTCCATTTCTAGCATTGTGGTAATCATTTGATCTTTTATTAAAGAAGAGTCTTCCAAAAATATTAATTTAAAAATTAATGTCAACACTCTCTGACATTCCATCCCCGAACGCTGAAGAAGAAAAAAGTTTTAGAGTTTTTTAATAATCTTGGTAAATATTATTTGAACTTTACTTCAAGCCAAAACAAGTTTCATGGGGAAAAAAAAATCCTTTCTTCAGCCATGGGCAATAAATTTGGCCAGGAGGGCCTGGAAGCAAGAAACTGAACACGCGAAATACTAAGTGGGCATTCATACTCACGAACACCATGATTTTCCGAGACAGTGAATTTATTCCCCTAAAATAATAAATGTTTTCAAGAAAATCCTCAATTCTTGTCCATCATCTCTTTATCTCCCCAGTGGGTATGTGGATACACCTCATGGGCTTTATTTTATTTTCAATATCCAGTGGTTAATAAAAAAAAAAAAACCACCGACTGGACACATTATCCAGTGTTCTTCATGTTTGGTGGAAAGAGGAAAAAAATAGGAGGCTAATGATTCACTCAAAATCCAAACATCTCTCTCCAAGATCAAGGTTTTTTAAGGATTAAGGGGTGTGTGTGCGTGTGCGTGCGGGCACATGTGTGTTTGTAGTGGCTGGTGTGTCAACGAAGCTTTCCCTCCTTTCCTGTAAATGGAGCTTTACTTTTCATTGTGCTTATGAGGAAGATATCTCAGGGCTTGAAGTCGCAGAAAGGATTCCAAGAGGTTCTTTCCCACCAAGAGAATGTGTTTACTTTCTCTTATTTAGTAGTTGCTTGCGTCAGTGGAGGGGAAGGGAAGACAGAGAAACAAAAGCAAAGGAAAAGCGGTGGGGGGTCCTGGGGGTTCTGGATTGGCTCAGAAGTGGAGAAGAATGAAAACTGCTTGAGGAACTGGACAGTAATCTCTCAACCCCAGGCTCCAGATAAACCTGATGCAAGAAAATAAGGTATAGATGGTGAAATGCATTTAGCCCATTACTTGGTAAAGAAGAAAACAAACAACTTTTGTTTTCTCACATAGCAGAAGTTAGATGTATTCACTGTAAAGCTTGGGAGGAGAAGCCATTTAACCTGGCTTTAATCTGACTCTGCTGCTCTCTAGCTGGTGACCTTGGCCAAGCCACTAGGAATCCTCCAACTACAACATGCTGACAGTAATATTCCTTTTCATTCCTAACTCATAGAGTTGCCCAGAGGATCAGATGAAATAATTTATTGCATATGCATTCTCTCATTCTACAAGATTTGTTGAGTATCTTCTATGAAGAAATGGACAAACTCTTGCTTCATGACGCTTACATTCTACGTATATTCTAAATACATTTCAGAATTTGCTGTACTATAGGAAATATACATACACATATATATATCATTTTGTGCATATTATAATATACAGAAACATATTTACCTTGTTATGTAAAGATAGTTATTAAGTTACTCTCACATGTGGTAGAAGTTCATAAGAGCACCTTCTGATGGGTCACATACTATAGACGTTTGTGTGTAAATGTGTGAATTACAAATTTAATTGGGCACATTTGTGGATGATTGGCTTGCCTCTTCCCTGACAGTTGGCCTCATCTAGCTTTATCTCTATTCATTTTAGGTTTTCCAACACATAACCGGTGCTGCTAGAAAAAGAACACCTTAAAAAAAGAGCTGGGACTTTGCCAAGTAACCGGAGCAAAAGATATTAACTGCTTCAGTCAGTTTGGACAGGACATTCACACCCAGCTAGGCTCACTGCTCTCAGACTCACGGAGTGGGAAGTGGTAGACTATTTTTCTTGAGCTGGAACAATACAGCCCCTTCCTCAAAGGTCAGAAAACCATTGCTCCAATTGTTAATATCTGAATAAATTGTATTCAGATTTGCTCTTGCTTGAAAAAGCAGAGTTTCTGGAAAAGGATCAAGATTCTTTTTTAGCCTGCTTGCCTCCCATCCTTACCCAGTTCAGTTTTGTTCAGATAGTTTACCACAAGGTAGAGGCAGCCAAGGTCAGGGTTAATGGAAGTTCATCTACCTCCAGAATAGTCACTCTGGGTCCTAACCAGTCCCAGCTGTTGAGAGAGATAAGCTTGAGGATGGGGGAGATAATAGTGTCAGGGATGGAGATTTAGCAAATGGAAAACAGGTCTGTAAATTATTATTACTTCTCTTTTATAAAAAGGAAGATGAAAGTCCTGGTTCAAAATCTTAAAGGGGTGATTGCCAAGAGATATGTTCTTATAATAATAATTATTATTTTTTTCTAAGTTCTATTCCTGGAAGTTGTGGTGTGGCTCCATGGTACTTGTTGCATGACTTTGTAAGTTTGCTCTCTGAAAGTATTTTCTACCCATCCAATTTCCACTGCCACATCTCTCCCTGGACACCAAACAGAGAAAATCAACATGTAAAACTGTAGAAATGGAATGAATAGAATGAAGTAAACATTGAGTTTATTTCATTCTGTTTAATTCCATCTGCAGCACTACTACTAATTGTGACAATAATTTGTACCATTCAGTGATCGCTATATACCAGACATTTGCTAATTGCTTAACACACATTTAAATTAGTTCACCCAACAATCTCATGAGCTGGATTTGATTATTAGTCCCACTTTACAACTGAGGGAACAAGTCTAAAGAATTGAGTAGCTTGTCCAAGTCACCCAGCTGGAGAATGTGAAAGCCAGGATTTGAAATCATAACTTCATTCCATGTTTTCAATCCCTCACCATTCCGCCTTGCCTTAGATGTTCTCTTCAGCTTCTTTCCTAGCTTTGCATGACTCTTCTTCATTTTCTTCCCTCCACCCCACTCCCCACCTCTAGTCCTTCATTCCCATAAGGTAATTAAAGAAACCAGTAAGGCCAGACACTATCAAACTCTTAGAGGAAAACATAGGCAGAACACTCTACGACATAAATCACAGCAAGATCCTTTTTGACCCACCTCCTAGAGAAATGGAAATCAAAACAAAAATAAACAAATGGGACCTAATAAAACTTAAAAGCTTTTGTACAGCAAAAGATACTATAAACAAGACCAAAAGACAACCCTCAGAATGGGAGAAAATATTTGCAAATGAAGCAACTGACAAAGGATTAATATCCAAAATTTATAAGCAACTCATGCAGCTCAATAACAAAAAAACAAACAACCCAATCCAAAAATGGGCAGAAGAACTAAATAGACATTGCTCCAAAGAAGATATACAGATTGCCAACAAACACATGAAAGAATGCTCAACATCATTAATCATTAGAGAAATGCAAATCAAAACTACAATGAGATATCATCTCACACCGGTCAGATTGGCCATCATCAAAAGCTCTAGAAACAATAAACGCTGGAGAGGGTGTGGAGAAAAGGGAACCCTCTTGCACTGCTGGTGGGAATGTAAGTTGATACTTAGCCACTATGGAGAACAGTATGGAGGTTCCTTAAAAAACTACAAATAGAACTACCATACGACCCAGCAATCCCACTACTGGGCATATACCCTGAGAAAAACCATAATTCCAAAAGAGTCATGTACCAAAATGTTCATTGCAGCTCTATTTACAATAGCCAGGACATGGAAGCAACCTAAGTGTCCATCAACAGATGAATGGATAAAGAAGATGTGGCACATATATACAATGGAATATTACTCAGCCATAAAAAGAAATGAAACTGAGTTATTTATAATGAGGTGGATGGACCTGGAGTCTGTCATACAGAGTGAAGTAAGTCAGAAGGAGAAAAACAAATACCGTATGCTAACACATATATATGGACTCTAAGGGAAAAAAATGTCATGAAGAGATTAGTGTGGTAGGACAGGAATAAAACACAGACTTACTCGAGCATGGACTTGAGTATATGGGGAGGGGGAAGGGTGGGCTGTGATGAAGTGGGAGAGTGGCAGGGACATATATACACTACCAAATGTAAATTAGATAGCTATTGGGAAGCTGCAACATAGCACAGGGAGATCACCTCTGTGCTTTGTGACCACCTAGAGGGGTGGGATAGGGAGGGTGGGAGAGAGGGTGATGCAAGAGGGAAGAGATATGGGAACATATGTATATGTATAACTGATTCACTTTGTTGTAAAGGAAAAACTAACACACTATTGTAAAACAGTTATACTCCAATAAAGATGTTTAAAAAAAAAAAAAAAGAAACCAAATGGTAACATTTAAAAACAACAACCCCCCCAAAAGTAAACTCTAAGAACACACAGAACATTACTATTTTTTCTCACTCTTCTGTGTATGGAAACACGTGTTGGTTTCATGATGGCTTGGGAGCAGAGCCAGTCTTTTCCTTCAGGTAGTCTGCACCAAGTCTTGTGCAGGTCTAAGTGAAAGCATCTCTTGGGCGTCCTCAAAGCAGATTTCAGGCATGGCAGAGAACTTGCATTTTATTAGAGGGCTGGTTTCTAAAGCCTTCGCCCTTCCCACGAGTAGCACAACAAGACAACTACAGGCCATCGGTGGTCTGTGGCAACCAGAGTGACAGGGTTCCTTGCTACTCCCCAAGAAGAAAGGCAGCAAATATCTGAAGACTTCCGTGAAAAAATTTCAAACTTGATTAAATAAGTAGAAAACAAAGAGGTGAGTTAGAAAGGTTTACAAAAGTAAAAAGAGCAAATATAAATAACTCTGAAAGAAAGGAATAGAGTGCCCCAAAGAAAACCCTCCATATTTATTATGAATAGCGTCTCAAGTATTTTTTAAAAGCAGCGGTTCCATTGGGTTGGAGTGCTTCATCTTGTTGCATTGGAACTGGGGTGGTCTGAGAAAGGAAAGGGCCTCCACATTTCAAAGCTGGATGGGGGTATAAAGAGCATAGTTCCAGTTGAGGAAACAAGCAAAAACAACATGGATTTATAATGCGCTAATCCTACATAGAGACCCTACCCAGATGTCAGGCCTGAATTAAATTAGGATGGAAAATTTTGGTCTGTTCCACTCACTGCAACTCATCTGTGGGGGGCATTTAAGTATATGTCTGGCAGATGTATTGGGACTATTATTAAGTTATTTGGTGAATATATAAAATCTAATTATAAAATACTAGTACTTAATATTTTTGCCAGTAATTCACATATCATCCACTAAACTGCCATGGAGACATGGTATGATATCCTTTACAGGGTCTTTCCCCTTATAGGCTCAGCCAGAGGTCTCTCCACATGTGTACAACGGCCTCCAGACTCCACCGTATGAGTCTGCTTCTCACCTGCATAGTACTTTGGCCAACCTCTGCTTTAGATTCTTGTCTTACTCTCCAACTTGGTGTTGATGCTTTGGATTTTCTCTTGCTTTCTGGACCACCTTCACTTAGAGAAAACTCTTCAGTTACCATATTCTTTGTGCCTTGCAGCTGAAGGTCAGTTCTGCCTACTCCCAAGATCAGCCAAAGTCCCATAGATCCAGATCTAAAGCAGAAGGCTGGCCTGTCTCCCCAGCTCAGATAGGGGAGGAAGCTGCACCATTACACAATGCTTAAAAAAGGTAGTTTGTATGACAGTTTAGTGTATTGATATATGCCCAATTTTCATCTGTTTCTTACCTACAAATGCAGGGTGGGCCCAAGAATCCCCTTACTCCCTAAAATTATAGATAGCATTCTTTTTTCTTTCTTCTCCATCATCTTCCCTTTTTATTCCCATTGCATAGCAATTTCATGAGTCTGGATTCAATCTGAGGAGATGTCTGGTATTGTGTCTTGGTTTTTGGAAGGAGAAAAAGAAGTGTGAGAAACAATTTCTCTCAAATGCAGCCCTCTCAGTGGTATACTTTCCACGCCAGAGGCAGATTCATCTCCATGCTATCAGCGTGTGAACCAGAATAACATCTTCCCACAACTGAGTGTTAAGTAATTTTCTAATTTACTGAGTCACCACCAGTAATAATACTTCACTTCATATGTGATGTTCTTACTTAAGGACACAGAGGATGCTGAAGATTGTTGCCAAGTAGCTTCTGAGCACTTCCCATAATACTCAACGGTGGGCACCCTGCAAGTGTTCAGAAAATGTTGACCCCGTTTCTTTTTTTTTTTTTTTTAACATCTCTGTTGGAGTTTAATTGCTTTACAACGGTGTGTTAGTTTCTGCTGTATAACAAAGTGAATCAGCTATACATATACACATATCCCCATATCTCCTCCCTCTTGTGTCTCCCTCCCATCCTCCCTTTCCCACTCCTCTAGGTTGACCCCCTTTTCTTGTCTTTCATTTATCTTTTTCTTATTTTCTCATTCCTTTCACCTCCTTTATATCCATTTTTCACCTTTTCTCCTTTCCTTCCCATGCCTCCCTTTCTACCCGTGGCTCTCTAGTTTGGAGAGATTCCTTCTATCTAGACCTGTGCTGTCCAGAATGGCAGCCACAGCAACTGTGTGGCTATAGAGCACTGCACACATGGCTAGTTTGCTTTGAGATAAGCTGTCAGTGTGAAATGTACACTAGATTTCAAGATTTAGTAGGAAAAAACAATGGTAACTATCACACTAACAATTTTTATAATGATTATGTGTTGAAATGATAATATTTGAGATCTATTGGGTTAAATAATATATATTAAAATTATATTTGTCTGTTTCTGCTTACTGTTGAATTAAAAGATTTTTATATGTGTCTCACATTTTATTTCTACTATATGATCTAGACTGTGTGTAGGTAGTCTTTTTGGCACTAGGAGAATGATCTACATATTTGGAAGGCAACAGGTTATGTTGCCCAATCATTGGCAAATGACATACAACTACATAACACTTTTTTTGGCTTATATAGGCCTAGTGTTAGAAAAAGATGCAACATTCTCTAAAATGACGTCAAATTTATTTTTTGAGAGGGGGTAAATACCTGTCTACTACAATGTTTTCTTAAATTTGTCTTTAGTGTGTTCCCTCACCCTGAAGATTTTGCTGGTCTTTGCTAACTGTAGTATGTATTAGGAGAACAATAAAAATATTACTGATCCTAAACAGCGTATGTCTTCTTACCACCTTGGGTCATCCATTCTTTGGTAATACTTCTAAGTTAAAACTAAAACAACTGGACACAGTCAACAGCTCATGGCTTTTTGTAAGTCGCAGTTGCTTTGACAGATCAAAGAGTATCAAAGTTCAAATCTATGGGGCGATATACAACAATAAGCCAGTATGGAGAAAAAAGTACAATTAGATTGATTAACACAAGTTTCAATTTTTCTTAAAAATCCAGATTGCTAGGTCACAAACGTTGATTTAAATGAAAAGTTTCTCAGAAATAAACTTCATAGAAATTGAGGTATTCAAATGTCTTTGCCACTACTAGTCAGGTGAACTATGGCAAGTCACACCTTTATGCTATATTATCTGTTTTTAAGTTTTATTTACTTCTTTAAATGGAGGTAATAGCTATTTTATTCAAGGAGAACAATGGATTGAGCAAAATAAACAAACCATTTACAACAGCAATTCAAGGAGGAAAGAAACCCTAGCTAGGTAGAAATGCAAGCTATGAACCACAGACTTTGAATTTGTTCTCTGGAGAAGCAACTTTGCAAACTACTGATCTAGGATGATAAGTGGGTGGTGAGAATCAAAAGGAATATTCTGAGTGTGTATGTTGGAGGGGGAGTACAGGTGATGGAGGTGGTTAATAAAGGAAGACTAACCCTTCCAAGTGTTAAACAGATTTTAAAACAAACAGAATTAAGATATTGTGGACCTTCAAGAACATGCAAATCACTGGAACAAATAAATGGCCCAGAAATTAGTCAAACACAGTTCAATAGAGAAAAAAATGGTCCTTTTAGCCAGTGGTTCTGGGGCAACTGGATATCAACATGCAAAAGAAGGAAGTAGGACTGGTACCTCACACTCTATATAAAAATTAACTCAAAATAGAACTTAGACCTGAATGAAAGGACTAAAACTATAGAACTCTTAGAAGAGAACATAGGCATAATCTTTGTCACCTTGGATTAGGCAATCGTTTTTTAGAAATGACACCGAAAGCACAAGCAATTAAAGAAAAAAATAGGTAAATTTGTTTTCATTAGAACAAAAAAACCTTTTGTGCTTCAGAAAACACCATCAAGACGGTGGGTGAAAAGACAGCCTATAAACTGGGAGGAAATACTGGCAAATCATTTACCTAATAAGGACTTGTAGACAGAATATGTAAGTAAATCTTCTGACTCAAATACAAAAAGAAATAACCCAACTGAAAAATAAGTAGAGGATTTGCATAGATATTTCTCCAAAGAAGATATACAAATGGCCAATAAGCACATTAAAAGATGTTCACCATCATCGTTACAGAAGTACAAATCAAAAGCACAATGAAATGCCACTTCACACCCACTTACATGAGTATAATAAAAATGAGGGGAGGATGAGCAGTCCTGCTAACAAGTGAGTGGTCTCTTTTGGGGCTGATGAAAATGTTCTGGAATTAGGTGGTGATAGTTGTACAGCTTTGTGAATACACAAAAACCACTGAATTGTGCACTTTAGTGTGAATTATGTCTCCATAAACTTGTTATTAAAAATTAACTAGTTTATATAAATGACTTTAACATATAATTGAGTCATTAAGAACAATAAGGAAAGGAGTTTCAATAAATAGTATTGAAGACTATCTACAATTTTGAAAAAGTATGAAGTTTACATCTACACTGCTTCAAAGTAAATTTCAGAGGGATTAAAGATTTAAATATTAAAATGAAATCATAGAATAATCAAAACAAGAAGGTAGAAATAAATATTTATTAGGTATTTATAAATGGAAATAAAATAAATTTCTAAACTTAGAAACAACAGAAGAAACCACAAATTAAATGCTCAACATAAAATAGCCACATTAAAAATAAATCCATAAACATTAAGAACTATATGATATAAATTTTAAAAACACTAATAGAAAGGGAAATAGATTAGCAAAGAACATACTGCAGAGATATGACTGACAAAGGTTACTACCTTTATTCCAGAAAAAATTAAATAGTTTGATAAGATATAAAAATAGAAATAGGGCTGAGGATACAAACAAATAACTCACAAAAGAGAAAGTCACACAATTCAAGGCAGGATAAAAGTTCTGTAATAACGTTTGTTGTAAAAAGATTATATACTACATCCTGCAGAGAAAGGAAATATCCATTCGGTTCGGAGGAGAGAAATAGTAAGGGGTAATGTAATTAAAATGTGGAGAAATACTCATCCATGTGTGTAATCAAAGATGTGTAATTTAAAAACAAATATCGTATATTAATGCATGTATGTGGAATCTAGAAAAATGGTACCGATGAACTGGTTTGCAAGGCAGAAAGAGAGACACAGATGTAGAGAACAAATGTATGGACACCAAGGGGGGAAAGCAGAGGGGGGATGGTCGTGGGATGAATTGGGAGATTGGGATTGTCATATATACACTAATATGTATAAAATAGATAACTAATAAGAACCTACTGTACAAAAAATAAATAAAATAAAATTCAAAAAAAAAAGCAATTACCCTTTCTCCTTCTATCCAATTAGCAAACATTTTAATTCTTGAAGATGGTGTGAAGGAAAAGTGAAAGTGATATATTCTCAAACCTAGACAATGTAGTGTCATGAAAATATCCCTCGTGGTTTTGGAGTAAGGCAGTTCTGTCACTTATAAGCTGTGTGATCTTGGGTAACTAATACAATCTCTGAATCTATATTATTAACCATAAAGTGGTGATAACTCCCACCTTGTAGCAGTGATATGAGGACTAACGATATGTGCAAAGAATCCAGCTGAGTGCTTGGCATATAATAACAATAACTATTATAACATTACAGTTGGTCACGTAAACTAATAAGAAAGAAGTTTAGCAACAAATATCAAGAATCATACTATGCTCATATTAATTTATCAACTAATTTTACTTCTGACAACATAAATTCTAGGGAAATAATCACTAAGAACAAAGGGGGAGAAAGTATAAGCACAAACCTACTTTCATGGCATTATCTAAAACAGGAAATAATGTCCCATAATAGAGGGATGGTTAAGTCAGTTATGATGCTACTCCTCACTGGGTGAAAGGATGATGTGGCTACCACAACGAATGATAATTGTGAAGACTATGTAGCTTTCTGTCTAAAAAAAATGATACTTCTCTTCACCAAAGGACACAACCAACAATGAAAAGGTAACCAACGGAATGGGAGAAAATACTTAAAGTCATGTATCTGATAAAGGATTAATTTCCAGAATATATCGAGAACCTCTAAAACGCAACAACAGAAAGACAAATAACCTGATTAAAAAATGGGCGAAGGATTGGAATAGACATTTCTCCAAAGATGATATACAGACGGCCAACAAACATGTGAAAAGATGCTCAACATCGCTAATCATCAGGGACATGCAAATCAAAACCACAATGACATTTGAGTTTATATCTGCCAGAATGACTATCACCAAAAACACAAGAGATAAGTGCTGGTGAGGACGTGGAGAAATTGGAACCTCTGTGCACTGTTGGTGGGAATGTAAAATGGTACAGCTGCTATTGAAAACGGTACGAAGGTTCTTCAGAAAACTAAAAATAGAGCTCACATAAGATCCAGCAATCCTACTTCTGGTTATATATCCCAGAGAACAGGAAGCAAGGTCCTGAAGAGATGTTTGTACCCCCATATTTGCTGCAGCATTATTCACGATTGCCAAGACATGGAAACAACCTAAATGTTCATCAGTGGATGCCGCCAGCCGCGGCGGGTCCTCAAAGTGCAGCAACAATCGACGAGAGGGGGTAGGGAACTGAACGCACCAAGGTATGGGATCAGAAGGGCACAGACAACTGATGGTTGCAAGGCAAGTTTAACAACAAAGCGTAGCTGTCTATATACCCCTAAAGCAGGGAATTTGCTTAGTCACGCCTTATCGGCATCAGCTGGTTGATTGGATTCTCGGCTTCTCCCTCAAAGGCACCAATTTCCCCTCCAGGGTTGCTTTTCCTAGCTTTAGGGAACAACCAGGGACTCCCAGTAACTGAGCAGGTCCCTGGAGCGATTTGGCCAAAGGCCATCTCCTTTTTTACGTTCATACCATAAAGTCCAGGATGAATACCAAGGAGAGTACAGTCGGGCCCTGAGGCTTATGAGGGTCTTAATGGCGCCTTCCTCAGAGGGCAATGCTCGCCACATTTCCCCCTCTTTTATTTTTTTAAGCTTGATAATGCAATTTCAATCCATACACCTCCTGACGAAGAGCAGCGAGACGGCCAACAATAAAGTGTAATAAACAAGGTAATGCAATTAACATCAACAGTACACATGACCCCACGGTAATCAATCCTGTGAGTCCATTTTGAAACCAATGCATTGGGTTTAACTATTGAAGCTGATCCAAGAGTCCTTGAATTAATTGTTGGGGCCCGTCTTCTTGTAGATGAGCTTCTTGAATTGCTTGTATTTCCGCATTAAGTTTTTGTATGTCCAAACTAATGTGTCCATCAGTCTATACACTTAAAAAGTGCATTTTTACTTTGTTCCAATCCCAGTCAGTTTCACTATAAGCGTGTTGAGTCACACAAATCCAAGTATATTTAGTATGGCAAATCAAACACATTTTCTATTTTAAAGCCATAATTTGGTCTCCTAAACCTATGAGAGCATTTTTTAACTCATCAACCTCAGTTTTTAGTTGAGTATCAATATGACTTTGTAATGCTAATGCAATACTGGTATTTTTAGACAACTGATTAACATAATGTGCTTGTTGTACAGTTTTACTTAATGCTAAACCGGCAGTAGCGGCTGTGGCTGTTAAAGCGGCTGAGGCTAATATGCTACATATTAATATTCCAATGAATCGTTTAGGTCTTTTTAAAGCTTCAGATAATTCTAGCCAAGCTTGCATGCTAGTACTATGATACCACGGTTCAGAAATATTTAGAGGCAGCATTACATAGGAAGGTTGTTTTAACATCATAACAGAAAAAGTTCCTTTCATAGGCAGAATGCAAGTACTAAAAATACAATTCTGACAAGTTATATTATATCCTAAGGAACCAGAAGTAAACTCAATCTGTAAATCTCCTATTAGCAAGGCATATGAGGGTGTAACAAGTAATAACCGGTTGATAAGAATAAGACAATGCAAACTTCCCCAAATCCCATGCTTATAAAAAACCAAACTATTATTAGTAACAGAAACTGAAGAAATTAAAGTGGTACCATTATTATAATTTAAGGTGCACCAGATTTGAGAATTCAAAATCAGATTGGGGAAAATCAGAAGGAAAAAAGGAGGGAAACTTCAAGCTTGTAACAGCTTTAACTACCTTTAAACTATGGCCGGCCAGTAAAGTCCCTTGTCCTCCTACATATACTTCAACACAAAAATAGTATCTTTGACTTTACAGCTTCTATTAGAGCTCCACTTTCAGCTTTATGATAGGACCCATCTTTGTTGCTGTAATTACCAGTCTCATTCTTTCCATTTTTGTTATTGTTGCCCTGTGAAATCATTTTTTCTAGAACAGCAAGAAGATGTAAAGCTTTCTCAGCTTGGTAGTTTAATATATACAGGTCTACGAGCAAAAAACACACTGCTTGGGCAAATTTTTCTTCAAAAGGTTCTATGAACTGATAAAGTTTTTCACCAACGGATATGGCTTCTGTATACTGTCAGACATGATACAGGATGACTGCTTGATTGTAATACAACATACTGTTTTCAAGATCATCTAGTCCATCCATTTATTCAACAGCCAAGTGCACCTGATTCTTCAACTGGTTAAGTGTCTGTCTTAAACTATCTGTTGTTGTCTGGTTACTTTTGAAAAACTCAGCTACTGCCGTATTCAAAATTATTTTATAATCGTCTTTGTTTATATCTTGTAGGCAGGCAAGATGTTGCAGACAGACATCATAATTTCCAGCTGTGAAAGCCTGGAAAGCACTGGTGGACAACTCCTTCTCTTGATCAGTGATCTCAGGTCGCTCCTTGGATACTTTTTGTCCCATAGTTTTTTACTTCTGACTATTGCCCCGAGTTACTATCAACTTTACTATGTGGCCACACTTTCACTCTTCACCCCGGGGATTCACTTACCGAGATTCAGATGCCCCTCTCCTCAAGTCCCTGTTCGGGCGCCACTTGCCGCCAGCCGCGGCGGGTCCTCAAAGTGCAGCAACAATCGACGAGAGGGGGTAGGGAACTGAACGCACCGAGGTATGGGATCAGAAGGGCACAGACAACTGATGGTTGCAAGGCAAGTTTAACAACAAAGCGTAGCCGTCTATATCCCCCTAAAGCAGGGAATTTGCTTAGTCATGCCTTATCGGCATCAGCTGGTTGATTGGCTTCTCGGCTTAGTCACGCCTTATCGGCATCAGCTGGTTGATTGGCTTCCCGGCTTAGTCACGCCTTATGGGCATCAGCTAGTTGATTGGCTTCTCGGCTTCTCCCTCAAAGGCACCAATTTCCCCTCCAGGGTTGCTTTTCCTAGCTTTAGGGAACAACCAGGGACTCCCAGTAACTGAGCAGGTCCCTGGAGCGATTTGGCCAAAGGCCATCTCCTTTTTTACGTTCATACCATAAAGTCCAGGATGCATACCAAGGAGAGTACAGTCGGGCCCTGAGGCTTATGAGGGTCTTAATGGCGCCTTCCTCAGAGGGCAATGCTCGCCACAAGTGGATGAATAGATAAAGAAAATGTTATATACGTATATACATATTATATATATATATAATACACACACACACACACACAAGAATATTATTATTCAGCTTTGAAAAGGAAGAAAATCCTGTCACATGCTACAACATGAATGAAATGTGAGGACATTATGGTAAGTGAAAAAAGCCAGTCACAAAAAGGCAAATACTGTTTGATTCTACTTATATGAAGTATCTAAAGTAGGCAAAATGATAGAAACAGAAAGGAAAATTGTGGGCTGAGGGAAGGGAGAAGTAGGGAGTTGTTTATTGGGTACAGAGTTTCAGTTTTGCAGGGCGACAAAGTTCTGGAGCTCTGTGGCACTATGGTGTGAATATACTTTACTGAACCGTACACTTAAAACCGTTGAGATGGTAAAGTTTATGCTATGTTTTGTGTGCTTTTTTTTACTACAATTAAAAAAATTTTTTGAGAATAATAAATATGAACTGAGTGCTTTTCACTGTGCTGGTGCTGCAGTCTGATAGGAGATTCTGAGATGTAAAGGCCAGATGGACCATCCAGGACTGTTAGGAAGGAGAAAGATGAAGCCACTGACAATTTTAAAGCAGGGATATAGACTTATTCTGTTTACATTTTGAAAATATCGATCTCACCACAGTGTGGAAAATGGACTAGATGAATATAAAATTGTCTGTTCACTACAGCTATGCAAAAATATGCATATGAAGGAAAAAAACTAAAGGAAACAAGCTAATAAGTGACTTTTTCTTCCAATGAAATAAAATTCTCATTCTTATCTTCTCTAACTCATAAAGGGCGTGACCAGAAAAGCCACAATTTTGAAATGTATAACAGAAGGAGAGGCTTGTTTAATCTTCTATACCTTTCTCTGGCCGGCCTACCCCTCTGGTTATGAATTGGCATAAAGTTCAGTTCAAAGCCTGAGTGTCTCCTGTGCTGCCACCTAGTGGTAACTCTCAGGCTGTCAACAGAATTCAAGATTATGCCAATGACATTTTGTTTCATGTCAAATAATCATAGCACAATCTAGGAATAGGATTGAAATTTTTCTAGAAAATAACCTTAGAATGTCTCCTCAATACTAGTCTTGATCGCAAGTGGTTAGGGAATGAACCTTGTGACCTCTTTAAATTTCTTCCAGGTCTCCTTTTTGTGGTTTTAATTGGGAAAAAACAAACAAAAAAAACTTTTGAAACTCTGGAAATTTTATATTAACATGGCATAATTATGTTGGCCTGGGTTTTTTAAATGTCAAATTTAATAATGGTGAAAGGACACTAGAGATTTTATAAAAGAGTGATGGTTTTTAGACATAGATATCATGGTCAAATTTAAGTTGGCAAATTTAATATTTTCTTTGCCGATTTGTTACTTTGCAATAAGAAACTTCTTAAAGTAGATGGTCAGATAATTCTCAGGGACCAAAAATGTTATATTTTGAGATTCAAAAAATGTGATATTTTAATATAAGAAAATCTGTGGTGCTTGTTACTTCATAACTTTTAAGTAAATACAGTATAAAATAAGGATATTGTCCCATAATTTAAAAACTAGTTTGTAATTAATGAGAAATGTTAATTTTTTTCAGAAGAAAAAATAGACATCAAAGTAATGTAAAATATTTCAAAATCTTACCTTATGCATCTTCATTTTTCTCCTTTTTCCTGTTTATCAATTGTAAAGACTATGTAGCAAACTTCTCTGCTTTGGAAATTCCCAAATGATGTCTCAACTTATGAATGAATCCATATTTTTATGAAAAACAGAGAGGGGCTTTGGACTCAGATTGCCTGCTTCCAATTCTATGACCTTTCTAGGTACACGTTCCTTGGACCAATGACTCCAACGATACTCATCTGAAAAATGGGATTAAAAACCCTACCCACTCATAAGAGTTTTGAAGGAGTAAACAAAATAATGCATACAAGGCACTTATAGTGCCTGGTTCATAAGAAATGCTCAAATAATCTTAGCTACCATTATTACAAATGAAGATAATCTATGCCAGTGAAATAAGTCTATAATTATCAAAGCTTCATTTCTCAAATATTTCCCACCAGATCAGTGGTGTGATTTTATAAAAAACTTTGTGTGTGTTTGTGTGTGTGCGTATGTGTGTTGAATGATTGATACCTGCCTCCAGTAACTTTTATTTAGGAGTTCTTATTTTGAAGAAATGATGATTACATATGGACATCAGGGTCTGTTCTTCCTAAGGTATGGATCCTGTACAGAGGGTTCAGAATAGAAATGAGAAAATGAACTTGACCCAGAGTAAGACATGTTGTAAAGTTTTCCTTTAAAAGATATAAGAATAATTCAAATACTACATAAATTTATTCCTACTCCAAAATATTTAAAACTACTCTTGTATATCAGTGCTTGTTAAGTACTTTTTTTTTTTTTTTTTTTTTTTTTTTTTTTTTTTTTTTTTGCGGTACGCGGGCCTCTCACTGCTGCGGCCTCTCCCATTGCAGAGCACAGGCTCCGGACGCACAGGCTCAGTGGCCATGGCTCACGGGCCCAGCCACTCTGCGGCATGTGGGATCTTCCCGGACCGGGGCACGAACCCGTGTCCCCTGAATTGGCAGGTGGATTCTCAACCACTGTGCCACCAGGGAAGCCCGATGACTCTTTTTGAATTATGGTTTTCTCAGGGTATATGCCCAGTAGTGGGATTGCTGGGTCATATGGTAGTTCTATTTGTAGTTTTTTAAGGAACCTCCATACTGTCCTCCATAGTGGCTGTATCAATTTAAATTCCCACCAACAGGGCTTCCCTGGTGGAGCAGTGGTTGAGAATCTGCCTGCCGATGCAGGGGACGCGGGTTCGTGCCCCGGTCCGGGAAGATCCCACATGCCGCAGAGCGGCTGGGCCCGTGAGCCATGGCCGCTGAGCCTGCGCGTCCGGAGCCCGTGCTCCGCAACGGGAGAGGCCACAACAGTGAGAGGCCCGCGTACCACAAAAAAAAAAAAAAAAAAAAAAAAAAAAAAAAAAAAAATTCTCACCAACAGTACAAGAGGGTTCCCTTTTCTCCACACTCTCTCCAGCATTTATTGTTCGCAGATTTTTTGATGATGGCTATTCTGACTGGTGTGAGGTGATACCTCATTGTATTTTTGATTTGCATTTCTCTAATGATTACTGATGTTGAGCATCCTTTCATGTGTTTGTTGGCAATCTGTATATCTTCTTTGGAGAAATGTCTATTTAGATCTTCTGCCATTTTTGGATTGGGTTGTTTGTTCTTTGAATATTGAGCTGTGTGGGCTGCTTGTACATTTTGGAGATTAATCCTTTGTCAGTTGCTTTGCTTGCAAATATTTTCTCCCATTCTGAGGGTTGTCTTTTCATCTTGTTTATGGTTTCCTTTGCTGTGCAAAAGCTTTTAAGGTTCATTAGGTCTCATTTGTTTATTTTTGTTTTTATCTCCATTTCTCTACGAGGTGGGTCAAAAAGGATCTTGCTGTGATTTATGTCATGGAGTGTTCTGCCTATGTTTTCCTCTAAGAGTTTTATAGTGTCTGGCCTTACATTTAGGTTTTTAATCCATTTTGAGTTTATTTTTGAGTATGGTGTTAGGGAGTGTTCTAATTTCATTCTTTTACATGTAGCTGTCCAGTTTTCCCAGCACCACTTATTGAAGAGGCTGTCTTTTCTCCATTGTATACTCTTGCCTCCTTTATCAAAGATAAGGTGACCATATGTGCATGGGTTTATCTCTGGGCTTTCTATCCTGTTGCATTGATCTATATTTCTGTTTTTGTGCCAGTACCATACTGTCTTGATTACTGTAGCTTTGTAGTATAGTCTAAAGTCAGGGAGACTGGTTCCTCCAGCTTCGTTTTTCTTTCTCAAGATTGCTTTGGCTATTCAGAGTCTTTTGTGTTTCCATACAAATTGTAAAATTTTTTGTTCTAGTTCTGTGAAAAATGCCATTGGGAGTTTGATAGGGATTGCATTGAATCTGTAGATTGCTTTGAGTAGTATAAGTCATTTTAACAATGTTGATTCTTCCAATCCAAGAACATGGTTTTTGATTAAAGTTTAAAAATTATTTTAATAAGTCTTCTAAATGCCATTTAAATGTTCTTAAAGCATTGATTGTTGCTCACCCTGTTGTTTAACTGGGGAAACAGAACAACTGAAGAATCATTGTTGCTGTGATGTACCAGAAGGCAAAATATGTATGGTACAAATTAAGCACAAAAATCAGAGGGATGCAGAGAACAGCTCAGAGTCAAAAGTAGAGTGAGGAAGTCATCTATGGAATGTTCTGGAAGGTAATATGTTGGTGAAGTTCTGGATTGTTGGAGAGACTGTTATGGACTGTCAGGAACTGGGTGAGACTGTGACCAAGGGTCAGGCTGGTCAGAATAGGCTTGATGGACAGATAGGAAGATGTCTCTGCTGGACATTGAAAAATAGAGAAGGGAGGTCGAGGTACCCAAGCAGGGGAGATGGAGTGGGCAGAAATGCAGAATCTGAAATATACATGGTGTGGTTTGGCTGAAGAAAGAGTACCCGGATGGTGACTCTGCTAAACATCAGAATTCTCTCATCCAAGTGTTCTGACCTAGCTTCGGTGCTCCTGAAGTCAGGGATGCCCTGCTTATGGAGAGAGTGGCTATGTTCCACTCATCAAGTTGACACATGCCTATTTAGCTTATTATGTAGCAGAAACCATCCAAACATTAAGGAACATGACATAGTTCTTGCCTCAAGGAGCTTGGTGGGTGACAGATATGGGACCTTGAAATTACAGCACAGTGTGATAAGTGCTAGATCAGCAATATAGCAGAAGGCTTAGAGCAAGGGTTTTGGCATCATTTGGATCCTGTTCTTGCAGTGTAACCTTGGGTGAGTTGCTTGATCTTTCTAAGCCTCAGTTCCTTGTCCATAAAATGGAGGCATGAACAAAACCCATTGCATTTGGGTTGTTATGAGATTTACATGATATGATTCCAGCCAAGAGATCTTAGCATAATCATGGCCCATGGGGAGTACCTAATAAATGTTAACTATTGGGAGGAAAGACAGAGGAACGGGATATATGGGAAATAGTCCAATTATGAGGGAGCCAAAGAAGTAATAGAAGAGGCAACATAAGGCAAGACCCAAAAAAGTTAGTCTGATAAAAGTAGGGGCTTGGGGAGAGGGAGAGAAGGAGTAGTTCTAGAGCAGAAGAATTCTAGAGATGAGAGAATGAAAGCCATGCTGAAGGAACTAAAAATAATGGATAAATGAACATAAAGTGGAGTCTGCGGAGATGCACAGGGCTTTGATTGCGTGGGGTCGTATATGTTATAGAGTTGTTCAAACTGGCCAGGCACACCTGCCTTTGATGTTCCTTCTGCCTGGAGTGCTATTCTTCCAGAAACCCTCATGCCTCTCTCTCTTACTTCCTTCAGGGCTTTGCTCCAATGTCTCCATACTGGGGAGGTCTTCCTTGACCACACTGCGTAAAATGGGGCTTATGCAGTAGAGGGTACTGGTAAAACACAGATTTAAGAGTCAGGCTGCTGTGATGGCATCCCAGCCCTGCCTCTTCCCTCCAGCAAGTTACTTAATCTCTTTATGCTTCTGTTTCCTCAGGTGTAAGATGTGAATAATAATAGTGCTGATGCCGAGGGTTGATTAAACGAATTGATAGGAGTAGAGCCCTGAAAAGAAAGATCAACACACAGTAAGTACTCTGTAAGGATCTGCTGCGGTTATTGTTACTGTTATAATTATCATTGTTCCAAATAATAATTGAGCTGTGAAGTAGAGGCCATTCCACAGTTAAAGTCAGCACCCTTTCACTGCTCATTGCTTTGGAGAAGATGCTGGAAGCTAGATTTCTATCAGGGGGATAATTTTTTATTTTTGTTTTTGTTTTTGTGATTAGGAAATATATCAAGCGCATCAAAAAGTATATAGAATTGTATTGTGAATACCTGTACACCCACCACCCAGCTTAATGACTAAAACATTACAAATACAATTGAAGCATCTCAAGGTGTTTTGGTCCTGATTTCTTTGTTATTGTTACACCACCTTTTCCCAAGGGAACCACTTGCAAGCTACTTCTGTGGGGTGTGATGTGGGGAGAAAGTCGGGAGATCAGGTTCGAATTCGCTTGGGAAGTACTGGGTTTTTACAAAATAAAATAAGGTTATTTTCTGTGGGATTACTCAAAGCTTCCCGAATTGAACACAGACGCCCCCTCACCCCCTTTTTATGCTGGTCTTTTGGGACTATGTTTCACATGAAACTTTTTTGAAAACACTATAGCATCAACCCCAAAAAGTACTAGTAACCTGATCATTTTCATGTCATTCAGAGGATGGATTAATTTTAAATATTAAGTAAAAAAAAAAAAAGAGGGCTTGATGAATAATCTGAGTGCCAAAATCAGAGCTAAACAGGCGATTCAGCTTTACTAACCATGGAGGACTCTATGGCCTGATTATTTATGTTCCAGTTTTCTCTGTCATCTTGCTATTTTATTCTATCCACATTTTCCTCGATCTTGATATTTAATTTTAATTGTCATTGTTTGCCATGGGTTGTTGTAATCTCAAATCCCATGGAACAAGGCAGGGAATAGATTCGTTAAACTCAAATGAAATGTACCTAACTGTCTTCACCACAAAATGCTAAATTTTACAATGTTGATTTAACGACCATTGAACATTTCTTTTGGTTCTTTCCAAATTTAACATTGATTACTACTGAGATTAAACCATTAGTATTGACGTAAGCCAGAAGTTGGACTACAGCCACACCATACTTATACATTCAGTCATTTCAAGGTTATGCTGTGGTGGAAGTCAGGGTCAGTGATGAGCTGATGGATTGGAAGATGGGTGGGAAAAAACTCCTTGGAGCAGTTGGTCCTTGAGCTGTGATTTAAAGAGGAGAAACTTGTGGTTTGGTTGTTGTTCCATAGATATGGAAAAAATTGAACGAAGGCTCACAGCCAGGAGAGGAAGAACCAGTGGAAAGAACCACATGACAATAAATTTAGTTAGTCTGGAAGGTGAAGACAAGGTTAGAGCAGGAGATGAAAACAGTCAGAGGGTGGGTCAAGCCAGTAGAAGCCTTTGAAAGAAACACTCAGAAATTTGTGTTTGACTTAAAGTGTGATAGGAAATCAAGGTAAGGCTGCAACACACTAGAGGATATGGTCAAAACGATGAACAAGGAAAACAAAGAGAAAAGAAATGACCTTAGAAACTGTAGCCCTATGAACATAATTTATGTACCAGTAAATATTTATTATACACTCTATTTGAAAGCAAGTAAACCATATTTGTTGAATGGTGAGTAAACAAATGGTTATGCTGATGTGGGTGGGCAATTCAGTTTACAGAACCCAAGTCATAAGGTAAGCGCCCATCATTAGGAGGGGGGTTTGTCACAGACTTCCTGGGAGAAAGTCAAGAGGAATAATAATAATAATAGTAATAATAATATAATAAACTATAATACACACACATATATTTCTGTGTTTCGGGCACTGCTCTGACAAATATACAATAAAAGAGGTAAGGAAGATAAGATCCTCATGTAGAGGTAATGTATTCATACCTGTTCAACAAATTCTTACTGAATGCCTAATATTGGCCAAGCTATGCCATACACTAGTGATGGAACAAAAGATACAGTCATCATGGAATTTACAGTCTACCAGGATATAGAGAGGTAGCTGGGCAATTAAAATACAGTGTAAAAAGAGTGTCTGTAGGAAAAATACAGAGAGCCAGAGCTAGACTGAAGTGGTGGATAGCTGTGCAGGGTGTTAAAACATCACTGAATGTGTACAGAATGGAGCAAGTTGTGTTTCCAAAACTTGGGGGACTATGATTGTGATTGAAGGACTATTTTGATTAGCATCTTGGAGTGGGGTCAGCGAGACACCCGAGGGGCATGCTTAAATAACAACAAAGAATCACTAATTTGCATTCTAAGGAGGCTGAGGCTGGTTATCTTCAAAGCCTTCCTTTTGCTAAACTGGGAACTGGGAATATCTGATGTTATAGGGGAACTGTTGACAGGCAATAGAAGAGAGGCTAATTGCTGGCTACCTCAAGAGATTTCCCCTCTCTACTCCTCCCTTACATAGCATATGGCTTCTCCCTTATAAAAATATTTTAAATATTTATTGATTTTAAGAGGTACTCCTTGTTGGCTCATTTTCTTGGTCTTGATTCTGTTCTGCAGTGTGTTCTAGCAGGAGAGTGGGCCACTGTGGTGGCTACTTGTCTGTGTCGATGCAACTGGGCTCTGAGGTGTCCACATACTGTTCAACATGATTTCTGAGTGCGACTGTGAGAGTGTTCTGGATGAGATTAACATTTGAGTCAGTAGACTGGGTAAAGCAGATTGCTCTTCCTGTGTGGGTGGGCCTTATCCAACCTGTTGAAGGACTGAATAGAATAAAAGGCTGATAAGAATTCTTTTTCTCTGCCTGTTTTCAACCTGGGATATTGGTCTTCTCCTTCCTTTGGACTTGGACCAGAACTTACACCATTGGTTCTCCTGGTTCATAGGTCTTTGATCTTAAACTGGAACTGTACCATAGGTTCTCTTGGGTCCCTAGACTGCTGACTGCAGATCTTGAACTTAGCCTCCATAATTACATGAGCCTGTTTCTTATAGTAGTAAATCAATCTCTCTCTCCCTCTCTCTCTTTCTCCTCCTCTCTCCTATTGGTTCTGTTTCTCTGGAGAACCCAGACTACTACAGGTACATATTGTTGGGCTGGGGAAGAGAGGTGGACAGTGCTTGAACCTGTAGGTGGTCTGGGATGAGAAAAAAAAAAAAGAACTATGAACTCAGGGCTCTGGTACCAGAGGAAGTTATTGCAGCTTTGGAAAGTGTGTGGCAACAAGAAACCCTAGAAAAGACTGCCTACTGCTTTAAGCCTGTCTTAATATAAGTGAGTAGTGTGTTACTCCTTCTTTATCTCAGTTACCTCTGTGGTCTTAAAATGATCTGTTATTGCAGCTTAGCTGCTCAAAGACATTCTCTGCAGTAGATATAAGGCTGTTGGAAAGTCAGAAGTCAGGCTTGTTTTTCAGAACCCTTTAGATCTACATGACAGAACCTAACAAAACTAGTTTAAGAAAAAGGAGATTGTTCCTCCTCTCCCCCACTCCACAGCCCCTTGCCATATAACTAAAAACTTTAGGAATGGGTGGATCCAAGGCACAAACCATGGTGTCAGCATTGTCTTTTTTCATTTCTTGTCTCTGATTTTCTTTGTAAGTTGGATTCTTTTCCTCTGGTACTGGACAGCTTCTTTTATGCATCTGGGGAAGATGAACACAAAAAAAATGTAGACATTTTTCTTACAACCCAAGAATGCAAAAGAAGTAAGAACATAATTCCCATAATGCATGGCAGAAAAGTTCAAGAGAACTCTGATTGGCTATTTTTGATTATGTGCCCATCCCTAAACCAATCAGGGATAATGGAGTTCTCTGTTTGACAAAGTTTGGGTCATTTGCTCACTCCACGGACTAGAAGGTTGTGTTAACCCTGCAGTCCTCCAAAACACATGGAATGGAGAAAGGGTGGATCCCTCAAGTGGAAGATACTATTGTTAAAAGATAATTTTAAAAAAAGAAAAAAAAAGTCTGGTGTAGATATGTAAATGAACATGTGTTACAGATTTATTCTACACACTAATCATTGAGAGGGCAAGACAGATTATAACACATTCAAAAAAGATTGAAATGAATGTGCCAATGGAGGCAAAACTTTTTTCCAAGGCTGGGGGTGTTGGGAAGAAGTTAATTGAACCTCTACAGGACAAAATTATAGACAAGAATTATTTTGTCTCGCTACCGGTCACTTACAATTCAGAGAATTATAAAACAACTCCCACAGAATCGGAATCTGATAACCCAGAGAGGTTTTGCCTAGAATCTAGTTGCATAGTTTTCAACTGGAAGCACAGATATTTTCCCTTCCCTGGGAAGACAGACAACATGTGTTCACTAAACAAGGGATGCAGTATTTGAAGCAGAAATATTTCTCCTCCTAATTCCAGGTGGTACCAGCAGAAAGCTTAGCAGAGTTCAACTGCAGTAGGTAATCTATTGGGTCCTTGAAACAGGGACTGTGCCTCAGTTGTCTCTATGTCCTCTGGGCCTAACTCATGAGAAATGTTTATTAAGTGTGTGGAATGAATGTTGAAGAGGGCATCTGCTGAGCGGACTTCTTCTGAAACAATAGAAAAGCACCCTAGAACCATTTGCGAGCTCTTACTTCTCACCTATCAGGAAAGCCCTATCATTTTATTACTATAAAATACATTGCATGTACTTAAAACACTCCAAGTTTGAATTTTTATTATAGATTACTCAAGGTTGACTTGGTTCTCTGTAGATGTTATTTCTGTGGTGGTTGACTACAGAAACACTAAACAGTCGTAAGGGATTATTATTATTGTCACCATTATAACTACAGTACAAGATAATTGAAACTGTCCAGGATTTGTATTAAGCTACAGTTTGTGTTGAATACAAGGAAGTGCAACTTCCAACCCTTATGAAGAAGATGTTTCCAGGGGACCCAGTCACTCCCAACTAACAAGATATGTATTTACTAGGCAATAGGCTGCTGCTAGGCCAACCCTCAAAGAAAAGCATGAACTCAATGGGAAATAATGGCTAAAAACATATTTGGTATAAGAAAAGATAAAATAAAAAATTGCAGATTCAGCATGGAATCCAGAAAGGCCATGTAGTATATGAGCAGCAGGCCCACCAGTCAAATTCGTTTCACACAGTCTGTTTTGACATTGACTTTTCAAGCTAATTGCCTCTTGATCGTGACACCATAGGAGCAGGTGATAGCAGGACAGAATCAACCAGAAAACCAGTTATATCTGCAGGAAAGGACGGAATTGACTCTGCCTTTAGGTTCACAGAGTATCTGTCATTGTCATCGCTCAGGCATATGAATCTACGTGATTCTTGGAAAATGTGGGACGAGGCGGTCTGTCATGAGAGCTGTAGCCTATCGGAGGGACACGGTCTAATAGTCCAGCACAGTAAAAAGTGAAAATGTGTTTTTTTTCCCCTAACCGGTGAATTAATAAAGTATGTGTAGCCATTACCCTAAGACGTGTGTCTCCCTCTGGGAATAAAATATGTATTTAGTTGTATCTCTTTAGAAGATTCACTTAGTGCAAAATAGAAAGACAGCTCTGGTTAGGGCAGAATTCTTCCCAATTAGATCGAGAGCTATAAAAGTAGAAGGATAAATTTGACTAAAAAAGGTAGGGAATTTCAGACTCTCAGAGGGAAATGTGGGGGAGATTTCAAGAGGCCGGGGTGTTCGAACCCAAGTCAAGCCAGCACCTCCAGGAGCTGGTGTGTGATCTTCACCTTCATCCCCAGGCTGATTTCCAATAGAAAGAAGCTGAAACCCAAATCACGCCTGGCTCTGTTCCTTCACAGCGCCCTCCCGCGACCCACGGCATTCTTCTTCCCTAAACCAAAGTGATCGCGATGGAAACGTTTTCTTTCCTCTTTTCCAGGTAATTTACAAAGAAATAAATAAGTAGCCAAAAGCCAAGGCAGAGAGGAAAACCCTTTGGAAAGAAAGGATGCCGGCTCACTCATTGTGAGCGAGCACGTGCATCTGTTAGCTGGGGAAAGAATGAACTGCGGCGATTGGGTGATCGTATGTGACTCCTAAATGCCGCTGCTCTGCTATGCGCCGAGGTGTTCACGCAGAAAATCATCAAACTCCGGGGGAGGGGGAGGGACACTTGGAAAAACGGAATATTGGAGTTTTGGAGCAGGTTGAGAGGTAACAGGAGGGGGAAGATTTCATCTCTGAGGTGGTCCCATTTTAAATATGTTTTAGCCTTCTTACAGAAAGTGGCTCTCTGTATAGTTTACACACCGCCTGCCAGCCAGGGCTCCCTGGCCTCCTCTGCCACCTTCCTTTTAAAGCAACAGCTGCTCATTCATGGGACTGTGCAAACACCTGGGCTTCTTGCGTGTGTGTGTGTGTGTGTGTGTGTGTGAGAGAGAGAGAGAGAGAGAGAGAGAGAGAGAGAGAGAGGGAGAGAGAGGGAAAGAGAGAGAGTGCACTTTATGAGCTTTGTGAAATAGAAGGTTGTAGTCAGCCTTAGAAGATGCCAAGGAGGAAAGGAGGAGAGAGGCTGGTAGGGGTTCCCTCCCAGACGGTAGAGAGTGGAGGAAAATAGGATCATCTCAAACCTATGATCTCACTGAACTCACTGAAAGCAAGCCCAAAACAGTTTTGTGTCAAAGATGCTTGCTCTGACCAAGCTTTACTGCAATGCTGTAGCAACGGCGCACAGAGTCCAGACTGCGGAGTCAGATGCCCCTGCCTTTGAGTGCCTTCTCTGCCCTGTGACCTCTGCTTGTTCTTGGGCAAGTTGTCTAATCCATCTCAGGCAAAACTGCATCACCTGTGAAACGGAGACAGCAAACCTCTCCCTCATGAGATGCTTGGAAAGATTAGAGTGTAAATTAGGTTAGTGCAACCTGAGCATAATAAGCTAGTAGAAAACAAGTATTAGCTCTATTATATTAGGCAATGTGTTAGGCTAACTTATTCTTTATGGCATACTCGTTGTTATAATGTCATAAAATGTTGCTATGGAATAAAATTTCTAGTTCGTGAGGAATTAAGACTCTCTCACTCTGTCATCCGAAGAGAAATAAATTCTCTTTAAGACAACATGCCTGTTTTCTAGTTTCTTTCCCCTATAGGTAGCCGTGATACAACAATGCAATGTATTGTTTGTATTCTACATTGACTCAAGCATTCTACTAAAACTCATGATGAGTGAAGGAAAAGAGTAATGTGAACATAGAATTACGAAACCCAACGTGGCGCAGTTTGTAATTGTTTTGCTTTCATTTTGGAGAACATGGAGCAACTCCGCAGAGTTCTCTCCCAGCAGGTCTTCAGTGACGAGGCAGTGAACTCAAGTGGAAGATGGATGGGTGATTTTGCTTTTCAGGCCCCAAAGCAAAGTAGACTTGGCAAGGAGTAGGGGGTCACCATTAAAACAATCCATGTTTTCAGGGGTGACACATTTTGTCATTTGTAAACGTCTTCCAGTTTGGAAGAAAATGTAAGGACATCCTCTGGAAGATGTTTTGAAGTTTAATGAAAACGCAGTTTGAAGACATATCCCTTGTGCTTTGCACTTGTAAGTATGAGCGTTTCAGGAATTTGCACAGAGATGTGAACGTTCTCACCCTGATGTTGGGCTGCTCTGGTTGGGAACTGTGTCTATTAATCTTCTGACAAAATAGCAGTGTGCCTCTGTGCACGACTGGACCTTGTGGGTAACGTCTGTGCAGCATATTCATAGGATGGAAACCTGATATTTTAAATTCTCCTCACTTCCTCTGGGAGGTTGCTGTATACTCAGCACAAACCCTTGCTTCTTGTACTTTCAGGGCTGGAAAAGTTCCTAGTAAACCAGAAGCTGAAAAACAAAGGTCACTCTGGTGAACGGTTGATAACTTGGAGCAGCCAGTCATTCTCTGAGCTTCTTGTCATTGGAATAAGAGAATGGCATGACACGGGAGTCTGAAATACTCAAAACTCTTGATCCATCTCCTACGTCCAGCAGACTTTTTGCTGAACTCGGCTTTTCAGTTCATTCATCCGGAAACTGATAGAACTTTTAAGTTCTGTTCAATGAATATTTCCTGAGCACCTGCTACGTACTAATGCTGTTATCTAGTGTTGGATGATATACATTGACTAAGACAAGGTTCCTGCCTTCAATAAGTTCACAAAATAATTAGGGAAGTAACCTTGGCAACTTGGAAGTAACAGTACTTCTCTTAAGGAGTTGACCCAGGACACATGATAATATAATTCAGTGAAGTAATACCTTCAGCCTTTGGAATCTAGCTACCAGCATTTAACACCTCCTCTGAATTGTTTGATTGAGTCCTTAGGAGGAGCTTAGCATGTGGCCATGTTTTGCTAACTGTATGATAGAATCTTTGATAGTAGTCTTACTGTTAACACCTTCTGGGTTATTAAATAAAAAGAAGTGGCCAGTATTTGTGCTTGGGATGTCTTTTACCCTTTGTTTAAGGAATGAACAATGGCTCCACTGGGAATACCTCCTGGGAACACTTAGAACTCTCAATAAAAGGGCAACATATTGTTTCTGTCCACAGCTGGTTCTGTTTTTCCATGAACTTTGTGGCCAAAGGGAAAAATAGAAGTTAAACTGTCAGATACTCTAGAATTAAACCCTAGATTATCCTAAAGTTAATGCTCCGTGTTGGTTTAAGTATTTCAGAATTTCTTGCAAAAGACATTAACTTATGTTCTTTAAGCACTTTGAGCATCTCTTAAACCATATTTCAGGATTTACTTAATGAATTGACTATAAGATAAAACCAAAGTGATCCTTGACTTTGTTCTTCTTGTTGGCTCCATTATATATAGTATATTAAGGAACTTTTTGAATTTTAAAAAGATTGACTCCCTTTGTACTTGTATGGTAGTTATAGAAAGTTAAATAACTACTTTGCTCAACAGGTACTAAGGTTAGGTAATGGAAAATTAAAACAAAATTCTTAACCATCAAGGTATATAATTATGCTATCTCCTAAGAAAAGCTTTAATTTCTCCTTATTTCTCAGATCGATGCTGCCTGCATTTCCAATTTTTGTAACAAAGAAGCTAGATGCCAATATTGACTTTAGGTATTTTCAGGACCAATAATGTCAACACTGATCTGGGTTCACCGCTCATGTAGCCCTGCACCTGTTTTACAACGATGGCTAAGAAAACACAGAGGCAAGGAATAGGGTCTTCACACATAAGTACCACTCCTTGTCTTTTGTAGTTGGACTTCCCAATGCCCATAAATATGTCTTAGGTATCTAATTATATACCAAATTTCTGTCTGAATAAAATTTGTGGAAGGCAATAGTGAGTTAGCAGATTAGGTTTTATTTTTTAATTCCAGAATACTTAGTCCAACTTGCCTCTATCTAACTCATTACTGCTTTATAAACATTACTTAAGTCAAGCATGAGCCGTATTCACTTAGACTGTAATTTGCTAAGAGTTTCTTTACATTTAAACACTTATTATCTTAAATTATATATTTCAGTTTTTCTTTCATAGAAAATAACAATGTCAGAAAAAATGACTTTTTCCCCCAAAGGTTTTTTTGCTTCCTTCATCTTCCCATCCCATCCCTTATCCTATGATTTTACTCCTATCACTGCTTGAAGACCAAGGATATGACTGAACGTAATAATGGCATTAATAATGTTTTGGTCAGAACTGATAACTATAAATTCCCCCTTTTCATTTCAGGAATTGGACTATTTGTGAAGAAAAGCCTAAAGATGACTTGAATCTGATGTTTCCCTGCCGTAATGTCCAGGTATTTACCACATTAGTGTTTAAAAAACACTTTTCATGTGAACAACACATAAGGATTTGGTGCAGTCTTAAGATTTAGTTTCAGATGGAGTTTTGCAAAATATGGTTATATCTGGTTTTAAGGCTCTCCAAGCTAGTTGCTTTATACAGGTTTAATGTATGGGTCTTAACTTCTGCATATTCCTTAGATATAAAAACCATATGCAACAAATTCACAGGTGAAGCTAAGCACAAATTCTCATGTTTGCTTACTAACATAGATTCAACATTCTTACCCAAAATAATAAGATGGGCGCTGTTTGAAGGCTATGGGACTTAAGTGAAACTATGAATAAGTTCAATCTTAGAATATTCCTCCCAGAAACATTATCTTACTCACATCCAGATCAGCCTAATCTCTCCTTATGTGATTCGCCCCCCCCCCAACACCATTTTTAAATGTTCGTAGAATTTTGGATTATTTCAGTTCCTTGAATATAGCGTTTAGTTGTTTCATGTATACGTATGTATACTCTTGAGGGCATTTACAGAATTAAAATATATATATATATATATATATATATATATATATATATATATATATATATACATATTTATTTGCCTGTGCCAGGTTTTAGTTGTGGCACATGGGATCTTCACTGTGGCATGAGGACTCTTAGTTGCAGCATGCATGTGGGATCTAGTTCCCTGACCAGGGATCGAACCCGGGTTTCCTGCATTGAAAGCATGACGTCTTAACCACTGGACCACGAGGGAAGTCCCCATTTACAGAAGTTTGCTTCCTGTGCTTCCTCCAAACATCTAACAGATACCAAACATGATACTGAGCCTAAACAAAGTATACTTCCGAAATATGTGCTTGCTTGATTCAAAGGCTTTTTGTTTTCTTGTGTTGGATTTTTACGGATGAGTTCTCAGCTATAAAGAAAAAGATTCTGTAGAAGGAAGATGTTTGTGTTTTCATCTGAACATAGAGGTAGGAACAACCAGGATGATATGCAAAGTGGAAAGGGGATTGCATGTGGCATTACATCCATGCTGTTTGCAAACTTGGTCCCTGGAACTGGTATGTCCCACGAAAGCTATCTTCACCGGTGACAGCTTTTTGAATTGTCACACACCTCCCAAACCTGAGTCTCTCTTTTCTCTGGGAGGAAAGGTTAACAGGTAGAATTCTCAAGTAGCTCTTTTATGCTTATTATGTGACCAATAGGGGCACGCTCTCTCAAATTAAACTTTACATTGATTAAACTTACCCCTGGCCTTAAAGTTCCTGATCTGCCTCTCTTCCTGTTTTTCAATTCTGGTTAACTCTCTGGACTAAGTTTCTTTAATTTTTTTTCTCCTGATTTTTCTCTGCTTTTTTTCTGCCCTCTCCACTCTTCACTTTGAATTGGATGTACTTCATAAAATGATGTCTAGATAATTCAGCCATTCTGCTGAATTGAACTTAAATATTGGACAAAATACATTTTTTTTTTTTTTTTTTTTTTGCGGTATGCGGGCCTCTCACTGTTGTGGCCTCTCCCTTTGCGGAGCACAGGCTCCGGACGCGCAGGCCCAGCGGCCATGGCTCACGGACTTAGCCGCTCCGCGGCATGTGGGATCCTCCCGGACCGGGGCACGAACCCGTGTCTCCTGCATCGGCAGGCGGATTCTCAACCACTGCGCCACCAGGGAAGCCCAGACAAAATACATTTTAAGTGGTTTTAAACTAATGTGAAAATGTTGGAATTTGTACCAATATAAACATATTATACTTAAGACCATATTCAAATACAGTTAAAAATTACATCATGTTTCTTCTACTAGAAGTCTTAAAGGATATATCTATATACACATAAAATTCACCTCCTGAGTCATGGTGTAATTTAGATTATATTTTATTAGACATTCTTTACAAATTTAAAATACTGCTATTTTTACATGCGCAGAGGAAAATCAGTTTGGATAATTATTTAGGCATTCATTAAAATCAACCACAATATAGAGACACTTTATTGTGTCATTTATCAACATACTTGATATGTATATCTAAAGTGCATTATGTTACAAAAAATATAGAAATTCAGCAGCACCAAGACACATTTACAAAATAAATACATCAGTTGACAAAATAAATTATGGTAAATGTGATAATAATAATTGGATTAGCCTTGGCAAAAAAAAAATATTCACAATGACCAATGTGCAGTTTCATAGAGCAATGGGGGAGACAGTTTTATTCCAATGCATTTACAGTATTTACAGACAATAAATATTTCTAATACTTTCCATATGTTCATTATTACAGAATCCTGCAATATGTCTTCTGAATGTTTCTGCTGAAAATTTCAATGCCGCCTGTAAAGAGAAAGAAGGGAAAGAAGAGGAGAAAACAGGTTAATTCTCTTTACAAATGAAGAGACATAAAATAAAGGATGTAAATTAAGGAACATAGAATCACAATAGAAAGAGATTCAGGGGACTGCTTGTAAATATCTTTTACAGAAGGTGATTGTGGGATCCACCTGACTTTCTAGAACCTCTGCTACCGGCCGGGTCTTTAATTTGATCAAATGGTCAATGTAGAGCAGAAAGGAAAATGGGTAAGGGACAAATTTGAGAATTCAGAAATAAGGCCAGGTTGCACAATACATCATTAAATACACCTTGCTTAGAAGTTTATTCCCCGGTGATGCCCAACAGAGGTGATGCAAAGGTTGCTTATTCTGTTAAGGTTCTCATTTGGCCAATCTCTCACTAAGATAATAATGGGCTGTTGTGAGGGTAGAGTGTGTGATTTGGGGTAAAGGTTAGAAGGATGTGTAATTAAACAAAGTATGTTTGGTTGATGATTTGATGATATCTGTCCTTCTTTAGCTGTCCTTAAACACTAATGAATAAAACTATCATTGGATTTTAGTTTTTGAAGCCAAAACTATGATAAAATTGCTGCTAGTTTTTTGACTGAATCTTGCATTAGAGATTGGGAAAGCCCATTTTAAATTAGAGGATAAGAATCAATTAATTTAAAAGTATAAAATAACGATATTTCACATCACTGTGTTCGTTTTATTACCCAGAATAAGTTACCACATGGGATTGACACCTTTTCGAACGCTTCTAAACACTGTAATGACAGTATTTTAAGATGAGCTAGTGACTTTTTCTCTGCTTTTCTCTCTCCTTTTCTCTTCTCTCTGTGTGGTCTATTTCAGGGAATACGTATTGGTGTCAAGGAAACAACTACGGAATGGAATCTGATTGGCTGTGTCACTGCATTAATAGCCAGAGTTTTACATGGCAGACCTGCATGGTTGTGAGACCTCTCGAGAAGCAAACTCTTGACAATTTAGGAATTTTATGTGCAGCTCGAAGAATGAAAAGCAAATTTAGCATTTAGGGTGTTTTAATGTCTTAAGGAATTAACCTCGTCACCAAGAGTCTTGTTTGGAATGATAAAATAGCTCCTAGTTACAGAGAAAAAAACACAGTTTATGATTAAAATTTTAAATGGTAGGTGGATATGGATGGATGCTATGAATAAAGTCCAAAAGGCAACTGTCAAACTCAATAATTTGTGTTACTGTTCTGATTTTTAAATGTCTTGGTACTAAATGGTATTTAGTGAATTGAGTTTAAGCGTAACCCAAGCAAGGAGGGAATGAATAGTCTCGAACAATTATTTCCTCAGAAGGAAAGAAAAAGGAAATAAATTAAAGGACCAAGGACCAAGGAAAAGATCTTTTAATTACGTTTCACCCCGCCCAGCCAGTTTGCTTGGTATCTTTCCTTCTGATTTCCCTTTAACAAAGGCATGTAGTGGAACAGTCAGGTAAAATATATACCATGACCTAAAAGTATATGTATACGTTTATTACACATATGAGTATGACAACACTTTAGACCTCTAGCTCTTCTGAGTACTGAGAAGCTTTTATATTATTTCTAAATCAGTGTTTACCAAGGCAAATTATATGGTCTCAATTAAAGGAGTTCTGCTGTAACTGGACATCTCCTTTGCAACATCAAAAATTCCAAAATTTAAAGCTATGTATTTTCCACTGAATGGTTCACGTGAGAGGATCCAGATAGTGTTAGCACAATAGTTTCCTTTAAGAAATACCACCACTATTATATAGTATAATAAAGTCCGTGCTGGCCTCTTAGATCATAGTATAATAATGCAAAGAGATTAAAGAGAGGACATTAATAAAAGGTTGGTTGCTTACAAATCTTGAAAATAGTTATTCTGAAAAGATTCTAGTTGGATTACAAAATTTGCACAACCCCATATGTTCTCATCAGTACACTCCTGAATTTCCCCACTCTTCTCTACACCTCTATTGCATTGTATTGGGAGAATGCCAACATCTGGCTGCCAAATGAACAGTGCTTTCCATGAACATCCCTCAGAACCAGGGAACAGAAAGGAGAAGCAGAAGTATTCTACTTCTTTCAGTCCTAAGTCTGGATTTGATTAGGGCACTGCCTAATTTTTACTAAATCTATTTTTTAAAAAATATCTTTATTGGAGTATAATTGCTTTACACTGTTGTGTTAGTTTCTGCTGTACAACAAAGTGAATCAGCTATATGTATACATGTATCCCCACATGCCCTTCCTCCTGAGCGTCCCTCCCACCCGCCCTATCCCACCCCTCTAGGTGGTCAGAAAGCACGGAGCTGATCTCCCCTCCCTGTGCTATGCGGCTGCTTCCCACTAGCTAGCTATTTTACATTTGGTAGTGTATATATGTCCATGCCACTCTCTCACTTCGTCCCAGCTTACCCTTCTCCCTCCCTGTGTCCTCAAGTCCATTCTCTACGTCTGCGTCTTTATTCCTGTCCTGCCCCTAGGTTCTTCAGTACCGTTTTTTTAGATTCCATATATGTGCGTTAGCATACGGTTACTAAATCTGCTTTAACTTAGAGACACCTTTGGGATAAGAATTGACGAGGGCTGGTTTTCAATTCTCCAGATATTTGAGCATTGCAAATTTTAAATGAATAGAATTCATTAAAAAGTATTTCTACTTCTGTTTTTATAACATATATATTATATATATATAAAATGGATAAAAATAGGTTCTGGCAATAAAGTAAAACCCTTGCATTAGTTATAAATATGTACAATTAGGATCATATCTTAAAATACACTGAATGTGTGCATTTAGCCAAGATATATGGGGTTTGTTACCCCTTATAGACCCATTAGATATCTGCAGAATAGATCATTCACTATGCTAAAGACTCCTCTAGTGCCACTGCCTATGGATTGCTGAAGCTGTACTATTTAGCCAGCATAACTATTATTTATATGCTATTGAATGATGGGTTTTGTCAACGTAACTCGAAGAGAGAAGTGATGGTAAAAAGGTTCAAAATCCCCTTTGACACATCACTCTATCATACTATCTCTACTAGTCAGGGGAAAGGATTGGAGAAGTAACAGGAGACTCTTTAAATAATGAGATCATTACTGCCTATGATGCATTCTTGTGTTGTTTTCCTCTTTCTTTCAAACCCCACAGAAAGGCTGGACTGAAAAGTAAAAACCAAATAAGATCCCATCAGCGGAAATGCAGGGGTAGAAAGCAGCACTAACACGGCACTGGCCTAAGCGTCAGGAAAGGAAATAAAGGCAGTTCTGAGGACCACCTATCCCAGTTCCCAGGTCTGCTCAGTTGCCTTAACTGTGGAAGGCCTTTGTTTTCTATTTTATAAAATGAGATTAACGCTTGCCCCGTTTTTGCCTCACGGAAACACACATAGGTAGATAGATAGATAGACAGATGGATAGATAGATGGATGGTACAACCAGAACGAAATCTAAAAGCACCCAAATAATAAATCCATGGAATCTCACTTAATCTTCACCTGACCCAGTGAGGTTGGCCCAAGTACTATCTATTTCACCGAAGAGGGGAGTTAGTTAGTCTTAGAAAGACCAAGGAACTTGCCCAACGGTATGAGCTTTAATGAGTTCAGACCCAAGACTTGAACCTAAGGGTTTTGGCTCCAAAGTCTGCGCATATGAGCATCTATGAGCTAAGAATAAACAAGCCACATAGATGTGGTTTTATTATTCCTACTATAATGCCCTAGAGGAAGTATTTCAACTGGCAGTGGACAAATAGATACATGAGAAAAACTTATATCTTATAACCCAAGTCTATACTTAAAAATTTTCAGAAATCATGATTTTTGTTTCATGAACTGGTAGAAACCAGAGTTAAATTTAATTAAATAAATTTAAAGTCTGTGTCTAAAATTTTAAATTTAATTAAATGAAAATATATTTAAATTTTAATTAAATTTAAATTTTAAAATGTGGACGGCTGAGAACTGTTTATGGTAAGATATTTTTCGGTATTGTTTGTAGGTCATATCAAAGCCTTCTGCGTTCTCCCTTGGAGTGAAAAAAAAGAAAGAAAGAAGAAACAATCATAAAGTTTGACATGGGGTGAGTGAGAGAAATCAATACGTTTCTCTAACAAATGGTGAAGGTGCACTAGCTTCTAAAGCTTGAGTGAAAAAATGAAAGGGGTTAGTAGAGCACTAAAGGATTGGTGTCGGGGTTTGTTGGTGGAGAAAGAAGTAGGGTGATTAAACCCCCTTGGGTGTTGAAGGGCTAGGAGCACACTGCTTTAAGGCAGGCCGTATCCTGAGCCATCTTGGTTTTGTAAAAGCTTTTAAATTGTGGAGCCATTGATGGAGGGACAGATAGGGGGGAGATTCTAGGTCTGTGCAAGCCAAAGCAGAATGGAGGCTCCACACCCCACCTGGGGGCACGGAGGAGGGGCTGGGGCCCCGGGAGCCGGTTACCGTGAATTGAGCTCCAGCGTTGTCGCGGAGATGTCAGACAGGTGGTCCCCTTCCAGCCAACACCCAGCCACGCCCGAGTTCAGCCAGGCCGATCGAGTTCGGCGCTTCTTCTTTTCCTGCTCCTTGCGTTTTCCAGGCTTGCTTTTCTTTTTCTTGCCGGGTGTCTTCAGTGGCTGCTCTTTGTAGGTCTCCACCTTGTTGGTTTCCTGAGTCAAGTATCTGCCCTCATCGTCAGACCCAAACCGGACGGGGTGGTTCTTGGTGTTGGGAACAGGCTTGGAGTTGGGGGACACCTCTGATGTAGCTCGGATTTCCGCTGTGTGGATTTCCGCTATCAGATGGTGAAGGAAGAATCGTCGCCGTAAATCTTGGATGGACTTCCCCTTGTCATGGAGAAGCTGGTGTTCAGACACTGCTCTTTTGCTTTAAGGGAAAAAGAACAGGCGGGGAGGGAAGCCATGACATTTTAGTAGGTGGCAGAGACCACAAAGACTTGAGGAAAGCCCTTTAAATTGTCTAGTTGATCCAAAACAGGATACAAAGTAAGCTGTAAGAGCTGCAAGCCGACTGAGCAGGGAAGGGACCAGAGCGGAAGGGAAGAGCCGGCTGTTAGGAGGCTCCAGCTCCCTAGGTCTGTGACCGTGGTGAGAACATGAACATTATTGGGCCTCAGGGGCCCCATGTGTTTAAAAGGAAAGGATCAGATTCTGAGATTTCTATGCTGTCTTCTCAATTTAAACTATTATGATTCAGTTATTCAAAGAAATGGACAGAAACCACTGGGCTTTTTTCCCCACATTTTTCAGAGTTGTGCTGGGGAAATAAATCCAGGTGTCCTAGTCTGGGAAACAAAAAGGGGGCTGATTTCACCTGAGTACTCACCCCAGGCCTACTTGTGTGTGAGCAGGCGTGCATGCATGCATCCCGTTCCCCAGTTGAGAAAATAACACTACTACTGAATCTCAAGGAAGAGCAAGCTCTACTAGTAAAAGCAAACAAAGACTGAAGGATGAAGTGAGCTGTGAAGCCTGTCTAGGAAACCACCTAACAGACTGAATTTGAACATGATTGATATTAGACTATGGGCTACCATATTTGAAGGCCAGCTGTCAGAGACAGCATGCATAATTTTCTGTAAAGTAGTGGGTGGTCTCTTTAAAATGACTTTGAGTGTTTAAATAAGTGAGATCATTCTAGTTCATCTGTGTGTCTTTTTTTTTTAAATTTAGAATTTCAGAGAGTAATATCCTTAGTACTTAACTGAGAAATTCACTTTTCTATTTGTTCTTTGTCTTAAAAATATCTCTAGAAACAAATATGATTTTCCTATTTAAACAACACTCTAATGAAAATACAGTGAAAAAGAATAAACTAATTCTCTATCAATTCTTTTAGCTAACACCCCGACTCTTGTTTAAATGTCCATTTATGTATTCTTGTATTATTCTTTGTGTATTTATTAACCAAATTTAAGTATTGCATACATGAATCAGTCATATGATGTCTGCTACAGCTATGCTGCACCTAATTCTAATTTCTACCACTGAAACAACCCTCCAAGGTGGCTCATTTTCAAAAGTATCTGAAGGGGCCTTCCCTGGTGGTGCAGTGGTTAAGAATCCGCCTGCCGATGCAGGGGACACAGGTTCGAGCCCTGGTCCAGGAAGATCCCACATGCCGCGGAGCAACTAAGCCCGTGAGCCACAGCTACTGAGCCAGCACTCTAGAGCCCGCGAGCCACAACTACTGAGCCCACGAGCCACAACTACTGAGCCTGTGTGCCTAGAGCCCATGCTCCACAACAAGAGAAGCCACCGCAATGAGAAGCCCACGCACCGCAATGAAGAGTAGCCCCCGCTTGCCGCAACTAGAGAAAGCCCGTGTGCAGCAACGAAGACCCAACGCAGCCGAAAATTTTAAAAAATAAAATTAAAATAAAAGTACCTGAAGGTATTTCACAGGGTTGCATCCCACATATTGTCATTGCCCTGACACTACGATAGATTTATCTGGTCTCTTATTACTTTCATTAATACAACTTTAGCTCCTCAGAGAAACATGACAATAATAAATAGCACACTCCTCATTTTACAGATGTGGAAAGTGAGGCTCGAGGAGATGAAAGGCCTCACACTTGCTCACGTGATAAGAACAGGCAGAACCAGGCTCCAAAGACAAAGTCTTTTGATTCTAAAACCACGATTGTTTTTTGACTTCCTCAACCCTTTCTCTTGCTGAAGATGAAGTGTATGTTGAGGAAACAAGAAAGGGAGGGTATAAAGAGCCTGTGGTAGGCACCACGGCAAGGGGCAAATGGACAGCAATTTATCAGTTTCCTTGGAGACCAAACTTGTCCCAAGAGGTACATTTTCATCACCAGAATAACGAACCAGGATTCCTAGTCTGGATTATCTCTGGGGGAATGAGAGATTGTCTAGTTATATTGTGAGTCCCAGAAGGGTAAGGCATGAAAACACACTCATCATTTCTCCGGACCTTATAGCCAGAACACCAGCTTCCTTTCAGCATTTTAATGTGTGCACTGACTTTAAGCCATGAAGCTTGTGCAAAAAAGACATGACTTAAAGGAAAGGAATTTAACAGGAGCCAGGTTTAAATGAGGCATGAAGGAGTCTCTCTTCCTTTTTGAAGGTACCACATGTGACTAGATTAAAATTCACTTACTTTGTGGCAGTAGTTAGTATCCTGGAAACATTTAATAACCTACAAATTGGAGGCTTTGCTACAACACATTTATATTGTCAACATTTTTAAAGAATAGGACTGATATACTTGCAAGTATTACAGTTTAATAGGTATCTTTTAGCAAAATGTCACGTTAAAGAAAGAAGTTCTGGGGTTTCCCTGGTGGCGCAGTGGTTGAGAGTCTGCCTGCCGATGCAGGGGACACGGGTTCGTGCCCCGGTCCGGGAGGATCCCACATGCCGCGGAGCGGCTGGGCCCGTGAGCCATGGCCACTGAGCCTGCGCGTCTGGAGCCTGTGCTCCGCAACGGGAGAGGCCACAACAGTGAGAGGCCCGCGTACCGCAAAAAAAAAAAAAAAAAAAAAAAAAAGAAAGAAAGAAGTTCTTAGGTATGATCAATTATACTATTTGGAGCTTTTATTACTTTCTCAATTCCTGGCAGATAGCCACCCATCTGTATTGTTCTCCAAATGTATAATACAGCCTATTCTAGCTTAAGTCAGGGTCAAAACTTTTAACAGTTGGTCTGTTCTAATCAAGCCACCGTTGCTCATGCCTCCTCTGACTGGCATATATTCCTGTCATCCTGGCTGGCCTGTCAAACTGTGAGTCATGGTGCCTTCCTAACTCAGGCACTGCTCTTTCCCGGGATGGTTCTCATGGGAAATAGAGTGATCATTCTATCCTCTGTTTTATAAAAAGCCTACAATGTGGCACAACTTTGTCCAGATTAAAATAGTACATCTTTCATGGGGTACAAAGATTCTTTCTGCCTTTTAGGGGTAATTATTAATATATTAGAAAACACAGATTTTCTTAAATGTTAAATCTGAAATTCTGTTACATAATTTACTTACTAGCTCAAAGATGTCTGCATTTAAAATAGTGTGAGGAATGAATTTCTGATTGAGCAACTACATTAGAGGATCAGGAATATAATAGTATCTTTATCGTCAACAAGAAATAAGGTCCATGGAGTGGTCTATTGATTTTCCAAATAAGACATTAACTGAGACAAGGGTAAGTGACTAGCACGTACAAACTAGATGTACACGGGTGGTGAGCAACACGTTCCAATTAGGGAGGCTTTCACTTTAGATAATTCTGAAGTACTTAAGTTGTAAATATGGCCTCAGTAACAGTCTGTTACTTTATATGTCTGTAAACATTGCATAGCAGAATGGTTCACATGACATTTATTACATACCCAACATGGAAAAACCAGTATGCTATGTTCATGGTCTCCTTTGATTATTATTTAAAAATGCAAAAATGTGGAGGAGATGCTTAACACAGATAACTCTGAATTCAGTCACAATACAGCTCTTCTGCCTTAAAAAAAAAATCACTCTCAAGGGAGTTTTCAGGGAAGAAGATTAAATTTCTAAGGAGCTCTCATGGAGCATAGCGATATAGCTGGAGTGATGGGAATTCCGTTTTCAGCACAGGAAGAGATGGCATGCTCGTGCTGATGCTGGGCTCCTAAGGAAGGCATCTGGGTTTGAGAAGAAAAGTTCTGTGGTACACGGAAGAGTCAGGGTTAGGGTGTTAGAGTTAAGATGACTCACCAGAAGTCCCTTCCAACCCAAATGACTCAGTCGAAAGTTATGCTTTTCACTAAGTGGAATAGACCCAGTCTGGCTCCCAAGCAAATCAGTCAATGATGTTTTAGGTTTCTGAATCTGCTGGGGTTTTCTTTCTAAGTTAAACACAAAGACCGCCACCTGCTGAAAGCCACGTAAATCTGGACAAGAATGTCTGCAGGTCTCCAACTTACTCATGCTCTAGACTCATTAAGTAAAGTCCTTTTGGACTCACACGTCCAGAAGGTTCACAACCTACATTCCCATGGCCTGGGAAGTGTTATTGTTGTAGTAGTTTCCTCTCCCTTAAAAGTTAGCCCTTAGCTAGAAAACATCTAAAGCAGTTTCCCTAATACTTGGTGTGAAAAGTAATCTGGGAGTAATATGATTTGATTATATGTTAAAATTTCTTTCAAGAAACTAGGTTGATTTGTCGTAATAGTAGACTAATGTTTTGTCTAGCACACAAAATTTACTGTTACTTGGTAATGCAAAAATAATGACTTGTTTTTTTAAACTCCATTTGGCTGCAATAATTTGATGAAACCTTTTAATCTGCTGATGATTTCAGCCTCCATGAAAAACCATGGCTGTAATGTGATGATCTATTAGCCATTAACTATAAGAATGTTTTGTGGTAGTTTTATAACCCTCTGCTGAGTGTGAGTGTTTAATTGCAATATTGTATTTCACCCACAAACAAAACTATAACAGAGTCTCTGGCTGCTAAATGGTTTCTGATGTGTCTTTTGCAAGGTGCAACAAGGAAAGAGTTAAAAATAGCCTTTAGGACTAACTTAGCACTATTTTTATGCCATAACTGTAGATTTAATCATGGTCCACTTACTGTTTCTCAAAAGAGAAAGCAGGTATTTCTTAAGCAACTTTAAAGAAAAAAATTGGCTCTGTTCCAAGTCATTATTTTTTGACCAAATAAATACAGCATTTAAGTGTGCTTTTAAAAATTTAGCCTTCGTCTATATTTATATATGGATTTTACATAACTGAATTAAATACAAGTTTCAAAATGAGGAAAAAGTCAATACAATTTCCAGAAATACATCAGCAAAATGTTGATTTGAAGAATACAATGCAGCTCTATCTTCAGCACAATGTTCTACACAATTTGCCTTAGGAGATTCATAATAGATTTTCATTTTGGTGCCAAGGTTCAGACATGTCTAAAGTAATTTCATTTAAGGATTTTCTACTTTAATAATAATAGACCAAGGGCACATATAAAAAGTTGCCTTTTTGTACACCCTTGGGAATTTACAAGGAAGCACCAGGAACTTGATTGTAAGTATTAGATATTGCTATTTTTATTGTTAGTGTAAAAGTTCTCCGTAATTCCTTCACCAGCGGCAAACTTGTCTCAGTTCTCAAACTTTATGGTTTTCCCATCCTGAACACCGAGAGTGCAGCTTAAAGATCACCCAAAGATGGTCTTACACACATTAATGAACTGCTAGGTCCAAAGGATTATTAAGCTAGTGTACTCGCCCACTCTTACAACTTTTCAGGCACACAACATGGTGTTATTTCTCTGGTGTGCTTTGAGGTATGATTATTTTAAAGTCAAAATTATCCTTAAAGAATCACCAAACGAAAATGCCAAGATACAAGTTTTCAGTCTACAGTGCAAATATTTGACTCCAGATTAAAGAGCTGTTAGCAATAATTCCAAGGGGGAAAAAAAGTTTCCACACCTAATATTCATTTTGGAATCAAGCACTCTAGCGTTCTTGAACGGTATCAATACCAATGTTGGAGTCGTGCCATTGCAAAGTTGTTACTACTTCATTATATAATATGCCTACATTATGTAATGTGGTCCATTTTATATGATTAAAATTATGTCATTCATAATACAATTAGATGTAAAGGTTTTGCTTTTCACGCAAACCCTGCCACCCACATGCAGTATGTACCTATCCAAGTGCACACAGATAAACGTCGCCTGGATCCCTCAGCTTCCTCCGAGTTACCTAAGTCTCTTGCAATCTTCACAGTTTCAATATCTTCCCACCAGGTCCTGAAAGTAACCCTTTTTTTTCACGAAAGGAGATTTTGCCTAGAGGATATTCTGTAAAACGCTCCCTCTCACGGAAACACACAAAATTTGTCTCCTGCCTGTGTCCCCTTGAGGTTCAACCAGTTCTCCCGCCGGGTTTGAGGAGCCGGGCTCAGCCCCGGGCAGGTAGCGGATCTCTCCGCTCTCCAAGTCGGGCGAGAAGCATCAGTGACCGCGGCGAGCCCTGGGCAGCGCCCCAGCCTGGTGGCCTCTCCCCCTGGACTCCCCAGCCCTCACCCGGCGCCCTGGGGAGGACCGGGCACTTACAGTCGGCGGCCGAGCTCCTCCACCGAGCGCCCGCAGGAGGGCACCGAGTAGCTCAGCAGGAACACCGCGACGCTCCACTGCTGAACCAGCCTCCACAGCATCGTATCCTCTCTCTCTGGGGACCTGCAACGGAGAGGAAAGGGGCCCGAAGTGTCAGTCCGGCAGCTCCATCTCCCCGCACTACCCCGCTGCGCCCCTTCAGTCTGCTCTCAAATAGCCTCTTCACGGGCATCCCCCAAGTTGCAAAGAGGAAGAAAAAAACTTTCTCTGGAGCCTCTCGGCACTTACTTATTTAGCAACAAACTACTGTGCTTTTTCCAAACCACACAGGCAAAAAGGGACCAAAAAGAGGAAGAAAAAAGAAAAAGAAAAATCAGAGGCGCCTCCTCCGAAATAATAACCAAAATGAAATGGGTTTATATATGTATCTATGATGAGCAGCGTGTTTACACGTCTCCCACAGCAATGTCTAATTAATCTGGCCGGCGGTATCTTGGGTTCGGGGAGCAGGGCTAACCCCTTCTTAAAAAAAAGAGAGAAAGTTTCCCCTTCCGAAGTCTGCTTCTTTGCGAACTAGGCCGTCTTGTTCCAGAGCCACTTGCAGCGAGACCCACATATATATACCTAGCTGTCTGTCTACCTCCTCTGGTGGGCTGGTTGCTTCCGGAAAGTTGATTCCACACACCCTGGGAACCAGTTTCAAGTGCGTGTTAGATCAGGAGGGCCAGGTGGCGGCGAGGGCGGGTTAACAGCGGCGCGGAGGGGCGGCGGCGGCCTGAGCGAGCGGCAGGGCAGCAGCGGCCCCGCTTCACGACCGGGGAGGCATGCTGGCCGGGCGGCGCAGGTTGGAGGAGAGTTGAAAGCCGAGCAGAGGAATGTTCACACGCTCGCAGGCAAACCTGCCGGAGAAGTGAGCGAGTCGCAAAGAGGTGGCGCCCTAGGAACGCGCGCGGGGCGAGCGAGGGCGCGGGCGCGCGGGGGGCGGGGGCGGCGACGGGCGGCCGGAGCGACCGGAGGGGAGCCCCGAGCCGGGAACGTCCCGCCGGCCACGGGGAGCCCCCCCTCCCTCCCCGCGGCCCCCGGCGCTGCCCGGAGCTCCCCCGAGCCCCACCCCGGAGCGCGGGCCCCGCCGCGCCAGCCCGGGGCCGGGGGCGTGGGCGGATCCGCACGTTCCCGCCGGGTTCCTTCGGCCCCGGACCGCTCCGCGGATCTGCGAGCCGAGGTCCCGAGGGCGTGCGGACCTCCCGGAGCAGCCACGACCCCCGTCGCGCAGCTGCAGCCGAGCCCCGCGGGCGCCCAGGCCGCCGGGGGCGGTCGGCAAGGAGGCCGAGGAGCCGGCGCGGAGAGCTCGGGCGCCCGGCATCCCCGGCGGCGAGGTCGCGGGCCTTTGGCCAGTGCCTTTTAGGAGCTTAAGGCCGCTTTGGGAGCTCCGGGAGCGTGATGGGAACCCTCCTCCCTGGCCCTTTCCTGGGACAAGCTGAGCGGGGAGTGTTGACTAGGCAGGGGGGACTCCTTCGCACAGAAGAGTAAAAACGGTTTCAGACTTCAGGTCGAGATGGCATTTCTTGCTGTCTCAGAACAGCTGAGGACATCTGGAGCCTGTCCAGGAAAGCCCGCGCACAGGACGGAGACCCCCTTTTGAATTGCAGAGGGCGGCCAAAAACTCCTGGGGAGCGCACTCCTGTCCGCCCACAGACAGGAGTCTAACCCACTCTTTTCCCCGATAACCTACTCTGTTCCTCGCCCCCCACCCCCCCGCCGACCCCGCGTCCCCTGTTACATATTCTAGGATGACTCTATCCTTGTCGCTTCAGCCTGCAAAAGCAGCGGAACTATCGCTCTAAGCTACTCTGCCTCCGAGAAGCGAAGGGAAAGCAGGGGTTTTTTCCCAAAACTGTTGGGCGGGGAAGAAAGACTGCTCTGAATTACTGGGCAGTACCGTCTAGGGAGGGCTTGCAGCGGATGTGAACGCCCTCCCCACGGACTCCTCTATCTTTCGGAAATGAACCCGGGTGGTTGGGAGCCATTCAAGAGATGTTTGTCTTCTAGACAGACAACCCCACTGGTAGGTTTCAATACTCTGTGGAAGGCTAGTGTGATAGAGAGATTTGAGATAATTAAGGGAGCCTGACCTTTATCAAGCCTGTTTTCTGGCTGATGCTCCACAGATTTTACCAAGGTTGGGTGAAATAGCGCCCTCTCACCGACCCTCGCTCATCTCGGCTCCCTTTTCCCATTGTTAGCTGTTTAGCTAACTAGCTTTAGCTAACGTTTGCTGCTTAGTTTGGGTGGGTGTCACCCCTTCTCAGAAGCTGCTATCTCCCTCATTTGCTTGCTTTAAACTTCACACTTAAAAATAAAAAGTAAGCAAAAAAACAAAACTTGGCTTCCTCCAACTTAAAAAGAAATCTGGGAATTTCCACAACATCCCTTGAACGTTTAAGAATCTCTAAATGTTAGACCTGTTTGCATGGCATGAAAAGACAAAGTATCAGCACTCATAAATGTCAATCTTTGATCTAACACTTTCTGATTTATAATAAATTCTTTCCAAAAAGACGCAGGAGCCTTATCGTTAGAGCTGAAGGGGGAAATCTGTAAAAAAGTAAATCACAAATGAAACATGTAATACTTGCAAGTTGTTTAACATTAAAATGATAATATTTGCTTCCACAATGAAAAACCCAAAGGTACTTAGCCAAGTTTCAAACTACCCAGGCTTTAGAAAGTCAATCCTCCCCCCAATAAAAGGTTAAAACAAAAAGCAGATTGAAAATATTAAATCACTTACTGTAAATAAATTCATTATATTCTCAGAACATTAATTTAAAGACTGGCCTCAATAGACTGCTTTGATTTATGTTGCTTTTTCTACTAATTAAACAAAATTGACCCCCTCTCCCTCCCTCCTTTCTTTTCCCCCCACACACTTTTCTGATGTTAATGGCAAAACATCTATCAAATATTTTTAGAATTTCCTCTGCTTCACAAAAAGAGAAAATATAGACACAGGAAAAATAAATAGTCTTTATATACTTGGAATACTGAAGCTTTCCTCATAATTTATTACTTCACCTTTTCCTTGATTTACAGTCTTGTCTGCTCTTCTGGCCAAAGGAGGGAGATCTTCTCAGCAGTCTCTTCCAGAAATAATTTTTTTTTTTCAAAAAAGTAAAATTAAGTCTTAAATGAATTAAAAATTTCCTGTAAGGAGCCTTCTGTTCCCACCCAAGGCAATTATTAGAAAGCAGGTCCCTCTTCTAAAGCCACCCTGTTTATTACTTTTAGTAGAAATTCTCCTCAAATATACCCTCAATATATACTTTTCTGAAAAGGATATTTTCTGACATCATAATCTAGTTCTCAATATAATTGAGTAACCTCTATGATAATGCTGAGGACACATGACTGCAAATGAGATGACTCCACACTAGGAGGCTTCCTTCTTTTCTTTCTTTTTCTTTTTTTTTTTTTGAGGCTTAGGAATAGAAAAAGTGCCAACAGAGCCTGAATGTTTGCTTAGGCCTTGCTATCACATAAATGCACCTTAGCAAAGGAGGATTTGAAGACCTGCCTTTAACCTGAAGTCTTGCCATGTGAAGACAGATTAGCATTGTGAGATCTACTACACGAATGCCTAACCCATGAGCAAGCCCCAGACTTCCATCTTTCCTATCCCCAATGACAGAATTATATCCCAATTTTAAAAAGAGATGTTCTAAATTTCTAAGTGCACTTTTACTCTTACATTCATGTTTATATAACCAGTTGATGTCTATCTCCAGGGATATCTCCTCTTGCAATTTAGGGAAAAAAACCAAAAAAATCCTAGCATTTAGGTTTAGCTTCCTCATCTTTCTCCCTTTTCCCCTCCTTGTCTCAGAAAACAAGCAAGCAAGCATACAAATGAAAGAAAACACCTGCAGCTCTTTAAACAGTGCACCTGGGCTCAGAAATTCCCTTATCTTATTACAAATAAACATCCAAATTTAACATTTGCCCATCTGTTGGTCCAAGCTATATCTCTAAAATTCTATGAGACCAAACAACAAAACTCATCCCTTGATCTTTTTCTTTGTTTGCATAAAGAAGTTTGCATAATTAGCTCATGTAAAGTTATCGTTTGATTACATTAGAACATGGTTCAAATCACTTTGAACCATTGCCTGGATTGGGACTTGAGAGATGACCTCGAGGTAGCAAAAAAAAAGGAAGTAATGCCTTTAAATCCCACATAGGGGCAGGAAAGGGTGTGTTTCATTATTAAATCTCTTTATAGTTAGATGAGGATAGGACTCAATCTGGGGCTGTCTTCTCTAGGAACAGGACTGGCTGCCAACCTGCGTGGGGCTGCCTCAGGGAGAAGCGCCTAGATATCATCAAGCTGATGGGATTCTTTTATTGGCAAAGTGGGTCTCATACCCTCCTGGCCCTTCCCTACTTTCTGGGCAATGTTCAGCTTTCCCCAAAGAGGACCAGAAAGCCCACCGGTGAGGCAGTTTTCCTGGAGGGCCCAAACCAATGTGAAATGAGAAGGTCTTTAAGAAAGGGGGGTCTCCAACAAGTTCTCCAAGGTCAAGCAGTGGTGCAACCTCCCAAACCTGTGAACATCAAAACATGACTGAGAAGGAGTCTTCTGGCCAGGGATGGAGAGAGTGTGTGTGTGTGTGTGTGTGTGTGTGTGTGTGTGTGTGTGTGTGTGTGTGTGTGTGTGTGTGTGTGTGTGTGTGTGTGCCTGTGTGTGTGACAGAGAGAGAGAGAAAATGGTGGTGTAGTGCAAGAGTCCTGATATCCTGGACTGATGCCTGCTGGATGCCCTTGGCAGGGCCCAGTTCCTGGCTCCCTGAAGCAGGCAGCTCTGGACTTGTGCGAGACCACAGGGAGAGTTCCAGGTCCCACCTGGTTCAGACAACAACCCCTCCATCTGAAACGGATCTCGGGCATGTCACGCAGCTCTCCTGGCAGGGACCCAGCTCTCCGGCGAGCAGAGTCCTCCTTTCTTAAAATTTGAGCCCTGTTGTCTGGAAGGCGCTGCCCCCGGGAATCGGGAATCTGCAGGACCTCGGAAGCAGTTTACATCCCTAACACCATCCCCCGCCCCTTCAGACTGGACCAGCTCTCAGCTCTGCACAAGGCAGCACCGGACTAGGGTACCCATCCTCTCAGGCAGAAAGGCATCCAGACACCCACACTTCACCAGGGTGTGTGTATTTAGCTTGAGCTTGTGATTACGATGTGCTCAGGCCCTGCCTTCCCTTACTGGGATTCCCGTCAGAAATAAGGCCGCAGGAGAGCAAACGTGAAAGTCAAGCTCTTCCCTCTCTGGGGGTCTTCCGGCCTGGTAGTTGCGCTCTGGGCGCAGGAAGGGGAGGCGTGTGTCTCCAAATGGCAGGAGGCCCGGGTCTTAGAAGAGGCGTGAGACGACAGGACCATCTTTATCAGCCCCCATCTCCCACTACAGATTTAGGTCGCCCTTGCGAATACAGTACCCGAGGAGGCTTGGTTCCCGGGGACCTCAGACCTGATGGAAAATTTAGAGGCCTGGCAGGCCCTCGGAGGGTCTAGCTACGTTCCCCGGGTTCTTGGGCTTCTGTTCCTCAGCATCTGGACTCCGACTGCAGCACAGAATCCTTCTGTCTGTCCGCAGCGGTAGAATTGAGGCCTTCGCGCTCCGCCCATCCGGCTAGGTTTACTGCATGGCTTCGCACCCGGTACAGAGATGCCCGCCCAGCTCGCCCCCTCCTCCCAGAAGGGCCGTGCTTCTGGCTGCAGGGGAAGGGAAGCTTCGGGAACAGTGTGACCCGAAGACAGGGTCCGAGGCACTGGCGAAATTCCTCCTCGCAGGGCTCTCTCCTCCCTTCTCCCTCCTGGGCAATCTATGACTCAAGACTTGACATCAGCCCCTGGCAGACAGTGACAATAAGTTCCCAGTGGGGGTGGGGCGGCTGTACCCCACCCCCGGCCTGTCCCGGTCCAGGTCCGGTCTCCAGGGGGCTGTGCAGGTTCAATCTCTCCTCCTGGAGGCCCCGGGACTCGCTGTCCTCGGGCCCGCCTCCCGCGTGTCCGTCCGCTTCGGCGCGGCCAGAGCCCCGGAGCCCGTCTGCTTTCTTTCATTTAACACGATCGGCAAAGCCAAGGCGCGGGGAGGGGCGGCGCGGGCCCGAGGGAGGAAGTGAAGGGACGTGGAACAAAGCTCTCTCTGCCGAGTCTCCCCGTCGGATTCTTAGAATCCGGTGGCACCTTAAAGGCCTGATGTGAGGGCAAGGAGACGGGTTATTAATTCTTGAAGCCCGCTCTATCTATGTATAGCTGCTCGGTGGTTGCTGTTGGCGATCGCGGGGGGTGTCGACCGTGGAACACATGGCACCTCTCCAGCGCTTAGGAATCAGCCTAGCTGGTGGCTCCCGCGGAGCTCGGGAGCAGCGCGGCTGCGGCTCCGGGAAGCCAGTGAGCTGTCCATGGTGTTTAAGGCTCCTTGACGTGCGTTCCGGGCCGTCTGGGCGAGGCGCAGACCCCCGCGCCGGGGCCGCCACACCTCCAGCCCCAGCCCGCCGGCCACCGAGCCGCTGTGCGCCGGGCACCGGCGGGACGTGTTCGCGTGCACAGCTCCGCGACGCGCTCTCGCAGGGGCATAATTCCAGAGATAGACGGGAAAAGCCTCTCGAGTCCAAACTGGGGGTTTCCTTTTAGGTCCTTCCCGGAGGTGTCTTTCCCCCTCAGGCGACACTTCACGCACTTTAAGAAACGTCGGTCCAGCCAGCAGCCTACCTCCCTTCCCTACACGAAGGTGCTAGTCTCAAAAGAGCGAGAAGCAAGTCACCGATCTTATTATGCTTCTCAGAACGGTTAAAAGCATCTACGAACTGACCATCGCTTTTGGACCCTGTGGTATCGCTGGGGTGACGCTCGCCGCTTCTATTGGGTGGTGAAGGCGCTGGGAGATTGTCCGGAGTCTCAGGGATTTCGGTCAGTTCCTTTCCGAGGGGTGGGGGTTGGGGGGGGTCCTTTGTAGAATATTATTGTTCAGAGGAGCGACTGCTTTATTACTCCCCAGAGCCCTGAGCAGTGTCTGATTGCCACTCTTAGGGAAGGAGGAAACAAAGAAATTGTCATGTAATATTACAACGTTGTAGATCCATTCTCTGTGAAGTACAGTTGGGCCTGGTTCTTGTGACCTGGCCTTAGGAAGAAATCTTTATGAACCGAATTAAGCTCTTATACATGTTTAAGACAGAGAATGTTTTGCCTTTTTAATTATCACCACATCTTACCTTTTGTCTTTTAATTTCCCTTGGCAATTTCCCCCCTACTTATCTCTATTAGAGGTCCCATCTCCATTTGAGTGACAAACTTCTTTAAATACTACAAAAAGTTAAGAAAAACATTGTAAACATTTATAACTCTTATTTGAGTTTTGTGCCTGTACTTATGGGGATATTTAATTAACATCCAGAACATAATGGAACCTCTTATGTTTCTGAACGAGACATCAGACTGGAACACATCATTGCTTGCTGCTTTTACCCTTCTTTCTTATCGTAGTGCGGTACTTAAAAAAAAAAAGGGTGTGTGTGCTTATTAATAACTCTGAGAATGCCTGATATAAAATAGAAGATATTATGATTCAATTTTCACAGCTTTTGCATTTATAAAATAAAGATAATTAGTGAGGGAAAATGGGGTATTTCTTTATATCAATAAAATTGATATTAACATTTTACTTTCCTTTTCTCTATTTATAAAAATTAATAAAATAAGCCTTGAATGTGTACCTAGTTCCTTGAAAAGTGTGAAATAAACTGGCCTAATAATATTTTATTATTATTGTTTTGCAGTTTAGAAGTTTAGTTTTGTTTGGTGAATTCTTTGGTAGCTAGTCTTCCTCTATATGTCCCTTTACTCTCTTTTCTATGAAAGGAGAAGAAAATAGAAAGATATAAATAGACTTCATTCTTTTATTCTTTATCTGCTCCTGTAACTTAGGAAGCTATCCTCCCCAACTCCACCTCCACTGGTAGCTTAGCATTTTCCTTTGTCCCATATTGATACCAATTGAGAGTTTCCCCTTTAAAGTTCATCCAATTTCCTTCAGTTTCATTATTTTTTTTAAAATTAACTTTCCCCAACAGCTTGTTAGATTTAAAAGATCTCATTCTTTTATCCATTTATTAGAGAGGGTCTTAATCCTTCCCGCCAGCAGTTCTGTTAAAACTTCCAGCCATTTTTTTCTGCTTCCAAGAGGAAAGTATTCAATCAGTATAATTGTTTATGAGCTTAAAAAGAAAAAAGAAAAAATCCATCGATCTCTTGTTTTTTTTTTTTTTTTTTTTTTTTTTTTTGCGGTATGCGGGCCTCTCACTGTTGTGGCCTCTCCCGTTGCGGAGCACAGGCTCCGGACACGCAGGCCTAGCGGCCATGGCTCACGGGCTTAGTTGCTCCGCGGCATGTGGGATCTTCCCGGAGCAGGGCACGAACCCGTGTCTCCTGCATCGGCAGGCGGATTCTCAACCACCGCGCCACCAGGGAAGCCCATCGATCTCTTGTTTGTGTTCTGCTTACCTTCCCAATGTGCTCAGTACTGCTATGAGGCCAGAGGAGGTCTTCTGAAGATATCTGTGGAATCAAATTGAATTGTAGTTCTTTCTACCTGCACTTTTTTTTAAGAGCTTTTATTTTTATTTATTTATTTTTTGTGGCACGCGGGCCTCTCACTGTTGTGGCCTCTCCCGTTGATGGGCCCAGCCGCTCCGCGGCATGTGGGATCTTCCCGGACCAGGGCACGAACCCGTGTCCCCTGCATCGGCAGGCGGATTCTCAACCACTGCGCCACCAGGGAAGCCCTCTACCTGCACTTTTGAGAAATGAAAGCATATTTTAAAATTATTTTAGATCTACTTCCCAAAATTCATATATAAAGCTCATTTCTCTGCAGCTGAAAACTTTGTGTAAGGCATTTTCTTTTAAAAATCACAGTGGATTGGGGGGAGGCCTCCTGTGTGTTATTCTATCTCAAAAGTCTCTCTTTCCTTAATGTTTGGTGCATGGTATTGCTTTCCTGAAGATATTTCTCTCTTCATTTCATTTGTGCTTCACTTCCCAGAGACTGGTAAATGAGGGGGAAAATGTGGACTCATGATGCATCCTAATATATTGAGATCAATTATTATGTGGGGGTACTTACGTTAAGAAAATTTAAACTGACCTGAGCAGAATTTTGTTGCCCTTTGCTCCTTTACTTCTCATCCTGCTAAGCTGTTAGTTGGTCATAGAACTGCCAAGGTACTTTTCACAGTTCAAAAAAAGGAAGCCGCTTTTTGTGGAAAGGATAATTTTTTTTTTTTTTTTTTTGTCCTATAAACACAGGTCACATTCTTTGTAAAGCTGTTTTTAATAGGCAAAAGTGTACCTGTCTCTAGCAGTTAAACTTGCTCTTTAAAAGACCTAGCATGTCCTTAAATGGAGTAGCAGCTCAAGTGTGGTTGATATGGTTCCCAAAACCCCACGTTTTAAAAGGGTTTCATTGTCGAGGTGCACCAGGATGTACTTTTAGGTCTATAATACACAGTCTGGGCGTCACAACCACATATTTCCCTCATCTCATTCCAACCCCGGTGTGGTGAAACCAAAGAGACTCCAGGTCAAGGAGAGTCAGGATTTGTGGAGAAAGGGCTGTGTAAGTACAGTGAGTACAAATCTTTAAGACCTTCCCCAGACTTCTAAACAGTTGAGAAGGTAGCTTGTTTGCTAAGTGGGGCAAAGTGTCTCCAGATCTATCGCTGGAGCTGCTGACATAATTAATGATTTCATTCGGAGCCTGAAAGAAGGTACTTGTATTCCTTCTGGCATGGGCAGGCCAAGTTCATGTCCAAACTCTAATACTTTGGGTTGATTTTAGCTAACAAGACTGTTGGTCCTCTTGTTGCATACCCAAAACTTGAAAGCCAAATATAATATTAGGCTATGATACTTCCCAGCCTTGAGGAGGTTGACACATCCTAAATATATAAACAGACACTATTATCTAAAGATGAATTACATTCTGGTTAGAGATTCCTTATTCCTAGGTCAAACCGGGAAAACTAAAAACCATAGAACAAACCACCACCACCACCACCAAGCACACAGCAAACTACTTTAAAAATCAACATTTTCCACTAAACCTTATATGCAAAAATTTTCTTGTCCCATTTTACACTATGACGTTAGTGACGATCCTTGAAAATTAATTATGGTACTGAAAAAGACTTTAATAACATTTCTGCTAAAAATAAACTGGAGGCAGTGTAGTGCCCTGGATTCATGATTGCTTACATCTGGTTTCTATTTTTGTGAGTTTCATCTGGTTCTCAGAGAGTTCATTCACAGTCATCACAGGTTTAGTTTCCTGTTCTCCAATGGGAGAACTTGTCTTGATGACCCTTCTAGTTTTCATCTGAAGGCTCCACTTTTTTACATTAGGAAATGTGGAAAAGGAGAATGAAAAATATATCAGGTCTAATCAAGCAAACTGAAGTCTGAACACCATCTTTTAGCACCTGATTTATCCTGAATCCAGTGGCGAATAACAATGAGGAAATCACTCTGTTTTAGACCCTTGTAGAAGCAGGTAGGAAATAAAAGAGAAAATAGATGGAAGGAAGAGGAAGGGAAGATGGAGGGAAAGGGGAGAATGGAAGAAAAAAAGAAATTAAAGAAGGGTTTCTTTGTCATTAAGAACACCCATGGCCACCCCATTATATTCCCATAGCCCATAAGACATGGTAATGTATTTTTCTTCCTTTCCATGTTAACTTTCAGACCTTTTTCAAAGAAAGGAATGAGCTGTGTTGTATGCTGGTTGAAAACAATGTCTTGTACTCCTTCCCACACTGAGGGAGGGAGGGGCAGGATGCCATAGGAGCCTTAGTCTTTGCTGATCTGGACTTGGGTAGACCAGTTTGACTTCAATTTATGTTATCCTATCTAATATCTTTTTTTCACCATCTAAAAGTTCCCAGTGGTTCTCCTCTGTGTAAGCAACACCATCCCCTTTTTGAGATGACTACTTTATCTAAAGATCCTATCTAGTTCATATTCCAAAGCCTCATGAAGCCTATTCTTTTCACCTCACCATATGATTTTCCTAAATTTCCTTCCTGCTGATATCCCAGAAATCAAGTCTCCAAAATAGCCTAGATGCTATCTACATTCAATAACAGTAATTACAAATATTATTGAGCTCCTATACCTAGGACTGTGATGACTTCAAAGAGCATTATTTCATTCACAATAGATTGCAGCACTACCTTTCTTGACTAGGGTAAATAATTACTAGGACTGAGATTTGAATTTGGTTTTGACTGACACTATGGTCCCCTCTAGTATGACACAGGATCTAACTGCCACATCTCATATCCACTGATCTGTAAGGGTTGATTTGGCTAATGTGACCAGCTAGGCAACTGTTATCTTCTCTCACCCATCCATGTAGGTTCCTGAAAGCTATGCACTTAGTTGAAGAGGTTGAGAAGGACCATTTTTCCATCAAGGGTTATTGAGAAGCTGAACATCTTCACTGGAAAGCAAACTGTAGGATGCTCTAACTCTACAGACCAAAATGAAAAGAAGAGCATTCTTCCCCCCTCCCCCATTGAAGACATGATCTTATTACACACTGCAGAAATAGTTCAAGAATCAACCTTATCTGATGATCTTATGCCAACATTTATTGAGGTTCTACTTTATGCTAAGTTCTATTCTTAGAACTTTAAAGAAAGCCACATGCATTGGATTATTGCTCCGGTGCCCATAGAATTGCCTTATTCAAGATAATTTCTTTCCCTTTCCTTTCAACATCATATTTGGACCTGCCAATTTCAGCTTTTGTTAAGGGGCATAATATATATTTTTGAAAGTCATGTGAAAAATATGTATGTATCTTTTGGGAAATTGCTATCAAAGATACTTTCATTTAAGCTATTTATCACCGACTATGTCCAAGACGTGTTTGTTTTTTTTAAAAAACTATATGCCATGGCTACATTTCTTCCTCTATTGCTTGGGCTACTTTCTTTCTCTTTTTGTTGTAAGTTACTTCAAATCTTTTTTGGAAGTAAGCAGGTAAAAAAGAAAATCTAGTACAAGGTTGTGATATAGTGTCAGGGCTATTGTCAGAGAACATGAAGTCTGTTCGTTTGTTCATTCAGTCATTCAATAAATATTTCTTAAACGTCTACTAGGTCAGGCACTTTGCTGGGTGCTGGGGTTACAATGATGATGTGGAATTTGCAATCTCTTCAGAACTGTGAATCTCTTACTTCTTGTTTACTAAACATTTGACAGCTTTATTATAAATCTTTGAATTTTGACATAGGAAATATTTTACTCACATTGTGTATGGTCTGTCTTCTTCCAGTGGAATAAATGCAAACTGTGTGAAGGCCAAGATCTTTGTCTGTTTTTGTTGTACCTCCAGAATCTAGAGCAATGCTTGCACGTGGTAAGAAGTCAATAAATACTGCAAAGAGTGAAAGAATAAATGAAGATTAAAATGTACAAATACTTTTCCCCTAAATACACATCCTGGTACCTATACATATATGCATATTTCTCTGATAAGACAGATTTCTACCCTGAGTTGGCAATTTTCTTCACTTTGCCACATACTTATTAATATCTTATATCAATATACTAGAGGATTACTGATAAATGGAAATAATGTCAGTTTAAACACAATAATCTTTTAAAATATCCTACGTAATGATAAGTTAGACTTGCCCAGAAATGAATTAGTTTTACCATCAAAGGCACGTCCTATTTTCATTTCTGTGTGCATTCATTTTACCTCCCAAACTATAACACAATTAGAGCAGTCTCTATCATCAGATCATGCAGCTAAAGTGGAGAATGTTATTTTACCACACCCAAGTAAGGATTCCTGCTAATGGGAAAGACTGGCTATTGTCCTTTAGGTGGTTCCATCATAGCTGAATCATTAATCAACCAAAGCCTTAAGGATGTTGAATTTGTCTTTTTTTCCTACAGTAAGTAAATACATATTATCGTCATGGCAGATGAGCTGGGCAGATTAGAATCATACCTGAGTCAGTTCCCCACTCTTTCCCTGACTGCCACATCCAATTGTATAATAATGCCTCTGAATGCATTTTTCAGTCATTTTTAAAAGCCACATTTTCCCCTCAAATGACCTGTCATGGCTGTGGTTTAAGTGCTACATTTTCCTTGCAATAGCTTTGAGCAATAGCCTTCCACTTCACCATGGAGTTTTGAGCTTAATATACTTGCTACATTAATTCAGTAGAATGAAGAATTATATTAAAAACCTAAAATAAATCTGATCTATAAATCCTGTCTCTTATAATCCTACGTATTACCTCTCACTGGAGGTTCAGACATCTGTGAATGCATGAAACCTTGTTATTGAGTGATTTTTCAATCCCGTCAAGAAAGGCTACTGCATGGTCCAATAAGTTAAAACCTAAAATGCAAGCAACATTGCCTGTAAAAAGCATATCATTGGACAGGACTTGAAAATCACAGTTGCTGTCTTGCTCAGCCATCATAGATCTTGGCCTAGAGTTCTTGGCAAGAACAGTGTTTGAATGGGGCCTATCTCAAGCTCTAATAGAAGCTGTTGGGAGAATAAAAGTTGGCAAAATTTTCAGTAGAGAACCAAGGATAGTAGAAACTACTTTCATATTATAAACTGGAGATAACAGAACCTCGTGACCTTAAGTATTGCTTTTAAAAGAGACATCAGACGACCTTATGTTTAATAAGGTGTCATATTCTTGATTTAAAGGATGAAGCTCAAATAATTAGAGCATCATTGAAGTACAAATATTGAAAATCAGGGGGAAAGATGAGTGCTATAGCAATTTCAAGAGGAGAAATTTCCTTGGTGTCACTCAGTCAGCCTTCAGCATATTGTACTGTGCAAGTCTCCTTGGGAATATTGCTCATTCATTAGGTTCTCCTAAACGCTCCTCAAAGAAACCTCATTGTTATCTAACATTAAACCAAAGAGAAACAGACAAAGGCAAAGCCACAGGCTCTATATAAAGGAAGGAGCTCTGAATTACAATCTGTTGGCTTCCAATTTTTGCTACATTTGCTTAGGCAATGAGGGCTATATTCATCTGTATTTGTCATGAATGTATACTGGCAATCTGGGCAGTGGAAAAAGTGAGTCAAAGACCTAGAATTTAGTCCTGGCTCTTCCTTTCACCAGCTAGTTTTGTAAACTTAGAAAAGGCACAGAGCCTCTCAGAGTTAGTTTATTCACCTATGAAATGCAGATAGCATTAGCACATACTTCACAGGGCTGTCATAATGATTAAATGAAATAATCCAGGTAAAGTTAAATCCTTATCGAGATATTTAATTAAATGCATATATTACATTTGACCATTATTCTATACAGAAATGCATAGATCTTAATCTGAATTATTCCCTCCTCAGGCATTCAGGTAAGTATTTGATAACACATCAGGATAATTAAACAGTGAAAATGACTTTAAGATTCAGAGTTTTTGTTTGGCTTTTTACTCTCTCAATATTTTCCATCCTTTACCTGATAAATATTAGCATTGTGTAAATCATTTCAGGAAATACCACTCTCCTCGATTCCCAGCATGAATACCATACTGAATATTTTTAAAATAAGGGGTAGCTAATTGATTTGTAACAGGGGTTGGTCTTTTTCAATAGCTGCTGTTACCTGAGCATCTTTGTTTAGCTGTGGCTATTACAATCCCTGTGGCATCCCATGAATCAGCAAAGTTCAGTTTTGGGGAGAGTCAGTTTGACCCCTTGTGTAACCGTGGTATCTAAGGACTTCTCAGACATAACAACAAACTTCGAGCTTGGGGTCAGAATAGAGAGATAAGAATTGGAAGTCAAGGAATAAGAACCAAAGGGCAGGAATCAGTCTATTCAGCAAATACACTGTGTTACAAGAAAAGGGGAAAAACCCAAACCTTTTAACTGGGGAGATTAAATAAGGGAGCAGGATGGTAAGGAGAAAAAGGGAAAAATCTCAGATCATATAGAAAATTTCATTTGAACTTACTATTTGTGTGTACATCTGTCTGAACTTGTTGAAGTTCTGATATTCCCTCCTAGGGGATTTTCAACCCACTAATTCTTAGTAAGGAAGATCCAGGTGATGGGCAAAGCTGAAACAAAATGGATTGGTAAGGTCTGATCAAAGTCTGAATTTCTCCAGATAGTGCTTGCCTGATTTAGGAACTGTAATTTTTTTCCCACCGAAGCCCATACCATAACCATAAAGAGCGTTAGAATTGCAGCTTGAAAGTCCCTGCTTCTGGGTGATCTTTGTGGCTGGAGTCATGGAGAAGAAAGTATCCTAAAGCCAAAGGATCTCTGTTAATGCACACAGGATGGATATGGACCCCACCTAGCTTGGAGCCTTAACTCTAGTTGTCATAAAGGCTTATGTTAATCCTGGAAAGAATTAATGAGATTAACAATTCAATTCATCATTTATTTATTGAACTGAGTTCCTACTGTATGAGGCTAGCTCTATAGGAGATATAAATATGAAAAAGACACCAACTATTCCCTTGAGGGAATTTACAGACTTGTATGTGTAGGGATTAGGCCTGTATAAAATCTTTAAGCCCTCCATTTTTACTCCTTTTCTATCAGAGGAATAACGTGAATAAAAATAATTCAATCATATGCAGTGTCATTTCTCCAATAAGAAAGAAAGAACATACAAAAACCTCCATTTCCTTTGGCATCAGGCTTCTGATGGACCAGAAGAAAGGCCCAGCGTACTGCAGCACAATAAAGCTTATTCCTAAAGAGGAGGGCAGAGTCCTGTCACTATGGGTGTTCTTTCATCAGTAACGATTACTGTGTACCATTTCTATGAAAAATTCATATCTTAGAGAGATTACTTACTTAGTAGATACCATTGGTTACCTAATGTCTTTTCTCACACATCCTTCCTCCTTCTTAATAGGTCCCTGATTTCATTCAGGCATTTAACCCTCTCTGTGTGACCACATTCTTTAGGGTGGGCAAGCCCCAGCCCTGACCCGAGCCTAGGGATACGTTCTGGTGGTTCTAAACCCATTGTACTGGGTCTATCCCTTAGTGGGTCTATCCCTTTGCCAGTGATTGGTTAGGTATAAGCATGTGATCCAGTTCTGTTCAGTAAAGTCTATAGAGTGAGGAACATTGGGAAATTCTGGAAAGAGTTTCTTTGCTTCTAAGAGAAACAGGGAGAGTCATCTCTACCTTCTGTAGACACGGGTTGCATCTGGATATGTTACCTGGATCTGTGTCACCCATCTTGCTCTCAGTCTCAGGATGAAGCTAACCTACAGAGGAAGGCAGACTGAAGAGGGTCTTAGAGGAACAGAGTCAAGGTCACTTTTGTCACCTAGACAACTTTGTGTAAGAGACATAATAAATGTTAAAATATCAAGCCAATCTGAGTTGAGTTTTCTGTTATTTGCAGCTAAGGAATTTCTAACAGATATAGTCACTGTCTGAGGGAACCATAGCTCACCCTATGTGTTCTGTAGTTTGGGAGAACTACTTTCACCTTTGTGCATTCCCGAAGCCCATCTTTTACACCATGAGATTGAGCAGAGGTGAATGTCAGTGTCGATCTAGTTGAAGCCCAGGGTACACCTTGAGATGGAGAACTCAGAAAGCAACCAAATATCAGATTTTATCTTCTGGAAGTGTTTTCCTGAAAGAAAAGTTGGAGTTGGACTGGGAGACTTGAGAGGTATGACGGACATGGGAATCTAAGTTTTAAGGTGTCTTCCCTAATGTTCACTAGGGAAGAAAGTCCCTGCTTTCATACTTTTTGTATGAAAGTCCAAATCAGCTATAATTACATCTTTTGCTCCTGCCTTCTGAGACTGTTTATTTTAATCCCTCAGTAAATTACTTAGAGTACGTGTCATAGTCTTATGTGTTAGGCTGGTGGAAACTGTAGGACAGGTGGCCAGGAGTAGAGGTATTTGCTTTATTTTATGGTCTTTTTGGCACTACCAACAAGTTTTTCACTGGACGGACTATAACATATCATAGCAATGGAGAGTGACAAACAACCTTGGGATCACCAGTGGGGAGAACATACTTCATTTTTTCTAAGACAATTGTTTCCCCTAGCATACTTATATCTCTGAAATTGGACTGCATTTCACAATTGCTCTTAGTCAAGTGGCAGTCATGATGTAGCCTGCCATTGCTTGTTCACACACATCAACACTCGTAGAATTGGTTCCAGTGACTTAGAAGAAATTCCTAGAGACAATAGTGGAGCACTGTCTTAAGAAATGCTGCATCACGAACAGTCCAGATGGCGCAAGTGTTGATATTGTGTGCCAAAACATGGACATGGTTGATTATGAGTCTGAAAGTTATTCAGAAAGTCATTCATAAAATATATGGGTAAAGTTATTAGACAGTCAATAACTGAACCAATATATTTTATGAAAAAACCTGTCATATATGCCTATCTGTCTAATGCATTTCTCAATAAATATAAAATAAAAATTCTAAGTTATAAGAACACATTCTATCCTAGCTTTATTGGCAGTATTAAAAATATTTTAGAGGTGCATGAAATAATGATGATGATAACATCTTAGATTCAATGAAAGATGGTTCCTGGAGAGTCAAATAGCACTGTCACTGAAGAACCAGACACTTCTACTGCACTTGTCAGAAGGTTCCTTCCTCTGAGCACAGTCACCTCTCTTGTTGTTCTTTTTTTGAATCAATGCATCAAGTGGGTACTCCTGATTGGTTAGACTCAGTCACATGACTTCTTCTAACTAGAAAGAAATCTGAGGATGTGATCTCTAATTTCTGTTGTGGGAAGATGAGACTCAGGACATGAGAATATCCCAGATTGTAGAAAAATAGTCATACTTCAATAAAGAAATGACATTTAAGATAGATGTCAAAGGTTATGTGCTGCTTGTAACAAGTAGAGAAGAGTGAGGAAGATGTTCTTAGCAGAACAGTTAGTATGGAGGCAGGAAAGCATTGCTTATATTTGGGGAAAATGGGAGAGTATTGCACATTTACGGAAATTATAGGAAAGGTGCATGGGAGCTGGATAGTGCAAGGTCTTTGGTTTCAGGCTTAGGAGTTTGTGTGCATTTCAGGGGCCTTATGGAATTATTAGCATGGGAAGTGGAAGATGCTGTGGTTTCTTTAGTCTTAAATAATCCATGGTTTCCAACATACTCCCAGAAGGACAGAATTTGTTCAAGGATACTTCTAGGTATTTGGAAGTGATCTGTGTTCAGACTTAATTTTTCTATGCAAATAGATTTTCTCAGGTGCTAAAAAGTACATACTTAATTAGATACCTCAGCTCCTGTGCAACTTTCTTTACGAAATGTTCAGCTTATATGATTATTTTCTAAAACAGTCATTTTGGGATTTGGTACAGATATGGGTTCTATCCTTTATGCATTTCCCTACCTTTTCATCCTCCCTTTAGCAAGAGAATTTGAAGTGGTTTGAGGTTTGGAAGAAAGGTTCGAAGACATGTGCTCCAGCGTGCCAGTCTTCAATATTGAATGAGTGTTGACATAAGATTTTATTCCTTTTTTCTATGTTTTTTTCTCATCTTGGACTTCAAAGCATAATTCTTATTTCATGCTATGAAAACTGTAAGTGAAGTTCCATTGTAATGGGAAATGAATATAGGTAAAGGGTTGTATCCAAACTTGAAAGAGCTGAATCCAATCATTTTAAGAAGAGCTGCCTCATATATTCTCATTACCAGCTCAGCTCTCTATGAAGGATGCACTGGGAGATGTAGTGAATCACAAGGTTTTTGTTATAAATAAATAAAGCAGTTGATGCCTCTGTAGCTATTTGTGATTTTTCTGCTAGTACTTTCAAAAACAAACCACTAAACATAAAATTTATTATGTGCATTTTCTTCTTTTTTAAATATACCCCTAATGGCAACTACCAACTCTGAGACTATAACACAGAAAGCTGATGTGATTAGCAATCTACGTGCTATGCAGAATCTTTTCATTCCTTAGTTTTGCTGCTACTCACAATGGCTGCTGCTATTTGCAAATGGTAGCTTAGCTTCATGATCTGCCTGATTCTTTTGCTTCCAAGCTCACTCATTGTGTCAGTTAGCTTTTGCTGTAGACAAACCACCTAAAAACTACTGGCTTAAAACAACAACCATTTATTGTTACTCATGAGTGACAAGTCATTTGGGTGCTTCTGCAGATCTGAAGCACACATGTGAGTAGCTAGGCTCCCTAATGTCTGTGGTCTCCTGGAGACTTGGCTGGGGGCTGTGTATGAGTGAAGATGGCTTCCCTCATGTGCCTGGTGGATGTCTATTAGTGAGAAAAATGGGGATGCCTAAGCCACATACCTCTCACCATCCAACAGTCTGAAAGCTGTTAGGCCTGTGGAGGCTCAGGTGCAAAGCTTTCATGTTTTAATTTTCTCCACATTTTATCAGTCATGGTAAGTCACAAGGGCAGCCCACTTTCAAGGGGTGGGGAAACAGACTTCACCTTTTGATGGAGGAGCTACAAAGTACTGTGAGCATTTTTGCAACCCATTACTATCACTTTCTCTCAAGATAGAGTGACTGGCTGGTATGTCTTCCCTTGTGGTCTTCTAGTTGCAAAAATCTATGCTATGCAAAGTTGTTTTCCCTCTGTTCACCTTGCTTATTAATTACCTCTGGTTATAGATTGCAAATTTTGCTGTCTTGCCTTCTCATGAAAGACTCAAATAAATATACCCTGACCCAACCAGCATAGGTAGTGAAAAGAGCACTAAGCCTTTGTTTTCATTTTGATGTGTCAAGAGGCAATGGGAGCGTTCTTGCAAGTAAAGCCTCTGCTACAATTTTAGAAAGTATGCTCTGCGTAAGGTTACCTAGTTTAGGTAGAATGTGCACTCAACTCAGCTGATCATCATCCCAGCTGCTTCCCCCCAGAGGGAGGGTCATTTTTCTCTAATTCATACAAAGGTACCATATATGCCAGTGGCATCCTTATTAAAAGCTCTGAGTCCTAATTTCATCAACTGAAAACTGAGCAGAAGGAACTCTCAATTCAATACCCTTTTATGACAAAAACTTTCAACAAGCTAGACACAGAAGGAATTTACCTCAATATAGTAAAGTCCACATCTGAAGAGCCCACAGCTAACATCGTACTCAGTGGTGAAAAGCTGAAAGATTTTCCTCTAAGATCAGGAACAAGGCAAGGGTGCACACTGTCACCACTTCTTTTCAACATAGTGCTAGAAGTCCTAGCTAGAGCAATTAGGCAAGGAAAAGAAATAAAACTCATCTAACTTGGAAAGGAAGAAGTAAAATAATCTTTGCTTAAAGATGAGATGATCTTATAGGTAGAAAACCCTAAAAACTTTGCAAATAAAACTGTTAGAACTAATAAATGAATTCAGTAAAATTGCTGGATATGAATATATATAAACATACAAAAATAATTTCCATATACTAACAACAAACTATCTGAAAGGGAAACCAAGAAAATAATCCCATAATGTTAAAAAGAATAACATACTTAGGAATAAACAAACTTAAACCAAGGAAATGAAAGATTTGTATACTAAAAAGTACAAAACATTGATATATTAAAGAAGACACAAATAAGTGGGACGATATTATGTCTTCATAGATTGGAAGACTTCATAGTGTTAAATGGTCCATACTACTCAAAGTGATCTACAGATTCAATGCAATCCTTTATCAAAACCCCAATGTTATTTTTCACAGAAATTAAAAAAAAATCATACAGAAGCACAAAAGACTGTGAATAGCCAAAGTAATCTTGAAAAAGAAAAACAAACCTGGAGGCATCACATCTCCTGATTTCAAAATATATTACAGAGCTACAGTAATTAAAATGATGTGATACTGGCTTAAAGATAGACATATAGACCGATGGAACAGAACAGAGATCCCAGAAATAAGGCCATGCAAATAGAGCTAACTGAACTTTGATAAGGGTCTCAAGAATATACAATGGGGAAAGGATAATCTCTTCAACAAATGGTGTTGGGAAAACTGGATATCCACATGCAAAAAATGAAACTAGACCTTTGTCTTATACCATACACAAAAACCAGCACAAAATGAATTACAGATTTAAACATAAGACCAGAAACTATAAAGCTACTAGGTGAAAACATAAGGGAAAAGCTTTATGACATAGATCTTGGTAGTGAATTTTTGGATATGACACCAAAAGTATAGGCAACAAAAGCAAAAATAGACAAGTGAGATTACATCAAACTCAAGCAAACAATCAATGGAGTAAAAAGGAAAACTGTAGAATGAAAGAAAATATTAGCAAACCCAATATCTGATATGGGATTAATATCCAGAATATACAAGGAACTGCTAAACTCAATATTCTAAATAAATAAATAAATAAATAAATAAATAAATAAATAATCTGATTAAAAATGGGTAAGGACTTGAGTAGACATTTCTCCAAAGAAAACATACAAATGGCTAACAGTTATATGACAAGATGTTAAGCATAACTAATCATCAGGGAAATGAAAATCAAAACCACAATGAGATATCACCTCACACTTGTTGGTATGGTTATTATCAAAAAACCCCCACAAAAGATAACAAGTGTTGACAAAGGAAGTGAGAAGTTGAAAGTTTTGTACACGGTTGATTAGAATGTAAAATAGAGTGCAACCAGTATGGAAAACAGTATAGAGTTTCCTTAAAAAAATAAAAATAGAATTACCATATAATCTAGCAATCCCACTTCTGGGCATATATCCAAAATAATTGAAATCAGTACCTTGAAGAAATATCTGCATTCCCACGTTCACTTCAGCATTATTCACAATAGCCAAGATATGGAAAAAACCTAAATTTTCATTTACAGGTGAATGGATAAAGAAAGTGTGGTATATACATAAAATGGAATATTATTCAGCCTTAAAAAAGAAAGAACTCCTGCCATATGCAGAAATATGGATGAACCTAGAGGACATTATGCTAAGTGAAATAAGCCAGTCATTGAAGAACAAATACTGTATGATTCCATTCATACAATGTATCTAAAATAGTCAAACTCAAAGAAACAGAAAGTAGAAAGGCAGTTGCCAGGGGCCAGGGGTTGGGGGTAGTAGAGAGTTGCTGTTCAAAAGTATATAGTTTCAGTTACGCAAGATGAATAATTTCCATGATCTGTTGTACAGCTTGGTGCCTATAGTTAACAGCACTGTATTGTGCACTTAAAAATTTGTCAAGAGTATGGATCTGATGTTGTGTTCTTACTACACTAATAATAATAATAATAAACAAAAACAAAAACCATCTTTCCAACCGTTGTCATAAGGTTGTTCTGGGGATTCAATGGTACAATTCCCATGGGATCTTTAAAAACTACAAAGTGCAGTAAAACTACTTGGTTGCTATTCTTATCGATATTTTAATACTGTTTAATACTGATGGATGGCTTATGTTTTAGAATCTCTTAGTAATAACTGTGCCTTTGCCATTTTAAGGATCATTCATCATGATCAATGAAACCATCTAGGAAGACAGTATGAAGTGTTTATTGCCATTATTTAGCTAAACAATTATTAGCTAAGCTTCTATTGTGTATTCAGCAAAATTCTAGGCACTGTGGGAAATAGAAGTATTAGATGGACTTCATCCTTCTCTTCAAGTAGTTTAACAATCTAGTTAGGAAAATGAAGCTATCACCTACAAGACAATTAGCAAGGAATGAAACAGTAATGAATCAAGAACCAAGGAATATGTAGTCTCAGACTCAGTTGAAGTTCAGACAAGAGGAAGATCCTGGAGTTGTGAGCGCTCCATGACATCTTGGAAAAGGTGAGGCATCAGAGAGTTAGGAGAGAAACAATTGTAATTGCTATGGCTGCTCTATTGGTACCATCCTGCTTTTTAGGGTCTCCAAAACTGTAAGGGCCTTCTTGATTCAGTTGTCAATTATTAGACAGTGTGTGGTTTAAAGACAGAATTCCTCCTCTAGCTTGGAAAAAAATTTCTCCCCACATGTCAGGTTTCCTTGATACAGGCTTGAACATGACCTTGGCCCTTTTTAGATTACAGAAAGTTTTTGTAGAATCTTCACAGCCAGCATCATTTCTGACAGGAGGATATCTCTGATGTTGATGATAATCATCAGAAATTTACATTGTTTATTATGCTTTCAGAGGATGTGAAGTTACTAAGTAGATTCACCAGGAGATACACATTAATCAGCAAGCAAATTAATTGGCATCCTCATTTCATAGGGTTTCTTTCTTTTTCCTTCAACAGTTCCTTATTGCATTGTTTCTCAAAGTGTGGTCTGTGGGCAACCTACACCAGAATCCACTGGATGTGGTAATTAAAAATTCAGGTTTCTGAAACACATCCCAGGCCTACTGAATCAGAATCTTTGGGGAGAGTCCAAGAATCCACATTTGTGTGAGCTTCCCAAACGATCTTTTGCACGTCAATGTTTAACAATCATGCCTTAATGCTTGCTGAACTTATAAACATCCCAATGTCCCCTCCACCTCCCACCTCTGTGCCCCCAATCAAATCAGATCTCTAATGTTGGGACCCAGGCATCAGAGTTTTTAAAACTTCAAGGCAATTCCAATGTGCAGCCCCAGTTGATGACCATCGGCTTACAGCAGTACTTCTCAAGCTTTAATGCGTACATGAGCCACCTAGGGATTTTATTAAAATGTGATTCTGATTTAGGAAGTCTGAAGTAAGGCCTTAAATTCTGCATTTCTAATAAGTTCCCAGGTGATGTAGACAATACTGGTCCATGGACCCCAATTTGAGTAGCACAGGCTTAGAAAAAAATACATTTAATTGTTTAACTGCCCCATTCTTCATTGACACAATCTTCTGCATGATTTATATATGAGCAAACCTAATTCCACAGTAACTAATTTATGGCATAGTGAAATCTCTATTCCAAAGAATCCTTTTTCCAGCTTCCCATAAAAATAGTATAATATTTCTTCCAGACTTATACTGGCCAACAAACCCTGCATTTCTCCTTCAACCTCTTTTCTTACCTCTCCCTCTAAACGTGACTTCTTTATGTTCCTCACATATAACAGCTCATTTCTGCTCAAGGCCTTTGTTTTGTGGCTTCCATGCAGACTCTCTCCCAGTTTAATGTAAGGTTGGCTCTCTCTGTCCTTTCAGGATTAAGTTTCAATGTCATCTCTTTTGTTGGAATTTCCCTGTCTTCCTCCATCCCATTCCAAATATATATTCTCTAGTACATCATCATGTTTTGTTTTCTTTATAGAACTTACTATCTGAAATTCCTATTGATTTATTCCTTTCCTTTTAAATTGTCTATCTCCCCACTCCACCGCCACCACCATGGAGGCCACACAGGGGTTAAGGCCTGGTCTACATTGTTCATAGCTAGCCCAGTGCTTGAGACAATGCCTGATATATGGTGATTGATCAATAGATGTTGTTGGGACTTCCCTGGTGGTACAGTGGTTAAGAATCTGCCTGTCAACGCAGGGGACACGGGTTTGAGCCCTGGTCTGGGAAGATCCCACATGCTGCGGAGCAACGAAGCCCATGAGCCACAACTACTGAGCCCGCATGTCACAACTACTGAAGCCTGCGTGCCTAGAGACCGTGCTCTGCAACAAGAGAAGCCACCACAGTGAGAAGCACGTGCACCACAACGAAGAGTAGCCCCTGCTCGCTGCAGCTAGAGAAAGCCTGTGCACAACAACGAAGACCCAGTGCAGCCAAAAATAAATAAATAAATAAATTTATTTTTAAAAATTAAAAAATAAATATTGTTGAAGGAATGAATGGTAGTCTGTAACATCATCTGCTGTGTGTTTGTTTACAATACCAATTCCTGGGTCCCAGCCTCAGAATATCCATTTCAGTAGTTCTGGAATGGGCTCCAAAGACCCTAGGTTGAGAAACAAAGTCCTAAAGTGTGTGTTCCTTTCTTGATTGACTGAATATTCTTGGATAATAGCTATGGATATTAGAATTCCTAACTTCTTTTAGAAAGGGAGTATGTTACAAAAATAGGATATATTTCTCTTGCCATTTAAGCAAGGGTAGATTTACTATGAGTACCACATCAGACCACACCTCTTATCTACTGAAGCAATATTTCTGGGTAACAGTTCTAGTAATTTTTATTTCGTAAAAGATGTCCAGGTGATTCTGCTAAGTATTCAGTTTTGTGCAGCACAGGAGTGTGAGGGACTCATTATTAGAACTGATGGGACACAAAACAAGCATTGATGTTAATTCTCCACAAGCATATACATAAAACCTCTGAATAACATGCTGTATCTGACAGAAATGCTTTTGGGGCAAGCAAAGACAAAAACATCTGATTAACAGTAGATTAAACAATGGGTGATTTTTCCTCTTTCATAACGAGAAATCCGAAGTTAGGTGTTTACTGGCATTGGTTCAGCAGCTCTGCTCAAGGATTCAGATTATGTCCACCTTTATCTTACAACCATCCTCATACACTTGCTTTCTTCCTCCTGCTTGTAACTTTGTTTGCATAAAAGCCCACACAGCTTCAGGTGTCACGTTCATGTTCAAGGCAAGAAAGAAAGAAAAATGTCTCCCAGGAGCTCCCTCAGAAGACATCTTGTTTTTCCTCAGCCAGAATTTGGCATTCTACCCTAGATGCAAGGAAGTCTGAGGATGTGAGTAGAGAGCTTTCCAGACCATACTGGGGGGGAGGTGGCCAGTGAGAAGGGGATTGGGAATGGTCTTTAAGTAGCCAAGGAACAGCATCTGCCACATATGCCTGTTGTGGAAACAGGATTTAGCCCAAGATGATGTCCAAAGAGAGACTTTCACCCTCTCCTGCTCCATTCAATCTATGCTTTTCAGGATTATTTTTTTCTTTGCCTAGAGAATTTTCACCAATTGACTGATTTTCACTTCCAAAGTCTTTTTTAAAAATTGAGATATAATTGACATATATATTATATTATATTGTTAGTTTCAGATACACAACATAATGATTTAATACTTGTATACATTGAGAAATGACTACCACAATTAGTCGAGTTAACATCCTTATCACTTCACATAGTTAAAAATCTTTCCTTGTGATGAGAACTTTTTTGATCTACTCTCTTAGCAACTTTCAAATATACAGTACAGTATTGTTAACTCTAGTCCCCAGGCTGTATGTTACATCGCCAGGACTTACTTATTTTATAACTGGAAGTTTGTACCTTTTGACTCCCTTCACCCATTTCACTCACCCCCCATCCACTGCCTATGTGAACCACCAATCTCTTCTCTGTATCTATGAGTTTGGACTTTCTGTTTGTTTGCCTTTTTTTTTTTTAGATTCTGCATATAAGCAAATTATACAGTACTTGTCTTTCTCTGACTTATTTCACTTAGCATAAAGTCCTCTAGTTTCATCCATATTGTTGCAAACAGCAAGATTTCCTTCTTTTTTTAAGGCTGAATAATATTCCATTACCTATATCTATCTATCTATTTGTATCTATATCTATGTAGATATATCACATTTTCTCTATCCATTCATCTATCTTTATCCATTCATCTACTTATGGACACTTAGGTTGCTTCCATGCCTTGGCTATAGTAAATAATGCTTCAATGAACATGGGGGTACATATATCTTTTTACGTTAGTGCTTTTTTTTCCTTCAGGTAAATACCCGGAAGTGGAATTGCTGGATCATAGGGCAGCTCTAATTTTAATTTTTTGAGGAAACTCCAAACCCTTTCCCACAGTGGCTGCACCAATTTACATTCCTACCAACAGTGCACAAGGGTTCCCTTTTCTCCACATCCTTGGCAACACTTGATATTTCTAGTTTCTTGATACCAGCCATTCTAACAGGTATGAGGTGATATTTCATTGTGGTTTTGATTTGTATTTCACTGATAATTACCAAATGCTGGATTTACCCTTGGTGGTAACAACAACAACTTACATGTTCCAGACATTATCTATAAGCACTTTATATGTATTAACTATTTAATCTTCGTGAAAAACTTATGTTGTAGATCCGATTATTATCCCCAGTTAACAGATGAGGAAACTGAGTTATAGAGAAGTTAAGTAATTTGCCCAAGGTCACTCAGCTGGTGATTGGTAGAGTGGGATTCAAACCCAGGCAATATTCTTCTAGAGTCCATGTTCTTAACCATAATAGTATACTGAACTCCCTTCCACGGGTACTTAGGTTAAAGTACCTGACTAAAGGAACATAACTTAGTCCAAAAAAGTTAGTCTTCCTTAGTTGCTGCAGGAAGGGAAACACACATAGGGGGAATAGTGAGGAACCTCAAAAGTGGAAACCAAGTAAGGGTACTTAAAGGGTCTGGGGGGCAAGAGTTAGTCATAGGAAGGGCTTAGCGAGGAGAGCTCAAGAATTTGTAGACTAGATGAGTTACTAGAACACTCAGTGGTGTTTGAACAGGAGTCGATGTGGAATTACTATTAGAACAATCGGGTCTGAAGGAGCTGGGGTTAAGAGAGTTTGAGCTTAGTTAGTTAATCTTCATGTCATGTCATCTGTTTTGTGAGTTGCACAGTTCTGCAAGTAGTGATTTATGTTTCCATTCTTAGTGCCCTCCTCACCAGCTAGCTGCCAGCAGGTCCATTTTTCATCTATCAGTCTCGACTTCTGGTCATTCTTCAGTCTAAGTGGAAGGATAGGCCATTGTCTTTCAGGGGAATGATGAATCCAGATTAGTACCACTGTTCGATTGGCCGTGATTGTGTTTGCTATGTCAAGTGACAGACCTTCTGATTCTTTTCTGTTGGATAATTATTTGTGGAATCTTCTGGAGTGAAAGTGGCTCTGGAGTTATTTGGCTGCAATACAGAAACACTGAGACAGGAAATTACTTAAGTGGAACAAAATCCATGTGTACCTTATGCTACTTAAATCCTGTGATAACCAAGTGGCTTTTTCTTTGATTTAATGTAGGTACTTCATCTTTCCCCATGTCTGTAGGATGAATCCTATTTCTAATAATTACTGGGAGCAAGAATATCAGGAGTACCATGATTAAAGGATAAGAGTGTCTACTAATAATTTAGATTCTTGAACCAGTGCAGTAGGAAGAAACTAACCAAAAGGATAAAGAACAAAAACTTGCAAAGAAGCATGTGGTAATCAGTGGCTTTGGGAATCTGGGTTCTTGGGCATAAGCCATCTACTTAACATTGTCTTTGGCTTCTGGACCAAAACAGCCCTGTAAATGTTGACTCACTCACAGATGAATGTCCAAAGTGATGAGGGCAATGGTATCCATAAATTTATTCTCTGTGTGGTATCAATGGTCCTTTACTGAGATTCTTTAGATTTTTAAATTTTCCCCAGAAAACTCACTTCCTCAATATTTCAGTCTGTACTCTTAAAGCTACATGTTTTGGCCAAGAGAGAGGGGAACTCCATCACAAGTACCAAGGAAAGCCTCTGAGCTCATGTTCTGTGTACTTAAGGTCAGAAGTACATCAGTGCAAACATATTTGACTATAAAACATAAAAGGGCAATCCATCATTAATTTCCCCTAAAACACACTTGCACCTGCAGACTTCCTGGAGGGTCTCTTTTTATTTTCTTTATGGGGAGTGTCTTGAAGTACAGGGACTCTGAAGCACCTGGAGGCCAACAACTGCAGATGTCCGCCTGAAGGCAAAGATTTGATCGGGTTGATGAAACCCTCGTGGTATGTCTTAGCAAAACAATGATCTACCGATTACAAAGCTTGAAGTGGTTTTAATTCTGAAGATATGCAAATCCTATGCCTGCAAAAGGGGTAGGAGATTCTGCAACAAAAGTCTGGAATGATTTCCAAATGTGTACCATCAAGGACTAGAATTTTTGTTGACAGTAAGAGTTTTATTTCATGCAGATTAATTCTACGTTGTTTGAACATAGTTAGTGGTTGTCTCAAATATGGCTTAAGTAGAATAGAAAGGAAGGTTCTTTATTGCCTTGTATTCAGGGTCTGTTTTTGTTAATGGTCCAACGTGGGACTGTGAACTTTTCCCAGAATTTAAACTAAGTATTAGTTTTTAAAATAAAAAAGATATCAATATTTACTCTAAAAAACCTCTAAAATCTTTTTGGCCACCTAAAATACATTAAAGACCAATATTTGGAATAAGAATAATTAAGCAGGGCTTCCCTGGTGGCGCAGTGGTTAAGAATCTGCCTGCCAATGCAGGGGACACGGGTTCGAGCCCTGGTCCAGAAGATCCCATATGCCGCGGGGCAGCTAAGCCCGTGCACCACAACTACTGAGCCTGCGCTCTAGAGCCCGCGAGCCACAACTACTGAAGTCCGCAGGCTTAGAGCCCAGGCTCCACAACAAAAGAAGCCACCACCCGCGCAAGGCAAGGAAGACCCACCGGCCAAAAATAAATAAATAAAAAATTTTTAAAAAGAACAGTCAAGCAAATTTCCTTTGATTAATAAATTATCTTCCATTTAAAACAAAAGAAGAAACCCAAACTGCTTAGAGTTCAATCAGCCAAGATGTTTGTTTGAAAAGCTGTTGGGTTTGCCTATCCCTGGCTATTCTTTCTGATTCACATAGAGGCCCATGCTATTGCTCAGAAACCTGACTATTTTGCATAGTTACTACAGTTACACTGCTCCAAGCGAGATTTTTTAAGGTACTTATGGTACTGTGTAAAAATTAAGCATTTCGCAGGCTTGGTCATACCACATAATTGCAAAGGTTTTAAGTCCAAGTCAACTTGAGCAAGCTTGTTCTTGATTTATGTGCTACTTCCAAAAATATGTCAAGGTATTTATTTCCTTTCGCAGAGGAGCAGTGAGGCAAACATAAGTTGTTATTGGTGATTGCACTGTCACCTGGAACTATAGGACCCAATTTTTGGACTTTGGTCACACCAATTTAAAAAATTTAACTCTTGTGATCATTTTCTCCTTACTGATATCCTCTTCTCAACTTTATTCTAAACAATTTTCTGCCTTTTTTGAGCCTAAGAGCCAGGAGACTGAAACCTTCCACTCCTCTTACCGGTTAAATGCAGGCAATTAGGTGGAAATGCCCCTTTAAACACAGGTTTGAGCACACCAGGTGTAATTCTCAGCCTTACCTGGATCCAAGGGTTAACCTCAAGAATCTCTTGACTCATGGTATAAATTTTTCAGAACTACTTACTGGAAAAAAGTACAAACTCATAATCTTTCCCATCATTTAAATTGTACATTTCGAAGTCATCATACTGTTCACAGTAGTAGTGTGATACAATATAGGACAGATGGATAATTACTTACGTTATTTACCTTCAGGAATACTAAGAGGCATCTCACATTGGAAGAGTCAAATTGTTTTTTTTTTCTGATTTCTAAACATTACTTCAGACAGATTTATCGTACTGTCAATAGTGCTTTCAGTTAAGTACAGAGAATGAATACATATCTCCCCCAAAATACTTCAACATATTCAAAAAGGGCGCTATTTTTTTTTCAAGAACTTGATGTATCCTCCCAGATTCATCTAGAAATTGATAAAATGGTCAATCAACAAATGCAAAGATGCAAGTGGAGATTATTAAATAACAGTTCCAGGCTCTCTTTTCTCCTCTAGCTGTATTGATCAGCTGTTGTTTCTCTACGGGGTGGAGTGGTGCTGGCATCTGCCCCTTCATTGTGCCTTGTGTTGAGAAGAAGCTGTTTTTTTCGGGGGGGTAGGGAGTATGACCTGATTGGATCCATTTTAGACCAGTTACGAGATAACACATACCCTGCTCACTTCCCCAGAGTGGGCAGGGGAGTCAGTTTCATAAACGACTCACCTTACCGATGGCTCTTCATATCAACCCTGAAAGTGTTACTAAGAAAAGCCAAGAATTAACTGCATATAACCAGTTGAAGCCATAAGTGGACTGAGGGTCAGTCCGCTGACACATTTTTCCTGAACATTTGATTGCTGAGCAACCAGAAATAGAATAGTCTTGAATAGAAGACTAGACAAGTTGTGTTTTAACTAGGATTTTGGAAAAAGTGTCTTTTAAAGTTTTTTTAAAAAATAAATTTATTTATTTTATTTACTTATTTTTGGCTGTGTTGGGTCTTCCCCAAGAAGTTGGCTGTGCGGGCTTTCTCTAGCTGTGGCGAGCTACTCTTCACTGCAGTGTGCGGGCTTCTCATTGCAGAGGCTTCTCTTGTTGCAGAGCATGGGCTCTAGGCGCCCGGGCTTCAGTAGTTGTGGCACATGGGCTCAGTAGTTGTGGCACATGGGCTCTAGAGTACAGGCTCAATTGTTGTGGCACGTGGGCTTGGTTGCTTTGTGGCATGTGGGGTCTTCCCGGGCCGGGGCTCGAATCTGTGTCCCCTGCACTGGCAGGCAGATTCTTAAACACTGAGCCACCAGGGAAGCCCTCTTTTAAAGATTATTTTCAAGCATGAACAATGATTAAACCATATAAATCTTCTATAGAATCAGCCTCTCCCAAAGTCAGAGGAAACCTAGTGATAAGAACTTAAACACCCCCCCAACTCAAGCCAGCCTCTTTTCCCTCCCCATTTCAATCTCTCCTCCACTCTTCTGTCACAGTTCTCTTTTCTAAACTTCCAATCTAACCCATGCTATTTTTCAGCCTAAAAATCTTCAATGGATCCCCATTCCCTTAGAAAATAAAGTCCAACCCTCTCACCTAGGCATTAGAGGTCTTTCATAATCTGGTCCCAGTCAAAGATTCTAGACTCTTCTCTTTTGACCCAGCTTATCCTCAGCCACACTAAGCTTTTCACTGTTTCCTGACCACGCTGACTTCTCCTATGTGGTTCTTTCTACCTGGAATGCCCTTTTCCCACCAGGGTCTATACGTGTCCCAGATAGCAACTTAGCTCTTCCTATTCTGCCCTCCAAGGAGAAACAATGCCTGGGCTCTGAACTTAGCACACGGCATTTTTGGTTGTTAGTTACATGCTCATGAGTCTGTCCTACCAAGTTGTGAATTCTTTGCTGGAAAAGATAATGTAGGGCTTCCCTGGTGGTGCAGTGGTTGAGAGTCCGTCTGCTGATGCAGGGGACATGGGTTCATGCCCCAGTCTGGGAAGATCCCACATGCCGCGGAGTGGCTAGGCCCGTGAGCCATGGCCGCTGAGCCTGCGTGTCCAGAGCCTGTGCTCCGCAACGGGAGAGGCCACAACAGTGAGAGGCCCGCGTACCGCAAGAAAAAAAAAGGTATTATTCACCTTTATCCCCCCATTTTCTTGTGTAAATGTGGTGCATAACACATCTTCAATAGTTGTTGAATTTCAGAGTGTTTGTTGAATAGCAAATTTGGGCAGGATATGCTGCAGATGTGTGATAATAGTTTTAAAATATTGACTTATTTATTTTTGGTTCCCATTACTTGTTCTGCTAGAGCAGTGCTGCCCAATATAAATATAATGTAAGCCACAGATGCAAGCCACATATATAATTTAAAATTTTCTAGTAGCCACATTAAAAAAGTAAAAAGAAACAGGTAAAATTAATTTTCATAGTCTTTTTTAAATCAAATGTGTCTAAAATATTATTATTTCAACATGACATTAACATAAAAGATAATTAATGGGAGGGTTTACACTTTTTAAGACGTCTTGGAAATCCAGGATGTATTTTTCACATCTCAATTTGGACTAGCCACATCCAAGTGCTCAATAGCCTCACGTGGCTTGTAGCTACCATATTGGACAGCACAGCTCTAGAGGTTTCTACTACTTCCATTCAGGAAGTTGCTGGGGGCTCTATAATAACTGCTATAAGAAAGGCATGAAAAACCAGAAAGCCAGGAAGAACTTCATATCCTGGCTTTTGAGTTTCAGAAGTCTAGGTCGCTGTGGGGAAAGGATAGCTTCATGCAGAGGAATTGAAATAGACTTGATAGAAAGCTTATGACGTGAAAAGAAGGCATCCTATGGTCTTCTCCCCCAAAGTACGCACATGAGCAAAGAATCCCTAGACCAGGCAGTGGGGGAAAATTTAAGGGGCAGTAGAAAGTCAACAGACAGTGTGCATTCTTGAGAAAAAAAGACCCTTACCTCTCTTTCTTTCTCAGGTTCAGAGTAAGAGGACAACTGAAACTCAAGTTGGCTGAGGTTTTGAGAGCAGTAGAGGCCTGGGTCAGTCCCTTTTTTCCAAGAAGGGCTTAGGAAGGTGGCAAGTAGAAAAGCTGCTCTATAGTGTGTCCAGGCTGATGGACGTGATATAGCCTCACAGAATTCCCACATGCCCCCGAGCTTTATAGTTAGCCTCATGCACCAAAGAATAGCTCCGACACAATTACTGCTTATCAATAGTCCTATTGAGTTTCCTGGACCTCACCCTTCTGTAAGAGAAGCAGGAGGATCCCATGCACCAGAAGGAGAGAAGCATGGATATTAGCAGAGAGAGACATAAACAGACAGACAGATATAAACAGATATAGACAGACAAACAGACAGATTCAACACATAGACATGGAGGAGCCCTGTGGATAGGAAGAGAGAACAACTGAGCAGTGACCAATGTGGACATGGAGTCAAAGACCAGATAGAAACAGGACAGCTGGACAGATGTCACCATGCACAGGTGAAGACTCTGATAAAATGACACCCCTCTCAGGCTTGGGTACCACATATGACCTCCTGGAAATTAGACACACCTCCAAGGAGAGAAGGACAGGCCTAAATCAACTGGACTACAATTTCTCCTACCTGAAGCATGAAGACTTATAATTAAAATGAAGTTCAGTCATGAAAACTACAGGAAGTTCCATCTCTTACACAGCTGACATTGTGAACTGAGATTCATGACCACCATTCAAAGGATATTCTGGACTCCTGGTATCTTGGTCATATATTTTTAACAGTATTTAGAATAAAGTCTACTCTCACCCTTAATATTTTTATTCAGGAAGGCCTTAAAGTCACAAAAAGAACCACTGAATGTTTTCAACTGCACATTATAATTAACTATAAGTAACTAAGCATCTAGGAGAGTCAGAGCATCTAAAAATTGGAAAACAGATGTCTCTGCATGTAGTCAATGAAGGAGAGAAATTAAAATATAGATGATGCTGACAAATACAGGCTCAGTGAAATTAATAATTGTCACTAGTGCTCTAGAGAAGTGCTAGTCATGAAGAGTATCATCTTTCTATAGGGCTGCAGTGTACACTTCTGCTTTCCTAATTTTTAAGAATTATTGGAGAGAGAAGGGAGGAAAATCGAAGCTGTGTGAAAATGAGAATTCTTTCATAGATTTCTCATAAGGAAGAATCATTGGGCCTGTATTCCCAGGGTGTAGGTGAGTGCCCCCTGCATATATATATATATATATATATATATATATATATATATATATAAAATCTATGCTCTGAGAGGGGAGACAGCAGAAGCAAGAAGAACTACAATCCTGAAACCTATGGAACAAAAAACCACATTCATGGAAAGATAGACAAGATGAAAAGGCAGAGGGCTATGTACCAGATGAAGGAACAAGATAAAACCCCAGAAAACCAACTAAATGAAGTGGGGATAGGCAACCTTCCAGAAAAAGAATTCAGAATAATGATAGCGAAGTTGATCCAGGATCTCGGAAAAAGAATAGAGGCAAAGATCGAGAAGATGCAAGAAAAGTTTAACAAAGACCTAGAAGAATTAAAGAACAAACAAACAGAGATGAACAATACAATAACTGAAATGAAAACTACACTAGAAGGAGTCAGTAGCAGAATAGCTGAGGCAGAAGAACGGATAAGTGACCTGGAAGACAAAGTAGTGGAATTCACTGCTGCGGAACAGAATAAAGAAAAAAGAAAGAAAAGAAATGAAGACAGCCTAAGAGACCTCTGGGACAACATTAAAAGCAACAACATTCACATTATAGGGTCCCAGAAGGAGCAGAAAGAGAGAAAGGACCAGAGAAAATATTTGAAGAGATTATAGTTGGGTGGAAAGGTAATAGCCACCCAAGTTCAGGAAGAGCAGTGAGTCCAATACAGGATAAACCCAAGGAGAAACATGCCGAAACACACAGTAATCAAATTGGCAAAAATTAAAGACAACGAAAAATTATTGAAACAGCAAGGGAAAAATGACAAATAACATACAAGGGAACTCCCATATGGTTAACAGATGATTTCTCAGCAGACACTCTACAAGCCAGAAGGGAGTCACATGATATACTTAAGGTAATGAAAGGGAAGAACTTATAACCAAGATTACTGTATCCGGCAAGGATCTCATTCAGATTTGAGGGAGAAATCAAAAGCTTTACAGACAAGCAAAAGCTAAGAGAATGCAGCACCACCAGACCAGCTCTACAACAAATGCTAGAGGAACTTCTCTAAGTGGGAAACACAAGAGAGGAAAAGGACCTACAAAAACAAACCAAAAACAATTAAGAAAATGATAATAGGAACATACATATCGTTAATTACCTTAAACGTGAATGGATTAAATGCTCCAACCAAAAGACACAGGCTTGCTGAATGGATACCAAAAAAGACCCTATATATGCTGTCTACCAGAGACCCACTTCAGACCTACAGACACATACAGACTGAAAGTTAGGGGATGAAAAAAGGTATTCCATGCAAATGGAAATCAAAAGAAAGCTGGAGTAACAATACTCATATCAGATAAAATAGACTTTAAAATAAAGAATGTTACAAGAGACAAGGAAGGACACTACATAATGATCAAGGGATCAATCCAAGAAGAAGATATAACAATTGTAAATATATATGCACCCAACATAGGAGCACCTCAATACATAAGGCAACTGTTAACAGCTATAAAAGAGGAAATCAACAGTAACACAATAATAGTGGGGTACTTTAACACCTCACTTACACCAATGGACAGATCATCCAAAATGAAAATAAATAAGGAAACAGAAGCTTTAAATGACACAATAGACCAGATAGATTTAACTGATATTTATAGGACATTCCATCCAAAACCAGAAGATTACACTTTCTTCTCAAGTGCACACGGAACATTCTCCAGGATTGATCACATCTTGGGTCACAAATCAAGCCTCAGGAAATTTAAGAAAATTGAAATCATATCAAGCATCTTTTCTGACCACAACGCTATGAGATTAGAAATGAATTACAGGGGAAAAAAAAGTTAAAAAACACAAACACATGGAGGCTAAACCATACGTTACTAAATAACTAAGAGATCACAGAAGAAATCAAAGAGGAAATCAGAAAATACCTAGAGCCAAATGACAATGGAAACACGATGATCCAAAGCCTATGGGATGCAGCAAAAGTGGTTCTAAGAGGGAAATTTATAGCTATACAAGCCTACCTCAAGAAACAAGAAAAATCTCAAATAAACAATCTAACCTTGCACCTAAAGGAACTAGAGAAAGAAGAACAAACAAAACCCAAAGTTAGCAGAAGGAAAGAAATCATAAAGATCAGACCAGAAATAAATGAAATAGAAACAAAGAAAACAATAGCAAAGATCAATAAAACTAAAAGCTGGTTCTTTGAGAAGATAAACAAAATTGATAAACCATTAGCCAGACTCATCCAGAAAAAGAAGGAGAGGACTCAAATCAATACAATTCAAAATGAAAAAGGAGAAGTTACAACAGACACCACAGAAATACAAAACATCCTAAGAGACTACTACAAGTAACTCTATGCCAATAAAATGGACAACCTGGAAGAAATGGACAAATTCTTAGAAAGGTATAACCTCCCAAGACTGAACCAGGAAGAAATAGAAAATATGAACAGACCAATCACAAGTAATGAAATTGAAACTGTGATTAAAATTCTTCCAACAAACAAAAGCCCAGGACCAGATGGCTTCACAGGTAAATTCCATCAAACATTTAGAGAAGAGCTCACACCCATCCTTCTCAAACTCTTCCAAAAAATTGCAGAGGAAGGAACACTCCCAAACATATTCTATGAGGCCACCATCACCCTGATACCAAAACCAGACAAAGATCTACAAAAAAAGAAGATTACAGATCAATATCACTGATGAATATAGATGCAAAAATCCTCAACAAAATACTAGCAAACAGAAGCCAACAACCATTAAAAGGATCATACACTATAATCAAGTCAGATTTATCCCAGGGCTGCAAGGATTCTTCAATATATGCAAATCAATCAATGTGATACACCATATTAACAAATTGAAGAATAAAAACCATATGATCAACTCAATAGATGCAGAAAAAGCCTTTGACAAAATTCAACACCAATTTATGATAAAAACTCTCCAGAAAGTAGGCATAGAGGGAACCTACCTCAACATAATAAAGGCCATATATGACAATCCCACAGCAAACATCATTCTCAATGGTGAAAAACTGAAAGCATTTCCTCTAAGATCAGGAATGAGACAAGGATGTCCACTCTCACCACTGTTATTCAACATAGTTTTGGAAGTCCTAGCCACAGCAATCATAGAAGAAAAAGAAATAAAAGGAATACAAACTGGAAAAGAGGAAGTAAAACTGTCACTGTTTGCAGATGACATGATACTATACATAGAGAATCCTAAAGATGCCACCAGAAAACTACTAGAGCTAATCAATGAATTTGGTAAAGTTGCAGGATACAAAATTAATGCACAGAAATCTCTGGCATTCCTATACACTAATGATGAAAAATCTGAAAGAGAATTTAAAGAAACTCTCCCATTCACCATTGCACAAAAAGAAAAAAATACCTAGGAATAAACCTACCTAAGGAGACAATAGACCTGTATGCATAAAACTATAAGACACTGATGAAAGAAATTAAAGATACTAATAGATGGAGAGACATACCATGTTCTTGGATTGGAAGAATCAATATTGTGAAAATGACTATACTATTCAAAGCAATCTACAGATTCAATGCAATCCTTATTAAATTACCAATGGCATTTTTTACAGAACTAGAACAAAAAAATGTTAAAATTTGTATGGAGACCCAAAAGACTCCGAATAAACAAAGCAATCTTGAGGGGAAAAAAACAGAGCTGGAGGAATCAGACTCCCTGTCTTCAGACTATACTACAATGCTACAGTAATCAAGACAATATGGTACTAGCACAAAAACAGAAACATAGATCAATGGAACAAGATAGGAAGCTCAGAGATAAACCCACACACCTACAGTCAACTAATCTATGAGAAAGGAGGCAAGGATATACAATGGAGAAAAGGCAGTCTCTTCAATAAGTGGTGCTGGGAAAACTGGACAGCTACATGTAAAAAATGAAATTGAACACTCCCTAACACGATACACAAAAATAAACTCAAAATGGATTAGAGACCTAAATGTAAGACCAGACACTATAAAACTCTTAGAGGAAAACATAGGAAGAACACTCTTTGACATAAATCACAGCAAGATCTTTTTTGATCCACCTGCTAGAGTAATGGAAATAAAAACAAAAATAAACAAATGGGACCTAATGAACCTTCAGAGCTTTTGCATAGCAAAGGAAACCATAAACAAGGTGAAAAGACAACCCTCAGAATGGGAGAAAATATTTGCAAATGAATCAATGGACAAAGGATTCATCTCCAAAATATATAAACAGCTCATGCAGCTCAATATTAAAAAAATAAACAACTCAATCAAAAAATGGGCAGAAGACCTAAATAGACATTTTTCCAAAGAAGACATGCAGATGGCCAAGAAGCACATGAAAAGCTGCTCAACATCACTAATCATTAGAGAAGTGCAAATCAAAGCTACAATGAGGTATCACCTCATACCAGTTAGAATGGGCATCATCAGAAAATGTACAAACAACAATTTCTGGAGAGGGTGTGGAGAAAAGGGAACCCTCTCGCATTGTTGGTGGGGATGTAAATTGATACAGCCACTATGGAGAACAGTATGGAGGTTCCTTAAAAAACTAAAAACAGAATTATCATATGACCCAGCAATCCTATTTCTGGGCATATATCCAGAGAAAACCATTATTCAAAAAGACACATGCACCCCAATGTTCACTGCAGCACTATTTACAAGAGCCAGGTCATGGAAGCAACCTAAATGCCTGTTGACAGATGAATGGATAAAGAAGTTGTGGCACATATATACAATGGAATATTACTCAGCCATAAAAAGGAACGAAATTGGGTCATCTGTTGAGACGGCGATGGATCTAGAGACTGTCATACAGAGTGAAGTAAGTCAGAAAGAGAAAAACAAATATCCTGTATTAATGCATATATGTGGGACCTAGAAAAATGGTACAGATGAACTGGTTTTCAGGGCAGAAGTTGAGACACAGACATAGAGAACAAACGTATGGACACCAAGGGGGGAAACGTGGGGGGTGGGGGTGTGATGAACTGGGTGATTGGGATTGACATGTATACACTGATGTGTATAAAATTTATGACTAATAAGAAACTTCTGTATAAAAAAATAAGTAAAATAAAATTCAAAATTAAAAAAAAATACTGAAACACAAAACCACACACACACAAAAAGCTCTATGCTATGTCTAACCATCGTAGGTCATTGATGGCTGCAATGGGGCTGGGGAGACATGTGGGTAAACTAAGTCTATATTAAGGATAGAATACATTTAAGAACCAAGATTTGAAGAAGTGAGACATAAACTCTAAAGTTACTTGAATGTTAACCCCCAAAAGACTTATTATAAATACTTTTGACATCCTTTCCTCTTCTAAAACTAAGAGAGAGAAATAAGGAAAAGTTCACGAATTGCAGAGCAAAGATTTTTGACCCACCACTTCTGAAAAAACCTTGATTCGAATCATCCTGGAAATCCACCTGACCCACCTAGTCAAGAAGAAACAGAGATTCAAAACTTTCCAACAAGTTCAGAAAAGTACAAAAGAATTAGCCATGAGGTGACAAATTGAGAACTTTCTAAGAAAACCTACTTCGAATAATGTAAACCTACTTCAAATAATATGATTTGTCTGGGAGTTAAATGCATTGAAAAAATTTAAAGAAAAAGAGAGACTAAAATACCAAAAAAAAGAGTCGTCCCTAAATAACGAGAGTGCACATTGCCTCACAGGCTTGCTTTCTCATTGCCACCATCTCCCACACGAGGGCCTAGCTAAAGACTCTCTTTTCCCCTTTTTCTTTAGATGAGATAGAGGAGAGGAGAACGCAACTGTTCACTTGTGGGATGGGCCCAAGGAATTCAGAATAATGGACAGGCAATCTCCTTACTTCCTCGTCAGAAATCTTTTAAGAGATCTAGTTTAGTAATGACTATTTGCGGTGGGAATTGCAAATGCTCTTTGTTGTCTCTTGTTTCCTAAAACATGAAATAGTAATTTCCATTCTCTCAGAGGTTTCTTAAAAGCTAGCAGAGGGAAGTTTGTGAGCTAGAACTCACGCAAGCAGATAATAGTCCTGAAGAAGCTCATTCTGTGCACATGTCAATTATCCTCTCCTTGGGATCCATTTGGTGTTTACGTTGTTGTAGCAGCAGTCCTAGTAGTAGTGGTAGTAGCAGTAGTAAGTGGAGTATTGAACACTTACTGAGATTTTATTATGTGTCAGGCACTGTAGCAAGCACTTAACCTGGAGTAACGAATTCAATTTTCATTATAACTATGGTTATTATTATTATTCCCACCTTAGAGGTGAGAGACTGAGGCTTAGGGAGGTTAAATTTGATCAAGGTCACATAAATAGCAAGGAGCAGAGCCCAGGAGTCAGTCCTTGAGCCTGGTTTTGTCTTTTATCTTAACATGCAACACTGAGTGCCTACTACCCCAAGGACAGGATACATAATTTTCAGGGCCTGTTGCAAAGTAAAAATGTGGGACCCCCTAGTTAAAAAATATAAGAAAGTCAGTATGGTGCCACAGAGCCTTAAACCAAACTCAGGGCCCTGAGTGACAGCACAGATCACAGGCCCATGCAGCTGGTCCTGACTGTATCTAACTTTTGGGGATACAATTATGAATAATATCCAGTTCATGTCCTTAAGGACTGACAGTTTAGTGAGGAGAATAGACATGTAACCAGGAAATTTCTATTACTTATCAGGTAAGATAAGGCCGTAGAAGTCAGAGACAAAGCAACCACCGCCCAGCCTGGGGCTTCAGAAAACAATAGTCATTATTATTTACAGTAAATGCAGTAAGGAAATGACCTCTCTTAATTATCTTTTCTTTCTCACTTCTTTATTTCCTTCCCCGGATGAGAAGCCTGACGTATGACACTGAGAGACAGAGATAAAATGAAGCCTTAATAGTGATGGGAGAAGTGGCTTCAGATGTGTGGCTGAATGGCCTTGCTCCTGCACTCTCCTGATTGAAGCATCTCACTCTCTGGTCCCTGAGCGACAATTGGGAGCCCTGCAGGCTGCCCATGTAGGGGGGACCTGCCCCAACCCAGCAGAAATGCTCAAAGTCTTCTCCAAAGGAGCAGGAAGGTGAGTGAGCAGCTGAGAGGTGTCAGGACTGGTGTCCAGTAAGGTCCCTCTATTTGGAATCACAGGATGCCAAAACGAGCCTGTCCCTCAGCGGGTTTTATAACTTTCGTTTTAGGGTAGATTGGCTCATCTTTTAATCTGAGTACCAACCCTTTACATTCTTGCATTTTGCAGGCCCATCAGGATGGGTGGTCTTTCACTAAATCCCTTGATCTTTCTTATACCTCTATAATCATTTTTGAGGAATGGGAAAAGAGTCTGGAATCAGAATATTATTCTTCCAATTTTTTCTCAGTCCTCAGAGAGTAGGGAAAGTCCTTCTCCTCTCTGAATAATGAGAAGCTTCTGTTTTATCCTTCTAAAGGCAAAAGTTCCATTTCGGATGCTCTGCGTTAGGTTAGAGAATAACAAGAGTGAGTGACTAGAGCTTGATCTGAGTGAGGTAAGTGGATGAAGGCACTAAAGGCTTCTCTGTTAGACGTGTTTATTACCCCAGTAACTGGGAAATTAGGATACAAGGAAATGTTTTAAAATATTGGGCTCCATAGTGGGCTTTCTTTTCCCCCTCTTTTTAAGTGAATGTTATGAAAGTGTTTCAGTTTTGTATACTTGTTTACTAATGGTGTGAGAAAATTCCAAGGACAGTTTCTCTGTGTGCTTGTGTGTGTGTGTGTGTGTGTGTGTGTGTGTGTGTGTGTATCTAGGACAGTGCCTCTCAAATATGATTCTTGATTCTTAGACCAACTGCACCAGAATCACCAGAGAAACTGATTAAAAATGTGCATTCCTAGATTCCACCATACTAAATCTGCAGACATCTACATCTATGCCATGCTCCAAGAGAGAATCTTTTCCAAACTGAAGTTTCAGAGGCCCAGAAATCCGTCTAAAATGACTCATCTCTGACAATATTCAGTAATATATGGTAGATGAAAAGGAGGTCTAGAGGTGATCCTGAAGGAGGATTCGAAGGAGGAAGCGTTCACTTTGGGCTGGGGGGGTTCGGTGAGGCTTTGAACAGAGGGAGGAAAATAGATTTGAACAGAGGAAACGAAGGATATTTCAAATGTGGAGAGAGCAAAGGCCATGGGGAAAGCTACTGTTATTCCTCTTCAGGGAATAGGAGATAGGTATTTCCTTTGTGGTCAGGGCAGGAGATGGAGGTGAAAAGCATATGAATCACTGAGCCTTTTGGCAATTTTCTGTTCCTAACTTAGAGTGGAAAACAGTCACTCTCTCATGAGCCTCTGTAATAGTCACTCTTTTGGTCCTACATAGATGGTATTTCGAGAAAGAAATGATGGATGTAGATGCTATCTACAAAAGAGGGTATTACAATGAAGGTGTTGACTGATTCCATGGGAGAGATGGAGGCCAGGCTCCATAATATCCCTGGCATGTTGACCAGAAAGTCCCCTATGTCTGCACAGCCAAAGGAAATGAATGAATACATTTATCAGCCTTCTTTGAAGCCATCATTTGGGGCTTTCAAAAGTCTAATTTGGGGATCTACTTTTACTATCAATCTGCACTCCATGTCGACTCCCCTAATGAGTCTTTACTCACATCCCTTGTCACCCCCCACCCGTGAGCACCTGCTTACGGGTGCCCCAACCCTTGGGAAAGCAGAGCCAAGTTTGAGGCCTGTTCTGGGGTTTGCTTAAAGCTGATCTGTAAATCAGCAAAATGAAGTTTGGTAAAATAAATCCATAATCCTATTTGAGAAACACTGTTTAGGGAATTCCCTGGCGGTCCAGTGGTTAGGGCTTAGCGGGTGCAATCTCTGGTCAGAGGACTAAGATCCCGCAAGCTGTGTGGCATTGTCAAATAAATAAATGAATAAATAACTTCAAAGCAGAAACTTTATTTCAAAATAAAACAAAACAAAACACAGTTTAAAATATATTTACAGGATTCTCTGACTATCCCCATGTCATATTTGGCAGCACTTTTCTATTTAAGTTTATGTCATTAAAAAGAGAAGAGCTGTACTCACAATGAGGACTGTTTTTATTTTTAATATTATCTTTAAATACACACAATATTAAATTTCTACAGACTAAGGTGTTGTTTTACTTGTTTCACACTACATAACAAGCCCAGGACTGAGCTCTAGCCAAAAAGACTTGTGAGTCATCTCAGAGCGCTGCCTTTCCTGCCCAGGCACAGAAAACAAGGGGGCCACTGACGGCTGACCTGGGATGGAGGTGGTCTGCCCAACTGTCATCCAACTTACTCTGCATGCCCACCTGTCCCAAGCACCTTCCTTTCTTCCCCTTTCCCTTCCTCATTGCAATGAAATATATTTCTTCTGTACTCCAAAAGATATAAGAAGAAAGTACGTCTAGGGCACCTCATTTGATCCTGGGATGGTTCAGGAAACCCTAAAAGAAATCTAATATTTGGATCCATTCAAGACTTTCCTACCATTGGCTCTGTCCCGGGGTCCTTTGAGACCACCTAAACATTCACTTCTTTCTCCTAAGGCCTGCCTTACCAGAATCCTCTTCTTCCCTCTGCTTCTAGAAGTGTGTATACTTGGAGGTGCAGGGCGTGGCGGGTAGTGGAAGGTAATGGAGAAAGATCAGAGGTCAGCGAGACATGGGCAGCACATCTTTCAGTAAAGAGAAACCTGTATGTTGAGATGTGATCCTCCCAGGTGATTCATTCTGACTGCTGGGCTGCTGTGGTCAGTGGCAGTTCTGGCCTTAGGCAGAATTGTAGTGCAAGAGACATTTGTTGGAGCATCCCCTACATTGCTTGACACACCCTTGGCTATACAGAGTTCCCTATATTCTGCGATGTCTTTTCTCTTCTGACAGACATACCAAGAGATCATACAGACCAACACAGTGACGTTTGCTTTGGATTCTGTAGTCTCCATGTTTCCCCAGCTTGAATGTTTTTCCTGGATGGCAGCAACCCTCTCTCATATTCTCCTATAACTTGCAGGGCATATGCCACCCACCTAAGCATGTAACCGAGCAATTGCTCAGTAAATATTTGTTCATTGAGAACAAAGTCTTTTTTGAAATCAAAGAATAAAATCTCTCATGGTGAAATTTCAGTTACTGTGACATGAAGATGCAAGAGAGTTTGGGGAAAGAGAAACTTTTTTATACTTCCAGTCACCTATATGGTGTTCTTATAGGTTGTGGAGCACTGCCAAGTTTCTCAGAAGGATGTCTGCTGGGGCTGTGATGGCCCAAGCCTCCTTATTGCAACAGTATCTGCAAATATGAAGCTTAGGGACTTCCCTGGTGGCACAGTGGTTAAGAATCCGCCTGCCAATGTAGGGGACATGGGTTCAATCCCTGGTCCGGGAAGATCCCACATGGCACGGAGCAACTAAGCCCATGCGCCACAGCTACTTAGCCTACACTCTAAAGCCTGTGAGCCACAACTACGGAGCCCGCATGCCGCAACTACTGAAGCCCATGTGCCTAGAGTCCGTGCTGCACAACAAGAGAAGCAACCACAGTGAGAAGCCCGCGCACCGCAATGAAGCAGTGAGCCCCCGCTCACCACAGCTAAAGAAAGCTCACGCGCAGCAACCCAAGACCCAAAGCAGCCAAATATAAATAAATTAATTAATTAAAGAAATAAACTATGAAGCTTAAAGACTGGGTGAAAAATATGGGGAAAGGAGGCTTCAGGTCTTCTGAAGTTATCTGAATTCCCCTCTAAATCTTAAAAAAAAATCTCATCCCACCATCAAAAAATAAATAGCTTGCTTGGGATCCAAATGTTTATGAATATTTGTGTCCCTATCCATCAGAGCCTCTGAAAAGGAGCAGAGGCATGAGGCCTATTTAACGACCGTGCACACTCCCCTGTTTAATAACTCATATTAATACTTCTTGGAAAAAGTGTGCCTTTTATAATTGTACCAGACTCTAAGATACTTGTTGAAGTGTCACAGTTTCTTAATCCTAATTAGTATAATTATTAGCCAATTTTTCCAATGTCGAAGAATTATTTTTATTCTCAGCTAAAATGACTATTTTCGTTTGCATCACGAAACTCTTAAGTGGTTTGGTAAAATATGAAAACATCACAAAACTTCCCTTGAGATGCACTGTATACACACTGGAATAATTTTTTTTTTTTATTTTTTGCAGTACGCGGGCCTCTCGCCGCTGTGGCCTCTCCCGTTGCGGAGCACAGGCTCCGGACGCGCAGGCTCAGCGGCCACGGCTCACGGGCCCAGCCGCTCCGCGGAATGTGGGATCCTCCCAGACCGGGGCACGAACCAGCGTCCCCCGCATCGGCAGGCGGACTCTCAACCACTGCGCCACCAGGGAAGCCCCACACTGGAATAATTTTTATTCCTCTGAGTAAAAGATGGAAAATTTGGCTGTTCTATTAATTCTTACCTCAGCAGATTTTTTTTTTTTGAACAAGGATAGTTGCCTTAACAGAAATGACTTTACTCATTCTATAAGGGGCAGTTTCTAGTTCAGAGTTCATTCCAGTGTTATTTCTGCTTTACAGAATGCATAGGAAATAGAACCAGATGTCTGTTGGGAATCCCAATATGGTATAGTAGCTAAAGAAAATAGAGATAATAATTTTCTCAAAAATGTGTGCAGTTGTATTTGTCACTGTAAGAGGAAATGCTAATGAAAAAACTAGAACGGGTTAATAAATTGCCTCATTCATATGTGTATATATAGTTTCCTTGTAAGTGTGCAATGTTAATTAAAAATTGAAGGAGAACTTTAATTTTTAGTTATTTTTCATTTATATATAATATATATTTCATTATATACAATATATATTATATATTTCATTATATATTTCATTTATGTATTATATATAATTATATATATGGTTTCCATATATAGGTGTGCAATGTCAATTAAAAATGGAAGAACTTTAATTTTCAGTTATTTTTCATGGCTTCTAGGTTAAATTTCAAATTACAAGAAGTTCCTCATTTTGATTTGTAGCTCTTCTTGGAACTGGAACATATTTCAATTAGAAAAAAAAAAGTAGGTCAAGTTAGTTAAATAAGAACCAACAATGCCTAATTCAAAGGCTTGAGGCCAATTTATCCCATTGTCCCTTCCCTCTCATCTCTATCATCCTTGGCCAAGATTCAACTACAGATCTTTTGATCATTTATCTTCTAAATGCACAGGCTGATATTGCACAGTGCTGCTTCTCCTTGATCTATTCTCTTTTTTCTATTGTGCCTTCGGGAAACCCATTTGTACCAAGAAGAATAAATGTAATTTTTTTTCTTTGAGTGGTTCCCCCGTGAAGTGTTTTTTGGGGTGAATGCCTTGATGAGCCCACTCAGAGACTGGGCCTCCTGGGCCTGTGGGTAGACTGATGCCCCGAGAAAACAGGCTCGGAGCTCAATTGCACTGGATAAGAAAGGGCCATGCAAGTTGTAAAGGACATGAAAGTGTCCAGGAAGAGACAATGAGACTCAGCAGCTTGTGACTTCATGAATGGCTTTGAAAGACACCTAATGAGGATCTTTGGAAAGAAATGTCACGTACTGAGTGATGTATCCACCCATACTCAATCCCAAATTCTTAAGTAAATTTTGGGTGTTGAGCTGGCACTCCATATAGTAGTTTTTCTCTAAGGGGAGAAGGTGAAGAAGTGCAGCTTCTTACTTCAAGTCTGACATGAGGCACAAAACAAAGCTGCCCTTGATCTAAAGTGTCCCAGTATGTCTCTCCTTTCGACTTCAGAAATTTCTAGAAAGAATGGTCCACTGCCTATCTCCACTTCCTCAATTCTAGTGTACTTGATGCACTCTCCATGGTCAAGGTAACCCCTGCCTGTGGCCTACACTACTATTAATATCTGATTCTCAAAGTTGTTCTTCAACCTAATCTGCTCCCAGAACTTCAGGCTTAAATATCCTTTTCTACCTGGATGTTCTATAGGCCTGAACTTCATCTTCAAACTTCCAGGTTTTTCATCAAAGTCAACATGTCACATCTGAACTCCCCATCTTCTTCCCCTTTGTCCTAAACCTACTCCTTCTTGGGCTTTCTGCAACCTACTGTTACCAGGATCAAACAAGCTAGACATCACACTACACTCCCTCTTCAACTATCCTATTCAGTCATCAAACCCTGTTGAATTTACCTTCAACACCTCGATTGAGCCTTTTAAAAATTCTTCTCTTAGAAAACTTACATGAAACTTATGATTCCATTTCTTAAAGGATGGCTTTTGTGTTTATATTCATTCACCACCAGTCTGTGAGTTCCTTGATGACAAAGACTGTCTTACTCATCTCCTTCTTTGTTTATCTCTTCCCCTAGACTCTAGCTCTTAACACAGTGGATCACTTATCTATCGCTACCTAACAAACCACCCCGAAATGTGGAGGCTACAAACAGCAGCTCTTTATTTACTCGTGATTCTGTGGGTACAGGGCTCCTCTGTGATGTCTGGTCTCTGCACTAGGGGGTATTGGCTGACCTCATTCATGCATTTGCAGTCAGTTGGCACATCAGCTGGGGACTGGCTGGTCTTCTTTGGCTTCATGTACATGTCTGGCTGTTGACCGGGGCTGTTGGCTGAGATATCTTGGTTCTCCTCCACGTGACTTCACACCTCTAATGGCTCACCCAGGCTTCCTTGTACAGCAAGCTCAGGGCAACCAGAGGGGGAGAAGAAGCTGCAAGGACTCTTGAGGTCTAGTCTCTGAAATCGTCTAATGTCACCTCTGCCACATTTTTGTAGAGTCAAAGCAATGGCAAGGTCAGGCCAGATTCAATGGGTGGAGAAATAAACTGTATCTCCTGATGGGAGGGACAGCAGAGCTACACTGCACAGGAGCATACACATGGGCAGGAATGATTCACTGGGGCCATACATTGCTCTGGCATGTGGTCAAGCTTCACAAATGCCTGTAGAATAAACTGAATGGATGGCTGGGTGGATGGACAGATGGAAGGGTGAATGAAAGACAGCATGGCATGGCAGCTAGAACACCGGATTGGGAATCTTAGACCCGCTGCTGCTTATTGCTAATTATTTGACCCTGGGCAAGACACTTTCTCTCTCTTACCCATGTTTCCTCACCTATAAAATAAAGGTAGGAGGGCTTCCCTGGTGGCACAGTGGTTGAGAATCTGCCCGTCGATGCAGGGGACACGGCTTCGTGCCCCGGTCCGGGAAGACCCCACATGCCGCGGAGCAACTAGGCCCTTGAGCCACAGATACTGAGCCTGCGCGTCCGGAGCCTGAGCTCTGCAACGAGAGGCTGCGACACTGAGAGGCCCGCGCACCGCGATGAAGAGTGGCCCCCGCTTGCTGCAACTAGAGAGAGCCCTCGCGCAGAAACGAAGACCCAACACAGCCAAAATAAATAAATAAATAAATTAATTAATTAATTAAAAAAAATAAAGGTAGGAGACTAGAAGTAGTCTAAGGTCTTTGTTGAACTAACATTTATGATTCTGTAGCTATTAATCATATTATTATGCCACAGGTAGCCATAATCACTTGCCACTTGCTTTCTCTAAATGACTTGATTCATCCATGGGAAAGGCACATGGCTAAGGGAAAATCACGTTGGTGCTTGTTTCATGGGAACATCCCAAAGGTGTTTCTATTGTTAGTCAGCCAGCTAGAAGCAAGAACATGCCCGTGATAGGCATTCTCTCAGTTTTATTTTTTTTGTATTAGTGGTTCCTTTGAAATGACTATCAAGACTTTCTATGTAACACTATTGAAAATGTAATCCCTGTCCTGAAATGCAATGTAGAATGTACAGGCTTCCTCTTCATTCATCCCCCTTAATCGAGGCAGTTGGGAAAATATTGTTGGATACTTAGAAAAGATTAGGTTTGCTAAGAATTGTACTTACTTTGCAGAATATATTCTTTCAACTCTTTTCAACTTTGACTCTGTTTGGTATAAATCAAATGTAACATGTCAACCTGTGAGTTTGCAAAGGCTTAATTGCCAGGTATCAAGTAAGTTATTTCCTTTGCACACTGAAAATAATATTTAATCTTTCAAGCCCCTGGAAGATCTTCAAATTACATAGTGGGACATAGTTGAATTCTATAAATATTGTGTGAGTTTTACTTTTTCAACTCCTTTGATACGAAACAGCATAACATGCTATTGAGTTTTTCAATTTTATGTTCAATATCAATTCATACCAATGGTGGTAGGCTGAATGGGGAAGGCGGAAGGCAGTGCTGATAAGAATCCTACGAGTTCAAGGTCATTGTATCTGCCTCAGTCCATTCAGATAATCAGTCTTTTGATATCTCACTGGAACTAGTCTCCTATACATTTTCAGGCTGGTTTTATTTAGACGGCATTCCTTTTAAAGGAAACTGCATGGAAAGCAGTGTTAATAAACCTTGAAAAAATATCAGATGTGATTAATTCACATGTAGTTTTATATTAGTTTAAGAGCTGTGCTGAAATGAGCAACTTGGTTCTGTGAGTGGAATGGCTTATAAAATGAATAACTGAGTTATGTGAGTCTTGATTTTAGGGAATGACAAAACAGCTAGAAATACAAAGCAAAGAAGGATTAAAGTACAGGTCATATCCTGAGAGAAAAATGGTTGTGAGGGAGGAAGGGGGGTGGTGGCATGGAAGGGAATGGGTGCGGGTAATGTCCAGCTGGAAGCAAATGATGCCACTTGATTTAGCCGGTCATTCATACTTACAGTACATCCTGTGCTAAGGGTAGTTACTGTTGTTACAAGTTTAAAATAAAAAGACATCATGGGTAAGTAATGCAGTGGAGTTCAGTGGAAGGGTGTTAGTTCTTCTGGGGGCAGGGAAGGAAGTAGAAGATCGAAAGAGTAAAGAGTCAGCTTTAATTAGCCTTCAGATGGTTTTTCTAGGTGGCGGATGGAATCTGCCTAATTCTTTGAGTAACGCCTTAGTATTACGTATGGCTTCCTTATTCTACAGCAGTCTCATTGTTATCTATTTATAAGCCTTCTACTTCCAAAAAGGATTTGAAACCGTTTATAATAAAAGGCACAGATATAATAACCCCCTCAAATCAGTAACAGAAGAGTAAAAGGTAAGAACTAAGTATTAATAGTAGTAGAGGTGGGGGAAATAATTATATAATATTGGAAACAAATGACTAAGGAAGTCACCAGAGCTCTGAGCTTCTTAATGGTCAAGACAGGAAGTTTTGGTAACTAGGAAAAATTTTTCCTGTCCTCCAAAGAATCTTAGGAGCAATCTGGGTCATTTTTTAAGATGAATATAAGCAATAATTAAGTACATTTAAGAAAACTGTGAGACATGATTAAAGAAAAACGAATCCTACCACTCTTGCAGAACCATTAACTTTACTTTTTTCAAAAAACACATTAACTTCTAGTTTTTGTCCTTATGCAAACTTTTTTTTTTTGGCCATGCCTCGCAGATTGCAGGATCTTAGTTCCCTAGGCAGGGATTGAACTCGGGCCCTTGGCAGTGAGAGCTCGAGTCCTAACCACTGGACCACCAGGGAATTCCCCAAACATATTTTAATATTAGGGGAATCATACTGCATTTTGTATTTTGTATTCCTTTTTGTTCCATAATGGCTAAATATTTTTCAGGCTTCACTGATGACTGCATATTTCTGTTTTTTAGACCGTGAAATAGTCAATCATGTTTTTATAATGCCCTCGTTTAACCATTTCAGTTTTATTGACCTGGTTTCTCATATTTTACTATTGTAAAGAATACCTCCGTGTATATAATTTTTTTCCTCTTCTGATGAGGTATTTCTTCATTCAGTCAATAAATATGTATTGATAAGTTTTTGTGTGTACCTGTCAGTCTCTGTGTACTGGAGACACAGAGATCAGTATTTTCCAAGCACAGAGGAAAGGTGTGCTACTCTGCCTGGGCAAGGAGCTGCCTGGGGAGGCTTTACAGAGAATGTGAATATTTAGACAGTCCCTAAGAATAAAAAAAAAAAAAAAAAGTGCTTGCCAGATTTCTTTCCATATAGGTTTTGTCAAATCATAATATCGGTATTGTAAAAGGTTTCCTTCTTTCCTACATCTTCAAACCTCTACCGGTATTTGTGTTACCAATAAATTTAAAAAAATTTGTATCTCAATTTGCTTTAGGTTACTTAGATTATATTTGAAGATAATATAGTATATATGTAGATTCTGTTCATAGTCTTCAAGCTTTCACTTACATGGCAGAGAAAGGCAGGAAAAAAATAAGACATTGGAGTCCCATTTGTAAGATGGCTTCGCCACTTATTAGTGATATAAACTGGGGTAAATTACTTAATCTTGCTAAACTACAGTTTTCCCAAAAGCAAAATTAGAATAACAGCACTTAACCTTGCATGATTGTTGAAAAGATTAAATCAGAGAATGAATAAAGCGCCGGGAATATAGGGGAGAGTTTTAGGAGTAACTATTATCGCTTATTGGAATATTGATGTTCTCCTTGTAAGATTCAGTTCTCTACACATGTTAACCCTATGTCATATTTGGTGGAAATAACTCCCCTACATGTTGCTCTTCTATTTTCAATTTGCGGTTTGAGAATTTTATATTTTAAAATTAAAGTTGGGTAAGTTATTGTTTTGTTAAATATTAGGGTTTCTGATAGTTACTCTATTGTAGGATTATATGTAAATCTCTGATCTATTTGAGCATATAAAAACTTAATGTTTGGGACTTCCCTGGCAGCGCAGTGGTTGAGGGTCTGCCTGCCGATGCAGGGGACGCGGGTTCGTGCCCCGGTCCGGGAGGATCCCACATGCCGCGGAGCGGCTGGGCCCATGAGCCATGGCCACTGAGCCTGCGCGTCCGGAGGCTGTGCTCCACGGTGGGAGGGGCCACAGCAGTGAGAGGCCCACGTACAACAACAACAAAAAAAAGCAAAAAAAAAAAAAAAAACCCTTAATGTTTGACACAGCAAATATCAATTGAACTTTTATATAAATTTTTGTACAATAAAATCTGTCTCAAAGCATTAGAGTTCAACATTGCTGATATTTTCTTTTTACTACCTAAAATCACAGATTCCCCAAGTAGGCTACAATAGACATACAGCTTGATGAAATTACCTTTTAAGATGAAACCGCACACTTGATGTGAGATCAATGAGATCAATAAGGGATGAGATAATATTTACAGAATTATTCATGTCGACAAACACTTAGATCTGCTCATTGTGTATTCACTTGTAGAGCATTACAGAAAAAGGTAAACATTTCTTGGAACTTTCACTATTATAGTCTGAGTCTAAAACCTGAAACAAAAATTGTGGGCAATTACAAGGTCTAACTTCCATAGTCTGTAAATTTAAATTCTATTTTTGACATGATTTTGAAATGACATCTTATTATTTACATTTAAGAGATGAAAGAAAAAGGAAGTGTTTTGGTTAATAGAAGAAAACCTTTTTGCAGTCTGGTCTTATTGATTTATCTAGCCTCAACTCCCACAGCTTAGAAATTTATAACAGAAGCACTCAAATTTGAAGAGCTTTTTCTACCCTATATGCCTTTTCACCTTAGTCTTTCTGTCTGCAATGGAATTGCAATTTTTCGAGGCCTGATCAGGTTCTTATCCTTGTAGGCTCAACATAAATACAACTTCTCTGAAACCCTCAGCATCATTGTTAACCCTCTGCCTTGATCCCCTCTGGAGTTTTTATATACTTTTGCTGTTGCGTGAAACCCATGGCCTGTGCCTGGGAGGCAGTATTCATTGGCTTTAAAGGAAGGACTTTTAAATCAGACATGGGCTTGAGTCCTTCCTCCTAGCAATGTAGGCTTAAGCAAGTCAGATGACCTCTCTATGTCTTAGTTTTCTCATCTGTAAAATGGGGATAATAATATTATCTCACAGAGTTATTGTGAGAAACAAATGAGATAATGCATGTTAAACATTTAGTCTAGTTTCTGACACATAATAGAGACAATGCATGTTCTTGTTACTTTTTGTTAATATAAATATTTCCTCGCCCCTGTTATCTATTGCTTCATATTGATATCCCAAAACCTGGTGGCTTAAAACAACAAACAGCTATTATTTCAGTTTTTATGGATCAGGAAACTGGGTGCAGCTTAGTTGGGTGATTATGGCTCAGTGTTTCCCACAGGTTGCATTAAGATATCTGCTGGGGCTACAGTCATCTGAAGGTTTGACTGGGGAGGTTACACTTCTAAATTCACTCATGTGACTATCGCAGGTGTTAGATCCTTGCTGCTTATGGCCAGAGACATCAGTTCTTTGTTATATGAACCACTCCATAGGGCAGCTCACAAGGTGAGAGTTAGCTTCCCTCAGAGCCAGTGAAAGAATGAGAGGGGATGCCCAAGACAGAAGCTGTAGTCTTTTGGTCATCTAATCTTGGAAGTAACAGCCCACCACTTTTTTTTTTTTTTTTTTTTTTTTTTTTTGTGGTACATGGGCCTCTCACTGTTGTGGCCTCTCCCATTGCGGAGCACAGGCTCCGGACGCGCAGGCTCAGCGGCCGTGGTCCACAGGCCCAGCCGCTCCGCGGCATGTGGGATCTTCCCGGACCAGGGCACGAACCTGTGTCCCCTGCATCGGCAGGTGGACTCTCAACCACTGCGCCACCAGGGAAGCCCAAGCCCACCATTTTTGATTTATTCTATTGTTAGAAGTGGGTCTTTAGGTTCAGCCCATACCCAAGGTGAAAAAAATCACACAAAGGCCTGAATACCAGGAGGAGGAAATCATGGGGACCATCTCAGAGGCTGCCTAGCACCAGGAGGGCTGGAGCTTACTTACTGATTTTTGTGTTGTCATGTTTTCAATGGTATCTGTCTCCATAAACCTTTAACCCTATGGCTAACAACTTTTTCTTAGTTCTGGAAAGTATGAGAGATTCTTACTTATCAGCTGCTCACACAGTGTTGTTTTTCTTGTTCTTCCCTAGGGGAAGAGCAATTACCAAAGCACGACACTCATGAAAGGTGGAAGAATATTGGCGGCAGCTTGTTCCATACCATTGTTATAGGGGGGAGGGACTGCCAGATAGCATGTGTGAAGAAGGATGAAAAAAAAATGGGGGAAATTTACACACATCAGTTATTTATCTAAAAATTTTTTCACTGTCATAATCTAGTCCATCTTTAGATTATGGAAAAGAAGAGATGGAGTTCTGTGTTCTTCCTAAAAATTATTAGATGCTGCTGCATTTAAGGGAAAGAGAAATCGAATTATAATTAACAAGGTAAGACAAATATCTTTTACGATATAGCATCTGGTTGTATACATCTGATTGTAACCATAGTGTGTGTTGATCAACCTCCTACCAGCTGGCTAAATAAATTCCTAACATGCCAGGCTCCCGGGGTGAACCTCCCTTGGAGAAGCCATGGGTTCATGGCTCCTAAGCAGGAATCTTGTTTCCTCTGATGTAACTGAGTGTGGCATCATGCTGTTGGAAAGATGGTGCTTAGCGGTCACGTATTTTTTATTTTAGTCTTCCTACTGGTAACCCCAAAGTCCTTGTGCAGGCCACTCAGAAAATACTCCTCCAGTCTCAGAAATTTTCATTTTCCCCCATGTTCTTTTGAACATCTTTCATGTTGACAGCTAAAAGTTATTAAAGCAGTCCCTGAGTGTTATTTTTAAATCTTAAGCCATTGATTGGTAGAGTTCTTTCACAATCTCAGGCATATGAATGGTACACGATAGATCTCCAATAAATGAAAGCTGCTCTAATGATATTATTACAATGCTTCTCTCAGATCCTCCCTCGGGATTGTTTCACAGCAGCTAATGGTCATGGCCTGTTACTTCTGCATTTATGTGGACAGAGAATCCCAGAGTAATAAGCAGGAGACATATTGAAAGCCCTCCCTGAATGAGTACTCTGTCTGCGGCGCAGACATTTTTTTTTTAGTGTGCTCGATTTTGTTTTCTTCTCTTTCTCTCCATACCTAGTCTCCCGTCATTCTGCTAGACTCGCCAACCCGTCTCCCACTACGGTTGCAGAGCGCTCCTCTTTGCTCGTCCTCGTTGTAACTTTAGCTGTGAGGTTGCAAAGACTCTTCCTTCCCTTTTGGAGTCTTGGAGCACCTATAGCCTTCCACCCGCCTATCTATGCCTTCATTTCTTGGTACATTCCTTCATTATTTTAAAGGAACAAAGATAGGGTTCTTGGGCTCAGAGAGCTTGTGGTCTAGTAGTGGGTGCTAAGGCCTAGCATGCAGAGTGTTGCAGAGCAGGACGGGAGAGGCAGTGTAAGGGAGGACCCCAGCCCTGGGATTTGGAGAGGGAAGGTCACTGCCACCCAGAGCGATCAGGAAAGACTTTGTGGAGACCGTGTGATGAGGAGGATTCTGACAGGCCGAAACGGTGGGGGAGACGTCCCACAGGGTGAGGAGAGCATGAAGAAAAGTGTGGAGATGATGGCAATAGTCCATGAGTGGAAGGTGGCGAGGAGTCCAGTTTGCCTGGGAGCAGAGAGTCGGGGAAAGAGCAGTGGGTCTGAGGTGCGCAGGCTGGGTTTGGGTCCCAGGCCTTCTGGATGAGGAAGAAACCAGGGTCAAGCTGGGAGATGGAGGCTGAACGTATGACTTCATCTTTCCAAATCTGTTTCCTCACCTGAAAAGTGAGGTTGTTTACCTCACAGAGAATCAAAGGAGACAATGAATGTACTGCGGTAAGATAATTAAAAGAACATTAATTGAGCACATCCACCCCCACTTGCCATCAGAATTTTCCCCTCTCTGTCCCTCCCCCTGCTCTTTGCCTCAGGGAGAGAACGTGGCAGACCACAAAGAAGAGAAAAAAAAGGAGCATCTTCCTACTTCACCCCGAGGGGGATGGAAAGGACTGGAATGGGATGGAAAATATGGGATCGTCCAGATTGTTGAGTCTGATGAATGTTAGGATTCTTCACGTTGTCACCTGAATCCCCCCGGGAGAGGTGGGGTGGGGTTAGTGAGGCACTGGGTCACAGATAGCACATCTCCTCACAACCTCCTTGACTGGTGAGCTGTCAAGCCCAAGAGGACATTTGTGTAGAGTCCCCTGAGGCCATGTGGCCTTCGAAGGGAATGGCTTTGCAATGAGTCTTGGCAAACAGGGCCATAGCCCCACAGAGAATCCCACATTCTACCCTGGTAAGAAAGCCGCGGAACAATAGTGCTGCTCCAAAGGGTGGCACCTGAAGTGGCCTGGAGATGGGAGCTAGGGCTGTCTCAGGGCTGAGCCACAGTATCAATGTTTGAAGGGCCATAGATTACTCAGCAAAGACAGAGCACGTAGAGAACCGGGTCCATCCCCAGACCCCACGCCAGCTTGATAGCCTGTGAACCCTTGGATCTCCCATAAAACCGTTGAGAAAGGCGAGTTCCAGCTGAACCAATAATTAAATTTCTGCAGCCCCTAGGAAATAGGAACTCAAAATAGGAATGACAAATTATAGGAAAAAACCTAAACGTTATAGGAAACAAAACTCAACGAAACATTTTCCCTGCTCATCGAGGTTGTGGATTGAGAAGTATATCCATTACAGTAACTTTAAAAACCTTAAACTGACATGCCACATTAAGACCTAAAATGAGAAGAAAGTTGGAAAGCTCGGTGCCTACTGGGGTGTGCACGGCCCTGGAATAGTATCCCGGGAGGGCTCTGAAACGGAGCCTGGCTGTTAGGATTCTTTAATTCCCTATTCTCAGCCCCAGAGCAGTACAAACTGTGGCACAGCTGTTCTGGTTGTAAAGGGCAGCTATGTAGGGCAGTATTCCCAGAAGCTTTCTTTGCTCCCAAATCAGCTCCGTGAAGAAGTAAGTGTTCTAAATATCAGGCATGTCGATACTGACAACCACAGCAAATTCAGTGCCAAACTTTTTTTATCTCTGTGGCAGATGGTGGCCTGTTTGCGAAGCAGCACTTCATAGGGCAAGGATGCCCTTCAACACTTGAAATAGCTGAGCCCACTCATAATCCTTAAACTCAGAAGAAGCATCAGGCTTTGAAAAAAATTTCTGGGGCACCTTCATTCTTAGCACCAGCTGCCTGGTGGAAAGCCACTGTTCCATATCTGGCCCTTTCATTCATTCTGTAGCTGAGCGTTGTTATTGATTCCATTGATTAACATTTATTGAACACCCTCTCGGCTGGACAACGTGAGAGGGGCTGGTGATACACCAGTAGAGAGGCAGGACACCTTTCCTCAAGGAACTTAAATAACGACAGTAATATGTGCTAGTAATAATCGATCTATAAAGTAAGTTGTAGAAGTACCCGCCTTCTTTAAATAAAGCAAGTGAAATTTAGACAGGTTAAGGAACTAGCCCAAGGGTACAGAGCTAGAAAAGGGCAGACCAGAATTGAGATAGTTCTGGGTCCAAAGTTCACACTTCTAACCAGCACATTCTAGCGTCCAGTGAGGCATGAAGGTGAGCAGGTTGGGGGCTGCATATGAGACAGCGTGATGGGAGCTCTGATTAGGTGCTCGGTGAGAACTGGAGAAGGCCCCTCCCCTGTTGAAGAAGGCAGGCCGGGTTCCCAGAGGAAGCCACGCTAACAGAAGGATTGTCAAACGAGCACCTGAATCAGAGGATTTGCTCTGGGTCCCAGCCGTGGACATTAGAGTCTGTCCCTCACTCTCCTATCTATGAAATTTTCATCCAGAGCCCACATTTTCTCATATTTTTCCTCTGTGGAACAAGCATAGTTGCTTGTCGTCGAGCCTGGGTTCTTTATTACCCCATCTCCTTATGCTGCGAATCCAAAGATGGGCTGTTCCCGTTCACTGGCTGTGGCTATAACCTAAGGGGGTGGGCGGGAGGCGGAGCCGCTGGTGCCAAGGCAGCACTGCGCCTGCGCCTGCGGCTGCAACAGGACTCTGCGGTGGGAAGACCAGCCGTCCCGGTCAGCCAGCCTCCAGCTGAGTCGGGGGAGGCCATACCGACCCGGGTAACTCTGGGTCAGCAGGTGACCTCACTGAGTGCCTGTGGGGACTTGAGACACAGCGAGGGAGGAAATGCACCAGAAGAGAGCCAAGGAAGGCAGTAAGTGACTGTCATTAGTGTCGCACCTCCGACAGGAAGGAAAAGGAGTGCCTCCGTTCTAAAGTAAAATTTGACAAATACCCTTCAGTCCGAAGCCCTTGAAAAGTGCCCTGGAGTTCCTTTCAGCGTTATTATTGCCACACGCTATCTTGTCTTCTCTTATAAGATCTGTTTTTCCTCAGGCACCAGAATTAAGGATAACTAGGACCAGTTACTTAACTACGTTCTCACTATGGTTTCGTCACAAATGTCCCGAAATGCCTATGTGTGCTTACCTTTTTAAAGTATGTCTATAAGGGGGAAGGGTAAGCTGTGACGAAGTGAGAGAGTGGCAGGGACATACATACACTATCAAATGTAAAAGAGATAGCTAGTGGGAAGCAGCCGCATGGCACAGGGAGATCAGCTCGGTGCTTTGGGACCACCTAGAGGGGCGGGATAGGGAGGGTGGGAGGGAGGGTGATGCAAGAGGGAAGAGATATGGGAACATATGTATATGTATAACTGATTCACTTTGTTATAAAGCAGAAACTAACACACCATTGTAAAACAGTTATACTCCAATAAAGATGTTTTAAAAAAATAAATAAATAATAAAAAATAAAGTATGTCTATAAGGTAGAGGTTTAAATACACATCTAACATTTTGAAGGTAATATATGCTACCTTGTCATTTTCTCTTTTGGATTTGCAGATATAGAGTATTTCAGCCACGTGGGGATCACATGCGTTCGAGAAAGGAGATAGTCTGGGAATCTCACCACTATTTGTAATGTTTGTTTCTTTGGAAGATATTAGAAATTAAAGTAATCACTTTATAATCAGATTTTAGTATCACATTAAGTAGGGAATGGCAGGCATATGCTAAAATGGCTATGATTTTCCCTTAGTCTGCTTTGTTTGGTATGTATGACAGGTAACCCAGTGACACGGCACCAAGTTGATAGTCGTCCTTTCTCTGAAGCTATCGGTGAAAAGAGGACTCGCTCTAGCTCCCTAGAAGTGAACAGAGTTGTTTAATGCTCAAAGAGAAATGGGGCCACCCTCTGGGCTTTTGAGGCTTGCTTATGATGTTTTAAAGCAGCCTGCCAGGAACAAAACAGGCAATATTTGTGTAATTGTAAACAGATCCCTAGATCCTTTATAGCTGGGATAATCTGTACAAGGAAAGGGGCTGCCTTTATTCTTCATAACAGAACCAGGGTCTTGTTCGCCCCCTCTGTAACTGCCCACAGAGGCTGTGTAGCGTGCAGCTATGTGTCCTGCAGAGCAAATGGTCATAAAGTGATACGTCTCTAATCAGGAAAGCCTTCCTGAACTAGTGGCATGAATCAGGTATCACAGTAATCTGTTATGAGTATGCCTTGGGTCAGGCAGAGTCTCCGCAGGAGGCCAAAGTGTGGCAGAGAAAATTCGGAAGGGGGCCTCAGGGAAGCAGGTTCCAGACCTTTCACACTTTTCTAACTGCGTGGCTTGGCCTAATCCCTTACTTTTTCAGGAGCACGTTTCCTGGGTCTATATAATATATTGGAGCAGTCTTTTAAAACTGAGGTGATTGGTAGTATAGAGTTTGGTGGCTAGGCACACAGACTCCGGAACCAGCCCTCCTGAGCTCAAGTCTGGCTGTCACCCATAGCTCCGCGACCTTCCCCAAATCTCTTATCCCAGGGCCTCAGTTTTAGTAAGCATGGATGCAGGCTATCTCAGCCGGCTGCTGTGAGGATAAATGAGTTAATATTGAGAGTTTAGCACACAGTAAACTCTCTGTAAAGACATGTTCTCTATCATGGTTACTGTTGTGCTTTCTGGAACCCAGTTCTGCAAATACATAATTTGAATATCATGCTAAAGTATATGTTTGATTATTAAAAATAACGTGCAAACAAAAATAAGTGACATGTCCACATGTAGCTCTGATGACAATCTTTCAATTTGTGCTGCTTGTTTAACTTTTTTCTGCGTTGGGACAACGTTTCTCCTGCTAGATCTCGTGACTGTATTAATATTGATGAAGAATGCTGGTGTTTCTTAAAATCCAGGTCTGCACGTGGGTCCCGTGTGGTACTGTCCAGCGTACTGCACTGTGGTAGCACACATACCAGAACCTCAATTAAATGACAAGACATTCAGCCAGGTCCAGGCGCTTCAGCGTCTGACGTGGGAGATGAGTAACAGGAGGCGGACCTCTGACAGGTCACATGGTAATCCACATGGTAGGATGGAGAGTTTATGCCCTTCACGTGTTTTAGACGCTTCTGATCTGACTTTTGAGTTTGTCATAAAACCACGTGTTAGATATTGTTAGTGATCGGACATGAAAGCAGACACATTCTGCTTTTCTTCTTATAAGCTTCTGCATCAGTTAGAAAGAATCCTGAGCTTATCAGGAGGCCTACTGCAATACCAGTAACAACAAACTATCATTCACAACTCTTTACTTATCTGAATCAGAATTTCCCCAGTACTGTGGAACCAAAACAAGTTCAGAAATAAACTGGGTTCTGAGGCTCATGTAAGCATGCAACTCTCACTCTCAATATTATCTTATCCTTTTTGGGGTCATTGAAATGGCCTGATTTTTTAATCAATTGGCTTAATGATAAATGAATGTTATGAATTTGTATTTATTTTAAAACATTTACGCTGGCAAAACAGAGCTTTTTTAAATTTTACACTAGGGTGACCACTGTCTTGGTTTGCCTGGGACTGCCCCAGTTTTAGCACTGAATACCCTTCATCCTAAAACTCCTCAATTGTCCTGGTCAAAGTGGGATGGCTGGTCACCCTGTCTGTGTATCAGAATTCTGTGTAAGATTTGGTTTTAAAAAAAGGTACTGGGCTTCCCTGGTGGCGCAGTGGTTGAGAGTCCACCTGCGGATGCAGGGGATACGGGTTTGTGCCCTGGTCTGGGAAGATCCCACGTGCCGCGGAGCGGCTGGGCCCGTGAGCCATGGCCGCTGAGCCTGCGCGTCCGGAGCCTGTGCTCCGCAACGGGAGAGGCCACAACAGTGAGGGGCCCGCGTACCGCAAAAAAAAAAAAAAAAAAAAAGATACTGCTGCTAAAATTGTTTGAAAGTCACTGTGATAGATGATGTAGGATGGTGAATAAATGGTTTGTTACCCAAACCTGGACAGCCTTGGGAGTGAAAGGGGCACAGACTGGGCAGGAAGCAAACCTTATCCTAAGGTACCTTCAGATTCTAAAAGGTTAGTATTCTTTTTGATTGCAAACTAAATAAAAACCTTTTAGTAGCAATCATCCTGAATATCCCGCACCACTCTTTGCTTAAGGATCATTGATCTGAGCCTAAATTCATACTTTTTATTTGATCATAAATATATAAGATGGACAAGATGAGCCAGATGAGATCTTTACTAATACCTGGTTACACCTTGGGATTGGTTGGCTAAAACGATTAATCCCCCATATCAAAGTACTTTCTTGTGATTCACTTCATTTCTCATCAAAGCAAATGAAAAGGAAAAATGTTAATTAAAGGCTGTAGCAAGTTAGGCTCCAGTTGACTAAGGCTTTATTTTGTCTAAAACAGTCTCTAGCGTGAATAAACGTTAACCATTTCATGAATGAACAAAATTCATGTGGTCTGTCACCTCTGGATAATCTCAAGAAAAAATACTTTAAAAGTCCAGCAACTTGCAAACTTCCTGTCCCGAGAAGGACTGACAGTGAGAGAGATGCTTGGGGGCGCGACAGCCCTAGTCCGCACGCGCACACCAGCTGCTTACAAGGCAGAAGGCAGGATCCAGTCCTCCAGTGCATGTGCTTTGTGCGACCCTGTCCACACACATTTGGCTCTTCACTGACCTTTCTTAAACTGCGTTATTTTCGTGCTTATTATTAACTTAGCTCTGCATCAGCAAACTCCTCCCTGCCCCCCAACCCCTTTCTCTGGAAGGATGCTCAAAGATCATCCAGTTCACTTCTGTTAAGGTAGAAATAATGCACGATGGCAGTGGATCTGGTGCTGTCACTTCAAAGTAGATGAGATGCTCTTGATGATTCTGGGACATGTGGTCTCTCCCACTTTCAATCTTTCACCCTAAATATGATTAGGGTACTTTTCAGTAAAGGGAAGTCCTTGCTCAGTACTACTTAACAATTTATACTCTTTTTTGTTTATAGCTGTACCTGCCTATTTTCTTTAAATATTTTTAGGAACAAGGAGCCTTTTCTGGTGAATTACACCTTCCTGTGATAATTTGGGGATACACTTTACATTTTTAATCTTTTTTTTCATGTTGAACATCAGAAAGTTATACAAATGATGACAAGCATCGCACTCAAACCCTTTCCTTAGTGCTTCATTGCTGTCAGCATTTGCATAGATCTGCATCATTACTCTGATTCACTGGCTGATTAATCTATTCTGTCTCTGGTCTCTTTTCCCCATTTTTCCAACAATCCACTCAGGACTGTTTTAGGTAATTCTAAGGCCCATGTATCCGCTACAGAGAAAGCACTTTCATGAATTTCCTGAAGGGCTGTGGGCTTGAAGAATGTATGTGCAGTTTATATGCAGAATTAAATCTTTGGATTTAAATGATTGATCCATAGATTAATATCAAAATGGATAGATCCATTTTTTTGTATGGCAAGTAATTCAGCTATTGGTAGGATCCTGATGTAAACAGGAAGGAACTTGTTTTAAGTGGTTGCAAATAAGCACGGACATAGACCGAATATGTCTAAGGTCACATTTCTGGCTGAGCAGAGCTTGCTCACAGATGATTACTGAGTGACCATGCAGACCCTGATCAACACACTGTCCTTTAGATGTGCTACTCACATTATCTTCATAGCATTGTTGAAGTAGGTACTTTATTGCCCCACAGAATTTAGGTAACTTTTGCACGTTTTCCCAGCTGGCAAGTTGTAAATCTAGGGTGACCACGTGTCCCGGTTTTCCCAGGGCTGAGGGTGCTCTCAACAAATGGAAATTTCAGTGCTAAAATCAGAAAAGTCTCTGGCAAATCAGGACAAATTGGTCTCACTCTTGGTATGGCCAAGAACTGCCCCCAGGAAGTTGGGTTTCAGAGGGTGCACTGCTGACTCTCACGTTATTTCACCGCTCTTGGGTGAGTTCAAGAGTAAGTCAGTTTGCAATAGGCATGCCTCGACTCTTTCCCAAAGTCCATAGTCAAGAGCTGAAATAAGCCATTGATATTAGGGTGAACTTGGGAGCATCCTCATTGACAGGCTTCCCTGCTTCTCTTTTTAGTTGCATAAACCTGAACATGTAAAATGTTCTTATGTAAGTAACGCAAAATTACTATTTTCTCGGTTCAGGGTGTAATTTTTTTTTAAATCTCTTCTCCTGTTTTTCCTACCTTACAAACCCCAATTCCTAAAGCTTAGCGTTTCCAAGCACCACTTTATCTCCACACAAGGAGGGAGCTTTTCTAAAGTTGCCCCATGCTATAGAGCTCTGCTGGGTACAGCAGAGCAGTCTGGCTCTACGTGACTTTAATCTCCCGGTTTACGTGATTAAGCGCACAGAAAATTCCAGGGTTTTCTCCCAAATCCCTAAGAGAGGAGGGCCAAAATGCTTGCTTGCTTCTCAGCGTGCTGTTCTGCCTTGGATTCGGCACTCTGAATTGGAGTTAATATTTCCTTTTCCAAAAGAGGAGTCCCTTGTACAGAGATCCTTAAAGACACACACTTTGCCTGAATATCTGCCATGCCCGGTCACTGGGAGTTCCAGAGGCAACATTTTGCTTTTGGGAAGAACTAATTGTGGCAATATTGTGGCAAATACCGTGTTGAGATTTGTCCATCTGCAATGTTATGAATTCTATCTCCTGCTTTCTGAAGCAACCAGCATAAACTACTTCTGGTTCAGATATATGAAGGCAGCAGACCAAAGATCCTGGTTTCTTCAATTATTTCCCCCATGTCAGTGGTTTTCACGTATTTTTTCAAATGAAATCTTACATTGAAATGAAGGGTGAAACCATTCATGAGTTCAATCAGTGTATAATGATTTTATACGTTTACATTTATAACGTTTCCTTACTATAAAGTCACTTAAGGATAGTAAAGGGACTACACATTAAAAACCCAAACATATACTCGATACATATAAAAAACTATATATATATATATATATATATATAATTGAATCACTTCACTGTACACCTGAAACTAACACAACACTGTAAATCAACTATACTTCAATTTTTTAAAAAAGGAAAATATTTTGATGATCCTAAAACAAATAAACAACAAACAACCCCCCCTCAAAAAAAATTGGAAATGGAGGCTTATAGATTATTGCCACAAACTTGCATCGGTATCCAGTTATCTTCTGTGTTGAGGAGATCCTGAGTTGCAAATAGTGTTAGTTTTTTAAAACAATTCTGATTGTAATCTGAGGATTCTCTTTAATTAAACTGACGCAAACGTTTGGAAGAGGATTGACGTGACGTTTTTGTTTCAAAATTTAACAGATAATAATATCTATCAGCTTCTTGCTTTTCTTATGATGCATACGTAAGTCATAGAGAAAGCTTATAATATGTGTCAAAACTCTCACATGATGTCAGCGCAACTCAATGGACCACGGTAGTCATTTCTTTTTATACAATTCATTATTATATACACCCTGACAAGGGCATACGATGAAAGGGTGTGCCGGTGCCTTACTTGCCATTTATTTGAGCGTGGCATACCAGGGTACTGGTCTCTTTGTACAAAAGTACTGCACTCACAATTGTATGTAAGCAGACATATGCAGGACTGCATTTTGTGTGTGTGTTTGTGGTCAGTGATTTTTATTCTCTTTATTATTTTCTGAATTTTTTTCTTTTTTTTTTTTGCGGTACGCGGGCCTCTCACCGCTGCGGCCTCTCCCGTTGCGGAGCACAGGCTCCGGACGCGCAGGCGCAGCGGCCATGGCTCACAGGCCCAGCCGCTCCGCGGCACGTGGGATCTTCCCGGACCGGGGCACGAACCCGTGTCCCCTGCATCGGCAGGTGGACTCTCAACCACTGCGCCACCAGGGAAGCCCTATTTTCTGAATTTTTGACATGTTTCACAATAAGCATATTACATATCAACTTTACTCTCAGAAATTATATATTTATTTTTAATTATCAAGATATGCCTGTCTCAATACTCTAATAATGTAAAAAATAATTATAGAACAAGAAACTATAGAGAAATCACAAATATAATTATGGGGTGAGAAAGACTGTTCCTACTACTTTTCAAGTTTTCTTATAAGAATACGTAATTTTTGTTGTTGTTGTTGACAGTTTACTAATCTTTATTTAATGGGATAGAGTTAAAAAATTACTACCAAACTTAGACATTTTATCCAGAACTGCATTAAGAAAAATGACTAGTACAAAGCTGCAGCATTTCTTTCTTTTTTCTTTTAAAGGACTCTTGATTTTCTTGATAGTCACTTTATTTTTTTTAACATCTTTGTTGGAGTATAATTGCTTTACAATGGTGTGTTAGTTTCTGCTGTATAACAAAGCGAATCAGCTATACATATACATATATTCCCATATCTCCTCCCTCTTGCGTCTCCCTCCCTCCCTCCTATCCTCCCTATCCCACCCCCTTGGTGGTCACAAAGCACCGAGCTCATCTCCCTGTGCTATATGGCAGCTGCAGCATTTCTGATAATATTTGCAGGTAATTAAGATACATGCACAGTGATATGAGGAGAAGCGTTGTTCTGAGAACTACACAATGATGACATTAACACAAGTTATGGAATAAAGGTCTGCAAGGGTCAAATTTTGATACCTAATATATTTGATTATTTTTATTATAGGTGAAAATATTTAAAATATAATTGAAAGTAAAATTCAAATTAAGCAATTGCAGAACCCCCAAATATCACCATACAACCTAAGTAAAAAGCCCATGATCTGTCAATACAGTACAAAATGGCTATTCCGTCAAATAACCTAAATTATATTTTATACCTCTAGACATAATTTTAGGTTATGGAGTATATTCGTTTGTTAGGGCTGCCATAGCCAAGTACTGCAGACTGGGTGGCTTAAACATCAGAAATTTATTTTCTCACAATTCAGGAGCTAGAAGTCCAGGATTAAGGTATTGGTGGGGTTGTTTTCTCCTGAGGCCTCTGTCCTCAGCTTGTAGATACCCGCCTTCTCCCTGCATGTTCACACGGTCTCCCCTCTGTACAAGTATCTGTGTCCAAATTTCCTCTTCGTGTAGGGACATCCGTCATACTGGATTAGGGCTCACTATGATGATTTCATTTTAATACCCAAAACTTCATTTTAACTTAATCACCTCTTCAAAGCCTCTGTCTCTAATTACCGTCACATTCGGAGGCATCATCACGTGAATTTTGTGAGGGACACGATTTAGTTCATAACGTGGAGTTTCATGATCTTCTACATTCTTGTTAAAGAAACTTCTTCCCTTCACAGAAAGCAATACACAACTTTCCCGAGTTTTCTTTAGTCATGTATTTGTGTGTAGATACTTTTATAGACATAAAATGTAAATGTCTTTATGCATCACTTACTTTGCACTCACACAAAATTGTTAAATGTCTTTAAAGAATCATTTGACATTTTAAGAAAAAAAAGCTGTTTTGGGGGTTCTGGAATGATTTCACCTTTGGCTATTTGCAATTATCACACGGACTTGTGTAAACCAACCAGTATCAAGTTAAAAGAAAATCAGATCAATGGTTGGAAAAATCAAAACAGATGCTCATTAGATTCGTCTAAGTCAGAATTAACTCCACCTTTCAAATTTTGTGGGAATTGTGTCTAACATCTGCAGAACAAAGCAAATACATTTAATTCACCACAGCCTTGAGTTTATAGTTCAAATTTGGCCTCTCTGATCTATTATATTTGTGCTAAAAAGCTAAGGAAGTGAGTTATAAAAACAGAGAAACTAGAAATATTAATTTTTCTAGTCCAAGGTCATCATCCTCCTTAGGTTTCATTTTTTGTAACTTGGGGAAGTTTTTGGTATTAAAATGGAATACTGTCCATTCTCAACTTACAAACCAGATACATTCCAAAAATTCATTTGAAAGTCAGTTATTAGAGACTTTCAAGAAATTTTCCCATAGAAATAATGTTATTTATGATGGTTACACCCCGAGGCCAGCCCATAAAACCCTGTTTTAACTCCCATCGCACAAAGTATGGTATTGATAGTACAGCTCTATGAAACTCCTAACCAACGAAAACACCGCCTTGATGGAAAAAGAAATAGTGTCATGAGGATAAGATATATTTTTAAGTCTATCAGTGTGCTTTTCTCGTTTCTATTTCTCTCCGATTTGCCAGAGGTATCTATTTGTATCAGGGGGGTTAGGACTGTTGCCGCAGCAATGCAAAGAGTCTGTATTCAGCTTTTGACAAATGGAATATAATTTTTGAGACTATGGTCTTGAAATTTAGAATTTATCCTGAGAAGAAGCGTTTTTAAATTTCTGAACCACATAGCCACACGTCTACAAAGAGTGAGACCTTGAAGGTGCTATAAGCCAGGGCTGGAGCGAGCTCAGAGCACCACAGGAGACAGCATCCTGCCGCAGGTAGGGCTGGATGCAGGGCAGGAGAGACAGACAGGAGGGAGGCAAGCTGTTAGACTAGGAGGTTAAAGCCCGGGGGGCATTTAGATGACTTGAAGGCAAAGCCAGAGGAAGGGAGACTCTTTCGTGCCACTTGTCATTTTGAGCAGCTGGCAAGGAGACAACCACGCTGAGTAGCCTGCCCCAGGGGAAGGCAGCCATCACTGGTCCTCCCGCGGGACCAGCAGGGCTCGGCAGGCTCCATCCAACCTGGCACTTCCAGAGACGCGCCCGGAAGTTCCGCAACGGAGAGCCGTGGAAGCCAGGAGCTGGACGCAGATCCAAGCAAGACCCCTAGAAGGCATAAGGTCACCGTCCCTTGAACATGTGTTCTAGCCCTTTTTCTTCGTTCCGCCCCACCGCAGGCAGGCTGGGAACTCATCTGGGATATTCGACTAAGCAGAGGAAATAAAGGAGCTTCGTTTTCTTTGCATATCTTTGTACGATACCTTTCATATATATTTTAAGTCATTTATCATTTTAAAACAAATGTGTGCTTGACTTCAATTAATCTCTAGAAGAGTCCTAATGAGATAAATATTATACCTTTATCCCGGAGGAAACTGAAGTAATTTTGCCCCAAAGGACACAGCTTTTGAAGGGGAGGGCTGGGATTTGAATCAAGATGAGTCAAGCTCTGGAAAGTCATGCTTCTCCAGAGAATTCAGTTACAGTTTGGAGTATCTGGATCACACATTCTCTTTATCTCCTTTTTTTCTGGGCTGGGAAAAGAGTGGCCTGAGGTGGCGGCTCTCGGGGCCTGGGGCTGAGAACAGATGAAGGTCAAGGTGCATGGAGTGAAGAGCAAGGCTGACTACACCTTAGGCGCCAAGGCCTCAGCCTGATACAATCTCCTAGCGATGTTTTGGATTCTAGGCTGCTTCCTCGAGACTACCTTCCTTATTTCTTCAGGGATTCACTCATCTGATTTTGGTTTCCACCGTCATCAGCTGACCAGGGCCTCTTTCTTCTGTTAATCCCTGAATTCCTGAACTCATTCCCGTTAATCCGCTTTTGCCATGTGGCGGTGTTCTGAAGGGTGTAAAATTCATAGGGCATTTGATATCTCTTCCTGGAGACTCAAGTTTACTCAATGGTAATTGAACCACTTTTTAGAACAGTCCAGAAAGGCGCCAAAATAATGAGGGGGGAAAGCAAGTTTGGTGTGAAATTTTGAAGGATAGTACAAGATTGCTAGTGAGGGCTGCTTTGGACTACAACGCTAGTTGTATATATATATATATATATATATATATATATATATATATATACTTAATTAACTTAATATATACTTATATATTTAATATATATATTAAATATATATATACTTAATTATATATACTTAATTACTTAATTAATATACTTATATATACTTAATTAACTCTGCTATTTATAGTAGTGTATTTTGATGAAAAACTTAGAGAATCAGAGTGCTAATGGAAGCAGTTTTGAGGTTTACTTAGAGACTTTTCTGCTAAGAGTAGTAGGCAAGCCAGGCTTTCCCCAGAAAAGTAACCAGGGCAGGGATTTACCCCAAGAAACCAAAATACAGAGGGCGGGTGGCACAAAAATTTAAACAATCATTTAAAAAAACTTAGCACCAAGCTTTTAAATTAGCTAAAACATGAATAATTAGTGAACACAGGAAGTTACCAGATGGCTCAGCCTTGTTATTAAAACCCATCTGTGAGCCATACTAGGAAGTGGGCTGCTCATTTGAGGGAGTTTTGTCCTCACGTCAGCTGCCCTGCTCCTCCTGCTCCAGAACTGCCAGTGAAGACCCCGCCCCCCTGACCCCTCTGGTCTTAGAGCCCGTCCTTTTTCGTCTACTCTCCCCCAACCTGGTTTGCTGGAAAGGGTTTCTGAAGAGAGGCTAAATTTAGGACTTTGTATATGCAAAAGAATTAAGTCATTTAGCTGTCACATGCATGATCGTTTCTGGATCAGAAGGGAAAATAATCTGGGGGAGAAAGACGGGAAGGTGGTGTGTAAAATGGAGGGGTTGGTGATAGTACTTTAACAAGAAGGGTGGGTGGGAGGGTGACAAGAACAGAGTGGCTTTGTGTGAGTTTACAGAACCTTCCTCGCACTCTTCCCTTCTTCTGGCAGCCATCCTGCCTTCAGAGGATGCAATGGACGGTTTACAGAAGATCCCTCAGCCGGGCAGCCGTGGTAAGATGATTAAGTGAAGTGACACGTGGTAGGGTTGCTAGTAACTAGACACACTATCGGATCCTCCTTCAACTAGTATAGGGCCAGCTTCCTACTGTGGATCTGCCATCTGTTAATTCGTGGACATTAAAATCAGGATTCTAGGAGTTTCTAAGCAACTTTATTCTACAAATTTGATAACTCTTACAGCTTTAGGCTCATGTGTCTGCATTTACTGGAATGGGCATCTGTTGCACCCCCGCCCCATGTCATCTTTTTTTTTTTTTTTCCTGGTACTAGAATATGCATTGTGGTTCAGAGAACAGCCCCACCCCCACTGGATTCAGCCTTGCTGACATAATCAAACAAAATGTTTTGATTCTCCCTGGCCAACAGAAAAACACCTTTAGTGTCTGCTCCCCGGAGCCAAAGAGCTATCCTGGTTCCTGTTGATTCAGAGATCTGGTTTTTCAGCCTCCCTTTTAATTCTCAGAGTTATTCATTATCCTTCTAATAAATTTCTGTCTTTGCTTATGTTAGCTAGATTTCCTCCATTGGTATATTTAGATATCCCCTTTTCTAAGAATCTGTTCCAGTATCCTCAAGGCTATTCATACAGAAGATATTAATGTTGTGTCCTAATATAGTTGGAAAAATTAGCAACTAGGCATAGCTCCAAATCGCCAAAGCAGTGACTTCTGCTTTAAATATCAGGAGGCTGTTACCTAAAGTGAGGTGTGTTTCTTTTGCCAAAAAGACAACCTACATGGTTAAGTGTATGGGCTGAGTTCAAACCTAGCTTCTGCAACTTAATATGCGTGTGACCTTGGGAAAGTTACCGAGTTTCTCTTTGCCTCCGTGAGATTGATAACAGCACGTACTACAAAGGTGAAAGGAGTGTAGAAGAAGATATGCAGGGTGCTGAGAACAGGGCCGGGCACATAAGCGGGTATAATCAGTCAAGAAAATATCAGCTCTTGTTATTTAAAGAAAAGTTGCTTTAACTTGGAATTTTATAAAATCTAAGTAGTTTAGATGCTCTTCTAATGACTCATCAGAAAATTAACGTGCAAGATAATAAAAGCCAGTTTGGCATATTAATTATTATACTTGTGAGTGTCTTATTCTTCCTATTAGATTATAAACTCTTACAGAGTAAGTCCTAAAAGTGTTGTAGAAGACACACATGCACCTACCAGTGTCTCGCACGTGTATTAGTCATTGGGTAATATTTACTGAATGAATTAGTTCAAATCCATCACTTAGGTACTCGTTGTGCATTAGGCATTGTGCGAGGGATGAAGGACACAAAGGAGTAGAGCATGTCCCTGTGGACGTGGCGCTTACGTTCTGATGGGGAAGATACACACATATTCTATGGTAACACAAATTAGACTCTGGCAAGTACCACCATGGAAATGTGTTTACTCACTCCTTCATCACAATCAATCATTCAGCAAATGATCGTGTAGCGTTGACTTGGCACCAGGCCCTGTGCTAGGAAAGGAGATATATTAGTGAACACAGGGATACGGTCCTGGTCCTTACCTTCTAGAAGCTAAGTGCTATGGGAGTACAGGTAAGGGAGTTCTCCATTCTGACCTTGATGTTGGAGAAGGAGTCCCATAGGAGGTAATGTTGAGGAGTAGAATTACCTTTGGCAGTGGTAAAGAGGAAAGGGCATTGCAGGAAAGGAGAACAGTCTACAGCACTGTGAGAATAGATGATGTCTTTGAGAAACAGTTACCAGGTGGGTGTTGCCAGCACTCAGGACACTTGGAAAGACCTCCTATGAGGTTCTTACAGTTCGAGTGACTGTGTTTTTTCCTCCTTGCGATGGCAGCATTTACTACTGTGCCCAACATCTATAGAGGTTCAATATATTTGTTGAATAAATATTTGAAGTAGGGAAACATAAGATTTGAGTGAAAAAATGAGATGTAGGTGGCAAGGTTCTGAGAGTGCTATGCTCACCCATTTGGATTTATCCTGAAGCCACTAGTGGGTTATCAGTGTTTTGAGTAGGAGCGTGAAACTCTCAGATGAATGAAAATACAGAGAGGGAGACAATGTATGTTGAAAACCAGAAAGGAGCCATTCTTCAAACATAAGGGTTGTATATGTTGTACACTGAAAGTATTAAAGTGGAGCCTAGCCATCTGTGGGGGACGTCGTGTAGAAGATTCTTTCACTCTGTTGAGTGGGAGTTTGGAGCAGATGGCACTTCTACACCCCACACTAAAGACTTCAGATGGCTTCTGAAGAACTAACTCTTTTCTTAGAGCCCACTGGAAATAATCTCATTGTTCTGTAACGTTTTACACCTTCCTATTTTCTATGCGATCAAAAGGCACTGATCTTTTTAAAGAATAGAGTCCTTTAAAAATAACATGACTAATGAATTCAGGGAAAGGTGTGGATAGTAGAACCTCCCCTTGTACTGTTTTATGCAAGTTAATAGAAAGGCCTATAACAATTGAATGCTCTGTTGGGTAGTGAAACTGGTTCAGTTTTCAGGTTACCAGAAAATGGGATGATTTTAGCTCTAAGCATGATACTTTTGTATCAGGGGCCTTGGGCGAGGGCTGGCCAGGTAGAAGGATTGAGCAATGAGCTTTATTGCACCTTATTTTTAAGCCTTATTGTGTCTCACCTGTGCAGGGCCCAGCCCAGAAATTCTGAGCATGAGGTGTCAGCAGCGGCCTTAGCTTCTTCAAGTTCCCGCTTTCTCTCATCCCAACTTCCCTTTCTTCCAATTAACATGTGTAGAGAAAACCCTCAAGAATCTGTCTTCTCCACATACCCTTTCTCTGCCCTAGTAAGACTAGGAGTTCACAATGAGATGTCATTGTAGATATTTGCTTTTCGCTCAAGACACACAATGTCTGTAATCTCTCACAGGAAGAGGAGCTGACGGAGACCACACAGCCCATTCAGAACAGAAGACAACGCAGCTCTGATGCAGAGCACCCTTGCTAGCCAAGAAAGTCATCTCATCTAATACTGATGGATTTGTTCACGTAGAAATTGTGAAAATGAACTTCACCTCCCTGTTTCAACTTTTCTCTATTTAGAAATTGTATAAAAAGAAACACATTTACACCAGTGGGGTAGGAAATGTAAATAGCTATGAAAACAGATTAAATAGATAGAAAAAAATCTCCAGCAAACTTAGTAAATTTTCCTAATTTAATTTTACTCTACAACATTGAATGAGAGGTAGACAAATGTGAAACTAGAAACAAATTGTGCAGCTTTCCAGTTTAAAACTAAAGACCCTCACTTGTTTCTCCAAGTTATATCCTTCAATTGTACCAGTGTGCATAGTATGCAGAGATGCACAGTATATAAAAATGCAGCTTTAGGAATGACTAGAACCGGGTAAATTCAGAGGAGCTTTACTATGTGATTATAAATACATTTCTCTTGGTCTAAAACATCATATTAAAGGAAGATTTAACCTGTGCACTATTATCTTTTTGGTTAAGACTGTTGTTTTCAGATGAACTCTTTGGGTCTGTGTTGGTGGTGCTTCCGATCAAACTTATTAATTTCACGATGAAAACAATGTCAGGTGGCACTTCAAGACTTACGGGAGTCCTAGCTTAGAACAAAACTGTGGCCTCCATTGTTGTTGCATGCTCATTCCAGGGAAGCCCATTCCTGAGCCTGCCTGGGGTCCTCTTTGCCCCCTCTGTGGCCTCTGCCCAGGTGCTGCTCCCCACCCCTCCCACTTCCTTTGGGTGGGAGGGGCTCCTCCTGGAGCACTCCCCACAGGAATCCCTGTCCCAGGGAGCAGTGCTTTCCACCTTGGAAACAGCCTTGTTCTTGCAGAGCCTGCTGGCTCTGCTCCTCTTACTCTAGGCTAAGAGCCTTGAACTGTCTCCAAGCAACCTGGTAAACTGATGTGATCGCAGGTGCTCACGTGTCACCCTCCCAGGTAACCGTATTGGCACTGTAATATGTGCCTCCTAGAAACTTAATTCTGGGGAGTGGCTAATGGATGTGAGGAGAGGGTGCTGAGTATCAGCCACTGTGGGGAGATATTTTGGATCAAAAGCCTTCAAATAAAATGTTTCTACCTTCTTTTTTGCTTGGTTTTAGACCTGTTATTGCCCAAAACCAGACTGAAAAGGAAATTTCTACAGTGGAATGATCTTTTGTAACTGTGGTCATTCTGTAGAGGACCTTTGGCCATCATCATTCTCAGCTCTAGCGTTGGTGGATATACCTTGCCCTTCCGTCCATCACAAAATGGATTTGTCAACCGAATTATTGGACAGGTATCAACACAAAACCACTGGGGTAACTGCTTTTCATTAACACCCTGGGATGGATTTATATTAGGCTTTTAATGAGGTTAAAAATCCCAGCCTCTGATTACCTATCTCCTGGTGTAACTCTTCCACCTAAATGGATTTTGGTTTTCCTGGGGTTTTATTAAAATTGTTAAGCTTGTATAGCAGCTAATAATTCTAGTTTGTGGGAAGGAATTAAGTGGCTTATGTTGTACCTGGCAGTAGTACATTTGGAAATAAAAGCAGAGTCAAAGCACTCCGATTAATCTAGGAAAACGAGCCTCCTTCCCCAGTTGGTATGCCTTCTGCCTTGGCAGACTTATTCCTGATGCCAGAACCTGATCTTAGGGGTTTTTCTTTTTTTGTTTTTTTTTTGTCTTTTTTCTCCTTCTTTTGCTGTTGTTTTCTTGGAAGAATGAACTAAGCACTACAGTCATGGCAATTTTCCTGTATTGAATTAGGGCTGTGCTTTCGTTCTTTCTGAGCTCCTTTGATCTGGATGTTTGGGCTGCCCTTGGGGTAAGGGCTGAGTAGACGCAGCACACAGAGCAATGCTCTGTGGGATGCTACCTGTCCCCGCACCGCCTTGTTCACTCTTCCTGGGATATGAATGTACGCTTAGCATGGGACCCACACTCTTAAGCTCACTATGAGAAAAAAGACATAGTCATCATAGAGCAATACAGGCTGAGCCTATTCCGAGCAGCATGGTAATTTGGACTGCAGCTGCTACAGTTATGGCTAAATCTTACCAGATGACAGGAGAAAAACTAAGTTAAAATAAATAGACTTGAGCCCATGGATCCTTGCTGAGAATAATGGATTACACAAGGGGCGCTATTTACAGACTCGAAATGCTAATACAACTTTAGCTACAAGCGTGGTACTTCCTTAGTTCATTTCGGTCGTGAATTCGTGTTCTTTGCAAATCTTCGTATGAATTACAATAAATAGAAAGGCCAGTTCTTAGGAGAGCAACATTGCACATCATATCAGGAGACTTGAGGGATTAGCAGAACTTCTGTTTAGGAAATGACTTTGTAGTTTGGAAAACAGACACCAAGGCTTTCATGAATAGGTCATCAGTGTAAATTCAGCACAGCCAGTGGTGGATAAATGTCACTACCCGTACGGCTTGAGTCTTTTGGACATGTCTCTCACTTCTAGCCTTAGAGGCAAGTACACATTGGCTACGATGTGCTGTAGTGCCAGGGTTGCGAGGAACAGGAAGGGAAAAACTAACTTTGGTTCTAGTAATCAAGCCACCTTCCCTTCATAGCTTTCATCTGATTTGAAAAACACATTAACATTATCTTATCATCACACTTTATAGATAAAGAAAATGCACTCCAAAGAGATTAAAAAACATTCCCAAGTTCACGTAGCTACCTGGCACAGACACAGTCAAACCTGAGGTCCCCAGACGCCTACCTTGGTTCTGTCCAAATCAAGTGTCGTATAGTGTTTCTTCCCCTGTTCCAAACTTTTCAACTTATGGGTTGATCCAGATCTATGAAAATCCTAGTGCTTTTATCAGGAATCAATGAATCCATTGGTGTACCAAACATGCCTATGGCTTGAAAATCTCTTCCTCATATACGCATTGTTATTTTTCAAATGTATATAGATGTTTTTATGATTAGTTAAAATAGAAATTCATTTAAATGTTTCTTCATACCTAGTAGTAGCAACTGATTATATATTTCCCTAAATAACACACATTGAAAGTACAGCCACAGTTGTGGATCGGGGAAGGGAGTGTGTGTTCACGACTGATTTTTAAATTGAAGAATGGTCTTTATGGGCTTCCCTGGTGGCACAGTGGTTGAGAGTCCGCCTGCCGATGCAGGGGACACGGGTTCGTGCCCGGGTCCGGGAAGATCCCACATGCCGCAGAGCAGCTAGGCCCCATGAGCCACGGCCGCTGAGCCTGTGCGTCCGGAGCCTGTGCTCCGCGACGGCAGAGGCCACGACAGTGAGAGGCCCGCGTACCGCAAAAAAAAAAAAAAAAAAAAAAAGGTCTTTTATATGCAAAAACATTGAGGATCACTGATCTAGTATAGATTATTTTGTTGCATCTTTTTCTTTCTCTTTGTTGCTCAAATTAGTGGATTGTATATTGCAAGGAGGAGGTTGCATTTCTTTCATCCTCCTTTCGTACAAATTCCCCCCAATGAACAAGGACTAATCAGTCATGCTACAAGAGTGGGAGAGGAGCTAGGAAACAGACGATGAAAGAGAAAATTCTCCATGTCCCTTGTTAGCAACCAGAAATATCTGCTGGAGAAAGTATACACCAGACAAAAACTCACAGTATCTTTCAACATTCTCAGTCACCAAGTGTCTTCATACCTGAGCATCAAGTCCCGCCCTGCAGCCTCTGGTCACACACAGGAAACAGACGGAGAGCCCAAGAGAGATGGCAACCAATCTCTGAAACAAACAAATAAATAGAAACTTAATAGGTAGGGAGATAAATAATTTATGAGCATACCCCCGAGCGACTTGGTGAGGATATTTTCCCATATTAAAGTTTTGTAACTTGTCCATGTTGGGCAGTCATGAAAAAATTTAAAAAGGCGTTGAGTCCCTTAACTTTGAAGTATTGGAAGGCCAAAAAAGCTTTCTTTAAAAAAAAATCCAACACTTTGAAGCGAGGAACTCTAAGTGGTAATTTGGGTGTGTTGCATTGGACAAAGATGGGAGAAACCTGCTACACCCAGAAATCAGCTTAAAACATGTCTAAGGACACCCACACACATAAAAGACATCAAGAAAATCTCCGAGGAAAAGTGACAGTGTTCTCCAAGACTGTTGGAAGAAATAACCACACTTTCTGATATTCCTCTTCAGTTGGGTATGGCATCTTTGAGGTCCAAGTCCATAAGTGGGTGAGAGCGAAAAAGCAACCAACCGACCCATTACCTTGCGTCGGGGGTTTAAACCACCATCCAACCTGGAGCCTCTTTTTACCTAAATACCACTCTGATTTGAACCTGCTTCCTTATCTCAACACAGTATTTCACTGGACACAGCAAATGATGGTGGGGTAGTTTGTTCCTCTATCCCTGGCATAAAGGGGCAAAAAGGCTTTGAAGTTCATGGGAATTTCAGATACAAGGATGTTGGTCTTTGAAGAACATTTCTCGTTTGTTTTCTTTTAAGATGGCAGGGTACTGTCAGTCTTGCCCACTGCTTAATCCCCAGCACCCAGAACACTTGTCAGACCCTGGTGTATACTAGGCGGTCAATAAATGCTTTGTTGAGTGGATGAATGAATCCATCTCAGTCACACATCTCTTAAAAATGCAGGGGAGGCCTGGCAACAATTTTGAGAATGGGCTGGCTTCCGCTGGCCTCCTCTTCAGCTGCAGAAAGGGTAACTACTTGCCAACACTGCTTGATTCATATCAGCCTCTCATCATGAAAACTGTCATCTTGCCTCTTTTGCCAGGGATCAAATTACCTGAGATTAATTAATCACATAGTTGTGAAGTGAATATTAGGTGTCTGATATGGGGCTCTCATGGGCTCTCACATCCAGTCTCCTGCCTTGGTGGGCTTGAAGAGACAGCCCAGAAGAATCTGAGTTTGATTCTGTACTGAAACCGTTTGTGTAGAACTAGAGTCATGATTTTCTTGTATTTAGATATATCTACCAAATCAAAACCATCCCATCAATTATGGATAACTTAATTTACTCTTATATTTTGTTATCTTTTCTAAAGTAGTTTTATCACGGGTGTATTTTTCTAATCAGAAAACAAAGTGAAAACATTACCCACTCCACCTTGAATTTCAAATAGGATGTGGCATTTGGAAGGCATGACCTAATTCTCTTCTTTCAGGGCCCAAATAGCATATCCGGCTATATCGCAGGGAAGTAAAACAACATGCCTTGTGAATGAAAGCAAGAAATGTGATCACTTTAGCAATTGGCCTGAATTGGCATTTGTGACAATTGTTCTGGCTTCCAAATCTGTCAGGGTCTATGGCCACACTAGCCATTTTAGTAAAGGAAAAAAATGCTATATTTTATAGAAATTCCAAGTTGTAGAAAAAATGCCTGAGAGCAGATACAGTATAACACCTGACTACATAAAGTACATTTCCAAGGCATTATGGTGTTAGTGAAAAGAGTAAGGTTTCTGGGAGTATGTGTTTGAACCCTGACTTTCTTATTTACTGCTCTGCGACTTTGGGTAACAGTTATTTTAGCTTAAGTGTACTCATCTGAAGAGAGGGCATACTACTACTTTCTTTGCATAACTATAAGGATGAGATGCAATAATACACATGAAGTACCTATGACAAAACTTGGACTGCTGTAGGCACTCGATATATGTTCATTCTTTTCGACTCTATGAGCATGTTCCAGATCCCAGGGGAGACGTACCTGGGTTGTATGATGCCTCCTTAAGGAGGGCAGATAATTGGAAAGGAAATATCCTAAAATCTTTGCTTTAGTAACTTAAAAACTAACACTAAAAACTGACTAAGGTATTTTGAAGCCTCATCTCTGTGTATGTGAAAGAAATATTCAGTAATGGTTCAAATGGAATACATTAGTTTTTCATTTCTCCTCAAGACTACTCTAATTAACCTTCAATTCATGAAGACTTAACCTTTAATTACAGGAGAAGGACCAGCCCACAGTTTCAGCTTCCACCTCTACTAGACTGAGGAGGAGATGCATTAGAAAACCTGATAATCCTGTATGCTCTGCCAGGGAAATGCAAAGGAAGAGATCAATTAACTTAGTTTCTGATTAGATACACTTATGCTTGCTCTTTAGCCCATTGACATGATGCTAAATGGAAGAAAGTTCACCAATATTTTAGTAAGCTAAGACCAAAAAACTCTTCCTATTTTCAAGTGAACTTAAAAGGGAATAAAAGATATTATGAAAATTGGTGGGGGAGGAACTGAGTGAATAAATCTGGGGTGTCAAAAATATGAGTTTATGAGAAAGTTCAATCAAAGAGGCAATTGTTTAAAAGTAAGATTTTTTTTCAATTTGCAAATGAATCAGAAATAGAATTTCTCAATTTTAGTTCTCTTGAAGTTTTTTAATGTGTTGGCATTTGTTTTTGTTCCTCAGAATCTGGACCCCTTCAGGTCAGGGTGAAGATTTTGAGGGTTGAAACATCTGACTGAGGCCCAGCCACCGGATCCCCCATGGGGACCCTGAATTTTGAAGGGGAGGTTCACAGACCCAAAAACAGTTTAGAAATTATTCCCAGGGGCCGTAGTTGCTGTTGTCTAGTGTAGTGGTGTCCAGCTGTAGCCGTGGTAGAGGTAACTGTCGAGATGTTTTACACAGATTCTTCACCTGGATTGCTTCATGGGTTTCCATGGTTCTAATTTCCTTGGATCTGGCCTTTTCCCCCCAAACTTTTGTTGTCCAGCCTTTCTATTGATTGTGGCCTCTAAATTATATATACTTCTAGAAATTTCCTTTCTTGCTTAACTAAGTCAAAATGTGTTTTTATTGTTTGAAACCAAGACCTGACTAATACATATTGAGGTTTTGAAAATTACACTTACACCCAACTTTTTAAGAATACATGTTTTGTGAGGAAAATCCACTTATGTTTAAGTATTAAGTGGATATAAAGAGAGCAGACAGAATGAAGTGAAGTTCACCTGTAAGGACTTGCCAGATGTACATTGTAAAAGAGTTTGGAAGGCACCAGTAGGTATGGATTAGTCTGGAGAGGGTGGGAAGGCAGGGCAGGTTGTAGGCATATCAGTTATATCCAGCCTGACTCTAACTCATGAGGACATGAGCCTTCTTTAAAAGGAGCAACTCTTTTAAAAGAGAAATAAGAGCTGCTGCATGTCCTTCGAAAGAGATCTCCAGTCTGACTGGTTGGGTGTCATTTCCTACTCAGCTGTCTCTGCAATAATCTCACCAACTACCACTCAATTTCAAGCCTCCCATCCCTGGGGAACACAATAGAAGGCGGAAGTTGGCCAATGCAAAAGAAACACCTGGAGACCAACAACATCTTTTTTCAATTATGCTTTTGACTTGGACAGGGAGTGAAAATTCCACTGAGGGCCCAACAGGTGATCTCCTTTGGGCTATGGACAAAGGCCACATGCTTGTGCAACTAGTTAAGCTACTTGTTTTGTGTCCCAGCCAAACATAATAACGCTACCTATCTGAATAGAAGACGGTGAGTCATGCAGCCTCAGAACACAAGAGACGATGTGTATCTGTGCCTGTGTGTGTAATCTGTCCATGATCACAAAATACTATTACTCGCTTTCTGAAAGGTAATTAAGCATCATGTCCCCAAGGGCTTGGGAGAATCCCTCAAAACTGCTAGGAGAAATCTTAAAGTATCAGGCCTTACAGTACCACTAAGAATGATAATTCCTATAGATGGCTAAAACATTGGACCCTCCTGGCTCTTTAGCAGTGGGGGTACCCAGAGCCATCCGGAGGGCACTAGGCTTACTTCCTCCTTGGCGTTTGTGTTGTGGTCCTCAGCAGCTGTCAATACCTTGAGTCAAGCTGCTGAGGACTGGGAACAAAGGATTTTTGTTTGAATCTTAAGATTTTTAAGATATAGAAATGGTAACTTCAAGTGATGACAGGGCACATGATTGCTGTTGAAAGTCAACAGGAAACTTCGAGAGCATACACTAGACTCTTTGCTTTCCTGTTTCTCTTCACTATGTATCTTGTTAACGGGTGGATGAAAACTTTGATGTCAAGGTATTCAGGAGTGTTTAAGCACACAATAGGCTGTGTGTTTAAGAAATTGGTTAGTTCCTCTACTCTGTGTTAAGTTTCTCTAAACTTTTGCTTTGTTATAATTTCAAAATTATATAAAAGTTGCAAAAAATAGTATAAGGAACTCATATAGACCCTTATCCAGATTCACTGATTGTTTATATTTTGTCCTACTTGGTTTATCATTCTCTCTGTGTCTTTCCTCTCTCTACATGTATGTATGTATTTATATATGTTTATATGCAGAGAGAAAAATAAATACATACAGAGAGAGAGAGAGAGAGAGAGAGAGAGAGAGAGAGAGAATAATTTTATTGATTGATTTGCACCTATCCTTATTTATTTCCTAAACGATTTGAAAGCAAGTTGGAGGCATTATGCCTTTTTAAGCCTAACTATTTCAGTGTGTAAGAAGAATATATAGTATATTGTCATAATACAGTTATCAAGTTCAGGAAAATTAACATTAATATGAAACTTTTATCTAATCTACTACCCATATTCCAATTTTTAATTGTCCCGTTAGTATCCTTTACAGTATTTTTGCCTACCATACAGAATCCAGTCCAGCATCATGTATACAGCACTTAGTGTCCTGTGTCTTTAGTCTCTTTTAATCTGTAATCATTTTGCAGGTTTTATCTTTCTCGACCTGGATATATTTGAAGAACCTCTGCATTACTCTTAAAAGTAGGTGTACTTACTTCTGTTCTCTTAATGTCTCCAATTCTCATTGCTAAGTTCTTGCTGCATATTTCAACCATTGACCCTTTGGCTCCCTTATCTCTATTAATCTTTTTGATTTCCTATTTCTTCCTTCTCTCCATCCTGTAATCAGATTTTCTGCACTCCTAATAGAAAGAGAGGAAATTGTTCCATCCGGGTACTAAAATACAATAGCAGGCTCCAAAACAGTCCATGAGCTTACATGGACTCAATTGTTTTACTCTCTTCCTTTAATGGATCAAATGACTTAAGGTACAGTAGTTCTTTAAAGTACAGAAGTTTATCTATCAAGAAAATCTAGCACAGTTTGTACAGAAGCCTGGCTTTCTCTCTGAGACCCATTTGTAAAGATTTCAACAATTAGACACGTTAGAGATGTGTATTCCAAAAATTATTTAGGATTCAATTGGGATAAATTTCTAAATATCAGGTAAATGCAACCACCCAGACATTCGGGATCTTCACTTCTTAACACTGAATAAATAAGGAAAGGCTCCTGACTTCATTCCCATGAGTTTTCTCCTGAAGCAATTTCTCTTCTTGGAAACACTTGAGAGAAGGGACAGCTCTATCGAATCTGGGTCCAAACGAAAAGCGTTTGGCATTTCTCATCCTCACTCCATATTTTCTTGAGTACAATGATAACGCTGGCAGCTGGTTCTGGGCAATATGAAAGATTCAATTCACCATTCCAGGCTCAGTAAATGGGAGAATCATACATAGAGATAAACTCTTAATAATTACCCTTGTTTCTGTGAAATTTGAGTGAGATCAAGAAGTTCAGGGTCAAATTAAAAGCTCTTCGGCATTCACTACAGTCTCTGTGAGGAGTGGGACTCAGTGTTCTGCGTGAAGAGCCCTGCTTTCTACTCAAGACCGAGACTTTCTGAGTAGCCTGGGCAAGTTACTTTTCCCCCTTAATTTCTGCCTCTGTAAAATGGGAATAATCATATCACAGAGATAATCTATGAAACGGCTAGAAAAGTGGCAGCAAAAACCCAAGCACAGCAATCATAAATAGCCAATCAGGGCTGGCTATCATTTATGAGTTTTACTGAGAACCACTGACCCTGTTGCGCAGAGAATGGCTTACTGTTCACCTCTGTTTATTTAAAACAACCTCGGAAAGAGATGATAATGGACAATGCCTCTAGGTTTTTGCTGTCAAAGATCCTGGATTAAGCAGCAGTATTCAGAGTACAGACTGGCATTGTGATGAAACTGGTCTCTTTGCTGTTTGGTAAAAAGATGAGACTTATAAGCACTCAGCACAGAGAAGAGCCTTGTCTGGGCTGGCGTATGCCGTCTCCCCCTCTCCCCAGCCTGCAAATGTGACTCTTGGTTGCATCGCACATGGTGGGAGGGCACACACGCGCATGCTTGTCACACACACACGCACACACGTTCACTCCATTCACCACGTACCAAATATGGCCTTTCATTCAGTCCCCTCACTGCATCTCCTTCCAACTGCCCCAGCCCACCTGCCACCCATTCTACCTCTCTCCGCGCCCACAGGCTGTCTAGTAGCAACCATGTGTGAGCCTTCCCCTCTTCTCTCCAATTAAACATAGCCAGCTCCGATCTTACCCCTGCAGAGTCTTCTTCCAGAAGATTCTAAACTAATCTGTTCTAATGAAATTATGAACAATATTGGCTTTATGTGTTTCCCCTTCTCTTGCCTGATTTCAACAAGACTTTCTTGCCTTTAAGTATCATAGCAGAAGCACTCAGGAATACTTTGGGCAGGTGGAACTTCCTTTTGCTTTTAAGTCACACTGCTTGGGGTGGTGGTCCACAGGTGCTAGCTCTCAGTCACTGCACTTGGTTGCTAATTAAGGAAACATTCTGATTGAAGGCAATTCCTGAAATAGGGGAAGTCCCACCATTCCTGGCAAAGGAGAACTTGGAATTCAAGGCCAAAACGTTGGAGAGTGACAGTGATGCACTTTGTTTCCGAGCTCCCAGGTGTAGAAGTTTCTAGAAGATGCTCTATTGCTCATCAAGGGTGATGTTCATGTCTTACAAGGGTAAAAGGTCTTACCTACTAATCCAGGGACTCACTTAAATGTCAGTAATTAGGTCAGAATGAGTTGTTCTTTTGCTATTATGAAAAAAAATGATGAGGTGAAATAGCTAATTTGAGCTGTTGAGGGTTTTTAGAATTTCTCTATATAGTGACCATTTGTTGTCAATTTTCAGGCTTAGAAAGTAGAATCATTTTCTTCATTCAGTTAATTTTCCCTGTATCATCACCTTCGTTCCTTAGTAAATACTTCACTTTCCCTTCTCATTTTTGCTCACATGCATTTTCCTTGTATCACTCCTTCCCCCTCTTTATGCTCCTTTCTTCCCTTTCTGCAATCATCCTTTTTGCTTTCTAAGAATGCTTGCCCACCTTTTTAGCTGATTCCCTGGTTCTTTTATCTTGCTGGTGCTGGCTCTTCTATTGAATTTAAATGCATCTTCCAGACCCACAGAGGGTGGGGCACAGTCTCCTCTGCCTCATTATAACCAGCTGTCACTGAGACAGGAAACAGGAAACGGCACAGTCAGTTCTGTGTTGGCATGAGCCTCACTTTCACCAGCCTCTCCGGGCCCGTCACTGAATACATCCTTCTAGAATAAAGTTGCCCTGATCAGCCCGCTGGCCATAGAGGGCATTCCTAATTCACACCATGGTTGCCTCCCTGCCTTTGCACAACTGTGTCCAGACTCACTTATCCACGTACACACATTTACTTTTATAAATGGGATTTGATATAGACTTCAATTTGCAGTTTGCCTTCAAGCAGTTTCCTCGCAGTGCTTTCAGATATGCTCCCTCAACTGAATCAGTTTTAATAAAACGTAAATTAGTGGATGGGGGCTTAAATTTGCCAATCCAGATAAAGCATACAGGATCATTGTAATGTGAGCTTTCTAAATAAGAATTTGCTGGAATAAATACAATGCCTTGGGGAGAAGTTGGCAATATGATCAACGAATTAAGGAGAAAGAAACAGTGACACCACCTTTGGAAGGAATCTAAGATGCCATATAATTCTACTTTATTCTTGGGAAACCTTGATTACTCTGACATAGGAGATCCAGATAAAACATTAATTTCAAGACCTTGAGGAAGGGAGAAATTGACTTGTTTTTCAGTTCCAGAGCATATCAGTGGAGGCATCAGGACTTGGTCCTAGTTCTTGGCAATTTGCAATACAGAAATTTGGAATTTCTTTTTCCCTGAGAATGTTACCTTAAAGTTACTATGAAATCCTTTATTCTTAAAAACGTCTCCATGCAATCTCAGAAGAGAAGCATCTTTATGGTAGCTCTTTGGCCACCCAAACTCTAGTATTCACTGAGATTAATTTGTATGAATGCACGCAGTAGGAAATAAACCACTTGGAACAATTGGATCTGACACTGTTAGCATATTGATGACATGGACTTTTTTATTTCTGGCAACTCATTCTTGCTGGGCTTGATAGTTCTTCAACTTCTGCTGGAAGGAGAATAACAACTTTATTTTGAAGTTGGGCAAAAGTTCACCGGCCTGGAAATTATTAAGTGGTTTGTCTCCTACTTACTCGGTGAGAAATCATGTATATAAAGGTAGTGATAATAGGAAGTTTCCTACAGCAAGAGTACAGTATGCTATAATTTAGGTTCATTGGTTCATACTTGTGTGTTTTTAAAGGTTTGGGGCAAATTCAGGCAGATTATAGCAAGCCTTAGATTGACTTATTAGGCCACCCTAAGAATTTCATGAGTATTAACAATTATAAGTACAAGAGTGAAAAGCAGAATTTAGAGCAAGAAGGGAGCTTATGTTCATGTGGCTTGACCTCTCTTAAGGATGTCGAGGCCAAGAGAGCTTGCGTGAGGTCTTCTGACTGAGACTCACGCTCTTGTCTCTGTTGCCTGGTAAGAATATGTTGGGGAATAAATAAAATTTTCCTGACATCAAGAGGATACTAGTAATTGCTTTTGCAGAGCTGAACGCTTTTTTCCCCTCAAGTCTTTCTTTGAAAGAGAACTAACATTTGCTGGCGAATTGGGACAAGATATACAGGATATGGCCGTAGAACAAGGAATATTTCCTGTGCAGAATTCACTGGCTTAACCAGAAACTGCCTCCTTGATTCCATACTCAGTTGAGAGTTACGTTTTCCCACAATTTGGCCTGTAGGGCCAGATATCTATTAAACACTTGATATCCATGAAAATGGGCAAGAGATAGACATACTCTAGGAAAAGAAGAAACACAAATAACTTCGTGTTTGGCTTTTAAATGCACTGAATCTGAAAAATCCACAAGATTAGACAGATTTTCAAGTCCCAAAGAAAATCTTTACACCATTCTGTTTATAAACATAGCTAGAACCATATGAAATTGCCTTTTTGGTAGGTCAAAAATGGTCAATATTAGCCACGTCTTATTATGTAATAAAGATCTGTAGGTAACTAGACTATGTCTATACATTTCAAATAACTAGGTTTTTTTGCATTCATACTGGTCTCCTTAAAAATTAATTGGACTGGGGCTTCTCTGGTGGTGCAGTGGTTGAGAATCCGCCTGCCAATGCAAGGGACACGGGTTCGAGCCCTGGTCTGGGAAGATCCCACATGCCACGGATCAACTAAGCCAGTGCACCACAACTACTGAGCCCGTGCTCTAGAGTCCGTGAGCCACAACTACTGAGCCCATGTGCCGCAACTACGGAAGCCCACGCGCCTACAGCCCGTGCTCCGCAACGAGAGAAGCCACTGCAATGAGAAGCTCGCGCACTGCAACAAAGAGTAGGCCCCGCTCTCCACAACTAGAGAAAGCCCGTGCGCAGCAACAAACACCCAACACAGCCAAAAATAAATAAATAAAATAAATAAATTTTTAAAAAGATTAACTGGACTATTACAGGCTTTACTTGGCTGCAGTGAATTGATTGTGATCCTGAAAATGGGAGAAAATGGATAAGCCATGTCCTGGTCTGTCCTTCACATGTGTCTAGACCTGTGTCATTGCATGTCTGTACCCCTACCAAAGCATTCATTTCTTAAGATAATCTCATGGTATTGCAAGGAAGCCTGCTGCCTACTTCAGAAGAATTCATGCCGCTGTTTCCAGGCAGTGTGTCTCCCCTCATGCCTTGTCTTTCAGCCCCTCTTTCCTCCTCTGCTCTCTCACTGATGTACCCCTAGAAATGCTCCTTTTTCTCTTCCTACTTGCTCTGACACTTCTGCTGAGCTAAATGATGGCGAATAGCAGGGGGATAGGCTGCCAGGTATTATGGGTGCTTTGTGTGGAGCCCATATGACCTTTTTATTATGTAAAGGTGTTAAGCTAGTTATTAAGGAAGAGAAACTGAAAAGAAACCATATGAAGAAAAAAAGTGGTAAAGCAAACCTACCTATAAATCTGCCAACCTTTAATTATCTCGGAAGCAAGAACTTCCTCATTATGAATGATGGAAGAAAAGAAAGTTGAAGACTTATCGCCTAATGATAACTCTGTGTTGGCATCAATTACATGTTTTCCGGATTAATGTATCAGGATGTTGATTTCAGGAGCTCAGACCAGACTTTAGTGGTCAAGAAAGCGATTCACTCAGAGTGATGCAGAAAAGCTGATTCCAATGTGGACTTGGCTGCAAAGGGCAATACTATTTGGTAATTCAGGTCTCGATCTTAAATCAAACAGGCGCTGTAACCTCAGACAGTACAAGAGCTGACATGTATTTGAAAACGTCTAGATTCTACTTAAGTGCTTTAAGCTCCCCCCCTCCCCCCGCCAAAAGTTAAATTCTAAACTGTGCTTGCTTTTATCTCTTTCCCTTTTCTTTACTTATTCAATACATAGTAAAAATTTTGTTTGAAAAATACCAACCTTGTTTTGGCAAAGGATAAGAAAAACTTGTTTGGACTTTTCAAAATGTATCTTGCCCCTACTCTCTGAGCCTTCACTCAAAGCACTCACTAAACCAAACATTTTTTGAGGTTTGAAAGTGTCTGGTTCACTTTTTTTTTATTATTATTTTTCCTTTGGGCACACCTCTGCATTTCAAAATATATTATTATAAATATTATCATTTCCAGGCCAAACACAGGCAAAAAGTCCTGGTAGAACACGATTTTGCAGACTAAAGATTTTCAGAAAAAATTGGATAATCTGTGCATAAGCATCTAAATTTTGGGGTGCTTAAAATAGAAAGGAAAGTATCAAAATGTATCACTAACCCAAATCCTCATCTGAACCAGATCTTTTCATGGTTATAGACCTTGAAGGTTGCCCTCCATTAGTCTGTCAAAGACCCCCATATTCTATTCGACATTGATTTCTTGGTTTTATAAAATACAAGGGTCAATTTCTCTAAGGAAGCTGCTGTTTATTTGGTAAGCCTTACTAATCCTTTTCCATTATAACAAAAAGACAATACAGTTTATCAAAGAAGTAAAAACAGACTGTTGCCAGATATTTTTACATGCTAACTGGCACTAGAGTCTTGTACATTTTGTTTTCATGAGATATCTAGGTTATATATGAATAATACACTGAGAGGTTTGGGTGATTTCTCAAACATTATTTTTGGTAGTTACAGAAACCAAACCCAAGAAGAGCATATATGTTTGTGAACATATAATTAAATTTCTATGGGCATAGAGAGGAAACATCATTGAATCAATGCTTGAAAACGCCTTGTTAGGATACAGCTAACCCGTGGTCTCTTCGTTTTCAATCAGGTCCTTGTTAAGCTTTTTAACCTTTTTGATACTGTCATTCAAAAATATCTTGTATTCTTTTCTTTTTCTATTTATCTGATTTGACTCCAATCCATTTTGTGGTGTTGGCTGGGTTTTTGGTTTGAGTCAAACTTTCCATACAACCCCAAACTCCTTTGCTCTCTCTCTGAGAATGTTCCTTAAATCAAGAATAAGAGAGTTGAGGAAGAGCTTGTATTAACCTGCCTGAGAAGCAAGTTTGGGTCTTTTTCGTCTCCGTTCCCCCTGGCCCCGCCCCCACTCTTTTAATAAAACTAATAACCAGAGGTCTTAGTTGAAATAATGGAGATGTTAAAAGTGGATATGAAAATTCATGGTAGCTACTAATCATGCTTAAACTTTCTAATGGTTCGCTTGCCTGATGCTTTCTAATTGATGGAGCAGACGTGCTGGGTGTTTGGAGATGAACTGATACATGCCTGGATTTATGTGGCCCCGAGGCTAAGTCTGTACTTGTTAGCCAGCAGGAGACCAGAGGGGTCTCCTTCAGCTGAGGCTGGGGCTGAACTGCTGTTGTGAAGTTCATGAAGGGAGAAAAACCACTTTCCAAAGGGCAGTTCAATCTGTCGTACGACCGCAACTTTGTGTCCTCTGGTACCCCAAATGCAGAACCAATGTAATTATCTGGGTAAATCAAACCACAGAGTGTTTCATACTCCAAGGTCACCGTGAAAGCTTATTGATGGTGAGCCCATGCACTTCCTTTTCTTGCCATAGGCCTTCTGTGGCCCCAAACCTCATCTTTGTAAGTTTCCCCCCCTTTTCCTAAAAAAATGTATCATCTGCTTGCAGTTCCTTTTCCACAGCCTCTTAGGGGCATGTGAAATTGGTGGACTTACTGCTTCACCCTTCTCTGCAAATATGTAGTTTTCTTTAAAACAACATTAAACTAACTGACCCCTATATTTTAATTTATTAATGTAGAAGAGGAGTAACTAGTAGAAGAGAATAAAAAGAGGGAAAAAAGCGAAAGGGGAACTGACATTTCGTGAGTGATTGCCATGAGTCAGGTATTTTATGAACATCATCTCATAAACTTCTATAATATAATTAAGACATTGTACATTTAAATCATTAGGATAATTATCTCTATTTTCTATCTCAGTTTAATAAGTAGATACAGCTTTATGCTTTTGATCTTCCTCTGCATGGCATTCTATGGATTAGACTCCTTGAGACAAACAAACATTAAATTGTAGCTATCATAAGTAAAACCAGTTTTTAAACTACTCTGCACACACAAACTTAGCAAACTTAATCGTTTATGGAGGCAGTATATCATGGTGCGTAGCAGGGAGAAAGGCCTGAATTCTATTTAGAACTTTGATACTGACTAGCTGTGTGAGTTGTTCAACCTCTCTACCCTTCTGTTTCTCACAGTTACCTATCTCATGGGGTTGCTGTGAAAATTAAATGGCACCCAATAAGTGGTAGGCATTTTTATCACTAATTATCTACCTCAATGGCATAAGCAGATAATGGTTCTTAGGATATAAAGCTAACAGTGGATATAAGCAAGGTTATAAAATCAAAGAAATGGGTTTGGGGAAGGATTACCTACAGAAGGGACAAATATGTCATGGAATTTCCTTTAGCAGTCTCAGATTTCTTCTTTCCCTTCTACTCCCACAGTTAGCTGAAGGTTTACCACCTTGCATCTGAATCAGATTATGTCTAGCTATACCGATAATTTCTCAATTTTATTCACTTTTCTTATCATCCCCAAATGTACCCTTTGTTGTGTCATTTTCCCTACTAAAATTCCACATACCATTTCCCTTCTGCCTTTCTGTTGAAGCCCACATTTCTCAGTATAGTGGTAAAAATTGACTCTATTTTCCAATTACTCTGAGTCTAGTCTCCAATTATTCTGGTTCCCATGATCTCTAGCACAAAACTCCTGTTTCACTTGGCTTGTAGCTTTAATATGCCAACTTCATCCTTCTCTCAGCCCCATAGCATACATCTACAACATCACATCATTCCCTTGCTTGAAATTCTCTTCCCTTTCCTCTTTGTCTCTCCAAATTCTATCCATCTTCCAAGGCCCATATCTTTTGTGCTATTCCCTAAATGATGAGATAATGGAGTGAGTGTGGACCTGTGAAAATCATGGGAAAGTCACTTCCTTAATTAGGTTATATTATATTCAAAGGTAGTGGGATAGTATTCCTGTGATAGTGTTACACTAATTAAGACTCCTTAATAGACTGGCTTGAGAGATTTGAAGCAAGCAAAATGCCTACCTGCTGGCCTTGAAGAAGCAAACTGCCATGTTGTAGAGAGGGCTGCGTGACAAGAAACTGAGGGTGGGCTCTGGGATCTGAGAGCAGTGCCCAGCTGACAGCCAGCAAGAAAGAGGGGACCTCAGTCCTGCAACTACAAGGAATTGAATTCTGCCAACAACCGGTAAGCTCAGAAGAAGACCCATTTCCAGGCTTTTTATTCTGTCCTATTGATTTAACAGAAGAGGTCAGGATCCCAGCAGACACCTTGATTTCCGCCTTATGAGAGTCTCAGCAGAAGACCCAGCTAAAACATGCCAGACTCCTGCTCCACATAAGCTGTGAGTTAATAAATTATACTGGTTTAGGCCACCAAGTCCGTGGCAATTTGGTACACAGCAGTAGAAAACTAATACAGTGGGTGACTGAAGGTTCCCTAGACCATGTTTGTGAGTTTGGGGCCACGCCGCACAGCATGTGGGATCTTAGTTCCCTGACCAGGGGTGGAACCCACGCCCCCTGCATTGGAAGTGCAGAGTCTTAACCACTGGACTGCCAGGAAAGTCCCATGTTTGTGAGTTTTGATGTTTAATTCTTGGAAGCACAAATGACTAACTCATTGACTCTTGTATATTTTCCCGTGTGTAATAAGGGCATTGTTCTGGTCTAGGAAACCATTTGGAGCAGCAGAGCAGCTAAGAGTGTTATGAAATAAAGGATTTATTATAGGAATCATACTTCCTGTGAGAGGAGCCGGGGAAATTAAGGTCCAGATGGGAGACTTGGAGAATTAGAGAATTAAGTCACTAACTAGTCCTGAAGCACTGAGCAGGACAGACTTCTTTCTTACTGATAAAAGGGGCCAAAGAGCATAACTTGTTCACCTTGGAACTCTAAAAATTTTGCTGAGGTGGAAGGCTCAGGTTTTTTTTTTAAAGCAACTTTATTGAGGTACAATTAAATATAATAAATTATACCTATTTTGGTGTACAGTTTAGTGAGTTTTGATGAATTTATATACTTGAGTAACCAACATCACAGTCAAGATATAGAACATTTCTGGGGCTTCCCTGGTGGCGCAGTGGTTGAGAGTCCGCCTGCCGATGCAGGGGACGCGGGTTCTTGCCCCGGTCCGGGAAGATCCCACGTGCCGCGGAGCGGCTGGGCCCGTGAGCCGTGGCCGCTGCGCCTGCGCGTCCGGAGCCTGCGCTCCGCAACGGGAGAGGCCACAACAGTGAGACGCCCGCATACCGCAAAAAAAAAAAAAAGATATAGAACATTTCCATCATCCTAAAAAGTTCCCTTGTGTCCCTTTGCAGTTGATAATTCCCCACCCCTGGGTCTAGGCAACTGTAATCTTCTTTTGGTCAGTATAAATTAGTTTTCCCTGTTTTAGAATTTCACATATATGCAATCAAGCCCTATGCCCTCTTTTATAACTGGCTTCTTTCATTCGTCCATAAGGTTTTTTGTATTCTTCCATGTCGTTGCTTGTAACAAGTTTGTTACATAATATTCCATCATGCGGATGTACCACAATTAGTTTATTCATTCAGCATGTGATGAACATTTGGGTTTCAGGTTTTTTTGGCATTATGAATCGAGCTTCTATGAACATTCATGCGCACACTCTTTTTTTGGTAAGTAAACACTTAGTTGGAATGGCTGGGTACTATGAAAAGTGTATGTTTAATTTAGAAGAAACTGCCAAACACCTTTTCAAAGTGATTATACAAGTTTACACTTTCATCAGCAAAATATGAGAGTTCCAGTTGCTCCATTTCCTAGCCAAAATTTGGTATTGTCAGTCTTTTTAATATTAGTCTCAGTAGATATAAAATAGTATCTCATGGTTTTCATCTTTATTTCCATAGTAACTAATGATATTGAGTATCTTTTAATGTACTTACTGGCCATTTATGTAACTTCTTATGTAATGCATTTTTTTCCCAAATCTTTTCCCTATTTAAAAAATTACATTGTTTGTCTTATTTTGAGTTGTGAGAAATTTGTGTGTATTTTAGGCCTAAGTCCTTTTCACTGAAAGCATTTTCTCCTGGTATGCGGCTTTGCTTTTCAAGTTCTTAATGGTGTCTTTCAAAGACATGTTTTTAAATTTGATGAAGGGTAATTTTTCAGTAATTTTTATATGATTAGTGCTTTGTGGGATGTCTCTAAGAAATCTTTGCCTATTTCAAGGTTGCAAAGATTTTTTATGATTTCTTTTAGAACCTAGTTTTAGCCTCTATAATTGGTCTATAGTGAAAGCAAGAGATGAAGAGACAATCCTTTCTCTGTTGAATTACTTTGGTAAGTTTGTCAGACATCAGTTGACTATATATTTATATTTGGATCCATTTCCAGGCTTTTTATTTTGTCCTATTGATTTATCTATATGTCTAACCATATGCCAATTTCACATTATCTTGATTACTTTAGCTTTATAATAAATCTTGAAATCAGGTACTGTGAGTCTTCCAAACTTGTTCTTTTCCAAAACTGTTTTGGCTAATATAGGTTCTTTTGAATTTTCTATAAATTTTAGAACCAGATTGCTAATACCTAAAAAACAGCCTTCCATTTGGGGTTTTGACTGAGATTACGTTGTATCTGAAATTTTTATTTGCAGAGAATGACAGCTTAGCAATATTGAATCTTTGAACTCGTGGTCATGATATATCTCTCTATTTCTTTAGTTCTCCTTTAATTTCTCTCAACATTTTTTTGTGGTTTTCAGGGTACAAAAAAATCTACACATTTTGTTAAATGTACCCTAAGTATTTAAAGTCTTGAGTGTTAAAGTAAGTAATATCATTTCAATTCTGTATTTAACTTTTTACTAGTAGTATATAGAAATATAATTGGTTTTGGTACACTGACCTTGTATTCTGAAACTTTGTTAAAATCACTTGTAACATTAAAAAAATTTTCTTATGATTTCTACATAAACAGTCATTCAAAATGAAGACTTTTTTTTTGCTTCCTTTCCACACATTTATCACTTTTACTCATTTTTCTTGACTTATTGCATGGCTAGGACCTCCAATACAGTGCTGAATATAAATGGTGAGAATGTACCTCCTCGTCTCGTTTCTGATGGGGGAAAGCATTTATTCTCATCTCATTCTCATTGTTATGATCTTAGCAGTAGGTTTTTTTGTAGATGCCCTTTGTCATACGGAAGATGTTGGCTTCTACTCCTAACTTGCTCAGAGTTATTATCATAAACGGATGTTGAAATTTTTCAAATGCTCTTTTGTATCTACTTGATTATTAATATAGTGATTTTTAAAAGTTAAACTAACCTTGTATTCTTGAGGTATATCCCAGCTGGTCATGATGTATTATCCTTTTTAATGCAGCTGGATTATATTCATTTATAGTTAGTTAAGAAACTCTGTCTATGTTCATGAGCTATATTGGACTTGAACTTCTTTTCTTATAAAGACTTTGGTTTTGGTATCAGAGAATTCTGGCTTCACACAACATAAAGAATTTTCTAAAAGAGTTTGTGTAGGATTGTTATTATTTCTGCCTTAAATATTTGATAGAATTCACCACTGAAACAAACTGGGCTTGGAATTTTCTTGTTGAAAGACTTTTAGTTTCATACTCACTTTCTGCAATATTCTTCCTGTTATTGATTTCGAATTTATTTCATTGTGGTCAAAGATCACATATGATTTTAATAATTTTAATTATATTGAGACTATTAATGACCCAGAATATGGTCTATCTTAGTGATTATTCCATGTCCATTTGTTATGGGTATGCACTCTGCCACTGTTGGATGTAGTGTTATCTACGTGTTACGTCAAATCGGTTGACAGTGTTCAAGTTTTCTCTATCTTTACCGATTTTCTGTCTGCCCGTTCTATCAATTGCTGAGAGAGGAGTATTGAAGTCTCCAGCTAAAATTGTTGCTTTGTCTATTTCCGTTGTAAGTTTTTGCTTCATATATTTTAAGGTTCTGAAATCAGTTACACACATATTGGGATTATTGAGTTTTCTTTATGAACGGACTAATTTATTATCATGAAATGTCCTTCTTTATCTCTGGTAATATTTCTCATCTAATTTATCAGGTAAAATCACTACAGCTTTCTTATGATTAGTGTTTTCATGGCATATTACTTAACATTCTTTTACTTTAAATCTACCTATGTCTTTATATTTCAAGTGAGTTTGTTATAGACAGCATATAGCTGTATCTTACTTTTTAGTTTAAAAACTACTGCCTTTCAGTTGGTACTTTTAGTACATTTACATTAAACATAATTAACGATATGGTTATAGTTAAGTTTAAATCTATCATCTTACTATCTCTTTTTTATTTTTTTAAAGAAGATGTTGGGGGTAGGAGTTTATTAATTAATTTATTTATTTTTGCTGTGTTGGGTCTTTGTTTCTGTGCGAGGGCTTTCTCTAGTTGTGGCAAGCGGGGCCACTCTTCATCGTGGTGCACGGGCCTCTCACTATCATGGCCTCTCTTGTTACGGAGTACAGGCTCCAAATGCGCAGGCTCAGTAGTTGTGGCTCACGGGCCTAGTTGCTCTGCAGCATGTGGGATCCTCCCAGACCAGGGCTCGAACCCGTGTCCCCTGCATTAGCAGGCAGATTCTCAACCACTGCGCCACCAGGGAAGCCCACTGTCTCTTTTTTGTTAACTTTTATTTCATCTTTTCCTGCCTTTATTTGGCTTAATTGAATTATTTTGGAATTCATTTTTATCTCTTTTATTGGCATAGGAGCTATTCCTGTTTGCTTTATTTTTTAGTGTGTGCTCAAAGATTTAAAATATGCATCTTTAATTTATCACAATCTACCTTTAAAGAGTATTATACCACTTCATGTATAATTTAGGAAACTTAAGAGAGTATACTTCCATTTTCCCCATTTTTTAAAATGTTATTGTTATCACACAGTTTATGTCTATGGTATGTTATCATCCCCCAATACATTGCTAACATTTTTCACTTCAAAATTTCATTTAATCTCTAGGAAGTGAAAAATGAGAAAATATGTGTTTTATTTCACTTATATATTAACAATGTTGCTTCTATTCTTTCCCCTCTATGTAAACAGTTTCCATATGATTTTTTTTTCCTTTAGCTTAAAGAACTCTTTTTAATATTTCTTATGATGCATGGCTGTTGATGAAAAATTCTCTCAACTTTGTCAAAAAACTATATTTTTCCTTCATTTTCAAGAGACAGTTTCACAGGATATAAAATTGACTTTTATTTCTTTCTCGAGATTCTTTTAAAAGATGTCATTCCTTTGTCTCCAGTCTTGCATTTCTTTAAACAGAAAACTCAGCACAAATCATTATCTTTGTTCTTCTATATGTAATGTTTCTTCATACCCCCCGCCCCCGGCTGCTTTTAACATTTTTATCTTTACCACTGGTTTTCAAAAATTTGATTATGATGTGTCTTGGTGTGGTTTTCTTTGTGTTTATCTTGTTTGGGCTTGTTGAGATTCTTGGGTATGTGCGTTTATAGTTCACAATAAATTTGGAAAAAATCTTCAAATATTTTTGCTGCTCCTTTCTTCTCTTTCTGGGACTTTAACTACATATATATTTATATAATCACTTGGTACTGTCTCACACACTGAGGCTTTGTTAATTTTTTTCAGTCTTTTTTCTCCATTGTGTTTAGTTTTCCATTCTCCAGTAGATAATCTGATACAGTCATAATTATAATTATACTGTTACAATGTGCTAATCTAGTTGGATTAGTTTCCTATGGCTGCCATAACAAAGTACCACAAACTGGATGGCTTGAAACCATAAACATTTATTGTCTCACAGTTCTGGAGAACTGAAATCAAGATGTCAAGAGAGCTATGCTCCCGCTGAAATCTGTGGAGAAGAATCCGTTGTCCTTTTAGCTCCTGGTGTTTGCTGGCAGTTCTTGGCATTCCTTGTCTTATAGATGCATTCCTTTGATTTCTACCTCCACTGTCGACTGACCAACTTCTCCCCGTGTGTCTCTTGCCTCTGCTTTTAAGAGTACCAGTCATATTGGATTAAGGGCCCATTTTACTCCAGGATGATCTCATCTTAAGCATTTACATGTGCAGTAACCCTATTTTCCAATTAAGTCACATTCCTAGGTACTGGGGCTTAGGACTTCTACTTATCTTCTTGGGAAATACTGTTCAACCAGTCAAGTGTTCATTTAGATAGTATGGTTTTTCACCTCTAGAAGTTCCTGTTCCTTTTTATAAAATATGTATTTTCCATTTCTCTCCTCATATTTACAATAGCTATTTTAAAGTCATTGTCTGCTAATTCCAACAGCTCTAACATTTCTTGTTCTGTTTCTGTTGACTGATTTTTTTTTTTTTTTTCCCCTTGGAGATAGGTCATGTTTTCCTGCTTCTTCCTGATTGGGTATCAGGCACTGTGAATGTTCTGTTGTCCAGTGCTAGTTTGGTTGTCTTTCAGTTTATTGGGCTTTGATCTTGGAGGCAGGTAAATTACTTATGGATTAGCTTAATCCCCTTTTAAGCTTTTTAAAGCATGGGCCAAGATAGCCATTAGTCAGGAGCTGGTTTAACCCTACTACTAACATGTGACTCTTCCGGAGTCTCTATTGAATGCTCCCAGTATTCAGTGAGGTCCCTCTCTCCTCTGGTCAGAACACGAATGGCTCCCCACCCTATGTGAGCACTGGGGATTGTTCATCCTATTGCTCTCTAATAGTTCCTCTTTGCTCGGTCTCATGGATTCACTCTACACACGTATAGCTTATTAATCAGCAGAAGACTCAAGGGGACCTAGAGTCAGGTTTCTAGAGCACTGTCTCTCTGCATAGCTCCCTTCTCTCCGGCACTTAACGTCACAAATTCCAGCTGCCTCATCCTCCTTAAATTCAAATGTCTGTCTTCTCAACTCAGCAAGACCACTATGTTCTGTGCTGCGGGCTGCAAAGTCCAGGGCAATGCTGGGTCTTACCTTGCATGTTCTCTTAGGGAACTGCCTGCTGTCCCAACGTCTGAACGCAGTTGAGCTGATTATGGTGGCAGAAGGGCAAATCTTATACAAATTACTTTGTCCTAGGCCACTAAGTTTTGTGGGTTTTATATCACATCTTCTAGCACAGATATGTCTTACCAAGGTTTCCAGAGTAATTGTTACTTCTTGCTCACCACATCCAATCAGCATGCTATCTTCAATATATTAGGAAAACATTTTTTTTTGTGGAATGGATAGGTGACCAAAGTCCTGTGGACTAAGTTATGATGCAGTTAAGAGAGTTAATGTAGCTCTGAACAGCGAAAGAACATTGAGTATATATTGCTGACCCTTCAAGTTAAAAGCAAAAAGCTTCTGGTGATCTTTACTAGCAAGTTAAAAACAAACAAAACCAACAACAAACAAACAAACATTCACCAGATGTGTTAATTTGTTCCAGGAAGGAAACTACATTTGTAACAGCAAAGTACAATTTGAGTCACCTCTTGATTAAGTTTATGATCATATAGTCATTCTCCAGAATTTGTCTGTCTTATGTACAGGCTTAAGAGGTTAATTGAATAAGGATGTGTTAAGAATCACCACCTAAGCATCATTCAAGTCCTTGATAATGGCACTAATCTCTAAGTCCTTCCAGGAATGTGGTATTGCCTTTGGTTTAATGGTTTGGTAGGGGGAGGAAAAGTTCTAGGGATTTCCACCTGGCCTTTCTTACCATAATGTCCCTCACCCCATAGATCAACGAATCAGTATAGGGGTTCTGCCACTTCCTATGCCTTCTGGAATTTTGAAAATAACCATGAGGTCTTTTTAGGGACCACTGGTCCATTGTGAAACATACCTGAGCTAAAATTACATTGATCACTTTGTAACTGAGCAGGACACTATGGGGCCCTCCTGGGACACACCCCTCCCTCCATGTGCTCTGCTTTAGTTCCTCTCTGAAGTGCCGATATAATAGTATCTGATGCACATTTCCTGAGTTGTTTTACAGATGCTAAAATCCCCACGAATGGGAGAAGTTAACTGCTTGAGGACCAAGAGGACCAGATACTACTGGAGCCTGAGGATTGATGATATTAACCCCTTTGACACCCCCCCACCCCCACCCCAACCCCCGTAACCTCACCATCAACCAATCAGAGAACTGTGCACGAGCTGATCATATACCCTTCAACTCCCCTCCCTCACCCTGCCTTTAAAAATGCTTCCCTAGGCCTTCCCTGGTGGTGCAGTGGTTGAGAGTCCGCCTGCCGATGCAGGGGACACGGGTTCGTGCCCCGGTCCGGGAAGATCCCACGTGACGCGGAGCGACTGGGCCCGTGAGCCATGGCCGCTGCGCCTGCGCGTCCAGAGCCTGTGCTCCGCAGCGGGAGAGGCCACAGCAGTGAGAGGCCCGCGTACCGCAGAAAAAAAAAAAAAAAGGTGAGTTTAGGGGCTTACCCTGGTGGCGCAGTGGTTGAGAGTTCGCCTGCCGATGCAGGGGCCGCGGGTTCATGCCCCGGTCCGGGAAGATCCCACGTGCCGCGCAGCGGCTGGGCCCGTGAGCCGTGGCCGCTGCGCCTGCGCATGCGGAGCCTGTGCTCCGCAGCGGGAGAGGCCACAGCAGTGAGAGGCCCGCGTACCACAGAAAAAAAAAAAAAAAAAAAGGTGAGTTTAGGGGCTTACCCTGGTGGCGCAGTGGTTGAGAGTCTGCCCGCAGATGCAGGGGACATGGGTTTGTGACCCGGTCCGGGAGGATCCCACGTACCGCAGAGCGGCTGGGCCCGTGAGCCGTGGCCGCTGCGCCTGCGCGTCAGGAGCCTGTGCTCCGCAACGGGAGAGGCCACGACAGTGAGAGGCCCGCGTACCACAAAAAAAAAAAAATTTAAAGAAACAAAGCTTCCCTGAAGCTCACTGGGAGTTTGGATGTTTTGAGCATGAGCTGCCCCAGACTCCCAGTCTGGCAGCTGCAGTAAAGGCTGCACTTTCCTTCACAACAACCCAGTGTCGACTAGTCGATTGGCTTTACTGCACGGGTGAGTGGACCCAAGTTTGGTTCGGTTCGGTCACAACTGGACCTCCATTAGCCCTGACGGCTGAGTCAGTGTCTTTAGGTCGCAGGAATTAGTGTTGGTTCAGAGTCAGTGCCCAATAATTTCCCCCCCAAACTGGCTATTTTCCCTTCCTCGGTGTACAGTCACCGCGATAAATGGCTGTGGGGCCGTGGGGAAAGCCGGGAAAAAGAGGTACAGTGTAAACAGTTGGCAGCATATTCAGGGTCTTTCCTCCAGTGGAGTGCTGGCTTCTCCTGGAAGCATGCAGTGTCCCCAGCCTTCATCCCTGTATTGATATTTCTATATACTGTACCCCAACCAAGCTCCTTTTTCAAGGTGGGAGACAATGGTGAAATACAGTTATGTGAGTCTGACCTCTTCACCTACACTACCATTTCTTCTCTTCCAATTCTTCCAAACTAGCTGATGCAGCCTTTCTGCTTTCTTTTCCTACAGCACATTTATCTCTAGTTGGCATCTAATCCTTTTCCTCTCTCTAATCTATAAAAGTTGATGAAAAACAATACAGATGGGCTTACCTATCAGATGGGCTTACCTATTCATATAAACCAAATATCAATATATTTATTCAATTTGAAAATTTAAATAAAACATATGTACATGCACTTTTTAAAAGGCAAGCAGTACAAAAGAGTATAAAATGCAAGGTATTTTTTCGCTTCCTTAACCCCCTCATCATTCCTGTGCCCCCCAAAACCAGCAAACAATTCCTGGTTTTATTTCTTCTGGTGATTGCCTTCCTATTTATTGATTTATCACTTATATGTAATATCTTTTTTTTTTTGGTGGTACGCGGGCCTCTCACTGTTGTGGCCTCTCCCGTTGCGGAGCACAGGCTCCAGACGCGCAGGCGCAGCGGCCACGGCTCACGGGCCCAGCCGCTCCGCGGCATGTGGGATCTTCCCGGACCGGGGCTCGAACCCGTGGCCCCTGCATCGGCAGGCGGATTTTTAACCACTGCGCCACCAGGGAAGTCCCTAGGTCTCAGTTTTTATAGTTATGTTACTATTTTTGGACAACAAATGTTAGTTGAATAGGTGAATGCAATCCAGTTTCTTCCTTCGTTTCTTTACCCAAGCAACGGTACCCTTATTTCTAAACCACTGGAAGGCAGCCTTCTGCCAAACAGTGAAAGAGCTTCCCATGCTGGGCCATTTGGCTTTTGGTTGGTAAGTCCTCTCTAACATGCCCAGGGGTCTTTGGATTAATTGTAAAACATTACCCTTCTCAGAAGCATCTGAGTTTTAACAGATCCTAAGGCCATGAGCTGAAGGCAGAAGTCCTGACACTGGAGCTTTAAAACCTTCAAGCTTGCTCTTTAAGTCCTCCCGAATGTCCTGTAGCTTCTTAGCGAGCTGCAGATTTGAACTGGGCAAAACTAAGACAGTGGAACGTATGCTTAGGGACTATGGGTCATCAACTGTTTTTATTATGTCTGTGTTCTGAGGCTTTCTCTTTGGCTGTTGTCAGATGTATCAAAGCAAAACATCTCCAGGAAAAAAATATCAAAGGACCTAAAATTAATGTGTTATTTCAGATTTCTTCTGAGCCAGCAAAAGAATGTCCCTCTCTGACTAACGTCTGATAATACAAGCCTCGCAGGCCAGCCCCTTTAACGTGCTGATTTAGGGCTCATGCCCGTTTTCCTCTCTCCTCTTTTCATCTTTGTCTCTCTGATGCAATCAGCATGCTGGCCTTAGGCTCACCTCGGTTTTGTTTTATTTTTTAAGGCAAAAAAACCCGTTTGGTTTTTCAATTGAATTTAAAATTAAACTCTTCTCTCCTTCTACAGCAGATTCCCTAAAGCTTAGAGTTTGAAAGTTTTTATTTAAATCTTGCCTTTGAGTGAGTGGGTCAGAGAGAGGCAAATTCTCATCAGTGACCCACTCTGGTAGCGCTGTTTGATTCTTAGCCGTGGGGTTCTGCGGAAAGCATTCGGTTCAGAATCGAAAAGCCTTGCTGGAATCCTTGATGTGTTGTTTACTAGCTGTGGGACTGTGGGTAGGTCACCTCAACTCTCCAACCCACAGTCATCTCAAAGGAAAAGGAAGATAGTAGTGCGGGACTTAGCTCACAGAGCTGTGGCGCTGGTGCATGATGGGAGCTCAATGAACTTGATTCATCTCAAGCTGACAGTGTCTAAAATCAAATTTCTGATCTTCCTCAACCCTACTCCATCTTCAGTTTCTCCCATCCCAGCTGATAGCAACCCCAATCTTCCAGTTCCTCCTGTCATGCTTGACACTTTCTCTCTCACCTCACTTCCATGACATCAGCAAATCCACTTGGCTCTGCTTTAGAAAAATATGTTCTCAGTTTGCTACCTTGGGCTTTGTCCCCAACTGCCACCGCTGTCCAAGCCACCATCAACTCTCACCTGATGAGTACAGTAGCCACCTAATGGGGTTCTCTAATTTTACCCTTGCCTCTCTAGGCTCTATTCTCAGCACTTCAGCCAGAGCAATCCTTTAAAAAGTGAGTCCAATCTTGGCCCTCCTCCACTCAGACACAGCTGTGGTTTCTTGTTAGGGATGATCTCCAACTAGCTTACATTGGAATTGGGGTACCAGTTGTTAAAATACTGAAAGCCTTCTGTCCTTATTAGTAGACGGCCCATGCCCACAATCCCCTTCCTCTGAAATTCCCCTGGAATCCACAGGAGATCTTTCCACAATGCGCCAACTCTGGGGTAATGCTTGGCCCTTCAGGGAGGCTTCTAGCATGCTGCTGCTATGCTGTGGCCAGACATCCATGCTGATGGGTTGGTATCTGTGATGTATTTGCTGTTAAATATTTTGAAGAACACCTGTGTCTGTCGTCTCATTCAAAATAAGATCCAAGTCCCCTTGTTGATAAGATTCCTTTCTACATTTTTGACTATATCTTCTGCTACTCCTACACGTAATCATTTCATACAAGCCACGAGTGCTTCTTGGAATTTCCTCAGTCAAGCAAAGTATGTGTCTGCCTTAGGGCCTTTGCACTTGCTCTTTCCTCTGCTAGCAATGCCCCTGCACCAGATACCCATCTGACCTGCTCTTTTACCTCTGGCAGCTACCTGTTCAAAAATTACCGTCTCAACAAGACGCTTCCTGAGTACCCTAGGTAAATAGAAACGCTTTCCCCTTCACTGGTACACTTTCATCACTGTACTCAATCATAATTTCTCTCTGTAACATTTATCTGACATGCTGTATCTTTCAACTGCATATTCATTTAGTGTCTCCCTTCTCCCCACCAACTAGAAGGCAAGTTCCCCAAGGGCAGGAGTTTTGTCTGCTTTGCTTACTTCTTTATCTCTAGTGCCTAGAAAAGTGTCTGACATATTGTAGTCCCTCAATAAATATTCAGTGAATGAATGAACTACTCAGAGCCCAGTTTTCTCAGTTGAACCATAAGGAAAATAATACATCCCAGATAAATTATGAAGATTAGGTAAACAATGAGGAAGCACCTTGTAGGCTATGAGGTCCCAAATAAAGGTCAGCTGTCAGCAGTCTCCCCTTGTTGAGAAATAGTTGTGGACCACAGGCACCATCCTTCGACACTACTGCCCACGAGCGTCTCCACGTTGAATGGAACCGCTAAATATTCTGCCCTGGTGTCCCGGGTGCCACAGCTCCGAATGGCCCTTGCTACTGCTTGTGCCTTGAACCCTGAGTGAACCAGAGAGGCTTCTCAAGGTGCCAGGACAAGTGTGAGGGTCAGTACCATGCATGGCACGTTTTTGCTAGCTCTTCTCCTGTGGGCTCGTGCAGAGGTGGGGCTGGCGTCTAGGCATTGGTGCTCTGGTACTTGCATCAATAAGCCTCATAAAGGGAAGATACAGTGAAAGAGGAAGGAGTAGACACCTGCTTTATCCTCCACTTCTGAGGTGGAGTCCAACAGTAATAAAAGGTTGAGCATATGGTAGTGTCTGTATAACTTCCCAGGAATGTTTTTAAAATTTAAAGATTTGCTTCAGGAGACCTCTTGGAGACATGACTAAGGGTCATGGGAAAGGCAGGGAAAAGCATACAGGGAGCTTGGGTAGAGCAACATCCAAACCTACTGAATCCCTATATCACAGTTTCCACCAAGTTCTATTATCCATTCTCGTCTCTTAAAAACCAAACAAACGAACACAAACACATACAGTGAGGAGTCTAAACTGCCGGGCTTGCTCTCAAGGTAAAGCTAGTCGAGACACGTTGTCCATCCCCCTCAAAGCCCCACCCTCTCTACACCTCTCACGCCCTTGAACTCACTGGAGAGTTGGCACCTTTACTATCTGCTCAGAGTAAAAAGGGAAAGATAAAGCACTCTTACTAAAGTTATTGGGAGCAGACTCCCTTGTTATAGAATCCTTTTTCCCTCTGTACCTGAGGAAATGAGAGATTTTGGAATCTGCCCTGGATCAGTCATGAGAATGTGGTAAAAACAATGTGATCTGGAGATTGGCAGGCATTCTGCTTTCCCGAGCATTTATTACAGGGACTAGACCCCGTCATTCCCTGCACCCATGCACATTTGCGATAGGCATCCTTTCACCAGTTATAGAATAAATGTTTGATTCTGCAAGGGTAGGAGTGTTTAGGTTTGCACAATGATACATAGCTTTAAGTTAGTGGAAAATACTTTTGGAAAGCAGATCTTAGTTTCCATGTCATAAAAATATTTCACTCCAGTATTTTGTCCTGACAGCTCAAACAAATATAATATGAGAATACTACCTGTGGCTTTTTTTTTTCTCTGTTGGTTTCTAATGCTGAATTTATAATCTCCTCTAACTTGTGTGACCACACATATTTAAAATTCCTGTATCAATTTGATTCACTGCCACATCTCCTTGTGTGTAGAAAAGGAAGTTACAGACCTCAAATGGCTTTTACATTGTCTGGGTGATAGCTGCCCTATACATATGGAATATCAGATGCTGTTTCAAGGCTGCCCTTGACATTGCCGCCGTTAATAACTCTTCCATTTGAGACTATTTCCATTCTGTACCAAAAATCTATCTAAGGGGTGAGGGACAGTGGTGAAAACGGGCACCACACGGATGCCAGCAAATTTCCCAATGGGTTATGATCACCAAATTATTCCAAAAGGGATGACTGGGGAGTGGGGGGCAGGGGGGGAGGGAGATAGAAAAATAAATTTTGGCAGAACCAAGTTTAGAAGAAAAACAATACTTTCACTGAATTTAGCCTCTGCTCTCTGTCATAGAAAATTATAATAAGTACGAGAGAATTGCATTCAATTTTGGTCAAGTATTATTCTTGGAATATGCATTAGTCAGAATTGGCCTCATTAGGAGGGCACTTTCTGAACAGCTATGTACTGGTTCTCAAAGCATGCAGACTCCTGAGAGGGTGTGATGCGAAGTTTAACAAGCTGATTTCACGTTCGATATCACTTACATTTCAAACCAGGACGCAAACCACGGCTTATACTGAACCTTTAAATGACTAGACGTGGAACGAAATACATTTACATATAAACATGCTGTAACATTATCAGAATTGCCACAGCCCGTTAATTACAAACATAGATCTACCTATTGACAATACGGCTTGGGCTCTGGGCCTCTTTTTTTCCCCTTCTTGTAAGTCCACATCTTCCATTAAACCTACAGATGCGTTGAATTTACATACCAGTCTACACCGAGGCACATGTTTTTATTTTGCTTCCCTATTTATAATCTTTATTTTGAAAACAACAGTTGTGGTTTGGATTTACCTTGGGGCTGGATTTTACACATGTACAGGCTCATAATATTTCTTTTTTCTGGAGGTTCTTAAATCATTTTTAGCTATATTATCTTATTTGCCATCATCCCATCAGTACGAAGAAGTAGGTACAGCGTACATTTCAAAACACATTTAATTGATGAAGAAAATGAGTTAGAAGATTAGGTAGCAAAGGAAAATTTTAGGGGTATTTGACTGAGTTAAAACTGGGCTAAGAGAGGCAGAGAGGAAAATCTTGCTTACTTTTTACCCAGAGCAGAGACTGAGCAAATTGAAACTTTAACATACCCTGTATCTTGATACTAATGTTAATTCAGAAATTCGGTAACCCAGAGCAGAGAAGCCAAAAGCTCAGAAAATATCAAATCTGTTTACCTGGAAGAGGTGCTCTGGGGAGGACTCGGCAGCCCTCACATATGAGCGAAGGCATTTCCGGTTGGTTTGGGCTTCTCCCTAAAAACACTGCTGTTGCCCTTTTCCTCTACCAGGTAAACAAACAAACGCTTATGCTGGCTGCTGGCCATTTATGTCTTCAAAACTGGGGCCGATTCCAACCCTAGCACCGAAAGACTTTCTTCGGTGACTACTTACAGGAAAAAGATTGACCTACTTGAAATCACTCGAGCTTGTGTCCAGATTTGAGGAGTGTATGGAAGCTTCCTTAAAGCCTTTTGGGTCTCTCTGAGGTAGCAGAGAGAATACCATTGGAGCTGGGTTACTTTCCTGGTGCCGCCTTCCAAATCGGTTTTTCTCACTGGATTCTAGCATTTTCGCTTCTGGCCTAAACCAGGAAGTGCCCAGGTGTGTGTAACTCTACTGAAATTAAAATCTACGAGCCTTTTTCCGTCTCTTGTATGTTGCAGTTCAATTTTATTTGGCAGCTAGGTTACAGACAGGTTCTTATTTCTTTTGAACCAGGTCATCTAGCCACTATTTTTCATTGAAGAATCTCGGTTAACTTTGATTTTTAATTCTCAAGACACCCAACTCTCTGAACCACCCATCCTGCCTCAGTGGCCTGCTCTTTTCTCCCATATAAGGCCTTGAAGTGTACTCACCTTGCCCAGTGAAAAGCCCTCAGGGATGGGGAGCTGCTAGCACCTTAGAAATGTGATCTAGAGTCGCTCGGCTAGAGGCTGGTCACGTCCAGGTTAGAAGATAACAGGTATAAAATGAGAAAAAAATATTATCTCATAGCACTTATCAGACCATCTTCTTATAAGTCTTTTTCTTGTTTAGCTTTTTAGTTCATTTCTTGGTTTTTCTGGAAAAAAATGCTGCAGTTATGTTGCTCACGCAGCCAAAAATCTGCACTTAATTGGGCACATAAAAAAATAGCAGACAGGAAGTCTATTTCCTCACAGAGAGATATTGTGGTTTATGGACTCTGCTTTCATACTGCAAAGCCAATGCATTATTTTATTTTTTAATACACTCCTGGTAAGATCTCCCTGACAACCAAAAAGCTGTTTAGGTGCCCATGAGAATCAGTATCAGCCCAGGTAGAGGTCCTTGATTACAAAGTATGAGTTTAATCTGGGTTTGACTTTGAATCAATATTGAGTTCTTGAAGTTTTCTGGATACTACAGAACTAGAGAATTTAATATTTGGGTATGCACTGAAAAAGTTATACATATTTGCACAAGAGACGGCTGCATCCCACAAGTAGGGCTGTGTTGACTACCCATGGGTTCTGGGAAAACATTTAAATTGCCTGTGTAACTTCCCCTGCACACACCCTCATTTCACTCCCCTCTGAGAGGAGCCGGAGAGTTTCCTGAGGGCTACTGAGTTACAAAGGGGAAGGAAGCCTTTACCAAAAGACTGAAGATGCTTACTTTTCCAGTGGTCTTTCCATCTCTTTAGCTTTATCCTTTACGTTCTTCTTCTTGTCATTTATACCGCCCGTATTTGAGTCATAATAATTACATTCCCAAGGATACGAACTCAAGAGTTTTAGAGCCCAGCTTCTTATTTATAGATGAGGAAAGGGAGACAAAAAGTAGTTTTCATGATTTTTTTCCCCAAGAGCATGCAACTCCAGTGGCCTTGACAGAATTAAAACCCGATTCTTCCCTGACACTGCACTGTGTGAGTGGAAAAACAAAAATGAAACTACTGTTCTCTTGTCACTTGGTTTGAGCTGTAAGACTGGGTACATTTGGTTCTAGGCCTTTTCTATCTGCTTGTCTTGGGCATAATGCCTCATAATTTGGAAAAATTATATAAGCCCCCAATTTTTCCTAGGATGTGTGAGAAACTGCCATTTGTTTTTAGCAACCTAGTGTCATAAAGTTAGTGTGGGCCTAATCCCACTGAAAAGTTAAATGAGAGCTTTGTGTAATTGCTTTGCCTTTTAATTCAGACTAAGCCACAGGTAATCAAGTCTTTCCCTAATACCCTGGGCTTTATAGAAACTAAAACCCATCCGGTTTGTACAGGTATCTCTGGCCTCAAACTGGAATTTTCTAAGGCTCATGGTCAACTCAATCCATGGAGGGGATTTATGTCATGCAAGTGTTTTTGCGTAGCCCTTTGTCTGGGACTAATTTTGACTCTTTCCCTGCCAGAGAGGATAAAACTTAGGGTCCTTCTCCAGTTGCTGCCCAATCCAGACAGTGGGTTGGAAACTTGATCAAGGAATCAGAGAGCTTAGACTCAGTCTCCGTTTCTCAAACTTGTCTCTGCCTCTTTGGCTCAGTCTTCAAAGGAATAAGCCGAACAGGAAAACAGACTGTTGCACATGGTCGTGTCTGGCTGTATTTTGATTGGGGGAACAATTCCTATCCTCTGGTTGTTCTATAGGGGAATCACGGGTGGGGCTGAATATCTCCACCCGCTGATTTGGGGGTTTGAGGGTGCGGGCAATAGCTCCTCTCTTATTTCTACAGGAATGACTGGATTTTCTTGGTGTTGGCTTGGTATCAACTAGCTCACGCAGAAAGGGAAAAATAAGGATACATATTATCATTTATCGTCAAGTCCCTACCATGCATCAGGGCTGGTTTCAGAGTCTTCATCTATATTATCTTATCTTCCAAATCACTGAATAATGTAGGATTTATTATCCTTATTTTATAGGTGATGGGGAAAATATCAAGTTCTTTCCATCACCTTCAGGATAAAGTCCAAACCTCTTAACAGGAAGAGGCAGGAAAGTGTAGCAGTTAAGGGTATGAAGTGTACAGCTAAGCTGCCTGGCTTTAATCCCAGATCTGCCAGTTACTAGCCGTACAAACTTAGGCAAGTTCCTTAAGTTTTCTGTGCCTCAGTTTCTGCATCTTTAAAAATGCAGACACAACTTTATATGGTTGTTAGAGTGTTAAAGATTTAGTAAATTTAAAGTGCTTAAAGCAATGCCTGGCGCATAGTTCTAAACATCAGCTAATATTGCTATTATTGCCATTATTATTATTATTAGCGATAGAATGTTGAATGAGATTTTCATGATCTCAGATTTCAGCTAAAGCCTCTAAGTTGGCAACACTGGATGACAAATCCCCCCACAATTTAAAAAACAATGGTAGATACAATTCTGCAAGACTTACTGAAATGTAGCTAAGTGGTCCCGATTCCATCCCCCACTACCACTTATACAGAGAAGAGAATAAAAATTCAAGAATCCTTTGAAGTAGAGAATTCACAAGATTAGTACGTTCTCAGTCTAGTGGGCAGTGCTGTGGCATTTTCCCAAGACAAATAAGAGGCTCTGAACATTGGGTGTCTCTGAAAGGAGAAACTGGGACCTCGTCTTAACCTAGAGGTTTTCCATGTTGGGGCATCTGTAGGCTGCTCTGGTGTTTCCCCTGGAGCAGAGTATGGAGAGTGAATTCTGGGACGTCTGACAGCCTGGTGAACAGAGAGGTTCATGCTTGCTTCTTCCCTGGTGGATTCTTATGGAGAAGGCCTTGCTGGCTGGCTGAGGAAAGAAGACTAGAAGGGCCCAGCTTGCACTCCCACTGTTTCATGTGGGGAGGACCTATGAGCTTCCTGTGGGCCAGGTGGATGCTTTGAAAGCCAGGTGGGCTTGGACCGTATGAAGATACCTTGCCCCAGAGGGAAGGCTGTCAACAGTGGGAGATGAGGTCTATGGCCAAGGGCAAGGAACTGGGAAGGGGTGACAGGAGGCAGGCTGGAAAGCTCATTAGTCATGTGAACTGTGCCTTATGGAGTCTCCTGAAGAACCTACATCTCTGTCCCACAAGAGAGCCAGCATCTGAACACCCGTGACAGGCAGCCAGTCTACAATGGTGTTCCCTCTAAAGGAACTGCAACAGCAGGACCAGTTAGGTTAAAAATAGACCTTTATCGGTATTTTCTATACTCCTCTTCCTCTTCCCTGACCCTGGGAGGGGAACAGACAAAGAGGGAAAGAAAAGACCATGGTAGCTTATCCAATGCAGGTGCCCAAGCCACAGCTCAAGCCACTTTGAGACTGAGGCTTTAATTTAGATTTAATAAGTCTTTTTCCTATCTAAGAGTGAGCCCTAATTAATGAAATTAGACTTTTCTTTTAGATATAAGTCATCTAAATGCCGAGGACTCTGCTTGCAATATCGAAGAGCAGGGAAGGGGTATTCCACACAAAGTATTTGAGTTTTTAAAGTGAACAATTAAATATTTTTAGTAACTTGCCCAAGACAGCTTAAATGGCAGAGTTTGAACGTGAACCCACGTCTGATTACCCATGCCATGGTATTTTTACTACATGGAATTTCCCTTAAAATTTTATGATGAAATTAACCAGAAGAATTCTTCTAAAATGTGCTGTAACTCTTGTAGAGGGCTTGTTAAATGTGCATAACATATTCAGATACCATATAGGAATAAATTGGACTGAAGAGAGAGTATTTTGACGACCCTTAACATTTGAGGCATGGTAACTTTAGGGAGGAATATCTACTCACAGAGGAAGAGTTATAAGGGTACTGGAATTAAGGGATCTATGTATATATACCTAAATATAAGAAACTAGACCTAAAGAGGTGAAGCCAATTCTTAAAATCTCAAGAGAGCAAGTGGTAAAGTCTTTCCTTTATTCCAAGTGTCTTAATGCCCTGCCCAGATCAGGGAATTACTTCCCTGCTTCCTGCAGCTCAGGGGGCTGGGCAGAGCCAGAGCAGATATGTTTCTAGGCAAGAAGCACAAAAGAACCCCTTTCTAAAGTTCTGGGTCTGACCTCTGCACCTTCAGGTGCTTTTGTGGGCAACCTTGAGAAACAGCGTCCTTTTTCAGAGGCTTAGTGAAAGGAAACAGACTCCCCTGAAGAGTTGGGCTAAAAGGGTGATAATTCTTGGCCAGCTCAGGCTGAGCGCTGACACATGCTTGCAGGCCTGTGGACAACTTGGAAGGCCTCGGCCCTAGAACTAGGAGCCGAGGCTGTGGCTCGGGTTAAGTGGATCACCCACAAGAACTCCTGTGACAGACGAATAGGCTATGATTTGACACTCTTGTCAACGTGGGGCAGAAAAGTGGGAGGGAGCCTCCACTATAAACCAATCTTTCCTTTGGAATTCTAAGGGACACTGAGGTCCTTATAAAGACCAGAACCGTTAGTCTTAAAAATCTGTATCAAGACCAGAGCCTTAGCTGTGATTACTCACACATGGAACTGAGCAGAAACAAATGGCCTGGAAGGCATTCTTATAATTATAAAGGAATTGTATTGCCAAAGAAGCCAGAAAACCGGCCTGCCAAAACCTGTGACAAATCAGCCCGACTCCTAGATCTATAAAGCGACATCGGCAAGAAGCGGAGTGTGAAAAGGTGTGGTGGCTCCGAGAAAGTGTCCTCACCGGTGTCTGCTTCAGATGGGACAGTGGGAGATGACGGACAAAAGAAATCCTCCCAGGAACCAAAGCCACAGCTGCCAGATGGGCTGACCAGAGGACTTACACTACCAGCGGGTTCAGAGCTTGAACAGTTCCTTTCCAGCAGGACTCGATAATTCTGATAGATTGATGATAGCTGCGTGTTTCCCATTTTCCCGGTTCCGATGGCAGTTTTAATTTCAGTCGTCCTGTCCCTACTTACTTTATGTTGGGTGCTCATGAGCAGATTACTTGTTTGTTAGTTTATAGGCCACTGTATTACAAAGGGCCAACTTGGGACCTGATGTAAAGGACTGGTCTCACTCAGAGAACCTTCCACCTTGATCTAGTTGCAGGAAATGAATGAAGCTTTGGGACTGGATTCCTTGGGAAGGGAATAACCGTGTTCTCTGTGGAGAATGAATAATGCAAACACAGCCAAAAAAATGAAATGTGGCCAAGACTATTTGCCGTCCCTCCAGATCTGCCTGCTGCTTCTTGATTTTAGGTGGGCACAAGGACACTCAGAATGAAATATTTCCCAGGCTCCCTTGTAGATGGGATGGCTATGTGAAGTTCCACCTGATGGGCTGTGCAGAGAAGGGAAGGACATAATTTCTTATCCATGGCTCCCGTAATGGAGGGGACATATTTTTCTTCCTTCCTCCAACCCATTGCTTGGAATGTGGATGTGGTGAGAGCTACCCAGGATCTTGCAGACAGATGATAGATACCCCAGAAACGGTGGAGCTAGAAGACAGAAGGACCTGACTGCCCAACTTTGGACAATTACATGAGAAGGAATTTTCTATCATCTTCAGGCAACAGCTATTTGAGGCCTTTGTTGCATTCAGCCAATTCTTTATCCTTTCCTTCATACTGTCTTTAATACATACTGTCGGGGCTTCTCGGGTGGCACAGTGGTTGAGAGTCCGCCTGCCGATGCAGGAGACATGGGTTCGTGCCCCGGTCTGGGAGGATCCCGCATGCCGTGGAGCGGCTGAGCGCGTGAGCCATGGCCGCTAGGCCTGCGCGTCCGGAGCCTGTGCTCCGCAGCGGGAGAGGCCACAGCAGTGAGAGGCCCGCATACCGCAAAAAAAAAAAAAAAAAAAAAAAAAAAAAACATACTGTCAAGTTTATAATCCAGACCTTTCTTTCAATCTCTAAACATTAAGATTAGCTCCCTATATAAACTGTGTAGCACTAAAATGTAAAGATCAAGACCTAGCCTGTCTTGTTCTCCACTGTATTCCTGGTACTTAGTGGGCACTCAGTCTTTGTTTCTTTGCTCCATGCTAGTAACTGGTCATTTAGTTAAGCAATTCAGAAATGTTGATTTAGTACCCAGTATGTGTAAGATTCTGTGCTTAGAAATAGCAACAAAAAGCATGCATCGAACACTTACTGAGTACTAGGCATCACCGCAAGTGTTTTACCTGCACAGTATTTATTCATTTCATCCTCACCATAAACCCATGAAGCAGATTCTATTATCATCTCCATGTACATATGAGGAAACTGAGGCACTGAGAAGTTAAGTGACTTTCCCAAGGTCACACAGGTAATAAAAGGAGTATCTGGGACTAGAACCCTGGCAGCCTGCCCTAGAGTCTCCCCTTCTAAGCACAGCCCTCAACTGCCTTTCTGAAGATTACTAGGCATCCATCTTCCCATTAAACAGTTAAATGAATCTCAAAAGACCACAGTTTCTTCAGTGCCTGTTCTGGAAAATGAAAGTTCATATTTGAAAATCACAATGCCTATTTTAGACAAAATGTATTCTGTGTTTGGTTAAAATGGCAATTATTTTGTCAGATAGTAATAGAATTCCCCAAAAGACTAATTTTAAGGCAATGGAATTAACTTTCTAGTACACAAACTTATTTTCTAATTTTACAAACCAGACAATTCAATTTCCTGGTCATTAAAAGGAGGAAATTTTAGAGTCGTTACTAATTGTTTAATAATACTTTTGGCAAAAATAGAATAGCACTTTTTCCTTTAATAACTACCGTTTATATAAACCAAGTAAAGGAACAATTAAGTCTTATCTGAAAACGATTGTTCAACATGATATAAAAGGCACGTAATTGCTCTTCTTTAATAAATTAAAAATGATTTATTTTAAAAAGATAAATATAGTTATTCAAAGTACAATTCTCACATGAAAGCCTAGCTGCTAAATATAAAACAGCTTATAAGTTAGATGGAATACAAAGGAAGTAGAAGACAGAGTGCTTATATTCAGAATGCTTAAAACCAACTGGACAATTTCCATTGTGTCAACGCTCTCACCAAGGTGAAATTTCAAGCTACCAAGGTAAGGTCACAGGACACAGAGTTTGGAAGTGATGTCCACAGTCTGCCCTCCAGAGCTCGCCTGAGCAGCTCCAGCACACCCCTGGCTCATAGTCAGCCAGCCACGGATACTAACATGGGTGCCTACTGTGGGTCTGGAGTTGAGCTCGATGTTTTAACGGGGACTGCAGCTAGGATGTACCCAGGACTCTAAGAGTGAGAGTGTCTCGTGCAAGTTCAGAGAAGCATCTCCTGAGCAGACGGATGCTGAAGAAAAGGAAAGCAGTCTGGGCCTTCCAGGAATTTAGGAGGACAAGATGAGCATACACAAAACATTGCAAATGCCACTTGCAGAAAGTATTAGTTAGCCGTGCGATTGTACATTATAGGTACTCAATCATATGCCTTGTAGCCCAATACGCATATGAAATGCAAGTTCTATTCCTTTTTGCATAGGGATGCCAAGCATCTTTGGCATTAAAAATAGAAGGCATAATTAAAAAATAGAAAGCACAGTTTTAGTTTTAGATTTTGTAAGTGCCTGTCTTAGTTTAGTATAGTTGTCCGTGCCGTGTTAGAACTTGTGCTATTATTTCTTTCATCTATGTTCTCTCACTCCAAAGGTAGCAAAACTGATTAGAAGAAGATTCCTGATCCTGGTTTAGAGAAACAAAATCTAGATCCTTATAGCCTGGGCTTGGGATTTGCCATCCAAGTCAATCCTGGCATTTAACAGTGATACATGCTACCTTCAATGTGAAAACTGAGGTGGAGACTACTGAGAGAATTGGAAAGATGACAATTGTGATTTGCAAAACGTTTTCAGATAACGTTTCAACATTAAACTTGGACTTACACATAGAAGTAAATGCTACTCTTAGTTCAGCAATGTAATATTTTTTGTGCGGCAAACAGAAAAGGAGTAATACGTCATAGCTATCCCCATGTATGAGGATTCTGTGGTTTCCTCAAATCTCTTCTTGCTCCATTTCTATAAGGTTTCCTTCTGACTCTGCCCCTAACTTTTCAGTTAATCTTGTGTGAGAACAACTCATGGGCTTAATAACCATATCTTTTGAAATAATCTTAATGCTTTCATGAAAGGGAGTGTTCAGTTCTACCAGGCAGACTACTGACAGACTCACGGAGGAAGAGTGAAGGCCAGGGAGAAAGACTAAGAGCCTCTAGCTGCCTCTTTCCACCTGAGATTTTCCTTCCAAAGTCAACCTTGGAAAGTCACGGATACAGTTTCTCTTAAAGATAGCCACTGCCATCATCAAATTAGCCAACCACTGGGGACCTTCAATTCTTTTCCACTGTCTTGATGGAGAAGTGAACAGAATCCTTGTCTTCTCAGTTCATTAGAGACAAGATCAAACTTCTTCAAGGAGTACTTGCGTAGTAATCTTCTGCCTACCCCAACAGAAAAATCTATTGATTTTTCTATATTGAAAATTTAAAATTCCTCAAAACATGAGTTTACTGGTACAAATTATCAAAATGTATTTCAGGTACCAGTTTCACTTTAGTTTGGCTGGAATAGCTATTGGGGCACTCAGGCTTTAGCTCCTTCCTCAACTTGAATTTGCCAGCAATTTGGACAGTAGACAACCTTACACACCTGATGGTCCTGATGGTGAGGAATCTTCCAACTAAACCAACTGTGTATAGTTTTGGTGGGACCCTCCCTCCTGCTAAGAGCAGCTTCCAGCTTTCTCTTCTCTACATTTGACTCCTGGTCAGTTACCTTTGTGCCCAGGATTCTCTGCACTTCTGACTCCTCAGGGGTCTGTGAGACCTTCTGACTCACTGGTACAAAGGACTCCTGGATTTTTCCTCAAAGATTTCTCTCATGTGCTTTGTCCACTCTTATCCCATACTGTGGATCTTTACTTTGCTGTCCCCTGACAACCCCTTTCACCTCCCCCATCTCCCGCAAAAAATTCCTCTTCTTCTCCTCCTCCTTCTGTTTCTTCCCCCTCCCCCCTCTTATTCTTCTTTCTCTTTCTCTCTTGAAACATTTATAATTTATTTGTAGAAAGGACACTTTGATATACAAAAATTAGAAAGTGTTTGTGAGAGAAATATACAATAGCGGGTGTAGTGAGTTGCTTATTAAACTAAAGAACAATCCTGCCCAGTGCCCTTCTCTATAGCCAGATGTCTAAATGAATACATTCTGGAACCACAGTTGCTACATGAAGAAAGTTCTTGTTCTTTTTAGTGTGTCTTCATAATAATTATCCTACTTCAGCCACTCAGGGGACCTATGAAGAAAGACAGGTACTCTACAGTTTCAGAGATGACAAAATTGAAGCACAAAGAGACTGGTGGACTTGTTCAAAGTTAGATGGACTTTTAATTTCAGAGCATGATATTGCATTTAAAGAATCCTTCTCATCACTGACTGTCTCACTGTACTATTCAGGAGGTTGTCTGAGGCCTAGTCACAAACTTTGTATCTGGGCTGCTTCTATTCTTGAGTCAAGTCTCTGGGACTGTTCTGTCTACCATCCAAGTGGTCTTAAAGGCTGGCATCATTTCCTGGGATCCTTTCTGTTTCACATCTCCCCCCAACCTCCAGGATTGACCAAAGACCATCAACTCTACACCTGTCAAAGGTCTTCACCCCAGTGACTCTTCCACTTAATCATCCTTTTAGTTCCTGTTTCCAGCTTGTTTTTTGACTTTCTTAGCTCAGGTTATCAGATTCATCAAATACCCCAGCACTTGAATCATTGAATTTTTTGCCTTTTTTGCTTTTTCTTTTTTTATAACAGTAAGAAAATTTTAAATAGAGAGGAAAAGAATTTTCACATACAGTAATGGCAATATATTACATATAGTAGTAGATGTCAACTTTCACAATGGATGAATTAATTTAAATTTTAACATAAATTATTTCATAATGTTTTAACATAAATTATATAAAATAATTTAAATTTTTAATAATATTTTTTAAAATTTAAAATTTTGATAGTGCCTTGCAAGCAACTGAAAATCTAATCCAATAACAGTAAATGGTTAGGTCTGAGAATGTAGATCTGGAAGCATGTGTATATATATATATATATATACACACACAAGAGGCAGTTGAAACTATATGGGCAATGAGTTCACTAGTGCAAATAAAAAATAAAAAGAGCAGTTTAAAAAAGGCCAGTGTTAAATGCTATAATAATTTCTAGCTTAGATAACTTCCATTTTTAGTTATCACCATTCTAATATTTGTTGTAATATTTATAAGGTGATACAGCATATTATACTCATTTAGAACACATTTCACAGTGAACAGTGAATAGATTTTTAAGTCAAACAGACCTGGATTTATAAATAAACCAGTTTTATCTTTGGCTAGTTGTGTGAACACAGACAAGTCAGCCTCAGTTTCCCCATCTGTAAGTAGGGGTAATAATAATGCCTATATTGAAAAATTTAGATTAAAATAAATTAAATGATACAACATGAGTACAATGCCTAGGAGAGTGCCTAACACATAATAACACTTAATAAATAGTAGATGCTGTATTTAAAGATAACTAATGATGTAAATATTTGTAGTCCAGATCTTTCTATATATTTTTCAGGAATTTTTGTCTCTATAATCCTGTATTTCATTGTTTACTACAAGTTTTCTTCCTACTCAAATGAGTGGTTGGGGGAAGAGAAAGAAGTCAAACATATTATTTCCTAAGATCTCATTAGTCTGATGAATATGCTGAATTATTCAAGTGATTTTCAGTCTATTGAATATTAAGATTCATACTCATTGATGTTTTTATAGTATGTAAATTATGGTATATTTTCCCTGATCATGGAGTAATTTATTCTCTTCAAAATATATAGATATTAAGTTAGAGTTTAAATACAAATTTTGATTAATATTAAAACATTGATAATTTTACTTAATATTTCTTCAGGATAAGACAGGACCAAAGTTTATTGCATCATCTTCCTGAAAATGGAAGAATTGACAATATTAAGAGGCATTTATTCCTGGAAGCCAGATCTATCCTTCTGAAGTATGAATCAATAATTATTTGCTAAGTGTGGTAAATATAGATAAATGATATGAGTAATTCAGTTTCCAAGTTAAGGAGAGGATGATGGAATACAAAGAAACCAGATGGAGCAGGCCTTTTAGATTGTAGGTATTAATCAATTTTTCCTTACCTAAATAATTCAAAATGACTATTTACACTGGAAGTATTCATTTAAAATATTTCTGTAGGGCTTCCCTGGTGGCGCAGTGGTTGAGAATCCGCCTGCCGATGCAGGGGACACGGGTTCGTGCCCCGGTCCGGGAGGATCCCACATGCCGCAGAGCGCCTGGGCCCGTGAGCCATGGCCGCTGAGCCTGTGCGTGCGGAGCCTGTGCTCTGCAATGGGAGAGGCCACAACAGTAAGAGGCCCGCATACCACACACACACAAAAAAATTTCTGTAGTTAAAGACTCAGTGACTGAAAAATTCAAATATACTCATCCTCATAAGTAGGTACTCTGCCATTAGTTAGGAATACATAAGGATTTATGGTGGGTAAGGGAAATGCCGATTTAATTTGCTAATGATTCCTTATCTTGAGGTGAGAAGACTGGTAAAAATTTTAATGGAATGATAAATGTTCTACACTCCTTTTTAATGGGAGTAGTTGACAGTTTCTTATGGCCTAGTTTTCTCAGTGACTGTATTTGAGCATAATAGGGTTTTGCTGTATCACTCTTTTTCAGGTCTCACGCCACAAAAATGTACTATACATGAAACCATGTTCTAGCAGTTTTCGTTTGGCACTTACAGTAACTGAATCTCTTTGGATGGGACCCAAGAATCTAACTTTGCTCTACCAAACTTCACACCACGGTGGGTTGTGTTATAACAAGACTCTGATGTTCACACAGTATTTTTCTTCGATGATTGTTTATGAGAAGCTGTTGATCCCTGGTGAGTAAATTCATTGTCAAATCACTCCCCCTTTGAAAGATTCTGAATTTATTTCTTGTCTCAGAGGATCATTTCTAGCCCAAAATGTAAGTTTTTACATGTCTATTTGAAAGTTAAATGAATCTTTTCCTCCCTGCCCCACCCCACGTCAATAGGAGAAATTGATTCTCAGAGAATTTTCAGGTCTGCAGATTAGTCATTCATTATACCTCTGGAAACATATAGTGGTGTGAGTACTGTCATTTCCATTTAGAAAGAAGGAGAGGGAGGAGAAAGCTAATAAAGAAAAACAGGTGGCAAAGTATTACCCCTGCAAGTTATATCTTGTGTTGGTTACTGCAGTCACTTTTGTCAGGCAAGAGATTTTTCACTGTTTGAAATTGCTAGGTTACTTCATTTAAATTGCTAAAATATGTCACAGGGCCATTGTTTTTATTTTGCATTTTTATTTTTTAAAAAAGAACAAATTATCCATTAATCTCTAGTGGCCTCTCAGTATATTGTACTCCTTCAAAGTTGTCCCCACTGGATCAGAATTCTAGTTGATTTTTTTTTCCTTGTCCCAAAACAGGGATGTGAACACGTCAAATGACTTAGTGGTTCATCTGGCACAAGTAACTGAAAATTTGAATGCTTATCTGAACTTTATCTGAACTATCCTGGGTTTTCTTGGGTCTGTAAAATTGGAACTGAAATCTCATGGAAACTGGCTTTCTCAAGAGACTTTTGGTGAGCCAGAAATACTATGAGAGCAGCCTTTCCCGTGGTGTTTTGGCAGTTTTTACTTTGGCCCCAGACAGAACCAGGAAGTTCAGAGGTAAATGAGATTGAAAAATAATGAAATGGTAACTGATCTTTTCTTTTTTTTGTACTTCAGAAAAGTTTAGCTCAAAATTCTTTTAAGAACGTATTGAGGGCTTCCCTGGTGGCGCAGTCGTTGAGAGTCTGCCTGCCGATGCAGGGGACACGGGTTCGTGCCCCGGTTCGGGAGGATCCCACGTGCCGCGGAGCGGCTGGGCCCTTGAGCCATGGCCGCTGAGCCTGCGCGTCCGGAGCCTGTATTCCGCAACGGGAGAGGCCGCAACAGTGACAGGCCCGCGTACCGCAAAAAAACCAAAAACAAACAAACAAACAAAAGAACGTATTGAGTCAGTCTTAACAATGATAGACCTCGTAATATGCATCAGGAGAGATTTAGGATGCCATTAATAATTCAGCCCATCTGTGGTAAGAAGGAGGAAATTAGAAATGATCATTTCCTCGTTTTTCACAGTTTTACTACAGATCCTATAGAATCATTGTTCAGTTTAATTAGCATATTTTCCCTGACATTAATGATATCATGGCAGATATTTTAATAAATTCACATCAACTTTCCTTACCATCAATTAATTTAAATTCTTACCATCAGGGAGATTTCATTTCCATGAATTTGCATATACAGAGGTTTAGAACCCATCATTAGAGTTTATTAGAGACTGTAGTGAATGGATTATCATAGATTATCCTGCAAATCAACTTTCTATTTGTAAGCCATGCATCTAAAGGATGCATGAATTATATTGACAGAAGCATCCTGAAGGAAAGGGGGATTCTTGTATATTAAGACAATAGTTCTCAAAACTTCGTTGACCTGTAGCACTTTTAAATAGGGATGCCCTGGTCCAACCTCAGTCAACCCTACCAGGTCGCTGATGGCGGAGCCCACGGTGCTGTGTTTTTATCAGTTCCACTGGTAATTTTGATGTGTACCAAAGTCACCTCATGCACCATTGGCAAGTGCTCAGGTGTCATGAGCTTTTCACCAGATTGTAAAAAACAATTCAAAATACCATATTATATTTATATAAGCCTTGACTACTTCATTTCATACATTCTAATCTTCATTCCTCACTAAGGATGCTCTTGATATCATTCTCATTCTCATTATTTTATGCTTAAAGGGACTGAGGCTCAGAGTTTCAATACTTTTCCTAGTTATTAAGTGATGGAGTTGAAACTTGGATCCTGTTCTTTTTGCCTTAGAGCTCAAATTTTTCCACTATAGCACTAATGTACTACAGGCAGAGAAAGGAGAAACACCTGTTTCTACTGTTTAAAAAGATTAAAAAGAGATGTATTTTTCTGAGAAAGACATGCCATTATAAACAACAACAGCACCAATTATTTGACAGACATTTATTTCTAAATGACTTCATTACCAAAAGAGACAGAAAGGTAGTTGAGACAGAGTCTACAGGTAACTTCTCTCAGATACTTGTTCCAATCTGTGAGTGCTCAATAAATCCTTGCTAAGCCAATAGACTATTGACTTGAAGATTTTTTTCTCTCTGTAAACCTTTGCAAAACACAGCAAGGAAAGTGCTAATCAGCAATTCTGAGGCTGTGTTGTCAGCCACTGGAAAGGATACATCTGTCTTGTTAACCACTCCATGAATTCTATCTTCATTTTTGTACAGAGGCTTGGACAAAAAAGGAGGTCAGAAACCAGGCTGAGTTATTTTATTTTAAATTGATAATATATACTTCCTGTAGCATTCTAAAAAGCCAAAGTTTACTAAAAGTTTCTGAAATTTGTCAAAAAATGTGTTGAAATTAATGCCCCGCCAAGTTTCTTACTTCATTGTTTTTGCTGGTCATGTTTATAAGCCATTCACCCTCAGTGAACTGAAGGACTGGGCTTTGAATAACTGATGTCCTTTGGATCAGTTGTGTCTGCCTTGTGATTTGTGCAGGATTCGCATCTGTCAGCCTGGCCTTCATTCCAGGCATTCACTGGGAGTACAGTCACCGAGAATAGGGCTGGAGTAGGTGGACATGAGGGCAGAGAGAAGTGATTTCCAAGCTCAAAGATAGTCTGGGAGAGAAATCAATCCCAAGAGGAAGTGAGTAAGTGGAGTTTGTATGTGACTAAATGTGTGTTAGTTTTCTGAAAAACACCAAAGTGTATGTAAGTGCAACAAAGTGCCCTTAGGCAGGTTTAATGGGTGCAATTGGCATTCTTACAAAAGATAACCTAACCTGACATTAACCCTGCCAGTAAGTAGTTCAGGGATAATATTTTCACTAAGATGAACTGCTCTTGAACTGTTTCTGTAGTTTATTTGGTGCAGATAGGCTTTCCTTCAACATCAGACATGCATGTCTTATGGCCACCACTTGTTTATTGTAAAAACATATTTATTATAGCCAATGCAAGCAAAGCCCTCCTTCCCACTGGTGTTTGAATTCCCCTGAAGCCTTCTCATACTGTGTACCACAATCCTCATGATGAAGTACATGCAAACTTGTTCCAAACAATGTCCCATGTTTTCTCTGGACTTACCTTCAAAATCTATTGCTAAAGAGCAACTCCTAGTGTTTTATGACCTTTTACCATGGTGGTGCTTATCCTTTGGACTTGAAATGACTTCCTTTTTCTTGATGAAAATGTCAAGTGTGCCTGAGGATCTAGTCAGAAAGTGGACATTGAGCTAAGCGGAAAGAAAGGAGACCAGCTGACTGGATATAATAGAACAGACATGTTTTAGAAAACCACAGGAGTATCGTAAAAATCAGTTGGTAGAATCTAGGTAAAGTACTACAATGTGTAATCAGTTTCATCATCACCGTTCTCACTAATTTTGTTTATCCTACACGAAGTCATGAAAACTTAGCTTCTAGACTAATTCTGAAAATAAAGAAGGCCTTGGATGATTCTAGAGATGATAGCTTCTATGGACATTAATTCATTCCAGAAATATTTTCTTAAGTGTTTACTATGGCAGTAAACAATCCAGAAAAAAATTTCTTTTGCCAAATCTAATTATTATTTTTCTATCTGGAACTACCCAATCCCCATCTTGAATTAGTAAAGCAAATTGTTTTGGGTTCATTCCCAAACTTTTGGATGTCAACCTTCTTTTAGGATATCAAAAGACTCCATGGATCTAATGGGCATTTTAAACTTCATTTATGAGCATGATAAGAAAAGTAATAAAGAATGATTCATCTATTCCTCTGGTGAAGAAATGCCTTGGGTAGAGGTGAAAGGATTCTACAAAAGAATTAACAATTCTTTTTAATAGTATATGTTAGGACTGTTGCTAGCACATATGACACCTCTGTGCAAAGTAGGAAAAAGTGCCCCTTCTTCATGACTCTACTTCAATAGGGAATATTGTTATAATAAATATACAAATCCATGACATCTATGTCACCATGTTGGATGCACTTTCTTGTGCAGTGCACAATTTGCTCAAACATACACAGTGGCTCTATATAGCAACTAACTCAGACAGTTTGGAGGACTACAAACAAACTGGAACAACACATCAATATTAATGTGTGTCCTCCTAACAATGACCAACTGCTGATAATATTCTGTCACCAAACATTTCTAATAACTCCATCTATATAGTTCTGTTTCAAACACATTCTCAGTTGGGAATTTGAGTTTATCACTAGCACTTAAACAAAAGCTATTTTCTACCCTTTCTCACTAGTCATTTTTGTTTGTTTGTTTTCTGTGAATTTCCCTAGATTTTTTTCTCTATTGAAAGCTCTACTCCAATTAATCTAATCTAATTTTACTTTGCTATTCATGGATTACAACCCATCCATGTTTCTGGTTAACTCCTTTTAAAGATACCTTTCTCAAAATCAAATGGATGAGAAAGTCTATGAATTACTTGACAATGCAGTTCTAAAACACTGAATTATATATATGAGGAGTGTGCCATGGAAATTCTAGAATTCCGTAAGCCCAAACTACAAAATGTAAATTAATTTTCTTTCACTTGTCCTAAGTGTACTTTCCATGTTATGTACCTACATGGCAGACAGAGGAAAGTGAATGCAATATAAATTAGTGAGTGTCTCATTTTCTTTTCTAGAGTTAACATCTAGTGAAGAGAAAACTCTGACGAAAATTTTAGGTTGCTTTTATACTCAGGCACTCATCTCATGGATTTTGGTAAAACAATATTGAACTGGGGACATAATTCAGCTGAAAAACTTTTGCACAGCAAAGGAAACCATTGACAAAACAAAAAGACAGCCTACTGAATGGGAGAACATATTTGCAAATGATGTGACCAATAAGGGGTTAGTATCCAAAATATAGTAACAGTTCATATAACTCAACATCAAAAAAACAAATAATTCAAAACTGTTTTTTCCAAAGAGGACATGCAGATGGTCAACAGGCACATGAAAAAGTGCTCAACATCATTAATCATCAGAGAAATGCAAATTAAAACCACAATGAGATATCACCTCACACCTGTCAGAATGACTGTCATCAAAAAGAACACAGACAACAAACGTTGGCAAGGATGTGGAGAAAAGGGGACCCTCCTACACTGTTGGTGGGAATGTAATTTGGTGCAGCCACTGTGCAAAAAGGTATGGAAGTTCCTCAAAAAACTAAAAATAGAACTGCCACATTCTACTCCAGGGCATATATCCGAAAAAAATGAAAACACTAATTTGAAAAGACACATGCACCTCAGTGTTCATAGCAGCATTATTTATAATTGCCCAAATATGGCCGCAACCTAAGTGCCCATCAACAGATGAATGGATAAAGAAGATGTGGTATATATATATATATACACACACACATACATACATACACATCTATACACATATAAACATGTATATACATAACAGAGTACTCAGCCATAAAGAAGAATGAAATTTTGTCATTTGCAACAACATAGATGGACTTGGAGGATATGCTATGTGAAATAAGACAAATACTGTATGATATTACTTATACATGGAATCTAAAAAATAAAATAGTGAATATAACAAAAACAAACTCACAGTTGTAGAGAACAAATTAGTGATTATAAGTGGGGAGATGAAGGGGGGATGGGTAAACTAGGGGTAGGGTATTAAGAGGTACAAACTATTATTATAAAATAAGCTATAAGGATGGTACAATGCAGGGAATATAGCCAATATTTTATAATGACTATAAACAGATTATAGCCTTTAAAAGTTGTGAATCACTATGTTGTACACCTGTAACTTATATAATATTGTACAGCAACTATACTTCAATAAAGAAATCCAAACAACAACAATAACAACAAAAAACCTGGACTGGTCTCTCTCAGAATTTGGTTGATTTCAGAGGGTCAGCTCCTAAAAATTTCCACTTATCTCATATTTATATCAATCCAAGACCTACCTGGAATGCCCTAATGTATATAATGCTCCTACTAAACATATGAATCCTTCAAATGCCTAGTGTCCCATAGTACCCATTGATTGACATTGTCATTTGGAGGAGACTTTTGAGGGACAAAACTAGCAAAAATTCTCATAAAATTTTATCCACTGGAGTTTGTACTTGGAAAGTTTGGTTTGTTTATCTACCAACCATCAATTGATTAGTTCTGTAATATCATGAGAAAGAAACTTTACCAACTGCCATCCTTCACTCCTTCTTTTGTACCTTTTGTTTATCTCTCATTTACTTTTACTTTAAAATCAGAGTCTATCTGTTCTTTCTTTTTTCTCTTTTTCAACCTCTTTCAGATTGAGTTTATTTTTATGGTTCCACTTTATTTACTTTGCTGGCTTATTACCTCTAACTGTTTTATTATTTTAGTGGTTATATTATGGTTTAATGTGTATACTTTTAACTTATCACAATCTACATTCAGGTGGTTTATATCAATTCATGTATGATATAACAAGCTTGCAAGAGTACACTTTAATTTTTCCTCTCCCAACCTCAGTACTCTTGTCACACATTTTACTTATATTTATGTTATAAACTCCATACTACTCTGTTATTTTTTTGGTTTATGTAGTCAATTACCTTTTAAATTGATTTAAATGATAATGAAAAGTAATACATTTTTACACATGTAATTATCATTTCCAATGCTTCTCTTTGCTTTGTACACATCCATATTTCTCTCTGGTATCATTTTTCTTCTATCCGAAGGACTTACTTTAATATTTCTCTTGGTGAGGTTTGTTGGTGATTAATTCTTACAGCTTTTTAATATCTGAAAAAAAATCTTTATTTCACCTTTATTTTTGAAAAATATTTTTGCTGAGTATTGAATTGTTGGCAAGCTCAGGGTCACAATGGCAGCCACAACTAGCGATGTAAAAGACATATGTGGTATAGATTTTGTGTAATCTATTTGTCTCATTTTTTCTACTCTCATTTTCCTTTTCTTCTTATGTTTTATTTTGTTGTTTCTTACAATATGTATTAAAGGGAAGACTTTTTAAAAGGCAGGATATATTTAATCGTTCCTAAATAATCTTGTAGTTTAAACGTTTCCATCTACTTTCGAGGAAACCTGCACAAGCCTCTTACATAGCCTCATCCATGAGAGGACAGACAGCAGAAGCAAGAATAACTACAATCCTGCAGCCTGTGGAACAAAAACCACATTCACAGAAAGATAGACAAAATGAAAAGGCAGAGGAATATGTACCAGATGAAGGGGAAAAAAAAAAACAGAAAAATAACTAAATGAAGTGGAGATAGACAACCTTCCAGAAAAAGAATTTAGAATAATGATAGTGAAGATGATCCAGGACCTCGGCAAAAGAATGGAGGCAAAGATCGAGAAGATGCAAGAAATGTTTAACAAAGACCTAGAAGAATTAAAGAACAAACAAACAGAGATGAACAATACAATAACTGAAATGAAAACTACACTAGAAGGAATCAATAGCAGAATAACTGAGGCAGAAGAACGGATAAGTGACCTGGAAGACAGAATGGTGGAATTCACTGCTGCGGAACAGAATAAAGAAAAAAGAAAGAAAAGAAATGAAGACAGCCTAAGAGACGTCTGGGACAACATTAAACGCAACAACATTCGCATTATAGGGTCCCAGAAGGAGAAGAGAGAGAGAAAGGGCCCGAGAAAATATCTGAAGAGATTATAGCAGAAAACTTCCCTAACATGGTAAAGGAAAGCGCCATCCATGTCCAGGAAGCACAATGAGTCCCATACAGGATAGACCCAAGGAGAAACACACCGAGACACATAGTAATCAAATTGACAAAAATTAAAGACAAAGAAAAATTATTGAAAGCAGCAAGGGAAAAATGACAAATAACATACAAGGGAACTCCCATAAGGTTAACAGGGAGTGGCATGATATACTTAAAGTGATGAAAGGGAAGAACATACAACCAAGATTACTCTACCCGTCAAGGATCTCATTCAGATTTGATGGAGAAATCAAAGCTTGACAGACAAGCAAAAGCTAAGAGAATGCAGCACCACCAAACCAGCTCTACAATAAATGCTAAAGGAACTTCTCTAAGTGGGAAACACAAGAGAAGAAAAGGACCTACAAAAATAAACCCAAAACAATTAAGAAAATGGTCATAGGCATGTATACACTGATGTGTATAAAACTGATGACTAATAAGAACCTGCAGTATAAAACAAACAAAGAAACAAACAAAAAAACTACTAATACTAAACTTTCTTTGGGTTATTTGTATGGATATATGTTAATATAAATGTTTCAGACATTGCATAAAATTTCTAAAAGTCTTATATGTTCTGGTATAATGTTATAAGTCATAATTCTAGTTATTACTTTAAAATGTATATCTCAGAAATAACTAAATTTCCTTGTCAATTGCATTATTATGAACTTTAATCAAATCTTTAACCTTGGTTATTTTTAAGTCTTTTGTCATTTACAGACAGTTCTGGGTGTACTCTGTTTCTTTTGCAAAAATGTTATTATAAAAGATTTCATCTTCAAGGAATTCATGGAAAAGACTGACAAGTACAGGTTTTCTGGTAACTGACTCTACTACTGAACTGAATGAAAACCCATTTTCAGAACTCTAATAGAAAACTGATGAATTCATAAAAGTGCTAACAAAAGATCAAGATGAAAAAGAAAATTAATTACATGGGACTGAGTGAACTGATGAGGATGATTATAATTTTTGTGACTTTCTGTTTGAATTAAAACAAAAATCCCACAAGGACTCAGAGGCAAAAACTATACAAATAAATTTTCACTGCAAGGTAAAGGACATGTTACAGTGGAGGATTACTGGACTGAATGTCAAAATTATGACATAATATGAGTGTGTTTTGTGTTTGGTAATGTAATCATTGTTGCTTTTGTTGTGGTCATCCATTTACAATGTTTGCTGTCAGTTTATTTATCGCTCATAAAAATAAAATACAGTGTGTGTGTGGAAAAAAAAGTATTTTTCTGTAGCTTTAAATAAGTAACAGGCCATATTACTGAACTATTAAAAAGTTAACATGTGAACATTAAAAAAAAAGAAAAGAAAATGGTCATAGGAACATAGATATCTATAATTACCTTAAACGTGAATGGATTAAATGCTCCAACCAAAAGACACAGGCTTGCTGAATGGATACAAAAACAAGACCCATCTATATGCTCTCTACAAGAGACCCACTCAGACCTAGGGACACATATGACTGAAAGTGAGGGGATGGAAAAAGATAACCATGCAAATGGAAATCAAAAGAAAGCTGGAGTAGCAATATTCATATCAGATAAAATAGACTTTAAAATAAAGAATGTTATAAGAGACAAGGAAGGACACTACATAATGATCAAGGGATCAATCCAAGAAGAAGATATAACAATTATAAATATATATGCACCCAACATAGGAGCACCTCAATACATAAGGCAACTGCTAACAGCTATAAAAGAGGAAATCAACAGTAACACAATAATAGTGGGGGACTTTAACACCACACTTACACCAATGGACAGATCATCCAAAATGAAAATAAATAAGGAAACAGAAGCTTTAAATGACACTATAGACCAGATAGATTTAATTGATATTTATAGGACATTCCATCCAAAAACAGCAGATTACACTTTCTTCTCAAGTGCGCATGGAACATTCTACAGGGTAGATCACATCATGGGTCACAAATCTAGCCTCAGTAAGTTTAAAAAAATTGAAATCATATCGGGCATCTTTTCTGACCACAACACTATGAGATTAGAAATGAATTATAGGGGAAAAAACGTAAAAAACACAAACACATGGAGGCTAAATGCTATGTTACTAAATAACCAAGAGATCACTGAAGAAATCAAAGAGGAAATCAAAAAATACCTAGAGACAAATGACAATGAAAACACGACAATCCAAAACCTATGGGATGTGGCAAAAGCAGTTCTAAGAGGGAAGTTTATAGCTATACAACCCTACTTCAAGAAACAAGAAAAATCTCAAATAAATAACCTAACCTTACACCTAAAGGAACTAGAGAAAGAAGAACAAACAAAACCCAAAGTTAGCAGAAGGAAAGAAAACATAAAGATCAGAGCAGAAATAAATGAAATAGAAACAAAGAAAACAATAGCAAAGATCAATAAAACTAAAAGCCTGTTCTTTGAGAAGATAAACAAAATTGATAAGCCATTAGCCAGACTCATCCAGAAAAAGAGGGAGAGGACTCAAATCAATAAAATTAGAAATGAAAAAGGAGAAGTTACAACAGACACCACAGAAATACAAAACATCCTAAGAGACTACTACAAGCAACTTGATGCTAATAAAATGGACAACCTGGAAGAAATGGACAAATTCTTAGAAAGGTATAACCTTCCAAGACTGAACCAGGAAGAAATAGAAAATATGAACAGACCAATCAAAAGTAATGAAATTAAAACTGTGATTAAAAATCTTCCAACAAACAAAAGCCCAGGACCAGATGGCTTCACAGGTGAATTGTATCAAACATTTAGAGAAGAGCTAACACCTATCCTTCTGAAACTCTTCCAAAAAACTGCAGAGAAAGGAGCACTATCAAACTCATTCTATGAGGCCACCATCACCCTGATACAAAAACCAGACAAAGATACTACAAAAAAAGAAAATTACAGACCAATATCACTGATGAATATAGATGCAAAAATTCTCAACAAAATACTAGTGAACAGAATCCAACAACACATTGAAAGGATCATACACCATGATCCAGTGAGATTTATCCCAGGGCCGCAAGGATTCTTCAGTATATGCAAATCAATCAATGTGATAGACCATATTAACAAATTGAAGAATAAAAACCATATGATCATCTCAATAGATGCAGAAAAACCTGTTGAGAAAATTCAACACTCATTTATGATAAAAACTCTCCAGAAAGTAGGCATAGAGGGAACCTACCTCAGCCTAATGAAGGCCATATACGACAAACCCACAGCAAACATCATTCTCAATGGTGAAAAACTGAAAGCATTTCCTCTAACATCATGAACAAGACAAAGATGTCCACTCTCAGTGCTATTATTCGACATAGTTTTGGAAGTCTTAGCCTTGGCAATCAGAGAAGAAAAAGAAATAAAAGGAATACAAATTGGAAAAGAAGAAGTAAATCTGTCACTGTTTGCAGATGACATGATACTATACATAGAGAATCCTAAAGATGACACCAGAAAACTACTAGAGCTAATCAATGAATTTGGTAAAGTTGCAGGATACAAAATTAATGCACAGAAATCTCTTGCATTCCTATACACTAATGATGAAATATCTGAAAGAGAAATTAAGGAAACACTCCCATTTACCATTGCAACAAAAAGAATAAAATACCTAGGAATAAACCTACCTCGGAAGACAAAACACCTGTATGCAGAAAACTATAAGACACTGATGAAAGAAATTAAAGATGATACCAACAGATGGAGAGATATACCATGTTCTTGGATTGGAAGAATCAATATTGTGAAAGTGACTCTACTACCCAAAGCAATCTACAGATTCAATGCAATCCCTATCAAATTACCAATGGCATTTTTTATGAATGAGAATAAAATATCTTAAAATTTGTATGGAGACACAAAAGACCCTGATAGCCAAAGCAGTCTTGAGGGAAAAAAACGGAGCTGGAGGAATCAGACACCCTGACTTCAGACTATACTACAAAGCTACAGTAACCAAGACAGAATGGTACTGGCACAAAAACAGAAATAAAGATCAATGGAACAAGATAGAAAGCCCAGAGTTAAACCCATACACCTATAGTCAACTAATCTATGACAAAGGAGGCAAGGATTTACAGTGGAGAAAAGACAGTCTATTCAATAAGTGCCGCTGGGAAAACTGGACAGCTACATTTAAAAGAATGAAATTAGAACACTCCTGAACACCATACACAAAAATAAACTCAAAATGGATTAAAGACTTAAATGTAAGACCGGACACTATAAAATTCTTAGAGGAAAACATAGGAAGAATATTTTTTGACATAAGTCACAGCAAGGTATTCTTTGATCCACCTCCTAGAGTAATGGAAATAAAAACAAAAATAATACGAAAAATAAAAATAAAATAAAATCATATTCCAGTCTGTGGCACAGCCATTCCAACACATGTGGCAGGAAACTGCCACCTCTCAAAGGCTAGTATACATTATATATATATATATATCTGTCTTCAATTATTCAGACAAATAAAGTTATCTATGTATACAGTAAGGACTAAGAGAGTTTCTTTTTTGCCCCTGAGCTCTGCTCCCAAAATGCCAAGACCGTCCATAGAAGAAACTTAAGCATCAATAGGAGTTAAGTTCTAGCAGGACAGATTCATGGCATCCCATTCCCATTTCAATTGGAAGAGCTCTCCTTTTGTGTGTCTAATAACTCTGACTTACATATAAGTAAGGAAGGATTCAACAACTGGAACAAATGTAAAACCCATTTGCTTTGGAAATGCATTGGTATATAATCCTTAAGTAATTACTGCATTCTTCTCCATTCTAATCTTTCCTCCATCTAGATCCTCATTTCCTCAAGGGCAAGCACTGTGTCATAATCAACTCTTTGACTGGCATGTTACCTCTTAAATTAACAGGTACATAGTAAAGCCATTAAAATAACCTTATTCACATACACTGAAAGCAAAGTAGCCATCATATTTTTAATAGAATTTATAGGGATATCAGTTAGATAGAGGCTGACAAAGATTGGTCAGAAAAGAATAGAGCAATCATAATTATAAAGTGAATAATTTTCAAAGAACAGTTGTTTTTTAAAACTTTAATGAATGCCTAGCATGTCTCCATGACATTGTCCTAAAATGGTATTTCATGTCCTGAAACACTGAATGACTCCAAAAGCAATAATTCTTTATTACTTAATTATACTTCTATTTCCTTTTACATTGGTGTCCAGGTGTCCTTATTTTTTTTGTCATCTGAGAGAAAAAGGAAATAGCTTTGCTTTTCATGTTTTGTAGAACATAGTCTGAAAAAAATGTTCTTCCACATCAAATGTTACCTGTTTAAAAAAAATAGAAAATGGTACATTGTATTCAAAACTACTAACCTCCAGTATCCATCCCCTTGAAGCCAGGCATAGTCATGTGACTTGCTTTTACTGCTGGCATGTGACAGGAAGTTGCATGTGTTTCTTCCAGGTGGAAGGTTTAAGGGACAATGTGTGCTTCCCCCTTCTCCCTTTCTTCTATGACATTTACGTCTGTCCTCAAGCAAGGCTGATAATGAGGAGCAGAGACCCAGCTGACCACCATAGTCATGTGGTGTGAGCAGGAAACACAAATGACGACAACAACAACAATTTTGATGTTTTAAGCATAGGAGTAAGAGTGAAAAAGTGGTTTGGGGATGTATATTTTTATTTTTACATGCGGAGTCTGAGTCCAAATGTGTTATCAGACTCTTTTGTGGTCTTCCTGTGAATCTGGGCCAAGTCACGATGTATAAAAACAAACCACACTGGTTTCCAGTCTCCCCCAAAAATCAGAGAAGGGGGAGATAGAACTGGTGCAGCTGTGACAACAACCTTATTGTTAGAGAGCAGGGCATCTAATTTATAAGTGTCTGGGAAGTTTGAATATGAAAAAAGAAGCTATGCATACCAGAGCAGGGAATTTTTCATTTAGAAGGAAAGCTTTCTTATGGATATTTGTTGATTAGTTATGTTGTATTCAAAAACCTGCATATAAGTTTAAATCTCTCATTTTTACTAATTTAAGTAGAATTATTAAATTCTAGAGTCCAGACTTAAAGCTACCTTGGACCAAGTTCCTTTAATCATTTAGGGACCTAGCATTCAACCCTTTTCAGCCCACAGATTATGTGTGGGCTTTGTGATGGAGAACAGCTAATTGTTCTTCCTGGTAAGTGTTAATCACACCCTCATTGCCTCCCATGGAAAACTTGCCAGGAACCCAAGCCAGTATTTAGACTATTGACATTAATTCTATCTCTCTCCTTCTCTAAGGTGATATATAGTAACTTCTAAGATCAAATTGTTAGACAAGCAAAAACATTTTCAAATTTCAGATATTTTATCTTTCATTTTATGCCACAGACATAAATTTACATCCAGCATTTGCTTCAATCACATGGCCCTCCACAGCTACCTAAGCAAGCCACCAGCAGAAACAAAGTTTAATAAAACCCTATATTTCCATAAAATGTAGCCTGAAATGTGTCATAGACCTCAGCCTCCCCCTACCAAACTGATAAACTAACATTTTATTTTTATTTATTTATTTATTTTTTGCTGTACGCGGGCCTCTCACTGTTGTGGCCTCTCCCGTTGTGGAGTACAGGCTCTGGACACGCAGGCTCAGCGGCCATGGCTCACGGGCCCAGCCGCTCCGCGGCATGTGGGATCTTCCTGGACCGGGGCACGAACCTGTGTCCCCTGCATCGGCAGGCAGACTCGCAACCACTGTGCCACCAGGGAAGCCCCTAACATTTTATTTTTAAAAGTGGCTTATTACTCTAAATATATTTGATTATTTAAGATACTAAAGGAAAAGACACTTCCAATAGTTGCAGTCTTTGATATGAAAATGTATGTGGACATGCTTTTTCATCATTAATTGACATACTATTTCAAAATAGCATAACTTTTGTATAATGTTCTTTATGGTAATGTGTATATTTTGGAATGAACTGTGACATGTTATCTGTATATTACACATCATCATACTTTTTGATTATCAGAGAGAAAGAATTTCACTGTGATCTTTTTATAAGAAGTGATAATTTATAAAAATAATATGATCCTGAAATATATGCCAGAGATGGTATGCAAGGCTGTAAAGTAAGCTGCTCTTTATGTTTTTTAAGGACTATGCCCTTATTTCTAAAATTTAATTGAACGAGATTGAAAATAAATTGTAGATAGTCACAAAGAAAGGAATGAATGCGACCAAAGAGTTAAAAATGAAAGCAGTGAAGAAATTCAAAGGGAGTATTATATGTTATTAAGTCATAGAAATGCTTTAAAATTTAAAAACAGAACTTGCAGTTTGAAAATGGGTGAAATAAAGAAGATATTTTCATTTTCAGCTTTAGAAATTACACAAATAAATAAGAAGAACAAAAAAATAGAAACATAAAACTCATGTTCCATGACACTATGAGATACCTTTAACTCTGTATCCTGACATGTGAGGAAGGCTGCCAAATATTTTGAAGTAAAATGGGGATGTAGAAAGATGCTGAGGGAGAGCTCCAGACACTGTGGATCTAATCAAGGCTGGCAAAGCCCAACTCTTCTTTGTCTGGGACAATATAGTTAGATAAATTGTCTAACAGCAAAAGCTTCCTTAGACAGGGTTTGGTAAAAAGAAGAAGAGGAAGGAGGGGCTAAATGAGGAAATACAAACCCAAAGATAAGCTATATTGTCAGAAGCGGTCTGTTAGTGAGGCATGGTAGAAGAGAAAGAACACATGTGAGAAGCCCTGAAATATCACTCTATTAGCTGGGGAAAAATAACTGATTAATATCCCCAAATTTATATTTTAAGGAGAATTCTTGGTGGTATAGAATATAGTCCTAGTCCTTCTCTTAACATATCACTCAACAGACAACTAGTTCAGGAAGAAGTAACCTCATTAAACGAGTATTTTTTTAAAAAAAGAAAAGAAAAGAACTGCTATAGAACTATTCAAATATATTCTAAGGGAAAAAAGGAAAAAGAATGGCAGGGAAAAAATCCTCACCAGGTATATATTTTTATAGTGTTGTTAAAAAACTGTGAACAAGTATTTGCCATTAATTTTAAAATGTTAAGAAGTTATTGCTTCTTTTAAATAGGAATTCTAATTATAGACATGAGAATGTAGGAATAATAGAATGAAGTAGCATAATGCAAGGAAACTTGAATTGTCATACTCAAAAGAAGTGGAAGAGAAGACAAAACCATCACAGAAATAAAGGCCACAGACAAACCTCTTAGATAGACTCATCCACCAGAGGGCAGACAGTAGAAGCAAGAACTACAGTCCTGCAGCCTGTGAAACGAAAACCACATTCACAGAAAGATAGACAAAATGAAAAGGCAGAGGAATATGTACCAGATGAAGGAACAAGACAAAACTCCAGAAAAACAACTAAATGAAGTGGAGATAGGCAAACTTCCAGAAAAAGAATTCAGAATAATGATAGTGAAGATGATACAGGATCTCAGAAAAGAATGGAGGCAAAGATCGAGAAAATGTAAGAAATGTTTAACAAAGGCCTAGAAGAATGAAAGAACAAACATCTAGAAGAATTGAAGAACAAGCAAAGAGAGATGAACAATACAATAAGTGAAGTGAAGAATACACTAGAAGGCATCAATAACTGAGAATAACTGAGGCAGAAGAATGGATAAATTACCTGGAAGATAGAATGGTGGAATTCATTGCTGGGGAAATGAAGACCAGCTAAGAGACCTCTGAGACAACATTTAATGCAACAACATTTACATTATAGGGGTCCCAGAAGGAGAAGTGAGAGAGAAAGGACCTGAGAAAATATTTGAAGAGATTATAGTAGAAAATGTCCCTAACATGAGAAAGGAAATAGCAGTTCAAGTCCAGGAAGTGCAGGGAGTCTCAGGCAAGAAAAAACTAAGGAGAAACACGCCAAGACACATAGTAATTAAATTGACAAAAATTAAAGACAAAGAAAAATTATTGAAAGCAGCAAGGGAAAAATGACAAATAACATACAAGGGAACTCCCATAAAGTTAACAGCTGATTTCTCAGCAGACACTCTACAAGCCAGAAGGGAGTGGGATGATACATTTAAAGTGATGAAAGGGAAGAACCTACAACCCAGATTACTTTAACTGGCGAGGATCTCATTCAGATTCAACAGAGAAATCAAAAGCTTTACAGACAAGCAAAAGCTAAGAGAATTCAGAACCACCCAACCAGCTCTACCACAAATGCTAAAGGAACTTCTCTAAGTGGGAAACACAAGAGAAGAAAATGACCTACAAAAACAAACCCAAAACAATTAAGAAAATAGTAATAGGAGCATACACATCAATAATTACCTTAATGTGAATGGATTAAATGCTACAACCAAAAGACACAGGCTCTCTGGATGGATAAAAAATCATGACCCATCTATATGCTGTCTACAAGAGACCCACTTCAGACCTAGTGACAAATACAGACTGAAAGTAAGGGGACAGAAAAAGATATTCCATGCAAATGGAAATCAAAAAAAAGCTGCAGTACAAATACTGATATCAGATACAATAGACTTTAAACTGAAGAATGTTACAAAAGACAAGGAAGGACACTACATAATGATCAAGGGATCAATCCAAGAAGAAAATATCTATCTATCTATCTATCTATTTATCTATCTATATATATGCACCCAACATAGGAGGACCTCAATACATAAGGCAAACACTAACAGCTATAAAAGAGGAAAGTGACAGTAACACAATAATAGTGAGGAAATTTAACACCTCATTTACACCAATGGACAGATCATCCAGACAGAATATTAATAAGGAAACACAAGTTCTAAATGACACAATAGACCAGATAGATTTAATTCATATTTATAGGACATTTCATCCAAACACAGCAGATTACACTTCTCAAGTGCACACGGAACATTCTCCAGGATAGATCACATCTTGAGTCACAAATCAAGCCTCGGTAAATTTAAGAAAATTGAAATAATATCAAGCATCTTTTCTGACCACAACACTATGTGATTAGAAATTAATTACAGGAAAAAAAAACGTAAAAAACATAAACACATGGAGGCTAAACAATACATTACTAAATAACAAAGAGATCATTGAAGAAATCAAAGAGGAAATCAAAAAATACCTAGAGACCAATGACAACAAAAACACGATGATCCAAAACTTATGGGATGCAGCAAAAGCAGTTCTAAGAAGGAATTTTATAGCAATACAATCCTACTTCAAGAAGCAAGAAAAATCTCAAATAAACCATCTAACTTTACACCTAAAGGAACTAGAGAAAGAAGAACAAAAAACCCCAAAGTTAGTAGAAGGAAAGAAATCATAAAGATCAGAGCAGAAATAAATGAAATAGAAACAAAGAAAACAATAGCAAAGATCACTAAAACTAAAAGCCTGTTCTTTGAGAAGATAAACAAAATTGATAAACCTTTAGCAATACTCATCAAGAAAAAAATGGAGAGGACTCAAATCAATAAAATGAGAAATGAAAAAGGAGAAGTTACAATGGACACCACAGAAATACAAAGCATCCTAAGAGACTACTATAAGCAACTCGATGCCAATAAAATGGACAACCTGGAGTAAATGGATAAATTGTTAGAAAGGTATAACCTTCCAAGACTGAACCAGGAAGAAATAGAAAATATGAATAGACCAATCACAAGTAATGAAATTGAAACTGTGATTAAAAATCTTCCAACAAACAAAAGTCCAGGACCAGATGGCTTCACCAGTGTATTCTATCAAACATTCAGAGAAGACCTAACACCCACCCTTCTCAGACTCTTCTAAAAAAATTGCAGAGTAAGGAACACTCTCAAACTCATTCTACCAGGCCACCATCACCCTGATACAAAAACCAGGCAGAGATACTACAAGAAAGAAATTTACAGGCCAATATCACTGATGAATATAGATGCAAAAATCCTCAACAAAATACTAGCAAACCGAATCCAACAACCATTAAAAGGATCATACACCATGATCAAGTCAGATTTATCCCAGGGCTGCAAAGATTCTTCAGTATATGCAAATCAATCAGTGTGATAGACCATATTAACAAATTGAAGAATAAAAACCATATGATCATCTCAATAGATGCAGAAAAAGCTTTTGACAAAATTCAACACCCATTTATGATAAAAACCCTCTGGAAAGTGGACACAGAGGGAACCTACCTCAACATAATAGAGGCCATATATGACAAACCCACAGCAAACATCATTCTCAATGGTGAAAAACTGAAAGCATTTCCTGTAAGATCAAGAGCAAGACAAGGATGTCCACTCTTGCCACTATTATTCAATATAGTTTTGGAAGTCCTAACCATGGAAATAAGAGAAGAAAAAGAAATAAAAGGAATACAGATTGGAAAGGAAGATGTAAAACTGTCACTGTTTGCAGATGACATGATACTCTACATAGAGAATCCTAAAGATGCCACCAGAAAACTGCTAGAGCTAATCAATGAACTTGGTAATGTTGCAAGATACAAAATTGATGCACAGAAATCTCTTGCATTCCTATACACTAACAACGAAAGATCAGAAAGAGAAATTAAGGAAACAATCCCATTCACGACTGCAACAAAAAGAATAAAATACCTAGGAATAAACCTACCTAAGGAGGTAAAATACCTGTACTCAGAAAACTATGAGACACTGATGAAAGAAGTCAAAGATGGCACAAACAGGTGGATAGATATACCATGTTCTTCGATTGGAAGAATCAATATTGTGAAAATGACTATACTACCCAAAGCAATCTACAGATTCAATGCAATCCATATCAAATTACCAATGGCATTTTTTACAGAAGTAGAACAAAAAAATCTTAAAATTTTTATAGAGATGCAAAAGACCCTGAATAGCCAAAGCAGTCTTGAGGGGAAAAAACAGCTGGAGGAGTCAGACTCCCTGGCTTCAGACTATACTACAAAGCTACAATAATCAAGACAATATGGTACTGGCACAAAAACAGAAACATAGATCAGTGGAACAGGATAGAAAGCCCAGAGATAAATCCACACACCTATGAGCAACTAATCTATGACAAAGGAGGCAAGGATAGACAATGGAGAAAAGACAGTCTCTTCAATAAGTGGTGCTGGGAAAACTGGACAGCTACATGTAAAAGAAGAAACACTAACTAACACCATACACAAAAATAAACTCAAAATGGATTAAAGACCTAAATGTAAGACCGGACACTATAAAATTCTTAGAGGAAAACATAGGAAGAATACTCTTTGACATAAGTCACAGCAAGATTTTTTTTGACCCACCTCCTAGAGTAATGGAAATAAAAACAAAAATAAACAAATGGGACCTAATGAAACGTAAAAGCTTTTGCACAGAAAAGGAAACCATAAACAAGACGAAAAGACGACCCTCAGAATGGGAGAAAATATTTGCCAATGAAAAACTGACAAAGGATTAATCTCCAAAATATACAAGCAGCTCATGCAGCTAAATATCAAAAAAAGAAACAACCCAATCCAAAAATGGGCAGATGACCTAAATAGACATTTCTCCAAAGAAGACATATAGATGGCCAGGAAGCACTTGAAAAGCTGTTCAACATCAGTAATTATCAGAGAAATGCAAATCAAAACTACAATGAGGTATCACCCCACACCAGTTAGAATGGGCATCATCAGAAAATGTACAAACAACAAATGCTGGAGAGGGTGTGGAGAAAAGGGAACACTCTTGCACTGCTGGTGGGAATATAAATTGATACAGCCACTATGGAGAACAGTATGGAGGTTCTTTAAAAAACTAAAAATAGAATAACCATATGACCCAGCAATCCCACTACTGGGCATATACCCAGAGAAAACCATAATTCAAAAAGATACATGCACCCCAATGTTCTTTGCAGCACTATTTACAATAGCCAGGTCATGGAAGCAACCTAAATGCCCATCAACAGACGAATGGATAAAGAAGATGTGGTATATATATACAATGCAATATTAGCCATAAAAAGGAATGAAATTGGGTCATTTGTAGAGACATGGATGGACCTAGAGATTGTCATACAGAGTGAAGTAGGTCAGAAAGAGAAAAACAAATACCGTACATTAACGCATATATGTGGAATCTAGAAAAATGGTACAGATGAACCAGTTTGCAAGGCAGAAATAGAGACACAGATGTAGACAACAAATGTATGGACACTAAGGGGGGAAAATGGGGGTGATGGTGATGGGATGAATTGGAAGATTGGGATTGACATATATACACTAATATGTATAAAATAAATAACTAATGAGAAGCTGCTTTATTAAAAAAAGAAGAAAGAAAGGCTACATTGGGGGCAACACAAAGAAGAATAGATTGTACTAAAATCACTGTAAGGAATATGAAATATTGTAAAGGTAGCAAACCACAGAAGACTTGAATGGTCAAAGTGCTCCTGAGAAAAAAGAATAAAGCCGGATGCATCACACTTCCTGATTTCAAACTACATTACAAAGCTATAGTAATCAAAACAGTATGATAGTGGTGTAAAAGCAGACATACAGACCAATGGAACAGAATTGGAAGCCCAGAAATAAACTCATGCATATTAGGTCTACTAGTATTTGACAAGGGAGTGAAGAATACTCAATGGGGAAAGGGTAGTCTCTTCAATAAATGGTGTTGGGGAAACCAGATATTCACATGCAAAAGAATGAAACTGGACAATACTACACCACTCACAAAAATTAACTTGAACTAGATTAAAGACTTAAATGTAAGACCTGAAACCATTATAACTTCTAGGAAAAAAAACAAAAAAAACACCCAGAGAATAAGCTCTTTGTCATTATTCTTGGCAATGATTTTTTCCAATATGATACCGAAAGCACAAGCAATAAAAGCAAACATTAATAAGTGGGACTATATTTATCTAAAAAGCTTCTTCACAGCAAAAAAACAATGCAAAAATGAAAAGACAACCTACTGAATGGAAGAAAATATTTTCAAACCATATATCTGATAATGGGTTAATCAAAATATACAAAGCACACATACAACTCAATAGCAAAAAATAAAACAAAACAAGCAAAACACCAAATAGTTTGATTAAAATATGAGCAGAGGACCTGAATCTATATTTTTTCCAAAGAAGTCATACAAATGGCCAACAGAAACATGAAAAGGTACTCAACATCACAAATCATCAAATGCAAATCAAAACCAGGATCACACCTGTTAGAATGACTATCATCAGAAAGATGACAAGGGTTGGTGAGTATGTGGAGAAAAGGGAACACTTATGCATTGTTGGTGGGAATGTAAATTGGTGCAGCCATTTTGGAAAACAGTATGGTGATCACTCAAAAAATTAAAAATAGAACTGCCATATGATCCAGCAATCTCACTTCTGGTACATATCCAAAAGAAATGAAAACAGGACAGGGTCTTGAAGAGATACCTGCATTACCATGTTCATTGCAGTATTATTCACAGTAGCCAAGACATGGAAACAACCTAAATGTCAATTAATGGATAAATGTATAAATAAATGGATAAGTATGTAATATTATTCAACCATAAAAAAGAAGGAATTCCTACCATTTGTGACACTACGGATAAATCTTGAGGCCAATGCACAAAGTGAAATGTCAGGTAGAGAAACACAAATACAGTATGATCTCACCTATCTGTGGAATCTAACAAATGTTAAACTCATAGAAACAGAGAATAGATTGGTGATTCCCAGAGACTGGGAGATGGGGGAAATGGGTAGATTTTGGTCAAAGGGTACAAACTTACAGTTATAAGATGAATATGTTCTGGACATCTAATGTACAGCATAGGAACTATAGTTAACAATACTGTTTGTATACTGGAAGATTGCTAAGAGAGTAGATCTTAAATGTTTTCATTAACATACACACAAAAAGTAACTATGTGAGGTGATGGATGTGTAAACTAACCTTATTGTGGTAATCATTTCACAATATATATGTATATAAAATTATCATATTGTATACCTTACACAATGTTATATGTCAATTATATCTCAATAAAACTGCAAAAACATAAATTTAACTTTCAAAATTAGGGAAAAGAAATGAAAATTAAAACAGTGATATATCTTTTTACTTATCAGATTAACAAAGGTCAAAGAATTTGTAACTATATAATTGATGAGAATGTATGGGAATTAGAAACTTTCCTACATGGTTTTTGGGAGTATAGCTTATCTATCCTCTGTGGAAAACAACTGTACCATAGCTATCCATAAATTGGGAAGTACCTATAATCTTTGGCCCAGTAATTCCATTGTTAGGAATTTATTCCACAAATATACTTCAATATTTCAAAACTATTTAGGTACAGGGTATTTATTTCAATATTATTGGTAACAGAGAAAAATATTGGAAATAACCTGTGTCCATCTTTATGAGACTAACTAATTTACAATGGAAATATGTACAATGAAATACCATGCAGCCATTAAACCTAATGAGGGAGCTCTGTACATATGAAGCCATCTCCAAGAATATTGTTAAGCAAGATATAGAACAGGTCAAAAAGTGCATGGCAATGATACAGAAAAAACAATAAGAGAAAGATAAAAAGACATAAAGAGTAGCTAACACAGGATAAACATCTCTGTGAAAAAGAAACTCAACAGAAGGAGATTAAAGACATGCTCCTCCTGGGTTCCGAGGTTGGAAGCACATTCCAGGAGACAGCATAGTTGAGAATTCGGGCTTTGGTGTAAGATTTCCTGGGGTCAAATTGCAGAGTTTTAGCTGCATGACCTGAAGCAAGAGAAGTCTCATAACTCCTTTATGCCATGAATTGATGATATCGTAAAAGAGAGACCATACAAATATTAAGCAAAAGAAGACTACTGTATTAATATTAATATCAGATAAGATAGATTTGAAAGCAAAAAGCATTGCTAGAAATGAAGGTATACATCACATGGTAATAAATGTAATGTTCCATGAAAAACATATATCATGAACTTCTATACACTTTAAATTATATTCAATAGATGAAAAACAAAAGAAATATATAGAAGCTTTAAATAAAGAACTTTATATAGCTCTAACCCCCCAAAATAAAAACATACATTCCTTAATTCCATAAATTCCATAAATATGGAATATTTGTCTTTTTAAAAAATTGTGTGCTCAGCCACCAAAGATATGTTAATTAATTCAAGAAATCAATACTATGTAGATCACATTTTCTGATGACAATGCAATTAAATACATAATCAACATTAAAAAGTAGTTTGAAAGAACCCATATATATTTGGATTTTAAAATATATTTCATATGTCAGGAAAATATTTAAATATAAATAACAATAAAATTAACACTATACATAGCATTTTAGGGATATAGCAAAAATGGATACATGGCTGCAAAAGCAGAGCCTTTAACATGTTTAAAATAAAGAGAGATTTAAAACAAATCAATTAAGTGTTTAACTCAGGAAGCTGGGGGAAATAAAGAAAAGAAACAAAAAAAGTATATCTAATTTAGGGACATAATAAAGATAAGAGCACAAATTAAAAAGTAGAAAATAAAGAGATGATACAGAGGATTAATAGACCCATAAGCTAAAGCTCTGATAAAAATTTTTAAAAATAAAGAGCACATATAACTAGCAATGAAAAGGAGACAAAAGTGTAGACATAATACAGATATTACAAATAAGAGGAACTTACTAAATCAATTGAAAATTTAGGTGAAATGGTAATTTTCTAGAAAAATTAAAATTACCGAAGTTGCCTAGAGAAAAAAATTGAAAACGTGAATAAACCAATAACTATTAAAGAAATTAAAAGTCTCTTTCAAAAGACACCAAGCCAAAATATCTTTAGAGGTATTTTTTAACAAACTTCCTAAAAACAAATATCTGTTATTTTATTATAAATTGTTTATGATAAAAGTCAAAGAAGAAAAGCTGGCTGGCTCAATTTGTGAGTCCAGTATGCTGTTGATACACAAATTAGGCAAGGATATTATAAATAAAGGAAACTATAGAACAGTTCCAATATGGACACAAAAACAATCCTAAATAAAATATTACAAGTGAAGTTCATCAGTATATTAAAATACACACACATCATGTTTAAGTAAGGTTTATTTCCAGGAGAGCAGAGCTGTTTCAATGTCAGAAAGTCTATCAACCGTATTAGCACATAATCAAATCATAGATGCAGGAAAAGGTAATAATATTTATTTATTTAATAAATACTGATTTAGCACCTACTATGTGTTAAGCATTGCCCAAGCAATAGGGATATAACAGATAAATAAAGAGAAAAATTCTTTGCCTCATAGATTTTGCATTCAAGTGGATGAATCACATAATCAAACGGCTAAACTGTATAATGTCATGATGTAATATTTGCTACAAAGAAAAACAAAACAGTATGAGATAGAATATGATGTAGAATGCTGTTTTGAGAAGATACCTGGATGAAGTGAGGAAGTGAGACAAAATTTTTAGTGAGCGAACACATCAGGCAGAAGAACTGTGAGTGCAAAGGCTCCATGGTAGGAATCTGCTTGGATCAAGGAGGAATATTTAGAAGCATGCTTGGCAGGCATAAAGAGAAATAAGGTGGGTGGAGGATCTGAGAAAAATGTAAGAGATTGAAGAGAATGCTAGAACCCAGATCATGTATGGTTTTATATACCAAAATAAGGCCTTTGGATTTTATTCTAAATGTGATGGGCAAACCTTGAAGATTGTTCAGAAGATGAGTTACAAGATCTGATTTGTGTTTTAAGCAACCTCTCTGGCTACTATGTAGGGGATAATCTATACTAGGGCAAGTATAACTGATATCAAAACCAGTCAAAAAAGGAGGACCAGTTAGGAGGAAACCATAGTACCCCAGATGACATGACTTGGTGTCTTGTACTAGGGTAATTGCAGTGATGAGAGTGATTAAGTCGATTCATGGATAAAATCTGATAGCAAATGAATTGATCAGGGCTTTCCAGAGAAAAAGAACCAATAAAAAGTAAATACATTTTATTATAAGGAGTTGGCTTGCACAGCTATGGAGGCTGACAAGTTTTAAGATCTGCGGTTGGCAAGCTAGAGACCCAGGATAGCTAATAGTGTAGTTCTAGTCCAATCCTAAATCCTGAGAACCAGGAGAACCTATGATATAATTCCAGCCTGAAGGCTGGTAAGCTTGAGACCCAGAAAAAGCCAATGTTTCAGTTTAAACCTGAACATAGGAAAAAAAAATCGATGTCCTATCTTGAAGGTGGGTCAAGCAGGAGGACTTTCCTTTTACTCACTGGAGGGTTAAACTTGTGTTCTCTTCTGGTTTTCAGCTATTGGATGGGGCCACCCACTTTAAGGAGTGCAATCTGCTTTACTTATGCTATAGATTCAAATCTTAATCTTGTCCAGAAAAAATGGTTGACCAAAGTGTCTAGGCACCCCATGGCCCAGTCAAGTTGACACATAAAATTAACCATGACAGCAAACTAAGACTAGTCCCTAGTAAAGAATATTTATGGAAAACCTATAGATATCACACATAAAGGTGAAATTTTAAAAGTGTTTCCAGCAGCAAGACAAGGATATTGCTATAATCACTTGTCTATTGAAGGTCTCATTCAGTGCAATAAAAGAAGAAAGGTCAAGGTATAAAATTTAAAAAAGAAACAATAAAACTTTCCTTACTTGTAAAAAAATATATAATTTTAAACAAAGTAAAGCCAAGAGCTCATAAAGCTACTAGAACTAATAAGAAAGTTCCATAAATTTACTGGGCTCAAATCAGCATACTAAAACCATTGTCACTTCAACAAAACAATAATAACCAGCTAGAAAATCAAACAGAAAAAAGGCACTATAAAATACCTAGTAATAAACCTAGTGTATAATGGTTAAGACTTCTAACGGGAAAACAAAATATATTTGAAAGACAAAAAAAGATTTGTATACAGATGTACACTGCTACATTGAAGAATTGTAAAGATGTCAGTTACCCTTCAAAATACTCTATAAATTTAATAAAATTCTAACCAAAATCAAAAAGAGACTATGAAACTTAGCAAGTGAGTATTAAAATTAATATGGAAACACAAAGAATCAAGAATAGCCAAAATAAATTTGAAGAAGAAGATGGGGGAGGGGTAAATTTGCTTGACCAAATATATCAGGAATTTACAGAGCTATAGAGAATGAGACAGTGTGGTATTGGCATAGGAAGAGTCAAATAAACCAAAGGAACATGATAGAGAACTAAGAAACAGATGCTTGTATATGTGGAAACTTGAACTATGACCAAGGTGGCACTACAAATCAATGAGGAAAGGCAGAACTATTCAATAAATGGTACAAGAGCGATTCGTTAACCATATGGGAAAAATTAAGTAATATTGGATCCCATTCTCACACCATATACAAAAATGAATTCCAGATGGATTAGAGATCTAAACATTAAAAGCAGCTTTTGGTAGAAAATATAGAACATCTTCATAACATTTAGTTGTGGAAAATTTTCTTAGACAAGATACAAAAAGTAGAGCAAAAGATTGGTAATTTGATGACGCCAAGATGAATTTTAAAATCCTCTTATGTTCAACAAAGACACAGAAACAAAGTGAAAAAATAACCACAGCCTGTAAAATACATATAAATCACAAAGGAATTTGTTATTTTTTCCTAACCAAAGAATGAACAAGTCCATTAACAGGAAACTCAAAGAGAAAGTAACCTAAGTGAATAATAAACATATGAAAAGATGCTCAACCTACTAATAATTTTTTTTGTGTGTGGGGGGAAATAACAGTGAGATATCATCTCAAACAGGCAACATTTAAATTATGACAGTATCAAGAGTTTTCATGGTTACAGAGTAACAGTAACTCTCATATACTGCTATGCAGCATGTGACTTGATATCATTACTTTGGAGAGCAATTTTGAAATACCTGGTAAAGTTGATGTTCATACTCTTCAGCTTAGTAATTCCCCTGCTAGGTATATAACTTGGAGAAAATTTGAGTGCAAGTGAATGGGTGCAAAAATATTTATTTCAGCATGGTCTCTAATGAAAAAATTTAGAAACAGAAATGTTATTCAACAGGAGAGTATATGAATAAATTGTGATATAGTCATATAGTGGAATACTATATAGCATTTTAAAAGAATGCACTAAGATGAACAGTGAAAGCATAGAGTGATGGGAAAAAAAGCAAGTTGCAGAATGATATGTACAGTAGTATAACATTTAAGTAAACTTTAAAAACCAGTAAGCATTACCACATCATGTAGTATTATCTACACTGATGAATATATAAATATTGAGTGAAGATACAACTTATGAATGGGACGTATAAAACACTAAATCTGTGACTATGGCAGGAAGGCAAACTAATAATGAGATAAAGAAATGATACTCAAATAACTTCTACTGTATCTATTAAGTTTCAAATTTTTGGAACAAATACAGTCATTTTGATATACTTTCCTAAAGCTGTATGGTGAATAGGATGTAAAGGTATTTATCTTTTGTTATTTTCCATAGGGTTGCCCTACTTCAGAGAGAACCAGTCACATCATAATCAATATGAAAGGTGTCCCATGGAGCTGTGAGGTCCACAGCTTGTGTGATAATTTGAAGCAGTATGTTATCTATATGTCTGAAAAGTTTCAAAAGATTTTTAAACATTTAATGAGGTGAGAAAGCAAAGTGCCTAGTAGAATGTATAATAGCCTATTATTTGTTTTATATATTTATACATTTACAAGCATGACACAGCTCTGGAATAATAACAGAAAAGTGCCCACAATTGTGCTTCCTGCATTTGGGGGACAGGACATGAAAAAGTTGTATTTACTGTGTATTCTTTTGTACCCAATGACTATATTATTGATTTAAAAATTAAATATTTTAAGTGGAGGGAGATGGGATCAAGATGGTGGAGGATAAGGACATGGGGCTCACCTTCTCCCACAAGTACATCAAAAATACATCTACATGTGTAATGATTCTCACAGAACACCTACTGAATACTGGCAGAAGACCTCAGACCTCCAAAAGGGCAAGAAAATCTCCATGTAACTGGGTTGGACAAGAGAAAAATGAAGAAAAAAAAGAGAGAGAAAGGAATAGGGACAGGACCTGCACCCCTGGGAGGAAGCTGTGTAAGAGGATAGGTTTCTGCACACTGGGAAGTCCTGTCACTGGTGGCGAGATCAGCCAGAACAGAGGGGGAGCTTCAGGGCCTTGGAGGAGAGTGCAGCAACTGGTTTGCAGAGGGAAAAGCAGAGAGAGACCTGCAGAGAGCGTCTGTGCTGCTGCCCGGCACTCCCCAGCTTGAGACACTTGTCCTCTGGTGTGGGCAGGGGCTGGGTGCTGAGGCTTAGGCTTCGGAGGTCAGACCCAAGGAGAGGACTGAGGTTAGCTGCATGGAGACAGCCTGAGGGGGCTCGGGTGTGGTGTACCAAAACTGAGGGTGTACGGGAAGAAGCCTGGCCCTGCCAGAGATGCAAGACATCATTGATGGGAGGCACACAAGAGGGGCAGGACCATCACAGGAGCTTTTTTCTTCATGTGTGCTCTCAGGTCTCCAAGGGCAGGTGCAAGCAGGCATAACCTGCCAGTGCCATCTCAGATTCCAGGGGAGGGTGTGGGCCACTGCCACTGCCAAGGGTCCCACAAGCAGGAGCCAAGCACTGGCCCTGCCTTTGTGGGAGCACATGTAGGCCATAGACTTGCACACCCCCTATCAAGGGGATAATGGCCAGCACATGCTGAGAAAAGAGATGGCAAACATCCAAACTAAAAGCAGCCCTTGAGCCAAAAAAATATTAAACCCACACAAGCTACACAAGGATGTTCCTGAATATAAATAGCCCTCTAAGAATACAGTAGATAATTGATTCTCCTAAACTCACAGAGTAAGAGAAATATAAGTAACATGAAGAAGCAGAGGAACCACTCCCAGTTAAAAGACAAAGATACTTCCCTGAAAGAACAAACAATGAAACAGATCTCTTCAGTCTAATAGACACTGAGTTCAAAAAGGAGGTAATGAAAGTACTGAAGGAATTAAAAGACTATCAACAGAAATGCAGAATACTGTAAAAAGGAACTAGAAACTATAAGAAGGAGCCAAGAAAAATTAGAAAATTCATTTGCTGAGACAAAAGCTGAGCTAAAGGTAATGAATAGCAGAATGAATAATGCAGAAAAAAGTACAAGTGATCTGGAAGATAAAATAATGGAAATTGCCCAATCTGAACAGCAGACAGAAAGCCAGATGAAAGAAACAAAAATGAAAGCAAAGTGTAAGACCTATGGGGTAATATAAAGCATGCCAATCTCCACATAATAGGGATTCCAGAAGGAGAAGAAAGAAAAGGGGATTAAAATGTATGAAGAAATTATGGCTGAAAACTTCCTAAACATATAAAAGGAAACATATCCAGATACAGGAAGCACAGAGGGTCCAAAACAAGATGAACCAAAACAGATCTATATGAAGACATATTATACTAAAAATGGCAAAAATTAAAGCTAAAGAGAGGATTCTAAGGGCAGCAAGAGAAAAACAAAGAGCTAAATACAAGGGAATCCTCATAAGGTTATCAGCTGATTTCTCTACAGAAACGCTGCAGGCCAGAAGGCAGTGGCAAAATATATTCAAAGTCTTGAAAGGGAAAAATATGCAACCTAGAATACTCTACCCAGCAAGATTATCATTTAGAATAGGAGGAGAGATAAATTCTCAGACAAACAAAAACTAAAAGAATACAGCAATACTAAACTTATCCAAAAAGAAATATTGAAATGTCTTCTCTAAATAGAAAAGAGGCAAGAAGATATAGGAAAGAGAAAATCACAACTGGAAAGTAAGTCACTTAAATAAGCCAGTATACAGATAAAAAAAAAAAAAAAAAAAAACAACCCACTTGTGAAAGTGATGATAAACACAAGGAATAGCAAAAGGATAAACATGAAAATGTAAAAGAGGACATCAAAATCATAAAATTTGGGGAAGGAGAGCAAGAAAATGTTGATTCTTTTTTTTTTTAAATGGATTTGAGACTACATGACTATCAGTCTAAGGCAAGCGGACATAGGAAGGGGTTAACATACTGAAAATGGTAATCACAAATCAAAAACATACAATAGATTAAAAAAAACAAAAAGAAGAGAACATAAGCATAAAATAAAAGGAAATCATCAAACCACAAAAAGGAAAAGAAAAAGAAAGGAACAAAGAAGAAACAGAATCAACTCAAAAACAAGGTTTAAAATGGTAATAAATAACATATTTATGAACAATTACCTTAAATTTCAGTGGACTAAATGCTCAAATCAAAAGACATAGAGTAGCAGACTGGATAAAAAAGAAAAACAAGAGCCTACAATATGCTGCCTACAAGAGACCAAATTTAGGGCAAAAACACACATAGATTGAAAGTGAGGGGATGGAAAAAGATATTTCATGCAAATGGAAATGACAAGAAACCCAGAGTTACAATACTCATATCAGACTATATAGACTTTAAAACAAAGTCATAAAGAAAGATAATGAAGGACACTATATAATGATAAAAGGATCAAAACAAGAAAAGGATTTTGCACTCATCAATGTATATACACCTAATATAGGGTCACCCAAATACATGAAACAAATACTAACAGACATAAAGGGAGAAACTGATGGGAATACAATGATAGTAGGAGACTTTAAAACCCCTTTCACATCAATGGACAGATCTTCCAGACAGAGAATAGATAAGGCAACAGAGGTCTTACATGATACAATAGAACAGTTAAACTTAATTGATATTTTCAGGGCATTACATTCAAAAAACCAGAATACACATTCTTTACAAGTGCACATGAAACATTCCCTAGGATTGATCACATACTAGGGCAAAAAACAAGCCTCAACACATTTAAGAGTATAGAAATTATTTCAAGCATCTTTTCTGACCACAACAGCATGAAGCCAGAAATCAACCATAGGAAAAGAAATGAGAAAATGTGGAGACTAAACAAAACATTACAAAAAAACCAAAGGGTCAATGAGGAAATCAAAGAGGAAATTTTAAAATACCTTGAGACAAATGACAATGAAAACGCAACTGATACAAAATCAATGGGATGCAGCAAAAGCCATTCTTAGAGGGAAGTTCATAGTGATACAGGTCTTCCTCAAAAAACAAGATGAAATAAATAAATAAATAAGCTAACCTACAACCTAAAAGAATTAAAAAAGAACAAACAAAACCTAAAGCCAGCAGAAGGAAGGAAATAACAGCAGAGAGGAAATAAGTAAAATAGAGATTAAAAAACAAAATAGAAAAAAATCAATAAAACCAAGAGCTGGTTCTTTAAAAGGGTAAACAAAATTGACAAACCCCTGGCCAGGCTCACCAAGAAGAAAAGAGACAGAACCCAAATAAACAAAATAAGAAATGAAAAGGGAGAAATCTCAACAAATACTGCAGAAATACAAAAACAAAAACAAAACAAAAAACTATAAGAGAATACTATGAACAATTATATGCCAACAAATTTGATAAAAGAAATGGACAACTTTCTAGAAACATATTGCCCATCAAAATTGAATGAAGAAGAAATAGATAATTTGAACAGACTGATCACTAGAAGTGAAACAGAGTCCGTCATAAAAAAAAAACTTCCAACAAGCAAAAGTCATAATATACCACATTAACAAAAGAAAAGACAAAAAACACATGATCATCTCAATAGATGCAGAAAAAGCATTTGACAAAATTCAACATCCAATCATGGTAAAAGCTTTTACCAAAGTGGGTATAGAGGCAACATATCTCAAAAAGCCATTTATGACAACCCGCCAGCCAATATAATACTCAATGGTGAAAAGCTGAAAGCCTTCCTTGTAAAATCTGGAATAAGACAAGGATGCCCACTCTCACCGTTTCTATTCAACATAGTACTGGAATCCTAGCCACAGCAAGCAGACAAGAAAAAGAAATAAAATGTATCCAAATTGGAAGGGAAGAGGTAAAACTGTCACTATATGCAGTTGACATGATACTATATATAGAAAACCCTAAGGACTTCACACAAAAATCACCAGAACTGATAAATGAATTCAGCAAAGTAGCAGGATACAAGATTAACATTCAGAAATTGGTTGCATTTCTTTACATTAACAATGAAATATCAGAAAGGGAATGTAAAAAATAATATATACCCTTTAAATTGCAACAAAAAACCCAAAATACTTAGGAATAAATGTGACCAAGGAGGTTAAAGACTTATACACTGAGAACTGTAAGAAATTAATAAAGGAAATTGAAGATGATTCAAAGAAATGGAAAACTATCCCATGCTCTTGGCCTTACTACCCAAAGCAATCTACAGATTTAATGAGATCCCTATCAAATTACCCATGATATTTTTCACAGAACTAGAACAAATAATCCAAAAATGTATTTGGAACCGTAAAAGACCCTGAATTGCCAAAGCAGTTCTGAGGGGAAAAAAAAAACAAAGCAGAAGGCATAAACCTCCCAGACTTGAGACAATATTACAAAGCTACAGTAATGAAAACAGTGTGATATTGGTACAAAAACAGACATATGGATCAATGCAACAGAATAGAGAGCTCAGAAATAAACCCACACACCTACAGTCAATTAATCTTTGACAAAGGAGGCAAAAATATAAAATGGGAAAAAGACAGTCTCCAGTCTCTTCAGCAGACTGAAGAAATACAGGGAAAGTTGGACAGCTCCATGTAAATCAATGAAGTTAGAACACACCTTCTTACCACACACAAAAATAAACTCAAAATGGCTCAAAGACTTAAACATAAGACAGGAAACCATAAAACTCCTAGAAGAGAGCATAGACAAAACATTCTCTGACATAAATCCTACCAATGTTTTCTTAGGTCAGTCTCCCAAGGCAATAGAAATAAAAACAAAATACTCAAATGGGACCTAATCAAACTTAAGAGATTTGCACAGCAAAGGAAACCATAAACAAAACAAAAAGACAACCTATGAAATGAGAGAAAATATTTGCAAACAATGCAACCAATAAGTGTTTAATCGCCAAAATATACATAAAGCTCATACAACTCAGCAACAACAACAAAAACCTAATTGAAAAATGGGCAGAAGACCTAAATAGATGGTCAACAGGCCCATGAAAAGATGCTCAACATCACTAATTGTTAGAGAAATGCAAATCTAAACTACAGTGAGGTACTACCTCACACCAGTCAGAATGGCCATCATTAAAAAGTCTACAAATAACAAATGCTGGAGAGGGTGTGGAGAAAAGGGAGCTCTCCTACACTCCTGGTGGGAATGTAAGTTGGTGCACCCACTATAGAAAACAGTATGGAGGTTCCTCAGAAAACTAAAAATAGAATTACCATATGGTCCAGCAATCCCACTCTGGACAAAACTATAGTTCAAAAAGATACATGCACCCCTATGTTCATAGCAGCACAATTCACAATAGCCAAGACATGGAGACAACCTAAATGTACATCGACAGATGAATGGATAAAGAAGATGTGGTACATATATACAATGGAATACTACTCAGCCATAAAAAAGAACAAAATAATGCCATTTGCAGCAAAATGGATGAAACTAGAGATTATCATACTAAGTGAAATAAGTCAGAAAGAGAAAGACAAACACTATATGATATCACTTATAACTGGAATCTAAAATATGACAGAAATGAACAGAAAGAGACTTACAGTCATAGAGAACAGATTTGTGTTTGCCAAGGTTGGGGGAGGGAGACAGATGGACTGGGAATTTGGGGTTAGAAGATGCAAACTATTACATTTAGAAAGGAGTAACAACAAGGTCTACTGTAGAGCACAGGGAACTATATCCAATCTCCTGGGATAAACCATACTGGAAAAGAATATAAAAAAGAATGTATGTATGTGTATAACTGAGTCACTTTGCTGTACAGCAGAGATTAACACAACATTGTAAATCATCTATACTTCAATTTAAAAAAATATAATTTAAGTGTAAAACCCATTTTTACTATGTATTTTCATTTTATACTCTTCCTTAAATCCTTTACCTAGAAGTCACCCCACCTTAAAAAAGAAAGTCACCTCTCTTTCTTTTTCCTCTAGAATCTATTATATGTGACCATTTTAATAATTAGAGGACGCGTTTGAGTTGTTTGTTAGTCAGTCAGTTACATAGTGTACATCTTTATATACACACATACACACATATCCCATACTACCCTGGGGTGGTTTCAAGAAATTGAGAACTGAATTGTGTGGTTTTTAAAGCATACAACACAACAGTCCTACTTCTCAAGCAAATACCACAAACAGTCCCTATCTTCTGGCCCCTCACCTGGCATTTTGGAGGCCAGGATCATTTCATATTTGTCTCTATCCTCAGCACGTGAACAAATGTTTGATGAAAAAGTGAATAAAGAAACACTTTCCAAAGTATTCTTTATATTTATAATATGATTGTCCAGGACCTACCATACCTTTCTAGGGTGAATATAAGAATACTTCTTAGAAACCTGAACTATCTTCATGGAAAGTGAATCTTCATGGAAGAGAGTCAGATACTGTTGTTTTCAAATAAAATATATTTCAGTTAAGATGATTTAAACTGGAAGTACCAAAGCTATAAAACAATTTCTTACAATGGCTATTTCCCTATCAGTTGGGAATAAACTTGGAAGGTAAGGCTTATACTTAAAGTTCTATGGAGAAGTTTCAGTGTCTGAAAATAAATGAGCTGAACAGATTTCCCGCTCCCTCAACTACTTAAGACAAGCTACCGCTCTCATAAAGTATGAACTCAATCCTGGAATTTACTGAGTTGGGTTTTTTTGCCCCTGTTAACTGTGTGGCATCAACTTCAGAAGCTTTATTAAAACAGTTGTGTCAGAGGCCTTGATGAGTTAATGCCCAGCTGGGTTTTAAAGTCTTAATTCTTCATTCAAATAGTAATTAAACTCCAAAGCTTAACTCAGTTAAAACTCTTTGTTCTTCCATTGAACGGGTAGCATGCTTCTCATGGCAGGGGGTTCCTAAACTCTCTAAGCCCTGATTAAAATATTTTTTACAAACATAACACACAATCACCTGATATTATGTAGCTGCTTTTTTTTCTTTTAATCTCGTGGTAAAAATGTAAACTGATAACAGCAAATTTTTTTTCTTTTACACTAATTTATTTAATTCTACCAATTATTTTTACTAAAGATTTTATCAGTGAATAAGTAATTCATACTTACTAGAAAATTTGGAAGATACAGAAAAATGGAAAGTGAAAAATAAATAAAAGATCTATAATCCTCTCACTTAAAGATAACTCCTATTTAAAGCTTGAGTTTTCTTTATTTCCATGTAGTCTTTTCTGCATGCATGATTTTTTGGTTTGGGTTTTACATCATTATAACATACCACAGGAAGCATCAATTTTTTTTTTTTTTTAAACAAAATGATACAAGCTAAATAAAACCTTTCGGGCCAGTATGGCCAACACTTTTTTTGTTTGTTTGTTTAAGCAGGATCAACTAAATCAAACTTTGGTTGTATTTTCTTTGGCATGATTCTTAATTAGTTTCTTTAGTTCATTCTGATGAACTTAAAAGCTGTGTGGTTTAACAGAAAGAACAGGCAGTTTGGAATCTCACCAATCAAGGTTTGGATTCTAGTTTCACCTCTTAGTATAGTAACTGTATTTCTTAGGTATGTTCAGTTTAACAAATATGTTTGTGGTCCATTTTTTGGTTTGTTGGGGTTTCTTTTTTTGGATGACAGACTCTGTTAATCAATATGAAGCCATGTATTTAACCTCTGGGAATTCCCGTTCCTTACTTTGCGCAATGAGAATAAGGCACCATTTCTTGCAGGGGCGATGAGAGTAGGAGAGGCAGTGTGTGAAAAGTAAGTACCACCAAGTGCATGCACACTGACGGGATGGAGACTATTGCGGTCACTTAGCAAAATCCTCATAGATTTTTAAACACACTAGCTTCAAACTACACAGACCATTAATGACAGAAACAAAAGTAGTTCATTCCAAAGGAGTTAACTCACCCTGAAGAAACTGTTTAAAGTACATCAACCAAAGGGCTTCTGAAAGATTTCACACTAGCTGTACACTAGCTGCTCTTTGCTCAGAAGATCTGTAGGAGACCAGCAAGTTGCGACAAAGAAGAGGAAGGAGGAGGGGGAGGGTAGGATGAGGAGGAGGGGGAGGGTAGGATGAGGAGGAGGGGGAGGGTAGGATGAGGAGGAGCAGGAAGCAAGGAAGGAGGGAAGGAGCTAGGGAGGGAGGAAAGGAGGGAGGGAGGGAAGAGAGAAGGAAAGAGGGAAGCCAGGAAGGAAAGAAAAATGGGTTTGACTCTGACAGGAAGACTCAAGAAGTATGGGCAGTATGACCTGATTAGAAAAAACACAAGTGGCTGTAAACAGCTGAAGGAGGTAAATCCTGAAAGAAGAGGAATTCTGCTATGACTATCAGATGAGAAGGGAACATTAGAGAGTAGTGGTGTGGCTGGTGGCAGTAAAGGATGAATTGGTTTCACAGCTGGGTGGGATAGTCACCGTGATTTTATTCCAAAATACAGACTTTTTGGAACAGAAGTAGACCACTAATTGCCCTCTTCTGACATGAAAATCTGGGAAAAGATTGTGTTACCTCAAGTCCATTGGGTTAATTACCTTCTGGGAATAGTCTGATACTACTGACAGTGTATCTATCATCAAAAAAGTCCTAACATTGGCCAAACTGTCACACATACTATCCACCATCTAATTTTTCCCCCCCAGAGCATCTTTGAAAGGAAAAGGAGTTAAGGGCAGGTGAGGGAGGAAAGCAATGGTATGCCTTCCTCTCACCGAGGGAGGTAACTTTTGATTGTAATGAAATAAATAACCTAATTGTTGGGTTTATCTTTCTAATCTTTTAAATAAACACCAACAGAAAAGGAATACACATTTTACAACAAGCTCTATTTTTTTTTTTTTTTTTTTTTTTTGCGGTACGCGGGCCTCTCACTGTTGTGGCCTCTCCCGTTGCGGAGCACAGGCTCCGGACGCGCAGGCTCAGCGGCCATGGCTCACGGGCTTAGTTGCTCCGCGGCATGTGGGATCTTCCCGGACCGGGGCACGAACCCGTGTCTCCTGCATCGGCAGGCGGATTCTCAACCACTGCGCCACCAGGGAAGCCCAACAAGCTCTATTTTAATCCGACAATACTAAGTTGCATTAACTTGGCATTTTGTTTTCTTCATTGTTTTTAAAAGAGAGCACTTAAAAGTGTATGTTAAAATGCACGTAGTGTGTAAATACTGGTGAAGAACTGAAACTATGAACTTGGGTTTGGAGGCAGACAGAGCGCTGCAGGGATAGGTTTATGGGAATCAGTGGCCAGACAGCCAGCTACACTTCAGCAGCTCCGTTCTGATCCCTCCTCACTAAAGCAATGCCGCGATGATGATAAATAAGTGGAAATTCTTCTGATAAGTTTTTCAACGTAATTATTGAAACTCATATGTGGTAATCTTTTCCTAATTCTCTGGTTTATAAGTTTTTTTTAAAGGTTTTATCTTTTTAAAGAGAATTGCTAGCTTAGCCTGTTGTCTAGCAAATCAGAAGTATCGGCATTTTGACGGCACATTCAAATATGTTTTACATTCTCTCTCCCTTCCTTTGCCCCTTACAGGTAGGTTTAACTCGGTCTCATGTAAAGAATGGACCAAAATTAGGATTGTTTCCCCCATTCTTTAGCAGCTATAATCAGTACCACTTTTCACCAATTTTACTCCTTTTTTTCTGAAATGTGAAAATCTCCATCTTAAAGAATTTTAATCCAAGGTATCGCTCCCATGTACTGTAGATTATTTCTTTTTATGAACTTTGGAAAGAGCTGAACAAAGGCATTGACAGTAAAAAACTGAAAGATACAAAATCATTATACAAAATCTTTACCTGTATTTAAGATAAAATTAGATTAGTAAGAAAGTAGCATCAAAAAAGAAAAGCAATGTCTACATGAAGTCAAAAACACTATTTTTTAAAATATTGAAGTAGGAATGAAAAAAAATGAAATAAATGTGTAAGAATTACTATATTTGGGGAATAATAACTTTGAGAAGAATTATATCCAAGAAGAGGCAGATATCATCACAGTAGTTCTTTGATGCTCTATTTCTGAGTGTTTTCTTTAAAAATGAGGTTTTAATTATTAAAGGAATGTTTAAAATGAATCATTATATATATGTACTACTTTAAAAAATCTATTGTGAATACCATGTATCAATCATTTTACACCTTTGAAGTTTATACTTTGACATCTTAAAGCAATGAAGAAAAATCAAATTCAAGCCCCAGGGTATAAACAGTAACAGGGAAAGTTCAGGTTGAATTTTTTTTCCATGTTAATGATGGTGAGAGTGGGTTTAATTCTTTATTGCACAGACTGGACCTTTATTTTGATACAGTTTCTCTCCTTAGAAAACTGCATGAAAACGGCTGACTTACAGCAGACAAGAGAATTTCTTGCTGTAAGGAACAAATGTAATGCTTAATCAAATTTCTCATAGCTTGAGAAGTGCCACAGAAATCCACACAGATATGGTAGAATGCCAACTGGCTTGGGCACAAAGCTCCCAGCTTTGTTGAAAACATCCAAATGCAGTGAAAATATGACACTTTAGAAAATATCGTCCTCTCTCTTTTTTGGTGTATCACAAACATTTTGGTTCTGGGTTTCCCCCCAGTTTCTCCTATTTACTAATACCATCACACATATTATAGTTCTAGATTCCTTGGCATGTTATAACTGGCATAGCTTGTTTATTCTTCTTCCAAGAAATATTTTATGTCTAACATTTTTTCGTATTTCGTGATGCATACTGATAACAAAAGGGTTTCTAGTAGTTTTTGTGTTTCAGATGAGAAAAGAAAAAAAAAGATATCACACATCATGTACTGTCCAAAATAAACAAAACTGAAATGCTTTCAAGCATTTGGTTTGCTGTAGCTTTAAAAGTGCTGGGACTTGAAAGGAGAGTCTTTCAAAAAGGACTTTAACAATGGAGTATATTAAAGGAATAAAGATTAATATATGAGAAAAAAAATCCACTAAACTTTTTTGAGCATCTTTTTAGTCACATACTCAGTAATTTTTTTCTCCGTTCTTACTTAAAAACTTGTGAATTCTTATTTCAAATAATTAATAATGTTTCTCCTTGACTAATTAAAATCACCCTCTAGATTTGAGGAGGATAGTAGAATTTATTGTTCTAACACTATGTTTAACTTTCAAGGAAAAATAATAGTCTTAACCATTATGTGGCCCAGAGAATTAGCACAGGCATTTTTCCCATTTCCAAAATATGTTGCCATTTTAATTATGAAGCACTTACAAAATTATTTCTTCCATTCATGTAAGGAAAAATTGCGTCATCCAATTTCAAGATTTAGAGATTTTTCACTTTTAGCACAAATAATTTTGCAACAAAAACTGAAATAAACCAGATCTCATTGTATAGATAAAATTTAAAATATGTAAGTGTGTATCAAGAGATCCCTCAAATGTTTCATCTTAATTTTTAAAACCAGTCAGTAAATAACACAGGACTCTTTTGGTAATTACAGGTTCTTCAGATTTTAGTTGCTGATTACTCTAGTTTTTTAGGTTTGGGTAGCTATAATATTATGATAAGGTGTTCAATTAAGAAGACAAATTTGAGAAGTTTTTATCTTCTAAACATAAAACAAATCTATACTGAATTTTAATGCTATGAGTAATGTGTTCATTGATTATAATTTTTTTACTATTATATGTAGAAAAATTTTATCTTACTTACAGACACCTTGTTAAGTTTTATGCAGAAATTATCTTTGTATTCCCTATAACACCTCAGTGCAGCCATATACATAATAAATAATTGCTCAATAAATAATTGTTCTTCGACAGAACGTAAAGCCAATATCATTTCACATAAAATGATCTCATGCAAACTTTCCTGTTCACGTCCCAGAAAAAAAAATTTATTGAATAACTCTGTCTCTGCCTGGCCTTATTTCAACCATAAACACTTCCCTTGGCAGACGTCAATGTAGATATTTCTCCAACTTCAATCTTTGTTTGCTAATTAATTCACTCGCATTTAATGTTTCATTTATTCGTGCCGCCATGTATTCATTCTCTGTTCCTCCCTAAGAGACCATTATGCATGTAAGAATGATTATCTGATTTATACCAGTGATCTAAGGACCAATATCTTTTTACTTTCTTCTGCTTCACTAGCTCTGGAAAAAATTAAAACAAGTATTCTCTAAATGTGATAAAGGCAAAAATTATATATCTGTACTCCTTTCCCCATAATATCTGATTTCTTTCAGAAATGACTAAATGGTTTCAAGTGTAGAAAACATGGAATGCCTTGGATCACAACATCTTTGTTTTAAGATAACACCTTTCATTCTAAGAAACTCTAGAATTCTAAATTCTAAGATGCACACATCTTCTGATTTCACCATAGGACAGTGAGAGTAGCATTCTCATTTTTAAAGAAGTATGGAAGTATAACTAAAATAAATAAGCTACAGGGATATATTGTACAACAAGGGAATTTAGCCAATATTTTACATTAACCGTAAAAATGGGGTATGACCTTTTAAAATTGTGAATCACTATGTTGTACACCTGAAACATATAACATTGTACATCAACTATACTTTAATTTTTAAAAAAATTAATTAAAAAAAAAGTCTGAGGGCTTCCCTGGTGGCTCAGTGGTTGAGAGTCCGCCTGTCGATGCAGGGGACGCGGGTTCGTGCCCCCCGGGAAGATCCCACATGCCGTGGAGCGGCTGGACCAGTGAGCCGTGGCCGCTGCACCTGCGCGTCCGGAGGCTGTGCTCCGCAACGGGAGAGGCCACAGCAGTGAGAGGCCTGCATACCGCAAAAAAAAAAAAAAGAAAAAGTCTGCGAGGGTTTTTCCCTCAATTTCCATTTTATTTTTCACCTCTAGGGAAACTGTTTCCATGGAGATGTCTGGTCACCTCCTCTCTACCAGTATTAGGCTCAGGGGATTGGCATGTGCAACTTATGCTTACAAAAGACACAGTGGTGCAAAGTCCTGTCATCTCACGCTCAATCCTCCCTCCCTTTAAATAGCTACCCCATGAAAAACAGGCTTTTCATAATTACACACCGCATAGCATGCTGATCTGGTAAAGGCCAACGCCACGGAATGAGGCACTCAGAAGATGTTCCCATGTCCGCTTTCCTCCCAATTCCCTGACTCACCTTGCTTTTGTCATTGGCTATATTTGGGGCATCCTGCTGTTCAAACGAAACTGCTAACCAAGGTATTTGCTGACCACCTACCTCACAGAAGTATTGTGAGACTCAGCTATTAAGCTCTTGTAAAGCCGTCAAAAACCATAAAGTGCTACAGAAGCATTAATGGTACTGACTCAGTGAGGAAAGGGAGCATATTGTACATTAAATCACCATAGTTTCCTTCTTTCAGCCTTTCATGGTCATTTCCTGGGGGGAAAAATGTCCTCTTCCAGGACAACGAGGTCTTTGCCTGATCCTGGAAGGGGAGTGACTGACTTTAAAGACCATAAAGCCATGAGCTATATTACTTTCTTAATTTGGGAAAATTGATTTTTTTAATTAATAGAATTTTTTCCGGGCAGTGTTAAGTTCCCAGAAAAATTGATTGGAAATAGAGGTTCCTACATGCACATACACTCACACACACACACACACACACACACACACACACACACACACACAGAGCTTCCCCTATTATTGTGTTACATTTGTTACAGTTAATGAAGCAATATTTATCCATTATTATTAACTAAAGTGCATAGTTTATATTAGGGTTCACACTTTGTGTTTTATGCCTCAAACCCATAGGATGGGTGTGCAAATCGATTTTTTCAATGAGCAAAAGTAGTTGCAATTGAAAACACACACATAATACATGAGGAAACAATGACAAAAGAGGCCACAGTCAGTTCTTAGAATGGAGGGTGCTTTACATTATTCATCTACACTGAACATCATTGAATATGTTAGAGAAGATGGGAAGAGGCTGGAATAAGAATGCATAGCAATCTGATTATACAAATAAGGAACAAAAAAACACTGATAGAAATTTATATTGAAAGAATATTCTTTTGGGGAGCCTGGAGTTTTGCAAAATGTATTTCAAGCAAATGAGATAGGAGAGGTCCTTAAAACTCTCACCAGCAAAAGGTGGGTAAAAGCCTAAAATTAAACTGGGGGTGGGAATTGGAAAAATATCAGGATCACAGAAAAAGAAACTTAAAGCAAATAATATAGTAGAGGAATTTTGAGAGTAATTAGTATCTTTCAAAAATGACAACTTGAAAATGTTTAAACTGTGACTTCATGAAGCCAAAGGAAATTTTTGAGAAGAGAAATGAAACATTCAACCAGCATGCTGACTTTCTTATTTGGTTACCATTTGTCTTGTACAGCACCAGCCTAAATCAGTCTAGAAAAAACCCTTCACTTATTTCCCTCCTTGTAGTATCAGGTCATGATTTATTATAACTATCAATGAAATAAGGAGCATCGTGAATAAAAAGGCTATTTTGTGGGAGTTCTCATTCCTTATTTAAGCCCAAGTAAGGCGCTTGCTTGCTATTAAATTAAAAAAAAACAAAACATCCTTGGGCTTCCCTGGTGGCACAGTGGTTAAGAATCCGCCAGCCGATGCAGGGGACACGGGTTCGTGCCCCGGTCCGGGAAGATCCCACATGCCGCGGAGCAGCTGGGCCCGTGAGCCATGGCCGCTGAGCCCGCGCGTCCGGAGCCTGTGCTCCGCAACGGGAGAGGCCACAACAGTGAGAGGCCCGCGTACCACACACACACACACACACACACACACACACACACACACACACACACACATCCTTGAAGGCCATGATAATGAGATCACACAAAAGAGAACAAAGTATCAGGATCCAATGAATCTTAAGAAATCATCAACTGTAAATAGCGCTATTATCTTATGTATCACTAAAGAAGAGAAAACTTTCCCAACTATCATTTTAATAAGAATCTTAATTTAGATGTTCCAGTATGAAAGAATGTGCCTTAGAGTTGATGAAATACAGCTCATGGAGTAATCTAGAAGAGAAAGTACTTGATTTTTTCAGACTCCATATAGAAAGGTATTAAATTTTAGGTAACCTATTAAAGAGATCCTTAAATTGTTTCACATTTAATCCTCCATTAGAGAGTTTCTTTCTTCTTGCTGTTATGTTTTATTCCATTAAATATTAGTTATTGCCAGAAATATTAGATTTCAATGTTTCTGAAATTCAATTTCATTAGAAGTTGAAATTGAGTGAGTTTGCTCAATTTCAACTTCTAATTTTGAGATCCTCCTCTTATCAGAAAAAAATTACATTTTGAATCAGTATCAGTTTGATTTAATTTTCAAGTGAGTTCTTAGAACTCACTAAGCCTCAATTTTGTGAACTGTAAAAAGAGTATCATGATAGTGCTTAGTTTAAGGGGTTTTAATGAGGGATAAAAGAGCACCATGCCAGGTGTCTCATAAGCGTTGAATAAATATTCAGCTATTATTATTACTTGGCGTACAGGAATCAGACTGATCTGGGTTTACCTTCTTGCGTTACCGTTTTCTAGCCATATTAACTTGAACAAGTTGATTATTCTCTGTGCCTCTATTTCTTCATCATAAACGAGGCTAATGACACTGGTCTTTCAGGTTCTTATGAGGATTCAATGAACTAACTAAAACATATCACCTTCCCTACACTATGCCAGCCATATTCTGCTGATTAACTAAAAATATGATACTAATACACAAGTACTGGTATGTGTGTTCAAACACTCTATACTCATGGACTCCTTGAATCCTCACAATAATCCTAGGAGGAAGCTAGTGTTATTAGCCTCATTTTACAAACAAGGAAACAGGCCCCGAGTAGCTAAGGAATGGTCACAGAGCTTTGGCAAGCTGACCACTGAGCCCAGGCAGCACAGCCCCACACCCTGCATGCTGCTGAAGCTACTTCTTCACATGCCCTAACTTTAGCATTAGAAACAATACACGGGCCGCTTTAGAGAATGAACATGGCCTTCTGCTAGGCCAAAACACTGGGGAAAGAATAATCATCCAAGCTGTGCTTTTCAGTGGAAGGCAAAGGCAGGCCAAGGGACGTGCCTTTAAAGAGGAGGCTTGCTCACAGCTACAGTATTTGGCACACACTCGAGTTGAGTCATTGAGAAGTCTCTGCATAGCCACATAAGCTGGAGAATAACATGGAAGGTATTTAACAATCTGTATGAACACGTAAACCCAGTGTAATAATGAGCAATCCGTCTCCCAAGTTAACAAAAAGAGAAATTGTTCTAAGCAAATTTAAACATTTATGAGGATAACCATGTTTAAGGATTAAAGGAATGTAGTACTTGTGCTTGGAAATATTTAATAGACAAGTCAAATGAAGTTCAAGGGAAAGCAGGCAGATTGACTAAGATGGTAGAGGAAAGTGGAAAGATTTAACCATACAGGGCACAGAAAATGACAATAGAACCGGTAGGGATGGAGACAGTACAAAAACCCTTTGAAAACTAGCTCATGAACCCTGATCTTGTAAGTAAGTAGTGCAGAGTTTTAAGGTTTAATTTTTCTCGGTTTCATGTGTGTTTCTGTGGGTTCCTAAGCAAGACTGGTGACTGCAGCAATGCAGTGAAAAACACACGAAAATTGGGATGAGAAGACAGTTGTCTAAGACCTGGCCTGCCTCGCCAGCCAGATGCCTACAGACAAGCCATTTCTTCTCTGTCCAAGTTTCCTCATCTGTGCAATAAAGATAAGAATATCTAATTAAAATAAGAATGTCTGTTGAAGAATTTTATAACATGTATACTGTGACTTAAGTGTGAGGTATTCAGAAGGAAGGGAAAACAGCAGGAGAGCAAAAGGAAAAAACTTGAGATTCAAAGACCTGAGATCAAGACTTTGCCGCTCACTGGTTTTATGACTGGCACAGAATAATTCGGTGATGCCACTTAACTTCTCTGAGTTTTAGTTTCCTTTATCTACAGATTGAGTTAGTGATACTCAACCATTTCAGTGGACTTCTGTGCATGACATATCAACCCTGCAAAGTAAGTAGTATCACCCCCTGTTTTATAGATAAGAAAACTGTGGAATAATGTTTTTTCCCATCATTGTTATAATGATTCTCATAAGGTCAGTAACAGTTGTTGACATGAAATAAAAACAAATACTTGCTGGTTGATGAATTAAAGTACATAGTTATCTTTTTTTTTTTTTTTTTTTTTTGCGGTACGCGGGCCTCTCCCTGTTGTGGCCTCTCCCGTTGCGGAGCACAGGCTCCGGGCACACAGGCTCAGCGGCCATGGCTCATGGGCCCAGCTGCTCCGCGGCACATGGGATCCTCCCGGACCAGGGCACGAACCCGTGTCCCCCGCATCGGCAGGCGGACTCTCAACCACTGCGCCACCAGGGAAGCCCCATAGTTATCTTAATGGAAGAAAACCATACGTCAGATAGAGGATCTCTTATCAATCCATGAAGTACATGTTATAAAATGCCTTCATGGGATGGTTGGTCCAGATGCTCTCTCAGTATTCCTTTCAGTTATATGGTTCTGGGAAGTCAAGGAGAAACTGAACAAAGAACATAACTGGCAGAAATGAAATCACTGCTTTTCTGGAGACAGTGCTATTTGTCTGAAAATTGTAAAATGTAGATGGGAAGGAGGAAATAATAGGTCTGTGATTCATGATACTAAAAGCTAAGAAAAGGTGGGTTTTCTTTGTGGCTATAAGACAAACAAAAAAAGTACATAAACCCAGTGTTTAAATGTTAATTTGCTACAGCCCATCATATGTTTATAGCAAGAATTTGATGGAAGCATCAGATTAAAAAAAACAAATCTTTCCCATTGCTTCGTGCTTATAAAGAAGACACCCAACTGTCTTCAGCAATGCATATTTACATTTCTGCAGGGAATATCCTGACCTTTTTTGCTGTCATGACCATGAAACAATGCTTCTATAATGGGTAGTATGAAATAGCTTAGAACAAAGCAAAACCTTGTGGTTTCTTAGATAAAGAAAAGGCTACTCTATCTTGCATTTCTTGTACTTGCTGCTCTGTACTTGTTTTATCTATTAGACAGTGTACTCTGGGTGCTTTGTAACTGGCCTTCAGACTTGCTCAACTCTCCACATTTTAAAGCAGAAATTCGAAAATAAAAAATGGTTAACATGGTATCCGACACGTTACAGATTTTAGAGGAATTTTGGCAAACAAATTAACAAGGAATTGCTTATTCATCTGAAATAGTATCCAGGCACGGGTCATGTTTCCCCCAACTTTCATTGTCCAAATACACTTTTATCCACTTTGAGTACACCTTATACTGCAGCTTAAATCAAAGAGGAAAAAAGAACTCACAAAATTCCATAGCATTCCATTTGACAAACTGTAATAACTAGGCTGTTCTGTAAAATGTCTGGTCAGGGAAAAGGCTGAGACTACTGCCTGAAATGAGGTCTGAGTTTCTTCTGAGAATTAGAATTCCTTGTGCTCTTCCAAGTCCTAGATGACATAGATAATGGAAAATTAATTTTAATGCTAATGATATGCTTAAATTGGCAAAGATCAGTAGTCATTATGGACTGGTTTTTGTTCACATCTTAATTTTGCCATTCTAAACCTTTGAGCAGGTTTTAAAACACTTAATACAGCACTCCAGTGTTTACCTTCCTCCCCAAATCCGTCTTTTATTATTTTACTTTCCTTCCACATAGAAAAGTTAAGTATGAAGGTTTTGGAGCAAGACTGTGACTGGATTAAATCCTGAGGTTTTTGTAAGTTGTGTGACTGTGGGCAAGTCTTCTGACCCCTCTGTAACATGAGGATAATATCCCATCAGACTGTCGTTTTAGGAGTGAGTGAGGATTAAATGAGATAGTATGTATAGAGTGCTCTTCACAGTGACTGGATCCATTTAAGTCTTCTGATAAATGTTAGTTATTATTATTATTCCATTAGTAAATCAAAGTATGTGAATATTTAAAATGTTTCGGACTCCGTGTCAAATTGCTCTTGAGTTTGGGACTATAATTAAAGTTGGTCCTTTACAACCATGTAAAATGGATAAACTCCACCCAAAGGAAATAGATTATACATGCAAACTAAAAATTTTTAATGAAATGCAAGTCCAACTAACCTTAGTAAACTTGGGTTTTTAAATTCTTTTGTATCTCTACAAAGCATGCCTTCAGAAGTCTCAGAGCTAATGTGAGTTTAGATTTGCAACCTTGAGCAAGTTACTTAATCCCTTTGTCCTTTCGTTTTCTCAACTTCAAAATGAGGATATTATAGTACCAATCTCATAGTGCTATTATAAAGATAAAATAAGTTAATACGTTTGAGAGTAGAACAGTGCCTGACATCTTTAGTGAGTTCTCATTAAATGTTAGCTATTATCATTCATTCATTATTATTATTTTACAAATGAGGAAATCAAAGTCAAGAGAGGAAGTGAATTTCCCAATTTTAGTTGATGGTGAGGGGTGAGGTCTAGTATTTCTGATTTTCAGCCCGCTGTTCTTTCTACTCTGACACCAATTTGCTCTTCATCTTGGCCTTGCCCCTAGATATGCTTCAGTTCTTCCACCCTGGACAAGAACTTTGCCCTGTTCATCTGCATGCAGCTCAGCCAGTGAAGATGTGAGTTCTGGTCATTGCTGGTATTGCAGAAAGGTTGACTTCAGACAGTGAAAGGGTTAAGTTCTGCACTAGATGGAGCTTGAAGCTTCTGCTCAATTTCTCTCTCTGGCCTTTTCCTGGATTAGTCATGCAATACCCAAAACAAACAAAGTAATGAAACAACAACAACAAAACTACAGCACAGCAAAAGATAAAGATTAAGAAAAATTTTCAAGAAGAAATTAAAAAACTGTAGCTACCCCTCAAAGAATTCAAGAGGTCGTTTGGCAGACTAAGAACTCTCCCAAACCTGCTAAGCCTGGACACACAATGAGAGCATTTTTAGTGCAGCTGAGCTGGAGAAAGGGCCTGTTTACAAAGTTTCCCCTGAGGAATCTTCCCCTGCAGGAAGCAAGCAGCAAAGACAAAGGGAGGCAAGATTGTGTGAGGGAATAAGTTAAACCTCATTTTCTGTTTATCTCTTTGTACATCCCAACTTTACCACCCACTGTAGCCCTTACCTGTTCAATCTCTTGTGTCATAATTCCAGGTGCACTCATAAGCATGCAAAAAAAACCACACATGAAGGTGGATATATTTGCATGTGAAGATGGATAAATCAGATCTGGGAAAATGGATGCTGACATGTGCAAGTCATCAGTTTATGTTTGTAAACAAATTTTCAGTTAGACTTTGGGAACAAGGAACATGAGAGTCTTTCTACAAACTAGTGTGGCTTTCTTATTTGAAGTTAAGTTTTTCGGTTTTGTTTGAAGGAAATGTTCTGAATCTATCTTAAATGTTAGAAATTCGTTGTCTGCTAATAGCAAGTTTCTAGAGCTTGGATGTTCGTGCTTAGATTTCTTGAGGCACAGCTTCTCCAATTTTTCCACCAAAGTAGACCTAACCACAGCCAAGAGTGAAGACCAAAGGTTAGGGACAAAACCTGAGCAGGTCAGCCAGAAGCAGAATTTTTTTTCAGGTTTCCCATATGTATGGTGTAGAGGTTAATAATATAGGTTCTTGAAGCTAAATGGTCTGATCTTGAATCCCTGAGCCACCACTTACTAGCTGGGTGACCTTGAATGAGCAGCCTATCTTTCTTCTGCTTCAATTACTTCAATTTGTTAAGTGGGGATAATAATAGTATTATCTTTTTACAGGGCTGTTGTGAGGATGGAATGAATGAATTCAAGTGAAGTGCTCACAAGAAGGCCCAGCATACACTGAGGGCTCAATAAATGAGCTCTGATTATTTTGAAGATAATCCCTTGCTTCCTATGCTATGATACACCCTGGTTTATTTAAAATAAAAAGAATTGGATCCCTACCCCCCCAAAATTATCAAGTAATTTATCCATTTCGTCAAGAAGAATGTATTGAGGGCATATTGAGGACCTATGTTATAGTAGGCATTGTGTAAGATACAAAGATAAATAAAGCACACAGCTGGCTCTCAGGGGGCTTAAAGTGTTCTTGAGGAAATGCATGAAATGGAGGCTGCTCCAATAATAAAAATAAATATTTATTGACCAAGTGCTAGGTACCAAGTTTTATGTAAATTAGTTGAACTCCAAACAATCCTGAAAGGTGGATATTATTTTCACCATGTTGCAGTTGTGGAAACACAGGTCCAGGGAGGTCAGGTAACATGCCCACGTCACAAGATTTGCAGGTACTGGAGCAAGGACTTGAACCCACGTCTGTCTGAGTTCACAGCCCATGACCTTTCTGCTGTGCTTCCGTAATTCCAATTTGTTGAATCCGTGGCCTTGATTTGGAAATTGGAAACGCCAGATAAGGACTGGTAACCAACTCAAAAACAAAACAAAACAAAACCACCCCACAGATAATTGGTTCCACACTGGAGAACCTAGGCCTGGGCGAGGGCAACGGAGAGAGGTGGGTTTCATCCCTTGTTCCAGCTCTGCCTGGTGTTTGCTGCTGCGAACACCAGGTGGGGAAGCTCTTCTTCAGTCAGCAATGTCTTGTGTGGGTACAGGGCTGAGTGGCAGCCTGGTATCTGTAAGCCCCAGCCTGGGGTAAACCGTGAGCCAGAAAAGCAATTAAAGCAGAAACAGATGAGGATAATTATTAGTAGGGATAGCTCGGAAGGGTAGAAGGAAGCAGTGAAACTAAAACAGAGGACTGAGCTATTTCTGCTCGTCCCTTGATGTCTGGAAAAACAGTCTTTTCGGTTCAGACTATGGTACCATGCCCTGAAGAAGACTGAAACTGTTCTAAGCTCTGCCCCCCTAGTTTGGATTCCAGTGGCATCTCCTGAATTCTGCTACCAAATTGCCCTGAACAGGACAAAGTCCTATCAGACATCTTCATTTTGGATGTTCTGCAGAACTCCACTTCATTAAAAAGAACTCCTGTCTTCCTTCAAAAAGCTGATTCCTCTCCCAGTATTCAGCATTATGGTTTAACAGTACCAAATCCATCCACTCATCCAAATTAGAAACTAGTCCTATTTTTTAATGATAAAATGCTTCCTTCAAGCTTTCTGTTTCTGTTTCTGTACTACCCCCTCTCTTTTCTATTCAAATTGTTAACTGAGTCAATTCTTTGAATAAAAATATGTAATTGCCATTATGGAAAGTGTGCTGTTGGCCCAGAGTCCCCAGGAAAGCCCTGTTCAAAGCCAAAGTCATGGGGTTACCAGGGTTAGTGTCCCATAACCTTATAAAAATCTAGGAGGAAACACTGGAAAAGTACATTGTTTTGTGAGAGAAAAGATGGTCAGAAAAATTGGGAACATCTGAAAGGAGGAATGAATGGAAAGGCACTAAGAAAATTAATATTCCCACTTTGTTACTCTACTGGAAGTTAGTCATAAGGAAATGGGCTTAGAGCTTTTCAGTACTGGTTGGGAAAAGGTGAAGACTGAAAAACCAAATTGGATAGAGTCCACCTTCTTTCACCTTCCATCTTCACTATTTCTTTGGCCTCTTTCGATGTATATCTTCATCAGCCATGAGACAGAGCTGATAATTACATCATCTGACATTTCACTAAGGCCCTGGTAAATATGAACTTTTATTGAGGGAGCCCTAAATCCTCAGTTCAATATTTATACTACGGAAGCACTAACATCATTTCATATAATTGTGTTCTTGGCATGCTCAATTCAGAAGAGACCAAAACCCTGGGTGCCGAAGGTCAGGCCTGAAGTACATAGGCAGGGCTGTCTGTGGGAAACTTCTTAGGTGTCTGATCAGGCATAGATTAAAGGTGCTACAAATGTCTAAATCGCTCTTGCCTTAAGTTTACTGGAGTTTTTGAAGGATAAATCATATTCACAGGTCAGATGGACACCTGTGATGTAAGTCAATAGATGAGGTGCTCTTTTGAACTATGTTGCTTCACTGAATTGTTTTTCACTCGCCATGTTACCTTGGGCAAGTTATGTAAGCTGCTCCAAGCTTTAGATTCCTCACCTGTACAGTAGGGGTAATAATAGAGCCTAATTCACTGGACCGTTTAAGGATTAAATTAAGCAATCCTGGCACACAGTGCATGCTCAAATAATGTTGGTTGCCTAATAATAATAATAATTCTACCAATGGACTATTAATTTTGAGAATCCTTGGAAACCTTCTCTACTTCTACGATTACAGGCAGGGGATAGGGAAATAGCTGCAAAGTACTCTTAATAGAAAAGGTTTGAATTTAATTTGTCTTTCTTAGACACCCCCTCTTCTATTACTTTTAAATCAAAGTACTGTAGGGACATAATCTAAAAACTCAAACACCACGAGAGGAATGATTATGGAAAATAGTAGCTACCTACACTAGACCCTCTCCAACCCAAATCCTGCATCGTAGAAGTAATCTTTTAACTCTTCTCGCTATTTCTTCTGGTATTTCTGAATAACATGCTTGTGGTGACATTTTTTCCTTTCTTTTCTTGTATTTCAATATTAGAATGTATTCACTGACTTCTAAATATGGGAGATAAGAATGCTGCTCTTTTATTTCACACACACACACACACACACACGCACACACATTTCACCATTTTCCTCCTCTTCTCCTAGGAGAGTTACATTATATTCAGTGTCTAGTTTATCCATTTTGTTCACCACAGAGGCATGATGGGTATTATTACCTTTCCTTTATTGTGTGGCTTTTTGGATTTCCTTAGAGGTGACACATACCACGTTTGTTTGTTTGTCTCAATTTCTTTGTTTTCTAGGTATCTATTATTAATGTATACTCAAATTTCTACCTGATCAACCTATAAAACTGCTGTGAATACAATCTCAGACATATCAGGTAATTTAACAATTCCTTTCTTTTTTGAATATACTTTGAATATTCCTCATTTTCAGGAATAACCTCATCCTTACTATTACACCTTTCACGTATGAAAATTTCTTTACTTTTGGACCTGAGTGAAAATTTGGTTCAGTTTAAAATTCTAAGTTAGAAACTACTTAACCCTCAGAATTTTTGAGGTGACTTCTAGCTCCCTTCTAGCTTCTAGGATTGCTGAGAAATCTGTTGCTATTTTGATTCCTAATACTTTAGATATGACCTGATTTTTTTTTTTTTTTTTTTTTTTTTTTTTTTTTTGCGGTATGCGGGCCTCTCACTGTTGTGGCCTCTCCCGCCGCAGAGCACAGGCTCCGGACGCACAGGCCCAGCGGCCATGGCTCACGGGCTCAGCCGCTCCGCGGCATGTGGGATCCTCCCGGACCAGGGCACGAACCCGCGTCCCCTGCATCGGCAGGCGGACTCTCAACCACTGCGCCACCAGGGAAGCCCTGACCTGATTTTTAATGTCTCTCTCTGGAAGCTTTTATAGTCAGTCTGATATTTCATGATGACCTGTTTTGATGAGGATCATTTTTCATTCCCTGTGGAAGCAATTTGAGGGGGCTTTTCAAAATAGAAATTTATATATCTCACTACTGGGAAACTTTATTTATTTCTTGGATAATTTCTTCTCCCTTCTATATCTATTTCTGGAGCTCTTATTACCTGGACTATTTAGACTGATCTTTTAAATTTCTTCTATGTTCTTTGATGTTTTCCATCTCTTTATCTTTTGCAAATCTATATTTTTATATGCAACTTTTCTATTGAATTTTTATTTCTTCTATAATATTTTTCATTCACAGTACATTTTTCTTATCCTCTAAATGCATCCTTTTAAAACAGCAACCTATTCTTTCTCTTATTTCCCTAAGCATATTAATAATTTTAAGTGCATTTTTTCTCCTCCCTGAAATACCTATTTCCTCTGAATTTCTTCTTTTTTTTTATTGAAGTATGGTTGATTTACAATGTTGTGTTAGTTTCAGGTGTACAGCAAAGTGACTCAGTTATATATATATATATATGTATATATATATATATATAAATTTCAGATTATTTTCCATTACAGGTTTTTACAGGATATTGGGTATAATTCCCTGTGCTATACAGTAAATCCTTGTGGCTTATCTATTTTATGCATAGTAGTTTGTATATGTTAATCCCATACTCCTAATTTATCTCTCCCTCCCTTTTCCCCTTTGGTAATCATAAGTTTGTTTTCTATGTCTGTGAGTCTATTTCTGTTCTGTATATAGATCATTTGGATTATTTTTTAGACTCCACATATAAGTGATATTATATAATATTTGCCTGTCTGATTTACTTCACTTAGTATGATATTCTCTAAGTTCATCCATGTTACTACAAATGGCAATATTTCATTCTTTTTTATGCCTGAGTAATATTCCATTGTGCAATGGAATATATATATATATATATATATATATATATATATACACACACACACATATATATATATATATATATATACACACACACACCACATCTTAAACCAATTGTCTGTTGATGGGCATTTGTGTTGTTTCCATGTCTTGGCTATCATATATAGTGCTGTTATGAACATTGGGGTGCATGTAGCTTTTCCAACTAGAGTTTTCATCTTTTCTGGATATATCCCCAGGAGTGGGATTGCTGGGTCATATGGTAATTCTAGTTTTAGTTTTTTAAGGAATCTTCATACTGTTTCCATAGTGGCTTCACCAATTTCCATTCCCACCAACAGTGCAGGATGGTTCCCTTTTCTCCACAACCTCTCCAGCATTTATTATTTGTAAACTTTTCAATGATAGCCATTGTGACCACTGTGAGGTGCTATCTCATTGTAGTTTTGATTTGCTTTTCTCTAATAATTAGCAATGTTGAGCATCTTTTCATGGGCCTGTTGGCTGTCTGTATGTTTTCTTTGGAGAAATGTCTATTTAGGTTCTCTGCCCATTTTTCGTTTGGATTGTTTTATTGATATTGAGTTGTATGAGCTGTTTGTATATTTTGGATATTAACCCCTTGTTCGTTGCATTGTTCACATACATATTCTCCCATTTCATAGGTTGTCTTTTCATTTTGTTGATGGTTTCCTTTGCTGTGTAAAAAGCTTTTAAGTTTGATTAGGTCCCACCTTCTGAATTTCTTTTTATCTTTGCTTTGTTCTCTTTCATGCTGGAACTTTCTTGAAGTATATATTGTATTTGACCACATGTTCATATTTAAGGGTGATGTACAAAAAAATCAGATTGGAAAGTCCACATGTGTGTGGGAGTGGGAAAGAGGGGTTCCTCACAGCTCACAATGTAGACTTGTGCTTACATCTCCTATTTTAGGTATATGATGCCTCATGCCTTTCCACCACCTGACATCCTCTCATCCTGAGTTTCTGTTCCGTTTCTAGTCTTTTGTCAATCTTGAAGAGAGCTTATTGCCTGGTTACGTGAAGTTGGAGAGTGGACCAGGGATCTAATTTCTTTTATAGGAATTTCAACTGATCCTCACCACCTTGTTTTGCAAATCGACTATCCACTCTCTTCTTCTGGGGTCTCTGGTGCCTCCAATTTCTAAGACTTTTCAAGGCTCTGCAGTATGACTTGGTTGGTTTCTGCTGACATTCCATCTACAGATACTTAGGTTTCAGCTTTCTCTGGTCAGGCTTGACTTTACACACAATGTCATCTCCTCTCCTGTTTTCATGGTCCTTGTGAGCTTTTTATCCATTTACTCTGTTTCGTGTGAGGTTACAGCAAGAGTTCAATCCATGTGTTGGGCCAGAAGTCATTGTTTCCTTATTTTAAGAAAGTTTTTTAACAGTTTGAGTTGTTTCAAAAAATGGAATGAGCTGCCGTGAAGGTCAGAAGCATGGATGGATAATCACAATCACTCTTAACCAAATAAAATTTTGCTTTCTGTGACTTCCTGTGCATTTTCACAGCTAAAATGAGCTAATGAAACAAAGTAAATTCTTGGACTCTCACAGACCAATGGTTTTCACCTGAGGTGGAGCCCGCCCCTAAAGGGGCTTTTGGAAATGTATCCACTCAGTGCAAAGGGGGCATTGGGAAGGTGTGGGGATGCTATGGTTTTCATGCTGAGTTCCCCCTTCTCTCTGCCACTGTTGTGCTACAAAGAATTATACTATCCAATAATCCAATAGCACGGCCATTGAGAAACAGCTTTAAATCTCCCCCCAAGAGGGAATCTAGGATTCCCAAGTGTCTCCATCATGTGAGGATGTGAGTGATTCTGCGGTGCCTGAGTTTGGTCTAAGCATCTGGTTCCGCAGGTGTACTGATTTACACGTGAAGGTAGTTACAACCCTTGAGGTGTACTGAGATTGTTATATTACACCTACTTTTGAGTTTTGTCTTTACCCTCTAAAGAGGGTAAAGCTTCAGATTATGAAGGTTCTTAAAGGAAAACAAGTGGCTCCTGCATGCATCACAGTTGTGGACACATAGTAGTTTCTAAATAAATACTTGTGGGTAAACCTGAGTTCTGATACTGATTTTGCCGTTTGAGGCAGTGACTGTGGAGCATATATCTTTAACTTTGTCAAGTCAGTCTTCTGTAAATTAGCTTTTTGAACAAAAGATTAGTATGGCACATATTACCATAACTCACACATAGTAATGAAACTTACCTTCTTCCTTGAAACTCTGTGAGGCATAAAATTGCCATATGACTACAAAGCCCCATGACAGTATATTATGTCAGAAGGAGGTGAGGTAAGTCATTATTACACAATGCAGTTCTTCCTATCATGGCTTGGCTGCGATGTGGAGAGCCCTGGAGCCGAGCCACAGAGGGCAGAACGTGTCATCAACACACATCAACTCTGAAGAATGAATACTCACCACTTATAATCATAGATACAGCTGAGCCCACAGGAAATACCTAACTTGCAACCAGTCTCCTCCTCACTGTGGTCTGGCAGGACAGGTGATACTTGTCTTTATGAATTTTTGTGTGGGGAATTCATTTTTGTTTCAGAATTGAAATCACGACCCTTTATAGGCCAGTTGGAAACACCCTGATTGGCTATCATGCTCTTATTTGTTTTTATAGCAGCAGCAGACCATCCACAGCCATTGCTATTTGTTTATATGACAGCATTTTTTCATGTAAAAAGTTATTTTCTTTCAAAACACTTTCAGAAGCGTATCTTGCTACTCTTCCAACAATCTTGTGAGGAGGTGATTAGAAATGACCCCTATGACAAATGGAGATCAGAAAGTCCATGGTGCTAAATAAATTGCTTACCAATATCATGGCAAAGTGAATAAAACAAGCTTGGGCTGAACAGCAGTACAAACATCACATTATTTGTGAGATTTTAGTGCTATTTATTGGCTATGATTTGAATATTTTGTTTGGCTTGTCAATCTAGCCTTTCCCAAAACCCTTATCAAAAGCCTGCAAAGTGTCAGACACTATGGCAAACCAAGAGGCGGTTTATGCCATATTTTAAATCACTTTTGAAATAACCATTAATCCCTACATTTCATATGTGGAATATAGGGAAACAGAATAAATTAATACCTCCCTATTTTACAAAACATCTATACTGTATGTATGATTAAAAGACACTGCTTACAACAGACAAGAAGAAGAGGAAAAAAAGTGTGAGAAAGAGTGAGGTAGAACACTATATTTTAATAGCCTTAAACAAAGAAGAATAAATATGAAATGACTTATTACAGTAACAGTGTAATGCCACTTGGACTTTGTTGAATACTCAGAAATTAAGGTCAAATTATTGCAAAATAATGTTTGCCTTAAATGGAAGCAATAACACCTAAATATATTCCAGATGGATTAAAGATTTAAATGCATATAAGAAATGATAATATTAATGAAAGTAAATTGTTTTATAATTTTGCATCAAGAAAGCCAATCATACAGGACAGAATGAATAGGTAAATGGATAAGCATATAAATTTCTGTAATCAAAAGAAAACCTATACAGACTAATGGCAAACTGCTCACAAGTTTCATGTTCGCATAATATATAGCAATCACTAATACACCTAAGATATGAGAAGCATTTACAAATTAATAATAAAAATATGTACACCCCAACAGAAAGGTGAGCAAAGACCCTAAACAGGCAACTCACCAAAGAAATGTGTATGATCAATAAATGTATGAATAAACATTCTCCCTCATTTGTAATCAAAGAAATGTAAACTTCAATGACATTTTTCACATACGTATTAGATTTTCAAAGGTGAAAAGAATTGAAGATACTCACTGTTGATACAGTTGTGAGAAAGTGGATATGTTCATTGGTGGAAACAAATGAGTGGTTTTTTTCGGACAGTAATCTGACAACAGATTTCAAGTATTCCACATGCCTTCTCTTTACCCTTTCCCTGATCAGGAATTCTGTTTAAGAACAAACAAGTGCACTAAGAGATAGATACGTCAATATTGAAATCAGCATTATTCACAATGTTTTTAAAAAGGGCAAAAGGAGATTACTTTAAAAATTATAGTTGATCCACATAGTATTAAGTAGCTATTAAAATGATTTTCTATATCTATATTCGTCTTTTCCAAAACACAATCTCTTTTTTGTTGCACAAAACTCTCCGCATTCTCAGATCATACAAGAGTGAAGATGCCCCCAACACCCCAATACCCAAAAGCTCCAGAGATAAGTCCTATTAACAAACACCCCTTCAAAAGATTTTATATATATATAAGTATAGCATTAACATAAATGACAACATATTGAACACTCTGTTCTGTAATTTCTTTAAAAAATTTTTTTTAATTGAAGTATAGCTGATTTACAATGTTGTGCTAATCTCTAATTTCTTTTTTTCCATTTAAAATATGTTATAGACATCTCTCTTTGACTGAATAGTTGATACTTGGTCACTGGTACAGAGAAATGTTTACAACATAGAGTAAATGAGAAAATAGATTACAAAGTGGCATTAGAACAGTAATTCTCAAATGGAGAGGTGGGAATGGTAGGATAATGATAGGCTAAGGTGGGATATATCATTCACTCTTCTCTTCCCTCCCTCGTTTTGATTTGCCTTTGCAGGAATCAGCTTTGAATGAGGTGGGGAATCATGTGTACTTTGAGAAAGATCCCCAGATGGTTCTGAATCACCAACCACACCACTCCTTTCCTCCCAGACTCTTCCCAAGTCAAGAATCATGTCTGTGTTTTTTTTTCCTTTTAGGAAAATAATATATCAGAATACGAGCAAAGAAAAAGTATTCAGAAGAAAGTCGACTGCAGTGATCTTTGCAAGGAAGATAGTCAGGTGACTCATTTTCTTTATTAAATTTTTTGGAAATTTTTATTTGTTGGATTTTTAATTAATAAAGAGAACCATTATTTTCATTTAAAAAAATGAAACAAGAAACTGGAAATCCTTGAAAACCACAGCTGGAGAAATCAGGTGACAGCAGCCCAGTATGCAACCACAATCAAAACAAGCTTAAAAAGTACATAACAATGGATAGCTTTTGTACTAAACCATAATTACGTGTTTTATCCCAAGAAGCTAGGTAAAGTCAAGTGCACTGCAAAAATGATTTGGAGAGCAAAGAAGTTTAAGAATTTTCAGCTTCAATAATGGTTGTTTCAAAAAAAAATAAAAACCTAAATTTCTAAAATTGTGAAGTATAGTGATAATCCTATTAAAATGGGAAACACCCCCATAAAATTTGTTAAACAGGAATTTACAAGAAAAACGTATATTTTATATGATGGATGGAAAACTTGAAATTTATTACCTCCAGAAGAGAATGGAGACTACATATATAAATGGACTGAAGAGAGAATTACTGCATAATAAAATTAACATTAGATTATGGAAAGAAAGTGGAGAATTGGGGAGTGCAATTCTAAACACTTTAGTCTGACATTAGAAAATTCAACTCACATTTCCCCATAAAACATCTCTGTATAATCAGAGACAGAGACCGGCATTGCATGAAACTGGGTCTGACCACAAGGCTTTTTTTTTTTTTTCATTATAAATTCCAATGAATGGAATATGAATAATGATAGCTTACCATTTCTTATTTGTATTCAGAATCAGCAATTTAAAGATTTAAGTGGAGATTTTAATGGAATAGATTTTTATAGTTTTGCTGAGAAGATTCAAAATAACACAAAGGTGATGCTGCTCTGCTTTTTTCTTTTCTATGCACGTGTCTGTTCATGTTGGACTTGTGGTCAAGCAGAATTTGGCTACGCTTGTCCTAGGACTTCTGGGCTCTGGAAATGGTAAAGTCATCCCTCCCCCCAAGTGAAAAGAAAAAAATTATTAGGGAAGATACGAACAATTAGTACAGATAAGGAAAGGAAAGATATGGGGTTTGCCAAGGGAGGAGGAGGAAACGGTATAAACATTATTTAAGAGGCAAAGATTCTGGCCAGGCCTGTGGCTCATGGAAGCTCCTTTATTTCCATTTCCTATTCGGGGAAATATTCTTTCAGCTTGTCAACGTGTTTTCAATCTGACATCACCTACCATCCAAAGAAAGAAATTTCTTAATGTAAATGGAAATGCCTTTTGCAAACTGATCTTCACCTGCATTATTATTATTATTATTATTATTATTGCGGTACGCGGGCCTCTCACTGCTGCGGCCTCTCCCGTCGCACAGCACAGGCTCCGGACGCGCAGGCGCAGCGGCCATGGCTCACGGGCCCAGCCGCTCCGCGGCACGTGGGATCTTCCCGGACCGGGGCACGAACCCGCGTCCCCTGCCTCGGCAGGCGGACTCTCAACCACTGCGCCACCAGGTAAGCCCCTAAACTCACCTTTTTTTTTTTTTTTTTTTTTTTTTTTGCGGTACGCGGGCCTCTCACTGCTGTGGCCTCTCCCGTCGCAGAGCACAGGCTCCGGACGCGCAGGCGCAGCGGCCATGGCTCACGGGCCCAGCCGCTCCGCGGTATGTGGGATCTTCCCGGACCGGGGCACGAACCCTCGACCCCTGCATCGGCAGGCGGACTCTCAACCACTGCGCCACCAGGGAAGCCCCACGTGCATTTTTGATTGCTGTTCCTCAACCCCTTCTCACGCAAGACTTGGTAGAAATCTTCCTGAAAAGCTCTGTACGTCATTACAATTATCCAGGTATTGGATTAAGTTCATAATTCTTTGCTCTAGTAGTTCCCAGAATGATGACAAGTCATTCTTTGGTTAACATGTTTCTTTCCTGGTTCTTTCCTTGTTTCCTTTCCACATGAACACACAAATGTCTTTTCTGTTTTGAAGTTCACCTGATCTAGGCTCTGTTGCCCCACAATCTCCACCCCTGTTGAAGTCATAAGTTTCTGCATATGATCTCGTAGTTTAGATGCACTGTTGATGTGTTTATTGTCAGGTACAGGATCTTATAAAATCAGAGACGTGCGTGTAGATACAGGTCTGCTAGAGGATTTTGCCAGATAGTTGGTGACACACTTGTCCAGGTTTTGTTCCCTGGGCGAAAGTGATCCCACAGGCTGTAAGACTGGTTACTGTTTTTAAAATATTTCTAGTGGAAGAATTAACAAAGAGAAAGCCAGACGTAATTTCTCTTATTTCAGCAATTAGTAACAAAAGGCAAAATTTCTCCTTTAAATTAGTTCAGATACTTGCTTTGAATTAAGAAAGCACTTCTTTTTTTTATAAAGGAGCTTCATTTTCAAACTTTTGCTTTATTATGCCGTTCTCTGCTTCCTGAAACTTAGCTTGCAAGAGATTTAAGGAAATTTTTGCATAGTGTTAACATATAGTCCAAGTGGCACAGGATAGGAATGCCAAATACGTTCAACAAGCTATCCCCCCTCTCTAGTCATTTTCTGTGTTTATTCATTTGTCATTCACTGAGCACATATTATGCATCAAGCAAACTTAAAACATTGAAATAAAGGTGACTAAGGCATTTCTCAGGGGACTTGAGGACTGATGGGGCCCCCTCATGTTGTAAACTACTACACAGGGAGAAAAAGGTTAATGCAGACATGTACCTCTGTGCTTTGGGTGAGAATGGCTGTAGGAAGATGCACATGGAGGGTGATATTTATGGAATTTTCGGATACTGAGCAGGAATTTGTTAAGTCCCCAAGAAGGAAAGATCATTCCAGGCAAATGCATCGGCCTGTCCAAAAACTGCATGCTTGAGAAACTGCAAGGAGATAGTTAAGGCTGAACCACAAAGAATGAGTAGGGGATAATGGGGAAATACAATAGCAGAGACGAAGGAGTCAGCTCATGAAGGGCCTTTTACATTCATCAAGGAAAGGAGCTGATTTTTAAAAAATAGGTGATGAAAAGTCATTGAAAGATGTTAAGCAGAGAAGTGCCACGACTAGTTTTGTGCTTTAGATACCAGCGGCAACAATGTAGAACACAGATTCAGAAGGGAAGGAAGCATGAGAAAGCCTGCAGGCAAGGAGATCTGGTCAGAGGCTGCTGCAACAGAATAGGAAAGAAATGCCGAGTCTGAAGGAAGACAGAAACAGTGTGTACGGAGTGGATCCCAGAGACATCCATCGACTCAACCAGTTGTAATGAATTTTTAGATAAGTGAGTAACGAAGAAGGAGTGATTCTGAAGTTTCTGACTTGGATACTAAGATCTAATGAAGTGGAACACAATTGGAAAGAGGAGAAAAGAGAATTTAACTTTGGATCAGTCAAGTTTATATCAGTGTTTGTGATATATCTAGTAGAGAGGTCTATTAGGAGCCTAGAAATACAAATCTGAAGTTCGAGAGAAGAGCCTGTACTAAAGATAAAAAGTCAAGAGTCATAAATACCTGGCACCTGAGAGTACAGGAGTGGCCGAGACTGCCACGAAGAACGTGTAGAGGAGAACAGAAAAGTGCAAGGACAAAATCTTGGAGGCAAACCAGAGTGTAGAAGGACAGATTGTAGAAAAAAGAAGCCGAAGAAGAAGGAGATAGAACAAATAGAGGTAGAGGAAGATCAAGTAATTGCCACATAAAGTGAGAATGGCAAGCATTTCAAATGAAGTTTGATAAATATTTTGAATTCTATTAAAAATCCGTTGCAATAATAATTAAGTGCCCATCGAATTGTGCTGCTATAGGGCTTTTGGAGACAGTCTCAAAAGTACTTTTCTCAGTGTGAAGGAGGGAAAAGCCAGATCGCAAGAGATTCAAGAGAGAAAAGGACGGGAAGGGGCAAAATCACGAGGGGGATGTGACTCCAAAAGTCTGAGTGTGAACACAGGTGGAAGAAAACCAGCTTTCTGTCTCCCCTGCTCTCTTTCTCTTCTTCTCTTTTTCGTTCTCTCTTTCTCTTCTGGTCTCTTCTTTTTGTCTTCTTTGCTCTCTCCTTCTCCTCTTTCTCCTCTTTTGTCTTCTCTTTCTAAGAAAAGAAAGATTTTTAGGCTAAAATAAAGGAAAGAAGTGCTATTCCAAAGAGATGCCCTGATTTTGGAGGCTACTACAAACATCTGCTTTGGGGGACAAGCCTTTCATATACTTTTTTCCTTCATCTGTAGTTATGTTTTTAGGAGCACAATCTGATATGTGACAGACCAACTTCTACTCTCATAGCCCTTCGTCCTGCAATAAGATTCTGTTGCACTCACACAGAAGAGTACATGGAGTGAAACTGCCAGCCAGAAGTTCCAAGAATACTGAAACCGAAAATCACTCAGTGAAATTAAGTCCTTTCAGCCCAATGTGTAAGGGTGTAATACCATTCACAGCCCTTTGAATTATTGTCTCTTTATTAAGTCCATTTAATAGAGCAAACAATTTAAAAAACTACTCAACAAGCATTGATTTTGCACAACGTTGAAAGTATTATGGATAATTTTATGACAATTATGTACGAATATACTTGAGCCTCTCTCCTCGGGTTCCTTATACATGTAAAAAGAAATGCATAAAGTTCTTAAGCTCCATATGGTTCTTATATTTGGGAAACTTAAAACCTCTTTCAGATATTACCTTAGTAATCCTCACAGCTTTTTAGGTTATTTTTTTTTCCTGAACTCCGTATCATCACCTTGGGTGGAAAGTAAGAGATGTGTCATTATGACAAACTCTGCCTTCTATCCCAGGAAATACAGCTTGTGCGGACAGTTTTGGCTGACTACATGGTTTTCGAGTCCCACTAAAATGAATTATCCTGTTAACTGTTTTTCCACTCACAGCCTCTGTTTTACAGATGAGAAAACTTAAATGTATAGCATCACAGAATTAAAGGGTAAGAGAGGAATCTTGAAGATTAGACTTGGTTGCTAATAACGACGAACAGAATGACTGGAACTGGTAACAGGAAGGAGGTCTTGAACCCAGGCCGATTCTATCACTTATCTCTCCTCCCTGCTTTTATCTTCTGTATTTCTCTGTCTCCTAATCAGTTAGGTAGGATATGGCCCAAATTTATATGCTACAACATGAAACATTACACACTGAATCTCTTTCTCTCCACCACAGTTCCATTCCACGAGAGAGAGACATTGATGGATACCACTTATAGTCCAATTAGCTGTGGTCCAGAAATGAGGATCACGTGACTTAAAGGAATATATATCCCCGTAGTTTGGAGTGGGGAGGGGAGGTAGTTAAGGGGATCGTAGGCTAAGCAGATATTCCAAAATGTGTCCCCCAGAAAGGCTACCCCCACCTTGCCCCTACCACCCTACCCCAAACACATCATTTTATATGTAAGGAAACATCCCCCCCAATAGTAAATTATTTGGCCACAGTTATAAAGTGAGAATTCCCCATCTAGTGCTATTTTCACATGTGATTTGGCTTTCTTGACTGGTTAACATTAAATAAACGGTATCAAAACACCAGTTCTCTTCTCTTTATTTCACTCTGAATCCCACAGTTTCCTTTCCCTTACTTTTCTATTTGCTTCTTTCTAGGAAATTAGAGAAAATGCTAAGTAAGCTAGAGAGACAATTTTTCAGATCTTACCCTGGTAGTATATTGATTTGTTGATTCTTTTTTATGCTCAACCAGCAAGTTTTTATGTATAAAAGTGGAGGACAGTTATCTCTAGGACATGAGGACAAAAGAATCAAAACCCAAGACCTCTTTTTGACCAAAATAAATTTCCTAGATAACTGAGAAAATAATATAGCCATAAATGAACAAAGTAGGGAGCAAAAGTAATTGTATTGCAATGTAAGCCAAACTGCCTAGAAATCACTGAAGGAATAGAAAATAAAGACTACAGATGGAAATCTTCAGAAAGACGTTCTGAAGGTAAATTTTTAACAGATCTTAATGAAGATATTGGTAATTATAACTCAGAGGTTGCAAATTTCTGGCCCTTGACAAATTAGCTCTACTATGTTTTGTTGGGCCAGGAAGGTATTTTGAAAAACAACTTAAATTTGAATGTTTTTACATGAGACCAGCTCTTTCCAATTTAGCCATACTCTGTACCACTCCTTCGTGTTTTTTTTTTTCAGATACAGTATTTTATTTACAGAACTTGGAAAATTTTTCAAATTAAATAGAATTTAATGCTCAAAGTAATAACTGAAACTCACAGTGGATGTGAGTGAGGAATTATGAATATTTTATAATTATAATGTAACTGCACTAATTTTTTTTTAACATCTTTATTGGAGTATAATTGCTTTACAAAGTTGTGTTAGTTTCTGCTGTATAACAAAGTGAATCAGCTATATGTACACGTATATCCCTATATCCCCTCCCTCTTGCGTCTCCCTTCCACTTTCCCTATCCCACCCCTCTAGGTGGTCACGAAGCACCGAGCTGATCTCCCTGTGCTATGCAGCTGCTTCCCACTAGCTAGCTATTTTACACTTGGTAGTGTATATATGTCCGTGCCACTCACTCATTTTGTCCCAGCTTACCCTTCCCCCTCCCTGTGTCCTCAAGTCCATTCTCTACATCTGTGTCTTTATTCTTGTCCTGCCCCTATGTTCTTAAGAAATTTTTTTTTGATTCTATATATATGTGTTAGCATGCGGTATTTGTTTTTCTCTTTCTGACTTACTTCACTCTGTATGACAGACTCCAGGTCCATCCAACTCACTACAAATAACTCAATTTTGTTTCTTGTTATGGCTGAGTAATATTCCACTGTATATATGTGTCATATCTTCTTTTACCATTCATCTGTCGATGGACACTTAGGTTGCTTCCATTTCCTGGCTACTGTAAATAGTGCTGCAATGAACATTGTGTTACATGACTTTTTTGAATTGTGGTTTTCTAAGGGTATATGCCCAGTAGTGGGATTGCTGGATCATGTGGTAGTTCTACTATTAGTTTTTTAAGGAACCTCCATACTGTTCTCCATAGTGGCTGTATCAATTTACATTCCCACCAACAGTGCAAGAGGGTTCCCTTTCCTCCACACCCTCTCCAGCATTTACTGATTGTAGATTTTTTGATGATGGCCATTCTGACCATGTGAGGTGATACCTCACTGTAGTTTTTTTTTTTTTTTTTTTTTTTTTTTTTGCGGTATGCGGCGGGCCTCTCACTGCTGTGGCCTCTCCCGTTGCGGAGCACAGGCTCCAGACGCGCAGGCCCAGCGGCCATGGCTCACGGGCTTAGTTGCTCCGCGGCATGTGGGATCTTCCCGGACCAGGGCACGAACCCGTGACCCCTGCATCGGCAGGCGGACTCTCAACCACTGCGCCACCAGGGAAGCCCCTCACTGTAGTTTTGATTTGCATTTCTCTAATGATTAATGATGTTGAGCATCCTTTCATGTGTTTGTTGGCAATCTGTATATCTTCTTTGGAGAAATGTCTATTTAGGTCTTCTGCCCATTTTTGGATTCATCTTTTTGTTTTTTTGACATTGAGCTTCATGAGCTGCTTTTATATTTTGGAGATTAATCCTTTGTCAGTTGCCTTGTTTGCAAATATTTTTCTCCTATTCTGATGTTTGTCTTTTTGTGTCTTGTTTATGGTTTCCTTTGCTGTGCAAAAGCTTTTAAGTTTCATTAGGTCCCATTTGTTTATTTTTGTTTTTATTTCCATTTCTCTAGGAGATAGGTCAAAAGGGTCTTGATGTGATTTATGTCATAGAGTGTTCTGCCTATGTTTTCCTCTAAGGGTTTTATAGTGTCTGGCCTTACATTTAGGTCTTTAATCCATTTTGAGTTTATTTTTGTGTATGGTGTTAGGGAGTGTTCTAATCTCATACTTTTACATGTAGCTGTCCAGTTTTCCCAGCACCACTTATTGAAGAGGCTGTCTTTTCTCCACTGTATATTCTTGCCTCCTTTCTCAAAGATAAGGCGACCGTATGTGCGTGGGTTTATCTCTGGGCTTTCTATCCTGTTCCATTGATCTATATTTCTGTTTTCATGCCACTACCATACTGTCTTGATTACTGTAGGCTTGTAGTATAGTCTGAAGTCAGGGTGTCTGATTCCTCTAGCTCCATTTTTCTTTTTCAAGGTTGTTTTGGCTATTCGGGGTCTTTTGGGTTTCCATACAAATTGTGCAATTTTTTTGTTCTAGTTCTGTGAAAATTGCCATTGGTAGTTTGATAGGGATTGCACTGAATCTCTAGATTGCTTTGGGTACTATAGTCATTTTCACAATGTTGATTCTTCCAATCCAAGAACATGGTATATCTCTCCATCTGTTTGTATCACCTTTAATTTCTTTAATCAGTGTCTTATAGTTTTCTGCATACAGGTCTTTTGTCTCCTTAGGTAGGTTTATTCCTAGGTATTTTATTCTTTTTGTTGCAATGGTAAATGGGAGTGTTTCCTTCATTTCTCGTTCAGAATTTTTATCATTAGTGTGTAGGAATGCAAGAGATTTCTGTGCATTAATTTTGTGTACTGCAACTTTACCAAATTCATTGATTAGCTCTAGTAGTTTTCTGGTAACATCTTTAGGATTCTCTACGTATAGTATCATGTCATCGGCAACAGTGACAGTTTTACTTCTTCTTTTCCAATTTGTATTCCTTTTATTACTTTTTCTTCTCTGATTTCTGTGGCTAAAACTTCCAAAAGTATGTTGAATAATAGTGGTGAGAGTGGGCAACCTTGTCTTGTTCTTGATCTTAGTGGAAATGTTTTCAGTTTTTCTCCATTGAGAATGATGTTGGCTGTGGGTTTGTCATATATGGCCTTTATTATGTTGAGGTAAGTTCCCTCTATGCCTACTTTCTGGAGAGTTTTTATCATAAATGGGTGTTGAGTGTTGTTGAAAGCTTTTTCTGTATCTATTGAGATAATCATATGGTTTTTCTCCTTCAGTTTGTTAATATGGTTTATCACATTGATTGATTTGCGTATACTGAAGAATCCTTGCATTCCTGGGATAAACCCCACTTTATCACAGTGTATGATCCTTTTAATGTGCTGTTGGATTCTTGTTTGCTAGTATTTTGTTGAGGATTTTGGCATCTATGTTCATCAGTGATATTGGCCTGTAGTTTTCTTTCTTTGTGACATCTTTGTCAAGTTTTGGTATCAGGGTGATGGTGGCCTCGTAGAATGAGTTTGGGAGAGTCTCTCCCTCTGCTATATTTTGGAAGAGTTTGAGAAGGATGGGTGTTAGCTTTTCTCTAAACGTTGGATAGAATTCGCCTGTGAATCCATCAGGTCCTGGGCTTCTGTTTGTAGGAAGATGTTTAATCACAATCACAATTTCAGTGCTTGTGATTGGTCTGTTTATATTTTCTATTTCTTCCTGGTTCAGTCGTGGAAGGTTGTGCTTTTCTAGGAATTTGTCCATTTCTTCCAGATTGTCCATTTTATTGGCATATAGTTGCTTGTGGTAACCTCTCATGATCCTTTGAATTTCTGCAGTGTCAGTTGTTACTTCTCCTTTTTCATTTCTAATTCTGTTGTTTTGAGTCTTTTTCCTTTTTTTCTTGATGAGTCTGGCTAATGGTTTATCAATTTTGTTTATCTTGTCAAAGAACCAGCTTTTACTTTTATTGATCTTTGCTATGGTGTCCTTCATTTCTTCTTTTTTCTGATTGATTTTTTTCTGATCTGATCATTATGATTTTCTTCCTTCTGATAACTTTGGGGTTTTTTTTTTTTTTTGTTCTTCTTTCTCTAACTGCTTTAGGTGTAAGATTTTGTTGTTTATTTGAGATGTTCCTTGTTTCTTGAGGTAGGATTGTATTGCTATAAATTTCCCTCTTAGAACTGCTTTTGCTGCTCCCATAGGTTTTTGGTCACTGTGTTTTCATTGTCTTTTGTTTCTAGGTATTTTTAGATTTCCTCTTTGAATTCTTCAGTGATCTCTTGGTTATTTGTAGTGTATCATTTAGCCTCCGTGTGTTTGTATTTTTTACAGTTTTTTTTCCTGTAATGATATCTAGTCTCATAGCGTTGTGGTTGGAAAAGATACTTGATATGATTTCAATTTTCTTAAATTTACCAAGGCTTGATTTGTGACCCAAGATATGATCTATCCTGGAGAATTTTCCATGAGCACTTGAGAAGAAAGTGTATTCTGTTGTTTTTGGATAAAATGTCCTATAAATATCAATTAAGTCCATCTTTCTTAATGTGTCATTTAGAGCTTGCTTATGTTTCCTTATTTATTTTCATTTTGGATGATCTGTCCATTGGCAAAAGTGTGGTGTTAAAGTCCCCTACTTTGATTGTGTTACTGTCGATTTCCCCTTTTATGGCTGTAAGCCTTTGACCAGGTACTTGGGGATTTTCTTGCCTTTTGGGAACCCTGATGTCTTCTGCCAGAATTCAGTAGGTGTTCTGTAGGAGCTGTTGCACATGTAGATGTATTTTTGATTTATTTGTGGGGAGGAAGGTGATCTCCATGTCTTACTCCTCCACCATCTTGAAGGTCCTCCCTCCTTCGTGTTTTGTCTCCTCATTTACTCTATCATGAGTATGCTACCTGCCCTGCTCCTGAAGACATCTGAGTTTGTAGCCCCCGGATGTCGACTGTCATGATGAAAGAAGTGGGCATTCATTCATTCTTGGGAGATCAGCTCATACAATGGCCAAGAGATGTGAGCCATGATTGTGTGTGAATGAAATAGGTATGTAATAGAAGGTGGTCTCTATGAAATTAAGAGACTCTATTGGTAGAATTCTAATAGCTGAAAAGGGATAATTTCAGAAGGACTTGGTGATAGAGGCCCATCAGTAATGAGGTCAAAGAATTTAGATTTTCTCCATTAAGCAGTTGTCTGTCACTCTAAGTTGTTTTTTGAGAGTTATTTGAATTACTTGAGACAAGGCACTTGACATCTATATAATGGCTAAATTTGAATGAAGAGAAAGATATGAGCTCAAAACCTTCTCAGTAGTCTAGGTAGGAGATAACAGTTTGGATAAAGCTGGTAGTTCTGATGATGGAAAGATATAGAAAAGAGAACTGGCAGGTAAGAGAAAATGGGATTAGACAAGAATGATAAAGGAAAAAGAAGTTATGAGATTACTGTTTCCACAGACAGGAAAAGTATTGGAGAGAAATGGCAGAATATGGCATTCTGTTACGAAGGTGATGAAATCAGTCAAAGCTGGTTTTCACATGAACACAGGGCAGCTCTCTCTCTCCTGCTCGTCAGTGTATTTCCTGCCTGCACAGTTACTCATGGCTCTAGCTACTTAACCATGCAGCTTGTCAAGAAAAGAACAGGCAGCTGCATGGGGTCTTCTGTATTTTATTCATTACAGCTTTTATTTGTTGTTTTAATGTATTTAATTTACTAAATTATTACAGATGTTTTGTATTACAATGCTAACAAGAAAAATATGAAAAGATGCCCAACTTCTTTTAAGTCTGGTAGAAGTGGAAACATTTTTCCTTCTGCCTGTTCAAGTTTCAGTTGATCCTTTTTGAAAATGCTGACTTAAAATGGATGGGCCATACTCATTTTAAATAGAGAGACAGGGGAACAGATTTTTAGTGACATTTTAAAGAAATCATTATGTCTTCTGCTTTGAGAAAGTTTGAGACTTTGAGAATTTGGAAATCTCACAAAGATCATCACGAAGTGCACTACTATTCTTTTCAAGTACTTTACTATTATCTGAAAATAGTATATATACCTACACATATAAGTGGGTATATATATATATATATATATATATATATATATATATATATATATATATGCAAAATGCTGATAGCATGCCAGCGTTATTTGGTGTTAGTATTTGTCAGAGTGTGTGAAAATCTTAGAACCAGATTTTGTGGATGGCTTTTGTGGGAAATATACTTCATGTGGAACAAAGGGAAATCGTCTCCCCAAGAACTGTATTTATGTGTGATTCATATATGTGGATTAGACCACTTAGGAAAAAACTCAACAAACAAAAGAAACTTTCCCTCCGGGCTTTATGATTTATCTGAGTTAAATTTGTCACTGTTAAGACAGATACAGAAGGCTCACTTAAGGTTGTACTCTCCACACCCTGGGTTGCATTAAAACTTATGATACAGCAACAGGTAACTAGTTAGACTTTCTCTGAACTCGACCTCTAATTGGAGCCCTGTCACTGCAGAAAGCAGTTGAAATTTAATTAAGGAGTAGGAAACTCCCATCTAATTTTGTCCCTGAGCTGCTCTGTGGGTTGTCTCTCAGAACTTCAATAGCTGGTGAGTGAAAGTTTTGGCGCAGATGCTAAATAAAACCTACCACGGTGAGGCACTTCCCAATCACGATATATAGCACAATGGCTTCTTTCTAGGCAGGCTAACTCTCCATCTTCATGAATGCATTGTGTTCAGCTGTCAGGCCCCTGCTTGCTCTGATGCAGTTTTTAAATGTTTTTTAAATTTTATAGAAGTATAGTTGATTTACAATGTTTTGTTAATTTCTGCTGTACAGCAAAGTGACTTAGTTATGGATATATATATATATATTCTGTTTCATATTCTTTTCCATTATGGTTTATCACAGGTTATTGAATATAGTCCCTTGTGCTAGACAGTAGGTCCTTGTTGTTTATCCATCCTATATACACTAGTTTGTTGATGCAGTTTTTAAGGACACCTTCAAATAAGGGCCAAATTTAATCATGATAAAAGTATTTAAACAAATAACTCAATTTTTCTTTCTTCTATTCCAGTTGCAAATTTCCTAGTTGTTTTGGATACTAAATACTCCCCAAATAATCAACTCATCTGAACCTAGTAGAGAAAGCTGAAATGCAATTAAGCAAATACATGTAAAGAAAGATCTTCACAAAGGGGAAAAGTTAGGCTATTTTCAAAATGCTGTTTCAACAAAAACAGACTTTCCAAAGACACATTTATAAATTTCTGTAAGATTCATGCCAAGAGGATAGCAGAACTCCACTTCTTACATTAGCTCCTTGGAGTAGGCCCAATGTGCTATCTTAGACAGGATTATATCTTCCCACCAGAATGGATTTCTTCACCACTCTCCAATGCATGACAAGGATCCTTAACCACCTGATTCGCTTAGATTATATAGAACATACTGGACATTTAGAAATCCTAAGTATGCATCTGCAGGACAATGTACTATATAAATATACCTACTGGGAAATGCCTTTAGTAATAATAAAAATATGGTGTTCATCTTTTCATTATGTGAAAAACTTAATTGCCAATGAATAATTTCTACTTTATCATATGATCTAATATACACATGACTACTTGCAAGTTGAACTGGACTAAATTTTTGGAATGGCTAAAATCCTGAAGTTTCAATTTGAGGTGATAAAATCATGCAGTGGGCAAAGCCTGGGTCTCAGACCGAGCATGTCAGGATGACCCCTTAGGGATAAAACAAAGATTCTGAGTGCTGCTCTTGTTTGCTTGCCTTCATTAATATGTGGGCTTAAGGATATCAAATGAAGCAGTGGAAAAATGTGATATATTACCTCTAACATATAAAGAGAATTCAGACTACTGAAAGGCATTTTGGGTACCAGTGCTGAACTCCTTTAACTGTTTCATTCTTTGGGGAATATAAGGATGGGGAAGTTGGACTGGGAATCATTTTGACCAGATTGCCTGTGGACACTAGAGCTTCATGGTATGCTGACATGGGTGACTTGTACTACCCATGGATGTTCAGCTATTTCACTGGAAATTATATTTGCATATGGAGGAGATATAAGTAGTAAACATCCCCAAATCATCAATTCTGACCTTTCTAACCCTACTGATACTCCTAAAAAACTGGAAGCTTTACTTCAAGTGCATAAACATTGGAATAATTCAGTGAATTTTTCATTCTTCTTCCAAATATGTTGTTTTGAATAAATACAGCTTAAGAATCTTTTTGACATATTGTTACCATGTTACCACGTGCTGTAAATGCAATAGACGGGTTAAAGACCAAGTCTTAACCACAGTCATGTATTTCCTTTGTTTTATATATTTAGGTCAGATGCTAAACATGGCTTTAACATATTTTCTTTGTGGTTTAATTTCCTTTGTGATTATTTCTTTTATTTAATGGGAGTGTAAAAATGTCCCAAGGACTAAAAACAAATTGCGGCTTATTTTTAAAATAGGCATTAAGAGGTACTCTGTTATTTTGCCTATGGGTCAAGATTAAACTTTCAGGATCATTTCAGGTTAAAAATGCAACAGTGAAACATTTACATTTTCTTAACAAAACATAGGGGACTATATTCACGTGGCATTCTTGCGCATCCTCTTGGGCCCAGGTCTTACAACAAACAAGGAATGAGAAAACCTGGGCTCCACAGTGACTCCCAGTGAGTCTCTGGTCTGCGCCTCCCTAGGGATGCCCTGGAGGCGCCTGCTTGCAGCACCACCCCCAGCTCAGAATGACTCCCCGGAGATGAGGAGGGATTCCTGGACATACAAGAAGGAAAGGCAAACTAAATCATCAGGGCAGCACCCCAGGACCACCGTGAACTTCACAGCAGTGCAAAGAGTGGTGTGTATCCATCTCCTAAGTGTTAAAGCTGCAAAGAGGTTTTTCATTTCAAATTTACTCTCCAGCCTATTAATGTATGTTTGCTTCTGGCACTTGATTCAGTTTATACCCCGATAGTGAACAGGTCTGTTTTAATAGCATGTGTAATTCTCATTTCTCAGTAAAGGTGTTGAAATAGTTGCTTCTTAAAAAGGACAGGAGGTTGTTTTGCTTTTGTTTTTGTTTTAGACATTTACTTACCTGCTTGTTTAGTGAGTAGTAGAAATATATTTTCTTAAACTTGGGCCTTTATGGACATAATGTATTCATCAAATCCTGAAATGCATCCCTAATAGAATATCCTTTGATATTATCCACGACTTAATATATTTAACACCTGGTTAAATTTAGAGGTCTTTTGAACTAAATGAAATCACTGAAAATCTAACAGTTACCAGACAGCTGTTAATAGTTTTAACAACTTCTTGCAGTTGCCCAGAGAGAGGAAAATGTGGTCTATTTCAGGTCCTTATATAAAATAGTGAATTACAATGGGAACAATAGTTTAACTTTAATAAAGGGGAGACCTGTTGATTTTAATAGGACTAGTATTTCAGTTAGTTAAAAAATTAAATATCATCACTTTCTTTGCATTAAAAATAAGAATCCTCTAAGAAATAGAGCCATCAAAAAATTAGTGATGGTTTTCTTCCTATTCTCATTCTCATTCTGGGTGTAGAATATATTTTGAAATGATACAGAAAAGTGTTTTTCTAAGACTACTTATTATTTGAATAACAAAGTGAAATTTTCCTAAAATGCGCTGAAAGTTAATATCATCTTAAATTAGTGACAAAAATAAATAAATACAGACAATTTTAAAGTGTCTGTCTTCTTCTAGGAAGACGTAGGATATTTAAGAAAAGGAAGACAATTATTAAATGGATATTATTCTAAAAATACAAAAATATCAAAATCAGACAGAAAGATGATTTTTATTTTAATATTTATGAAACTTTCCTAAATTCTTTTTTTCTTCACCAAAGAAAGGTATTTATAATCCCCTAAGCCACTTACCTAATTTGTGACGATGTGTTTTATTATGTGAACAAATAATTGCATATAAACATGATTATGCAGATTCAATTCAGAGTGTTTAAGACTAACTGTGCTGACTTTAATAAAAATATTTCTCTAAAAATTTGTTATTAGCTAACTTTTTTTTCATGAAACATGTGTTTCCACTACTTCCAAAGATCTGGTAATCGTTCATGCAAATGAAAAAAAAAGTGTATGTTTTCCATACATACATAAGTTGTTCCACAAACATCTGGTAACGAAACTTTGAAAGCTGCTAGAGTCCGAGCCAGTCCAGGTGTTCACTACAACGTCGCTAGAACTCAGCAATTGCCTGCAGTAATTTGTTGCAACTCGTATTGGCATTTTTATGGTTATGATGAGGCAAAGGGTGATGACATCATGTACTAATGTTACGAAGGTGCTGTGAATTCAGTGTGAAAATTCCATACTGAAATTGACTACATTGGTGGCCATCACATTTTGCCAACTGAAACATCTGGGCATAAGTTAGTAGTAGCACACCTTGTAAATAACTTAATTGAAATTAATTGCCAGGAGTTTGCAGCACCCCAGGTAGTTTATAAGTACCATTTCTTTTTCTTTTGCAATGTTTTGGACTTAAGATTCTTGTGTTCTCAGATTCTGTTGTAACAGCTTGTGATGAAAGTGAAAAGTGTAGAAAATATATAAATAAGTAGCAGGACCGCAAGGAAATAAAAACATTATTTATATATAAGGAAGAAAACATTGCTATCTCCTATATCTACTTTCTTGGATAAAATATTTTCCTCACAGAAATAGTTTTAAAATTAATGTATCTAAAGCAGTTTAACAAAAGAGGGTAGATGAATAATTAGATATGGGTCTCTATTTCTCCAGAAAGAAATATCTAGTATTCAGCCCATGTTGTAAATATCAAATGTTTATTGTATTGATAAAAATATTTGAGATTATTGTAGACTATGAAGCCACATATTTGAAGAGATTAAGGGGATGTTCTGTGTAAAAATGAGGAGACTGAACAGGAAATATGGGTCCTATTTTTGCTGTACAGATTCTAAATCATTTAGAATAGTTTTTCTAAATTATTCATAACTTCATGCATCATAAACAGGGAAAAGTAACCAAAAAATTACAAGGATGCTGTAGTCAACAAATTCTAATGTCGATTCCTTGCTTCTTTCCTCCTTGAATAACCTTACCTTTGAATTTTTGCCTTTTAAGAAAAGTTTTGCAAATGTAGAAATGTTTAAAGATATTAAATGTTGATAGTTTAAATCCGACATGAAAATCCGGTTAATAAAGTTTGTATTTGCCTTGAAAGTACCACAACTTACTTTTACATATTGCAATATAAACTCCCATAATGTGCTCAATATTTCAGAATTTTATAATATCTCTGTTTTTAAAAATAACTGTGACCTTGTTCTGTATGTTCAATATGAAGATGCATCCATATACCTATAGCTTGTTTTAGAGTTTAAATCAGGGAAGAAGTTTTTCTAACTAGTATAATTCTTTTTATTATATTAAGAAACCTGTGCGACTCATATATTCTTTTTTTGGTGGGGGGGGGCTTGATTACCAAGAAGGTTAAAGCTAATTTTTTTGTTAAATCGGTAGTTATCCTGAGTTCAGGCTTTCTGGTCCAACCAAATTCCTTTTCTTGCCCTTTCTCCTTCTATATTTCTTGGCTTTTGTGCTTTTATACTTGCTTCAATAATCAGTTATATCTGTGTTTGCTGTACAAATTAAAGTAGATAGGATTAAAATAATAAATACTTTAGAATATCTATGACTATCAGTTGTTATTCTTTCATATAAAATATTTGCAATTTGAAAAGTCCTAGAGCTATGGGGTATTTCATATCTGAATTTTTTTCTCCTTATAGCTCACTATAATGAAAATAATACTTTATAACAACAGTGTCCTGCTTTGTTTTTGATAACAGAAGCCCCTATGTACAAAAATGAGCTTTTGATATAGGAACACAACCTAGCTATTACAATAAAGGATTTGAATTATTTTCCTGAACTGAAAAAAAAGAATGTATCTTTATACTCATTCATGAAAGTAATCTTGGTGCTTTGTCGTAATGGACATACCGTTCAGGCAAAGTGAGTTAAATGCGCTATCCAAATGTAAGAAAGGATTCCATTTAATCTTTGCTTTTGTTAGAAACAAGCGTGGAGAGTATGGGCAAAGAAGCAGCTTTAACTTATGGTTTTAATCTTAAATGTTTGAATCCCTGTAAGTTTCCTTGAGGTTAATATTTTAATGGTATCAGATCAAATTAAATAAAAAATATATGGAAGGAATGGCAGGCAATTAACAGAGCCATATGAAATCAATGATAGTTGCTTTTTAATCAGATTTCTCCTCAGCTGTTTTTTACTACCAACAAATGTATTTTACAATACAAATATATAAATGTTTGGAGTTATAGATAGAGCTATATGACTTTAGGATATATCTTTATGATTTAAGGAATAAAATAAGTCTTAGTTCTTAAGGATCTTGCTGTTAATAACAACAGCTACATTTAGTAAAGCTATAAAAGAGCCTGAAGTAGAAAAATGAGTCCGGGATTTTGCTAACGAGTTGTAGAATTGAGAGATTTTTTGAGAAGGTTGTTAGGACACAGTCCTGAGCAGAGCTAGAAATAATGAACAGGATGTGATACAAATACTGAAGGAAGAGGCAAGCTTAAAATAACTCTCAACTAGAAATAAATGAATAGTTTTACTTCTTTGAAAAAGCAAATTTTCCTGCCATACTCTTCCATTTTTTTTCATACACTGTAGTAAGAGAATGATTTCAATCCAGAGCAGTTGCAATGGCCCTGAGAATGTCAAATAAAGACTGGGGAGTAGAAGGGTGAGAAGCATGACAACTGATTGTGAAGGCTTATTCTTTCGTTCAGTTAATTTTGTAGCAACTATGATGCTTCAGGCCCTCTGCCAGGGTCTGGGGATATGAAGGCCAATAAGACTACTGCCCTATCCTATAATTTACACTCATAATAACTCTCCTGAATTATTGAAAAATGTTACATTAGATTAATTACATTTTATTTTAAAATATAGGGAAGTACAGAGACAACATATCTGATTTATGGTGTGTTGGATGTCAAGATGATGTCAATATTGGTGGATATGAGGGATGGGTAGAGAAAAGAAGGGAACACAAAAGAGGCCTTTGAGATTCTGCTAGTTTGTTTCTTGATCTGCATGTTGGTTACATGCATATGTTCACTTTGTGAATATTCACTGAGCTATAATCTTATGATTTGTACACTGTCCTGAATTTATACCTTAGTAAAATTTACATAAAATTAAACAGGAAAAAAGATGGGGGGAACTGTTGAATACATATTTAAAAGCTATGTCTTCCTTTCCTTTTTTCAAACAAGCTTCCTCCGCTTTTTGTTACTATTCAATCTGCTACAACATCTCATAGTTTCCACCACACAACATTTCCAAGATCTAGCTCTACAACACTGCCAATGACAGGGTCACCATCTCTCAGGGCCCTCTGCAATCTTTATCTTCTGTAATGGCTCTAGTCCCTTGATTCTTTGACCATTCTTTTGAAAATGTTTTTTCTTTTATTTATTTATTTATCTATCTATCTATTTATTTATTTATTGTCACGCCAAGTGGCCTGTAGGATCTTAGTTCCCCAACCAGGGATCAAACCCAGGCCCTTGGCAGTGAAAGCACGGAGTCCTGACCACTGGACCTCCAGGGAATTCCCTCTTTAACCGTTCTTTACTTTAAATTTTTTCTCTAAGTTAGGATAGCTTAAAAAATTATTTTTTTCTCCTACTTTGGCTTTTGTGACACCACACTTCCCTGCTTCTAATCTTATTACTGAGTTGTTCCTTCTCAGCCCCCTTCACTAGATTTTCTTCTAACCATTCCTTAAATATTGATGTCCTTCTGTTTTCTATCTTCAACCTTTTCTCCTTGCTATACCTTCTTCTTGGGGAATCTGATTCAGAGTTTTTAAAAAAATTACAGTCTATTAATAATGCTCAAATCCATATCTCCACCTTCAAAAACTTGAGATCCAGCTCCATTTAAAAAATTGTCTACTTGGCATTTCCACTTGTTTTTCCCCTAAATATCCCCAACTCAGTAAGTTCCAAACTGAAATTATTGTCTAAACTCCAGAAGTCTGATTTTCCTCCTTTATTTCCTGTCTCAGTTAGCAATCCTTAACCCAGCCATCCAAGGTAGTATTTCTGAATAATTCTCTATTCTGTCCTTTCTCTCTCTCAACTCCTACATGAATAAACCACCATGTTTGTTATTAGTATCAATTAAATATTTCTCAGATTGACCCTCTCTTCTCAATTCCATTGAAATAGGTATAGTGTGGACCCTCATTATCTTTTTTCCCCCAGAGGGTTTTTATATCCTCCTACGTAGTTCCCCTGTCTGAGATGTGAGCATCTCTCTTACCTGTTTTTCACATTGCTGCTGGAGTCATCCCACTGCTATCACTGGTATATATAGCACCATTCAAAGGGCAATCTCTGCTTACATGGAAATATGGGCACAACATCTAACTCCTCTATTAAGATCTTCCTTTTAAGATGCAAAATGTTTAATCACAGTATCAGCCCTGGTATCTATGAAGGAATACCATTCACCTGTCATAAAATTCCAAGGATTTTTATTGGTTATAGTATAAGTGGAGCCATATGGAAGAAAATGACATTTCATCTGTATTTTAAATAAAATTCAAGAGAACCTGATCTCTATAAAATAACAGAGGAAAGATCAGAGAGCAAGTCTATAAATTGAGACAAAGGGAGGTAATCTTTAAAAAAAAGGACAAAACTTCAAAGTGGTTGAAATAGAAGAGAAAATTTAATAAATCTACAATTCAACAGTTTTTCTGTCTCCACAAGAAAAGAAGCAACATTGCAGAAATAAAATTAGTATTTAGAGAAAAAGGATAAAAAGACAAAGCCGTGGAAGAGAAGATGATATATCTATGTTTTTTCTATTATAAACAAGAGAGAAGACCAGTTTTGTATATAAATCTTTGCATGTTATCTGTTTATTCCATAATGAATTCTAATTTTGGAAATACTGGGTCATAAGGTATGCATTTAGAAAAATTCTAGAATGTGTTATGAAACTATCTTAGTAAGTGATTAGATTTACTTTTACCAACAGTGACTGAAAAAACAAGTTGCCTCATATCCAATCTCATATGACTGTTATAAACCTTTTAAAAATCTTTGTGTTGCTATACTGTTTTAAATTGTATTAATCATAACCCTTAATCTTAGAAAATATTTTATATTAGACCTCTCTTAGGAATGTTTTGACATTTGCATTGGGTTTGCATCAGTAATTCCAACAAATGTTTAAATTTATTTGTTTTTTTATACATTTGGTCTTTTTTTTTTTTTTTTCAGCAGCACCGTGCGGCATTTGTGATCTTAGTTCCCCGATCGATCCCACGTCGCCTGCATTGGAAGCGCGGAGTCTTAACCAATGGACTGCCGGGTAAGTCCCCAAATATTTAAATTTACCCATTGCAGAACTGCCGTTGATGCGCCTCTTGATTCCTTTTTATTATCATTTCTCCTTTCTTTTGTTGTTTATTTTGAGGCATTTCCCATTGGCTAGAGGCTTATCTTTAAAAATTTTTTCATGAAGAATATTTGGGTGGTATTCTTTCTGAGCCTCTGCATATATGAGAATGTCTTTCTGTTGGCTTCATATGTAAAGAACAATTTAGCTGAGTTTAGAACTTTTGGGTAGAAAAACTTTCTCTCAGAAGGATACTTTGTTTTCTTTCTTTTAAATTTATATTCAAGTCCAAGGCCGATCTGATTTTTACTGCTTTAAAGGTAATCTGTGTTAATTGGCTGCCATGTTGTAGAATATTTTTTGCCTTTGAAATTTAAAATTTTCACCCTAATATGTCTAAGTATTAGTACTTTTATATTAATTTATCCCAATTCAGTTATTGAACTATTTCCATTACAAAAATGTATGTTTCTTTAGCTTTAGAAAGTTTATTTTTTTCTATTGGTTAAATTGAGAAGAGCACAGATCAATATTTACTCATAAAACTGGGGGAAAATGGGGATTTAAAAAGGTATTGGACCCAGAAGTGTTTGTGAGTTATTTTTAATTATCAAGCAATAGAGAATTCCCATATTATAAATTTAAATTCTTTCAGAATACAGAAAAAGATGACAACCTTCCCAATTCATTTTATAAAGCAAATATAATCTCAGTGGCAAAATAGCACAAAGATACCACAATACAACTGCAGAACTCTCTCATAAATATAACACAACACCCCAGCTAAATAAGAGTTTTAAATTAAATTTGACAGTATATTTAAAAACATACCATGATGAGGTAGGTTTTATTTCAAACATGGATTAATATTAGAAAACCCAGTAATAGAATTCATCACACTAAAAAAAAACCCTATATGCTCTTTACAGTAATGCTCATTTTCATAAATTGGACGGTTCACCTGGCATCACTTCTCTACCCTTTTATTGAGGAGCAGAAGCCACGGGCAACCACTCCTAGTCAGAATTTGCCAGTAAGAAGCACTGACATGACATTGATAGGGTTCAAGAGAAAGAGAGGGGGCTTCCCTGGTGGCGCAGTGGTTGAGAGTCCGCCTGCCGATGCAGGAGACGCGGGTTCGTGCCCCGATCCGGGAAGATCCCACGTGCCGTGGAGCGGCTGGGCCCGTGAGCCATGGCCGCTGCGCCTGCGCGTCTGGAGCCTGTGCTCCGCAACGGGAGAGGCCACAACAGTGAAGAGGCCCGCGTACCACAAAAAAAAAAAAAAAAAAAAAAAAAAAAAAAAAAAAAGATGAAGAGTTCTGGAGATGGATGGTGGTGATGGGTGCACAACAATGTGAATGTATGTAATGTCACTGAATACACTTAAAAATGGTGAAGGTGGTAAATTTTATATATATTTTACCAAAATAATTAATTAATTATATACATACTCAAATAAAGGTATTTTGGAGAGATAATCTATGAAAAGAAAGACCAGAGATTTTTTATTCTTTTATGCTTTCTGATCCTTGGGTAATAACTATAATGTCTCTTCTGTGGTACCTCCCTTTTCTCCCTTTAGTGGAAATACCAGCCAATATCATGGCCTTCCCCTCTGCCAGAAATCTTGTCACAAGCTGATATTTCCACTCCCTTCTTGTTTTCTAACAGGTCGGAGAACTCAGAGGGCTTCTTAAATTAGACACCATCCTTCCCTCAGTTGGCTCACGTTCCATTGATCATAGCACAATATGGTGGTGTTGATTTCTGAAGCTCACCTAAAGTCCTGATGGTGCCGAATTCAAGAGGGCTTCCTATAGTACCTTAGCCCATCTAGGAGACCAAGAAAAATAATATTAATAGTAGCATAAAGCCGGGCAGTTCAATTTAGGACATACACTAAGAGGAATCATGTACAATAGCTTATCAAGATGAAAGGCTTATTTTGTTCTAAATAATTGTATAAGTTTGAGGGCAGGGTGGAGAGGACATGATTAACATGTAGAAGAGTTTTAGTGGTCTACACAGAAAAAAAGTTCAAGCTGTAAGTCCACACGTATGGACAAACAGGTATTTCAAGGGTCAAGAGTGAAAGGTAGTATTATAAAACTCAGTTTAGTAAGGAAAATTTACTAATGGATTTCTTTTTTTAGTGGCCAAGAAAAGAGTCCATGCCACTTATGATGTCATTTATTTAATTTGAGTAGAAAAACTAACAGATGAACTCAAGGCAACCCCAAAAGTTCCTATATGATTGACTGAAAAATTTGCCACAAAAGCAGATGCTTTAACTGGAAAAGTTGCTTTCATAGCTTGATCACTGGGTTTTGTAACTGTCAACCAAATTGGGGAAAAATATTACAATGTGTTTGAGCAACTGGGACTCCATCACAGTCTTTTTGGTTAATATAACAGACATGTTTGAAAATATTAAAGGAAGTTATTTTTCTTTTTGTTTCTTCAACAAGATTATTATTGATTCTTTTAAATATTCTATCATATATTTTTCTATTAGAAAAAATGCATAAAACATGGTTCTTGCATGGATGAAAGGTTGCAGTTCTTTCCTTTTCATTAAGCAGAAATTCACTACTTGGTAAAATTAGGGTATTCTTAAATTTTTTTTAAAACAATAATTAAGTTTTACAAATCTTTTTTTTCTCTGTGGTGGGAGAACACATTGCATTTCCTCCCATTTGACATGATGATGTAATCCAATCTGCTAGCCTGAGTGCGCAATAAACTCCTCTTAGACTTCCACATTTTAAAATTTCAAAACATTTCAATTAACAAAAGTTTGCTGTTTGAGGAGGCTTTTGAGGGTACCAAGAATAATGGGTTCTCCATATTTATCTGAATTAATTTGGAATAAGGAGAGAAGTATGTAGCTTCACAGAGATGTTGGCTAGGATTTTCTATTGAAGATTTTTGGTGGATTTATCCATTTCTTTCCCAAACCTGCTTCTTCTGGGACCTACAATTCAATGAATGAACTTGTCATCTTTCCACTTCTGCTTAAAACCTCAGACTGTGTTTTGACTTCGTTCTCTCTTCACCCCACCCACATCTACTTAGTTTTAACTTTTATGTACCTCTTGTTTGCCTTCTTTTCAATCACAAAACCCACAAGATACTGAAACAACCTTTTAACTCAACTCCGTACCTTTGGATTCTCACTTATCCAGTCCATCCTGCACCATGCTGCACAATTTTCTTGGTATACAATGCTAATGCTGACTTTATGCTCCTACAACTTCCCACTGCAATTCAGTTTGGGGAGTGTGCCTGGTATTTAACACCCTCAAGGACCTATTGACAATGTAGCTCTCTAGCATTATTTCCCACTACTACCTTTTACATACACTAAGATCCAAGTATCCATGATATTACCTTTATTCAGGATGTGCTCTCATCACTCTCAATATGTCTAAATGAATTTTGACTTACCTTCAACTCAGTTCAGATTCTGAACTCTTCCCAGAGCCTTCATCTTTCCGTCCTCCTAATTCTCATAGTACTTTAAATGTACCACCCGTTTTGTATAACTTTGATCATATTTTTCATTTACGCTTTAATGCCTTGATATATTTCAAGCTCCTTTAAACAAGATTTATAGGAGCTTTATCTTGTTATATCCCACACTCCAATTGTTCAATAAATATTCACTGAATTATTTAATCTGTGTGTAAAATGGAAAACCCTTGAGAATTCAGGTGTGAGATATATAAAGGAAGGCAATTTACCTACCTTTGGATAATATTATACAGTTGTAAGTCTAAAGAGGAGAATTGAGTTCAGGAGTCCCAAAGCTTTTGTCATAAATTTGAAACTGTAGCACGGAATTTATTAAAAACTCATAAAAACTCATTACATTTCATGTGGTGATTGATTAATTTCCAAATATCAAAAATTCCATGTAGGGGGCACAGATACAACAAATATAACAAAACAACTTCCATACTCTATTATCTTGCCTGTTTTCTGGTTCTGATGATCTGACCTTGGCTTTTTCATAGGAGACATCCAATGCAGGAAGCAGTAGAGCTGATTACTGCACACTGCCCTCTGGTGAGTCACAAGGGTAATCTAGAGATGAAAATTCCTGGTTGAGAGCATAATTTACTCTCCATGCCCAGCTGGTGCCAAAGAATGATGTCACATTTTATGATGTGATCACTTCTCTCAATTGTGCCCCCTTGAGTCTACCAATTCTTTCCATGCAGGTCATCAAACGGCCATCAGTGGGTAAAATTTTCCTCTTCACTTAGCCAGAAATGGATCCAGAATAGATGTGATGACTGTTACTAACCCAAGCTTTAAAATAAATATTACTATTACTCCCACCGTGACATTTCTCTGCATCTTCAAATACCCCCAAAGCGTTGCATGAAAATAATGGTAAAAAATATTCTCAGTTTGCAAGGAAAATAGACTCTTAGTAGTTGACATGCTGAATTCTCCTACATCCACATAAACAAGTTGTATTTCATATATAAAAATGTAGAGCTTTCTCATTCCTAAAGAGAAGGCCAAAAACCAAATAACCAACCCAATAACATTAGAAGTACTGTTTGACTTGGAAGAATCACAAGTATATCTGGCTTTGGACCACATTAAAACAGCCGTATTTCTGGGTGATGTTATTCATTTATTCATTACCACCTGACCAAATACCATCCATGACTAAATCAATACTTTAAAGTTTCAGAATAGACATGGAAATACTCAAAACTATTTTTCTAGGAAGGATACAGATAACCCCACTTCCAAAGAAGTGTTTCTTTGGCTTCTGTAATCAACTCTATTTTGTACACAACGACATTTGTTATTTTCTTATCCTATTCCTAATTTGGGGAAACTACATGTTGTAAAAGTGATACCAATAATGGATGATCTTCAAATAAGAGGAAATTTCCTTACTGAAGGGGAAGAAAAAAAAGACTTGTAGAAACATCAAATAAGCACCTTCTTATTGTTTAATTGAGTGCTAATGCTGTTTTTTTTAAAGTTCTCTTTTATCAAAATTTTGGCTTTCCTCAAGCTCTAAGCAACTAATATTGCTTCAGAAGGTTCTAACCTTCTAAAATAGAGATGTAAAATTTCCTTATGTAGTAGTTGCAAATCCTTTCTTGACTTTCAGCCTTTTAATTTTCTGAGGCTGTTTACATGCAAACTCAGAAAACTAGTTTTTACTTATGGTTAATTTATTTTACTTTCAAATAAGAAAAACTTCTGTGGGAGGTATAATACTGGTTTTTGTTGAGTTGTTACTTAAATGTGGGCAAATAGATTCCTGAATTCAGAGAGAAGTTTAGATAAAATAGTATTTAAGATCCTTTAAACTTCAAAATTCTATGTTGCCATTGATATCAATATTTTGGTGAATAATTATTTTAAACCTTTAAACATTAACCATATATATAATATATACTTAAATGCAATCTTTGTATTGCTGTATATTATATAACTGAAAAAGTACCATAAGGAGAAATCCTATAAATGAAATGTAGTTTTTACCACAGAAATAATGTTATCAGCCTAGATCAAATATCAATTCTATGTCTAGTCAGCATTTACTCAAATAGGATATATCTGTATTTTGTAGTAAATGCTTTTAAAATAAACTAAATATTTATAACTCAAATATGTAAAATAATAGCATTGTATGTGATACAATATTACAATGTATTATATAAAATTCTTCTTTTGCTTTTTCTTATATCTAATTTGTTTTTATAGATGTCAATCAAAGTGAAAGGCAACCACCAAGGTCATAGAATTTAAATGGCTAGTTTATTTTTTTTAACTTTTTAATTTTTGAAAATTTTATTGTGGTGAGAACACTTAAAATGAGATCTACCTTTTTTTTTATTATCACAGTAAGTTTAATGAACATCCATTATCTCATACAGATATAAAATTAAAGAATAGAAAAAATACATTTTTCTTATGATGAGAACTCAGGAGGTACTCTCTTAACAACTTTACTATATAACATACAGCAGGGTTAACTATATTTATCATATTGTACATTACAACGCTAGAACTCATTTATCTTATAACTGGAAGTTTGTACTTTTTGACTGCCTTCCTCCAATTCCTCCTCATTCCACCCCCACCCCCACCCCACATCCTCCACCTCAGGTAACCACAAATCTGATCTCTTATTCTATGAGTTTGTTTGTTTGTTTTTGAAGTACAATTGACCTACAACACAATGTTAGTTCCCGTTATATAAAATAGTGATCTGATATTTCTGTGCATTTAAAAATGATCACCATGATAAGTCTGGTTACAACCTGTCATCATACAAATATATTACATAGCTATTGACTATATTCCCACACTGTACATTTCAAACCATTACTTTTATTTTGCAACCAAAGTTTGTACCTCTTAACCTCCTTCACCTATTTCTTTTCTTTCCCCACTCCCCTCCCCTCTGGCAATCACCTGTTTGTTCTCTGTATCTATAATGCTGTTTCTGTTTTATGTTTGTTCATTTGTTTTTAAGATTCTATGTGTAAGTAGAATCATATAATTTTTGTCTTTCTCCAACTAACTTACTTCACTTAGCATAATACCCTCAGGTCCATCCACGTTGTTGTGAATGGAAAGATTCCATTCTTTATTATGGCTGAGTAATATTCCATCGTGTGTGTGTGTGTGTGTGTGTGTGTGTGTGCACGTGTGTATCTCATATCTTCTATATCCATTCATCTATTGATGGGAACTTAGGTTGCTTCCATATCTTGTTTATTGTGAGTAATGCTGTAATGAATACAGGGGTGCATATATCTTTCCTAATTAGCGTTTTCATTTTCCTTGTATAAATACCCAGGAGCAGAATTGCTGTATCACATGGTAGTTCTACTTTTAATTTTTTGCAAGAACCTCCATACTGTTTTCCATAGTGGCTGTACCAATTTACATTCCCACCAACAGTGCAAGAGGGTTCCCTTCTCTCCACATCCTTGCCAACACTTGTTATTTGTTGTCTTTTTGATAAAAGCCATTTTGACAAGTATGAAGGGATATCTCATTGTGATTTTGATTTGCATTTCCCAGATGATGAATGATGTTGAGCATCTTTTCATGTGTCTGTTAGCCATCTGCATATCTTCTTTGGAAAAGTGTCTATTTAAGTTCTCTGCCCATTTTTTAATAGAACTGTTTGTTTCTTTGATATTGAGTTATATAAGTTCTTTGAATATTTTGGATATTAACACTTATTGGATATATTATTGGCAAATATCTTCTCCAATCAGTAGGTGGCCTTTTTGTTTCGTTGATAGTTTCTTTAGTTGTGCAAAAGCTTTTAGTTTGATGTAGTCGTGTTTGTTATTTTTTCATTTTGTTTCCCTTGCCTGAGGAGACATATCCAAAAAAAACCCATTACTAAGACCTATGTCAGAGAGGTACTGCCTCTGTTTTCTTTTAAAAGTTTTATTGTTTCAAGTCTTACATTTAAGTCTTCAATCCATTTTGAATTTATTTTTGTGCTTGGTTTGTGAGAATAGACCAGTTTGATGTTTTTGCATGTAGCTGACCAGTTTTCCCAACACAATTTATTGAAGATGCTGCCTTTTCCTTGTTATAGATTCTTGACTACTTTGTTGTAAATCAATTGTTCATGTAAGTGTGGGTTCATTTCTGTATTCTCTACTCTGTTCCATTGATCTATATGTCTGTTTTTGTGCCAGTACCATACTGTTTTGATTTCTGTAGCTTTGTAGTATAGTTTGAAATCAGGAAACATTATACCTCCAGCTTTGTTCTCCTTTCTCAAGATTCTTTTAGCTATTTAGGTTCTTTTGTGTTTCCATACAAGTTTTTGAATTATTTGTTCTAGTTCTGTGAAAAATGCTATTGGTATCTTGATAGGGATTGCATTAAATCCATAGATTGCCTTGGGTAGTATGGTCATTTTAACAGTATTAATTCTTCCAATCCATGAGACCAGCTTATCTTTTCATCAGTTTGTCGTCTGCAATTTCTTTCAGTGTCTTTTACTTCTTCACATCCAGAGAACTGGTTAGAATTATTCCTAGGTATTTTATCTATTTTGATGTGATTGTAAATGAGACTGTTTTCTTACTTTCTCTTTCTGGTAGTTCATTGTTGGTGTATAGAATGCAACAGATTTCTGTATATTAATCTTATATTCTGCAACTTTACCAAATTCATTGTTGAGTTCTAGTAGTTTTTTTTGGTGTTGTCTTTAGGATTTTCTATGCATAGTATTATGTTATCTGCAAACAGTGACAGTTTCCCTTCTTCCTTTCCAATTTAGATGCCTTATATTTCTTTTTTCTGGTCTGATTGCTGTGGCTGGGACTTTCAAAACGATGTTAAATGAAAGTGGCAAGAGTGGGCATTTTTGTCTCATTCCTGATCCTAGAAGGAATGCCTTCAGCTTTTCACCATTGAACATGCTATTAGCTGTGGGCTTGTTATACGATATATAGCCTTTATTATGTTGAACTGTGTTCCCTCTATACCCACTTTGTTGAGAGTTTTTGTTTTTAGCTGAATTCCACTTTTATTTGGAATTCATTAATTGGACTATCCAAAATTTTCATGACAGTATTTTGCTTAGCTTCCCTTAACAGGAACCTATTCACCTGCTGAGGTAAAGGGGAAAATGGAGGGAGGATACCCCCAAACTTATTTCTGATATTTGTAACATATACATATAAAAACTCTATTGGACTCATGTCAATTATAATCTGAATTTTGACATTTTGATTGCTCTTGTAAAAATAATTACACCTTTAAAATTATTTTATGTGTGCAGTCAATAAATTGCTTTGTCTCTAAGCATCATATCCCATGCACAGGAGTTAAATGCAGTTCTGCGAAAATGCCATTGGTAATTTGGTAAGAATCGCATTGAGGCTGTAGATTGCCTTGGGTAGTGTGGTCATTTTAACAATATTGATTATTCCAAACCAAGAACATGGTATATCTTTCCTTCTGTTTGTGTTATCTTCATTCATCAATGTCTTATAGATTTCAGAGTATGGGTCTTTTGCCTCCTTAGGTAGGTTTATTCCTAGGTATTTTATTCTTTTTGATGCGATGGTAAATGGCATTGTTTCCTTAATTTCTCTTTCTGATATCATTGTTATTGATAGAAATGCAACAGATTGCTGTATATTAATTTCGTATCCTGCAACTTTACCAAATTCATTGATGAACTCTAGTAGTTTTCTGCTAGCATTTCTAGGGTTTTCTATGTTGTCTGCAAACAGTGACAGTTTTACTTCTTTTCCAATTTGGATTCCTTTTCTTTCTTTTTCTTCTCTGATTGCTGTGACTAGGACTTCCAAATCTATGTTGAATAGAAGTAGTGAGAGTGGGCATCCTTGTCTTGTTCCTGATCTTAGAGGAAATGCTTTAAGCTTTTCACCATTGAGTATGATGTTAGCTGTGGGTTTGTCATATATGGCCTTTATCATGTTGAGGTATGTTCTCTCTATGCCCACATTCTGAAAAATTTTATCATAAATGGATGTTGAATTTTATCAAAAGATTTTCTTCATCTCTTGAGATCATAAGGTTTTTATTCTTCAGTTTGTTAATGTGGTGTATCATACTGACTTATTTGTGGATATTGAAGAATCCTTGCATCCCTGGGATAAATCCCACTTGATCATGGTGCGTTATCCTTTTAATATATTGTTGGATTTGGTTTGCTAGTATTTTGTTGAGGATATTTGCATCTATGTTCATCAGTGATATTGGCCTGAAATTTTTTTTTTGTGTGTGTGTGATATCTTTGTCCAGTTTGGGTATCAGGGTGATGTTGGCCTCATAGAATGAGTTTGGAAGTGCTCCTTCCTCTATATTTTTTTGAATAGGTTCAGAAGGATAGGTGCTAACTCTTCTCTAAATGTTTGATAGAATTCACCTGTGAAGCCATCTGTTCTGGACTTTTGTTTGTTGGGAGTTTTAAAATTACTGATCCAATTTCAGTACTGGTAATTGGTCTGTTCATATTTTCTATTTCTTCCTGGTTCAGTCTTGGGAGATTGTACCTTTCTAAGAATTTGTCCATTTTTTTCTAGGTATCTATTTTTGTTGGCATAAAATTGCTCATAATGGTCACTTATGACACTTTGTATTTCTGTGGTGTTGATTGTAACTTCACCTTTTTAATTTCTGATTTTATTGAGTTGGGCACTGTCCTTTCTTTTTCTTGATGAGCATGGCTAAAGGTTTATTCACTTTGTTTATCTTTTTAAAGAACAGCTTTTAGTTTAATTGATCTTTTCTATTTTTTTTAGTCTATTTTAGTTATTTCTGTTCTGATCTTTATGATTTCTTCCCATTTACTAACTTTGGGTTTGTTTGTGTTAAAGTTCCCCGATATTATTATTATACTGTGAATTTTTCCCTTTGTAACTGTTAATGCTTGCTTTATGTAGTTAGGTACTCCTATGTTGGGTGCATATATATTTACAATTGTTATGTCTTCTTCTTTGATTGATCCCTTGATAATTATGTAATGTCCCTCTTTGTCTCTTGTCACAGCCTTGTTTTTAAAGTCTATCTTTTCTGATATTAATATTGCTACCTCAGATTTCTTTTCATTTCCATTTGCATTGAATACCTTTCTCAATTTTTTCACTTTCGGTCTGTGTCTTTAGATCTGAAGTGAGTCTCTTGTAAGCAACATATATATGGATCTTGTTTTTGTATCCATTCAGCCACCCTGTCTGTTGATTGGAACATTTAGTCCATTTACATTTAAAGTTATTATTTATAGGTATGTACTTATTGTCATTTTGTTAATTATTTGTAGGTTGTTTCTGTAGTTCATTTTTACCCTGTCTCCTTTTTTTGCCTTCTTCCCTTGTGATTTGATGACTATCTTTAGTATTATATTTGGATTCCTTTCTCTTTGGTGTGTGTGTATCTATTATAGGTTTTTGGTTTTTTGTTACCATGAGGTTTATATATAGCAATCTATATACATATGTGATCATTTAAGTTGCTGATCTCCTAACTTAAAATACATTTTAAAAATTGTGTATTTTTATTCCCCCCACCAACATTTCTGTTTTGACATCATATCTTACATCTTTTTGTTCTGTGCATCCCTTAACTACTTATTGTGGATACAGGTGATTTTAAGAGTTTTGTCTTTTAACATTCCTATTAACTTTATGCATAGTTGATTTACTACCTTTTCTGTATATTTGCCTTTACTAATGAGATTTTTTCCTTTCATAATTTTCATATTTCTAGTTGTGATGTTTTCTTTTCCTCTTAGAGAAGTCCCTTTAACATTTATTGTAAAGCTGCTTTCATGGTGCTTACCTATCTTAGTTTTTACTTGTCTGTAAAACTTTTGCTCTCTCCTTCAAATCTGAATGAAAGCCTTGCTGAGTAGAGAATTCTTGGTTGAAGTTTTTTCCCTTTCATCATTTTAAATATATAGTACCACTTCCTTCTGGTCTTCAGAGTTTTTGCTGAAAAGTTAGCTGATCACTTTATGGTAGTTCTCTTGTATGTAACTTATTGGTTTTACCTTGGTGCTTTAATATTCTCTCTTATCTTTCATTTTTGGCATTTTAATTTTAATGAGTGTGTTTTGGTGTGGCCCTCTTTGGGTTCATCCTGTTTGGGACTCTCTGTGCTTCCTGGAGCTGGATGTCTCTTTCTTTTCCCAGGTTAGGGAAGTTTTCAGCTATTACTTCGTCATATATGTTCTCTGCCCCTTTCTCTCTTTTCTCCTTCTGGAACCCCTATAATGTGAATGTTAGTATGATTCATGTCATCCCAGAGGTCTCTTAAACTGTCTTCATTTCTTTTTTTTCTTTTCAGATTGGGTGATTTCCATTACTCTGTCTTCTAGCTCTCTGGGACCCATTCCTCTGCATCATCTAATCTACTGATGATTCCTTCTAGTGTGTTTTTCATTTCAGTTATTGTATTCTTCATCTCTGTTTGGTTCTTCTGTAAATTTTCTTACTCTTTGTTAAAAACTTCTAATTTCTCATTCTGCTCATCCAATCTTCTCCCAAGTTCTTTGAGCAGCTTTATGATCATCACCTTGAACTCTTTATCAGGTAGATTTCTTATCTCCACTTAGTTCTTCTTCTAGGATTTTATCTTGTTCCTTTGTTTGGGATATATTCCTCTGTCACCTTATTTTGCCTAACTTGCTGTTTTTATTTCAATGTATTGAATATGTTGTTTACATTTCCCAAGCTTGGATAACTGGTCTTTTGTAGGAGACATCCTATGTTTTGTAGTGGTGCACTCCTTTCTGGTCATCAGATATATATGCTTTAGGGGTGCCCTCTATGTGGGCTGTGTGGGTCCTTTTCTTGTGGTGGGCTGGCCACTATGGGTGGTCAGGTAGGTGTGACTGGCCCCCAGTCTGCCCGGTTGCTAGGCCCTGCCTTGTGTGGAATCTGCTGGCTGCTGGTGAGCAGGGCTGGATCACAAGGCAGCTGGTTGCAGAGACCCAAGGGGTCATGAGGCTAGTGCTAGCCCACTGGTGGGCACAGCCAGGTTCTGTGGTAGGTGGTTGTGCTGCCAAGGGTCCCAGATATAGTGCCAGCCTATATGTGGATGGGGCTGGTTCTTGACGTGGCTGGCTGCAGTGTAGGGGGTGTCCCAAAGCTGGTGTCCACCCGCTGGTGAGAGGGGCTGGATCCCAGGGTGGCTGGCTGTGGGGTCCAAGGTGTCTTGGAGCTGGTGCTGGCCTGCTGTGGGCCGGGGACAGGGCTTCAGTTGGTCCTAGGGTTGGTGCTGGCCTGATGGTAGGTGGGCTGGTTCCTGACACAGCAGGTTGTGGGGCTGCAGTAGTCCTGGGGCTGCTGTCCATACACTAGTGGGCAGGGCTGGGGCCCAGGGGATCCTGGAGCTGGCGCCCACCCTCTGGTGGATTAGGCCAGGTCCTGGGGCTTGTGCTGGCCCACTAATGGGCAGAGCTGTGTCCTAGATTCTCTGGCTGCAGGGCCTGGAGGTCCTGGAATTCGTATTGGCCTGTTGGTGGGTGGGGCTGGAGCTCAGGTTGTCCTAGGGCTATAGCACCTGCCCAGTGGTGGGTGAGGCTGTTTCCAGGGTAGAGCTGGCCCACTGGTGTTCTCTGGCTTCAGGGCGTTGGGAGTCTTGTAATTGGTGTCAGCACACTGGTGAGCAAAGCTGGGCCCTGACGGCTGGCTGTAGGGCCCCAGGGCATTCTGGTACTAGTGCCAGCACACTGGTGTGCAAGGCCTGGTCTTGAGCTCTCTGGTGGACAGGGTTGGTGCCCAGGGTGGCTGTGGGTTCAGGGTGTCATTAGCAGCAGTACCAGCAGCTGGCTTGCTGGTGCTTGGCATGAGGCGTCCCAGTACTGGTGCTGACAGACTGGTGGGCAAGGCCAAGTCCTGGTGCTAAAAAACTAGAGGATGGGTTCCAGAGTGGTGCTTGCCAGCACCAGTGTCCTCCTGGTAGAACAGACTCCCCAAAATGGCTGCCCCCAGTGTCTGTGTCCCCAGGGTGAGCTCAAGATTCCTTGAGGCTCTCCGAGATCAGCATGTGGGCCTGACAGAGGTGCCTTTCAAATGACTGTTTCTGCCCTGGGTCCTGAAGCATGTGAAATTTTGTGTGCACCCTTTAATAATGAAGTCTTTATTTCCCACAGCCCTCTGACTTTTGTGAAAGTAAGCCCCCCTGGCCTTCACAGCCATGTTTTGGGGGTTCGCCTTCCTGGTGGGAGATCCTTACGTGGGGCTTGGACCCTTCTCTCCTTTGAGAGAAACTCTGAAATTGTAATTTTTCTCCCGTTTGTGTGTTGTCCACCCAGGTGTATGGGCTTTTACTCTACTGCATCTCATTGTTCCTTCTTTATGTCTTTGGTTGTAGAAGATTTTTTTCTGCTAGTCTTCCTGTCTTTCTCATCAATAGTTTGTCCCTAAATAGTTGTAATTTTGGTGTGCCCATCTGAGTAAATTAGCTCAGGGTCTTCCTACTATGCCATCTTGGCCACTCCTCTAAATGGCTTACTTAAAAGTGATTTTTATCATGAGTTCATTTATGATGTTAACACCTTATCTTCATGTAGGGCTTTCCAATTTTTTGATATTAATAAACTTTATTTTTCAGAGCAGTTCTAGGTTCATAGCAAAACTGAGGGCAACCTACAGAGTTGCTATATCCTCTTTCTCCTACGTGTTTCACCTCTGCCACTATCAACATCCCACACCAGAGTGGTATATTGGTTATATTGAATGAACCTGCAGAGACACATCCTCATAGTCAAAGCCCATAGCTTACATTAGGGGTCTCTCTTGGTGCTGCACATTTTATGGGTTTTGACAAATGTATAATGACCTGTATCCACCATTAGAGTAACATACAGAGTATTTTTACTGCCCTAAAAATCCTCTGTGCTCTACCTATTCATTCCTTCCTCTCTCCTACCCCTGACAATCACTAAACTTTTTACTGTGTCCATAGTTTTGCCTTTCCTTCATATCTTTTCATGGCTCTGTAGCTTATTTCTTTTTAGTACTGAATAACATGCTCTTGTCTGGATGTACCACAGTTTATCTACTCACCTTCTGCAGGGCATCCTGGTGGATTTCAAGTTTTAGCTTCTGTCAATATAGCTGCTATAAACATTTGTACACAAGTTTTTTGTGTGAATAGAAATTTTCATTTGGGTAAATACCAAGGAGTTCAATTACTGGAATGTGTGGTAAGAGTATGTTTAGTTCTTTAAGAAACTGCCAAACTGTCTTCTAAAGTGGCTGGGCCATTTTGCATTCCCAGCAGCAATGAGTGAGAGTTCCTCTTGCTCTACATCCTTGCCAACATTTGGAGTTGTCCTCCTTGTGGATTTTGACTATTCTAATGGGTGTGTAGGTGTATCTCATTGTTCTTTAAATTTGCAATTCCCTAATGACATAAGATGTTAAACATCTTGTCATGTGCTTACTTGTCTTTGATACTTCTTCTTTGGTGAGGTGTCATTAAAGTTTTTGGCTAGTTTTTGAATTGAATTGTTCATTTTATTATTCTTGCATTTAAGAGTTCTTTGTATATTTTGGATAACAGTTCTTAATCTGATACATCTTTGTCAATATTTTCTCCCAGACTGTGTATTGTCTTTTCCTTCTCTTGATGTTGTCTTCTGCAGAGCTTTTGATTTTCAGTAAGTCCAGCTTCTCAATTATTTTTATTTTATTTGTGGATTATGCCTTTGGTGTTATACATAAAAGTATTCTAAAAGTCATCCCCAAGGTTATCTATGTTATTTTCTAGGAAATTTATAGTTTTGCATTTTATATTTATGTCTGTGATCCATTTTGAGTTAATTTTTTTGTGAAGGGTGTAATGTCCATGTCTCAATTCATTTTTTTGCATGTGGGTATCCAGTTGTTCCAGCATCATTTGTTGAAAAGACTATCTTTGCTCCATTGTATTTCCTTTGCTCCTGTCAAAGATCAATTGACTATATTTATGTGGGTCTATTTCTGGGCTCTCTGTTCTGTTCCATTGATCTGTTTGTTTCTTCTTTTCTAATACTACACTGTCTTGGTTATTGTAGCTTTACAATAAGTCTTGAAACTGGGTAGTGTCAGTCCTCTGACTTTGTTCTTCTTCAATATTAGTGTTGGCTATTTTGGGTCTTTTGCCTCTCTATATATACTTTTCATTTTGCCAGTATACACAAAATAACTTGCTGGAATTTTGCTTGAAATTGCATTGAATCTATAGAGCAAGTTGGGAAGAATTGACATCTTGACAATATTGAGGCTTCTCATCCATGAACATGAAATATCTCTTCATTTATTTAGCTCTTCTTTGATATCTTTCATCAGAGTTTTGTAGTTTTCTTCATATGTATCTTGTGCATATATTGTTAGAGTTCTACCCTAAGTATTTCATTTTGGGGGATGCTAATGTAAGTGGCAATGAGTTTTTAATTTCAAATTCCACTTGTTCATTACTGGTATATAGGAAAGCAATTGACTTTTGTATATTAACCTTTTATTTTATAATCTTGCTATAATTGCTTATTAGTTCCAGGGGTTTCTTGGTTGATCTGTTCAGATTTTCTACATAGACAATCATGTCATTTGCCAATAAAGACAGTTTTTTTTCTTTATTCCCAATCTGTATACCTTTTATTTTATTTTCTTGTCTTATTTCATTAGTTAGACATTCCAGTGTGATGTTGAAAAGCAGTGATGGGAGGGGACATCCTTGCACTGTTTCTGATCTTGGCAGAAAAGCTTCATCTCTCACCATTTACTATGGTGATATGTGGGGAAGTGTGGTAAAGCATGGATTTAAAGGAATAAGACTGAAGACAGGGAGATCACTTAATTTGTCCAGAAAATTGGAGAAGTACCTGAATTGGCCATAAGTATTAGGAGAAAGGAGAAATCAGAAAGGAGAAGACATAGCTGAAATCATTTAGAACATTAAGTAATTAGGATCCGAAGAACATGGACAATGAAGGCAAAAAGAGTTTAGGGAGGCTCTCAGTTTTCTAGCTGGGGTGAGTAGGGAGCACCGTCAAGCAAGAGAGAGCATATAGAAGAAAGAGCAGGTTGGGGGATAGAAAATGATGTATGCTCTTTGGGGTGTGTTGATATGTTGAGTCTGAGGTGTCTTGGGACAGTCAGAAGAAAATGTCCATCAGGCAGTAAGATATATGAATGCAAGGCTTGGGGAAGTAGTCTGAAATGAGTATATAGTTTCCACTGTTATTACTTAGTCTGTCATTAATTTGAATTGTGTAAAAATGCAATAAGAAAAATGAAAGAGTCATTTCAGGAATCTTTTGGGGTCTAATTTTTATATAGGAGATTTTAAAAAAGGGATAGACTAAAAACAAACAAGGCTTCTCATTTATTTAGGAAATATTTATTTATTGAATATTTCTTTTTTTATCTTTTTTAATTGGGGTATAGTCGTTTTACAATGTTGTGTTAGTTTCTACTGTACAGTGAAGTGGAGCTCCCTGTGTTCTACAGCAGGTTCTCATTTGTTATCTATTTTAAACATATTAGTGTATATATATATTTTTATTTTTTATTTTTTATTTTTTGTGGCATGCGGGCCTCTCACTGTTGTGGCCTCTCCCGTTGCGGAGCACAGGCTCTGGACGTGCAGGCTTAGCAGCCATGGCTCACGGGCCCAGCCGCTCCACGGCAAGTGGGATCTTCCCAGACCAGGGCACGAACCCATGTCCCCTGCATCGGCAGGCGGACTCTCAACCACTGTGCCACCAGGGAAGCCCCATATTAGTGTATATATGTCAGCCCCAATCTCCCAATTCATCCCACCCCCCTCCTTTCCCCCCTTGGTGTCCATACGTTTCTTCTCTACATCTGTGTCTCTATTTCTGCCTTGCAAGCTGGTTCATCTGTACCATTTTTCTAGATTCCACATGTATGCATTAATATACTATATTTGTTTTTCTCTTTCTGACTTACATCACTCTATGTGACAGTCTCTAGGTCCAACCACATCTCTACAAATGCCCCCATTTCATTCCTTTTTTATGGGTGAGTAATATTCCATTGTATATATGTACCACATCCTCTTTATCCATTCGTCTGTTAATGGGCATTTAGGTTGCTTCCATGACCTGGCTATTGTAAATAGTGCCACAATGAACATTGGGGTGCATGTGTCTTTTTGAGTTATGGTTTTCTCTGGGTATATGCCCAGTAGTGGGATTGCTGGGTCACAATGGTAATTCACTTTTTAGTTTTTTAGGTAACTGCCATACTGTTCTCCACAGTGGCTGTATCAAGTTACATTCCCACCAACGGTGCAAGAGGGTTCCCTTTTCTCCACACCCTCTGCAGCATTTATCGTTTGTAGATTTTCTGTTGATGGCCAATCTGACTGGCGTGAGGTGACACCTCGTTGTAGTTTTGAAGATTAATCTCCAAAATATACAAGCAGCTCATGCAGCTCAATATCAAAAAAACCAAACAACCCAATTAAAAAATGGGCCTAAATAGACATTTCTCCAAAGAAGACCTATAGATGGCCAAGAGGCACATGAAAAGATGCTCAACATCACTAATTATTGGAAAAACGCAAATCAAAACTACAATGAGGTATTGAAAATTTCTTATATGAAATACACTGCTTTAGATGTTGTATATATGAAAATGAAACAGATAATCCATGTCTTCAAGGAGTTCACAATATATTGGGGAAAAGATATAAGCAAATTATTACAATATAGCTTGGGAATGACTAAGATAATGGCATAAATAATATGTGATCAGGCCTCAGAGATTGGGCAAGTAATATAGCCTGAGAAATTCAGAGGAGACTTCCAGAAGGAAGAGGATGCCTGGGAGAGGAAACAGCATGTTCAAATGCACAAAGATGAGAATGTTTCAGCCACAGCCAATGCTGCAAGTGTTTTAACGTGCTAGATACAGAGATGTACCACCAGATTCCCCTTCAAGAAGGACTTCCTCCTCAGCTGCGGGAAGTATAGCCGGCATTCTACAGCTGGCATCTCTTTAGGATCTGCTCAGGTATAGAGAATTGACTTTCCGAAAGTCATACCCTTCCCAGGGCAATTTGCATCTGGTGACTGAGAGAAGTGGTAGTACAAAGATCTGGTCATTTTGACCTGAAGCAGGACTCTGAAAGGCATATTTGTTCCAGAGCTTTCTGATGGGTTAGCTGAAGCTATGTTGCATCTGCATCACAGTTCACCTTCTCCCTCTGCCTGATCCTGCTTCCTTTAACCTTTCCTATTAAGGGTTTTATCCCTAGTATACATCCTGCACCCAAAATTCTGTCTCAGCTTCTGCTTCCTGAGAACATAACCTGTGCATTTTGTTAAGGAGTGGTCCAAGAGAGTAGGTTCTAAGATAGGACTTTGTCTTCTGGCGACACAGATAGCCCCTGGCACAATACAATGGTCCAGTTGTTAAAATTTTCACTGTTGGTGAATTGGCCAAATGAGTCACATATTTGAGATGTATGGAGAATATAGTAGCTATAAAGATAACGGGATTGGTTGGCTATTGCTAAGCAGCACTCATGCTCTACAGAAGGATAATGAACAATGGAATCGCTCAGCATGCACCAACAGAAGGACACAAGAATGGATAACTGGGAGGCCCACGTTATGGATCTGAGCCAATTTTCAGACCCAGCACCTATTCATTGCAGTGGTAGGTCCTCACAGGGATGGACCCTGTTATGACCATGGCAAGGATAGGGTTATGATTCCCAGTCCTTTTCAAAAGGGACCAAAGGCCACTTACGTTTTAGAAACAGATGGGCACTGAGCCTTAGTCAACACTGAAACCAGGAAACCTAACACATCATCAGGACCCTCCAGTAAGAGTGGGAGCATATAAAGGGCAGTTAAAAAAATGGAGTTCTCTCCAAGGTTGAGTTCACCATGGGTCCACTGGTTGCAACAGAAACTACATGGCCTGCAAAGCCTCAAATAGTATCAGGCGCTTTACAGAATAAGTTTGCTGACCTCAGATGTAAAGGTGGTTGTCCCTATCTTATCTCCATTTGATTTGCTCCTCTGGCTCCTGAAAACACTGGGTGGATCCTGTGAGATGACTACAGACTGTCTCAAGCTCAACCAAGTAGTAGCCCTGATCACAGCTCCTGTGTCAGATGCAGTAGCTTTGTTAGAGTTAATCCACTTTGTTAGAGTGAATTAATTCGGGCTTAGGAACAAGGTATGTAACCATTGGTGTGATGAATGCCTTCTTTTCTACCCCACTCAGATTACAGGATCAGAGACCATTCAGTGTACGTTCACATGAAAAGAATAAATATATATTTAACAAGGCAGTAGCAGTAGTGAAATATCAGAGAGTGGATGTGAGAGGGATCAACACTTCTTCCCCAGTGTATATTATCCCCTTCCTCTTTAGTAGTAGACTCTCTGAGTTTCAGCCGGCCACAAAACTGCGGCTGAAGAGGACATTTCCCAGCTTCCCTTGTAGCTAGGCATGGCTAAGTGGCAAAGTTCTGGCCAGTGGGATGTGAATTGAAGTGATATGTGTACCTTCTGTGCCCGCCCTTAAAGAGAAGAGGCATTCCCTTCACTTCCCCCTTTCCCTTGTTCTGCTAATTAGAATGCAGATGTGATGGCGTGAGCTGGAGCATGTATCTTAGACCTTGAAAAGGAAGCTATGTGTTCAAAATGGGAGAACCACAAGATGTAAGGAGGCTGGGTTGGGTATCCATGGAGCCCTGGTTGCCTATTCTTGTGTTTTTATGTGAGATATGTCATACTTCTCTTGTTCATACCACTATTATTTTCCAGCCTTGGTTAAAGGAGCTGAAACTAGAGTCTTAACTAATGCAGGTGCTTCTGAAAGCAACTGAGCGAAGATGGTTAGGTTTAGGGGAGAACAGATAATGAGTTTCTTCTGGAACATGTAAGTTGCCTGTGGGACATTTAGGGGCATATCTAGCAGGCAAGCTATAAAGTCTGTTTTGAACTTAAGAGAGAATACTGGGCTAGAGAGTTAAAAAAAATCTTCCATGGGATCATAAAATGTGGATACAGAGAATGGAATTTGGGTGGGCGTGTGGAGTTATACTAATGTAGGTTGAGAGAAGATTGTATTCAGAAGACACCTGTGGATTCCAGAATCATTTGTATTAAGGACATAAAGTTTGTGGTGAGAAGGAAAATCACCCACAGAGAATGGCTAAACCTGAGCTAGAAGAGAACAAAGGCTGAAAACTTGCAGAATAGCTACACTGAAGTGGAGGGTGGAGGAAAGGGATCTTCTGAATTGGCTAAAGAATAGTCTGAAGTCAGAGAATCAAGAGAGAATAATTTTGTTAAGGTTGATGGGGGAGTGAATTTCTGTAAAGAGACAGTAACTCAGTCACAAATGCTTGTATGTTTTTAGTGAGTAAACATAATTGGGAGATAAAACACACACATATATATCTTATATATAGTGATGTAAAGCATATTCACATCACTACAGATTGTTAACAATAAGCCTTTATGCTATTATTATAAAGTTGGGGGAAATGTTGCCTGTGTACCTTAATCACATGGTGATCAAGGATTCACAGCAATTTACCAGAAAACTAAGAGCATACAATTATTCATACTCTTTATAACAGGACTCATATAATCCATATGTTACTCAGAAGTCTCATTATCAAATATTTCTATAAAATCCTAGATTTGGAGTATCTCATAAATCTAATTTTACTTAAAAAATAACTTCATTAATGTAAAAGCTAATTTTATTGTCAATCTCTAGGCATTATTATCTAAAGGCATTACTGGCATTTGTTAAATTGTTTGGTAGAAAAATCAGGCAAATTACTATATGATGCTGGGGTTTAAGATACACATCTTAAGCAAAGATTCTGATAAATGTACTAAGATAATGTAGAAACTTAGAATATGAATAATGGTTAAAACAATGCCTTAGCTATTAGTAAACTCCCCACTTCCCCCCAAAAAGCAGTGGGTTTGTGGCTTTTTGCCAGAAACTGATTTAGACACTTCGGGTTAGATACACTCTGTGTCTTTATATCCTTAAAACTATGCTTTCAAATAGTTTCCTTAAAACTATGCTGACAATTCTTAGCTATTGTCATCAAAGAAAACATCGATCAGTGTTTTATTTATAATTTAAATCGTAAGCCAGGTATCCCTGAATGACAGTACAAAAAATATGCAGGTAGAGCTGGTCTCCAACAGGGATAATTTTTTTTCAGATGTTGGATGATTTTTTTTTTTCTATGCTAGGTTAAAATTTGACATAATGACACAAAATTCTCTTTATCATTAGAAACATTTAATATCCCAAACTGAAAGAAATAAATGGAAGGGTCTTCCACTGTTCATATGTAGTACTTTGCTTTTTCTGGTCAACTTAAAAAGAGTGACCAGACTCTCTAGAGAATGCTGCTTGGGGTCCCACCATGTTCTTTCAAACTCCATTTTTCCAACTTCAGAGTTTTCTCATGATGTGTTAATTCTGTGGTGCACCAAAAGTTTTGAAAAAGTTTAATTCAGACTCAATTTATCTTAGTTGTAGAAGCTCTCGCATGGCTTTCTGCCCGGAGTATTGCTTGCTCCATCCGCAAAAGTGGTAGAGTGAGTTCTAAGGAAGCAATATGATCGTTTCATATAGATGCAAAACCTAGGTCACTTTTGGATTTTTCAATGTGCATCACAAAAAGTAGTGTTTAGAAACGAGATATGACATTTAATTAAGCACTGGGAATTATGTGAATAATTTAGGAGTTAGAATTAACCCAGAACATAAAAAAAAATTTCATCATTTTTAATGTTAGAAGTTTCATTCCATAGATACAAGTCAATGTTTTTTAATGAGGAGTAAAGGAAATAGGGTGGACGTGTGTGTTTTCTATCTACAGTGGTCACATTTCCGTGTTATTATTTGGAGATCATAGTTAAAGGCAACTCATCGTGTAAATAAGTGTTTATTAATTTATTATAATGATTACATGAATGAAATGATGGCTTCTCTTGTTTCGTTTTCTGCCTTGGGCCTTCTTTTGTGTATTAGGCCCTGAGGTAATAACAGAAGCAATTCATATTTTCAAACATTAGGGAGTGATTCTTGCCCAGTTATAAATCAAGCTAAACTGTCAAAACCAAATGGTGACCAATGACAATTTACAAAAGAGTGAGAAGTTAGGGTTCACATATCTCCTATAGAATGAAGTTTTTATTAATGGGTCACATCCTGTACAGAATTCAAAGAAGACCTGATTGGAGGAAGGGCCAGAAAGGTGCTTGCGTAAAGCTTTCACAGTTTATTCTTTATATACTTCATATATAATATTACAAATCAATATCTGAAATAGTTTCCCATTGGTTTAATGTGAAAGCTGAGTATCATATGAATGTGAAAGAACTGCTCTCAGGGACAGTAACTCATTTTCAATCTCACTCTGGTATGAGCATGTTCAAAGGGAAGAAGGAAAATAAGGCTCTTTTCCATTTTAAGAAAATGACAATTTATTTTCTGACATTTAAAATGAAGATAGAGATACAGAGTCTTTCTGCCAGTTAAAACACCTGGGATTGAAAGTAACAGAAAACTTAACTCAAAATGGATTAAATAATAAGTGGAAATTGTTTACATAAATGAAAAGTCCCATGGAGGTGAAGGAAGTTTTAGAACTGATTTAATCAAAGCTTCGGCTCCATTTCTCCAATTTATATCAGGTTTGCTCTGCAGTCTGTATCTGCTTTTATCCTCAGACAGGTCTCCTTCCTGGTCACAGGATGATTGTTAAAAGCAATAGGAATTACATGCTTCTTCGCTTATCTCCTCAGGAAGAGAGAAAGTTCCTTCCAACAATCATTGAGCAATTGTCCTGAGGTTTGTGCTTGTTGGATGATCCCTGAAACAATTCATATGGTTAGGGCAGTGCAATGATTGACTTGGTTTCTCACCCACCCACCCCCGAATAAACTGTAGCAAGGGGGTTGGGAGTAACTTCTGGTTTATACCAATCAGGACTAACCAAGGTTAGGGTCAGTTTTATCCAATATACCTGAATGCTGCACCACGGGCAAAGATTGGATAACTGTAGTATACCCTTTTGCTGCCCAATCACTTTATTTATTTATTTATTTGTTTGTTTGTTTGGCTGTGTTGGGTTTTTGTTGCTGCGTGCGGGCTTTCTCTAGTTGCCGCAAGCACAGCCTGTTCTTTGTTGAAGTGCGCAGGCTTCTCATTGCAGTGGCCTCTCTTGTTGCAGAGCATGGACTCCAGGTGCACGGGCTTCAGTAGTTGCAGCATGCAGACTCAGTAGTTGCAGCATGCGGGCTCAGTAGTTGCAGTGTGTGGGCTCAGTAGTTGTGGTGCGTGGGCTCAGCAGTTGTGGCGTGAGGGCTCAGAAGTTGTGGCTCGCAGGCTCTAGAGTGCAGGCTCAGCAGTTGTGGTGCATGGGCTTAGCTGCTCTGTGGCATGTGAGATCTTCCCGGACCAGGGATCAAACCCATGTCCCCTGCAGTGGCAGGAGGATTCTTAACCACTGTGCCACCAGGGAAGTCCTACCCAATAAATTTAATTATCAAATGTTTTCTGTCTGTCTCTCCAAAGTGTGTTATCTTCACCTGGAGTTCCTCATGGTCTAGCAATCAGTGACAAGTTATTTAGTCCCAATGAATGCAAAACGCAATGGAAGAGAAAGGATGAAGTCATTGCAACAGAAACTCCCAATTAAAAAGAGGATATTTGGAAACATTACACAGTGGTCACTGTTTTTTGTCATATTCTGAAGAAAGGAGTAGTGAGGATTCCTAGCGGGCTGCGGTGTGTGTTCTTTAGGCAGATGCTGCTTTGCTCTCTGTGTCCTTTATGTGGCCCTGAGAGGGTCATTGGGGAAGATGCTCTTTTCAGGAAGTTACACAATTTTGGCAGCTCATTTCCTATTCGATGGCGTACAGAATTCTGAGGCTCATCCTAACATTCAGTAGTCACAGGCTATTATTAGTCAGGCTTGGGGGTTATTTAATAATATATTCTCCCTTTAATATTAGGTTTTTGAACAATTTGCTTCTTGTTATTTCTGTAGGCAAGTGACCATGGCCAGAAACAATATGTAGTTCACATTTTTATATCTTGGAATTTCTATTTCCTAGTAGATCTTCAGGCTTTACCAGTCTGAATTAGGTTTAATGGCCTATCCTGAGATCTCAGTTTGGCACCTGCATTGGGGATATTCCAAAGATGCACTGGGGGGAGAGGAGGGAAAGGCACCAATAATTTATTCTTTGTCTCCATCATGTCTCCAGTTATCTCTGTAATGAGCGTGATTCTTCCTTTAGTTCAGTAGAAATTAAACTGTTCCACCTTTGGCATGCTTAAGATTATTAGGATTTCAGACATTTAAGTTTGAGGTCTGGAGGCTGTTGTTCCTAAAAGTGTTGACTACAGAGCTTCTTATAGTCTTGGTCATGAAAGGTAGGGACTGTCTCGGAAATATTTTAACCAATATACATATCATGAACCCAACTGGCTCATCAATGAGAGTCAATTTATAACATCCATCATGCTTATCAACAAACCCTTAATTTCACCCATGAAAACCCATTTATAGCATTCATTTTATTGATTAACATAGTCTCAAGTGTTAACAGAAGACAATGATAGCTGAAGCACTTATCCTTGCTATGTTTGGAATGAATGCAAGCTTTCTGATTAAACACCAGCTGAATACTTCTAAAGTGTGAACTCTAGATTATGCCAACTGACGATCATTAGAAGATAAAGTAAATTAAGTAAAGTACATGCACACTTACATCACATTACCTAAAGTATTTTGAGGTAAAGTATAACAAGCAAATTCACACTGACTTAACATTCAATACAATATTCAACATTCAATATTCAATACTGAGGATCAGTAGCAGAAAAATCAAACTCTATATTGATTTGATTTGAAGGCTCACATAAATGAACAATGAATATAGGAAAAGGAAGGCGCCAGAAGAGTGCTTATTTTAAAGTTTCACAGTTTGTTCCTTACATCCTTTCGCCTATGTACTGATAGTTTATATGCTGTTGCAGTCACCCATAGAAGTGAGATGGACATCCACCTAAAATTTGGCTCAGATTTCAACCATGCATATGCCAACGGGTATAAGAAAGTTTATTGCTCACATGAGGAGACTTTCTAGAAAGAGCAGGGCAGGCTTCCCAAGCAGGTCCAAAATGGCTTTATAGGAGGGTTGGAGGAGAGTGCACAATGAGAGACTGGCCTTGGGCATTTTATGATTGCTAGGGCATGGCACTAGGGTGAAAATTCCCTGTGGCACCGGAGAAGGGAGAACGCAGGCTTTCATGTCAGCCTGTCCAGATGCGGGGCAAGAGGGAATGGGTGAGGCTTGAAAACTGTCAAAAGTCAAACATCAAAAATAGAGTCAGATTGTTACATATTCTTAGAGTTAGTTTTTTTTTTTTTACTCCAACAAAGAAAATAATATAGTTGCTACATATTTATATGCTTTGAAAATAATGGTAGTAGACCCTTGGCATTTATTTCACTCTCTCCACATTGTGCAGCACACACCTGAGAAGTTTAGGTGGAACAAACCTCACTCTTATTCTCAAACTAATCCAATTGGGACCATCTAATCCTGACCTATGGTGTTCCCCTGTCCATAAGAAATGGTTGGAGAGTGAGAACCAACCACAGGACTTTTGCCCAGAACTGTGTGATGTGGCCCCTTTTCCCCCATCCCCCTACCCTTGATTTGAATGAGAAAGCACATGATCCTTGTTGCTGAAGGCAGTCATCTTGTGACCAAGAAAATGAAGGGGACATGGAGCTGGAACCCTGATCAAATAAACAAAGATCTATAGTATTGTACACTACAACAGTAATAAGTTGTAGTGTTTCATTCTTCGTATCAGCAAGTGTACCGTCTTCTTCTTGAATCCCCTTCTTCTTTAAATAGCACCAGAAACTTGGGTGACATCTTTAGTTCTTTCTTAATTTTTTTTTGCTGCCCACATACCTTTCAAATCCTCTGACAATTTCATGGCTGCTACCTCAACTCAGACTTTCATAATTTCTCATTCTAGTTCTTTCAGCAGTCTTCTAACTGGTTTCTCTGTTTCTCCAGTCTTGGCCATCTCTTCCCTGTCTAACAATCCATCCTCCATACTGCTCCTGAAGTAATTCTCCCTGAACCTTGCCTAAATAACCCATTAGTTTTCCATTACCTGCAGGATATAGAGCAAACTCCTTAGTGGTTTACAAAACTCTCCATTCATCTTGCCCCATCTACCTTTCCCCTTTATCCTGCCACATTTCCACACATCCTCACCTTTGCTTCACTATACCTACCTACACACTATACAATACTTACCTCAACAGTTCATAGGCAAGGAAATACATATACAGGTACATTTTCCTTTATCTGGAGCACACTTTCATCTCTTCTTATCTTGGCCAATTCCTCCTGATTCTTCAAGACTCACCTTGAGCTTTACATTTTATGAGAAGTACTTTCTGTTTAGTACAGGGTGAATGAGGTGCTCCTCCTCCATATTTCAACAATAAACTTGATTTCAGTGCTTATTATCACTCTATTTCATTTGATTCTCCATATCAGCTCCAAATTTATCTTCTTGAGGGCAGGAACCATGTTTCTCTTCTCAGAAGGTTACAATCTATTAGCATCGTGGGTCTGCAGACACATACATAGCAAAGGTAACTAACAATAAAAAAAAGATGGCTTATGGAAAGTACCCTGACAAGGAATAGAGCCATAAGTTCTAGAGGAGATAAGAAGACTCATACGTTGCAAATGGGAATGAAAAAAATGGTACAGCCACTTTGGAAAACAGTCCGATAGTTCCTCAGAAGGTTAAACATAGAGTTACCATATGACCCAGCAATTCCACTCCTAGGTATATACCCAAGAGAAAGGAAAACATATGCTGACACAAAAACTTGTATATGTTCATAGAAGCACTATTCATAATAGCCAGAAAGTGGGAACAACCCAGATATCCACCAACTGAAGAGTGGATCAACAAACTTTGTCAAGATGGTGTGAAGTAAAAGAAGTCAGTTACAAAAGACTACATATCGCATGATTCCTTTCATATGAAATGTGCAGAATAGGCAAATCTATAGAGACAAAAAGTGGATTAATGCTTGTCTAGGGCTGGGAGGAGCACAGAACAGTAGGAACGGGGAGTGACTGAAAAAGGATATGAGGTTTCTTTTTGGGGTGATGAAAACGTTCTAAAGTTGATGGTGGTGATGGTTGCACAACTTAGTAGGGAATATACCAACAACCATTGAACTGTACTTAATAAAAGGAGAGAAGGACATCATGGAGGTGGAGAGACTTGGGTTCACAAACAAATGATGTGAAAAGCAGAGGCAGTGTGTTGTAGTGAATCAACAAATCCTTCCATTGGGCACAGCTGACTTTGAATCCTGTTCTGCCGCTTGGTCGAGTTACCCTCCCTAAGTCTGTATCCCCACCTAAAAAGTGAATATATTAATATACTTACTCCAGAGGATTCGTGTGAGACAAATTAGATAATACGTTTAAAATATGTAGCCCAATTCCAGGCACATAGCAAGTGCTCAATAAATACTAGTTTTTATAAATCTTTTTAATACTGAATACTGGATTAAGTGGGACAGAGGGAGCATGTAGATCTATCAATGAAAACTCTCAGAAACTCATCTGAAGTTTCTAGCAGAAAGAAATGAGACACAAAATGATACAAAGATAATTGTATGTATTCAGTTTAAGAAACACTTATTAAATTCTTTCTTCTAATCATAGACACTGTGCTAGGTTGCAGGATATACAATGATAAAGAAGTAGACTAAAACATATACAAATGACTTGGAACAGAACTCGCTTGTATGTAGTTGACTTACTGTATAATAAATCAGTGATCTAGTAAAAAAAGAAAAAAAAAAGATATACAACTGAGAAGTGGTCCTTGACTTGGTGGTCTAGTAGATAGGTAAACAAATATGTGTAAGAAAGCATCAGATTTCCTATAATAGAAATCTGTTTGCTATGCACACAAAGAAGATGGTGGATAGGAAAAAAGGGTGTAGAAGAGGTGACATTCATGCTCAATATTGAAACTGTTCATTAATCACTTGAGCCTGCATTTACTGGAGAACTGATTGTTAGGATTCCTTGCTGACATATTCCACCTCCAGTACAGAGCAGAGATGACTACAGGCTATAATGTCCAAAATGTTAAAGTTCAGAACGTTAAAGAATGCCTGTTATACAATGAACATGAATATTCCAGAGATTTATGCTCAAATTCCCAGGTTACTTGTCTGTCTTTCTTACTAGACTGCTAACTCCTTGAAGGCAAAGATCTTGAGTGTATCCTGTGCACTCCTGGATTGTCCCAACTTGGCTCAGTAGGGACAGTAAAAAATTGTTCTGTAAATTGTTAAATAGATGTTCCCCAAATCCCTCCCATGTCAAAAATGGAAAAATCTTTAACAAATGTCCTGGTAATTGTTTTTCTTTCACATCTATGCACAGTCTGAAATGGACGAAAAAATCTATGTAACCATGCCTGCTTTCAAATAAAATGGTCAGTTTTGTCATTCTCTCTTTTCTTTAGGAGAAATTATTTGAAGGTTTGGAAAAAAGGGGGTGTCTTGGTGGCTGAAAATTGATTCTCTCTTAAACAGAGATGGCATCTACAAATTGCTGTGATCTGGAGATGAAGACAAGAACATACGTAATTCTAGAGCAGAACTCTTTGGCTGAAGTCATACAGCAGTGGTCTGGAAAGGCTCTGGGCTTGGGTGCATACTGGTGCTTTGAGAATTCCGATACGTCAAGAGGAGATGGAGCAGTTGTCTAGTCCACTGTTTCTTGAGCACACGTCAGCATTTAACTCAGTTCCTGTATTTAGGGAACTCTGCTTGGAGGTGGTGAAGAGGATTGTTCCTCTTCTCTGGAACAATCCTACAAAGTCCCGGATGGCAGTGCCAACTTGGGGACGGTTTGATTTGCATGGATTAGGCATAGAAAAAGGGCCTGTCATTCAAGGGGAATTAGAAGATGTAACCACCAGGAAGTAGCGCCTGAGTCAACCTCTTTCCCAGGACAGCGAGCGCTCCGAAGACCACTAGAGCCAGGGCTGGCGGGCCTCTTTAGATGGGGCCCGTGGGCTCGGCCTCAGCATAGGCACACGTGACGCGCGTGTGGGCGTTGACTGACAGGCGCGGCCTTGGGCGGGCATTGGCGGAAATCAACTTCCGGGGGCAGAGGTGCTGGAAGCCGGGTGGTACGTGGTACGTGGGCTACCCCAACTCGTGTAGCCGGGCCCTGGTTCCCCGTGTCTGGGTCGCGCCCGGGTGCACGCGTGCGGGGCTGTGTGCTGGGGGTGGCTCACCTGGCGGCGTGGGGGAGCGGCGCGGCGGCGGCGGCGGCGAGAGCCGGGGCGCAGGTAAACGGACGCTCGCTTTTCGGGCCTGGGTCTGGGGCCGGGGCCGCGCGAGGCCGACCGAGCGCCCGGAGGCGGCCTGGGCGCGGGCAGGGAGCGCGGCCGGGCTTCCGCCGGGCCTGGCCCCGGCAGGTCGTTCGCGGTGCCCGAGAGTCAGGGGGCGTGACCTGCCTCCCTTGGCGGGTGGTGCCGACCCGTGCTTGCCCTCGCCGACAGGTTTCGGCCCCTGCGCTTTGCAGAATAGAATGTTTTCGAAAGCCTACGCACAAGTACACGTGACTGTTGTGTCACCGAAGCTCCCACTGAACGTTGACTTTGATCCTTGCCGAGTTTTCACCGATTGCGCCTGGTTTATGTTTCCCCTTCGACTTGGCCAAGTACACCAGGGTAAAAGCTCTACAACGGCCGTCAGTGACATTTCCTTGCCGTTACTTTGGGCCATAGGTTGCAATAAAAGTGGCGTTTAGGGGTGAAAGCAGCAGCCGGTAACTTTCCTAGTGGTGAGGCATCCTTCATCCTGTGAATTGCGCCCCCTCTCTCCTCAAAGATGTTTCTTCCATCTTCCCTTGTTGAGTAGTGCGGAGCAAAGCTTTGGACATGAAACCTATTTTTGTCGTCTCTTGAAGGAGTGGGAGCTCTATTAAAAGCAGCGCTGAGTGGGTTTTTTTTTTTTTTTTTTTTTTGGTAGGATGATGTTGCTGCTGCTACTCTCACTTGCTTCCCTGATGAGAGTTGGGGCAGAGGCTGATTTCCTGGAGGGTAAAGTTGTGGCCACAGCTATAGGTGATTCAGCAGCACCTTAAGAATTCCGGCTCTTTTCCTCCCCCCCACCCCCGAACTGTGCAGATACTGATGCCCACCTTACTCTCCAAATATTTATCTGGGAGGTAGTTGGATGATGGCTTTTGGACGCAGTTTGGATGTTGCATGGTACTAGAGATTGGGGTGGACTGACGTTTCATCTTGTCACTGGGGTGGGCTAACATTTCACCCCACAATTTAAGACAAAATACCCAGAATATTTAGTTGGGTGGGGTGACAGCGAGTGGCAATAAATTCGCGTTGTTCTCTGCCATCAGAGAGCTGAACACTTCATATCATTTACCTTCTGCTACAATTTCTGTTGCATTAAGGGGATTCGCTGTACTGTACCTGTAAGGTTAATGCAGCGGGGAGATGCCAGGGGAAGTGCACCTGTATGGTGCTGGCTAGCCAGTAAATTGTGTGGTAGAGAATTGCCCTGGTTACAAAGTTTGGTATCCTCCAGGCTGGCTAGGAGGTTGTTCCGTGGGCTGGGAAATCTTATTATGAACAGGTTTCCTAGCAACAGTACAAGCCAAATGGAATAAACATAAAGAAAACAAAGTGATGAAAGTTACAATTTATCTCTTAACTTTTATTAAATGGAAAAATGTATCTTATTGGAGGGATCAGCTCAAACCTTCTGAGAGCTTTCTGTTTATTTTAATCATCTTGATACTTAATAACGACAAAAAGAAACTTCAGAAAGTCATCCCAGAGAGACAGCTTTTTTTTTGGTGGCAGTTAAAAAAAAAAAGAAGAAGAAGAAAAGAAAGATGGTTACCAAGTAGCTGGTCTGAAGCTTAAATGGACAAATAGGAATTTGCCTAGTTAAAGGCATTTTATCTTGCACCCCTAGCTATAGACGTAAGATTTGTAAAGTACATAGGATTGTTATGAAAGAAGAAAACTATTTGAAGGTTTATTATCTTGCCCTTCATAGCAGAATTTGGGGTGGAAGTACATTAGGGTGGATGATGGGACTCTTTTAATCAATAAATTGGAAAGGGCATGCTTAGGTGAGTTGTTTCCAAATTTTAGTTTGTAATCGCTGTGCCTCCTTTATCAGTCTGTTACTTGTGACTTTTGGCCTTTCTTGAAAATCATCAAATTTTGTTATTTTCTGTCTAAACAATGAGAACAATAAAAAAAGGCAACTCTCTTTAGAGTAACTCTTTGTATCAATGTGTTTCTTCTTATTTACTACTGATAAATTAATATTTTGATTTCCAGTATTTCTGATTTTTTTGTTTCCCCACTGTTTCTCCCCCACCCAAATACCCATTTAGCTGGGTTTAGCTCATTTAATTTGATGCATATTTTCCAAAAGGGCATGGCCTGTGTCTTTTAAAATGTGGGTTTATTGAGGTATACTTTACAAGTAAAAGTTGTTTAAAAAAGTTATTTAAATTCTAACAAATGCATAATAGTCATGTAACCACTACCGCAATCTAGACAAAGAACATTTCTGTCATTCCAAAAAGTTCCCTCATTGCTCCTTTGTAGTTTGTTTTCTCCCCTCAGCAGTAGATCTGGCCCCAGTGATTTGTTCACTGTTCCTATAGCTTTGTCTTCTCTGGAATGTCATATAAATGGACTCCTACAGTGTATAAAACTTGTTTTCTGGTTTCTTTCATGTAATGCTTTTGTGATTCATCCATTTTGGTGCATGTATCAGTGCTTTGTTCTTTTTTTTTGACGAGTGCTATTTCATTGTATGGCTATATCACAATTTTTTATCTATTCACCAGTTGGACATTTAGGTTGTGTCCAGTTTTTGGCATTTAGGAATGAAGCTGCTGTAAACATTCATTACAGTTCTTTGTACATTCATCTACCGGTCTTTGTGTAGAAATATGCTTTCATTTCTTTTTGTTAAATATCTAGGAGTAGGATTCTTTGATCATGTGGTAAATGTTTGTTTAACTTCATAAGAAATTACCAAACTATTTTCCAAGATAGCTGTTTCATTTTACATCCTTACCAGCAATGTTTGATGGTTCCATTTACTCCACATCCTGGTCAGTATTTGTCATTTTACTTTTAATCTTAGCTATTCTAATAGGTATTTAGTGCTATCTCATTGATGTTTTAATTTAAATTTTCCTATCGACTAATATGTTGAGCATCTTTTCATGTGCTCATTTGCTATCTGTATGTCTTTGGTGAAGTTATCTGTTCAAATCTTTGGTCTGTTTTCTTAGTTAGTTGAAGAGTTTTGTTATAGTCTGGATACAATTCCTTTATCATATATATTCACAAATATTTTCTTTCAGTCTGTGCTTTGTCTTTTTAGTTTCTTAACAGTATCTTTCAAAGAGCTGAAGTTATAAATTTTGAAGAAGTCCAGTTTATCATTTTTTTCTTTTATGATTTGTGCTTTTGCGTCCTATCTAGAAAATTTTGACTAACCCAAAGATATAAAGATTTTTTTAAAAAACTGTTTTCTTCTAGAACTTTTATAGTTTTAGATTTTACCTTTAGGTCTGTGATCTATTTTGATCAATTTTTTCTTCATTTTTGTATGTGGTGCAAGATATGGGTCAAAGTTCTTTTTCTCTCTCCCTTTCTTTTTTTGTGTATTGACACCCAGTTTGTCCAGTACCACTTATTGAAAGGACTATCTTTACTATCCTTTCTTCAGTAAATTTTCTTGGCACCTTTGTCAAAAATCAGTTGACTCTGTATGTGTAGATCTGTTCCTGGACTCTCAATTCTCTTCCATTGTTCTATGTGTCTCTCCTTTGGCCCGAACTACAATGTCTTCATTAATGTAAATTTTTAAAATATAAATTTATTTATTTATTATTTATTTTTGGCTGCATTGGGTCTTCATTGCTGCACACGGGCTTTCTCTAGTTGCAGCAAGAGGGGGTTATGTGTGGGCTTTTCATCGCAGTGGCTTCTCATTGCAGAGCATGGGCTCTAAGCATGCGAGCTTCAGTAGTTGGTGGCACGCAGGCTCAGTAGTTGTGGCACACGGGCTTAGTTGCTCCACAGCATATGGGATCTTCCTGGACCAGGACTCGAACCCGTGTCCCCCTGCATTGGAAGGTGGATTCTTAACCCCTGCACTACCAGGGAAGTCCCTATTAATGTAATTTTATAGTATGTCTTGAAGTTAGGAAGTCTGAGTCTTCCAGCTTACTTTTTTGTGTGTGTTTGTTTTGGGTATCCTAGCTCCTTTTCTTTCCATGTACATTTTTAGAATCAGCCTATTCTATAAAAAAGCATCCTGGGATTTTGACTGTGGATGCACTGAAGTTATAGTTTTATATGGAGAGAATTGATACCTTAATGTTGTTAAGATGTTAATAAAGTCTTTGATTTTTCTCATTAACCTTTTAAAGCTTTCAGCATAATAATTTTGCACATACTTGTGCAAAATGTTATATTTATGTCTAAGTGCTTCATGTTATTTGGTGCTGTTGTAAATGGTAATTTAAAAAATATTTCAGTTTCCAATTATTTATATAAACAATTGATATTTTATATTGACCTTGAATTATCAACCTTGTTAATAAATTCAATTACCCTAGTAGCTTTTGTAGACTCATTGGGATTTTCTATGTAGACAATCTTGTCTGCCAGTAGAGACAGTTTTAGTTCATATTTTCCTATTTGCTTTCTATTTCATTTATTTCATTTTCTTGTCTTATTACACTGGCTAGGACCTTCAGTGTGATGTTAAACAGAACAAGTAAGAGCTGACATCCTTGCCTTGTTTCTCTTCTTAGTGGGGAAGGCATGTAATCTTTTACCATTAAGTAGTTAGCTATAGGTTTTTTTGTAAGTAAGTTCTCATCAGATTGAGGAAGTTTTCTTTAGCTTCTTGTTCACTGAGAGTTTTTTAAAAATCATAAATGAATACTGTATTCTTTTGATTGTGGAAATCATAGTTGATTATAGTAGAAAATTGAGAAATAATCCTATAAAGAGAAGAGTTAATCCATTTCCATTAATATGAGATAATTCCTGCTATATTTTGCTGGCTTTTTTTTTTGCAAACAATTAAAAAACAAAATTGTAAATATTGTCTTACAGTTTTTTCTTTTTGCTAGGCTTACACTGAGTGCTTACTACATCATGAATTTTTGGAGAACTTGATTTGTATGTTCTTGATTTGCAGTTAGGATAGTTGTTTTCCTCAGAATTAATATTAAATCTTTGTGGATAACTCTGATAAAATTTTTTTAATTGACTTCTAAAAAAGTGGTTATTACTCATAGTGTATGAAAATTTTCAGATTCTTAATATACACTGCCTCTTTGTTTTATTTTATGTTCCTAGAATTTGTCCTCCAGACTATGTATTTGTAAAAAACTTTAGAGCAAAATGTGGCAGTCAGTATCACTGACTTTCTGTGCATCACTTTATGGTAGAATCCTAGAATTTCAGAAATTCAGTTCCTTAGATTTTATCCAGTTTAAATCATTTATTTTATAGGTTTAGCATGTGGAATAACTAAATGGCTTTTCCATCCACATTATTATTTTGCTGTCAGTGATCTAGAGAGAATTCCTGATGTATTTTATGTAAGGTAAAATACTCATGTTTTTCTTTTGATAAGGATTGTAGAAATCTTTGTGTCCAGCATCATGCAGAAACCCTTGATGTATGTTGTTTTATTGAATTCCAACCAGAACCTTTTGAGGTAGGTAGTATTTTTCCCATTTCATAGATGAGGAAACTGAGTCTCAGACAAGTGAGCAAACTTATTTATGGTTGTATTAACACTGAGTGGTAGAGCTGGAGTTTGATCACAAGTCTTCTTGAATCTGCTTTTATTTGTAGGCTACAATGCCAATATAGAGTTCATATGAGCATTTTGTATGTAGTCTGCTTACTCTGGATCTGTCTTCTAATTTTAATTCTTAGAATAAACTCATTAAGCAATTTAATAAATCAACATGAGATAGTATCAGTTAATTCTAAAATATTTACCCAAATTTCTGTCCTTTTATATTGTCTAATTTTAAATTGTTTTAGGTATTTCTTGACCTGTATCCTCTTCCCTTCCCTGTCAAATCCCCAGTAACTGGTACGAAAACTGTTGTTAGCTATATGCTGTAGAGCTTTACTTAAAGAATTAGACATACATTTATTGTCACTAGCAGAGAATACAATAATTTTTAAATTTTGAAATTAGAAGATTTTTTAGAAGTTACAGATTTAATAGATGAAGATCAGAAATAATGTTAGCTCCTTTAAAATGCAGCATGTTATAATTCTAGTAAACCTTTTTACCTTAGAAGGGTATGAACATTTTGGTATTTATGTAATACAGTTGAACACATATACTCATATAGATTACCTATATCAGTGAAATAAGCCCTGTTTTGTGAAGTGTGGAATCACTTTTTCCTGGTATTCAGAGAAGACTGACTTTCTTCTCCCTTTGCCAGCCTTGCTAACATAGACCATGTGCATCTCCTACCAAAAGTAGGCATAGATAATGAAGAGGCCAGCCAAATTGCCTTTTATTTTGTGTTCCATCTTGTGGTGAAAGAGGGTCTACATGATCATTTCAAGATGCTTTACTGTTGTATTTTAAGAATTCAGAACATCTGCAACTGTAGTAAAGACAGTGCTGCAATATTATGCAAGATGCATTCATCTATAACTATGCTTCACTGATAGGGGCTTATATGAATATTACTAAAAAACTACATTTTGGATGAATGAAAATCAGATTTTTGACTGACTTACAGACTTTTATAAAATGGATGCTCCAAACCTTGGGTTGTTTTTAGTATACCATTCTGCATATTGATTATGAAATATTCACTTATCCTTGATACATTACTGGTGTGCAATATTTTACTTGTGTCTTTGAATCTAAGGCATGTCGTGTAGTCAATACCTAGTTGGATCATGCTTTTTATTCATTCTGCAAATTTCTGCCTTTTGATTAGAGTGTTTAACCTCTGTGTATTTAATATAATTGCTGATACTTGTTGAGTCTCTTGGATGTGTAGGTTAATGTTTTTCATCAAATTTGTGAAAATTGCTAGCATTCTTTCTTTTATTTATTTATTTTAAAATTTGTTTATTTTATTCCTTTTGGTTGCATTGGGTCTTTGTTGCTGTGCCTGGGCTTTCTCTAGTTGTGGTGAGCAGGGGCTACTCTTTGTTGTGGTGCGCAGGCTTTTCATTGTGGTGACTTCTCTTCTCGGGGAGCATGGGCTCTAGGAGCGTGGGCTTCAGTAGTTGTGACACGTGGGCTCAATAGTTGTGACTTGCGGGCTCTAGAGCACAGGCTCAGTAGTTGTGGCACACAGGCTTAGTTGCTCTGCGGCATGTGGGATCTTCCCAGACCGGGGCTTAAACCCGTGTCCCCTGCATTGGAAGGCGGATTCTTAACCACTGCACCACCAGGGAAGCCCCTCTAGCATTATTTCTTGAAGTAGTTATTCTGCCCCTTTCTTTCTCTCCTCTTTTTCTGGAACTCGCATTATGCTTATGCATGTGTTGGTATTACTGATGGTTATCCACAGGTTTTGATACTTTGTTTATTTTCTTTATTCTTTTTTCTTTCTGTTCCTCAAACTGGGTAATCTCAATTGACCTATTTTCAGATTCACTGATTCTTTCTTCTGTCAGCTCAGAATTTGCTGTTGAGGCCTTCTAGTGAATTTTTTATTTCAGTCAGTGTACTTTTCAACTCCAGATTTTATATATTTTATTTTTATAATTCCTATCTTTTCATTAGTACTCTATATTTTATGAGACTGTTATTATACTTTAGTTATTTAGGCATAGTTTCCTTTAGTGATATGAGACTATATGTTTGAACATATTTAAAGTAGTTGATTTTAATGTCTTTAAGTCTAATGTCTGAGTTTCCTCATGAGCAAATTTTTATTGACTGCTGTTTTTCCCCTCTGTGTGTGGGCTATACTTTCTTGTTTCTTTGCATGTCTCATAATTTTTGTTGAAAACTAGATATTTATAAATATATGTGTGTGTGTGTGTGTGTGTGTATATATATATATATATATATATATATATATTTTTTTTTTTTTTTTTTTTTTTTTTTTTGCTGTACGTGGGCCTCTTCACTGTTGTGGCCTCTCCCATTGCGGAGCGCAGGCTCTGGACGCGCAGGCCCAACGGCCATGGCTCACGGGCCCAGCCGCTCCACGGCATGTGGGATCTTCCCGGACCGGGGCATGAACCCATGTCCCCTGCATCGGCAGGCGGACTCTCAACCACTGTGCCACCGGGGAAGCCCTATATATATATATATTTTTTTAAAATATATTTTATATGTAACATGGCAACTCTGGAAATCAGAAATTCCTCTCCTCCCCAGGATTTTTTATTGTTGCTGTTTTTATTGCTATTTTTGCTGTCTTGTTTAGTGACTTGGTGAATTCTTTATGTAAACTCTATATTCTTTGTCATGTGTGGCCACTTGGAATTATTAGCTGTTATATTATGCCAGTTCATCTTATATAATTGGGTCAATTTACATAGAGGAAATCTTTAGTTAGGGCTTGTGAATTATGATTAAAAAGTTCATTGATTATCAAAATGATTACCAAAAGTAAGAAAACATTTATTGACTGCTTACTGTGTGCTATGCCTGAACATATTACTTGGTTGATGGGATTATCAGACAACCAGAAGCCCAGGTTTTTTTTTTTTTTTTAATTTGGTGAAAATCTCTAGACTTGTACTTGTGGGGTTTTAATGCCTTAGTAATCAAAGGTAGCTGGACTTATTTTCTCCCTAGCATATATCTCGCTGGCTTAGCATCTTGTCATCTTGTACTACCTGAGAGTCATAATTGAGAATATTATTTTTAGCTCTGTAGAAGAGATTGGGATGATTCAAACAGTTAATAAGAACATGGGGTTAAAATGTAGAAATACTTATACACAACTAATGGAACTTAAGTAAATAAGACTTACTGTGTCAGTGCCATCACCTAATAGCTAGCTTTTTTTGGATTTGGTTATATGTTTACCCAGTAGAGAAATAATGTCAGTTGACATTTCTGTAGGATCCTGGCACTATGGCATATAAAAAAGTTGGGAGTGCTTGGATTGCCTTGTGGGAAAACTTTAGATTTTTAGCTAATGGCTTAGTTAATCTTCATAATAGTGCAGAGGAAAAGTCTTTCAAATATTGCTCAGAAGCAGTCAGATTTGTCAGGAATGTACCCAATAATAGAAGAAGGAGTACTTTGTGTGCTTCAGATACGCTTTTTTCTTTTCGTTTCCCCACATGCACATTTAACTATGTTTTGGATGAATTAGAGTCTGTATGTGTTAGAAATCTTTTATAGATAAAATTGGTAGTCAGTTACTTATTATGTATGGAAGTGAAAACAAAATAAATGACAGGTTAGGATCAGATGAAAAAATTGATCCTGCTGAGGATACTGGTACTTTACTTCAGGAAGAACTGAAAATTAGTGGTTAAGACAGTTTTATATTATCTTAGAAAAATGTGAGCAAGCAAGTCCTTTATGTGTTTCTCTGGTAAACAAGTCTGTTTCCTGTTAAAGGGCACTATTAGCAGATGAAGACCTTTGATAGGTGCATAAACAAGGATTTAATAACTGTCAGAGTAAGTTAATGAAAGTAAAATAATGGACAGCTGAACTATGGTGAGAAGCAAAATTCAGTTCAGTAGAAATCTATATTTCAGGTTCCTATACTAGGCACTGGAGGATACAGAAGTAAATGTCACTTGGTTTTCAAGGACCTCCCAGTCAAGTAGGTGAGAGTTATATAAACTGATACATTATAGGGAGAGCACTGATTGGGAAGGAATGGGATCCTGAAAGTTAGGAGTGTGTGGGAAGAGATGAAGCTAGAGACATTGAGCCCCTGAATTTTGATGAGTAAATTTTTGCCAGTGGGAGCATCCTTCCCACCCTCAGTGGTAGTGGCCTCTCTACCCACAGTGGTAGCTACTTCCTCACTCCCAGTGGGAGTAGCCTCTCCACCCGTGTCTGAGATCTGAGGGGATTAATTCTGCATTAATGCCAGCCCCTGAGGCAGTTGCCAGGCAAGACAATGCTGATCTCCTCAGGACCTGCCCCCAACACTTTTCTTTGCTTCTAGATCTATGACTAGATTGAAAGCCCAGCAGGCTTCTAAAGGTGAGGTACAAAGTGTGACTCATGGGGAAATGTACTATACTCCAAAAGAACTACTTGAACTTTCTAATTTATACAGACAAATCCAGGGAACATGTGTGGGAATGGAAACTGAAGGTGCAGCATAATCATGAAAAGAACATAAAGTTGGACCAGGCAGAATTTATTGATATGGGCTCGCTAAGCAGAGATTCTGCATTTAGTGTGGTTGTTTGGCTGAAATATGGACCAAAAGGTGGCTCACAGCGAGTGAGCTGGAAATGCTGGGCCTACCTGTCTTGGTTTACTGTAGAGGAAGGGAGTCAAAGGCTTAGGGAGATTGGAATGTTAGAGTGGATTTGTCATTTAGGAAGTGCTCACCCAAACTGGGAGGGTGCAGAAGACATAGCTTTCACCAGTATTATGAGAGATAAATCGTGAGGGGAGCCCTGGCATCCTTGAAGAGCTCTGTGATTGCTTCAGTAGGCATGCGGTCACTGAACTGGGAAACCTAAATGCAATGGGAGTAAATGAATTCCAGGGTGGCAGGGACCGATTAATGACATCCATCTGTCAAAGGCAAGGTGAGTGTGGTTTGGGCAGCAGAGTCAAAGCGGCAATTAGAATAGTCTGATTTAGGCACAACAATGGTGTTGGCTAGTTGATCATGGTGTTCCTAGAAGTGAAATAGATAGGAAGCCTACTAAATTCTTACTTGATCAGTATAAGCAGAAAAGTTCTAGGTCAAGTGAACAGAAGTCTAGCCTGAATCAGAAGAAACAAAGAGTCATGACCCATCAATCAATTCTGAGACTTGAATTTTTACAGACCTAGAGCCCCTTGAATGAAGAGAGGGCAGGGTTCCCTTGAGGAAGGACCCTGGTACATTGCCAAAATTTACTGTCAGTCTTTCTGTCAGCCCTTCCTAAAGGGTTCTGTGGCCTTTCATCATGGTAATTGTGCATTGGGGAAAAGGAAATAATCACACCTTTCAAGGACTGCTGGATACTGGCTCTGAATTGACCCTAGTTCCATGAGACCCAAGTTGTCCCTTTGGTCCATCGTCAGAATAGGGGCTTATGGAGGTCAGGTAATCAATGAAGTTTCAGCTGAGGTCTGTCTCACGTGGGCCCAGTGGGTCCTCAAATCCATCCTGTAGTTATATCTCCAGTTCCAGAATGCATAATTGGAATAGAGTCAGCAGCTATCACAGTCCCCTCATTGGTTATCTGACCAGTGGAGTGAAGGTGATTATGGTGAGAAAGGTCAAATGGGAGCCACTAGAATTGCTTCAACCTAAGAAAGAGTAAACCAAAAGCAATACCTCATATCTAGGGGGATTGCAGATATTAGTGCCACCGTCAAGCACATGAAACATGCAGGGTTGGTGATTCCCACCACTTCTGCATTCATCTGATCTGTTTGGCCTGTGCAGAAGACAGATGGATCTTGGAGAATGACAGTGGATTATCATAAGCTTAACCAGGTGGTGATTCCAATTGCAGCTGCTGTACCATATATAGTTTTATTGCTTGAGTAGATTAACACATCCCCTGATGACTTGTATGCAGCTATTGGTCTGGCAGATGCTTTTGTCTCCATCTCTGTCAGCAAGGTCCAACTGAAATAGTTTGCTTTCAGCTGGCAAGGCCAGCAGTACACCTTCACTGTCCTACCTCAGGGGTAGGGCTCTGCAGCCCTACGTCATAATTTAGTTTGTGTGGATCTGTATCACTTTTCTCTTTCACAAGATATCACACTGGTCCATTAAATTGAGGACATTATGTTGATTGGACCTAGTGAGCAAGAAGCAGCAACCTCTCTAGACTTAGTAGTAAGACATTTTAGTGTCAGAGAGTAGGAAACAAATCTGATAAAAGTTAAGGGGTCTTCTACCTCAGTGAAATTTCTGGGGGTCTAGCAGTGTGAGGTATCTTGAGATATCCCTTCTAAGGTTAAGACAAGGATAAGTAAGTTGTTGCATCTGGGCTTTCCTGCAACCAAGAAAGAGACACAACATCTAGTGGGTCTCTTTGGATTTTAGAGACAACGTATTCCTCATTTGGGGTGTGTTACACTGGCACATTTATTGAGTGACTCAAAAAGCTGCTAGTTTTGAGTGGGACCCAGAATAAGAGAAGACTCTGTCACAGGTCCAGGCTGCTGTGCAAGCTGCTTTGTCACTTGGGCCATATGTTCCAACAGATCTAGCGGTCCTTGAAGTGTCAGTGGCAGATAGGGATGGTGTTTGGAGCTTTTGGCAGGTTCCTTTAGGAGAATCAGAGTGTAGGCCCTTAGGATTTTTGACCAAAGCCCTGCCATCCTCTGTGGATAACTTTGCCTCTTGAGAAGCAGCTGTTGGCCTACACTTGGGCCTTAGAGACTGATTGCATAACCATGGGCCACCAAGTTACCATGTGACCTTAGCTGCCCATCATGAAGTGAGTGTTATCTGACCCACCAAGCCATAAAGTTGGGCACGTGACACAGCAGCCCTCCATCATCAAGTGGAAGCGGTATATATCTGATCAGGCCCGAGCAGGCCCTGGAGGCACAGATAAGTTGAAGAAGTGGCCCAAATGTCCATGGGCCCTACTCTGCTACAGTGTCTTCTTTTTCCAGACTGCACCTGTGGCCTCATGGGAAGTTTGCTAAGATCAGTTCACAGAAGAGAAGACTCAGGCCTGTTATATAGATGGTTTTGCATGATATGCAGGCAGCACCGGAAAGTGAATGGCTGCAGCCCTACAGCCCCTTTCTGGGACATCCCTGAAGGATTGTGGTGAACGGAAATCCTCCCAGTGGGCAGAACCTCAGGCAGTGCACCTGGCTGTTCACTTTGCTTGGAAGGTCAAATGGCCAGACATACAGTTGTATACTGCTTCATGGCTTATGACCAATCATTTGGCTGGATGGTTAGGGACTTGGGAGAAACATGGTTGGAAAATTGGTGACAAGGAAATTTGAGGAAAAGGTGTGGATAGATCTCTTTGAATGGGCAAAAAATGTGAAGATATTTGTGTACCATGTGAATGCTCACTAAAGAGTGATCTCAGCAGAGGAAGATTTTAATAATCAAGTGGATAGGATGACTCACTCATTCTGTGGATACCAGTCAGCTTCTTTCCCCTGTCACCCCGTCATTGCCTTGTGGGCTCATAAGCAAAGTGGCCATGCTGGCAGCGATGGAGGTTACACATAGGCTAAGCAATAGACTTCCACTCATCAAGGCCAACCTGGCTATGGCCACTGCTGAGTGCCCAATCTGTCATCCGCAGAGACTAACACTGAATCCTTGATATAGCACCATTCTTTGGGGTGATTAGCCAGCTAAGTGGAGGCAGGTTGGTTATACTAAACTGCTCCCATAATTGAAGTGGCAGCGAATTATTCTTACTGCAGTAGATGTTTACTTTGGATATGGACTTGCCTTCCCTACGTGCAGTGCTTCTGCCAAAACTGTCATCTCTGGACTTATGGAATGCCTCATTCACCACACAGTATTCCACATAGCATTTCTTCTGATCAAGGAACTCGCTTCACAGCAAGAGAAGTGCAGCAGTGGGCCCATGTTCATGGAATTTATTGGTCTTACCTTGTTTCCCGCCATCCTGAAGCAGCTGGCTTGACAGAATGGTGGAATGGTCTTTTGAAGACTAAGTTATGGTACCAGCAAGGTGTCAGTATCTTGCAGGACTGGTGCAAGGTTCTCCTCAAGGTTGTATATACTTTGAATTAGCCTACAGTATATGGTGCTGTTCCTTCCATAGCCTGGGTCACAGGTTCAAGAATCAAGGGGTGGAAATGGGAGTGGCACCATTCACTATCACCCCTAGTGAGCCACTAGCAAAATTTTGGTTCCTGTTTCTATGACTTTCTGCTCTGCCGGCCTATAGGTCTTAGTTCCAAAGGGAGGAATGCTTCCACCAGAAGACACAATGATCCCACTGAATTGGAAATTAAGACTACTGCCCAGCCACTTTGGACTCCTCATGCCTCTGAATCAACAGGCAAAGAAGGAAGTTGCTGTGCTGGCTGGGGTGACTGATCCTGACAACCAAGGGGATATTGGAATACTATTCCACAATGGAGGTAAGGAAGAGTGTGTCTGAAGTGCAGGAGATTGTTTTAGGGCGTCTCAATATTATCATGCCCTGTGATTAAAGTCAATGGAAAACTAAAACTACCTAATTGAGGGAGGACTACTGATGGCCCAGACCCCTCAGGAATGAGGGTTTGGGTCACTCCACCAGGTAAAGAACCATGACCAGCTGAAGTGCTTGCTCAAGACAAAAGGAATACAGAGTGGGTAATGGAAGAAGGCAGTTATAAATACCAGCTACAACCATTTGACCAGTTACAGAAATGAGGACAGTTACAGTAATAGTCATGAGTATTTCTTCCTTATTTTGCTATGAATATGTGTGTGTGTGTGTGTGTGTGTGTGTGTGCGCACTCATGTGTGTATGGCAATATATATGTAAACTATCTTTGCTTTTTTTCCTCTCTTAACCACTTATCGTGTAACATAAAATGCATTAGGTGTATATAGTATTTTAAGTATTAATTTTACAGCATAGTATTTAAATTTTGGGATATCAAGGAGAAGAGTAAATATCACTCAAGGACTTTACCTCCTCTTCTGGAGAAGAGGTTAGTGTGTTTCCAGTTGTACACAGGATAGCTATATCACATTTTATGACCTTGGTATAAAAGAATTATGTTCTTATTTGGAGATTAAGTATGGTTTAAGAGATGAGTATGGGTGCCAAGTTGACAAGGGATAGACTTGTGATGGTTAATTTTAGGACCGTGGGGTGCCCAGATAGTTGATCAAACTTTATTCTGAAGGTGTTTGTGAGATTAGCATTTGAATTACTAGACAGAGTAAAGCAGATTGCCCTCGTCCAATCATTTGAAGACCTGAATAGAACAAAAAACTGAATAAGAGGGAACTTCTGCCTGATTGCTTGACTGGGACATTGGTCTTCTCCTGCACTTGGACTGGGACTTTTTGGATGCAGACTGGAACTGCACCATGCGTTCTTCTGGGTTTCCAGCCTTGCCAACTGCAGATCGTGGGACTTCTTAGCCTCCATAATCTTACAAGCCAGTTCCTATTAATCTAGTTCTCTCTCTCTCTCTCTCTCTCTCTCTCTCTCTGTCTCTTTATAGGTATATACGTGTGTGTATATATGTATATACATATATATGTACATATATAAAATATAAAATTATAAAAATTATATACTATTATAAAAATAATAGTTACAAAGCTAATCAAAACAGTACAGTACTGGCACAAAAACAGAAATATAGATAAGTGGGACAGGTTAGAAAGCCCAGAAATAAACCCACACACCTGTGGTCAATTAATCTACAACAAAGGAGGCAAGAATATACAAGAAAAGACAGTCTCTTCATTAAGTGGTGCTGGGAAAACTGGACAACTGCATGTAAAAGAATGAAATTAGAACATTTTTTAACACTATATACAAAAATAAACTCAAAATGGATTAAAGACCTAAATGTAAGGCTTGATACTATAAAACAGAGGAAAACGTAGGCAGAACACTCTTTGACATAAATTGCAGTAGTATCTTTTTGGATCCACCTCCAAAAAGTAATGAAAATAAAAACAAAAATAAACAAATGGAACCTAATTAAACTCAGAAGCTTTTGTACAGCAAAGAAAACCATAAGCAAAACGAAAAGACAACCCACATAATGGGAGAAAATATTGCAAATGATGCAACTGACAAGGGATTAATCTCCAAAATACACAAACAGATCATGAAGCTTAATATCAAAAAAAAAAAAACAATCAAAAATTGGGCAGAAGACCTAATAGACATTTCTCCGAAGGAGATATACATATGGCCAAAAAGCACATGGAAAGATGCTCAACATTGCTAATTATTAGAGAAATTCAAATCAAAACTACAATGAAGTATCACCTCACATGGGTCAGAATGGCCATCATCAAAAAGTCTACAAATAGTAAATGCTGGAGAGGTGTGGAGAAAAGGGAACCCTCCTACACTGTTGGTGGGAATGTAAATTGTATAACCACTGTGGAGAACAGTATGGAGCTTCCTTAAAAAGCTAAAAATAGAACTACCATATGATCCAGCAATCCCACTCCTGGACATATATCCAGAGGAAACCATAATTTGAAAAGATACATGCACCCCAGTGCTCGTTGCAGCACTATTTACAATTGCTAATACGTGGGAGCAGCCTAAATGTCCATCAACAGAGGAATGGATAAAGAAGATGTGGTACAGGCTTCCCTGGTGGCGCAGTGGTTGAAAATCTGCCTACCAGTGCAGGGGACACAGGTTCGAGCCCTGGTCTGGGAAGATCCCACATGCCGTGGAGCAACTAGGCCTGTGAGCCACAACTACTGAGCCTGAGTGTCTGGAGCTTGTGCTCCACACAAGAGAGGCCGCGACAGTGAGAGGCCTGTGCACCGCAATGAAGAGTGACCCCTGCTTGCGCAACTAGGAAAGCCCTTGCACAGAAACGAAGACCCAAGACAGTCAAAAATAAATAAATAAATTTGTTAAGAAAAAAAAAGATGTGGTACATATATGCAATGGGATATTATTCAGCCATAAAAAAGGAATGAAATAATGCCATTTGTAGCAATATGGATGGCCTAGAGATTATCATACTAAGTGAAGTAAGTCAGACAGAGAAAGACAAATATGATATCACATGTTAGGAATCTAAAAAAAAATGATACAAGTGAACTTATTTACAAAACAGAAACTGACTCACAGACTTCAAAAACAAACTTCTGATTACCAAAGGGGAAAGGTTGGGCAGGGAGGGATAAATTAGGAGTTTGGGATTAACATATACACACTACTATATATAAAATAGATAATCAACAAGGACCTGCTGTATAACACAGGGAACTCTACTCAATATTCTGTAACAACCTATATGGGAAAGAATCTGAAAAAGAATGGATGTATGTATATGTATAAGTGAATCACTTTGCTGTACACCTGAGACTAGCACAACATTGTAAATCAACTATACTCCAATATATAATAACAAATTAAAAATGTATCTAAATATTAAAAATAAATGTATATAAATATTAAAAATAAAATATATTATTATAAAAATAATTATATATATAATTATTTTTTGTACAGCTGATCCTTGAAAAATATGGGGGTTGGGTGCTGAACCTTGCATAGTCTATCTGACTGTAGTTTTCTAGTTGGCCTGTTGTATCTGTGGTTCTGCATCCATGGCTTCTACCAACCACAAATCATGTAGTATTGCAGTAAGTATTTATTTGAAAAAAATTTGCATATAAGCGGACCCATGCAGTTCAAACCCGTGTTGTTCAGGGGTCAACTGCGTTTATCTAGAGGACCCTGACTAATACACTCACCATAGAAATAAAAAATTAATTGACTATTTCCACTTCCAGTACAACAAACAGGGTGTCTTTGGCAAGGTGGAATGTCAAATATGGAGCTAATAAAAATTTTTAAAGAATACATGGTCATCTTACCACTGTATGAAGAAGAGTGGCCTTGCAGTTTGCTTCATAAATTGCTTTCATTCCTTACTGTATTCCAAATCTCACATGATAAAGAGATGACTATGAGATACTGAGTTCTAGTATAAGGATAATTTATAGTAAAACCCTTAGAAATCATGGCTAAGATTCCAGAATTAATTAATCTCAGACACAGTCAAACAGTGTACCTGTATCACCAAGTATATTGACATTTAACAACAGTCTATAATGATTATTGACAGGTATATACTTTTGACTTAAATGTATTTGGTAAAACTCATTATTGCTTTTGTTCTTTGACCTTTTATTTTTACCACAGTCTCAGATTATAGAAAATAATCATTATGCTCAGAAGTTAATCATATATGTTGAAGAGAGATTTAGTGAATATAGTAAAATGGAATCATATGCCTGATAAGGTACTATTTACTTAAATAAAAAAGAGAGGGAAAAAAAATCTCTGAACAGCAGTACCCAGTACTTAGTTTGTTTTCATTTTTTAAAAAGTAAAGTAAACTGAAGGAGCAATCATAAAGTCTACAGGATTTCCCCTTTTGTAAAAAGTTCTTAGGGAAAAAGAGTGATTGTTTGGATACTTTCAGCATTTAAAGCTGGTTAATCACCACACATTCTTTCCATTGTGATTGTGTAGCAGTGCTGAGGTCCAGAATCATGCAAAAAAATTTTTTTTGTTTTAAATCGACTCTCAGTAGACTTGTTTCTCCACGTCTCTGATGTTGGATTACATAGCAAGTGTTTGTTCGTTCTCAGGCTTGGAAAATGTGTAGTGGTTTTCTAAGCAAATCTTCATTCCTCTGCAATTCAGTTACTTTAACGTGGTGCCAATAATTAAAAGAAAATATATATTCTGCCTCAAAAATATCACAGAACTAGATATTCTAATCAAGACAGGTGTACATCTTTTTGGGAGCTTATGTGTAATGAGTTGTGGACGTTGTCAATTTTCAAGGAAGAAGGAAACCATAACGGTTGAATAAAACACCACTAATTGGTTGTATATGTGGAGAAGTTGGGGCATAAGTTTCTGTGTGTGGGAACTGTAGCATTCTTTCATGTAGTTATCTGTTCTTATCCATTCTTAAAAGAACATAATGGGCAATTGTTCAGAGCAATGTTGTTATAATTATAATATAATAAACAGGAAATGCCATTCATCTCGGAAATTGAAACTGAAATTTGTTGATGACTTTCAGTGTATATGTGTGTGTTGAGAGAGAAAGTCATTGTGAGGCATATAAATAGAATGTTGCTTTTACTTTATGATATTCTTCGTTATGACCTTTCAGGATATCATGAAGCTCTCAGGGAATATCATAAACATCAGGGAATCAGTCGTAATGATGGTGAAGGAACCAGCGCTTAGGAGAATTACACCTTTGTTCACATCACTAGCATTGCTTTCATGTTACCTATAGTGCGTAAACCTTTTTCTCATAAGAAAATTATGGCCCAGGGTAAGCCCTTAACATATTATTAGGTAACATATTATCAGGGAATATGCAAAAATGAACTAGATGGTTGTATTGTGGTACTGACAGCAGAGATGCTAGCACAGAATAGGACACATAATTGAATACATATGTATATTAACACACATGTCCATATGTATATGTTTCACATTAAATTGCTTGGGAATATTGAAATCCTTCAATTCATTGTATTCTTTAAATATTATAGTAGTAGTTTACACATAATCAAGTTTGTGCATATTTGAGTTGTGTGTAGCTCTTGGACAATTTTTAGGAAAATTTAGGAAATAGCAATTTTGAACTGACTGCTTAATCTTATATTAATAGGCATGCTTTGGATTTTTTCTTGTTTTATTTGAGAAGTTGAAGTCAGTAAAGTCAATCAAAAATAATAAGTGTTTATTAATGAACTATTGTTCTGTGTAAGAAAAAAAATTGCAAACCTCAAAATGGCTGTAAGGGGCAGAAGATGAGACTGGAAATGTAAATTTGAGCCAGATCATTAAGGGACTCTAGAATCTCTAGGGATAGATTACCAACAGCAAAATGGGGAAAAGTGTAAGCAAGGGCATGATGAAGTCAACCCTGGGCAGGCTGGGATAATGCTCTTACTTGTTGATTGCTTGGGGAAAAGATCAAAACAGTATGTAATCATTCTGTTATTTAACAATCTGAACAAATAAGGCTTTTCTGGGGACAAAGGGTGGTGGTATGACTGAAAGTTTAAAAGTAAGACAAACCGACAGAAAGCTGATTATAATTTGGGTATGCCTGGTAACTTCTTCAGTTTCAGGCAACCTAGCTTACTGCAGAGAGCTTTAAAAAGCCTGATGTAGATAACATCTCATATTTCACTTAACATCTAAGGCTGTCTTCCTGTTTTCCTAATACTTCTATCACCTCCCACTCCAGTCTTCTTGATTTTCCAGTTTGGTGACTCCATGATCTGTTCTCACTTCCTCCATCCTATGTTTGATCTTTTGGATACCCTATTTCAAGCTTACCTACATTAAACACCCTGAGGCATTTTACATACTGCATGTCTTTTTCCTCTAATTCTCAATCCCTCCCGCCTTTTATTTTGCTAGCAGCTGTAGTTCTGCCTAAGAGATAATCTTTCCTCTTGCCTCAATTTCAAGAAATGCTTATTAGCTGGACTATTTGCCTAATGTGCTCTTTCTACTTCCACCCCCACCCCCACCCCCGCTAGAGGAGGGGACTCAGCACTAGCGATAAGCAGTGAGGCTGTGATAAAAGTTTCAAACAGAATATTCTTTCCCACTATTTATTCTGTATTCTGTGGTGGTTTAAAAAAACAATTTTCTTGAGTTATAACACTTATACAATGAAAACAATCAATAATAAATACAATAATATTAAAATACTAAAAAATAAATTAAAATCACCCATAATTTGATGACTTTTGACAAATATTTACATATGAGACACTTCTACCACATTCATGATGTAGGACATTTCCATCAGTCTGAAATATTCCCCCAATTCTCTTTATAGTTGATCCCATGTTACCACTCTTGGTCCCTGGCAACTACTGATTTGCTTCTGGTTACTGAAGCTTTGCATTTTTAGGAATTTAATATAAAAGGAACATTATAGATTTTTTTTTTGGTGTGTGTGCATGGTAGGCTTCTTTCACTTGATATAATGAAGATTAATCCATGTTGTTGCATATATAAGTAAGTTGTTAGTTTTTATCGCTGAGTAGTAGTCCACTGTATGGATGTACCACAATTCTTTTATCCATTTACTAGTTGATAGGCATTTTAGTTGTTTCTGTTTTTTTTTTTTTTTTTTTTTTACTATTATGAATAAGGCTGCTGTAAATATTCACTGACAGGCTTTTATGTGGACATATGTATTCATTTCTTTTGGGTAAATAGCTAGGAATGGGAATCCTGGGTTATGTAGCAAGTTGTATGTTTAACTTTATACACTACTGTCAAAATGTTTTTCAAGTGTCTGTACCATTTTTCATTCTTACCAGAACTATATGGAAGCAGGTGCTCCATATCCTGGCCAACACTAGATATTTTACATCTTTTAAATTTTAGCCACTTTAGTAGATGTGACCAGTACCTGCATTTTGGTTTTAATTTGCATTTTTCTAAAGGCTAATGATGTTACGCATCTTTTCATGTGCCATTTTTATACATTCTTTTATGAAATGTTTATTCATTCTTTTGTCATTTAAAAAATAGTGGTTCTTTTTTTTTTTTTTTTTTTGCGGTACGTGGTCTCTCCCGTTGCGGAGCACAGGCTCCGGACGCACAGGCCCAGCGGCCATGGCTCACGGGCCCAGCCGCTCCGCAGCATGCGGGATCCTCCCGGACCGGGGCACGAACCCGCGTCCCCTGCATTGGCAGGCGGACTCTCAACCACTGCGCCACCAGGGAAGCCCCAAGTGGTTCTTTTGTTTGTTTGTTTGTTTGTTTGTTTTTGCGGTACGTGGGCCTGTCACCGCTGTGGCCTCTCCCGTTGAGGAGCACAGGCTCCGGACACGCAGGCTCAGTGGCCATGGCTCATGGGCCCAACCGCTCCGCGGCATGTGGGATCCTCCCGGACTGGGGCACAAACCCGTGCCCCCTGCATTGGCAGGTGGACTCCCAACCACTGTGCCACCATGGAAGCCCCCATCTTATTTTTTAGTTATAAGGGTTCTGTTTATATTCTGGATATAAGACCTTTACCAGATATGTTTTTTAGATATTTGATATTTTGTCCCAATCTGTGGCTTGCCTTTTTTATTCTTAACAACACATATATTTTTAAAATTTTAAAATTGTCGTAAAATATATATAACATAAAATTTATCATTCTAGTCGTAACTGTACAGTTCAGTGGCATTAAGTACACTGATATTGTTGTGCAACTATCACCACTCTCCATCTACAGAACTTTTTCATCATCCTAAACTGAAACTCTGTATCCATAAAACAATAAATCACCATTATCCCCCACCCCCAGTCTTTGGTAACCACTATTCTGCTTTCTCTCTCTAAGAATTTGACTATTTCAGTACCTTATATAAGTGGAATTTGCTCTTTTGTTTTTGGCTTATTTCACTTAGCGTAGTGTCTTTGGGTTCATCTATGTTGTGGCATGTATTAGAATTTCATTATTTTTTAAGGCTGAATTATATTTCATTGTATGTACATACCACATGTTTATCTGTTCATCTACAGATGGACATTTGTGTTATCTTCACTTTTTGGCTATTGTGAATAATGCTGCTATGAATATGAGTGTATGATTATCTGCTTTCAGATAACCATGAGTGTATGAGTATATGAGTCTATACTTTCAGTTCTTTTGGTTATATACCCACGAATGGGAATGCTGGACCATATTGTAATTCTGTTTAATCTTTTGAGGAACCACCATTCTGTTTTCCTAGACTCACTGTATTTTAAAGTCTGTTTCCTTTCTACCTTGGTTCAGTGAATATGCTTAGTCATTTTAGACAGTGAACCACTGGGAAAGAGCTACTAGTACAGGAAGAATAGTAGCCAAAAAATCTGCAGGCTTGCATGCTTTCTCCCTTATTTCCATAGAAGCCATCACTTTTGTTAATGCATTGATCTGAAAGTTAGTGTTTCTCTGAAAGTGCTCCAGCAACTACTTGCATCAAAAATAACTTGTTTTACATTCAGATTCCTGAATGTCACCCTGATTCAGACTCTCTGGAAGTGAGAGCAAGCAAAAATGCTTTTTGAACAGAGGTGTTTAATTTTGATGATTTTTATTTTTTATTTGTTTCTTTTATGGTTTCTACTTTTATGTTTTATTTAAGAAATCTTTGCCTAACCTATGGTCTGAAAGATTCTCTCCAATGTTTTCCTCTAGAAGTTATGTAGTTTTAGGTTTTAGTTTTAGGCTTATTATCTGTTTCAAGTTCGTGGTTTTTTTGCATGATACACATGATGCAGTGTAAATGTCAAGGTTCATTATTTTGCGTGTTTATATCCACCTAGTCAAAAGACTGTTCTTTCCCCATTGTATTATCTTTGGAGTTTTGTGGCGTATATGTTTGCCTGTTTCTGGACTCTGCTTATCACACGGTCTTGATTTACTTTAGCTTTCTAGTAAGAATCATAATCATGTAGTGTGAGTCTTTCAAATTTGTTCTTCATTTTCAAACTGTTATTGACTGTTTAGGGTCTTTTCATTTTCATGCATATCTTAGGAATAACTTAACAATTTTTAAAGTAAAGCCTGATGGGATTTTGATTAGGAAAATATTAAATTTATATCTGAATTTGAAGAGAAGTAGCAGTAATATTGAATTGTCTGACTCATGTTTATGTCTTATACACATTTTGTTAAATTTATCCTTAAGTATTTCAAACTTTTGATGATACTCTAATTGGTATTGTTTATTTTAATTTTCAATTATTAGTTTCTAGAATATAAAATGCAGTTGACTTTTTATCTTGACTTTTGTGTTATTCAAGTAATATTTTAGTAGATTCCTTAGGATTTTCTATATTGATAATCATGTTTACTGTGAATGAAGGTAGTTTTATATCTTTTCCAGTATATATATTTTTAATTTCAGTTTCTTGTCTTGTTACACTAGCTAGGACCTGTGGTGAGATCACACATCTTTGAGCTCTTTAGGATCTTAAGGTAAAGGCATTGAGTCTTTGACCTTTAAATATGTTAGCTGTGAGTTTCTTTTTGTTTTTGTAAATAGCCTTCATCAAGTTGAAGACATCTTCTTCTTTGTATACTGAATGGGTTTTGAGTTTTGTCACATTATTTTTCTACATTTATTGAGATGATATATGGTTTTTCTTTAGGGTGAATTAAGTTTATTTATTTTTGGGTATTCAACCAAACTTGCATTCCTGAGATAAACCTTATTTTTCATGATATATTATCTTCATATATTGGTGGATTTGAGTTGTTAAAACTTTTTTAAGGTTTTTTTTTTCCCATCTATATTGATATGTGATGTTATTTCATATTTTACTCTCTGGTCTTTGGTTTTGGTATAAAAGTAATACCAAATATCAGTTTACTTCTCTGTTTTCTTAAAGAGTTCATAAAAAATGTCTATTTCTTTTTTGAATCTCATAGAATTCTCCAGTAAAGCCTTCTGTGCCTAAAGGTTTCATTGTAGAAGGTTTTTAACTATGTAGAAGGTTTTTAACTATGAAATCAACTTCTTTAATAGATCTGGGTGTAGTCAGTTTGTTTATTTTTCTGGTGTGACTTTTGGAAGTTTTTCATATTTCAAGAAATTTGTCCATTTCATGTAAATATTTGAAATTATTGGCAAAACTATTTTTATAATGTTCCTTTATTATTTTAATACCTGTATGTTTATAATTCCCTTTATAATGTTCCCTTATTATTTTAATACCTGTATGTTTCTAGAAATGTCCTAATATAGAAAAATTCTTCCATTCCTGATATTGGTAATTTCTTTGTTTTTGTTATCAGTTTCATTGATGTTTTGGAAGAATCATCTTTTGTTTTCTGTAATTTTGTCTGTTTTTGTATTTTCTATTTTATTAATTACTGTTCTTTGTTACTTTCTTTTTTGTGCTTGCTTTGAGTTTAATATGCTCTACATTTTTAGGTTTCTTAAGGAGATAGATCAGTTATTTGACTCCTTTCTTATTTTCTAAATATAAGTATATAATGTTTATAAATTTCCCTGAAAGCACTGTTGTAGCTGCATCCCCAAAATTTAGATATGTAGTATTTCCAGTTATATTCACCTCAAAATATTTCTCACTTTCTCTTGTGATATATAATGGGTTATTTAGAATTGTGTTAATTATCAGATATTTGGGGGAATTTCCAGATTTCTTTGTTACATTGCTTTTTAAAATGTTTCTTCTGTGCTTAGAGAAGATACTTTGTATGATTTCAGTATTTTTAAATCTACTGAGACTTGTTTTATGGCTCAGAATAGCATTTATCTTTAAATGTTTCATGTGCACTTGAAAAGAATGTCTAATGTTCACCTGTTATGTAGAGTTTTTCAGATGTATTGGTTAGATCAAAGTGATTGGTAATATTGTTCAATTCATCTACATATCCACTGATTTTCTTTCTACTTATTTCATCATTTACTTAGAAAAGAGTGTAAAAATCTTTACCTTATGGTTTTTAGTTTATCTGTCATTTCAGTTTTATCACTCATTGCTTCATGTATTTTAAAATCTGTTCTTAGATGCATTTATATTTAGTATTGTTATGTCTGCTTGATGAATTGTCTTCTTTATCATTATGAAATGTCTCTTTTTTTTTTTTGCGGTACGTGGGCCTCTCACTGTTGTGGCTTCTCCCGTTGCGGAGCACAGGCTCCGGACGTGCAGGCTCAGCGGCCATGGCTCACGGGCCTAGCCTCCCTGCAGCATGTGGGATCTTCCTGGACTGGGGCACGAACCCATGTCCCCTGCATCGGCAGGCAGACTCTTAACCACTGTGCCACCAGGGAAGCCCCATGAAATCTCTTTTAATATATTATTTGTTTTGTTTTAGACAATGCATTTTAAACTAAACATTTGTAGTACATGGTATTTGGAATAATAAATCACATTATGAAGGTATCCCCCATAATTTAAGAAAATTATCCATTCATTCATTCAGCAAATATTTGTGCACATACAATGTACCAGGCCCTGGAAATATGTGAGTGAACCAAACAGACAAAAGAATCTCTGCCTATAGTAATTATTAGTTACTATTTTAAATGGGGTTTAACTTGGGCAAAGTTTCTCCAGTGACCTCTACCAAATTTCTCACTTTGTAAATCTACAATGGGAGAATGTAAATATATTGATATTTTTCTCCAGTTTCCAATTTGTATTTTGCAAGCATCTGCTGCTTTTATTTTTTAAAAAAATTTTATTGAAGTATAGTTGATTTACAATATTAGTAACAGGAGTACAGCATACTAATTCAATATTTTTACAGATTATACCTCACTCAAAGTTATTACACAATAATGTTTATATTTTCCTGTGCTGTACAAGATATCCTTGTTACTTATTTATTTTATATATAATAGTTTGTGTCTCTTAATCCCATAACCATTTCTTGCCCCTTCCCCACCTCCCCTCTCCCCACTGGTAACCACTAGTCTGTTCTCTGTATCTGTGAGTCTGTTTCTGTTTTGTTATGTACATTTGTTTGTTTTATTTTTCAGATTCCACATATAAGTGATAACCTAGAGTATTTGTCTTTCTTTGTCTGACTTATTTCACTAAGCCTAATACCCTCTAGGTTCATCCACTTTACTGCAAATGGCAGAATTTCATTTGTTTTTATGGTTGAGTAATATTTTATTATATATATATAGCATATCTTCTTTATACATTATCTGTTGATGGACACTTAGGTTGCTTTCATATCTTGGCTATTGTAAATAATGCTGCTGTGAACATTGGGGTCTGTGTATATTTTTCAAATTAGTGTTTTCATTTTTTTGGGATATATAGCTAGCAGTGGAATTGCTGGACTATATAGTAGTTCTATTTTTAGCTTCTTTGAGGAACCTCCATACTGTTTTCTATAGTGACTACACCAGTTTACATTCCCACCAGCAGTGTACTAAGGTTCCGTCTTCCCCACATCCTTGCTGACATTTCTAGACTTTTTGATGATAGCCATTCTGACAGGTGTGAGGTGATACCTCTTTGTTGTTTTGATGTGCATTTCTCTGATGATTAGTGATGTTGAGAGTCTTTATGTACCTGTTGTCCATCTGTGTATCTTCCTTGGAATAGTGTATATTTGGGTCTTATTCTCATTTTTTGATTGGGTTTTTTTTTTTTTGATATTGTGTTTTATGAGCTGTTTATATATTTTGGATATTAACTCCTTATTAGTTGAATCATTTGCAAATACATTCTTTCGTTAAGTAAATTGTCTTTTTCTCAGTGGTTTCCTTTGCTATGCAAAAGTTGTTAAGTTTAATTAGTTTTCATTTGTTTATTTTTGCTTTTGTTTCTTTTGCCTTAGGAGACAGATCCAAAACAATATTGCTATGATTTATGTCAAAGCATGTTCTGCCTATGTTATCTTCTAGGACTTTTATGGTTTCAGTTCTTACATTTAGGTTTTTAATCCACGTTGAGTTTATTTTTGTGTATGGTGTGAGGAAATTTTCTAATTTTATTCTCCTACATGTAGCTGTCCAGTTTTCCCAGCCACTTGTTGAAGAGTTTGTCTTTTTTGCATTGTATATTCTTGCCTCCTTTGTCATAGATTAATTGACCATAAGTGCGTGGATTTATTTCTGGGCCCTCTATTCTTTTGCATTGACCTTTGTGTCTATTTTTATGTTAATACCATGGTGTTTTGATTACTATAGCTTTGTAATATAGACTGAAGTTAGGCAATATGATACCTCCAGCTTGTTCTTTCTCAAGATTGCTGTGATAGTTTGGGGTCTTTGTTGTTCCATATAAATTTTAGGATTATTTGTTCTAGTTCTGTAAAAAGTTTCATTGGTATTTTGATAGGGATTGTATTACATCTCTGTATTGCTTTGGGATGGCCATTTTAGCAATATTAATTTTTCCAGTTTAAGAACACGGGATATCTTTCTATTTCTTTGTATCATCTTCAGTTTCCTTCATCAGTGTTTTGTAGTTTTCAGAGTATAGGTCTTTCATCTTCTTGGTTAAGTTTATCCTTATGAATTTTGTTCTTTTTGATGCAATTTTTTTTTTTTTTTCCTGCATTGCATGACTTGTGGGATCTAAGTTCCCCGACTAGGGAGTGAACCCAGTCCCTTGAAATGAATGAGTGAAGTCCTAACCACTGGACCACCAGGGAATTCCCTGATGTAATTTTGAATGGAATTGTTTTCTTGCTTTCTCTTTCTCACAGTTAATTTTTACTGTGTAGAAAGGAAAAATATTTCTGTATATCTTGTATCCTACAACTTTGCTGAATTATTTATTATTTCTAGTAGCTTTTTGTTGGAGACTTTAGGGTTTTCTGTACATAGTATTATGTCATTTATTATTTCTAGTAGCTTTTCGTTGGAGACTTTAGGGTTTTCTGTACATAGTATTATGTCAACTGCAAAGAGTGACAGTTTTACTTCTCCCCTTCCAATTTACGTTTTATTTCTTTTTCTTGTCAGATTGTTGTGGCTTGGAATTCCAGTACTATGTTAAATACAGGTGGCAAGAGTGGTCATCCTTGTCTTGTTCCTGATCTTAGAGGAAGGTTTTCAGCTTTTTACCTTGGAGTATGTTGTTAGGTGTGGGTTTGCCATAAATGACCTTTATTATGTTGAAATATGTTCTCTCTGTACCTGTTTTAAACAGGTAATCATTTAAGTTTAAACATATTCTAAAATATCTGCATTTCTTACTCCCCTGTGCTACATTTTGTGTTTTTGATGTGATAGTTTACATCTTGATGTTTATCCATTTACTGATTATTATAGCTGTACTTCAATTTACGGTATTTCTTCTTTTAATCTTCATTCTAGTTTAGGCCTTTACTATGTATTTGCCTTTATTAGTGGGATTTTTCCTTTTCTATAGCTTCTTACTTCTTGTTATAACCTTTTCTTTTGCACTTAGGGAAGACCCTTTAACATTGGTTTTAGGGTAGGTTTAGTATTGATGAACTCTTTTAGTTTTTGCCTGTATGAGAAGATATTAATTAATTAATTAATTAATTTTAATCTCTCCTTCAATTGTAAATGATAATGTTGCTGGGTAGAGTATCCTAGGTTGCAGGTTTTTCCCTCTCAGCACTTTGAGTTTATCATGCCCTTCTGGGGCACTCCCTTCTGGTCTGCAAAGTTTTTGCAGAAAAATCAGCTGATAGCCTCATGGAGTTTCCCTTGTATATGGCTCTTTGGTTGTCTTTTGCTGCCTTTATCTTTATCTGCCTTTCTCCCTTTATCTTTAACTTTTGCCGTTTTAATTATGATATATCTTGGTGTGAGTCGCTTTGGGTTCAACTTGTTTGGGACCCTTTGTGCTACCTATATCAGGATATCTGTTTATTTCCTTAGATCTGGTAAGTTTTCAGCCACAGTTTTATCAAATACAATTTTGACCCCCTTCTCTTTCTCTCCTCCTCTGGCAGTCCTATGATGTGAATGTTGGTATGCTTGATGTTGTCCTAGAGATCCCTTATACTGTTCTTATTTCCTAAATTTGTTTTTGTTTTTGTTTTTCTGATTGATTTCTATTATTCTTTCAGACCACTTACACATTCTTCTTTATCACCTAGTCTGCTGTTAATTCCTTCTAGTACGTTTTTCATTTCATTTATTGTATTCCTCATTCTGACTGGTTCTTTTCTATAATTTCTGTTTAGCTTCTTGTTAAATTTCTCACTGTGTTCATCTATCCTCTTTTTTAATTCAGTTAGCATTCTTGATACTAATGATTTGAACTCTATCTGATAAAATGTTTATTTCTGTTTCATTAGTTGCTTTTTCATTTTGTTTCCTCCTTCTCTTTCAGTTGAAACAACTTCCTCTGTCTTATTTTGCTTACTTTCTCTGTCTCTATGAAAGTAGGTGAAGCAGTTACCTATTTCTGTCTTGTAGGGGTGTCTTTGTGTGGGAGTTTCCCTGTACAGTCCACATGTGCCCAGTGGCTCCAGTAGGATAGCTGGATCTGATGTGAACACAAGTTACATCTTTTCCCTGGGGTGTGCTGGCAGCTATCACCTTGGTAGGAGGTGATAGGTGCTAGGGCCAGAGCCAGGTGTGGGCCAGGGCTTCTTCTCTGCTTAATGGCTGCCACCATCTATTGGGATTGGGTCTCAAGTTGCTGGAGCAGAAGCTGTGAGGATTGGGTCTAAGCTTGCTCCATCCCATTTAAATATGTGCTCTATCCCTTCTCAGCACCAGCACCTTTGCCACAGATGGGAATAGTGCTGGAGCAAAAGGGGCTGATGCAGGCACTAGGTGTCAGTTTGGGCATAGGCTGTGGTGGTTGGGCCACAGTCAGACCCAGACTGCTCCTGATGCTGTGACTGTATAAGCGCGGGTAATGGCTGTCCCCACCCTGTTCTCTTGTCTGTCCTAGTCTGAATAGCCTTTGTCCCTCACAGCTGAACTCTCCCCTCAGCTGCATCAGCCCTCACCCCATAGTGGAGCTGTGTTGTGAAGCAAGCGGGGCTGGAACCGTTGCTTGGTTCAGGCTGGGGTGTGCGCCAGGGCAGTCACAGCAAACCGGCAAGCAACCTGCACAGTTTCAGTCTGCTCTCTCTCCCTTGTTGCAGGAATAAGCAAGCATGTGCAAGGTCCTCACAAGCAGAGCACAGGCTTTCCACAGTTCTCCTGCTAGTCCCACCAGCCCTCCAACTGCAAAGAGGACTACTGTTTCTGGTGTCAGACCCTAGGGCTGGGTGCCTAATATGTGGCTCAAATCACTTACTTCTCAGGTAGGATCTTTACCCATGTCATTTGTCTTCCCTTCTGAGTCCCCTCCCATGAGCACAAGCCTTGACCTGATTGCTTCTCTTCCCTCCCTACCCAGTTCTGTGTGGATCTTTCTTACAGGCCTGCTTGTAAAGTGTCTTTCTGCCAGTCTCCAGTTAGTTTTCAGTGAGAATTGTTTCACTGTAAATGTATTTTTGATGTGTTCGTGGGGGAAGGTGAGTTCCTCTTCCTTCTACTCCACCATCTTGATCTCTTCTAGATTTCTTACTTGCAGACAGTGCTGGAGGTGGTTTATCTTAGCATGCAGAGCCCAGAGTACAGAATCATAGCTTCTTTCTGCTGCTTCTGGCTTCACAAATTAGAAAACTGACTCTCAGCCTTGGCTGCCTGAAATCTCTTTCTTTATCCCCTGTAATATATTTTTTAACCTGAAGTCTAATTTTTCTGATACTCATATAGCCACTTCAGCTTTATTTTTATTATTGATTGCATGGTATGTCTTTTTCAGCTGTTTAGCTTTATTTTTTTTTGTCTTCACAGCCAAAATGAATTTTTCGTGGAATGTAGTTAGGTCTTGATTTTTATTTAATGTGACAGTCTCTGCTTTAGTTCTTTAGATCCACTACATTTAATGTACTTATCAACATAGTCGAGTTTAAATATATTATTTCGCTGTTTGTTTTCCACTTTCCCTTTCTGTCTTTTTCCCTATTTTCTCTAAGTTATTTTAGATTTGAGGGTTTTTTAAAAATTTAATTTAATTTTATGCTTACTAGATGTATATTTTTGCCAATTAATTTGTTGCTTTACGATCTACAATATATATCTTTTACTTATTAGTCTAATCTCAAATAATGTCATTCCATTTCATGTACAGTGTAAGAACTTTACAACAGTATAAAAATTCCATTTCCTCTCATCATTTGTGGTACTGGTATCATTAAGTTTACTTTTACGTATTCTATAAAGCGAACAATTCATTGTTATTATTTTTGCTCCGTGTAGTCAGGTATCTTAAAAATTTTATTAATTTTTATAGGGGTATAGTTGCTTTACAATGTTGTGTTAGTTTCTACTGTACAGCAAAGTGAATCAGCTATATGTATATGTATATCCCCTCTTTTTTGGATTTCCTTCCCATTTAGGTCAACACAGAGCCCTGAGTAGAGTTCCCTGTGCTCTACAGTAGTTTCTCATTAGTTCTCTATTTTATACATAGTATCAATAGTGTATATATGTCAATCCCAATCTGCCAATTTATCCCCCCCTTACCCCTTGGTATCCTTACATTTGTTCTCTACATCTGTTTCTATTTCTGCTTTGTAAATAAGATCGTCTATACCATTTTTTTCAGATTCCACATATATGCATTAATATACATTATTTGTTTTTTTCTTTTCTGACGTACTTCACTCTGTATGACAGTCTCTAGGTCCATCCATGTCTCAACAAATGACCCAATTTTGTTCCTTTTTATGCCCGAGTAATACTCCATTGTATATATGTACCACATCTTCTTTATTCATTCCTCTGTTGATGGACGTTTAGGTTGTTTGCATGTCCTGGCTATTGTAAATAGTGCTGCAGTGAACATTGGGGTGCATGTATCATGGTTTCCTCTGGGTATATGCCCAGTGGTGGGAATGCTGGGTCATATGGTAGTTCTATTTTTAGTTTTTTAAGGAACCTCCATACTGTTCTCCATAGCGGCTGTATCAATTTACATTCCCATCAGCAGTGCAAGAGGGTTCCCTTTTCTCCATACCATCTCCAGCATTTAATGTTTGTAGACTTTGATGATGGCCATTCTGACCGGTGTGAGGTGATACCTCATTGCAGTTTTGATTTGCATTTCTCTAATAATTAGTGATGTTGAGCATCTTTGCATGTGCCTCTTAGCCATCTGTATGTCATCCTTGGAGAAATGTCTATTTTTGGATTGGGTTTGTTTTTTTTTTTGATATTGAGCTGCACGAGCTGTTTGTATATTTTGGAGATTAATCCTTTGTCAGTTGCTTCATTTACAAATATTTTCTCCCATTCTGAGGGTTGTCTTTTTGTCTTGCTTATGGTTTCCTTTGCTGTGCAAAAGCTTTTAAGTTGTATTAGGTCCCATTTGTTTATTTCTGTTTTATTCTAATTAGGAGGTGGGTCAAAAAAGATCTTGCTGTGATTAATGTCAAAGAGTGTTCAAACGATGTTGTCCTCTAAGAGTTTTATAGTGCCTGGCCTTACATTTAGGTCTTTAATCCATTTTGAGTTTATTTTTGTGTATGGTGTTAGGGAGTGTTCTAATTTCATTCTTGTAGCTGTCTACTTTTCCCAGCACCACTTACTGAAGAGGCTGTCTTTGCTCCATTGTATATTTTGGCCTCTGTTGTCATAGATTAAGTGACTGTAGGTGTGTGGTTTTATCTCTGGGCTTTCTATCCTGTTCCATTGATCTATGTTTCTGTTTTTGTGCTAGTACTGTACTGTCTTGATTACTATAGCCCTGTAGTATATTCTAAAGTCAAGGAGCCTGATTTCTTCAGCTCCATTTTTTTTTTTTTCCTCAAGATTGCTTTTGCTATTTGAGGTCTTTTGTGTTTCCCTACAAATTGTAAAATTTTTTGTTCTAGTTCTGTGAAAAATGCCATTGGTAATTTGATAGGGCTTGCATTGAACCTGTAGATTGCTTTGGGTAGTATAGTGATATTCACAATATTGATTCTTCCAATCTAGGAGCATGATATGTCTCTCCATCTGTTTCTGTCATCTTTGATTTCTTTCATCAGTGTTTTATAGTTTTCTGAGTACAGTTTTTTTGCCTCCTTAGGAAGGTTTATTTTTTGTTCTTTTTATTGCAATGGCAAGTGGGATTGTTTCTTTAATTTTGCTTTCTGGTCTTTTGTTGTTAGTGTATAGGAAAGCAAGAGATTTCTGTGCATTAATTTTGTATCCTGCAACCTTACCAAATTCATTGATTAGTTCTAGTAGTGTTCTGGTGGCATCTTTAGGATTTTCTATGTATAGTATCATATCATTAGCAAACAGTGACAGTTTTACTTCTTTTTTTCCAATTTGGATTCCTTTTATTTCTTTTTCTTCTCTCATTGCTGTGGCTAGGGCTTCCAAAACTATGTTGAGTAATAGTGGCAAGAGTGGACATCCTTGTCTTGCTCCTGATCTTAGAGGAAATGCTTTCAGTTTTTCACCATTGAGAATGAAGTTTGCTGTGGGTTTGGTGTATATGGCTTTTATTATGTTGAGGTAGGTTCCCTCTATGCCCACCTTCTGGAGAGTTTTTATCATAAATGGGTGTTGAATTTTGTCAAAAGCTTTTTCTGTATCTATCGAGATGCTCATATGTTTTTTATTCTTCAGTTTGTTAATATGGTATATCACATTGATTGATTTAACTATATTGAAGAATCCTTGCATTCCTTGGGATAAATCTCACTTGATCTTGGTGTCCTTTCAATGTGTTGTTGGATTCGGTTTGCCAGTATTTTGCTGAGGATTTTTGCATCTATGTTCATCAGTGGTATTGGCCTATAATTTTCTTTTTTGTTATATCTTTGTCTGGTTTTGATATCAGGGTGATGGGGGCCTCATAGAATAAGTTTGGGAGTGTTCCTCCCTCTGCAATGTTTTGAGAGTTTGAGAAGGATGGGTGTTAGCTCTTCTCTGAGTATTTGATAGAATTCACCTGTGAAGGTATCTGGTCCTGAACTTCTGCTTTTTGGAAGATTTTTAATCATAGTTTCAATTTCATTACTTGTGATTTGTCTGTTCATGTTTTCTATTTCTTCCTGGTTCAGTCTTGGAAGGTTATACTTTACTAAGAATTTGTCCATTTCTTTCAGGTTGTCCATTTTACTGGCACATAGTTGCATGTACTAGTCTCTTATGATTCTTTGTATTTCTGCATTGTGAGTTGTAACTTCTCCATTTCATTTCTGATATTACTGATTTGAGTCCTCTCCCTTTTTTTCTTGATGCATCTAGCTAAAGGTTTATCAATTTGGTTTATCTTCTCAAAGAGCCAGCTTTTAGTATTATTGATCTTTGCTGTTGTTCTTTTAATTTCTATTTCATTTCTTTCTGCTCTGATCTTTATGATTTCTTTCCTTTACTAACTCTGAGTTTTGTTTGTTCTTTCTCTAGTTGCAAGGTTAGATTGTTTATTTGAGGTTTTTCTTGTTTCTTTAGGTAGGATTGTACTGCTGTAAACTTCCCTCTTAGAACGGATTTTTCTGCATCCCATAGGCTTTGGGTCATCATGTTTTCATTGTCATTTGTTTCTCAGTATATTTTGGTTTCCCCTTTGATTTTTTCAGTGGTCCTTTGTTATTTAGTAGCATGTGTCTAGTCTCCATGTGCTTGTGTTTTTTTACAGTTTTTTTTTTCCTGTAATTGATTTCTAATCTCATATCATTGTGATTGGAAAAGATGCTTAACATGATTTCAGTTTTCTTAAACCTACAGAGGCTTGATTTGTGACCCAAGATGTGATGTATCCTGGAGAATGTTCTGTGTGCACTTGAGAAGAAAGTGTATTCTGCTGCTTTCAGATGGAATGTCCTATAAATATCAATTAAATCTATCTGGTCTAATGTATCATTTAAGGCTTGTGTTTTCTTATTAGTTTTCTGTCTGGATGATCTATCCATTCGTGTAAATGGAGTGTTAAAATGCCCCAGTATTATTGTGTTACTATCGATTTCTACTTTTATGGGTGTTAGCATTTGCTTTATGTATTGAGGTGCTCCTGTGTTGGGTGGATAAATATTTACAGTTGCTATATCTTCTTCTTGGATTGATCCCTTGATTATTATGTAGTGACCTTCCTTGTCTCTTATGACAGACTTTATTTTAAAATCTATTTTTTCTGATACGAGTACTGCTACTCCAGCTTTCTTTTGATTTCCATTTGTATGGGATATATTTTTCCATACCCTCACTTTTGATCTGTTTGTGGCCTTATGTCTGAAGTGGGTCTTTTGTAGACAACATATATATGGGTCTTGTTTTTGTATCCATTCAGCCAGTCTGTGTCTTTTGGGTGTAGCATTTAATCCATTTACATTTAAGGTAATTATTGATATGTATGTTTCTATTACCATTTTCTTAATTGGTTTGGGTTCGTTTTTGCAGCTCTTTTTCTTCTCCTGTGTTTCCTCCCTAGAGAAATTCTTTTAATGTTTGTTGCAAAGCTGGTCTGGTGGTGCTGAATTTTCTTAGCTTTTGCTTGTCTGTAAATCCTTTGATTTCTCCATTGATTCTGAATGAGATCCTTGCTGGGTAGAGTAATCTTGGTTGTAGGATTTTCTGTTTAATCACTTTAAACATAGCCTGCCACTCCCTTTTGGCCTGCAGAATTTCTCCTGAAAGATCAGCTGATAACCTTATGGACATTTACTTGTATGTCATTTGTTGCTTTTCTCTTGCTGCATTTTAAAATACTTGTTCCTTGTATTTAAGTTTCGTTTGTGTTTAATATGTGTCTCGGCGTGTTTCTCCTTGGGTTTATCCTGAATGGGATTCTCTGAGCTTCCTGGTCTTGATTGACTATTTCATTTTCCATGTTAGGGAAGTTTTTGACTATAATCTCTTCAAATGTTTTCTCAGACCCTTTTTATTTCTCGTCTTATTCTGGGACCCCTATAATTTGAATGTCAGCGCATTTAACGTTGTCCCAGAGGTCTCTGAGAGTGTCCTCAATTCTTTTCATTCTTTTTTCTTTATTTTGCTCCATGGCAGTTATTTCCACCATTCTGTCTAACAACTCACTTATCTGTTCTTCTGCCTCAGTTATTCTGCTATTGATCCCTCCTAGTGTATTTTTTTTTTTTTTTCGGTACACAGGCCTTTCACTGTTGTGGCCTCTCCCATTGTGGATCACAGGCTCTGGACGCACAGGCTCAGCAGCCATGGCTCACAGGCCCAGCCACTCTGCGGCATGTGGGATCTTCCCAGACCGGGGCACGAACCTGTGTCCCCTGCATCGGCAGGCGGACTCTCAACCACTGCACCACCAGGGAAGCCCCCTCCTAGTGTATTTTTAATTTCAGTTATTGTGGTGTTCATTACAGTTTGTTTTTTAGTTCTTCAAGGTCCTTGTTAAACATTTCTTGTATTTTCTGCATTCTATTTCTGAGATTTTGGGTCATCTTTACTATCATTACTCTGAATTCGTTTTCAAGTAGATTACCTATTTCTTATTCATTTATTTCATCTTGTGGGTTTTTACCTTGCGTGCTCCTTGGGAACATATTTCTCTGTCTTCTCATTTTGTCTAACTTATTGTGTTTGAGGTTTCCTTTCCACAGGCTGCAGGCTTATAGTTCCTTTTGCTTTTGGTGTCTGCCCCCAGTGGGTGAGGTAGTCCAGTGGCTTGTGTAGGTTTCCTGATGGGTGGGACTGGTACCTGCGTTCTGGTGGGTGGAGCTGTATCTTTTCCCTCTGATGGGCAGGGCTGCGTCAGGTGGTATGTTTTGGGGTGTCTGTGGGCTTTATGACTTTAGGTAGTCTGTCTGTGGATGGGTGGGCTTGTGGTCCTGTCTTGCTTGTCGTTTGTCATGTGGCATTCAGCACTGGAGCCTGCAGACAGTTGGGTGGAGCTTGGTCTTGGAGTTGAGACAGAGACCTCCAGGAGAGGTCTTGCTGATTAATATTTCCTAGGGTCAGGAATTTTCTGGCATTCCAGCATCCTGGACTTGGCGCTCTCACCCCAGAGGCTCAGGCCCGATTCCTGGCCTGGGACCCAAGGCCCCACACACCACAGGGCTTCACTGTCCTTGAATTTCTTGATTTCCACAATTTCATTGCGTTTACTGCCTTAACTCTGCCTCTTCTATCCACATTCCTTTGACACCTGGTAGGGCTGTCTTTCCTTTCTCTTTTAATTCTGAAAGGAATTTTCCCTTGGTAAGACATTCACACTAATGTCTTACCTTGTGTCTGCATTTAAGTACTATTTCATAGGCTCCTTCACCTCCACCCCCAATAATCTCAGATTTATTAATCACATTACCAATGTTAGGAATCTTCATGAAGAGAAACTCCTCTTTTGATGCAAGCCACAGAGCATGGCCTCAAAAAAGAACTTCTAAGAAATTTGTGCAGTAAGTAGAACAAAAAATGTCCGAAGTAAGAAATTCTCATGGGTTGGCAGGAACTTTCACATATTTGTCCTAATGTGAAGTATTAAATGATTCCCCCACCTAGTTCCCTACCTGCAGCCAGGGACCCTATAGCTTCTGAGGGTGCTGTTGCCGCTTTCCGTCTTTAAATTTTTGTATTTATCCTCATATTTATCATTTCTGGCACTTCTTTTTTTTTTTTTTTTTTTTTTTTTTGCGGGCCTCTCACCGCTGTGGCCTCTCCCGTTGCAGAGCACAGGCTCCGGACGCGCAGGCGCAGCGGCCATGGCTCATGGGCCCAGCCGCTCCGCGGCATGTGGGATCTTCCCGGACCGGGGCACGAACCCGTATCTCCTGCATCGGCAGGCGGATTCTCAACCACTGCGCCACCAGGGAAGCCCAATTTCTGGCACTTCTAATTCCTTTTGTGCAGATCTAAATTCCAATCTAGTTTCATTTTTTCTTGTCTCTGAAGAATTTTCTTTAAAATTTCTTTTAGTGCTGGACTGCTGGCAAAGAATTCTCTCGGCTTTTGTTTGTCTTGGAAAATGTCTTGTTTTCCCCTTCAGTTTTTCATGATATTTTCTCTGGGCAAGGAATTGTATGCTGCCATATATTTTTTTCCTTTCAGTACTTTAAAAATATTTACCTATTGTCTTTTGGCTTACCTGGTTTCTGACAAGAAGTCTGCTTTTATTCTTATTTTAGTTCTTTTGTATGTAATGTGCCCCTTTTTTTGGCTTGTTTAAAAAATTTTCTCTTTTCTTAGTTTTTCACAAAAGAATATGATGTGCATTACTATGATTTCTTTGTTTGTTCTGCTTAGCTGTTGTTTAGATCTCTGGATCTCTGGGTTTATAGTTTTCATGAAATGTAGAAAATTTTCAGCTGTATTTCTTCATATATTTTGTTCTACACCCTTTCTTTTCTGAACCTCCAATTACACATGTTTTAGACTACTTGATATTATTCCAGTTTTTCTCAGTATTCTTTCTTTTTCTACTTCATTTTGAATAATTACTGATGTAATTTTTAAACTTCATGATCTTGTCTTCTGTAGTGTTTAATCTGCTGTTAATCTCATCCTCTGTATTTTTTTATTTTAGAAGTTCTTCTCTGGAAGTTCCATTTGAGTTGTTTTTACATCTTCCATGTTTCTTATTACTATGATCATTTTTTCTTCTAGTTTCCTAAACATATGAAACATGTTTATAATAGCTGTTCTCATGTCTTTGCTTATTGCATCATCTTGTTAATTTCTGTTTTTATTGAGTGATTTTTTTTCTTGGTTATAGGTCCTATTTTCCTAACTTTTTTGTATGCCTGTTAGTTTTTGATTGGATTAAGACATTTTGAATTTTATCTTGTTGATTGCTGAATTTTGTTGTATTATTTCAAATAGTGCTGTATTTTATTCTGGCTCTAAGTTATATTATGTGGATTCAGTTGGATTATTTTGAGGCACATTTTAAGATATGTTAGTGTGGGTCCAAAAAAGCCTTTAGTTGTATCTAATTTAGCCTCATTGCTAAGGAGTTGCCCTCCAGAGGATTCACCTGAATGCACTATGTATTAAGAGGTTTATCCACTCTGACTGACAGGAATACAAACTGTTGCCAACTTGTGTGAGCTCCAGATGTTGTTCTGCTTACTTTTGTTTTTCTTTTTCTATCATTACGTAGTTTTCTTCTCATGTGTGTAGAGGTTAGTACTCTGCCTAAGACTTGAGCAGACCTTTCTATCTCTAGAGTTCTTATTTGGTGTAGTTCTCTCTTCTCAAGTTCCTGGCCCTGGAAATTCTAGCTACCTTATAAACTTTTAACTCTGTCTCCTCAACTCAGCGAGAGGCTTGGGTATTCCCGCCATATACTCCGGCTTGTAAACTAACTCCAGTTTGTAAACTGGTCATTTATAATGCTTACCTTGTTTGTTTCCTTTCTCTCAGGAATTATAATTCTCTGCTGTCTGTTATCCACTATCTAAAAGCAATTGTTTCATATATTTTGTTCAGTTTTGTAGTTCTTTTAGTTGGGACGTTAAATGTGGTCTGTGTCCATTTTGATTGAAAGTACAATGCTACCTGTATACTTTACGGATATAGTTTAAATTTTTCTCCAAACTTTATCATACTTTTACTTTGAAGTAACCATAGTACAGAAATAATAGATACTCCAGTGGTGTGTGGTAGTAAAGATGTTTGTGAGTAAACTTCTGGTGATATTTAGAAAGTGTTTTTTGTTGTTTGTTTTCATTTATTCTTTTTATCTTTTATTCTATGTTATATTTTATAAATATAACAAAGTATAAAGTATACTTTATTTACTGTGAAAAGTAAAGTTTTTCCTTTTAACCTGTCATTAAATCTTTGGGTAGAATTTACACACCAGGAATATGCATCATATTTTTTGGTTGTTTCCTATATCTTAGACATATCACTTCCTACTCTTAGTAAACCTTAAGAAACCAGACATTTCTCATTTCTGCATCCATAATAGATCATTTTACTCAACAGCTGTTTAGAAAACACCCAGTTATTTTACTATAATGTGAAGAATTTTGGTGTACAAATTTTATGCTGTTTGTTTAATTAGAGATCCTCAGTATAGTTATAGGATTTCCCTGTTCATTTTATGAAATGAGTCAGATCTAATCTTTCTTCAGATATGTTTTCTTTCTGACTAGGTAACAATCCCAGGGCTTTCCACCCTTGGTATCATTACCTTTTTCATTGTCTTCAAACTATACTAAGATAGCTACAGTTGTACTTGGATGGCTTCAATTCTTTGGTCTTTTTAGGGTTCATGCATGTGGTAACAAACACCACCAATAACATCATTTCTAAAGCATGAGGGCTATAGATATACACAATTTAAAATTGTTTCTTTTGGAAACTCATCTATTTTTCCATTCTTTCTTTATTTCTTCTGGAAATTATATGTGTTCTTCAAGGTTATGCAAGCCTTGACAAACTGAGTTTTGCCAGCCTGTCCAAGAGAAAAGTCAGCACCTTACATAGAGCCAAAGTAGTGGAGGAAAAAATCCCCAATTTTTATGGCATTGTATCAGGAAATTGAAAGCGCTGTGAAGAATATGTGTGCAGATATATGTAAACTTGTAGCTCTTGCATTGCTGCCTGGTTTTTATTGTGTTCTCTTTATGTTCTTTACAAACTGTATAATATAGGCCATGGCAAGTCCCCCTTTTTTTCCTACTTATTTAAATTTTTAGTGATGTTGAGGGTCAAGATTAACTTTCTGTTTTCTGTTAATATATCTAGTACCTATCTGATATTTCTATACATAAGTGGAATTTTTTTGTAGTCTTTGCATTTTACCCTAGGCAGTGGTTTGTGCTAGACGGTGTTTTGCTCTGGTTTCATTTGGATTCCTTTTTCTGGACCTCATACCTATTTAATGTACCCAGCTTAGCTTCTAGGGTTCCAGTGCAACTATATGCAACCCATATAGTTTGCCTGTCTCCTGAGCAATATCCCTTCCTCTATATTTATTCCTTCCTCTTTTGAAATGTACCTCTCTGGTATACTATTTCACTAGGGTATATTACATAATTGGATAAATTGAGTATTCCTCACATATTAATGATATTGCTACTGATAGTAGAGTGGTGCTTCCAGGAGATTTTAATTTATCTATCATTAATATTATAATGTTAAGTACTTTGAGATTTGTTTTACTCTATTTTATTTTATTTTGAGGAGTTTTTAAGCTTTATGTAAATTCTTGCTGTGAGGAAACAAAAAATGTCTTCTTTAAACAAGGAAGTGGTCTCTTAAAACTGTTAGGCTCTCCTTGGAGAAAGTTATTTCTCTTAAACTCAGGCCAGTGCAGGTATGTTTGCACTGTTTTCTTGGTAGGTCCAAATCAGGTGTTTTCATGGATGTTCTGCTTGTCCCAGAAAGAGAGGCTAAAGCTGAGTCTTTCACTTGGGGAGTGCTTAAATGCTCTTCTACAAATCGGTGACCAGAATCATTTCATTTTGTGCCCATGTGGTTTCTGTGGGTGGTTTGTTGTTTTAAAAACTGTTTCAAAGAAGTGCATTTTTTTTCCTGGCAATCATGTGTATCCTGTGTAAGTATTTTTCATTATTAATAATTTGAGAAGAACCAACTCCGGTTCATAATGCAGTTGGCTTAAGTCATGGGGTTTTATCAAGTCATCCCATATGATTTTTGTCTGGTTTGCCAAGATTCATTAATTTGAGGCTCCCAAAGGACAGGGTAATGGTTTCCTCTCCTGTTTCTCACTGTCATCAACCTGTTTTTGGAAATTATTTCTATCAATTTTATCTAAATAATAGTCTTTAAAAGAAATTCATGAGACATTTAATTTCTTTTAGGACTATATGTTTGTTTTACTTTTGGGGATTATTTCCCCCCTATTTCTTATTCTATATAGAATTCCTATTTCTGATTATAACTTTAATTCCAGCTTTCTCATTGTGCTTTAATTTTCGTCTTTTTCATTTAGGCTTAGCGGTTAGATATCTTGTCTTTAATTGAATTTCAAAATGGTTACGTTTTTGTCGTTTTCCATTCCCTGTCCAACAGTGACGGTTTGCTTCTGTAGGTGTACTGAAACCTTTCAGTAGTGAATTTGGGTTTAAAGAGAAGTTCAACAGAATTTTTGAATTATTTCAGAAACTGTAACATCATGCTATTTGCATTGCTGGCAATGGTGAAGATTTTCGTAAAAGTGAAGTTTTATAGGGAAAGCTTCATGTCATTGGCTTGTATGTAGCCTTGGAAGGCATCTTGAGTATTTGGCTAGCCCAGACTTAACAACTTTAAATAGTCTTCATAAGTATTCTAGTTAACAAATGAATATTATTTATAACTAGGAATTAACTAGAAAGAAGATTTGGAGATGACCTGAACTTTCCACTTTAACAGAAGGGAAAACTGAAACCGACATAGATTAGTGGCCATCTGTGATAACACTGTAATTTAGTGGAAGAGTTAGGGCTGGAGCCCAGGGCTCTTAGTGCTCTTTCTACTACCTTAGGATCTCTTAACATCTTGTCTCCAACAAAATAACAATTTTGAAGAATAAAATGAAATCAAGTTCTTGGTTTTAAAATACCCAAACACATTTTTTATTTTTCTGATATAAATTTGAGTGATAAGAGAAACTTTACAAATTCATACCACAGTTTTCCTCTTGACCTATAAAACAGTACTGACTGTCTCTGAGGTTGTCGCTTGGTTATTTGAAGAAGGAAATTATTTGGCCATTATTTTATTGAAGTGTATTTTCATAATATTAAAGGAATTTTAAAAACTTCCCCAAAGGTAGGAAATTTTGCAAATAAGAACCGCCTGTATTGGCTAACTGTTGATTGCGTGTTTAGCATTATTCCTCTCCTATCTACCTTTCTAACAGAACCTGTTTGTTCAGGTATCTAACCCTCCTTCAACTTGACTCAGAGAAAGGAGTCTTCATTCCGAGTTCCAGAATTGATTCTAGTAAGTCTAAGTGAAACATGGTACTTCCCTTTCTTTGCTAGTGATAGGTTCAAAGATGAGCAGATCTCAGCCTCAAACTATTTTGCTTTAACCTCCAGCCTGTGGATGAAGTTACACATAGGAGGTCAGGTCCAAGGGAATTACAGAGAATTTCTGAAGCTCTGACTTGTAGTGTTTAGAGCCTGCTTTACCCATACTTCTTGTCATATGAGATAATGGTTATGCATTTCCTTATTGTTTAAGCCATTTTCCTCTTGGAATTTTCTGTTACTTCCAGATTAAAGTATGCTATCTGATGCATCTCCTAATACTTTTCACTGTAAAAGAAGATTCAATAAGAATTATGTTTTGGTGACTAAACTGACGTGAATTCAGGGAAAAAGGAACACTTGCAATAGAATTGAAACTAGGAGAATCTTTTAAGAGATTGTTGACTGAGAAAATCATAAAATTGTGGTTCATAAGCAACATAAAGCACTGTTATTTACTTTTCATTCTTGCATCTCCACTGAACTTTTCTCTTACCCGTGACCTTCTATATCCAGTGGTTTGTATTCATTCCTTATCTTCTTTGACCTCTATTATATTATACCTGTTTTTATTCTTGTACACTTTTTTCTTATGACTTTTTAGGGTATCATTCTATCTTTCTATATGATCATTCCTTTTAAATTTCTTTTGCTGATTTATTTTCCTCTGTGTATCTCTTGAATAGTAATGGTTTTCTTCTTGGCCTGATTTTTTTTTTTTTTTTTTTGGTGGTACGCAGGCCTCTCACTGTTGTGGTCTCTCCCATTGCAAAGCACAGGCTCTGGACGCACAGGCTCAACGGCCATGGCTCACAGGCTCAGCTGCTCCACGGCATGTGGAATCTTCCCAGACCGGGGCACGAACCCGTGTCCCCGGCATCAGCAGGCGGACTCTCAACCACTGCGCCACCAGGGAAGCCCTCTTGGCCTGATTTTAAAGAAAAACTTCATTATGTAGAAGAGACTTAGAGAAAAATTGTGAAGATAATACAGAGAGTTCTTATATACTCCATACTCAGTTTCTCCTATTATGAATAACTTACATTATTAATGCTACATTCGTTAAAATTAATGAACCAATGTTCATACGTAATTATTAACTGAAGTCCATACTTTACTCAGATTTTTGTAGTTTTTGTCTACTGCCCTTTTTCTATTCCAGATTTTCATAAAGGATACTGAGGCAGGAGATAGATGGGCCCCAGGCTGAATAGCTGGAATCCGTCCCCTGTGGACAAATACTCTAAGATAAAGATAAGAGCAAGAGCAAGGAGGAGCTGAGTCCTGCTTGGATAAAAGATAAAGAGACCACATATGGCTCATTCTTGCGGTCAAGGAGACCTCCCCAGATCTACATGCGCAGAAAGTCTCCTTGGGGGGCCAAGGGTGGGGGGTGCCACCCCATAATAGGTGGTGTCAACATCCCCACAGGCCTCTGCACTGGAATTCATCTTGGCAGAAAGATGCGCATACATGTCAGGGAGGGCCTTAGGACAGGTCAGATGTGGAAAGGAAATGAGATAATTGACCAAAGGTAAACAAAGACCTGGAAGAACCCTCACATATAAGTGATTTGAATCACCTTTCTGGTGCACTCCTCATTAGGGAGGATGCCCACACCCTTTCTCTCCCACTGTGTATCTCTACCTTGCTTCTGTCTTAAATAAATAAACTGTTTCTCTGTGTGCTCTCCCACTTGTTGTGCTGTGTCTTTAATAATAAACTTTGTACCTGTTTTTACAGTATTTGCTTCCTTGAGAAATTCATTTTTCAATGGGGACAAGAGCCAGGGCAACTTTGCTTCTAGCCTCTAGCTCCTGGTGGACTGGTGGCTAGGATTCCAGGTTTTTACCCAGGCTACCCAGGTTCAGTTCCTGGAGAGAGAACTAAGATCTTTTTCAAGCCACTGCTCACTGCTGTCTTCTCGAGATCAATACTGTATTACATTTAGTGGTCATGTGTCCTTAGGTTCCTCTTATAATGTTTTTTTTTTTTTTTTAAACTTCTTTTTGATGACCAAGACAGCTTGTTTTGAGAAGCACTGGTCACATATTTTATAGATTGTCCCTCAGTCGGGGTTGTGGATTTTCTCATGTTTAGAATAGGGTTATGGGTTTTGGGAATAAAGATTACAGAGGTAAAGTGCCATTTTTATCATGATATATCAAGGGTACATACTATCGTCATGAGTTATTGTTGATACTGACTTGGATCATCTGGCTGAGGTGGTTTTTGTTTTTGTTTTAAAGTTATTCTTATTTTTCCTCCTTTCTGTGTTTTACTCTCCATAAGGAAGTCACTATCTGCAGCCTATACTTAAGGGGTGAGGAGTTCCACCTCCGTGAGGGTACAATATCTATATAAATGATTTGGAATTCTTCAGAAAGGTAAATTAATCAGTTTCCCGCTACTTACTTATGTATTTATTTATTTAATATCAGTATGGACTCATGGATATTTTCTACTTTGCTTGGCCTAATTTTTTAACTGCTCTATGTATATTGATAATTTCTAAATGTAGTTATTCTAGCCAGTCTTCCCACCTGTCTTTAGAAAGAACTTTTTCTAGTTAACTTCCTATCGGACCTTTTCCCTTTGCTTTTTATTTTATTTTATTTTATTTTTGCGGTATGCGGGCCTCTCACTGCTGTGGCCTCCCCCGTTGCGGAGCACAGGCTCCGGACGCGCAGGCCTAGCGGCCATGGCTCACGGGCTTAGTTGCTCCGCGGCATGTGGGATCTTCCCGGACCAGGGCACGAACCCGTGTCCCCTGCATCGGCAGGCGGATTCTCAACCACTGCGCCACCAGGGAAGCCCTCCCTTTGCTTTTTAAAATGTGTCCGTATTGCCTAAGCTCAACCTAATCATTTTATACCTCATCTCCTCATTTTCTGCCTCATTTCTTCCACCCAAACTTGCTTTTCCACCTGCTTGCTCAAGCGAGAAACCAGTGAAATCCTTTAGTTTTTTCCCCCTTATTCCCATTGCCTTGGTAGCTCTCATTTGGATTATATTTGTCCGTTGCATTTTCCTAAGACTAACCTATCCTACTTCTACACCATTATCCACATTGCCTCATAGCTGTTTTTCTAAAATACATATCACTTATTCAAACACCACCTCCATATTACACATCCCTTCTCAGAATTCTTCAGTAAATTTTGTTTCTGACACTAATGTAACTGTGATTTTAGTCAAATTACTTGGTCTGTCTCTAGCTTAACTTTCCTTATTTAAACAATGTAGATAATGAAAGGGATCTTGTAAGAATTGAAACTGCTAGAGTGTCTAAAGAGTTTAGGTGTCTGTCTGGAACAAAATAGAACACTCTAAGATAGTTGTTTTTATTATTCTGTGGCTCTTTACGAACTCCTTGGTATGACCCTTTATATTTTGGCTCCTAGCCACTTAGCCAGCAGCTTCATTTGTGGATATTCTCTCACCATAGGCCACTTATCATCCTCAAATTCCACATTATTTGTTGTATTTTGGGCTTGTTCTACTGTGTACTTTCTATACATGTCCCTTCTCACATGTTCTTTGTTAGGAATGCCCTCATCTTTCTTGCATAACAGGAAAAATGACTTATCCCTCATTATTCAACTTAAATATTCCCACCTATGCAATTAATCACCACATTGCTCTGTTGTCACTGGACCATGTATATAGAGATGTATACTATATAAATGTTTGCATGTGTGTCTTTCTGGTCTGTTAAATTGTGATCTCCAAGGGGACAAGGACTAAACTTCTCATTACATCCCTAAGACTTGGTATCACTAAGTTAACATTTGATACATAGACTACCTTGCAAGTGCAGAAATCATGTCTAAGTATCCTTTACTAATGGTTATCAGGCTTCTACTCGAACCTGTCTAGTAGTGGGGAATTTATAATTGGAGAGGAAGTGATTACTTTTAGACAGGTCTAAATTTTAGAAAGTTATTTTTGATGTAGATTTGAAATCTGTTTACCTTTAGCTTTTACTTGTTCTCTGGAACCATAAAGAATGTCTGTGCATTCATCATTTTACAAGCATTTGAGCATCAAATATGTGTTAAGTACATTTCAGAAGTCTCTTGGTTAGAAATGAAAGAATCCTGAAACATTCTAGCTTAAGAAAAACAAATTTCTTCATTAAAAATAATAGTCTCCTGACTTTTTCAATTGTTCACCTCTATTAGGTATCAGATGTACATCCAGTATGGGTATAATTTATCTGTACATTGTGTATATGCATGACTGTAATATATTCTGTACATTATAAAACAAAGGATAATATAAAATCCATTTTAGATGTAGTATTGCTTCTCACATTCTGATGGATCATCTTACATACCCCCAGTCCTCCTCAGCGTGGTATGTGCACACCCTTTTAAAGTCCTCTGATATACGTAATCAAGCTATAGTATGGGCAGGGTTGGAGCTGGTCTTTGGGATGACTGAAGAGACTCAGATGCCTCAAGGAGTTCTACTTTGTTTTCTTTTTGTCTCTTTCCTTAGTGGCTTCATTCTTTCAGACTGGCTTTTCCATGGGGATAAGACCATGGCTGTTGGCTTTGGGCTCATTTCTTCACAGTTTTCACTTATTCAACAAATTATGAATGGAGTGTGTAGTTTGTGCCAGGCACTATTCTAGGTATTGGAGATACAGCAGTGAGTATTAAAAAGAAGGATATTAAAATGGTAAGTGCTATGCAGAGGATTAAAATAAGGTGATATGACAGTGATTAAGTGGCTGCTTACTAATGCCTTTGTCCACAGGGTGCGTTAAAGCTGAGATCTGAATCACAAGAAATAGCCAGCCATGTAAATATCTGGAGGAAGAGTACTCTAGGGAATATTTCAGGCAGAATTTCTGAAGTGGGACTGAACCTGCATGCTGAGGAGTAAGTTAAGGCATTGGATTTAGAACTTAGAAGATGAGGAGAGTTTTGTGATGTATGGGATTTTTCCCTTCTATTTCTAGTCGCAAATATCCCAAGGAAAGATTGATTGATCCAGCTGGAGTCAGTTTCTTATCCTTAGGAATAATTATTATGGCTGAGTTACGTAGCTTGGCGTAGGTTGTCTACCTTTATGGCTAGAAGAAGCATGGAGGGAAGGGTGTGGGTTGGCAAAATGACTATAGGCCTTGTGGGGTCAAGAGCATTTCATTTCGTTAGCTGAGAGTTCTGTCTTAACATATTTGAAGATACCTATTGTTTCTTATCTTTGTTGACTTTTTATCAAGGCTAAACTTTTGTAGTTTTCTTTGTTCTTTTCGGAAATGAGTATTTAACAACATGTATTGCTTTAACATTGCATGGTAGTGGTGAGGATGAAAAGTGGAAAGAGAAGATGGAAGTCTCACTGCATCCTATGAAAAAATCTAATCCATTCCCTGAATAGTTCATGTGTAAAGGATATATGTAATTTGAGGATTCTCTATACTTTTATTTCCTAAGACAGGGAAATTGGCCAGTGTATTTTATAAAGTATTTCTTAAGTTGAAGACAAAAGGAGTTTCCAGATGTATCTTCATAACAGAGAAAACTTTAACCCATATTGTTTCACCTTCCAAATATCCCAAGTGTTTTTTGAGTAATACTTTTGCTTATTGGTTTTTGGTAATATTGAAAGCATCAATATGACAGTGAGGGTTGCATGGTTTGAATTCTGTATAGCAGTGAGGGACCATAATATTGACTCAAAGTGGTATTCACTATTAAGGGCAAAGCTCAAAGATTCTGATGTTTCTGAAGTGATGCAGCTGCAACACATCAGCTCTCTGTGATGCTGCATGACAGTCTTAATTCTTGAAGTCACATGGAGTAGGTGCCTATAAAGAAGCACAAGACTAATTTCCATTTAGAATTGAGAATATGAAATATACTGTTAATAAACCATGAAATAATTGTAGAATTTGATATCATGTTCATATTAAGCAATTATGGCATTATTGTTCAATTTTCATTGTTTGAGCTAGGTTAGGTTTGATTCATAACCTAAAACAGCTCTTACATTAGAGTTCCAAGGTGAGCCTTGTATATTTGAAATACTTAATTTAGATGTTGAAATGTTGTATATTATGAATACAGAGGCTTTAAAAAATTCCCAAGAAAAGAACTCTGTGGTGAACTCTTTTGCTTTACTGTTATTACAGAATTTTAACAATACTTTTCTGTGTTGTGATTTTGGGTTTTGTACATGTGGGTTGTGAGAAATAAACTAGAAATCCTGTCTCTGTGGGTTGGAATCTAGTGTGGCTTCAAACGGCAAACAAGATATTTTAGCATGTATGTGCCAGGTAAAATTTTAAATGGACTTTCCATAGGGTACAAACTTCTGAAGCCAACTGATGTAAAGTGATTTTATAGTTGCAGACAGACTCCTGTTGACTTACATTTGGTTTTTTTAACCTTATGGTGGGAAATCAGTAGCTGATTAAACAAACAACTAAAGAAATATCTCTGTACATCCTTAGTACAGCTTGTTCCTGTTCACTTGTGACAAATTGTTTGGGGAAGAGTTCTGAGATGACATGCCAAGACTTAACATCCTAGGAGTCTAATAGGGTTTTTTCTTTATATTTTAAAAATGACAAGTGTATTTCAAGATCTAGAATTTCTTGACTTGTTTAAAGGACTTTATCTAGAAGAATTGAAATGAGTTATTTAAGGTTTTTAATTGTACTTAGAGACGATATGTATGTTTTCTTCTTTCCTTTCTCCTAATTTATTTCGGAACTTTAGGGAAGGGACATTATAGCACCATTAGGGTGGCCAAATTTAGAAAGGTCTAGGTGAATTTATTGTCTTTCAGCTTGCATTATTCTTACTAATATGAGTGGCTGGAGATGTCACATGTAATTTGAGGTCTACATCTGGTTTTATGTAAAGTGAATCTGATCCAAGCTCAGCTATCTTCAATGGTGATTTTCCCAGCTGTAAATTAGGACCTTGGCATTGAAAATCATGTGGTTTTATGTAAGTAGAATTCAGATTGTGATGTTTTCTGTCACTTCATAATTCTAATTTTAGAGTTTTAGTTTTTAAAGCAGAATAATTCACTCCAGAAAAGTCTGCAATCTATGATTTTCCATATATCGCCAGGAACGATGGTCAATGGTTTGAAAGAAACTGAATATCTTTTATTAGAAATATGGTGGAGCCTTTTACTCATGCACTCATAGAATTGTAACCATGAATTTTCTATCTTTTATGTTTAAAAATACAGGAGAGCCTTTGTATTTGCATTCTTAATTTTCTTGGAAACACAGATATTAATGGAATTTTCCTGCACTGGTAATAAAAAGGGGTAGAATAGGGAATAAACCTAGAGGACGAGCTACTTAGTGCTCTTTTGCCTTACTTAAAAAAAAAAAAAATCACCTTTCAAAATATTGGTCTGAATTGCACAGGGTTTCAATTTGAATATTGCGGGTATCATGAAGTCTTTTCTTGTAGCTGTTATCTATTGTTTAATGCCATCTAGTAGATTACAAGTGCCTAGGGGGTCAAGGTTACTATATATTCATCTTTGTATTATCTTATAATACTTAGCTCCTCACATAATATATTACACAGAGTAGGTATAACAGGTTTGTTGAATTAACTTGGATTGACTTGAAGTAGAAGGGAGGAATTAGGCAGATGGAAAAACAGGACTAACCTGAAGAAAGCTGAGCCTTGTGATCTTTCTGGATATGTTGTTTTAGTTTAAGTAATCAAGAATGGTGATATCTTATTTACATTTTAAAATGTTTATGACTGACTAGTCAGAAATTGTAGCATGTCTTTGTTCTGTACGATTTACCTTTCAATGAGCTGCTCTGTGTAATAATTCTGGTGGTTAAAAAATACCATTATTTTGTTTCAGGAGATAACTCTCATGAATTAAATTCTAGACTAATTTCTTCAGTCTTTCTGCCCCAGCCCCAATACCTCCATTAAAAAAAATCAGTGTGTAATTTGTATATGTTGTGAAACGAACAGATCAGAGGTGTATATGTTCCTGGGTTCTGACATATATGTAACTGTGTAACTATACTCTGATCAAGATACAAAACATTTTCATTTCCCCAGAAAGTTATTTAATTACACATGTACTCTCTTTCTATACCACTGTATCCCTGTTCCCTGACCCACTGCAACATGAACTGTTTGTTACTGGCTTAATTTGCCCAACGTAATGTTTTTGATTTCTTTTTGATTATTATTATGAAGTCTATTCACTTTAGTCTTTTTGATGCATAACATAAAATTTACCATCTTTACCATTGTAAGGTGTATAATTCAGTGGCATTAAGTGCAGTCACATTGTTGTACTACCATTACCACTACCATTCATCCTCTTTTCATCTTGTAAAACTGAAACTTCATCCTTATTTCTTAATTTAAAGAACACTTTAAAAAAGAATTTATAGTACAGGCTCCTATATCCAACTTAGTTGGCCTGGTAATTTTAAGTTAAAAAAAATTTTTTTTTGCCAAAGTGGGTAGTCATAAAGATGATCTGTACATACCTTAAAACATAATATATATTTATAGTTCAGTCTTTTGATGTTGGGCCCACATCTTTTCTGTGAGCATAGATCTCCTGATTGGAGTTCATCATAGACTTTCTTAAATCGGATAAATGTATATGTATAGCTGATTCACTTTATTGTAAAGCAGAAACTAACACACCATTGTAAAGCAATTATACTCTAATAAAGATGTTAAACAAAACAAAACAAAACAAAAAACTTTAAAACATTATCTTCAATTCCTAGTTTCAATTTCCTTTTAAGTGTACTGAGACAGTTAAAAATGGTCCCAGTGGTTATTGTACTGAATGTTTACAAATAGTCTTGCCTCTTGACAGTATTTCTTTTTAAAGCAATTAGCCTTTATCAAGACTGATGTCAAAGGGGTTACTGCCTATGTTTTCTTCTAGGAGTTTATGGTTTTAGGTGTTACATTTAGGTCTTTAATCCATTTTGAGTTTGTTTTTGTATATGGTATGAGAAAGTGGTCCAGTTTGATTCTTTTGCATGTAGCTGTCCAGTTTTCCCAACACTGTTTATTGAAGAGACTGTCTCATTGTGTATTTTGGCCTACTTTCTAGTAGATTAGTTGACCATATAAGCATGGGTTTATTTCTGGGATCTCTATTCTGTTCCATTGATCTATGTGTCTGTTTTTATGCTTATACTGTATTGTTCTGATTACTATAGTTTTGTAGTATGATTTGAACTCAGGTAGTGTGATACCTCCAGTTTAGTTCTTTTTTCTCAATATTATTTTGGCTATCTAGGGTCTTCTGTGTTTCTATACAAATTTTTGAATTATTTGTTCTAGTTGAGTGAAAAATGCTATTGGTATGTTGATAGGGATTGCATTGAATCCATAGATTTCCTTGGCTAATATGGTCATTTTAACAATAATTCTTCCAATTCATGAATATGGTATATTTTTTCCTCTGTTTGTGTCATCTTCAATTTCTTTCAGTGTCTGTTAGTTCTCTGAGTCCAGGTCTTTTTCGTTCTTGGTTAGATTTATTCCTAGGTATTTTATTCTTTTTGATGTAATTATAAATGGACTTGTTTTCTTAATTTCTCTTTCTGATAGTTCATTGTTAGTGTATAGAAATGCAACAGATTTCTATATATTAATTTTCTGTCCTGCAACTTTACCAAATTCATTGATGAGCTCTAGTGGTTTTCTTAGTGGCATCTTAAGGATTTTCTACATATGGTATGTCATCTGCAAAGAGTGACAATTTTCCTTCTTCCTTTCTAATTTGTATTCCTTTAATTTCTTTTTCTTGTCTGATTGTTGTAGCTAGGACTTTCAGTACTATGTAGAATAAAAGCTGGGAGAGTGAGCCTCCTTGTCTTGTACCTGATCTTACAAGAAATACTTTCAGCTTTTCCCTGTTTTAGTGTGATGTTGGCTGTGGGTTTGTCATATATGGTCTTTATTATGTGGGGCAAGTTCCCTCTATACCCACTTTGTTGAGAGTTTTTTTTTTTTTAATCATAAATGGATGTTGAATTTTGTCAGAAGCTTTTTTGTGTGTGTCTATTGAGATGATCATATGATTTTTATTCATTCTTTAATTTGTTAATGTGGCTTATCACATTGACTGCTTTCTGGATATTGAACCCTCCTTGCACCCACAGGATAAAGTCCACCTGATCATGGTGCATGGTCCTTTTAAAGTATTGTTGAATTTGGTTTGCTAATATTTTATTGAGGGTTTTTGCATCTATGTTCATCAGTGATATTGGCCTGTAATTTTCCTTTTTTGGTTACGTCTTTGTCTGATTTTGGTATCAGGGTGATGCTTGCCTCCTAGAATGAGTTCAGAAGCATTCCATCATCTGTAAATTATTGGAATAGTTTAAGAAGGATAGATGATAACTTTAAAAACGTTTCCTAGAATTCACCTGTGAAGCCATCTGACCCTGGACTTTTTTGGGGGGAATTTTTTTAAAATTACTGATTCAGTTTTATTACTGGTGATTGGTCTGTTCAGTTTTTCTGTTTCTTCCTTATTCAGTCTTGGGAGGTTATACGTTTCTAGGAATTTACCCATTTCTTCTTGGTTGTCCATTTTATTGGTGTGTGCTTTTTCATAGTAATCTCTTACCATTCTCTCTATTTCTATAGTCTTGGTTGTAACTACTTTTCTTTCATATCTGATTTTATCTATTTGGGTCCTCTTTTTTTTTTCTTGATGAGTTTGGCTAAACGTTTATCAATTTGTTTATATTTTGAAGAATCAGCTCTTCGTTTCATTGATCTTTTCCAGGTTTTTTAGTCACTAATCCTTTTATTTCTGCTCTGAGCTTTATGATTTATTTCCCTGTACTAAATTTGGGTTTTGTTTATTCTTCTTTTCCTAGTTCCTTGAAGTGTAAGGTTAGGTTCTTTAATTGCAATTTTTCTTGCTTTCTGTGATAGGTTTGCACTGCTATAAACTTCTCACTTAGAACTGCTTTTGTTGTGTCACAGAGATTTTGTATCATTATGTTTCCATTTTCATTTGTGTCCAGATGTTTTTTGATTTCCTCTATGCTTTACTCAGTGAACAGTTGGTTGTTTAGTGGCCTCTACATGTTTGTGTTTTCTGCAGTTGTTTTTCTTATAGTTGATTCCTAGTCTCATAGTATTATAGTCAGAAAAGATGCTTGATATGATTTCAGTTTTATTAAATTCTTTGAGACTTGTTTTGTGGCATAGCATATGACCTATCCTAGAGAATGTTCCAGTACAGTTGAAAAGCATGTGTATTCTGTTGCTTTTGGATGGAATGTTATGTATATGTCTGTTGAGTCCATCTGGTCTAACGTCTTGGTTAAGGCCAGTTTTTCCTTATTTCCTGTTTGAATGATCTGTCCATTGATATAAGTGGAATGTTGAAGTCCCCTACTATTACTGTGTTACTGTCGATTTCTCCCTTTATGTCTGTTAATATTTGCTTTACATAGTTAGGTGTTCCTATGTTGGGTGCATATATATTTACAATTGTTATATATTATTGTTGGATTGATGCTTTTATCATTATGTAATGTCCTTTGTCTCATTACAGTCCTTGTTTTTTTTAAATTAAAAAAAATTTTTAACATCTTTATTGGAGTATAAGTGCTTTACATTGTTGTGTTAGTTGCTGCTGTATAACAAAGTGAATCAGCTATACGTATACATATATACCCATATCTCCTCCCTCTTGTGTCTCCCTCCCATCCTCCCTATTCCACCCCTCTAGGTGGTCACAAAGCACTGAGCTAATCTCCGTGTGCTATGCAGCTACTTCCCACTAGCTATCTGTTTTACATTTGGTAATGTATATATGTCAATGTCACGCTCTCACTTCATTTCAGCTTACCCTACCCTCTCCCTGTGTCCTCAAGTCCATTTTCTATGTCTATGTCTTTAGTCCTGTCCTGCCCCTAGGTTCTTCAGAACCATTTTTTTTTTTTTTAGATTCCATATATATGTGTTAGCATACAGTATTTGTTTATCTTCCTCTGACTTACATCACTCTGTATGACAGACTCTAGGTCCATCCACCTCACTACAGATAACTCAATTTCGTTTCTTTTTATGGGTGAGTAATATTCCATTGTATATATGTGCCTCATAATCTAAGTGTCAATGGACACTTAGATTACTTCTGTGTCCTGGCTGTTGTAAATAGTGCTGCAATGAACATTGTGGTACATGACTCTTTTTGAATTATGGTTTTCTCAGGGTATATGCCCAGTAGTGGGATTGCTGGGTCATATGGTAGATCTACTTTTAGTTTTTTAGGGAACCTCCATACTGTTCTCCATAGTGGCTGTATCAATTTAAATTCCTACCAACAGTGTAGGAGGGTTCCCTTTTCTCCTCACCCTCTCCAGCCTTTACTGTTTGTAGATTTTTTGATGATGGCCATTCTGACTGGTGTGAGGTGATACCTCATTGTAGTTTTGATTTGCGATTAGTGATGTTGAGCATCCTTTCATGTGTTTGTTGGCAGTCTGTATATCTTCTTTTGTAGAAATATCTGTTTAGGTCTTCTGCCCATTTTTGGATTGGATTGTTTGTTTTCTTGATATTGAGCTTCACAAGCTGCTTGTATATTTTGGAGATAATCATTTGTTAGTTGCTTCGTTTGCAAATATTTTCTCCCATTCTGAGGGTTGTCTTTTCGTCTTGTTTATGGTTTCCTTTGCTTTGCAAAAGCTTTTACATTTCATTAGGCTCCATTTGTTTATTTTTGTTTTTAATTCCGTTTCTCTAGGAGGTGGATCAAAAAGGACCTTGCTGTGATTTATGTCATAGAGTATTCTGCCTATGGTTTCCTCCAAGAGTTTGATAGTGTCTCGCCTTACATTTAGGTCTTTAATCCACTTTGAGTTTATTTTTGTGTATGGTATTAGGGAGTGTTCTAACTTCATTCTTTTCCATGTAGCTGTCCAGTTTTCCCAGCACCACTTATTGAAGAAGCTGTCTTTTCTCCATTGTATATTATTGCATCCTTTATCAAAGATAAGGTAACCATATGTATGTGGGTTTACCTCTGGGCTTTCTATTCTGTTCCATTGCTCTATATTTCTGTTTTTGTGCCAGTACCATATTGTCCTGATTACTGTAGCTTTGTAGTATAGTCTGAAGTCAGGGAGCCTGATTCCTCCAGCTCTGTTTTTCTTTCTCAAGATTATTTAGGCTATTTGGGGTCTTTAGTGTTTCCATATAGATTGTGAAATTTTTTGTTCCAGTTCTGTGAAAAATGCCATTGGTAGTTTGATAGGGATTGCATTGAATCTGTAGATTGCTTTGGGTTGTATAGTCATTTTCACAATATGGATTCTTCCAATCCAAGAACATGGTATATCTCTCCATCTGTTTGTATCATCTTTAATTTCTTTCATCAGTGTCCTTTAGTTTTCTGCATACAGGTCTTATGTCTCCCTAGGTAGGTTTATTCCTAGGTATTTTATTGTTTTTGTTGCAGTGGTAAATGGGAGTGTTTCCTTAATTTCTCTTTCAGATTTTTCATCATTAGTGTATAGGAATGCAAGAGATTTCTGTGCATTAAAAATTAATGTATCCTGCTACTTTACCATATTCATTGATTAGCTCTAGTAGTTTTCTGGTGGCATCTTTAGGATTCTCTATGTATAGTATCATGTCATCTGCAAACAGTGACAGTTTTACTTTTTCTTTTCCGATTTGTATTCCTTTTATTTCTTTTTCTTCTCTGGTTTCTGTCACTAAAACTTCGAAAACTATGTTGAATAATACTGGTGATAGTGGGCAACCTTGTCTTGTTCCTGATCTTAGTGGAAATGGTTTCAGTTTTTCTCCATTGAGAACAATGTTGGCTGTGGGTGTTTCATATGTGGCCTTTATTATGTTGAGGTAAGTTCACTCTGTGCCTACTTTCTGGAGGGTTTTTATCATAAATGGGTGTTGGATTTTGTCAAAAGCTTTTTCTGCATCTATTGAGAGTATCATATGGTTCTTATCCTTCAATTTGTTAAATGGTGTATCACATTCATTGATTTGCATGTATTGAAGAATCCTTGCATTCCTGGGATAAACGCCACTTGATCATGGTGTATGATCCTTTTAATGTGCTCTTGGGTCTGTTTCTTAGTATTTTGTTGAGGATTTTTGCATCTATGTTCATTAGAGATGTTGGCCTGTAGTTTTCTTTTTTTCTGACATCGTTGTCTGGTTTTGGTATCAATGTGATGGTGGCCTCGTAGAATGAGTTTGGGAGTGTTCCTCTCTTTGCTATATTTTGAAAGAATTTGAGAAGTACAGGTGTTAGCTCTTCCCTAAATGTTTGATAGAATTCTCCTGTGAAGCCATCTGTTACTGGGCTTTTGTTTGTTGAAAGATTTTTAATTATGGTTTCAATTTCAGTGCTTGTCATTGGTCTGTTTATATTTTCTTTTTGTTCCTAGTTCTGTCTCAGAAGGTTCTGCTTTTCCAAGAATTTGTCCATTTCTTCTAGGTTGTCCATTTTATTGGCATATAGTTGCTTGTAGTAATCTGTCATGATCCCTTGTATTTCTACAGTGCCAGTTATTACTTCTCCTTTTTCATTTCTAATTCTGTTGATTTGAGTCTTTTCCCTTTTTTTCTTGATGAGTCTGGCTAATGATTTATCAATTTTGTTTATTTTCTCAAAGAACCAGCTTTGGGTTTTGTTGATTTTTGCTATTTTTTCCTTCATTTCTTTTTCATTTATTTCGGATCTGATTTTTATGATTTCTTACCTTCTGCTAACTTTGGGTTTTCTTCTTTTCTTCTTTCTCTAATTGCTTTAGGTGTAAGGTTAGGTTGTTTATTTGAGATGTTTCTTGTATCTTATGGTAGGATTGTATTGCTGTAAACTTCCCTTTTAGAATTATTGCTGCATCCCATAGGTTTTGGGCTGTCGTCTTTTCATTGTCATTTGTTTCTAGGTATTTCTTGATTTCGTCAGTGATATCTTGGTTATTCAGTACTGCATCATTTAGCCTCCATGTGTTTGTATTTTTTACATTTTTTTCCCTGTAATTGATATCTAGTCTCATAGCGTTGTGGTTGGAAAAGATATTTGATACGATTTCAATTTTCTTAAATTTACCAAGGCTTGATTTGTGACCCAAAATATGATCTACCCTGGAGAATGTTCCATGAGCACTTGAGAGGAAAGTGTATTCTGCTGTTTTTGAATGAAATGTCCTATAAATATCAATGAAGTCCATCTTGTTTAATGGGTCATTTAGAGCTAGTGTTTCGTTATTTATTTTCATTTTGGGTGATCTGTCCATTGGTGAAAGTTGGGTGTTAAAGTCCCCTACTATTATTGTGATTTTGTTAATTTCCCCTTTTATGGCTGTTAACATTTGTCTTATGTATTGGGGTGCTCCTATGTTAGGTGCATAAATATTTACAATTGTTACGTCTTCTTCTTGGATTGATTCCTTGATCATTATGAAGTGTTCTTTTTTTTGTCTCTTGTAAGAGTCTTTATTTTAAAGTCTATTTTTTCTGATATGAGACTTGCTACTCCAGCTTTCTTTTGATTTCCATTTGCATGGAATGTCTTTTTCCTTCCCCTCACTTTCAGTCTGTATGTGTCCCTCCGTCTGAAGTGGGTCTCTTTTAGACAGCATATATATGGGTCTTGTTTTTGTATCCATTCAGCCAGTCTGTGTCTTCTGGTTGGAGCATTTAATCCATTTACATTTAAGGTAATTATTGATATGTATATTCCTATTACCATTTTCTTAATTGTTTGCAGTTTGTTGTTGTAGGTCATTTTCTTCTCTTGTGTTTCCTGCCTAGAGAAGTTCCTTTAGCGTTTGTTGTAAAGCTGGTTTGGTTTTGCTGAATTCCTTTAGCTTTTGCTTGTCTGTAACGGTTTTAATTTCTCCATCGAATCTGAATGAGATCCTTACTTGGTAGAGTAATCTTGGTTGTAAGTGTTTCCGTTTCATCACTTTAAGTATGTCCTGTCACTCCCTTCTGGCCTGCAGAGTTTCTGCTGAAAGATCAGGCGTTAACCTTATGGGGATTTCCTTGTGTGTTATGTTGTTTCTCCTTTGCTGCTTTTAATATTTTTTCTCTGTATTTAATTTTTGATCGTTTGATTAGTATGTGTCTTTGTGTGTTTCTCCTTGGATTTATCCTGTATGGGACTCTGTGCCCTTCCTGGACTGGACTATTTCCTTTCCCATATTAGGGAAGTTTTCAACTCTAATCTTTTCACATATTTTCTCTGTCCCTTTGTTTTTCTCTTCTTCATCAGAGACCCCTATAATTTGAATGTTGGTGCATTTAATGTTGTCGCAGAGGTCTCTGAGTCTGTCTTCAATTCTTTTCATTCTTTTTTCTTTATTCTTATCTGTGGTAGTTATTTCCACTGTTTTGTCTTCCAGGTCACTTATCTGTTCTTCTGCCTCAGTTTTTCTGCTCCTGATTCCTTCTAGAGAATTTTAAATTTCATTTATTGTGTAATTTATTTATTGTGATAATTATTTTAATATAATAAATTAATTATAAGGTAATCTATTAATATCATTTATTATGTAATGGTGAAATTTTAATTTCATCATTGTTTGTATGATCATTACTTCTACGTGCCTTGTTAAACGTTTTTTGTATTTTCTACATTCTATTTCCAAGATTAACGTCATCTTTACTATCATTACGCTGAATTCTTTTTCAGGTAGACTGCCTATTTCCTCTTCATTTATTAGGTCTGGTGGGTTTTTACCTTGCTCCTTCATGTGCTGCGTATTTTTCTGTCTTCTCATTTTGCTTAACTTACTGTGTTTGTGGTCTCCTTTTCGCAGGCTGCTGGATCATAGTTCTCATTGTTTTTGGTGTCTGCTCCCAGTGGGTAAGGTTGGAACATTGGGTTGTGTAGGCTTCCTGGTGGGGGAGACTGGTGCCTGTTTTATGGTGCATGAGGCTGGATTTTGTCTTTCTGGTGGGCAGGGCCACGTTTGGTGGTGTGTTTTGAGGTTTCTGTGACCTTATTGTGATTTTAGGCAGCCTCTCTTCTAATGGGTGGGGTTGTGTTGCTGTCTTGCTAGTTGTTTTGCATGGGGCGTCCAGTCTTGGAACTTCCTGGTCTTTGAGTGGAGCTGTGTCTTAGTGTTGAGACAGAGATCTCTGGGAGAGCTCTCACCCGTTGATATTACGTGAGACCGGGAGGTCTCTGGTGTTCTAATGTCTTGAAGTCTGTTCTCCCACCTCAGAGGCTCAGGCCTGACACCAGGCCAGAGCACCAAGACCTTGTCAGCTGCACAGCAGTGAATGTGGCTCTCTCTGTTATGAAGTCACATTATGAGGGTTTACAATAGTTGTTTAGCTAGAACAGGCTGACTTGGTAGCAATTTGTCTACTAGGCTGTCTCCAGCAGCTGGTGACTAAAAGAGTAGGTCTCCACATGTGCTGCTAGAATCTTCAACGTTTATATAGAGGTCTTCGCTGGGTTCAGTCACGGATTCGGTACAGATGGTCTCAAGAACACCTTAGTGTCTCAAGGTGGTTTGCTTGAAATAGCTCCTAAGCTTGAGGGTCTACAAGCTGCAGGAAGACACGACCCCCCAGGGCAGCCTGCAAGCCGTGATTCTTACCATGAACCCTGCTGCAGCCATCGTGGAATCTGGCTTCTCCTGCTGCTCTGCAATGAGTTCGGTGAAGCTTTCTCTCTTTGCAGATGAGATTCATGCTACCTGAGTTGCCCAAAGCCATAGAGTGCTTAAATGTTGGGCCTAGGGTACAAACCCAGCAAATCTGGCACCAAGGTCTGTGTTACCTCACCCAACAAGAGTGGGAAGGCCATGCACCTGAACAGCTCACCCCCGTGAGCTGCCTCCTCAAATCCTCACGGCTGCAGGAAGAGTCTCAGTCTTTGTTTCAAAATCTATTTTGTCTGATATAAGCATTGCTACTCCAGGTTTCTTTTTAACATTTGCATGAAATACATTTTTCATCCTCTCACTTTCAGCCTGTATGTTTCTTTGGATCTGAAGTAAGTCTCTTTCAGGCAGCAAATATATGGGTCTTTTTTTGGTAACGATTCAGCCAGTCTATGTCTTTTGATTGAATTATTTAGCTCGCATACATTTAAAGTAATTACTGATAAGTATGTAGTTATTGCTGCTGTGTTGATTCTTTTCTGGTAGCTTTTGTAGTTTTGTTTTGTGTTCCCTTCTTTTGCTCTACTCCTTGGTGATTTAATGAGTATTTTTGTGTTATGTTTATATTCATTTCTCTTTTTTTTATAGCATGTATCTTTTATAGATTTTTAGTTTATAGTTACCTTGAGTTTTATATACAAGAATATGTATACACGTACATATATACATATGACTTTTTAAGGTTGATAATCTCTTAAGTTCAAATGCTTTCTAATAATCCTGCAATTTTACGCCCCCCACCCTCCCTACATTTAATGTTTTTGACATCATATTTTACATCTTTTTGTTTTGTGTATTCTTTACCTACTTACTGGCCTCTTAAAGTATCCTCATTTAAAAAATCTTTCTCTCGCTACTTTGTAGTTCAATTTGGGTGACTTCCACTACCCTGTCTTCCAGTATACTAGTCTGTTCCTCTGTATTATCTAACCTACTGTTGATTTTTTCTATTGTATTTTAAAATTCTGTTATTGAATTTTTCAGTTCCATTTGGTTCTCGTTCATATTTTTCTCTCTTAAACTCTCACAGTGTTCATCTATTCTTCTCCTGAGTTCATTAAGTGTCTTTATGATCATTACCTTGAACTCTTTGTTGGGTAGATTGCTTATCTCCACTTTGCTTAGTTCTTCCTCTCAGGTTTTGTCTTATTCCTTCATTTGAAACATATTTCTCTATCTCATCATTTTGCCTAATTCTTTTTATGTCTGATATATTAGGTAGGTTGGTTACATTTTCCAATCATGGAGATGGGGCCTTATGTAGATGTCCTGAGGGTCTCAGCAGCATACTTTCTTGTGGTTACCAAAACTATAATGCTCTAGGGGTGCTACCTGGGTGTGCTGCATGGGCTCTTCTTTTGTGGTGAGGCTTATTATTGTGGGCCTGTTTTTAGGTAGGGCTTGGCTCTGGCCCTGTAGGCTACGAGGTCCTGTCTCATGCAGTGATTGCTGGCTTTCTGGTGTGTGGGACTGGGTCCTGGACATGTTCACATTTGCTCTTCCCTTCTTACTGCTAGCCACTTCTTGTCTTTTGTGTTGCAGCTTAAATGTCAACCCATCAAATGAGCCTTATTTTTCTACCCAGTTCTTTATTTTTTCTCCTTATTTTAGTCTTTTAAATTATCTGTGTCATTCATTAAAATTGACAATTATTTTGTTTACTTGTTCTTTGCTAAGTGTCACATTAGAAAGACTTCCTGAGGGCAGAGAGAATTGTCCTATTCTGTACTCATAGTACAGTGCCTAGTACATAGTATGTTATCAGTAAGTAAAAATTGTTGGTAGTTTTCAATTACTTATGGGAGAAATTTCCTAGTTTTTTGAAAAAATTGTTCATTCTAGTGTCTGACAGTCTCATTGACTGTATGCAGTATTCTTAGTTTATCTCCATTGTGATGGCATATTCTGGTCTGACTTTTAACTTTCAATTTCATTTGTCCTGTTTAGGAGACCACTTTGTTCCATCCCAGTGATGTCTATTTAGGTCTGTCACTGATCTAGTCATTCTTAGTATATTTTGCTTTTTGATGATGTGACTTTTTGCCTTTATCAGTTGTTACTGTGTTTTATTATATTTAATTTTGCTGACCAGATTTCTTTACATTTCTCTGAATCGCTTATATAGGCTTCTAATAAAGAGAAGGAAAAATATGAGAATATTTAGAATAGAGAACCCAAGTTTTATTAACTCATTTATTTTTAAACCTTTAAGTTTTTATTAGGTCATTTATTAGGTTATAAGGTTTTAATAGGTCATTTTACTTTTAAGGGCTTTTGGTGTTCAGTACAAAAAACAAACCAGGCAGCTGGTTTTCCAGTTCTTGGATACTACTTGCAAAGCAGTGTATTGGGTAATGTGGGGGTATATAATGACAGGGTTGAAAGATGGACTCTATCCTCATGGGAGCTGTGTAGTCCATTAGGGAAAATTACACAAGTATAATACAAATTTTAAGGGAGATATTACTCTGTGATTGGGGAAAAAATGTTATAGTACTTCAGAGAAGTCAACCCTGGTGGCTATGCTTGTTTTCGGCTAAAGGAGAGGATGAGTAGGGAAAACCAAGATTGTAAAATGTTATGAAATTAATGATAGTATAAGACATGATTATTTGAATATTAAACTGTATTTGGTCATGTTTCTTTTGGTCAGTTCAAATGGGATTCTATTTTAAAGATGTGCCTTACACTGCCATCTTGCTTATTAAGGTTGATATAAGGGAGAGGTTTTCTTGTGGCTAGATAATTCTAGATTTTTCCCTTCAGATGTGTGACATAAGATAGATGTATTAGTAAATATTGATGTTGAAAATTTTGTAAAAGGTTTTGTTTTTGGATTGACGTGCTTGTCTGTCCTCTCTTCCACCTACCCTCCTAGTCTTGTTCTTGAGGGATGAATGTGAGCTTATCAGGTAGATAATGTACTTCAAGAAAGGGCATTGCAGGAAGGAGACGTGTGTAAGAAGATGGCATATACTATGTACCCATTAAATGTTAGTTGGTTTTTAAATAAACTTATTTTATGTTTCTTTTTTTTTTTTTTTTTGCGGTACGCGGGCCTCTCACTGTTGTGGCCTCTCCCGTTGGGGAGTACAGTTTCTGGACGCACAGGCTCAGCAGCCATGGCTCACGGGCCCCGGACTGGGGCTCAAACCCGCGTCCCCTGCGTTGGCAGGTGGACTCCCAACCATTGTGCCACCAGGGAAGCCCTAAACTTTTATTTTAAAATAGCTTTAGATTCACATAAATACTTCAAGATAGTACAGAGTTCCTTTATATCCCACCCCTATTTTCTTTTATTGTTATCATTTTATATTGATATGGTATATTTGTCATAATTCATGAAGCAATATTTGATACATATTATTAACTAAAGTCCATACTTTACTCAGATTTCCATAATTTTTACGTACTGTCCCTTTTCTATTTTAGAATCCTATCCATGATATACACTGTATTTAGTGGTCATGTTCTCCTTAGGCCCCTCTTAACTGTAATGGTTTCTTAAACTTTGCTTGTTTTTGATGACCATGATAGTTTTGAGGAGTATTGGGCAGTTATTTTGTAGATTGTCCTTCATTTGAGATTTGTCTAATGCATCACTCATGATTAGACTGGAGTTATGGGTTTTGGGGAGGAAGACCACAGAGGTAAAGTGTCATTTTCATCACATCATATTAAGTATACATGTTGTCAATCTGATTTATCACTGTTGATATTGAACCATGATCATTTGGCAGAATGAGTGTTTGTCAGATTTCTCCACTATAAAATTATTATTCTTCCCTTTCCATACTGTCCTTTAAAGAATAGGGAGTTATGCTTTACATCTTTGAGAGTAGAGTATCTACATAAATTATTTGAAATTTTTCTGCATGGAAGTTTTGTCTATTTTTCCTTATTCATTCAAGTATTTATATCAGTATGAACTCATGGATTTTTTTTTATATACTTTGAATTATAATCCAAGTACTTAATTTTGTTGGACAAATTCTAGCTTTGGCCAATGGGAGATCTTTCAGTTGACTCTCTTTACCCATCATTTTGTGGGGTGTGTGTGTGTGTGTGTGTGTGTGTGTGTATTAGTACTTACTTTCCAACACTACAAGATTCTCCAGACTCATCTTTATGCTTCCTGCCCAACTCTTAGAATCAGACCTTTTCTCAAAGAGGTCTGTATTCTTCTATTAGAGAATGTATTTGAAACCATCGTTTGGGTGCTAGGTGTTCTCATTGCTATCAGGGAGTGGATGCTTGTAGACTTTCTCAACTGACAGAGAAAGAAAACTTGTGAGTATAAATATTTTTGTACATAACCATCTTTATCTATATTGAACTAAACCATGGCTTCATATTGGTGTTTTCATCTCTAACCCATCACTGCCAGCATCATTCCTGCCTCCTCCTCGCTTATTTGAAACCTTCTCTCCAGCAGTGAGAGATCTGGCTTCCATCATCTGCCATTCGTGGACTTTATTGTTCAATTCCAGTATATACACGTATAGTAGTTTCAGAATTGATACTTGAGTACAGTGCTTGTATACAGTTCCATTTGTTTTTAGTGTTACAGACTACTTATTTCCAAAGATACTTAGCTCCTTTCTCTCCTCAGTGAGCATGTTTTGTACATTTGTAATACAATTAGATTATTCAGTCACATTCTACATTCTATTCTGAGATCCCTCAATTTCTAAATTATTTTAAAATTTTGCATACAGTAAGGTTCATTCTGTGTTACAAAGTTCTGTGGGTTTTGATAGTGTCATGTATGCACTGTTACAGTATCATGCAAAATAGCTTTACTTCCTTAAAAAAATCTCCTATGCTTCACCTATTCAACATTCCCCACCTTTAACCCCTGGCAACCATTGATCTGTTTACCCTCTCTCTAGTTTTGCCTTTTTCAGAGTGTCATATAATTGTAGTCATACAGTATATAGCCTTCTCAGACTGGCTTCGTTCACTTAGTACTGTTCATTTAAGATTGATCCTAGTCTTTTTGTGGCTTGATGGCTCATTCCTCTTTATCACTGCCAAGTATTCCATTGTGTGGATGTATCTCAGTTTGTTATTCTTTTCCATATTGAAGGACTTCTTGGTTGTTTCCAGTTTTTGGTGATTGTGAATAAAACTTCTATGAACATTCTCCTTCAAGTTTTTGTGTATATATATTTATATATATATTATAATTTTTAATATCTTAGAGTCCATGTTAGTTATCCTGTACATAAATAATATATTAAGTCTGTACTTAGTAGGCCTTATCCTATTCTGAGATATAATTTTTGAAAAATAAATTGGTTTTAGTTTTAATGTTTAGAATAGAACCAGTCATATACTCTAAATAGACAGACTTCAATAATATTTGGTTATTTATAATTAAATGTTAGTTAATAACCTTGGCATTATAAATAAATATGATTTGTAGGCAAAATTTATAGTAACATGATAGTAAGACTCCATTAACCCTAAGGCGAGAACCCATTTAGACTCTAGGGATTCAACAGGGTTAATGAACTTCAGGAAACAAAGCAATTTTGTACTAGGGTCCAATCAGAATCAACTCTATTATTATTTGTTAATTATGAAATATTAATATTCTGCTGTATGTGGGGAATAGAAATGGGAGCAAGACATAAACTTAGGCAGAAAATAGAGTAGGTGCTGTTGTTAAGCTGCTACAGATAAAAAACTTCATTTTTAAAATAAAGTTTATTCATTCAGCAGATAATGATTGAGCAAAATTATAGTATGTCAGCCATTGTTGATGGGGATATGATGATGGCCAAGAGAAGGGTATTTGATGAATAGTATTGAAAAGCTTTGAATTAAAATAATTCAGGTAAGCAAAATAGAGGACCTGGCAGTAGATCCCTATACATACAACAATGTTATATATGAAAATTCAATTTAGGAGAATGAAGGTAGGTTATTTAATAACTAGTTCTGGCACATCTGGCTATCCCATTTTGGGGAAATAAAATTGGATCCCTATCTTATACAATATACAAAAATAAATTCCACATGGAAGGAATAATAAAAATTCTGCACTAAATATAGGAGATTACATGTGCATTCTTGGTGTGAGGGAGACATTAACCACCATTAAAAATCTATAAACTATAAAGAAAGAAAGCTATATTTGACTGTATGAAACAACTTTTGAATGACAAAATATAGCATACAAACAGTGGGTTTGATAAAAATATTTGCAGTGCAGAGGTAGGACAAAATGGATATCTCTTACATGAAACAACTACTTAGATATTGCCAAAAAGGGAGCAAACAACAATACAGGAAGATTAGTACAAGATATGAAGGAAATCCAAATGGCCAACAACGTATAAAAAAATGTTCATACTCACTAGTAGAGTAATGCAAATTAAGGTAACAATGTAATATAACTTTATATCTATAAAACTGCCTCCTCAGCCCCTACCCTCGTGGGAAAGAAAAAAGAAAAAGAGACTAGGACCAACAATAATCTTTTGCTGACAGGAAACTAAGGGAAAAAGCTATTTTTATACTTTGTTGGTAGAAAGATGGATTAATGGAACCTTTTTGGAAGATGATCTGACAACATCTATTAAAATTAAAAATATATTTTATATACTAGTTGACCTAGCAATCTCATGATTTGGAATCTAGCCCATAGAAAAATACCTCCACATACAAAAGTTTCTGTACAAGCATTTGTTTGTAGTGGCAAAAAACCAGAAACAAAGTACATATCTATTGGTAGAGGAATGGCTGAATAAATATGTATTTATTATATATCTAAAGGATGGAATCTCAATAGCAGTTAAAAAGAATGAATCAGATATATACCACCAGTAGACTGGGAGGGATTTCCATTGGGTATTATGATGTGAGAAAAAATAAGGTAATTAAAAATGTGTGTGACATCCTATATTTTAAAGAAAATGCAGTGACAATACCATTATGTGTGTAGATGTGAATATGAGAATACATAATTGCATATGATTATATGAGAATAGAGATACAGGCTAGATACGTATTAGGTTGTTTACTTGGACTGTCTGGGTCAGTAGATGGGTGGCACTGTTATGTGTGAAAGGAAGGAAGGTATATGTGAGATAGGGAACCACGTTCATAAAGGAAAAAGAAAGATTGGATTAAAAACAACAGTTTTATGATGGTATGATTATACTTATGCTCTAAAATTAAAATTATATATTTACATATTTATAGCTATAGAAGACTTTTTAAAAATTGCATGTAGTGGTGTTAATTAGTATACCTCCTTTGGAAAGTGATTCAACAAACTTCATCAAGCAGTGTTCATAGTCTTTGAGCTAATCATTCTGTATCTGTGAGTTTATATGAAGGCCTAAAATAATAAAAAGTTAATGCATAATGAAGTCATTGTGGTGTTGGCTCTATGTTAGGGAATATATTAGATAAACTTTAATGTTTAAAAATAGGAAATGGTTAAATTGTCATGTTGATGGAATACTATGCAGGCATAAATAATATAGTCATGAAGAGTACAGTTACAAAGCCAATAATGACTTAGAACTATATTAATGGTATAATATATGAAAAAGAAATTTGTAATTTAAATACATGTATATATTTGAGTACTGGAAGTGAATAGGATAAAATGAAAACAGTGTAGGGCATCATAGTGAATTATTTTTATCTTGTTTTGACAATAAAATTCTTGAGAAAAGTATAGTTCAAATATTGCAAAGCAAAATTTAGAAGAAATACTCATTAAAAATTAATATCTAGCCCTATAATAGGTGTTCTTAGTGATAAAATAATTTTTAAGTATGCTTTAGGCATTTGCAGGCTGTTTAAATTTGGAGTTCAACTGAGCATCTTTATCAATATATGCTAAAAATTTCAGTCTCTTCATGATTTACTAATGAGAAATCTTTGGTTTCATGTACCATATTTCTTACTAGGAGAAAAATGTTGAGTATCTGGAAATAATTAGCATAGTTTCATACTTATAAAGTTATAGTATTGGTATAGATTCAGACAGCCAGTTCTGTAACAGCTTAGCTATTGTATGTTATTCAGTTATTTGATGACTGAAACTGTTAACTTTTTTTTCAGATTTGAAGAGTATGTATGAGGAATAAGTAGCTGAGATGTTTATTACATATTAAAGGAGAAAGATAATTTGCTTTTAATTTCCTATCCTATTTTGAGGGATCTTTCCAAATCTCTCATATGCTTTACTTTTTTTTGTGTGTGTATCTTACCTCACATTAGGTTTTATGAGAATTTGTGCACTTTATCTGGTGTGGGTTCTCTGAATTTTCTTGGTTTGTGTTTGTTGTCTTTAATTAATTTTGAAAAACTCTCAGCCAATATCTCTTTAAATATTTTTCTCTGTTTCCTCTTTTCTTTTGCAATTTTAATTACACATATGATAGGCCCTCTGATACTGTCCTGCAGTTCAAGGATGGATACTTTTTTCTTTTTTTTCTCCATATATGTTTGTATGTGTTTCAATTTGGATAATTTCTGTTGATCTGTTTTCAAGGTCACTGCTTTTTTTTTTCCCTGTGCTGTGCATTATAAGCCCATAAAAGATATTTCCCTCTCTGATACTGTGTTTTTCATTACCAGCATTTCCATTTTACTCTTTAATGGTTTCCATCTATCTGTTGATAGCCATGGTATGCATGTTTTCTACCTTTCCACATTATTCTTATATTAATCACAGTTGCTTTTTGTTTGTTTGTTTGTTTTTAATTCCTGTCATCTGGATCATCTCCTGGTCTCCTGCCCTGGTTTTGTTGATTTCTTTGTCTCCTGACAATTTTCTTTCTTTTTTGTTTTTCTCGTAATTTTTGTTGCTGTTTAATAAAAGACTGAGGTAAATAGTATTTATGCCTCAAAATGGGCACACCTCTTCTGTCGAGTCATTGGTGTTGGTGTTACTAAAACATACTAAATTAATGCATTATGAACCTAAGGCAGTTATGTGATAAATTGGTGAGCCAATTCAAAGGAAAACACAGTATAACACAAAACATTTTAAAAGAGACACATTTAGATTTTATTTCAGTAAAATACATACTTTAACTTTTTTAAGATGTGTGGATTTAAAAAAAACTTTTCATTTTGAAATGTTTGTAGATTCATAAGAAGTTGCAAAGATAGTACAGAGAAGTCCTGCTTACTTTTCATTCAGTTTCCCAAATGGTTATATTTCATGTAACTGTAGTACAATATCAAAATCAGGAAGTTGATATTGGTACAGTGTGTGTGTGTACAGTTCTGTTATTTTGCCACAGAACCAATATCAAATCAAAACACATAACTATTCTGTCACCAATAAGATATCCTTATAGTCAGCCCTACTCCCTCCCTCTCCACCATCCCCAACCGCTAGCAACCACTAATTTGTTCTCCATATTTACAATTTTGTCATTCTGACAATGTTATATAAATGGAAGCATACCGTATTTGACCTTTTGAGATTGGCTTTTTTTCACTCATTATAATGCCCTTGAGATACATCCAACTTGTTGCGTGTATCAGTAGTTCTTTTCTTTTTAATGCTGACTAATACTACAATGACATGGATGTGGCACAGTTCGATTAACCGTTCGCTTATTTTAGGACATTTTGGTGGTTTCCATTTTTTGACTGTTAAAAACAAAGCTATGAACAATTGTGTACAGATTTTTGTGTGGACATAAGTTTTCATTTCTTTGGGAAAAATGTCCAGAAGTACAATTGCTAGATCTTTTGGTAAGTGTATATTTAGCTTTTAAAGAAACTGACATTATTTTCCAGAGTAGCTGTGCCATTTTACATTTCCACTAGCAGTGTTTGATAGATTTAGTTTCTCCACAGAATGGGAGAAAATATTTGCAAACTATATCTCTGATAAGGAATTAATATCCATAATATAGAGAGCTCCTAAAACTCAACAAGAAAAAACAAACAAGTAGATTAAAAAATGGGCAAAGGTTTTGAATAGACATTTCTCCAAAGAAGATGTCCAGAATGCAATAAGCTCATGAAAAGATGCTCAACATCATTAATCATTAGGGAAATGCAAAATCAGTTGTAATGAGACACCACCTCACACCCATTAGGATGGCTACTATTAAAAAAAAAAACAGAAAATACTAAGTGTTGATGAAGATGTAGAGAAATTGGAACCCTTGAACACTGTTGGTGGGAATGCAAAATGATACAGCTGTTGTGGAAGACAGTATGGCAGTTCCTTTGAAATTAAAAGTAGAATTACCGCATACTCTAACAATTCCACTTCAGGGTATATATTCAAAATAATTAAAAGCAGGGTCTTGAAAAGATACTCGTACACCCATGTTCATAGCAGTATTCTTCACAATAGCTAAGACATGGAAACAACCCAAGTGTCCACTGACAGATGAATGGATAAGCAAAATATGGTACTTATTTATAATGGAATATTATTCAGTCTTAAAAAGGACGGGAATTCTGATATATGCTACAGCGTGGAAGAGCGTTGAGGAAATTATGCTATGTGAAATAAGCCAGTCACAAAAAGACAATTACTGTATTATTCCGCTTACATGAGGCACTTAAGAGTAGTCAAAATCATGTAGACAGAAAATAGAGTGATGGTTGTCAAGGACTAGGGAGATGAGAATGGAAAGTTATTGTTTAATGGTTACAGAGTTTTAGTTTTGCAAGATGAAAAGATGGATGATGGTGATTTCACAATAATATGAATCTACTTAATACTGCTGAACTGTACACTTAAACATGGTTAAGATAGTTAATTTTATGTTGTATTTATTTTACTGTAATAAAAAACAATCATGATGATACTGTTAACAACTTTATGCCAACTGTTTTTTAAAAACTTAGAAGAAGTAGACACATTTCTAGAAAAATATTACTTACAAAAAATGAGGGAGAAATTAAAAGTCTGAATCATTCTATAATTATAAGAAATTGAATCTTACCACAAAGAAAGCAACAAGTCCAGATGATTTGCTAAGCAAGTTTCTACCAAAATTTTAAGAAATAGGTTATTCCAATCTGATGCAATCTCTTTTTAATTAATAGAAAAAGAGGATGTTGCCCCACTTAGTTCTGAAAGCCCTACGTAACCCTGATATCTAAACCAGATGAAGGCATGACAAGAAATGAAATTTGCAGATGTATTTCACTCATGAATGTAGCTGTAGAAATCTCAAACAAGGTATTAGCAGATTGAAACCAACATTGTAAAAGAAGAAAAATGCTATCACAAAGTTGGCTTTTTTCAGGTATGCAAGGATGGTTTACTATTACATGATCTATAAATGTAAATGATGACATTAATAAATTAAAAGAGAAAAATCATATGGTAATGTCAGTAGGTAGAAAAAAAACATTTGATTATCAGTGTAAGTTCATGGTTAGGATGCTTAATAAATTAGGAAAAGAAGGAGATTCTTTAACCTGTTGGGACTATTAAAAAAAAACCAACAGTCATCAGCAAACATTTATTTAAATGGAGAAATATTAAAAACATTCCCTTTAAAAACAGGAATGGTATAGGCATGGATGTTATAACCCAATCTACTGTTTTACAAATCATCCCAAACTTAAGGGCATAAAACAACTATTTTATTATACTTATGGATTCTGAGGGTCAGGAACAGGGACACTGTAGAATAGGAAGGTTTGTTACTGCTCCACCCTTTCTAATGCCTCAGTGGGATGACTTAAACACTGGAAGTGGCTTGATAGCTAGAGCCTGGAATCATCTGGAAGTATCTTCATATATCCGGTGGTTTGATTCCAGTTGCTGGCTTTGAACTCAGGCAATCAGTTGGAAAATTTGCATGTGGCTTCTCTGTGTCGTCTCTTCAAGTGGGCTGGCTTGGCTTTTCTCATAACATGGTAGGTAGGTTACAAGTTGAACAATACAAGGACACAAGACAGAAGTTGCCTTTTTATTACCTAACTGAGGAAGTCACACATGTTAATTCTGCTGTGCTGTGTTGGCTTTGGAAGTCATAACGATATACATAAGTTCAAAGGGAGAAGTCAAGAGACCTTACAGCTCACTGGAAGGAATATCATTGTTTCATTCTTAGGAGAATATGTAAGTTAGGAGGTATTTTTGATACTGTCTTTGAAAAGTATAATCACCACATTACCTGTTCTACATAGCATTTTATTGGAGGACATAGCTAGTGCTTTAAGATAAGAAAAAAATTAGAGAATAAGAATTGGAAAGAAATAAAACTGTTGTTATCTGGAGATAATACAATCATTTACATAGAAAATCAAAAGATGTAAATAAATTATTAGATATGAGTTTAGCAAAAATGAATGGATATAAGATAAATATACAGAGTTTAATTGTATTATACAACAACAACAGACAACTAGAAAATATAAAAGAAGACATTAGTGTATCATAGAATATCAGTATCTAAGAATAAATCTAACAGGAGATATGCAAGTCTTCTTTAGGGAAATTGATAAGATTTTATTAATAGGCATTAAAAAAAGATTAACCATGGTATATCTTAGTTATATAACATGTTTACGGATAGGATGGTTCATTATCATAGATTTCATTTCTACTGAAATAATTCAATAGCCAGAAACAGATCCACATATTTATGGAATTTTGGTATGTGATAAAGATGGCATATCAGATTAGTTAGGAAAGAAGTTACTATTCATTGAATGTAATCGAAAAAATTATCTGTATTGGCAAAAAAAAAAAGAAAGAAAGAAATTGGATCTCTGGTTCTACCATATACAAAAATTAAACTGCAGATGGTTTAAGTACTTAAATGTTAAATATAAAATTTTAATTTTATTTGTAGAAAATACAGGTGTGTATATCTTTTTAAACCTAAGGATAGGAAAGGATTTAAAAGATAAGACAATAAACTGATTAGTTATTGTAATAACAGACTCAATTAACGTTAAGAATTTTTGTTCATCAAAAGCTGCCTTAAAGAAAGTGAAAGACAGGTTATAAACTAGATGTTTACAATATACACAACTGACAATGATTAATATAAAAAAACCCATACAACTCAAAAGGCACAAACAACAGAAAAATAGTGAAAGACATAAATAGGTATTTGATAAAAGAGAAACTATATGTGATTAATAATCATATGAAGAGATTTCAACTTTGTTAATGATTGGGGAAATCAAATTAAGTACACAATGAGATACCATTTAAAACCAAATGTTGGAAAGTATGTGGATTCACAATACTTTTATATGTTGTTTCTGCAAGTAGAATTCGAGCAACCATTTTGGAAAATAGTTTTTCATTATCTTGTGGAGCTAAACATAGACAAACCTTAAAACCCAGTAATTTTACTTATAGACATACACCCGACAGAAATTCTGTGTATATACAAAAGTAGATGTGTTGGAGAATGTTAGTAGCAGTTCTGTTTTCAGTAACAAAATATTGTAAGCCACCCAACTGTCTATTGACAGGAAAGTGACTGAATAAACTGAGATATATTATAGTAGTCCAAAGAATGAATGGCCGCTAAAATAATATTAGCAACATAATATGTGAAAAAGTTAAGCCCCCTAAATTTATGTCATGGGATACTCTTTAAGAATAAACTAAAAATAATCTGCTTTTTTGTACTGTAGATAAAATGGAACTTCATTAACTTGAAAGCGAAGGAATGATGAAAAATAAATTTAGGATTGTGAGTCCAGAGAGGTCCAAGGAGGGGTTATGTGTAATTTCTTGTTAGAATCTTCAGTTTTATGCTTGGTGGTGGGTTTTCATATCCTAATTTTATTTTTTAAAAAAAGAATAAACAATTAAAAAAAAAACCCAGACGCCTTGAGGCAGGAGTATGACTGATAGGGAGGATACATGTAGATAGAACAAAGTGCGTCAGGGGGAGTTATAGTTGAGGTCAGAGAGGCATTTGGGGGCCTCTAATTATGTCTAGTAGAAGAGTAAACAAATTCTTAATCAAGAGTGTAAAGCTGTCTATGGTTAAAGTATCTGAACACTGAGACACTGAGTTTATAATTTCACTGTTATTTACCTAAGTGTGTTATGCTTATTGTATCAGAACAACCATGTTCCAGTTAGATGAGATTATCAGATATATCTGTCCAGATAAATGAGACTTCACTATAAATAGAAAATAAATAGACGAGCATATATAACACTATGAAAGATATGAAACACTTTATTAGAGAAAATTACATTTGTGATCTTCTGCACTTTATAAAGTTGTCAACACTGACTTTACTGTGTTGTTAACTAACACTTTTCTCTATTGCTTGTTGTATAGAGTACCCTCATAATATTGCCTTAATATTGTGATGTAATTGTAGGCTTTTTTTTTTTTTTTTTTTTTTTTTTTTTGCGGTATGCAGGCCTCTCACTGTTGTGGCCTCTCCCGTTGCGGAGCACAGGCTCCGGACGCACAGGCTCAGCGGCCATAGCTCACGGGCTTAGTTGCTCCGCGGCACGTGGGATCTTCCCGGACCAGGGCACGAACCCGTGTCTCCTGCATCGGCAGGCGGATTCTCAACCACTGCGCCACCAGGGAAGCCCAAATTGTAGGCTTTTTTACAGGATACATTTTTACTTCTAATCATTAGTGCCAGTGCAATTCACAACTTTGTCTTCATGTTTGCTTTGCTTACATGGTGAGGCTCCAAAGTTTGTGTCCCACAGAGGCATGGATTTGTCATTCTTTTTTTTTTCTCGGTATGCGGGCCTCTCACTCTTGTGGCCTCTCCCGTTGCAGAGCACAGGCTCCGGACGCGCAGGCCCAGCTGCTCCGCGGCATGTGGGATCTTCCCGGACCGGGGCACGAACCCGTGTCCCCTGCATCGGCAGGCGAACTCTCAACCACTGAGCCACCAGGGAAGCCCCTGTCATTCTTGTTTTGGAAGATTTGGAGTTGAGATTGATATGATGATAGTTTTAGAGTTTAAAACTTAATTGTTTTAGAAAGAGTTACCCAGTGTGGTGAATGGATTGAAGAGCAAAGTGACTGAAAGTAAGTTCTGATAATTTTCCAGAAATAGTGATAGATATTTGAATCACAAGGATGGTCACCAGAGGAGAAGGGAAAGAGGAGCGAGGAAACTAATACAGGACTGAATGACATACCTGGCTATAGTGTAAAGTGTAAAAGGTAACACATAGTTTCTGCATTCTGGATAGATTAAAGAATGATAATACTATTGACCGAAAATAACAAGATTTAGAATAGAAAGTCTTTTGTGAAGAAGAAAGGAAGTTTATTTTAGCCATAGAGTAATATATTTAGAGGATCTCATAATACAGTAATAATAATAATTGCAGTATATGGATATGCTACAGATGAGGATGGTAGGAACAGCTAGGTTACACAGATTTGTTAGTTCATGTTAAGAATTTTGACTGCATCCAAAAAATGATGAGGAGCCACTGAAAAACTTTAAATAGATGAGTCTGTAGAAGAATCACTTGGGTAGTGGAGTGGAGGATGGAATAGAAAGGAGCAAACTGGAAGCAGAGAACGATTTTGAAGGCTGATACTATAAACCAGATGAAAGATAAAGGTGCCTTAACTAGGATGAAAGTATTGGTGATTGAGTACATGCATTCTAGAAGTATTTAGGACATAGGATTTGGTGACTGATTGGATGTGTGGAGTGAGAGAAGGAAGACGCAAGGGTGACTCCAGGTTTTTTTTTTTTTTTTTTTCGGTATGCGGGCCTCTCACTGCTGTGGCCTCTCCCGTTGCGGAGCACAGGCTCCGGACGCGCAGGCGCAGCGGCCATGGCTCACGGGCCCAGCCGCTCCGCGGTATGTGGGATCCTCCCGGACCGGGGCACAAACCCGTGTCTCCTGCATCGGCAGGCGGACTCTCAACCACTGCGCCACCAGGGAAGCCCTGACTCCAGGTTTTTGTCTTGGTGAACTGTGTTGTAGATGGCAGTACCAATCACTGGGTGAAGGAATCCTAGAGGAAGAGTTAATTTGAGGTTGATGGGAGAGGTCTTGAGTTCAGTATTGATTGCATTGAATTTGAAGTACCTGTTAGATGAAAGAGAAACTAGTCAATTGTCTGTTGGGTTTATGGATCTGAAGCTCAGGAGATGGATCTGAACTAGAGATTCCTTAACTTGTTTGTAAATGAATCTGAAGGAATGAATGAGGTAATCTAGAGAGTTTATTTGAAATGAGATAAAAAGAGGGGCTAGATTGGAGTACTTAGAAACTAACATTTAAAGGGTGGGTAGAAGAAGAACCTGTAAGGGGGATTGGGAAGAAGCAGTCAGAGAAATAGGAAGAAAGAGGGAAAAAGTATGGTTGTTTTGCAGACCACAGATTGAGAGTGTTTTGAGAAGGAAAGCCTGGTCAAATGCTGTTAGTGTTCAAATAAGACAAGGAATTGAAAGTGTCTTTTTGCATTTAGTGAAAAGGAGGTAATTGGTTGCAGGCATGGGCTGTAAGAATAGAGCATCTATGATGTTGAGCTGTGAAAAGGAGAGGGCTGTGGTTGGAGAAGAATGTAGTTGAGGATGGTTTTGCTTTTGTTTTTGTTTTGTTTCATTTTTAAAGATGTAGGACATGGAACATGTTTCAGTGTTAATAGGAAGGAGCCAAATAAAAGGGGAAAGTTGAATATTTAATAAAGAGAGGGAATAGTTGAGAGAGCCAGGTCTCAGAGCACAGATGAGGAATTAGCCCTAAGTAGGTGGAGGGATTCCTTTTTTCTTGTGAGCAGAAGGAAGTGGAATAGTTGGGTATAGCTGCTGGTAACTGTAGTTTTGGTAGAAAAATGTTAAGGGCCTTCCCTTAAAATGCCTCTTGTTTTCTCTGTTTAGCAGGAGGCTTGGTCATGTACTTTGATTACTGAAAGGAATAGACAGATTGGAAGTTTGAGGAGAGCGGAAAATCTTTGAAATAGCTTCGGAGAATGAGGGAAAGAGGCTCAATTAGAGAAAAAGTGGATGTGGTAGGCTGCACTGTGGACCCAGCTGAGGATGGGAAACCTGAATTTTATAGTGAATCCTTTGATACTTCTCAGCAGAAGACAGGCAGTTGGATATTGTTGGCAGTTCTTTGTGGGAGCTATTATCTCTTGCCTTGTAACCACTCCAGATTCTGAAGCTATTGAGACATAGAACCAAGAGTCATAGGATTCAGAAAAGTGGCTCTAGTCTTAAAAGTTTAATGTAAATGTGGCATGGACTGAGGCTGAAATGAGGTCTCCTACAAGTTCTCTCCTGAATTAAACTTACCTGTAAGAAAAAATATGTCTCCATGCTAAGAACATGAAGTTTTTCTCTGGTGAGCTTCTCTTATGGGAGCTGGACCAGAGGAAGATTATATTGTTTATGGGCTGTGGGGAACCCAAAGAACTTGTACTGTGCATGCATGCTGACCTCTATACATTAACCTCACCTGTAGAGAACATATGGATGTCCTGCTCTCATCATCCTTCTTCTTATTTTTTTCTTAGAAGTAAAGAAGGTAGAGAAAGGGACTATAGTATTTCTTTAGTTTTGTCTCCTTCCATCCAGAGAAGGCCTTTGTCCTCTTAAAATGTGAGAAGAGGTGATGTATGTACCCCTTAAGATTCATTGAGGGTTGAGATTTTGCCAGATAGAAGGAGTGTAATTCACAGAGTGAGAATTGTGAATTGACAGCAGGATAACCATATGAAAATATTTATTATTTGGTTGGGAATATATGACTGGCCCCAATGAGGTGGGTAATTCTGGAAAAGTTGGGTAGAGCATTAAGATTGAGAGTGAGATATGATCAGAAGACCGTCAGCTGAGGGAAAGATTGCTGTTAAGGAGTTGGAGGAGGTAGAAGAATTAACCAGGTTGGAAAGTAGATTAAGTATTTGGAGAATCTAAGTGCTTTTTTTCCCTCATCTGCTGGGACATGTAAATTTCCTGAATGAAGGTTGGCAAACACAAAGACTTAATTGATAGCACAGATGAAAATTACATAAAGGAAAATGTTTAGTTATTAGAATTAGTTCTGGTTGGGGTGTTTTCCTGTCTCACCATTTATGAGTAGAATATTTTTTAGGTAGTGAATATACATCTCAGTTATTTTTTTTAACTTGTGATTATATTTTGCCATTGACAGTATTATTTATAGTATGGTAATAATTCTGCAATTAGGCTTCTTATAGGACGTTTCAAAATTATCATTAGCCACAATAATAATTGGATAAGAGAGTGGAATGTGGCACTATAATTTCTTTTAAGATATAGACTCTCAGGCTCATGCCTTAATCAAGGTAGAGCTGTTTTAGTGCTCAAACTCCAATGTATTTTTCTTGGAGAAATAAGAGGAAAAGTGAAGTTACAGAGGAACTATTAGTAACTCATTTGCTTTCATTGAGTCATTTATTCCAAAAGCATTGATTCAAAAATATTTTTTGAGCTCCTAGTATGTGCTAGGAACTACATAGTTCAAGGTTCTAGGGAGTTAAAAGAAAGGTTAAGAAATGGTCCTTACATTACCTTGGAAGAGCTAGGGAAATTCAGGTAAACAAGTAATTTCCTTGAACAGATAAGCTTGAAATTCTGATTTTATATGATTAGACTCTTCCTTTTAGTTCAATCTTAATGGCTGTTCATTTTTAACCTTAACTAAGGGTATGTGTGTGTGTGTCTGTGTTTATATGTATTTCCTTTGTTGTTTCCTCTTACCAATTTATATTTGCTTCAGACTGTCTGAAAAGAAAATCACCTGTCTGTTGCTTCTAGGAAACATGGCATGAAATAGTCACAAATGGAAAAATATTGTGATTATGAGGACGTTGGTTAGCCAGTAGTTTTCCAGATGGGATAGAGATTGAATTAAATGCTGAATGGACAGTGTTAACTAGTGAGGCACTTCGGGCTGATTGAATAATCTGGATAATCTTTGGAGATTGTATTTTCTGAAGTCAGTTACCTAAATTGTCTGTTTCTCTGTTTGGTTTTTTTTCGCATTTTGTTTAGGCAACTTTGGTGTCTAAGATACGCTTTTACATTTTGTATAAATACTTATAATATGGGAACATGTTATGAAGGAGACTAACATGACACATTTTCATTTATTCACTGATTAAATGCTAATTTAAAACATTTAAGCCTTCTTTTATAGTTTGTTCTGAAAAAAAAACTTACCTTGAGTTTTCTTTTTCAGAGTAGTATTTTGATGGAAATAATGGGTAGCTGATTCATTGTGCCATGATGTTTTGTATGCTATCGTTAAAAAAATTCAGTTATGCGTGACCACAGTTTAAAGTTGTGAAAGGCTTGTTATGACCCACAGCCATCTCCTAATGCCCTCTATTCTTTTCCAGCCTCTCCATTTCTTGCTTTCTAGAAGCAAGAGGTTCAGCATACATAGCTGATTCTTTTAGTGTTTACCAGTGAATCACAAAATAACATGTTTATTATTGCTACTTCTCGATTTTTAAATTTCATATCCATCGTCTTTCCATTATGGAAGATGAGGCTTTAACTGTCTTTTACCAGCCCCGCTGCCTCATACCACATCCTTCATCTTCTTTCTCTTACCTTCCCAATATGGTTATATTATAATTTTGGTGCAGTTAGTTATTCATTGTTTACATTATTATGACCATGTCAGTACTATTCACAGCTGAAAAATATAGTATATAATGTTTACTTTTCCTGTCTAACACATTATTTTCTCACTGTTTTCTTTTGGTTAATTTTCTAATCACTAATTCAAGCCTAAATTTTCCCCCAGTTGTTTAATATTACTCTTATGATGGTAAAACAGAGACAGTCTGTTAATTTCATTTCCTTGAATACATCTCCCAGGAGCTTTCCGCTCTGCTCCAATTTAGGCTGGTTGCTCTCTCTTCTTGTTACATAGATGTCTTGGGAAGTCACTTCATTTTTTCTGGGAGAATTCCCTTTGCCTTTCACTTTAGTTGGATTTCCTTTTTCCTAATCCTGTGTCTTCCTCATGTCTTATTCCTTTGGTTTACTCCATAGAGTGTTTGGGAATTTTTTTTTTTTTTGAGACTTTGCTGGTGTGAATATGCCTTATGCCTCCCTCAACTTGATTATTTGTTGGTTTGGCTGATTATGAAGTTCTGTGCTGTAGAATTTCCCTCACAATTTTAGAAGCATTGCTTCATTGTTCTTTGCCTTCCAGTGATGCTCTTGTTAAGTCTAATGCCATTACATATATTCTTTATCCTTTGTATAAAACCTATTTTATCTCTTTAGAAGCTTGTAGGATCTTCTCTTTTTCTCTACTGTGACTTAGTATGGGTTTTTACTTCTATTTTCTTAGATACATGAGGAACCGTTAAATCTGCAAATTGTATACTTTTGTTTTAGAAAATTTCTTTTATTATTATTTTGTTGATGATTTCTTATCTTTTGTTTTCTCTGTTCTTTCTAGAATTCCTAATAATTAAATATTACATATTCTAGACTGGATCTTATAATTTTCTTATATTTTTACTCTGATTTTCCATTTCTTTTTCTTTTATACTCTTCTTTTTAAAGAAGATTTTCTCCGCTCTATTACCCAACCTGAAGTTTTTCATTTCTGTAATCATTTTTATTTTCAAGACCTTGGTCTTGTTTTACACCCCCCCCCTCAAAAAAATTAAAGCTTATTGTTCTTATTTCATGAATGCCCTGTCTTCTGTTCTCAACTCTCTGAAGGTATTAGTTATAGTTTTTATTTTTTAGAAAAATTTCTCTCCTATGTAGTCTTTGTTTATTCCATTTTTTCTCTATTTTTCATATTAGATACTTTCTTCATATCTTTGATTGTCCTTGGCAGTCTGCTCATATGCAAGAGTGAGATACTAAAAATAAAGTAGCATACACTTACATAGTGATTAAAGTGTCAGACATTGTTCTACATCTATTTTAACTTATTTAATCCTCATAATGACTTTAGGAATTGGTTACCATTGTTATTATTCCTATCTGACAGATGAGGAAACTGAGTCATAAAATGTTAAATAACTTGCACAATGTAACACAGTAGGTAAGTGGCAGAGCTAGGATTTGAATCCAGGCAGCCTGACTCCATAGTCCCTTCTTTTAACCATTATACTTACTTTGTCTCTTATTGAAATAAGGAGCAAATTGGAAATTCTGTGTGTGTGGGTAGGGTTTGTCAAAGTAGCGTTGCCTGAGTGAGCTGTTTCTTTGTGGAACTTCTGATGAGGTTCTTTTTCATGGGTTGATTAGATTCACCAGAGAAGAATCTTCTAATTTGCTGTTCAGAGGTTGAAGCCTGTCAAGTGGCAGATTGGTTGCCGAGTGGTGAAAGAAGGCTGAGGAATGCATCTCAAAATGTAATACAACTTTGACTTAGTCACCTGTCTCTGGTCTTCCAATCCAGAGATTCTTGGTTTTATCCTGTCCAAGGAATAAACCTTCAGTTTTCTTCTGTGATGAGGCATTGTAAATTGCCCAGTTGTGCAGATTCTGAGAGGGGATTTTGGAATATATATCTGACTGTGACTCTTATTTTGAGTCTCATCTTTACCCAACTTCCGGTGTTGACCATTCTTGAGCCTTTTGTGGTTTCTGTGATGTAAACGTGATTGATTCTTATTTTCTCCACTGGTAGTGTAAGATTCATCTTCCTTGTATTTGCTTTCAGTTTTTTTGGTTTTTTTTTTGCAGTTTTTTCATTTTACCTACTCTTTGACCCCGTGTTTATGTGAAAGCAAACAGTCAAATCTTTGCTTGCTATCTTTTAGGAAAAGTTTTTGGGGAAAGACTTGAATAAGATGGGTGTTCTTAATGTGCCATTTAAAATTCTCTGCTAAGTCTCTTGAAATAAATCTCAAATGTCTCCTTTTACCTGAAGTGTTTCATGGTGCTCCAGCTAGACATTTCACCTTCTGAAAATCTTTTTCTCCCCCCTTGGATTACTTTTCTTTTTTTCGTTAAGACCCTTTTATATTTCATGTTATATTTGCATTGTTTTCTTGCACACTGCTCTCTCCTCCACACCAGGCTGTAACTCCTTGAGGACCTTGAGTGATCTCTTCTATAGAGTTGCTTAATAAAAAATGTTACATTAAGTGTTGTGTATATGTTTTTCTTGTGAAATATCAGCAATATATTGAATACTGAGGATAGTTAAGGAGGGAATTAATATAATAGTGCAACAGAAGAGATTAAATTCAGATGGAAAGAAGCCTGAGAATTGTTAAACCTAGATATTATGAAATCTTTCAACATAACAAAGTATACATCTTACCCCCTGCCATGACACAAAAGAATGAACTGCATGATCTGTCAATTTTTTGGCCAGGCTCATGAGTCTATAACTTAGATGACAGATATATTTGGCATTGCTATATTATATTTGCAGTTTAATGGGATAATGTTAGATGCTAGAAATCTTCTAAAAGGTTTACAGATGCACGGTAGACAAAACAGTGTGCTCAATGTATTGGACTAGCTAAATCCATAAAGAAGCCCACATTTGTAATATTTCCTTTTAAAAACTAATTTTTAGTTTTTGTATTTTGTAAAATTGATTTTTACAAATCAGTGTTGTTAATTTTGCTTCCTCCTGCTCTTTAAAGTATTCAGAAGGAAACAGAAACTATTTCAGAATTTGAAACTAAATTATTCAGAGAAAGGTTATTGCTTTAAAATAATAATGTTTATTTCTCTAGTACTATATTTTAAGAAACTCAGGACACATTTGTCTTAAAATATATTAATATTTCTTTGAAAATAAAGTACAGAAAGACTAATCTGCATTTTAATATGTAATAGTTGCTGGGGTATGGAAAGCATCCGTGGTCACTAATATGTTCTTTTGTAGAGCTAAATCAGTACTTAGGAAACTGATGGTATTTGGTTCATTACCACAGGCAAACAAGCTGAAATGATTGTTAGGCATGGGTATTTGTTTTTGTTTTCAAATTTTCTGGCACCTTACACATAACTTATTGGGATATGACTTAAGAAAACACATAGAAGCATTACTCTAAAAATTCCATTATTTTGAAACCATGTTATTTGGGTACAGTGTTTGTAGATGCTAAAAATATCTTTTAGTTGTCTCCTGAGATTCGTGGGACACATGTGGAAAACACAAACTTGGTGTTTATAGTTTGACTCGGTTAATTCTCAGTATCCATATCACTCTTCTTTCATAATTTCTTCATGAAAAATGTAATCACATACAGATTTCTATTCGCTTGCAACACAGAATTAATGTGAATTCCATTTCAAACAAACCACCATCAAAAGTTTCTGAAAGTCTGGTTTATATTTTTTAAGTGTGTGTGGATGAGTTGCTTAGCTTTGATTTTTGGAGAAGTACATCTTTTAAAAATTTTTCAACAGATTGTTAAATTGTGGGTAATGGTGACAATACTGGTGTAATATTCTGATTAATTTAATGTAGTCCCTTTTTATAATGTGTTTCTGTCTACATATTCCTTATAGTGTCATTCCCTACTGAGTTTCTGTGAAAATAAATTTTCTTTGTCTATTAAAGCAATCCTTGAGATTGTTTTTTACTGTTTATTTTTCTTTGACTATCTTTGAGTTTTATTTTTGAAGGCATTAGTATTAATTTTAGTGATAAGGCAAAGCATGGCTGTAGATAACTACTGCTTTATAACTCAAAGCAAAATGCCTTAGAAAATACCTTTAGAATTAGAGCTTAGCATATGATTTAATTTGCTTAGCTGTTTTTTTTTTTTTTTTAGAAGTTGGAGAAGATTGTTTTTCTGTAATCAAGTCCGTTTAGTATTACTGGGTCAAGAAAACTATAATTCATATTTGAATATGTTCACTTTTGAAAGATAGAAAAGGAAACCAGTTATTGAACAGAGTATCACTTCAAAATTTATTGAGAATTTATTTTTTGTTTTACTATATATCACCTATTACTCATTTTACCTTTCCAGGTTTTTTAGTTCTTTCACTGTTTGTTAGATAAAAGCATCTCCTTCTTATTCTTTCTTTCTTTCTTTTTCTTTTTTTTTAAAAGCCCAGGCACTCATGGTTTTATCCTTTTATTTTTATGATGTGCATTAGGACAAAATAAAGCATGTATTATCCCACTGCTCATCTCTCTTACATACTTTAAGGGTAAAGAAGAGAGGTATTCTGGATATTCGCTTGTGTTTTTCTCTTTCCTGGTCTCCATGAATACATGACTTGATTTATCTTGATCAGCCTAGTAACTTGCTCCACATTTTTCCAAAAGTGCAAAGCAGTTTCAGCTAAAAATACACATATCAAAATGCTCCAGAAGTTGTGGCCACAGCTCAAAAATGCTGATCAATTTTGAAAATCTAAATCAACCTCGGCCATGAAACCGAGGGAAGAACCTTTGTGGTGTGGGACAGATTTCCAAAAATTCACCACAGTCCTGTTCTTAACTGGAGTTTGTGCTGATGTTGCCAGACAACTGGGGAATCGATGCAAAAAGCAGGAAGCATTATTGAATTGAGCCCTAGTGCCAATTTGGGAAAAGCAAATTAAAATGTAAAAGAATATTTTTCCACTCCTGGCGTCTCAACATAAAATGGCAAAATACATGGTCGCTGAAAAAGTCACAGAAATTGTTAATTTTGCCAGAATGGCTAATTTTGCCAAAAAACCTCAGTCTTTTTGTTAAAAATACATATGCATATGGTTAAAATACATTTTTTAACCCAAATGAAATAGTTTTAATTTATAAATCAAAAAAACAAATCAAAATGTATATATATCTTTAAGTGAGAGAAGTGTTTTGACATAAATGACTGTGTGTGGGCTTGTTTCAATGTCTTCTGTTTTTCAGGTGCACTTAAAAGAATGGATGATGATGATTTTGGTGGTTTTGAGGTATGTGCTGTTATTTACCTTATTTTGCTTATGTAATTGTTTCAACTTTGTGGGATTATAATAGAGTATACTAAATGTATTATTTATCATTGGTGTTCATGATCCTTTCTTGATCACTTTGAATATAACTCTGGAATAAAAAAATGAAATCAAGAAAAATTAAAATATATTCCCTCTGAAAGTTAAAACTGATTTATTGTTATTGAACACTTGGTCATGACCATAGGAATGGTTTAAATTGAGGTAGTTAAGTACTACTAGTGGAAGCAGTAGAGAAGAGGTTTGAGAAATTGTCTGCAGATGATTTTGCTGTGATACATGTCTATTAGGAAATACTTGTGAGATGAGGGATGAGTATTGAAGATCTGTCACATATTTTCATGCTTACACCTGTGATGAGTTGATTTAGTATATTAAGTACACGGCCTTTTGGTGGCTTATAGAGCTAATTAGTATGTTTGCCCTGTTGGATTATTCTCTTAGGTTTTAGTTGGATGCTTTGTAAGGAAATTGTTAGCTGAAGGAGCACTGTCTTTTCCTTAATCCTTTTCAGTGTGTGTTCATTTTATTGAAATATTTTGTAACCCAGTTATTTTTATGGAGCCAGTATAGTCTTGCAGGAAAATCTCTGGATTAGGAGTCAGGATGCCTGAGCTCAAGTCCTGGAACTACCATCAAGTGAGCGCTGTGATTTTTGCTTTTTTTTTTTTTTTAAAGAAATATCTTTACCTAGTTTGGAACTTGGTGAAAAGGAAATTGTTAGAGATAGGGACTGTAATTAATGACGTTAATAGGAGAAATGAGATATTAAGTATATATCTAGTGCTCTGAATGTCATGAAAGAATAGTGTGAGTTTAGGTTAGGATCATTTTCTGTTCTGTTGATCTTTAATAGCTGTTAATATGGAGATATTTAGAATATGAACTTACCTGTTTTCTACATTTCATCTAACATTGTTTTTTGTTTAGCACATTTGTATATTTCCTGTATTTGCTTTAGTATTTTGGGTTTTGTTGGGTGACTGAATCTTATTTATGTTACTGAATCTTATTGTGTTTCTTGATTTATTATATCAGAGAAAAAAGAGTAGATAGTGTTCCTTAGAGTAACAGTTATACTTCAACGTATATTCAACGGATCTATTCCTTTTAATGTTATATAGGTACAAAGTTAACCAGCCATTCCAATTTAATTATGGTTGTTAGGATTCTTTCTTTCTGCATCCTGTTATGGAAATATGGAAGGTCTCTATCCTTGGGTATATAAACCATGTTTATTTGTCATAGTTCATGGAGAGTAGCTACTGTATTCTACGTCACTTAGCTCCTGTGGCAGATTGCCCCAATTGACTTCTCCTTGGCTGACAACTCAATGCAGAATCCAAATTGAAATTCTGGCTCTGTTTTTCAATGATAATTTTGCTGTGACCTGAACACTTAAGAGAGAGAAAACTCTGCACTCTTTCCCACAAACTCAACATTCAGTAATTGACTGCCTCATAGTTTTAAAACTGTTTAATAGGAGGCTTTAATTTAAATGTCAGCTTTAGGAATTCTCTAAATGTTGAATGCTAGTAAGTTCAGCTGGTAGATTATTCAAGGATATGGATGAATCCTATTTCTTTAGATTGATCTGTTTTTGGTCTTGTGATAATTAATGAAAAAGATTTAGTCTCTAGACTTTTGAAGAAAAATGGTATATTTTTCTTATTTACATAGGTAAACGCTGTGGTAGTTAGTTTAGAATACTTAGATATAAGGTTCACAGATGCAAATGTGATTAAGGACATATGAAATTAAATTTCATTGGTAGGAGGTATATTTGAGAAAGGAAGGAAGAGTTTTACTCAAAGATATAGAGCACAAACACTGGGGATAGTCACTAGTAGTGGGGGGTGGTAGCACTGAAGACTGAAAAGTAATTGAGTATTCAGAGGAAATTTGAAAATGTGTGGGGTATTACAGAGAATTACATTTGCAGAATTGGGAGGCTTGATTGCTTAAATAGCATTTATACTTTTCAGATTTTCTAAAATAATTTTGCCTTTGTTTTATAGGCTGCAGAGATTTTTGATGGTGGAAATGGTGAAACCCAAACTACATCTCCTGCCATTCCTTGGGCTGCTTTTCCTACAGGTACTACAGTAGAGTAACTAGGAATATTTTTTTTCTTATTCACCATTTTTGCCTTTCTTTTGAAAGCCCCTTTCCTACCTTTTCACTTTGCCTTCTTTGATCTGAAAAATGGAATGACCCAAATTTAACATAGTTTTTTTTCCATAACAAATTATGGATTGAGTAACAAATTCTGCAATGGTGGCTTGAGGCATGATTCCAAAAATGATATCATGAACATTAAATAAAATTAAAGTACAATTGACATTTCCAAATTTGTCTTTGTTTTAGGAAGGTGAGGTGCCAACTAAGTTTTTTAGAATGTCCATTTCATTAATTAAAGACTCCTTCTTCTTAATATTCTAAAAATATTATAAAAATGATTTGTCATCCCCAACAGTATTTAAATTTAGAAGTTTTTCTACAGGAAAATCATTCAAAAGTATTAAGAATTAAGCCATCCAGGAAATTAAATACAAAAATAAATTCCATTATTGTGAGGTATTTTATGGAAGACCTAATGTTCAGTATTAATATAATTCTGTCTAAATAATACTTTGCATTTTCTTTTTGTTCTGCCAAATCATTGTAAAGTCAGGAGTCGAAGATGAAAATATCATTCTTCAACAGCTCTGCCTCATCGTAGATTATTACAGTTATTCATTCTACAAATATTTTTCCAACACTTATTATGTATGAGACACTGTGGGGACATGTCCTTTACTTCAAGGGCAGGCACATACATATTTGTAATATGAAGCAGATTTGTGATTTGGGAAGAATGATGATTTCGTCATCCATTCGTTTAGCAAATGTTACTTCATGCCTGGTATGAGTCAAGTAGTGTCCTTGAAGCTGCGTGTGTATCATTGATCTGGGCTTTGAAGGATGCATGTAATTTCAATAGGCCGAGATTGGAATGGGGAAAGATTCTGAAGGGAGAAAAATGCTTGGAATAAAGGTGCAGATGTGGGAAAGAGGATGGCACCGTCAGGATGCTCATTCTTGTTTGCAGGCTTTGTATGTGTTGTTTCCTTTGCCAAGAATTGCTCACCTTCCTTCCCACGGCTGCTCTCTTCCACTCCCTTATCATATAAACTCGTGTGTGTTTTATGGGCCGTTTCTTACTTTAATGTTTCTTTCTCTGGGAAGCCTTCCCATAGAACCTTCTCACATCGACGTGCACCTATTTTCTGGCTTTCATGTTAGACTGTAAGTTTTGTAAGGTACCATGTCTGCTTTTCCTTTTGGTATGTCCTAAATGCTGAACATAGTGCCTGGCTTATAGTTGGCCCTCAGTAAATTTTGTAGAAAGAATAAAGAAAAAACGAATGAATGAATGAATGAGTGAGTAAGTAACTGAGTAAATGACTAGACTAGGGTGACAATGGGAGTGGATAGGAAGACTTGAGATAGTGACATTTATAGGATGGTTTAGGACTTTCAGTGCGCTGTTATGTTTTGTTTATTGTCGGTGGGGCAAGCACATTATTCCTGTCACGCAGATGATGACATGACAGTTTATAGAAAGCTTTGGCTTTTGATACAGATAACTGTGTTTAGGAGTGAAACTTATACTTTCAGCTTCGATCTCAGTTTATTTTCAGCAACTCTGTTTTTTGAAAAACAGCATCAGCAGGACTGTGTGACTGACTGGCTGTGAGGGCGAAGGAGGAGTCAAAATTGATTTTCAAGGTTACGAGCCTCGGTTCTGGAGGGTGGTATTATCATGATCAGAAATAGAGACTTTAAAAGAGTTGGTTTCGGGCAGTATGAGGCCTTAATGAATTTGTCCCAGACATGACTATTTAAAGTACCTAGGGTTCAGAGAAAGGTGGGCTGGAGTTCTCCGTTTGGGAGTTTTTCCATTGATGTGACAGTTAAAGTTGTAGGAGATCACTGGGGGAAACGACGTGTAGAGAGAAGAGCCTTAAGTAGAGGGATTTGGATGTCCATAGTTAGAGAACAGGAGGAAGGAAAAGAGACCAGAGACTTGAGAGATAAGGAGAGTAGGGGCTAGTGCAACACAGGCATAAGGCGTAGAACATTTCAAAGAAGGCATGGTCGCTGATGTCAAAGGCTGTAGGGAGGTCAGTGAGATTTGAGACAGAAAAACCCACAGACAGTCGTAAATGTCATTGAAGGAAATGGTTTCAACAGAGTAGAAGTTGAAGCCAGATTGGACTTCTTTACTTTGCGTGGAAGCAGGAGGAGTGTTTGTTTTCCTACAGTTATCATGGCAATGTATTAAAGAATTGTATATTGTGAGCAACTTATTATTATATGTCACATCTCTATATATGTGTATATTTGTAGGTCAAGTCCTCAAAGCCTAATGAACTAGAATTAAAGAATAATCCCTCTAGTGTACACACACGCGCGCACGCACACACACACACATTGTCTCTTCCTCACTGAAAAAATCAGACCTGAAGAAAGTACTCTTTTTGGATTTTCTCAGTGACTTGCAGAAGTGAAGGAAAACAAATCTGGCCAAGAGCTGAAGTTAATGGCATGTTAGGTGTTTGCTCAGCGAAAGCAATCTTTCTCCTTTGTTGAATATAGTTTGTCTTCCTCTGGCTGCTGGATTTTGCCTCTGATTCAGGTATTTTGAAATTGTTTAGATAAGAGTGATGTGAACAAGCTGATTAGCGTAACAATTTAATCATTTCCGAGCTAATGCCAGAAAAGAGAGGAACTCTTTAAGAGATCTAAAGCAGATTCTTTCCAGTTTAAGAAGACTAGTATTCTCCTTTTGTCTGGTTTTCTGCCTATACTCTAGCTGTCTGTAATCTATATGAAAAAATATTTTTAAGAGATGACTATTAGCCAAATTTTACGACAGCATAAAATCCAAGAAGATTATTCAGAAACATTTGGTTTAAATTTTTAAGGTGCTTTGGGGAGTATAGAAATGTTCATTCTTGGGGTTATAGGATAAATGATTGCGTTAAGTACGGAGTGTAGTGGCTTAGTGTGCCTAGGGATTATCCTGCTTTGGGGCTGGTGGTTTGTTGGAGGATGATTTCATAATAGAAACTGGGATAATTTGTCTCTCAGAATGTCTGTTTTTAGCCTTCAGTACTGTTAATGAATTGAGGTACCTTGGTACCTATTATTACCTCTGTAATAATAGCATCATTTATGTAGTGGGAACTTTTAAAATACCAGATTATATGTATGCAAATGCTGATAATGAAATTAAAAAATTGCCAGTCAGAATAAGTGAAATGCTCATGTTGGTTCTTTACACAAATTATTATCTCTAGGCACCTCCCTCATCAGAGGTGTGGCATCTAACTTAGGATATGTGTCTCTACACTTCCTTTATCAAAGGAGTTGGAGAATGTAAGTGATGAATGAAAATGAAGTTATGAATCTCCTTTTTTCCTCTTGCCTTTACTCTCAATAAAAGTGTGATGATGATTATTTCATTTCAGTGAAAGCTACTCAATGAGAAGAATTGCCTCAATCATTTTCCTCCCTATTTCATAGCCTTACCCTCTAGCTTGTCTCCATGGCTATTGTTTGAAGCTGCATTGTTTCTAGATGATGTCTGTGCCTATCTGTTTGCCATTGCTTCTGGTTGTCACACCTTCCCTCGACTCCTGCCTGCTTCCTTGAGTCTTGTTTTTTTCTTTTAAGAAAAAACATAGTGTTTTCACTGTTTGTTCCATATCTCATAATTGCTCCTTCTTCTGAGCTACTGTATCATTTTTTTCTGCACCATTTGCTTGGCACTTAGCTTATGCCGATTTGTATTTTTTTTTAAATTGTGGTGAAATACATGTAACATAAAATGTACCATATTAATTAGTTTTTTATTAATTAATTTTTTATTGGAGTATAGTTTATTTACAATGATATATTAGTTTCTGCTGTACAGCAAAGTGAGTCAGTTATACATATACACATATCCACTCTTTCTTAGATTCTTTTCCCATATAGGTCATTACACAGTATTGAATAGAGTTCCCTGTGCTATACAGTAGGTTCTTATTAGTCATCTATTTTATATATGATAGAGTATTTTATATATAGTATATGAATATATGTATTATATGTATAGTATTTTATATATAGTCAATCCCAATCTCCCATTTATCCCACCCCCCCCACCATATTAATCAGTTTTAAGTGTACAATTCGGTATTTTTAATTATATTCACATTGTTGTGCAACTAATCTCTAGAACTTTCTCATTTGTAAAACTGAAACTCTATAGCCATTAAACAATAACTATCCAATTCCCCCTCCCCCCAGTCCCTGGCAACTATCATTCTGCTTTCTACCTCTATGAATTTGACTACTCTGGATATCTCATATAAATAGAATCATCCAGTGTTTTTCTTTTTGTGATTGGTTTATTTTACTTAGCATGATATTCTCAAGGTTCATCCATGTTGTAGCATGTGTCAGAATTTCTTGCCTTTCCTAGCCTGAATAATATTGTATGTACAGACCACATTTTGTTTATCTGTTCATTCGTCCGTGGACACTTGGGTTGCTTCCTATGGCCATTGTAAATAATGCTGCTATGAACATTGGTGTACTTATTTGTATTTTTAAAGATATGATTTTATCAGTATGACTTTCATCTCTGCATGTCTATTTTAGTTTAAGCCTTGGAGGGCAGAGACCATGTTTTAAACATTTTTGAATCAAAAGTACCTAGTATAGCATTGTGCCTTGCTAGTCAGTAATTGTTTTTGATAATTAATAGAGCAGATTTACTTTCAAGTAACTCTTTTTGCTTATTTTAATTCTTTCAGGGTATTTAAATAGTTTTTAAATCACAAGTTAGAGGAAGGCAAATTTAAGCTTTCTTTAAAAATTATAGTAATCTTGGAAATCTTAGATAATTATTCAAAGATGGCTAAGAAGCTATTTCCTCTAGGGCTCAGTTAACTTTCCTGGTCATTCCCAATTCAGACAAATAACCTGGGAATAATGGTTAGTAAGAGTAGTCACAGATTTTCAGAAAGAAAGAACAGCTATTTTTCTATTTTTTTCTAATTTTTTCCCTGGTCCTACAGTGTGTCAGCAGGTAACAGTAGAGGACAGCAGAGGTTAGACTAAATTTTAGTTCAAAATATTAGGAGTCTAGAAGCAGCAATAATAGTATCCAGTTCTTTTACCTCCTTTTTAAAATATTATTCTTCTAAACATTTTTCCCGAAGAAAAATCATTCCAGATTTTGCATAGCATAAAATATCAGGAAGTTTTTGAATTTGCTTCTCATAGAACTATATTTTTTATAAAAACATTTTTTTTTCAAAATCATTCTCAAACAATTAACTATCTTTTGTAAATTTTTATAAGACTGGTAATACTCTGCCTTTTAGGAAACTAACTTTTCGAAATGAATGTCTATCTTCTGATATACACGTGTTTATGTACATATAAATGCAAATGTGTATATATATATATATATATATATATATATATATATCAGAATGTAGACATAAATAGATATTCTCATTTCTTCCTTTTTGTCCACTTTTATCTTCCAGTGCAAGTTATCTTTCCTACCATGCCCTTTTGAAGGAAGGACTCTATCTTTACTTGACCTTACAAGTTCTAAGAACATTAGACTGTTAGTCTTAGTTTGGCTTTAGTACTTTTTTGTGTGTGTGTGTGGTACGTAGGCCTCTCACTGTTGTGGCCTCTCCTGTTGTGGAGCACAGGCTCTGGACGTGCAGGCTCAGCGGCCATGGCTCACTGGCCTAGCCGCTCCACGGCATGTGGGATCTTCCTGGACTGGGGCACGAACCCATGTCCCCTGCATCGGCAGGCGGACTCTCAACCACTGCGCCACCAGGGAAGCCCTTTAGTACATTTTTGATTATGTTTTCTGATTGCAGCAGACCCAGAGTTTCAGAATCCATGATATTTATTTAAATTAATTATTTAGCTTGTTTGTTCATTCATTCACTAATTCACTCATTTATCACATGTTTGAAAATATACTGTGTATCAGGCACTAAGTGCCATGTGCTGTGGACCAACTTATGCCACTTTTGTGATACTGTATGAAACCTGTCATCTCAAATGGCAAAGTGTCTCATGAAATGTAATGTTAGCAAGTGCTTTTATCAATAACTTTAGTTTCAAATCTGTGATAGAGGTTGCATGAAAAGTATATTAGGTCAGAAAGTGTTGTCATGTTGCCATTGTGTACAATGTGGGTGGTGCTGTTTTAGAGGCAAGTGACCGTTCACTTTCTACTTTAAACTGTATAAATATAAATTGCCTAGAAGGCGAGGTGGGAGGCAAAACCTTGAATACTGTCCTTTCCAATATGTTTCTAAGTTCCTTGCAGCACTACACAGACCACATTAGACTGCATTGACCATCAAAGGGAAAAACAAGTGGTCCAGATAGATACTTTAATCCAAATTAGCTCCTTCAAAACAGCTTATATAGAGGGCAAACTAACTGTCTTTTCACAGACCGACCCTTTAGAAGGAATAATGGGAACTGGACCAGCAGATGTTGAACCAAATAACTTAGATGTGGTTCACTTTGCATCTGGAGCTATTTGCATACAAAGCCAACAGGAAAGCTCAAACATTTTTCTCAAGACATTGGCAGAGAGAAACCTGGAAGACAGATGCCTTTTTGATTTCATGGTTCAGTTTTTCCATTCTCCATTCTCCTGGCCAGGAAAACCTAGGACAACAAACCGGCCATTTTGTTAATATCCCATTACTCTCCTTGCTAACCCTGTTTTTCCAGTAGAATCTGTTACACATCTATAAGAGCTCAGAACCTGAGTCCACATAGTTTTGTTTGAGAAAAAATTGTGATTTGTTTTTCAGATTAATCTGTGGTTTGCACATAGGGGTAGTAAACATTAGCTGAATTCATTGGTCTGATCTATATTTGAGGTAAAATTTGAAGGTGACTTACTCCATCTTCACATACTGTATTATAATAGGCAGTATAGGTAATGTCTGAAAACTTTGGTCACTTCTACTTTGTATCCACATTGGACATTTTTTGCCAGAACATAAACTGGATTTCCATTGTAGTCTAATAATTTTGTAATATTGTCACAAGGAGTATTTGAATGGAAGATTGCCAGATAGCTTCTTTTTGCTACTTCTTGTATTTTTTTCTTACCTCCCAGATTTTTAACTCACCTTTATTTTTTCTGGAGCCAGTTTTTATAAATGATGACTAAGATGGTAACTTCTATAAAGCTGTGAGTTATGGCTGTACATGTAAGTATCAGTCCTTATGTGGGTTTTCAGTAATTGATGGCAATTTCTGTCTTCATTAGTGCATATAATAGGAAATATATTAGTGATATTTATTATGACTTTGAAGATTAGGTTTGTAATGTGGTTTACAATCAAATATCTCTGACTATGGAATGAGGAGTTCTGGTTTTTGCCTTCAACTAACTGTGTAACTTCTCTGAAATTCAGTTATTTAATCTGTAAATTGAAGGGCTAGACGATATCTAAGCGTTCTTCCAGATTTTGAGTTCCAAGTTTATTTGTAAATTTTTTTTCTGATTACAGTGTCTGTAATATGAGTAGCTTCCACTAGGTGAATCATGGTACCTCTTTTTTTTTTTCCTGCGGTACGCGGACCTCTCACTGCCGCGGCCTCTCCCGCTGTGGAGCACAGATGATACCTCATTTTAACTGCATGGTCAAACTGACACAGTACTAATCTAATAAATTACATTTAGTCTAAAAACATAGCTGTAAACATAGAACACAAATGTTACTGTGAAGAACTGTAGTACCGAAGAGAAACTTGGTCCTTTTCTATGTATTTTAATTATTATCAATTACTGTTTAAACTCATTTTTTTCTGGTGTTTTATGGTACAGTCTTTATCTCTTTTATCTGATTCTGAACTTGCTTATTAAAAAGATGATGGTTTGATTTTTAGAATATTATAGAATACATGTACAAATTTTTAAAATAGAGCCTTGTAGAGATTTTTGCACATTATTAAAAATGATGAAGTCTTGGCCGTGAATCTTTTTTCTATAAGATGAAGGTAGTGGTCTGATTCTTGATGATCACAGTGCTGAGCTAGCCACCACCACCACCACCACCAAAAACTTAGGCTCTGTCTTGCTCAGTAACAGTATAAGTCATTGTCAAATGTTTTTATAACAATGTATAAATTTCTATATAGCTGTCCTTCTGAATTATGCTTCTTTGGCTTCAGAAAATATACTTTTTATTGTTTCTAACAGACAGGCAGACATACTCACATGTAGTACAAAAGGCATGAAAGAAAAGGGAAATAATATTAAAGGTATACAGTGAACACTTCTCTTTTATCCTAGTCCCCTAGTCCACCAGTCCTACTCCCCTGATAAAACTTGTTTTCATTTTCTTTTGTAACCCTCCAGATTTCTTCCAGGCATATAAAAATGTGAATGTATCCTCCTCTTCTTTTTACACAAATCATAGTATACTGTATATACACGCTAATGCCTCTTGCTTTTTCCCCACGCTAGTAGATGTTGCTACAGGAGTACTTCTAGATCTTCCAGATTCATCTAACTGGTTGCATAGCACTCTTTTGCACTGATGTACCATTATTCATGTAACCAGTTATTTTACTTCCGGTTTTTTGCTGTTACAAGTAACCCTACAGGGAATATTTTTGTATGTATTTTCCGTGAAGCGATTTTCATTTAGATGATGATATTATATTGTTCCTGTGACTTAATGGAAAGATCAATTAAAATTAACAAATAGTTCGTTTATTAATTTTACTAAAATGAGCACAGGACAAACATGTTCTCTAACTCTAAATAATGTCAAATTTTATATTTATATGGTCACACATAAGACAATGTTGGTCACATTGAAGGTGATGCTAATTTTATGAGTATGTTGAAAATAAAATCTTTAGCTGACTATGAACAAATTAGCATGGTAGGTTGAAATACTCTTTAGTTGTCATAGTGTATTTTTTTTTTTAAGGGCAGTTATTTCCTTGTGCCTCATTTATTTATTTTTTATTTTTGCTCTGTTGGGTCTTCGTTTTTGTGCGAGGGCTTTCTCTAGTTGTGACAAGCGGGGCCCATTCTTCATCGCGGTGTGCGGGCCTCTCACTATCACGGCCTCTCTTGTTGCGGAGCACAGGCTCCAGACGTGCAGGCTCAGTAGTTGTGGCTCATGGGCCTAGTTGCTCCGCAGCATGTGGGATCCTCCCAGACCAGGGCTCGAACCCTTGTCCCCTGCATTAGCAGGCAGATTCTCAACCACTGTGCCACCAGGGAAGCCCCCATAGTGTATTTTTTAATGTGTCAAGTAATGTTTATTGCAACATTGTTTATAATAGCCTAAACTAGAAACAACCCAAATGTCAATCAAAAGTAGAAAGTTTAATATTTTGAGGTATATTTATATAATAGAATACCATACACCTGGAAAATTAACAAACTACCACTGCACATGAAATCATGAAGGAATCTCATGAACATATATACTGTTCTCACGATATCTTTAGAGGATAAGTAAGAGGTCTCAGTTGACAAACTGTTCTGTAATTCAGATCCTAGTGCCGAAATCTGATGTCTAGAGTGTCAGCCTCCCTTGGGAGTCATGGAGTTCTTGTTCTTCACGAGGATGAGGGCTCTGTGTTTTGGTCAGAGAGCTAGGCTTAAGACCAGTTCATAGGGAGCCCCATGCCTGAATCTGCCAAAGGGCAGAAGTCATCATCGCCCTGTTTGTTCACTCAGGATGGCATGGGGTAAAGAGTGGGAAGTAGACTTTAGATCAGGGAACTGTGGATGAATGGTGCAGTATGTGACTAGGAAAAACTTCTGACTTAAATTCTCTGAATGGAGGTCAGAGGCAAAGGCCAGACCTGAAGCTAACAGAGCTGCCTATGTCCCTCTTCCCCTTTACACCTTTACCTCTGAGATTCTTTTTTTAGACTCCTAGGCCTAGCTCTAGCTGGAAACAGTAAAATCTTTTACTGTGGGAATTTTCAAATGGCCAAACTGAGGATTGAGGGGCCCATGGGAACATGACACTGACAGGACAATAGGACCAGCATAACCAGAGGTTCTGACAGATGTGCCCTGCTGTACACTTGGCTCGATGTCTCTGGACTGTTGTAGCTCATGAACACTATTGCTAATATGCGTACTTTGTGCTTACTCAGGTTGAGTTTTCAAGCACTTCTTCCTTCTTTTTGAAGTTTGGGTATTTGATGTTCTGGAATAGAGTCTCCAACTCTCTGTGCTATTCTATTCTGTAGATGTTGTGTTTCTGGGGCTTCCTCTTTAGGGAGTACCATGATTTCCTGAGATTTTTGAATCTTCTGTTCCTTCTCTGTTCCTGTTCCCTCCTTGTGGTTTTCTGATGCACAACCCACCCATCAGCAAATACTGTAGGTTCTAAGTTTAATTAAACTTGGGGATCTTTTCACTTCTCTCTGCTTCCCTAGTTACTACTCCAGTCAAAGCCACTATCATGTCTTTTCTAAATGACTTCAGGAGTTTATTCCCACTCTGAACTCTCTTAGTTCCTTTCTTTTTTTTTTTTTTTTTTTTTTGAGGTATGCGGGCCTCTCACTGTTGTGGCCTCTCCCATTGCGGAGCACAGGCTCCGGACGTGCAGGCCTAGCGGCCATGGCTCATGGGCTTAGTTGCTCCGCGGCATGTGGGATCTTCCCGGACCAGGGCACGAACCCGTGTCTCCTGCATCGGCAGGCGGATTCTCAACCACTGCGCCACCAGGGAAGCCCTCTTAGTTCCTTTCTTTAAGTGGCACCCAGAGGGCTCGGCTACAGTGAAAATGTTGGCTATTTGTGGAATTTGATTTTTAAAGTTTAGAAGTGTTTGGGATTTTTTCATTTTTGTGGATTCCTGAATATCAAAGTACAAAACATATTATTTGACTATAATTTTAGAGATTGTAATTTTGACCTATTATTGTAATGTTTCCCTGAATATTTGTATTATTCTCTACATTGAGAAATAAAGGTTGTGCCTGTTATTAGGATATTGTCTTGAATAAGTCGTAGAAACTCATTGCAGTTAAAAAATTCTGCATGATTTAGGCATCAGTATTGTGCCTTATCAAAGTATTAATCCCACTCTGATTTCCACAATTAATTTATGTGATACAGTGCATATTTATTAATTTTTATTTCTTATTAAAGCATTGCTGAGGTGAGGATCCAATTATTTTTAATAATTTCATTGTGAAAAAAATTTCCTTCATTTAAATTAAAATTGAAAAATCTTTTGAGGTTTGTTTTCCTGAATTGAATGTGATAAAGACTAATTTTATTGTGGACCTCCTCAGATAGATTGTTTTGGATAATGAACCTTTAATAATGGCCAAATAATTTTAGGGTAAATGAGACAGAGATTGCTTCAAGTATTTAGAAATTAGAACAGAAAGATGCTTAGGAATATAGTTTAGAACGGTAAATACATAGTGATATTTTTACCTAATCTTAATGCTATAGAAAGTTTGTCTGCCTGACATGAAGGTTTTGATTATTTTGTATCTATCACGTCTGAGGTCAAAATAAAGGAAAGTGGGTAAAAGGTGATTCAGCTAATTTGGATAGAAATTTTAATTTAATTTGTCAGACATCACAGAGCTGACAAAATATTGTAATAAAATTTCACATGCAGTTTGGTTATTATGAAACCCTTTACCCAGCTAAATCAACTGTTATTTTCTTCTTCAACCATTCCCTTGACATTTATGAACATACAGCAAGTAAAACAAAAGAAAATTTTTGCTGATAGAACTGCTCATTTGTCTAGTGAATAAACAGTTATTGATTTCATCAACCTGTTAGATTCCTAAAGGAACATTCTATAGTATTTTAATCCTTGGTCTTATAATCTAAACACACATACTTTGTTTTGATGGAATGTTTGATGAGATTTAAGAATTTCATTTCTCCTAAATTTTTAAAGATAGATTAGATTCTCATTTGGTTACCAGTCATTTTGTTTGAAGTCAGAGCATGAGACTATTTACTTTCTACTTCCTTTTGGTTGTTCCCCCCCGCATTCAATAAGTATTTATTGTGTACCAAGTCCAGGGGGAACAATGAAAAACAAACAGGATAGACAATGCTATGAATTTGTTAAATTAACATGTGTCAAGTAGAGCACAGGCTGCCGCATGGTGAGTTGCATTCAGAAACAGACCGTAAGAGAAACTGAAATGAAGACGTTTATTACCCGCAGGTCCTGGAGGAAGTACATGGCATGCCTTGTGAGGCCACATGAGAAGGTCAAGATAGAGTGCAGATGGAGGGTGTGAAAGAATTCAGGGTCTATGCTTTTATTAGGGTCCCAAGGTGGAGGTTTTAGGGGTTCCAGGGCTAAGTCTGGATTGGGTGGTTCATACCAAAAGACAGAATAGTAAGCTCCATGGGGGTCTTATCAAAGGGGTACAAAAAGAGAAGGCCCTGGGAGGCAGGGGAGACTGTTGATCACAAGGGCTGTTGGGGAAGTCATATTAAAAACTTAAATTTGCTTCCCTGGTGGCGCAGTGGTTGAGAGTCCGCCTGCCGATGCAGGGGACACGGGTTCGTGCCCCGGTCCGGGAAGATCCCACGTGCCGCGGAGCGGCTGGGCCCGTGAGCCACGGCCGCTGAGCCTGCGAGTCCGGAGCCTGCGCTCCGCAACGGGAGAGGCCACAACAGTGAGAGGCCCGCGTACTGCAAAAAAAACAAAACAAAACAAAACAAAACAAAAAACTTAAATTTGCTTGTGACTCTGTGGGCTGTTGTCTAGGTGTGCTTGCCCAAGGGGGCTAGTGGCAGTTTAAGGTCTCTGCAGGCCACTTGGCCAAACAAAATGGGTGTCGAGGCAGCAATACGGTGGAGTAGCTTAGCTAAACTCTCGACATACAAGATATCTGTCTTCACGAGTCTTGCAAGCTTGTAAGGTGCACAAAAATTAAATAATTACAGATAATTATTTAATTATAACTAAGATATCTTTTTTAAGGGTAGATACAGGGTATCAGGATAGTAGACACAGAGAGTGAGTGGACACTGCGTTATAGCTGGGAACTATATCAGACCACTGTCTGAGTCCAAATAGGGGTCAACAGCCCCCCCCCCACCCCCCCCCCCGCCAAAAAAAAAGCCTATAATAGGGAGGCAGGCTTATCTGAAAGAGCTGAAAGCTTTACAGCAGAGAAGAGGGAGATGGAGAGAACATTTCCAAATACTAACTTTTGGGAATGTCAACATTCTTAATTTTACGTTTATTTCCTGATTTATTAAAATCTCTTTCATGATTGTTATTCTCCTTGCTCTATTTTATTGGGTTTATTTTTGTATTTTTCCTAATTAAAAAAAAATTTGATGCCTGTCTCTTTAATTTTAACCTTTCTTTTCAAATATAAGGATTCAAGGATATAATTTTCCCTCTGATTATTACTTTAGCTGCATCGTGCCAGTTTGGATTTTTAAAAAAAAATTCTCCACCTATATATTTTTTCTAATTTGGAGTCTGGATTATTCCTTGAGTTATTTTAAGAGTATTTCTTAATTTCTAAGCGTGGGTTTTTTCTAGTTATTGTTATTGTTTCTTGATTGCTTTGTTGCTGGAGGAAGTAGTTTAATACAAATTCTTTGTGATTTGATGAGACTTGCTCTGTGGCATAATGCTATCTGAGGATGAGCAGCATTGATATCCCCCAGGTGCTTGTTAAAAATACAGAATCTCAGGCTGCATTCCTGACCTACTGTAACAGAGTGTGTGTTTTAACAAGATCCCCAGTTAATTAATGCTTATGAACATTAAAGTTTGAGAAACACTGCTGCTCTGGACCTATGTAGATACTGTATTCAACAACTGCGGAGTACACTATATGATAATTTATCTAAATATTAATATGTTGCAGTCTCTTTGTGTTGATGGATTTGTAAACTTCTTGTTGAAGCTCTGTAACTTTTCACTTTTTCTATTTTGAGATTCTGTAACTAGGTACATTCATATTTATAATATCTTTTTGGTGTATTGAACTTTTTATTATTATGTAGTCATCTCTTTATATCTGTAGAATTAGTTTGTGCCCCAAATCCATTTTGTCTGATAATAAATACTGCAGCTTTATTTTGATTAGAATTCAACTGGTATTTCTTTTCCCATTCATGTTTTTCAGTCTCTTTGTATACTTATGTTTTTTAGATGTGTCATTCATAAAGAGCATAAAGATAGATTTTGTTTGTTTATCCAGCCTGATAGTCCTTGTCTTTGAATATTTAGTACATTTATATTTTAATGTAATTACTGATGTACTTTTTTTTTCCTACTATTCCAATTTTGGCTTTCTATTCGTACTGCCATTTTGTGTTTCTTTTTTCTTTTCTACTTTTTTTGAATTGATTTTCTTGTTTCTTTTTTCTCATGCTCTACCAGTTTGGAAGTTACATACTCCGCTTCTCTTCTTTTGGTAATTTCCTTGGAAATTTTAACAAGCATTCTTAACTTATTAAAGCCTTAAACAAATGAGTATCTTTATCCTCCTCTTGAAAAGTACAAAAAACTGTGAGGCATTTGAACCTCAATGATTTCTTCTTGTTATTATGCTATTTTTTCTAGTATCTTTTACATATATACTCAGAATCTGCATATATATTTATATATTTAATATATATTTAACTCCACAAGGCATTGTTGTTACTATTAGTGTTTTATGTAGATGAAGCATATTGGACTTACCTGCATATTTACCATTTTTTCTTTATTTCTTCTTGTAACTTAGAGTCTCCATCACAAATCATTTTCCTTATGCCTGAGGTACATCTTTGAGAATTTTCCAGAGACAGAGAGAGTCATTGTTGGCAAACTCTCAGTATATGCTTGTTTGAAAATGCTTGTCCCTGACCTTGTTGGATAGTTTCACCTAGATGTTTCTGAGTTGACAGTCATTTTTTTCCTCTGCACAATGTGATTATTACTCCTCTGTCTTCTAATTTCTGTAATTGTTGTTGAGAAGTTAGTTGGTTCCATTAATTACTGCTCCTTTGAGGGTAATTGGTCTTTTCTTTCTGGCTACCTTTAGATTTACTTATTCTTTGTAATTTGTGTTTTGTAGTTTCACTGTGATGTAGCAGGTATGGATATCTTTTTATTTACCTTGCTTAGAATGCGATGGGCTTTTTGAATGTATGGGTTGAATCCATGGATTTAAGAAGCATGATAAGCTACAGATTCAAGAAGTGCAGCAAATCACCTATGGAAAATTCTATCACTTCTGGAAAATTATTAGCCATTAGCTCTTTCTTCTTTTCTTCATTAAAAAAATTTTTTTTAAGTTATTTATTTAATTTATTTTATTTTGGGTTGTCATGGGTCTTCATTGCTGCACGCAGGCTTTTCTCTAGTTGCAGAAAGCGGGGTCCACTCTTCGTTGTGGTGCGTGGGCTTCTCATTGCAGTGGCTTCTCTTGTTGTGGAGCACAGGCTCTAGGCCTGTGGGCTTCAGTAGTTGTGGCATGTGGGCTCAGTAGTTGTGGCTTGCGGGCTCTAGAGCACAGGCTCAGTAGTTGTGCACGGGCTTAGTTGCTCTGTATCATGTGGGACCAGGGCTCGAACCCATGTCCCCTGCACTGGCAGGCGTGTTCTTTACCACTGTGCCAGCAGCAAAGCCCTATCTCTAACGATATTAGTTTTGTTCCATTTTCTCTTTTCTCTTCTTCTGGAACTCTAAAATTAGATAAATGGTAATTTTTTAAAACTCTATCTGTGTCTGTTAACCTCTTTTTCACATTTTGACTGTGCTGTAGTCTGATTAATTACAGATGTATTTTTCATTTCATTGTGCTTTTCTTCATCATTGTCCAAGCTGATATAAAACCTATCCATTGTTTATAATTTCAGTTTTCTTTCTTCCCTCCTTTCTTTATCTTCCCTTCTTCCTTCCTTTCTTCCTTCTTTCCTCTCCTCCCTCCCTCCCCTCCTACCTTCCTTTCCTCCTTCCCTCCCTTCCTCCCTCCTGATAGCTCCTGCTGTGTTTAAATTTCTAAAAAAGAGAATACAATGGCATCCACTTTGGGTTTTGGCATATGGCTTTAGATATATATCTCTAAGAATATGTTGCTATCCTAAGTTTCTTTTTACTAGTGTATTCATCATATACTACTGGAACAGTAGTTCCAGGGTTTTTTAAATAAGAAATTCTTTACCCATGTATTCTATTTTTTTTTTTTTTTTTTTGCGGTACACGGGCCTTTCACTGCTGTGGCCTCTCCTGTTGTGGAGCACAGGCTCCAGACGTGCAGGCTCAGCGGCCATGGCTCACAGGCCCAGCTGCTCCATGGCATGTGGGATCTTCCTGGACCAGGGCATGAACACGTGTCCACTGCATTGGCAGGCGGCTTCCCAACCACTGTGCCACCAGGGAAGCCCTGTTCTACTTCTTGATGCCTGGTCTTTGCTAATTTCACTGAAAGTAAAAAAAAAAAATATTGACATGAAAAATTAAGCAAATGGGCTAGATTCTAACAATTAGTTTGTACATTTGTATATTTTAATGTATTTCAGTCTTGTATCATCACTGTAATATATTTGCTGTGGCCTAATTAAATATGATGATGTCGAATGTGCTTGTATTAAATTTTTTTCTTAGATTCATGAACTATAGAAATCATAAATCTATATCCCTTGATTATTTAAGAACATTTGGTTTCTTTATATTAATTGAATATTTTATATATGCATATATATAGATATATGATTCTTATAATCTTTGAGTGACATTTCTTTAGAAAGAGAACATTGTTATTGATCAAAAAGGTACTGTTCAGAGTTTAAACCTGATGTCATTTTGGATTCATTGGGTGTAAACCAAAGAGATATACTTGTTTTCTAGGTTCTCTTATGGTTAAAGTAAACTTAAATAGGCAATCATACTTAACAAGTATATAATGAAAATAACTAGTATCTTCTTTCTCTTGATGTGATGGATATGAATATATGATTTTTTTACCTCTGAAAAATAGTTCACACTTTCATGTTTCTCTTGTACACATTTCTATAGTTCTTTGTGTAGCTCATAAAGTGATAAACAGCTGGGCTGAGGGATAGACTGTAATTTTTGCTTTACTTAGAGTGCGAAGTCCACCTCTTAGGGTTTTGAGCCTGAATCAGTCTTCTTGGGTCAACTGGATTTTAAAGTTTTCATAGAAGGGCAGTGTTTTTAGAAGGAAGTATAGAAGTTTGGTCAAATTTGGTTTAGAAAAGCTCTTCATTGTTTTTCTTATTGAAAATATTATCTAAGACTTCTTTGTAGATTAAAAAAAATCTTACAAAAGAGTCCATACTATAAACTTTCCTGCATTTGTCTGTTGAAATTTTTATGTATATTTTTATAGCTTAATATATAATTATTTCATGTGTAATTTAGAGAAATTTCAGCTTTTTGTTTTTAGATTTTTAATGTTATAATTATATTTTACTTATTTGCTAAGATTTACAGGAAATTGACTTTCAAAGATATGCTATTAGTTTTCCTAAAGGCTAATTGAAGCCATATTTTATAAGCTCATAGCATATACTGATATATGTACAGATTTGGTAAGTAATATAAGCATTTCTAAGACCATGTAAAGTATACATTAACATTAATAAATGTTTTAGAACTAAAAAAGCCTTATATTCAACTATATTTTTATAAGAAGAAGCCACAAACTCACTTTCTTCATAGTGATTGAAAATTTTAGAGATTTATAAATGACTTACTATGATAAAGGGAATTTCTAATATTCATCAGGAGTACTATATATACTATGTCAGTTAAGTTGGAGATTTTTTTTAATGGAGTAATCTATTTCTGGTATGACAGATGCTCTTTATTTTAGCTTTGTCTTGAAATGACATTGCCTTTTTGTTAATCCAGTTATTTAACTTCAGCAAAAGCTGAGCACAACTGCATTGGTCAGTGCTATTGGCCAAATTCTTCTGGTTAATGCATCAGCCCCTTTGTCGTTTTCACTTCTATCAAACTAGCTCAGATTTATACAACATCTCTTCTGAGCTATTATAAATATTGTCTTAACTGTCCCCTTTCTCTTATAATTCATCTTATACATGGTTTCCAGAAGTTTTTATATAGTGGCATTCAAAACCCCTAAGTTTTTTTGTCTCACTTTCAAGGTCCATTATCTGGTAATGGCCTGACTATGTTGACTTTTCACTCACTGTCACCCTTGACATACCAGTGGTCCAGTAAAACAGAAATTACTTGTTCTTCCCAGCACATTTTCCCAATGTATTGCTACCTCACTTCTTTGTTCGAGTTTTGCTTTCCAGATGAAACATTCCTCTCCATCTCTGCATGTTCAAATCACACCCTTCCTTCAAGGCCTGGTTTAAATATCTTTTTCTCCACTGAGTTTTCCTCAGTCACTTTTTCAACCCCCTCAATTCCTGCCAAATCTGGAAGTGACCTTTCTTTTCTATTAATTACTGTTTTGTTTTATCTGTGGATTTTTCTGTTAAGTATTCTTTCTAAGGTTGATGGTTATGGTGCTGTGTACCCCAAGTTCTTTCCTGCTTCTCTAAACCTTCCTCTTGGCTTCTTCACTTTATTATCTTTTCTCTCCCTTCCTCTTAAAAATTGTTTTCTAAGGTTTTATCCTTGACTTTTTCATTTTTTCACTGATGAAACCTTTTAAGTGAGGATATCCAAGTTTGTGCCTTTACTCTTGCCCTTCTTTAGAGCTTCAATCTTATATTTTCAACTGGTCTTTCTGACCTCGCTGGCTCCATATGTACCTTAAAGTCGACATGTCTGTAACATAACCTATCTCCCCTTTTACTTTTTCAAACCTGCACCTTCTATTTTTTTTTCCCACTTAATAAAATCACCATTCATTCATGTGCACAAGCCAGATGTAATTATGCTATTCAAAAGTCTTTTTCTGCATCTATTGAGATGATCATATGGTTTTTATCCTTCAGTTTGTTTAAGTGGTATATCACATTGGTTGATTTGCGTATATTGAAGAATCCTTGCATCCCTGGGATAAATCCCACTTGATCACGGTGTATGATCCTTTTAATGTGTTGTTGGATTCTGTTTGCTAGTATTTTGTTGAGGATTTTTGCATCTAAATTCGTCAGTGATATTGGTCTGTAATTTTCTTTTTTTGTAGTATCTTTGTCTGGTTTTGGTATGAGGGTGATAGTGGCTTCATAGAATGTGTTTGGGAGTGTTCCTTCCTCTTCAATTTTTTGGAAGAGTTTGAGAAGGATGGGTGTTAGCTCTTCTCTAAATGTTTGATAGAATTCACCTGTGAAGCCATCTGGTCCTGGACTTTTGTTGGAAGATTTTTAATCACAGTTTCAATTTCAGTTCTTGGTCTGTTGGTCTGTTCATATTTTCTATTTCTTCCTGGTTCAGACTTGGGAGGTTATACCTTTCTAAGAATTTGTCTATTTCTTCCAGGTTGTCCATTTTATGGCATACAGTTGCTTGTAGTAGTCTCTTAGGATGCTTTGTATTTCTGAAGTCTCTGTCGTAACTTCTCCTTTTTCATTTCTAATTTTATTGATTTGAGTCCTCTCCCTCTTTTTCTTGATGAGTCTGGCTAATGGTTTATCCATTTTGTTTATCTTCTCAAAGAACAGGCTTTTAGTTTTATTGATCTTTGCTGTTGTTTTCTTTGTTTCTATTTCATTTATTTCTGGTCTGATCTTTATGATTTCTTTCCTTCTGCTAACTTTGGGTTTTGTTTGTTCTTCTTTCTCTAGTTCCTTTAGGTGCAAGGTTAGATTGTTTATTTGAGATTTTTCTTGTTTCTTGAGGTAGGCCTGTATTGCTATAAACTTCCCTCTTAGAACTGCTTTTGCTGCATCCCATAGGTTTTGGATTGTCATGTTTTCATTGTCATTTGTCTCTAGGTAATTTTTGATTTCCTCTTTGATTTCTTCGGTGATCTCTTGGTTATTTAGTAACGTATTGTTTAGCCTCCATGTGTTTGTGTTTTTTACGTTTTTTCCCCTGTAATTCATTTCTAATCTCAGCGTTGTGGTCAGAAAAGATGTGTGATATGATTTCAGTTTTCTTAAATTTACTGAGGCTTGATTTGTGACCCAAGATGTGATCTATCCTGGAGAATGTTCCATGCGCACTTGAGAAGAAAGTGTAATATGCTGTTTTTGGATGGAATGTCCCATAAATATCAATTAACTCTATCTGGTCTATTATGTCATTTAAAGCTTCTGTTTCCTTATTTATTTTCATTTTAGATGATCTGTCCATTGGTGTAAGTGAGGTGTTAAAGTCCCCCACTACTATTGTGTTACTGTTGATTTCCTCTTTTATAGCTGTTAGCAGTTGCCTTATGTATTGAGGTGCTCCTATGTTGGGTGCATATATATTTATAATTGTTATATCTTCTTCTTGGATTGATCCCTTGATCATTATGTAGTGTCCTTCCTTGTCTCTTGTAATGTTCTTTATTTTAAAGTCTATTTTATCTGAGTATTGCTACTGCGGCTTTCTTTTGATTTCCATTTGCATGGAATGTCTTTTTCCATCCCCTCACTTTCAGTCTGTATGTGTCCCTAGGTCTGAAGTGGGTCTCTTGTAGAGAGCATATAGATGGCTCTTGTTTTTGTATCCATTCAGCCAGTCTGTTTCTTTTGGTGGGAGCATTTAATCCATTCACGTTTAAGGTAATTATTGATATATATGTTCCTATGACCATTTTCTTAATTGTTTTGGGTTTTTTTTTTTTTTTTTTTTTTTTTTTTGTGGTATGCGGGCCTCTCACTGCTGTGGCCTCTCCCGTTGCGGAGCACAGGCTCCGGACGCGCAGGCCTAGCGGCCATGGCTCACGGGCTTAGTTGCTCTGCGGCATGTGGGATCCTCCCGGACCAGGGCACGAACCCGTGACCCCTGCATCGGCAGGTGGATTCTCAACCACTGCGCCACCAGGGAAGCCCTTTGGGTTTGTTTTTATAGGTCCTTTACTTCTCTTGTATTTCCTGCCTAGAGAAGTTCCTTTAGCATTTGTTGTAGAGCTGGTTTGGTGGTGCTGAATTCTGTTAGCTTTTGCTTGTCTGTAAAGCTTTTGATTTTTCCGTTGACTCTGAATGAGATTCTTGTTGGGTAGAGTAATCTTGGTTGTACGTTCTTCCATTTCATCACTTTAAGTATATCATGCCACTCCGTTCTGGCTTGTAGAGTTTCTGCTGAGAAATCAGCTGTTAAGTTTATGGGAGTTCCCTTGTGTGTTATTTGTCATTTTTCCCTTTCTGCTTTCAATAATTTTTGTTTGTCTTTAATTTTTGCCAGTTTGATTACTATGTGTCTCGGTGTGCTTCTCCTTGGGTTTTTCCTGTATGGGACTCGCTGCACTTCCTGGTCTTGGGTGGGTGTTTCCTATCCCATGTTAGGGAAGTTTTCGACTATAATCTCTTCAAATATTTTCTCTGGTCCTTTCTCTTTCTCTTCTCCTTCTGGGACCCCTATAATGCGAATGTTATTGTGTTTAATGTTGTCCCAGAGGTCTCTTAGGCTGTCTTCATTTCTTTTCATTCTTTTTTCTTTATTCTGTTCTGCAGCAGTGAATTCCACCATTCTGTCTTCCAGGTCACTTATCCATTCTTCTGCCTCAGTTATTCTGCTGTTGATTCCTTGTAGTGTAGTTTTCATTTCAGTTATTGGATTGTTCATCTCTGTTTGTTTGTTCTTTAATTCTTCTAGGTCTTTGTTAAATATTTCTTGCATCTTCTCGATTTTTGCCTCCATTCTTTTTGCGAGGTCCTGGATCATCTTCACTATCATTATTCTGAATTCTTTTTTCTGGAAGGTTGCCTATCTCCACTTCATTTAGTTGTTTTTCTGAGATTTTATCATTTTCCTTCATCTGGTACACAGCCCTCTGCCTTTTCATCTTGTCTTTCTTTCTGTGAACGTGGTTTTTGTTTCACAGGCTGCAGGATTGTAGTTCTTCTTTCTTCTGCTGTCTGCCTTCTGGTGGATGAGGCTATCTCTCAAAAGTCTTATTTTTGTTTTTTCATTTTGTTACAGCTAGTTTATTGGGTCCTCTGTAATAACCACATTTCTTTTGAGCTTTTTACTTTTCAGTTATGCTGAAGAACTTGCTGTTCCCTAAATGCATTATGTGCATTAATGATTCTATACCTTTAAAAAATAATAATAAATTTATTTATTTATTTTTGGCTCCGTGGGCTTTCTCTAATTGTGGTGAGCAGGAGCTACTCTTCATTGCAGTGTGCAGGCTTCTCATAGCAGTGGCTTCTTTTGTTGCAAAGCACGGGCTCTAGAGCACATGGGCTTCAGTAGTTGTGGCACGCAGGCTCAGTAGTTGTGGTACATGGGCTTAGTTGCTCCATGGCATATGGGATCTTCCCAGACCAGAGCTTGAACCTGTGTCCCCTGCATTGGCAGGTGGATTCTTAATCACTGTGCCACCAGGGTAGTCCCCTATACCTTTTTATATGCTGTTTCATTTGCCTAGAAAGTCTTAAAGTAAGAATTATATAGACTTAGTTGTGAATCTCAGCTTCACAATTAGTAGCTCTGTGACATTGGCCAAGTTAATAAGCCTTTCAAGTACCTGTTTACTTATCTATAGAATTTTAATGATACATGCACAGAAGAGATATTGTGAAGATCAAGTGGCAATACACACACACATATATACACATACAGGTATATGTTGTTTTTATTGCACTTTTTAGATATTGCATTTTTCACAAATTGAAGATTTGTGGCAACCCTGCATCAAGCAAGTGTGTTAGCACAGTTTTTTCAACAGCATTTGCTCACTTTCTGTCTCTCTGTCACTTCGGTAATTCTTACAGCATTTCAAACTTTTTCATTATTATCATATTTGTCATAGTCATCTGTGATCAGTGATCTTTATTACTCTTGTAATTGTTTTGGGGTACCATGAGCCACGCTCTTATGAGATGGCAAACTTAATCAATAAATGTGGTGTTGTGTCCTCACAGCTCCAACGATAGGCCATTTCCCCGTCTCTCTCCCTCTCCTCTGACCTCCCTAATCCCTGCCACACAGCAGTATTGAAAAAAATATTGAAATCAGGCCATGTAGTAACCCTACAATGGCCTCTAAGTCTTCAAGTGAAAGGAAGAGTCACAGCTCTCTCACTTTAAATCAAAAGCTAGAAATAATTAAACTTAGTGAGGAAAGGGTGTTGAAAGCCTAGATAGGATGAAATCTAGTCCTCTTGAACTATTTAGCCAAGTTGTGAATGCAAAGGAAAAGTTCTCAAAGGAAGTGAAAAGTGCTACTCCAGTGAGCACAGACATGATAAAGTGAAAGTGTCTTATTGTTGATATGGAGGAAGTTGTAGTGGTCTGGAGAGAAGACCAAATCAGCTACAACATTCCTCCAAGCCAAGGCCTAGTCCATAACATGGCCTTAACTCTCTTCAATTCTGTGCAGGCTGAGAGAGGTGAGGAAGCTGCTCAGGACAATTTGAAGTTAGCAGAGGTTGGTTCATGAGGTTGAAGGAAAGAAGCCTTTTCAGTAACATAAATAAGTGCAAGGTGAAGCAGCACGTGCTGATGTAGAAGCTGCAGCAAGTTATCCAGAAGATCTAGCTCAGATAATTCATGAAGGTGGCTGCAGTTAACAACAGATTTTCATTGTAGACCAAACAGCCTTCTATTGGGAGAGATGCCATCGAGGACTTTCATTGCTAAAGAGAAGTCATTGCCTTGGCTTCAAAGCTTCAAAGGACAGGCTGACTCTGTTGTTAGGGGCTAATGCAGCTGGCGACTTTTAAGTGCAAGCTGGTGTTCGTTTACCATTCTGAAAATCCTAAGGCTCTTCAGAATTATGCCCGTTCTTTATAAATAGAACAACACCGCCTGGATGTCACACAGCACATTTGTTTACAACATAGTTTACATGGGAAAAGGTCAAAATATCAGCATTCATAGGAATTTGGAAGAAGTTGATTCCAACCCTCATGGATGACTTTGAGGTTTTAAAACTTGAGTGGAAGAAGTCACTGCAGATGTGGTGGAAGTAGCAAGAGAAGTAGAATTAGAAGAGCCTGAAGATGTGACTGAGTTGTTGCAGTCTCATAATAAAACTTGAAGGGATGAGGTGTTGCTTCTTTTGGTTTAGCAAAGAAAGTGGTTTCTTGAGATGGAATCTGTTCCTGGTGAAGATGCTGTGAAGACTGTTGAATGACAACAAAGGGTTGAGAATGTTACATAAACTGAGGTGGTAAAGTAACAGCAGGGTTTGAGAGGATTGACTCCAATTTTGGAAGAAGTTCTGCTGTGGGTCAAATGCTATCAAACAGCATTGTATGCTACGGAGAAAAACTAGACAACACATAATTTATTTATCAGGGTCATTTTTTTTTTAAATCCATGAGTACTGTTGCCTGGTAACAAGGATGACCTTCTACCTCATCATATTTCCAGCTACACACTTTGACTCAAAACTACCAGATCATAAGGAACATCAGATTCACTTATAAGATAGAAACATAGCATATGCCCTCAACCCAAGTCACAGCTCATATGCAAGTAAACAAGGTCTTCACACACAGGCGAGAGTGAGGCCCACCTTGGCTAAGAAGCCATCCATATGCTCCACAAGGGTTGTTGTTTCTCTTGAAACAACTTTATAGGCACAGCTATTAGGGTCTCAAAACAGACATATTCAGTTATAAGAATTAACACACTCAGGAAAGTCCAAAACTATGGCTTCCAACCATTTTCAATTTATTGCAGCCACATGGTTCATTAATTTCAATGGATAAACTGCTAATAGAATTTTACTTAAACCACATATTTCTTCTGGATTTGGGTCTATAAAATTTCCTGAAGGTAATTCTAAGAGTTTAGGTGTCTAATAGCTCCTGTTGTGTTTAAATTTCTAAAAAAAGGAATATAATGACATCCACTTTAGGTTTTGGCAATGGCTTTAGATATCTATCTCTAAGAATATGTTGCTATCTCAAGTTCCTTTTTAATAGTGTATTCATCATATTGATAAAAAGTAGACTGGTCTGCTGCTGTGAAAAATTGCGGTGATTATAAAGTTTATAAAAGCCACGTACATGTATTATACACAGTCATGTAGATGCTGTATTACTTTAATGGGAGTACTTAAATATACAATGCTATTTGGTATAGTACAGATGCTTCAGACTTAAACGTGGGGAAAATACTCCCCAATCTCTCTAAAGTGAACAGTTCCATTTGTATACGATACTCATTTTGTGTAAACTCTGAAGATTATTATGGGGCCATTTATTTCATCTTAGGAGGCTGAACCAACTTCTCGCAAATGGGAGTTATGCTGTACTCTACTGAAACCTGTCAGTATGTGGCTCTAAAAATTTTTTAATTGATATTTCTATTTTATGATTTAGATAATAGGAAAAGAAAAACTGTTTTAACTTCAAGAAACATAATGATTAATCAAAAGTGTTAACATACGGTTTAAAAAGATTTGTAGCAAGAGTGGCATGAGCATATAGAAAGAAAATAGTAAGAATAGTAGAAGATCTTTCAAAGAGTAAAAGAAGACATTTACCATTGAAGAAAGAATAGTACACATAGAAGAAAGAATAGAAAATAATCTCCATCACTTAAAGAGAAAGGAAATCGTGGCAAGCTTTATAATGAAGGTTTAAAGAAAGAGGAAAGAAGAAATAATTGTGAATTGCATTTTGCTAATATTCACATACTGTAACTCCTTGGCCATTTGATTAACTCGAAGAGCAGAAGTGGACTTTAGTTTTTTTCATTAGTTTTGTTTTTCACTGGCAGTAGGATATAGTTAAGAATTTATTTGAGGACTGCTGGTTTTACTTTATTCTTTTAATTGGCATTGTTAAATTACTGTATATATGATAGCCAGAATAGTAGCTTCTGTACTTGGTATCATGTAAGTATATACTTCATTGAGGATATTAGTTTTATTAAATTTTTAAGTTTTCATCTCTCTCTCTTTTTTACTCTATGCTTTTACTGCTAGGTGGTCTATGTTTTGCTTCCTTGTTTTGTAGTTTTCATTGTTTGTTTACATACTAGAAAACACACATGAACCCCAAACCGTACATGATTTTAACTTGTATTTTTAATCATTTTGGAGTAGAGACTGAGCCTTGGAAGCATATTGACATTAATTCTGATCCTAGAAATCTTCTAGCTGTGAGGTCAGGGACATAATAAATAGTTAAACCTATGATCTTAGGCTCTTCATTTATAAAATGGTTATTATTTTAAGGATCTAATCAGTTGACACATGCAAAATATTTTGCCCAATACCTGGCGTTAAGTATGTACGCAGTCAATGACAGTTCTTCCCTCTTTCTTCATTTCACTTAGTTTAACAGAAACTTGAGCTACTGCTTTTTGGTCATGTAGAAGAAAACTGTTTTTTTAGTGAAACTATCCATTGTCTATGTTCAGCATAAGTTTCAGGGTTATCTGATTCTAGCCCTGTCCATTGTCTTTGGGCTATTTTATTTTTACAGCTCTTTATATGTTTAGTTAACTGATAGACATGTAAATTCTGTTATGTCTAGTAGAATTTCGATTGACTTCCTTCTCCTCTTTGGAAAAAAATAGTTTCACTTCTGGTTGCAATTCATTTAAGCATTCTTTTACCTCCCATCAATTTGTGCTATTTTGACTTTTCCTTGAACTGGTTATAACATTTGCCTGGTTCCCTCATTGTATGAGTAGAGTGAAATCTTTCACGTGTATTCACATTATATCTCTATGAGAGTCAAGTTTTACTCTTTGTCTTAGAAAATTATCTTTCTTTATTACATTTAAATATTAATATACACTATTTCCAAGAAATGTCTAAATAAATTCTCCAGAGTAGATTAGTTTATTAAACACGTAGCATGTGCAGCATACTAGTGTTTTATTTTAATCATTTGATATTTGAGATGTTCCAACAGTGATGTCAACTTTACAAACAATGTTAAGTCTTACTATAAATATTTAATCACTAAGGATTCATTTATTTATTTATTATTTTAATACCAATGTGATATTCTCAGGGTAAATTTTCCAATGTAAAGGATTTGTGTTGTATCTTTCATCGCATAGTGTCTTGAATATAGTGGTACTCTATAATTGTGTTTTGAATGAGTGTATAGATAAATAAAGGAGTCCCCAAAAGACCACAGACATGAGTGAATAGATAAATAAAGGAGTCCCCAAAAGACCACAGACACTTTTTCCCCCTTAGGTGTCTCATCATGTTGTAATGAGATTTAAAATAAGGTTTTAAGTTTCTTTTTTATTTTTTATTGAGGTATAATTAACATATAACATTATATTAGTTTCATGCTTATAACATAATGATGTGATATTTGTATATATTGCAAAAGTGATCACAATAAAATCAAGTTAACATCATCATACATAGTTACACATTTTTTTTCTTGTGATGAGAACCTTTAAGATCTACTCTCTTAGAAACTTTCAAATATACCATACAGTATTACTAACTATAGTCACAATGCTGTACATTATATCCCCATGATTATTTATTTTATAACTTGAAATTTGTACCTTTTGAACCCCTTCACCCACTTTGTCCGCCCCTGCCCTCTGCTTCTCTTTATCCATGTGCTCATTTGTTTGTTTTTAGATTCCATATATAAGTGAGAGCATAAGGTATTTGTCTTTGTTTGACTTATTTCACTTAGTATAATCCCCTCAGGATCCATCCATGTTGTTGCAAATGGCAAGATTTCCTTCTTTTTTATGGCTGAATAATATTCCATTGTGTGTGTGTGTATTATGTTTTCTTTATCCATTCATCCATTGATGGACACTAAATTTGTTTTCATAGCTTTGATATTATAAATAATGCTGCAGTGAACATGGGGTGTATATATCTTTTTGAGTTAGTGTTTTTGTTTTCTTTGGGTAAATACCCAGAAGTAGAATTGCTGGATCATACAGTAGTTCTATTCTTAATTTTTTGAAAAACTTCCATACTGTATTCCATAGTGTCTGCATCAATTTACATTTCCTCCAGTGGTTCACAAGGGTCTCCTTTTCTTCCTGTCCTCACCAACACTTATTATTTCTTGTTTTTTTTTTTTTTTGTGGTACACAGACCTCCCACTGTTGTGGCCTCTCCCATTGCGGAGCACAGGGTCCGGACGCGCAGGCTCAGCGGCCATGGCTCACGGGCCCAGCCGCTCCGCGGCATGTGGGATCCTCCCGGACCAGGGCATGAACCCGTGTCCCCTGCATCGGCAGGCGGACTCTCAACCACTGCGCCACCAGGGAAGCCCCTATTTTTTGTATTTTTGATAATAACCATTGTAACAGATGATATCTCATTGCGATTTTGATTTGCATTTCCTTAACGATTAGTGATGTTGAGCACCTTTTGGACATACAGATGGCCAGTGTGCCTATTGGCCATCTGTATGTCTTCATTGGAAAAATATCTATTCAGATCCTCTACCCATTTTTTATCAGATTTTTTTTTTTTTTGCTGTTGAGTTATATGAGTTCTTTATGTATTTTAGATATTAAGCCCTTTTGAGATATATGATTTGCAAATATTTTCTCCCATTTAGTAGGTTTTAGTTTGATATAGTCCCACTTGGTTATTTTTGCTTTAGTTGCCTTTGCTTTTGGTATCTAAAAGAAGTCATAAGAATCCAGTTTCCATAGACTGAGGAACCAAAAACTGCCTTAGCATATCACTTAAACATATTACTTTAACTTAAGTTGTGATAGCATTTTTTTTTCCTCCTGGGAAATTGCTTAGAACTTGCCTGTGTTTGCCTATGAGCAAGAGATTAAAAAAAGGAAAATCTCAGATTTTAGATCGTTACTTGGTCTAAAGATATATGATTTTGAAATATTCTTTAAACTTATTAGACTCAATTATACAATGCTGTCTATATTTTGTTAGTTTCTGTTTTTATTTTTATTTATTTTTTTGGGTGCTGTGGGATTTTCTTCCTGGTATGATAATGAAGAAGCAGTGGTGATTTAAATAGCACAGTTTTTTCTTTCCCTGTTCAAAAGTTTTATTTATATCATATGATTTTTTGTTGACAATGCTAGGAATGGATTAGGAGGACTTTACCTCTACCTGTCTCTTTTAGAAATTAAAACATAGATTCTTTAGTCATTTGTGTAATTCTAAAAATTGCTCACTAAAATTTTTGGTATATAGTGTTGCCTAAATAGCCCTTAGGGAAGCACTATTATTCCTCAAAGAATCAAGTAGAGAGGGAGCCTTTATTTGTGGAATACTTTGGAAGGTAATTAAAAATAACTAAAATGGTGGTAATTTAATCAATCATGTGATCCCTCTTTTATTAAGAATGTAACCATTTCTGTTTCTTATGATCCTGCCTCAATCTTTTTAAAGCTATTATATATTTCTCTTTAAATCTCTAACCTAGGTGTCCTAGATATATTTTCAATCCATTAAATTACATTTATCCATTACATTATTAATCAAAGGGCATTTCCTATAGGGAACCTTTCTTACAGAGAGGTAATACTTTTCTAAACAGCGACTTTTACCCTGATTTTTGTCAGTTAAAAAAAATTCATCCATTTATTTTGTATTTACTAACAGATCTTCATATTTAGATATACTGTTTAGATCTTCTTCAATTCTTACATATTCTTTGTTTTTCATATAAATGAAAGAATGTTGAAAAGGGGAGCCTGGGCTAGGTAAGAGAATCTTTAAATGGAAATTAAACATCAAAAATATTTTCTAAGTTAAAAGTTGTAAAAAACATTATCACTGTATTATAGTTAAAAGTACATGGATATTTTCACCTGTTTTTTGTTTAGACTTTTTAAGAGTTATTATGCTTATGTAAACAAAGCAGAGTTGACCACAGGCAGAATTACTGGAAAAAAAATTGCATACTATTTGGAAACTTGGTGCTTCTTTGCTTGTGTGGTGTTCTGACTTAGTGTGCTTTTTTGTGTGTTTTAGAAGAGGTCTGTCAATGAAAAATGATATGCCCAATGACTATGCTAATTACCATTACAAAATTAGAGATGAAGAACTGCCATTCAGTGCACTTTTAGTTATGTTTATAGCTCTAAAGGAACATATGATGACCTTGTATCCTCTAAGTCTTAGAAAAGCAAGGGTTTCACATTTGAAATGAAGCAAATTGTGTCTGTACACTTGCTTAAGACTAAAAGCAAGCAAAGAAACAAAATACCCAAAGAAACAAAATTTTATAGATTTCTACTTCTTAAAAAGCGTTGGCTAAATTTTTACGGAAATTGGTGCTGTTGGGTATGCTTGATCTTCTGAATTTAAAGATTTTGGGCATAGACTGACACCAGCCAACTTTTAATAGACCAGAGAATACTGTAGCAGTTTGAAACATTAAAAATTGTAACTTCTCTTCTAGATAAGAAGATAATTATATTTTACATATTATAATTTGTAATTTTCATTTTAAGCTTAAAAATTCCCATTGTTAAACAAACATGTATACCATCTTTATTACTAAATTATATTTAGGGTATATATATATGTAGACAATATTTATGAATGTGGATTTTCTTTTTTTAGAGTGAGTTATTGTTATTGGATAGTGTGACTTCTAGCATAGAGAAAAACTTTAGAGGCTTAACTGAAAAATCTAGTTTCCATTTAGAGGGTAATACATTTATATGTTCTCTTTTCTTTCACAGCACTACTCATTTGTTTTCTCATTTTATTTTTAAAATAGGATGTGAATTATAATATGTTCAGTGAACCGTTATATTACCAAATTTTTAAAAATTCCTGAAAATTTCGCTAATGTCTCTTAAGTTGAAAGTACATGTAAATTCCAGGCATTTTAGGTTCAACATTCCTTATGTCTGGAATAAGTTTTTATATGATTAAGGCTTGTACCTCCGAGTCTAATATTTACTGGTCTGTTGCAGATTCTTGACAACTTTTCACAAAAGCATCATTTCTTTGAGTACACTGGTTGGTCCCTATTAGTCTTTAGTTTGGATTAGACTTCTTTCCTCTCTTATTTACCCAGAGCAGATTTTGATCAGTGGGATAGTATATAGCTCATGGAGTTTGAGTACTACAACCAGGAAGGGCAATGAAACAAGAGGTCTTCAGAATTACATTTTTAAGCATGTGTAATTATTTTTTTCTTTGTTATATTTAAAATGCCTCATGAATCTACTATTTAAATTAAGAACTAGAACATGACCAACTCTTACAATCCTCTTCTGTCCTATCCCTGTGTTTTCCCTCATCAGGAACCTCTGGCTTAAATTTTTGTTATAGTTTCCTTGCTTTTGTAAAAAAAAATTCATTGTATATGTGTGTGTATATATATATATATATATGTATATCTCTAAAGAGTTTTGCTTGCTTATGTGCCTTATAAAAATGGGTTAATACTGTTTAACCACACCTGCAGCTTTCTTTTTTTCACCCAAATTTATGTTTGCAGGACTTATCCGTGTTGTTACATATACATATATTTCTCTTACTTACACTGATATAAACTATTCTAATTTATTAATTAGAACATTATTAATATTCCCACAGCTTATTTAATCATTTGACTGTCAGCAGGTATTCAGGTGTTGTCACTTATTTGCTGTTATGGACAGTCCTGCTAGGAGTATTCTTATACATGTTTTCTGTGATACCAAGTCTGTATTCAACAGTTTTGCATAGGGGAGACTTGTTGAGACAAGCTATTTTCCCCCTCATGAGTGATTTCTTTTCTATTTTCTATTTTTCTTTTTTGCTCATTCCTCTTGACTTTTTATTTTGATTTACAGAAAAGCTACAAGAAATAGACAAATAATTCCTATGTACCCTTCGATCACTTTCTTCAAATGTTAACACTTTGTAATGTTTGCTTTATCTTTATACTTTCCCTCCTCCTCATTCTCTCCTTTTTTCTTCCCTTTCCTCTTCTGCTTCTCATTATTTATTTAGTGTTCTTTTTGTTCTTTTGCTGAGGCAATATAGCCAAAATACTGCGTTCCAAAGTAACCTAGGTTGGTTCTTGCCCTTCACCCTCCACCCCCATTCCTTAGTTAATGTGATTATTTATTTGAAATATGGTTCAATTGCTGTTCTTCGTATTCCATTTTAGGATTTGATTCTCCTATTCCCCTGCCTCTTGATTTTAATTTTATTTTATTGAGTATGTGAAACATTAATGTGGTTCCAAAACTCAGAATCATATTACAAAACTACACTCAGAGAAGAGATACTTCCCACAATTCACTTCTTCTGTCTTTCCACTTCATTCTACCTCTCCTCCACCTATCAGTCTCTCTAGTTTTGGCTTCATCCTTCCTATATTTCCTTTATAACAAACAAGTAGATGCATGCATCTGTGTCTTTTCATGTATTTAAGGGCTATTTGTATATTTTCTTCTTGGTGAACTGTCTGTTCACATTTTTTGCCCGTTATTCTATAGGCATATTTTTCAGTCTTTTTCCCCCCAAGTTTTAAATGTTCTTTATATATTAGGAATTAGTCCTTATCTGTGATATATAATAACGTATCTTTTTTTTTTTTAGTTTGTCAGTTTTTTGATTTTATTTAAGATAATTTTTAACACACAAAATGTTTTTATGTATTCGGTAGTCAGATTTGTCAGTCTTTTACTGTGTCTGGAATTGAGTCATAGTTAGAAAGGCATTTCTTATACCCAAGATAATGTACTTACACGATCTCATATTTTTGCTTAGTACTTATATGGTCTTATTTTTTAATCCAGTTGTAGCTTTTTTGGGGTTTGTTATTAATGTGAGATAATGAGTCTGATTTCAGATTTTTCCAAATGGCTAATCAGTTGTTAAGGCACTGTTTACTAACAAGCCCATCTTTGCCTCAGTAATTTGAAATGCCATTTTTGTCATATACTTAAGTTTCAGGTATACATGGCTCTACTTGTGGGCTTTCTGGTATACTCTTCTGATCTGTTTATTGCTGCAACAAATAAATACACTGTTTTAATTATAAAGGGTTTATTGTTTGTTTTAACATAATTTATTACAGTATATCTTAATAAGGTTAGTAGTATGTTTTACTATAATTTAGTTTATTTGAATAAGAGGGGCAAGTATCCTCCTTATACTTTTTCTTTTTCATGTTTTTGCATTTTACTGTTTCCATGTGATATTTAATGTCCATTTGTCTAGCTCCATTATAAAAAAAAGCTTATTTACTTTTTTCTTAAGGTTTCTGAGCTACTCAGGGTATCATTTTTTATTTATTTATTTTTTAAAACATCTTTATTGGAGTATAATTGCTTCACAGTGGTGTGTTAGTTTCTGCTTTATAACAAAGTGAATCAGTTATACACACACAGATGCTCCCATATCTCTTCCCTTTTGCATCTCCCTCCTTCCCACCCCTCTAGGTGGTCACAAACCACCTAGCTGATCTTCCTGTGCCATGCGGCTACTTCCCACTAGCTATCCACCCTACATTTGGTAGTGTATATATGTCCATACCACTCTCTCATTTTGTCACAGCTTACCCTTCCCCCTCCCCATATCCTCAAGTCCATGCTCTAGTAGGTATGTGTTTTATTCCCATCCTACCCCTAGTCTCCTCATGACATTTTTTTTCTTAGATTCCATATATATATGTGTTAGCATACGGTATTTGTTTTTTTCCTTCTGACTTACTTCACTCTGTATGACAGACTCCAGGTCCATCCACCTCACTACAGATAACTCAGTTTCATTTCTTTTTATGGCTGAGTAATATTCCATTGTATATATGTGCCACATCTTCTTTTTTTTTTTATTTATTTATTTTTTGTAGTACGCGGGCCTCTCACTGTTGTGGCCTCTCCCATTGCGGAGCACAGGCTCCAGATGCGCAGGCTCAGCGGCCATGGCTCACAGGCCCAGCCACTCCATGGCATGTGGAATCCTCCTGGACCGGGGCACGAACCCATGTCCCCTGCATCAGCAAGCGGATTCTCAACCACTGCACCACCAGGGAAGCCCTGCCACATCTTCTTTATCCATTCATCTGTTGATGGACACTTAGGTTGCTTCCATCTCCCGGCTATTGTAAATAGAGCTGCAGTGACCATTTCGGTACATGACTCTTTTTGAATGATGGTTTTCTCAGGGTATATGCCCAGTAGTGGGATTGCTGGGTCGTATGGTAGTTCTATTTGTAGTTTTTTAAGGAACCTCCATACTGTTCTCCATATGGCTGTATCAATTTACATTCCCACCAGCAGTGCAAGAGTGTCCCTTTTCTCCACACCCTCTCCAGCATTTATTGTTTCTAGATTTTTTGATCATGGCCATTCTGACCAGTGTGAGATGATATCTCATTGTAGTTTTGATTTGCATTTCTCTAATGATTAATGATATTGAGCATTCTTTCATGTGTTTGTTGGCAATATGTATATCTTCCTTGGAGAAATGTCTATTTAGGTCTTCTGCCCATTTTTGGATTGGGTTGTTTGTTTTTTTTGTTATTGAGCTGCATGAGCTGTTAGTATATTTTGGAGATTAATCCTTTGTCAGCTGTATGATTTGCAAATATTTTCTCCCATTCTGAGGGTTGTCTTTTGGTTTTGTTTATGGTTTCCTTTGCTGTGCAAAAGCTTTTAAGTTTCATTAGGTCCCATTTGTTTATTTTTGTTTTTATTTCCATTTCCCTAGGAGGTGGATCAAAAAGTGTCTTGCTGTGATTTATGTCATAGAGTGTTCTGCCTATGTTTTCCTCTAAGAGTTTGATACTCTCTGGCCTTATATTTAGGTCTTTAACCCATTTTGAGTTTATTTTTGTGTATGGTGTTAGGGAGTGTTCTAATTTCATACTTTTACATGTACCTGTCTACTTTTCCCAGCACCACTTATTGAAGAGGCTGTCTTTTCTCCACTGTATATTCTTGCCTCCTTTCTCAAAGATAATTGACCATATGTGTGTTGGTTTATCTCTGGGCTTTCTATCCTGTTCCATTGTTCTGTATTTCTTTTTTGTGCCAGTATCATACTGTCTTGATTACTGTAGCTTTGTAGTATAGTCTGAAGTCAGGGAGCCTGATTCCTCCAGCTCCATTTTTCGTTTTCAAGATTGCTTTGGCTATTCGGGGTCTTTTGGGTTTCCATACAAATTGTGAAATTTTTTGTTCTAGTTCTGTGAAAAATGCTAGTGGTAGTTTGATAGGGATTGCATTGAATCTGTAGATTGCTTTGGGTAGTAGACTCATTTTCACAATGTTGATTCTTCCAATCCAAGAACATGGTATATCTCTCCATCTATTTGTATCATCTTTAATTTCTTTCATCAGTGTCTTATAGTTTTCTGCATACAGGTCTTTTGTCTCCTTAGGTAGGTTTATTCCTAGATATTTTATTCTTTTTGTTGCAGTGGTAAATGGGAGTGTTTTCTTAATTTCTCACTCATATTTTTCATCATTAGTGTATAAGAATGCCAGAGATTTCTGTGCATTAATTTTGTATCCTGCTACTTTACCAAATTCATTGATTAGCTCTAGTAGTTTTCTGGTAGCATCCTTAGGATTCTCTATGTATAGTATCATGTCATCTGCAAATAGTTACAGCTTTACTTTTTCTTTTCCGGTTTGGATTCTTTTTATTTCTTTTTCTTCTCTGATTGCTGTGGATAGAACTTCCAAAACTATGTTGAATAAGAGTGGTGAGCGTGGCCAGCCTTGTCTTGTTCCTGATCTTAGTGGAAATGGTTTCAGTTTTTCACCATTGAGAACAATGCTGGCTGTGGGTTTGTCATATATGGCCTTTATTATGTTGAGGAAAGTTCCCTCCATGCCTGCTTTCTGCAGGGTTTTTTCTTTAATCATAAATGGGTGTTGAACTTTGTCAAAAGCTTTCTCTGCATCTACTGAGATGATCATATGGTTTTTCTCCTTCAATTTTTTAATATGGTGTATCACATTGATTGATTTGCATCTATTGAAGAATCCTTGCATTCCTGGGATAAACCCAACTTTATTATGGTGTATGATCCTTTTAATGTGCTGTTGGATTCTGTTTGCTAGTATTTTGTTAAGGATTTTTGCATCTATGTTCATCAGTGATATTGGCCTGTAGTTGTCTTTCTTTGTGACATCTGTTTCTAGTTTTGGTATCAGGGTGATGGTGGCCACATAGAATGAGTTTGGGAGTGTTCCCTCCTCTGCTATCTTTTGGAAGAGTTTGAGAAGAATAGGTGTTAGCTCTTCTCTAAATGTTTGATAGAATTCGCCTGTGAAGCCATCTGGTCCTGGGCTTTTGTTTGTTGGAAGATTTTGCATCACAGTTTCAATTTCAGTGCTTGTGATTGGTCTGTTCATATTTTCTATTTCTTCCTGATTCAGTCTTAGCCAGTAGTGCATTTCTAAGAATTTGTCCATTTCTTCCAGGTTGTCCATTTTATTGGCGTAGAGTTACTTGTAGTAATCTCTCATGATCTTTTGTATTTCTGTAGTGTCAGTTGTTACTTCTCTTTTTTCATTTCTAATTCTATTGATTTGAGTCTTCTCCCTTTTTTTGTGATGAGTCTGGCTAATGGTTATCAATTTTGTTTATCTGCTCAAAGAACCAGATTTTGGTTTTATTGATCTTTTCTATCATTTCCTTCATTTCTTTTTCATTTATTTCTGACCTGATCTTTATGATTTCTTTCCTTCTGCTAACTTTGGGATTTTTTATTCTTCTTTCTCTGATTGCTTTAGGTGCAAGGTTAGGTTGTTTATTTGAGATGTTTCCTAAGATAGGACTGTATTGCTATAAACTTCCCTCTTAGAACTGCTTTTGCTGCATCCCAAAGGTTTTGGATCGTCGTGTCTCCATTGTCATTTATTTCTAGGTATTTTTTGATTTCCTCTTTGATTTCTTCAGTGATCACTCTGTTATTAAGTACTCTATTGTTTAGCCTCCATGTGTTTGTATTTTTTACAGATCTTTTCCTGTAATTGATGTCTAGTCTCATAGCATTGTGGTCAGAAAAGATACTTGATAGAATTTCAATTTTCTTAAATTTACCAAGGCTAGATTTGTGACCCAAGATATGATCTATCCTGGAGAATGTTCCATGAGCACTTGAGAATAATGTGTATTCTGTTTTTTTTGGGTGGAATGTCCTATAAATATCAATTAGGTCCATCTTGTTTAATGTATCATTTAAAGCTTGTGCTTCCTTACTAATTTTTATTTTGGATGATCTGTCCATTGGTGAAAGTGGGGTGTTAAAGTCCCCGACTATGATTGTGTTACTGTCGACTTCCCCTTTTATGGCTGTTAGTATTTTCCTTTTGTATTGAGGTGCTCCTATGTTGGATGCATAAATATTTGCAATTGTTATATCTTCTTGGATTGATCCCTTGATCATTGTGTAGTGTCCTTATTTGTCTCTTGTAATTGTCTTTATTTTAAAGTCTATTTTGTCTGATATGATAATTGCTACTCCAGCTTTCTTTTGCATGGAATATCTTTTTCCATCGCCTCACTTTCAGTCTGTATGTGTCCCTAGGTCTGAAATGGGTCTCTTGTAGACAGCATATATATGGGTCTTGTTTTTGTATCTATTCAGCCAGTCTGTTTCTTTTGGTGGGAGCATTTAGTCCATGTACATTTAAGGTAATTATCGATATGTATGTTTCTGTTACCATTTTCTTAATTGTTTTGGGTTTGTTTTTGTAGGTCTTTTTCTTCTCTTGTGTTTCATGCCTAGAGAAGTTCCTTTAGCATTTGTTGTAAAGCTGGTTTGGTGGTGCTGAACTCTCTCAGCTTTTCCTTGTCTGTAATGGTTTTAATTTCTCCATCAAATCTAAATGAGATCCTTGCTAGGTAGAGTAATCTTGGTTGTAGGTTTTTCTCCTTCATCACTTTAAGTATGTCCTGCCACTCCCTTCTGGCTTGCAGAGTTTCTGCTGAAAGATCAGCTGTTAACCGTATGGGAATTCCCTTGTGTGTTATTTGTTGGTTTTCTCTTGCTGCTTTTAATATGGTTTTTTTTTAATTTAATTTTTGGTAGTTTGATTAATATGTGTCTTGGCGTGTTTCTGCTTTGATTTATCTTGTATGGGACTCTCTGTGTTTCCTGGTCTTGATTAACTATTTCCTTTCCCATATTAGGGATGTTTTCAACTATAATCTCTTCAAATATTTTCTCAGTCCCTTTGTTTTTCTCTTCTTCTTCTGGGACTCCTGTAATTCGATTGTTGGTGTCTTTAATGTTGTCCCAGAGGTCTCTGAGACTGTCCTCAGTTCTTTTCATTCTTTTTTCTTTATTCTGGTCTGCAGTAGTTATTTCCACTATTTTATCTTCCAGGTCACTTATCCGTTCTTCTGCCTCAGATATTGTGCTATTGATCCCTTTTAGAGTATTTTTGATTTCATTTATCGTGTTGGTCATCTTTTCTTGTTTCCACTTTAGTTCTTCTAGATCCTTGTTAAATGTTTCTTGCATTTTCTCTGTTCTATTTCCAAGATTTTGGATCATCTTTATTATCATTATTCTGAATTGTTTTTCGGGTAGACTGCCTATTTCCTCTTCATTTGTTAGGTCTGGTGGGTTTTTACCTTGCTCCTTCATCTGCTGTGTGTTTTCCTGTCTTATTTTGCTTAACTTACTGTTTTTGGGGTCTCCTTTTTTCAGGTTTCAGGTTCGTACTTCCCATTGTTTTTGCTGTTTGTCCCCAGTGGCTAAGGTTGGTTTAGTGGGTTGTGTAGGCCTCGTGGTGGAGGGGACTAGTGCCTGTGTTCTGGTGGATGAGGCTGGATCTTGTCTTTCTGGTGGGCAGGTCCACGTCTGGTGGTGTGTTTTGGGGTGTCTGTGGCCTTAGTATGATTTTAGGCAGCCTCTCTGCTAATGGATCGGGCTGTGGTCCTGTCTTGCTAGTTGTTTGGTATAGGGTGTCCAGCACTGTAGCTTGCTGGTCGTTGAGTGAAGCTGAGTCTTGGACATGGAGATCTCTGTGAGATTTTCACCATTTGGTATCATGTGGAGCTGGGAGGTGTCTTTTGGACCAGTGTCCTGAAGTTGGCTCTCTCACCTCAGAGGCACAGCACTGACTTCTGGCTGGAGCACCAAGAGCCTTTCATCCACACAGCTCAGAATAAAAGGGAGAAAAAGTAGAAAGAAAGAGAGAGAGACAGGGAGGCAGGGAGGGAGGAAGGAAGAAATGAAGGAAGAAAGAAAGGAAGAAGATAAAATGAAATAAAGTAAGATTAAAAAAATTAAGTTATTAAAATAAATTATAAAATACAATTATGAAGAAAAAAAATTTTTTTAAGTTAAAAAAAAAAATGGACGGGCAGAGCCCTAGGACAAATGGTGAAAGCAAAGCTATACAGACACAGTCTCACACAGAATATACATAGACACTCACAAAAAGAGGAAAAGGGGAAAAAGTAATATATCTTGCTCCCAAAGTCCACCTCCTCAATTTGGGATGATTCGTTGTCTATTCAGGTTTTCCACAGGTGCAGGGTACATCAAGTTGATTGTGGAGCTTTAATCCGCTGCTTCTGAGGCTGCTGGGAGAGATTTCCCTTTCTCTTCTTTGTTTGCACAGCTCCTGGGGTTCAGCTTTGGATTTGGCCCCACCTCTGCGTGTAGGTCGCCCAAAGGTGTCTGTTCTTCGCTCAGACAGAACAGGGTTAAAGGAGCAGCTGATTCGGGGGCTCTGGATCACTCAGGCCGGCGGGAGGGAGGGGCACGGATGCGGGGTGAGCCTGCGGCGGCAGAGGCCGGAGTGACATTGCACCAGCCTGAGGCGCACGGGGCGTTCTCCCGGGGAAGTTGTCCTTGGGTCATGGGACCCTGGCAGTGGCGGGCTGCACAGGCTCCCGGGAGGGGAGGTGTGGAGAGTGACCTGTGCTCGCACACAGGCTTCTTGGTGGTGGCAGAAGCAGCCTTAGCGTCTTATGCCTGTCTCTGGAGCTCCTTTAAGAGGTGGTCTTAATCCCCTCTCCTAGCGCACTAAGGAAACAAAGAAGGAAGAAAAAGTCTCTTGCCTCTTCGGCAGGTGCAGACTTTTCCCCGGACTCCCTCCTGGCTAACCATGGTGCACTAACCCCTTCAGGCTGTGTTCGCGCTGCCAACCCCAGTCCTCTCCCTGGGATCAGACTGAAGCCGGAGCCTCAGCTCCTAGGCCCCTCCCGTCCTGGCGGGTGAGCAGACAAGCCTCTCGGGCTGGTGAGTGCTGGTCGGCACCGATCCTCTGTGTGGGAATCTCTTTGCTTTGCCCTCCACACCCCTGTTGCTGTGCTCTCCTCCGTGGCCCTGAAGCCTCCCCACTCTGCCACCCACAGTATCTGCCCGCGAAGGGGTTCCTAGTGTGTGGAAACCTTTCCTCCTTCACGGCTCCCTCCCACTGGTGCAGATCCCGTCCCTGTTCTTTTGTCTCTGTTTATTATTTTTTATTTTGCCCTACCCAGGAAGGTGGGGAGTTTCTTGACTTTTGGGAGGTCTGAGGTCTTCTGCCAGCATTCAGTGGGTGTTCTGTAGGAGTTGTTCCAAGTATAGATGTATTTCTGATGTATCTGTGGAAAGGAAGGTGATCTCTGTGTCTTACTCTTCCACCGTCTTCCTCCTCTCGAGAAAGTGCTTATTTACATTTATTGGAATTTTATTAGGCCTATAAATTAACTAAGGGAGAATTGGCATCTTTATGATGTTTAGTTGCTCTATACAATTACAAGGGTCTTTACTTTTGTTCAGGTCTACCATTGAGTCTTTCGGAAATGTTTTAAATGTTTCCTCATGTTTCTTGCTAAATTTATTCTTAAGTATTTTGTCTTCTTTGTTGCTATGGAAAATAATATTTTTGCTACCATCATATCTTCTAAATTGTTATTGTTTTTACATATGAATGCTGTTGATTTTTGTTCATTAAGTTAATATCCTGCTGCTTTACTAAATGTGTTTATTGTTTGAGTTAGTAGGAACATGAGGTGTAGTTTTCCTCCTTTTCTTATTTTTACGCTTCCATTTAATTTCTCTTGTCTAACCACATTGTTTTAGTGAGTGCAGTGTTAAGTGGTATGGAGATAGTAGGCATCCTTATGTTATCCTGATCTTAGAGGAAACACCTCTAGATTTTTTTCATTAATTAACATGCTGACTTTAGAACTGATGTGTATATGTTTTATCTTAACAAAGTATGCATCAATGTGTAATTTTTTGAGTTTTTTTTAAACAGATACAGGTGTTTTGATTTTTATCAAAAGCATTTTTAGTCTTAGAGCTAGTTATGCTATTTTTCTCTTTAAGTCTATTAATATGGAATGTTATATTAATGAATTGCCTAATAGTGAGCCAACCTTGCATTCCTGGAACAAATCTGACTCATTCATTGCATATCATTTTCTCAATATGGTGTTAGATTTTGTTTACTAATATTTTATTTAGAACTTTTACCTAATTTTTTTTCTTTTTTTTTTTTTGCGTTACGCGGGCCTCTCACCGTTGTGGCCTCTCCCGTTGTGGAGCACAGGCTCTGGACGTGCAGGCTCAGTGGGCCCAGCCACTCCGCAGCATGTGGAATCTTCCCGGACCGGGGCACGAACCCGTGTCCCCTGCATCGGCAGGCGAACTCTCAACCACTGCGCCACCAGGGAAACCCTACCTAATTATTTTTAAGCAATACTCTAAAAATCTTTAATTGTTCTGTTTTTGTATTGTCTTTATCAGGCTTAGCTATCAATGTTATGTTAATGTTATGTAATGCTAATTAAGTTTCCCTTCATTTTCAATGCTCTGTATTAATTTTAGAGCATTGGGATTATTCATTTTTCGAATTTTTGTTAGGAATCCTCTTGAAATGCTTTATCTATAAGGTAGTTGCCTCATAATTTTATTTTTTCCCCAAGGAAATTATATATTTTTAAAGAATTTTTTAACTTTAATCCAATCAACTTTTATGAACTATGTTTCTGTGGAGAATTGCCCATTTTATCTAGATTTTTCAAACCTATTTACTTAGAAGTCTGTAGAGGATTTATGATTTAAAAAAATTCTTCTGTTTTAATTATTATGTTACCCTTGTCACTTAATTTATCTATTTGTACTTTTCTCCTTTTATTGTTAATAAATTAACTAGTTTTATTTGATTTTCTTAGAAATTCAGGATTTTGATTAATTAGATAGATCTGCTTTATTTTCTTAATCTTTGACATCTGCATTATCTTTATTATTTTATTTTATTTTTTTTTTGTGGTATGTGGGCCTCTCATTGTTGTGGCCTCTCCCGTTGTGGAGCACAGGCTCCGGACGCGCAGGCTCAGCGGCCATGGCTCACGGGCCCAGCCGCTCCGCGGCATGTGGGATCTTCCCGGACCGGGGCACGAACCCGTATCCCCTGCATCGGCAGGCGGATTCTCAACCACTGCGCCACCAGGGAAGCCCAATCTTTATTATTTTTTAATGTGCTTTTAAAGTTTTCTGTGTTATTCGTATTTTAGTTTATGAGATGGAAATTTTATTCATTTAAAAAATTGATTGAAGTGTTCAAGGATTTAGATTTTTTTTTCTAAACTACTTTAAATGTATCCCATAGATATGTAATGTTTTCATTATTATTTCTTAGAAATCTGTAATATCTTGACAGTGGAAAATTAAAATTATATTGTGGTTGGATTTCACCTAACGGAGTAGGTGAAAAGATTCCTGGAAAAGTTTGTTGGTATTATTTCACCACTTTCAGAAGAGGAAACTGTGGCTTAAAGGGGTTTGTGTAATTTGCTGCATAACAAGTAAGTTGTTATTGTTCAAATTTGAATCCATTTCTGATTCCACAGCTATGGCTTTTACTTAGGCAGTAATATTGTGAAGTCACAGAGGTACTGAACAGTATGGCATAATCAGGGAACAGTAAGTAGCAGTGTGACTGGAGTGAAGTTGGCACTTGGTAGTATCATTTCTGGCTTGGGCAAATAGTTCATTGAGATACCATTAACATGAAGCAAAGCACGTTTATGTAAGATGATGGGTAAGTTTTATGAATGTACTAGACAGCTAAATGGACTCTCTGGTTGTTAGGTGAGCATATGGATCTGGAGGTCTGTAGAGTGGTTTGTGCTAGAAATGTGAATTTCGTTGTCATTAGCATATAGGTGATAATTTAAATAACGGGTTCTGAAAGCGGTAAGAATAATGTGAACACTGAGAAGATCAGAGGGTGTAGGAAACAATGAAATTAACTGAGTGGAAAAGAGCCTGAAAAGGAAACAAGAAAAAAAAAAGTTAAAATGTTAGGAGGAATTTAGGATATAGTGGCTTATAGGTGCCAAGGGAAGAGTTTCAAGGAAAAGGGAGAGTCATTAGTATTATGTACTCTGGAGAACTAAAGGAAGATAAAATAAAAAGTGTTCATTTGACTTAATAATACCTGAAAGGAAAATTTATATCATAAAAAGTGGGTCTAGTGGCATGATGAGTGTTGGGTGAGGAAGAAGCAAATGGAGACAAGAAATCTGGTTATGAAGGGGAAGTATGATAGTGGTAACTAGTGGAAAGTGTGAGGGTGAGGGGGCCTCCTCCCACTCCCTACTTTCCTCCCTCAAGCTCTCCCTTTTACTTCCCCTTATTTATCTCCTTTCTTTCCTTTCTCTTTCTCTCCCTTCCTTCCTTTATTCTAGCCTCTTTCCCTTTTTCTTTTCCTAATATGGCATACTTGAACATGTAATGTTACAGAATGAGAATTTAACTCATGACAACCATGACACCTTGTCTTAGATTATGGCTATAAATGTGAATAACATAAAGAGATGTTAAAATGTTCACGTGGTGGATCAGAATGATATTTTTAAGAGTTTCTTGAACATAGGATCATAGTCATGCCTGGAAATAAAACATACTTGTCCAACAAATTTTAACAATCTTTGAAATAATGATGAAAATAATTTCAGCACAATGCTAAAAGCTTTACATATTTTAGTCATTTAAAACCTCATCAGCACCTCTATGCCAGTTTTACAGATGAGGAAACTGAAGGAAGTTAAGTAAACTTGCCAGATGTTGTACACTTGCTTTGGCAATATGATTTCAGAGTCTGTGCTCTTAATCCTAAGGCTGTATTCCTCTTCACTATACTATAGTACTTATTTTCACTCCTTTAAAAATTAATTAAGTAATATTTTTGGTATAATTGTAATTTAGAATTAGAAGTTAGAATATTTTGACATTTTAGGGAAATCTGTTAGCATATAGAATAGAGAAGATTAGCAAAAATTTCTGGAAAAGATATATAAAGTACAAATATGGGTTGAAATGCCAGTTTTCTGTATTTTAGTTAAAATAGTGAAATGCTTGTGGGAGAAGCTACAATACCTTATCCAGTATGGCACATAGTATTTGAAAAACACAATACTGCTACACAATGAGAATGTATATAAGATAATTAAATAATCCTATATGGTACCAATAAAAAATTGATACATTCCTTAGTTTGTTAATGCCTAATGACCTTATAAATGTCTTTCTTCAGGGAAAAATGCAATTTCCATTGTGAGCTGCCTTCCAGAATTTATGGTAGAACTTTGCTGACATTGCTACTGATGCCAATGTGGAATAAAGGTCTTTATAATTTAGAAAGTCAAAATGTATAAATGAATTACTGTTAAAAATGATTTAGTTACTATTCTTAAACTTTAAAACACACAATACAAATGCATTTGAATTTTTAGAAAGAACGGTTGAAAATAAAGTAATATAATCTGTTTATTTTGCCATCATCAATATTTTTGTCTTATTTCATGTTTGGAATTGGCTTTCTTTTCGTGACCTTTGTATTTGAACCCTAATCACAATCTAATAATATTTTGCTGTGAAACTAATTACAGAGTTGCATTTCAACATTATTTGTCTGTGGAAACAAACTAAAATTGACTTTAACATGAAAAAGCTTTTGCTGTTGTAAAAGAAGAAATTAACACAGAGACAGTGGATTAGCTATTTTAGTGTCATTGTTCTTCCCTTTAGCTCTCTTTATTGTAATAAGTAATTCATTTGACTTGCCTCCTGGGTCATAAGGTCACTGAGTACATGGATGCATGTCCTGCTCATTGCTGTCTCCTCAGTACCTAGTGCCTGTGTTTGGCACTGGTAGGCATGCTAGTGCTTTTTCTTAACTAACTAAATAGGTAAATAATATATTTGAATAATTTCTCTGAGTTGCAAATGCATCCCTTATGGTAATGTGTTAGTATGTAGACATTAAGACATTATTAAGTTGTTTTGTTTGCTTGGGTCTCACATGGAAATGTCCTGTTCAATTTAGAAACACTAGTTTTAGATCTCAGATAAAAATCCCTGAAAAACAGTCATAGAATCCTCATTTTCTATCTCATTGCTTTTACTTTCCTTATCCCCTTTTCTTTTCCTCCCTCTACTCTCTTTCTTCCCTTCAACCTGTTCTTTATTTTCCCTTTAATGATCCTCTTTTTGTTTTCTTCTGTTTGTTTTCCTTTAGTATCTGGAGTCCATCTTTCTCCAGCCTCTCCTGAGATTGTATTGGACCATGACCACACTTCTCCTTCAGTTGGCTGCCTCTCTTCTGAGCCCATCATTTCATCACCAGAGAATACACATGCAGACAACAGCATTGTCAGTCAAACTTTTCCTAAAGCACAGGTAAAGACGGACATATTTTTATAGGGACTTTGCCTACTTAAAAAAATTGCATACTGATTTAATTGAAGATTTCCTGATTTCCTTTTTTTTTCCCTCCTCTAGATACTCTAACTTTGAGGTTGATATCTAGAATTCTAAAAACTGAATAATATGTTTTGTGGCACAATTGCAAGGTATTTAAGCAGTGTTAGTTACCAAAATACTGTTTGAAAACCAAATGTGTTTTATTAAAGTTGACTTAGTTTTGCATTGCAGATTGTGAACTTCAAAAAGGAAAATAATTACAAAAAAACGATTTCTCTTTTCAGGGAAGCTTACCATATGTTTTCAAGTATTAGAGTGTTCATTTCAATTTTAGAGTAAAACCAAAAACACAGCGGTCATAGCGTTTATTCATTCAATTATTTATCGATTCAGGCCTTGTGTTAGATGCTGGAGTTATTCCAGATTTCCAAAGTGCTGTATACAATCTTGAGTCACTTGTTATCTTTACTAGAAAGTGATGATCAATTAGTGGTTATTGATAAGTTTAAAAATCTGATTTATAACTTAGTATATAAATAAATTCTAAGTGTGTGTGTAAATTCAAGAACTGGTATCAGATGTGTCTATACTTATTATACACTCTCAAGAAAAAGTTTTAAGTTTTTAATGCTTTGCTTGCAAAATAATAAATGCTTTAAACTCTGAAGTTTACAGAAAATTTTGTTTCTTATTGCAAAGATCAGGTTGTTGTAATAGTTTGAGGTCTTCTGTTGATTTACTTAAAGGGTGAAGTAATTTCGGAACCTTTGCTACAACTTAATTTCCAAATGTGGTTTCTGGTGCCCTTTGGATGTTTTCCTTCTTGGTGCAGTGTAAACTTTCCTCTTTTGTGTTTTTTTTTTTTTTTTTTTTTTTTAATGTGGTTTAGATTCAGCAATCAACACACACTCATCTGGATATCTCACTTTTTCCGTTGGGTTTAACTGAGGAGAAAAGTAATGGAACAATTGCTCTTGTGGATGATTCTGAGGATCCTGGAGCCAATGTATCAAACATACAGCTTCAGCAGAAAATTTCAAGTCTGGAGATGAAACTCAAAGTCTCTGAAGAAGAAAAACAGAGAATTAAAAAGGTATATTTACATTTGCCTAAAAAATAAATGTTTGAATTGCAGATACTGGAAATACGATATGATCCCAACTTCTGATTAAAAATTCAGCAGTGGAAAAGCTATTATGCTGTGTGGCTATAGGTTTAAATCAGTCATACAAGCTTATCACTTAACGAAAGTCTTTGATAAGAAATTTCTAGTTTTAAAGGTGTACTTTCAAAGATATGAACATCTTGTACTAGATTTTTTTTTTTCGCTAATGAATGCTTTCCTTCTGGTTTATTTTTATTTACTTTGAAAGCAGGTAGTATTGTATTTCTTATGTAGGTTAGAAGATTTGTAATATTCGTTTGTCCCTATGAGAAGTCAGATATGATGGGATATTTGACAAGATTACTTAGAAATACAGCTATTTTAGTAAATTATTTATGTGTTCTCATTTCTGTTTCCTACAAATATCTCTATAAAAAGACCTTAGCAAATTTATAGAAAGTATAGGTAGAGTGTTGTCTACAATTAGTTTAGATGCTTTTATTTATTTATTAGCATGAATAATTTTAGTGTTATAGCAGTGTTAGTGTTATAACAGTGTTTGATATTGGTCTGGGAATGAGAGTGAAGCATACATTTTATAATATTGTTGAACTTTGAAAACCATACTTCCGGTGGGTTCTTTCCTTACCAAATATTTTCTAATATGTTCATTGAAAAAACTGAATATATTTTATGCCTTTAAATATTACAAAATTTATGCTTGGACTTTTTTCTTTCAGGATGTGGAATCATTGATGGAAAAACATAGTGTCTTGGAAAAAGATTTCCTTAAAGAAAAAGAGCAAGAGGCCATTTCTTTTCAAGATAGATACAAAGAACTTCAGGTAAAAACAGTGAATTATAAATTTAGTATGTAGGCCTTTTGATGAAGCGTGTAATATAACTTCAAAAAGAGCTCAATGAATACTTTATGAATGAAGCATCAGATACTTGCTTAAATATGTAAAATACTGACTAACGTGTGAAATTAATGACAAATGCCATTTTGAACAGTACGAATCTCTGAGAAGCCCTGCAGGTTAGCTGTTTGAGACTCAGTCTGGCGAAAAATATTCTGTTTCTGATGATTTTCTTAATTTGGAAATTAGACATTCCAATTTTTCTTATTGTGATTACATTTGAAAAGCTTAGAATCGTATAAACACCAACCTGAGATATTTAACCTTTTTCATAAATTGTTTGTAATCAATGTTTCCTCGTCTTCTCCTCGAATTTCCTTAACAAACTTGTTTCTTCTGCAGTCTTTCCCATCCCAGGAAATAGCAGTTCTGTCTTTCCAGTTGCTAAAGCTGAAACCCACATTTATTCCTTTTTGTGCTTACCCCATGTCTGTTCCTTAAGCAAAACCTGTTGGCTCTACCTTCAGAATATCCAGGTTTCGACTGTTTGTCATTATGGTCACTGCTGCCAACCTATTCTAGGCCATCCTTATTTCTCCCTTGGAATACTGAAGTATCTTCTATTCTAATCTTTTTTTTTTTGTTCTTCTCTTCTTTTTTGCGGTACGCGGGCCTCTCACTGTTGCGGCCTCTCCCGTTGCGGAGCACAGGCTCCGGACGCGCAGGCTCAGCGGCCACGGCTCACGGGCCCAGCCGCTCCGCGGCATGTGGGATCCTCCCGGACCGGGGCACGAACCCGTGCTCCCTGCATTGGCAGGAGGACTCTCAACCACTGCGCCACCAGGGAAGACCCCTTCTATTCTAATCTTTTTGCTTCTGTCATTGCTCACTTACAGACCATTCTCCACATGGCAGCCACTGTGATCTGTTTAATAGTTAAAGCTGCTCATGTCATTTCTCTGCTCGGAAACCTTCAGTGGCTTCTCACCTCACCCAAACTAAAAGCCAAGTAAGTCCTTAAAAGGGTTTGCAAGGCCCTCCATTTTTTTGTGTCCCTTCTCCCTGTCTTTTCCCTGACTCTCTCTTCAGTCATTTTGCTTTATCCCTATGTCTCGAGCCCTCATCCCTCAATTTTCTGCATTGTTTACTTTTTTATATCATTCAGGTCTCTGTGCAAATATCACCTTATCAAGGGAGACCTTTCCAAACAATGCTGACATCCCCTACCAGCCTTCCCATATTCTGCTTTATTTTTCTCCATAGCACTTTTCACATCTGACAAACCATGTATTTACTTGTTTATTTGTCTAGATTGTTTAAATAGTCTCCTAAGTGGCCTTCTTAGCTTCTGCCTGTGCTCTTCTCCCTTAATGAGTCTTTTTTTCAGCAGGTGGAGTAGTGTTTTTTAAAAATGTGAGTCAAATCATTTCCCAACCTCAATTATCATTCTCCTTTCAGTGTAAATCTTCTGGCTTCTCCAACTTTTCCAGCTCACCCCCAGCTATTTACTTAAACTAAATTCATAATAAGGTCCAGGCGAATGTGTGAGTCTGTGTTACTGAGGGCATTCCTTGCCTGTTGGAGTGGTGAGTGGAGGGAAACAGTTTGTGATTCATTCAGTTTCTCTGACTGGAATGCTCTTCCTGCAGATATCTGCATGGCTTTGTTTAAAAAATGTAAAACTTGAAAACAAGGAAAAGAGTGTGCAGTATGTTCTTTCAGTGTCCTATGAGGGCATTACTTACTAGACCTACTCAAGGATTATTTAAAAGAATGTAGTACTCACTGTGAATGTGACTCACTGTTTACTATTGATTGAAAGTCTCAGTTGTATTGACATTACACGTTAATTAATTTTTTCCACAGAAGAGGTGCAAATAATATCTCTGTTAGGATTTCAAAGAATAGTGTTTATTGACCTGTAAGACATTCATTAGACATTATCTCCAACTAGCACTCTTGCTTGGTCGAACACTCCATTATTTAAATTTTCTATTCGTATGCCTATTCAAATGCTCTTTGAACCAGTCTTAACATCTGATTCCTTCTGTTAACATAAATGATTCTTTTATTAATAAAGAGTAGTATAAGTCTTTGATGTGTTTCATTTATATTTATATGAGTCACATTTTAACTTTTTGAAAATTGTACTTTTTAACAACTCTCAGTGAACCCTAGTTTCGTTGCTCAAATGCTACCTTCTTGTGGAAGCTTTCTTTGACTGTGTTATAGAAAATAAGAACCTGTGTACATGCTAGCCCCCTTTCTTTGCTTTTTTTACCCCCTCCTCATAGCAATTGTTATTTTATTTTGATTTGTTTATTTGTTCTTTTACCCCCACTAGAGTGTAAGCTCCATGAGATTGGAAACTTTCCAGTGCCTAGAGCAATACTTGGCATGTAATGTGGGCTCAATTAATACTCTTGAATTAATGGATGAATTCACTAATATAATGCACCCTGCTGCCCAAGGGCTAATTACTTTGTGTACAGCCACATTTATAGCCCTATACTTGGAATTAGGGTGCTTATTGGAAGGTTCAGTACTGATTACTGGGACTTTGTGTTTTCTTCTCTCTACATCGAGTGACTTATTCTGGGCCCGTTAGTAAGACAGATACCTTTGCAAATTCGGTTTCTCAGTCTGTTAATGGGAACAATAACATACCTGAGAGACCACCTAACACCTGATATACAACACTTTGAGCTTTCCATAGTGAAAACCAATATAAATGCCTAGTGACATTATCATTGTTGTCTTACTGCTTTTACTATTAATAGTGGTAATCTAAGAGTAACAACTTGAGTCTTCAAAACTAATATTCAATTTAAAATATACTTTCCTTTTACTAGAAACAGTACGTCTCAAGAAAACATTTTTTAGGTGATTTTACTTCAGTACCAAAAAGGACCTGTCTCCTTTTTATACTATGTGGAAAAAAAGAGTAAACTAACTTAGGGAGTATTTTATCACCTTGGCTAAATAAGTGATAGAAAAGTGTACTAGGCGTTCTAATAGCCAAATTGAACTCAAAGGCAGGCACACTGTTTAGTTTCTATGTCCCTGCTGGGTGAGGGTAGAAGTCTGGGTTTAGCATTTTGGCCTTTGCTCATAGAGCTAGAGATGGGATCACATTTTTTTTTCCGTGGGGTTTGGCTCTCATAGAGCACTTATTATCTACCACTTGTCTGTTCTGCTAGGTTGCCCCTTTTGTGGACCTTTGGGTGGAGAGGGATAGCTTTTCTTGGGGCTGTTTGTGTTTGTGCCCATTGGCATTTCCTGGTTGCTGGTCATTCCAGTACCCAGTTTGGGATATAGGCGGCTAAAAGAAAAGTCACAAAATTTGCTGCTGTGTCATTCCTTGGTTCCTCAAGTCCCCAGGTGGTCTGCTTTCTTGTCCCCCTTTGCAGTCTTCTTACATTTGTTTTAAAGATAATGTCCAGGTCTTTTAGCTGTACTTCTTGAGAAAAATAGGAAGGAATGCATCTATTTCATCTTAGTCTAGAAGTGAAATAAAAAGGAACATTTTAAATATTCTTTATTGTAGCTACAGCAGAAAATTAATTCAACCTTAAAATACATTAATCTAAAGCAGGTATTTTGAGTAAAGTTTTTAAGGCAAACAGCTTAAGTAATCAACTCATAGAGGCCTGTAGATAGAAGAGGGGAAAATAAAAATATGCATAACTCAGTTTGTGAGATAATCCATAAATCTCTATATCTGCTTTATACTTACCAAGTTTGTGCATAAATAGGTATATGTGTTAGACTTTCTGGAAATGTATTTTTAATAAATATATTTAAATTGTATTGTACCTACCTGATCATTAAGACTTTAGAAAATCTTGACCTTCACTGTTTGACCTACTTTATGTAATTCATTTCTTTCTGGGAATGTAGCCTTTTTTAAAAACTGGTACAAAGTTGGTTCTATCTAATAATTTCTTAGGAATAGGAGATGTGATTAAATTTGTGAGTATCAAAGGAGGCCACTCTATGCTAAATATATGTAGGATGAAATTTTAGCAAAAGTGAGTTTTTAAATCATGAAAATATATATTAAATTTCTTGCTTGAATTATGGTCTGCAAGTCATCCCTCAGATATTTGAAAGTTAATATATTTATCATGTATTTTCTGTAGACTATGGCAATCTACATATTTTTTATATTAAGGCATATATAGCATACAGGTCTTCTAAATATTTGTGGAGCTTAATGAAATAGAAAAAGTTTTCTGCTAGTTTTGATGACAGGGATAATATATTGGTGCCTGCCTCTCTATGGTATCCTAAATAAAGCAAAATATCCAGGAGTACAAAAGATAGTCCTGATAAGACTGGATTAAATTGACTGGGAAGCCTTTCTCCTTAAAAAAATGTTAGTATGCTTGTATATTTATAAGAATAATAGGTTTATTGTGGAAAAGGTGGACAATACAGAGAAAAAAAAAGCAAACAAAATTCATACCTATTCATCACCATGAAAAATCCAAGTATTTTCATGTGATATCAAAATATAGTGCTCGCATTTTCAATTTTGTAAAGAAATCTACCTCTGCTTAGACCAGTGTTGGGTGTGCTTTTGTCAATATTTTAATCTGACACGAGATGGAGTAATTAATAAATGGAATGTTTGTAAAACCCTTAAAACTTTTTTTAAAGAGCAACATTAACTATTACAGAGAATTCTAACAGTGTGGTTTTATGTGATACGGTCTAATTACCAGGTTAGGTGGAAGGGTGTGAATGTGCCCATAACAGAAGGAAATAAGGAATACCGTGAACTCTGCAGTGCAGTGGGGGTATGCACTACCTCTCCTTTCCTGTGCTATCCAGGGTGTGAGCCTAAGCAGAGGAAGAAAAGGGAATCGTGCTCCATGTGTCAGTGGTAGCTATTTAAAGGACTTTTCATGAAACATGAATAGAGAGCTCATCTTAGTACAACTTGGATGCCAGTCTCTTTTGTCTTTTGTCTCTGACTCTCATAGCAAGTATATCCACACCTGTGATGAGCGCTGAAGAGACTTGGAAGGTTCTCAGACTGTACGTTTCATACTGTGACCACATTTTAACAAGTTTAATTAATAGATGCAGCTGATTGTTAAATTATCATCTCTGATAGTTGTTGGTATTGGTAGCTATGGCTAGTTTTGGGAATTTACTGTACAAACTTTTTAAAGGTTGGGTCTGTGCTTCCAAAATGCCATTTCCTATTGAAATGTCTCTTAGTTATGTTGATTATTTAGTTTGAGAATTTAACTTAAAAAAAGTGATGTAGAAACACAGTGTTTCAGAGGACTTTAAATTGATCTCATAAATGGATTTATACTGCTTCAGAGTATTATCTGTGTTCTGTTGCCGATTGCAAAGGTCACATTACGTCATTTTGAATAGATACTATTCTCAACATTTTTGTGTGTTTTAAAGTGAATACTAGTCAGGTGTCGGAAAGTTGGGCCCTTAGCCAGAGACTACTGTAGTAATTATGCTTTATGGCATTAGAGCAATGGCTTGATACCTTGAACATTTAACTTGATAACCTGGTATGTGAGCAATTAATCCGTTCTGCATAGGTAACCCCAAATGTAGTTGAAGTCCTACTTAGTAGTAGAGAATACTGAAAGAAATACAAATTACGCATAGCTTGAAGATATCCTGTTTATTCACTTGTCTTTAAAAATGATTATCCATATTCTGAGAAAGGGGGGAAAAATGAAAGGAAAATAAAGATTTTATGTTTGGGTTTCAAAACGTGAGTGGAAGAAGTCACTGCAGATGTGGTGGAAGTAGCAAGAGAAGTAGAATTAGAAGAAGAGCCTGAAGATGTGACTGAGTTGTTGCAGTCTCATAATAAAACTTGAAGGGATGAGGTGCTGCTTCTTTTGGTTTAGCAAAGAAAGTGGTTTCTTGAGATGGAATCTGCTCCTGGTGAAGATGCTGTGAAGACTGTTGAAGGACAACAAAGGGTTGAGAATGTTACATAAACTGAGGTGGTGAAGTAACAGCAGGGTTTGAGAGGATTGACTCCAAGTTTGGAAGAAGTTCTGCTGTGGGTCAAACGCTATCAAACAGAATTGCATGCTACAGAGAAATCATTTGTGAAAGGAAGAGTCAGTCTTCGTGGCATACCTCACTGCTGCTTTATTTCAAGAAACTGCCACGGCCGCCCCAGCCTCAGCAAGCACCACCTCGATCAGTCAACAGCCATCAATACTGAGGCAAGAGCCTCCACCAGCCAAAAGATTAGGACTCACTGGAGACTCAGATAGCTAGTATTGTGCGTTTGGAATCAAACCCACAGGATCTCCCAGGCATGCCTGTATACAGATGGTAGTGTACTAAATAAATGCACTTTTGTTATTTATTTAAAAAATTCACCTCCCCCCTTCCTTTTTGAAGCATGTTTCTTGGAGGCCCTTCCATAGTGGTTCATTAAGAGAGTCCTTATTTTTTCTTATTATGGGTATCTAAATATATTATTCCATTTTCTTTTATTATAAAGTATTGCTTAATTTCATCTACTCTTCTTTTAATTTCTTATTCTTTAAAGTCAAATAATTTTACTGTAATATGTCCTGGTATTGGTCATTCTCGGTTGATTTCCCTACATTTCCAATGTGTCCTTTAATATACATATATAGTTTCCATTCCTCCTTCTAAATGTCAAGGAGTTTTTTTTTTTTTTAATTGACTATGAATTAATCATTGTTAAAGCTAGGTGACTGCTTTAAAATTTTATTTATTTATTTATTTATGGCTGTGCTGGGTCTTCGTTTCTGCGTGAGGGCTTTCTTTAGTTGTGGCACGCGGGGGCCACTCTTCATCGTGGTGCACGGGCCTCTCACTATCGCGGACTCTTGTTGTGGAGCACAGGCTCCAGACGCCCAGGCTCAGCAGGCCTAGCCGCTCCACGGCATGTGGAATCTTCCCAGACCGGGGCACAAACCTGTGTCTCCTGCGTCTGCAGGCGGATTCTCAACCACTGCGCCACCAGGGAAGCCATACTTTATCACTTTCATAATGTCTTTTAACTCACTTTGAAATTCAAGGGTAGAAATTAAAACTTCTTTTTAAAATATATATTTCTGCTGTGCTTTTATTTTATGTAGGGCTTTCATACTGTTCTATCTATCTATCTATATAAAACATTGCATAGCATTTGACATAATTTTCTGTTATTTGTTTTTCTTTTGAGGTATGCGGGCCTCTCACTGTTGTGGCCTCTCCCGTTGCGGAGCGCAGGCTGCGGACGCGCAGGTTCAGCGGCAATGGCTTATGGGCCCAGCCGCTCCGCGGCACGTGGGATCTTCCCAGACCAGGGCACAAACCCGTGTCCCCTGCATCGGCAGGTGGACTCTCAACCACTGTGCCACCAGGGAAGCCCCTGTTACTTGTTTTCATGTGAAATTAGTTTTCTTGATCTTTTTAACTGGAGGAGTGATTTAAGGCAGTTTTTTCCCCCCTCATAATTGTATAGTGGTCTAATGTTTCTGTCAGATTAAAAGGATGTGACAACATTTGTAGATTTTCTGACTCTTCCCTTCTTTCCCTTTGACTTGATCTTCTTTTCCTTCCTTGTTTTGTTGTTTCTGGCTTGGTCAGTTTGGAGTCTGTTCTCAGCTTTTTCTCCTCAATGTGGGGCTTTCTCTTGCAAGTATTTAGAGTTTATTGGACCCAGTGTATCCTGGGCCATTGATACCTTACTGAGGACCACTTGTACTTATTGGAATGTTAGGCTCCTCTGTCTTACTTGCTGTCCTCATATTGGCCTGCTGACCTCTCTGGTGAGTATCTGTTAGCTGTTTTGGAGTTCTCATGTCTGTCTGAAACACTGTTGCTTTCATCTTTCCTCTTGCCCAGATTCTGATGCCTTGCAGGTCTTGAGACTGTTCTTGGTTTATTTTTACTTGCTTATATTCTGGTATTCACAGAGATACTGTGACATGTATTTTTGTGATAGATAATGAATATGAGCTTTTGGTCCTACTTTTTTAGGTGCTCTATGTGTTTTTGTGAGGGAATTTTGAGAGATCTGAAAACTGTACCATCATTACTGCCATATTCCCAGTATTCTTTCACTGTTAATTGTTATTAAAGGGAATTATCTGGGATAGCAAAGGTTAAACATATGCTTTCCCCAAGGATATTTACCTCTTTATGAAATTAGTACTAGATTGTAGGGAGCTGTAGGTCTCAATGTTGCTTAATAAAATTTGAGGGTAAAGACCGTGTCTTATTCATTTTTACATACTATTGCTTGGTACTTGTAGGTGCCTGTGAGAATTATGGAAGTGAAGAAGAAAAAGTCTAGAGAATAAAAAAAAAACTACTACTTTATTCTTTGTTTTCATCTTCAGTTATGTAGAAAGTCAGTTATATTCCTTTTTCCTGATTGTCACTGAATTTCGCATGCTTCATTCTATTTTTTCAAGGGAAGTAAAAAAAACTGTAAACAACTAATTTGAGGAGGAGGGTGTTTACAAGGGTATCTAAATGGCTGCTACTTATTTGATTTTTTTTGTCTTACAACATATAACTTGAATTAGTACCTTTTTACCTGTATCTGTAGATACAGGTCACCAACATCATGATTGATGTTCCTAATAAGGACCTTAAGTCATTCCCTCCCCCCTGCAAAATATTAATTATCTTGAGAATAAATGCTTAAGTTTTATACTGTTTCCCCTCGTTCATTATCTTTATTCCCTAACTTAGGTGTTATAACCTTTCCCTAACTTAGGAGTTAGCAGCTTTTTCTTTTAAATGAGGGTCATTTTTAGCAAATAAAAATGATATACTTTTCCAAAATGAAAACAGCTTAAACTCTTGTTCATAAAAACACTAGATTTTTGGATACAGTTTAACAATAACAATACTGTAAACATTTTAGGAAAGCAACCCCCCCATTTTATCATCCAAATATGCAGTTTTTAGAAAAACAAAAACTTTTTTTTAGTTCTACCAGTGGGAAAAATGTATACTTTAACAATTGGATTATTTGTTCCTAAGTAACAGTAGTAATGAGAAAATTGACTATTCAGTTTCAAAGAATACCAAGATTGGGGACATTATTGAGAATTGACAATGTAGGTATACCTTTTGGAAATTTCATGCTGGTTCATATTCTGAAAGTATTATGTCATTTTTATCATTCCTGTTCTAATAATTCAGAAAATCAAGTTCTTTTATTTATCGAAACTAAATTGAATAATTTTGAAGTCATTAGAAGAATACCATCTTCAGTTCTACAGGCTAATTGACTGTTGTGAAAATGGTTTTCCTTCCTTATACAATAACGGAAATTTAGAATGTTTGCTAGCACCTTCACAGATTTAAGATAACATAGATTTTTAAAGATACACCATCAATTTGATAATAGATTTTGAGGGGACAGAAGAGATAACATTTCCTAATTTCAGAAATCTTAAAGTGTGATGAAATATGCATCTTAGATTTGATTCAATATGTAAAATGACTTTTTTTGTGTTCCAAATAAGTTTCAACATATTTAGAAATTTTAAGTAGTTTAGTTAGAAATGTAAAATATTTAAAAAACAAAAAAAATCAAGTAAACTGTTTTGGCTAGTTTAAACGAACCTTCAAATATTATAGTAAATAGAAAATAAAGGGTTTTAAACTTGCTTTTAAATTTAAAAATAGTTTTCTCAATTTAAATGAATTACCTTCATTAAAGAGAAGATTTTCTGCAAAAAAACACAAATTTGTACAACAAACTGGATTGAGTCTACCTTAAACTTAGGAACCTAAATTCTCATAATATGATTCTGCATAAAATTTCTTCAGCAAGCATGTATTATTGAGTGGCCAAAAAGTTCGTTTGGGTTTTTCTGTAACGTTAATAATGCATACAGAAAAACCCGAACAAACTTTTGGGTCACCCAATACTTTTATATATTCATTTGGTCTTAAAAGTTTTACTCATTTTTAATTGTGAGTGATTCAAGGCGGAATGCTAATTTCAGAGCCATAATTTCTTTTCAAGTTAGATAGTACATGACCCCTTGTGAGCTATACTAATGCAAAGGTTTATATGAGCACATTTCAGAGATGGTATAGAATTGTCATTATGATTCTTATTCTGTGACATTGAATTTGATCTTTAACTTGTCTTATACATTTAAATAACTTTTAAAATTGTCTTTTCAGGATCATGTAATTTGGTAAAATATAATTTTAATGTTTATTTATAGTAATCCCATTTACTATTATGATGTTTGTAAGCACATTTGTCACATTAGGAGTGCATGTTTTACCTTCTTTACTAGATTGTAAATCGTCCAAGGAGAATTCTTAGAGTGCACACAGATTTTTTGTACCCAGTAAATGTTTTTGAGCAGTGCTTAGTGATAGATTTTTGTGTGTGTGCATGTAATGGTATTGCCAAAAAATAGGAAAACATGGGCTTATAATGTGGCTAAGCCTCATTCTCATCCAGTGGTGAGGCAAACCTGTTATTTTTGAATACTCTAGTTTACGATCTCAAGGGATGTATTTACTGTATTTTCTTACTTATCTGAGGTCAAACTCTGACCTCAACCATTCTAGAACAAAGCCACAGACCTCACCAGTAAATGAAAAGACTGGTTTGAAGCAAATTCTTTAAAAATCCATGTATAATACTTTATTTGGTAGGTAAGTCATGGTGCCTTTTTCTCTCTCAACCGGATAGTTGAGTATATAGTAATGGAGAAAAGATGCATGTACACTCACAGCAGCCAGAAATGAATGTTGAAGGAGAAGACACACCCAAATTGAAGCAGGATTAGGTGGCTCCCAGGGTGTATATGTTTTCTATCTATTTCTTTAATGATCTTAAAAGTTTAGACTTTTCTCAGGCAGAAACATTTAATGTGGAAAGCGGTGACTAAGGCATATTTGCTACATGTTAATAGATAAGAATTGCTTTGAAGAGCTCTATCTCCTTTTCTCTTTGAGTGTTTACTTGCTGAGAAGGGTGTGTGTCTTTATTCTATCTGAAGGAGGAAAGATATTGTGATTTGGAAAGGAATTTACTATCTAAAACCCTTTAACAATACAGAGAATAGTGGCCACAATCTGAAACTTTGGAAAGATGAGTATGTGGAATAAATGCTTTCTGAGCATTTTGTGATTGGTTTAACTTGCTCGTTCCTACTTCATCTTCTTGATTTAGCTCAACGGAAAGGCCACTTCTTTAGATAACCTTTTTCTGATTTCTCTGGCTAAAGTAGTTTCTGCTCCCCCTAACCCACTATTATTTTATTTTCCTCAAAGTACTTAGCAGAATCTTGTTTATGTATTTATTGTTCGACTATTCCTCCTTTTTCTCAGAATGTAAGTTACTGTAAGGGGAGACATTATCTGTCTTTTAAAATTATTATATTATCAGTTCCTGGAATAGTGCTTGGCACATAAAAAAAATGTAGGTTGGTTGGCTGGTTGACTGAAATGGTTGGTGGCTTGTGCAGTTCTATGGATTTAATGAGTCTCCACTTCCCCCATGCTCAAATTCATGTTGAAGCCCTAACCCCCAATGTGATGGTATTTAGAGACGGTGCCTTTGGGAGATCCTTAGGTTTCAGTGAGGTCGTAAGGCCGGAGCCCTCATGAAGGCATTAGTGCTCTTATAAGAGACATCAGAAAGCTAGGTCACTCTCTTCCCCTTGGCATGTGAGGACACAGCTTGAAGGCAGCTTTCTCTAAGCTATATGCTGGAGAGAAAGCTCTCTCTAGAAACCATTCATACTGGCACCTTTATCTTGGATTTCTAGCCTACAGAACTGTGAGGAAATAAATATCTGTTGTTTAAGCCACCGAGCCTATGATATTTTGTCATGATAGCCTGAGCAGACTAAGACGTGGAGTTTATAGGTGTTTTGTAATCAACGCTATAGTGTACTTCAGTCATTGTCCATTTAATGTTCCCTGTTGTGAGCCATCTCTAGGCTAAAATTAAGTTGGATTCAAGTTTTAAAAAGATAAAAGTAAAGTACTTTTAATTTCATATTAAAAAAGCTACTTAAGGAATTTATGGTTTTTGAAAGAGGTTTTTGTGATAAAAGTATTAGGAAATGTATATTTTCTTTTGAGCCTAATACCTGTATTATCCTTGTATTCTATTAAATAACATCTTATAAGAAAATCTTTGGTTTTAGTTGTAGATACAGAGTAGAGAGCATTTTAATAATGAAAAATAAATATAAATATGCTACCTACTCCATCTGCTTCTAAAATTACAGACTAGGTGCCAGGGAGTTTCATAAGTTATGGCAGTGTCTGAAATCACAGAATAGCACGAAACCTCCAGAATCTGAAAATGCAGCCTTCATGGCAAACACTAACCTGCTCTTTACTGATAGGAATTATGGATGTGGCAACAGCTCAGGTCCTGCTTCTGCTTTAAGACTTCACCAAGGAAGGACCTCATACATTTTTAAAATCATTGTCCCCTCTTATGCTTTCAACTTCCTGAGACTTTTTCCTCCTATCATTTCAGACTTGTTCCCCACTTGGCTTTTGAACTTTCCCCTATTTTGTTATAGTTTCTTTTACACAAGTAATACGCTTCCGAGATAGTTTCTTATCTTTTTTTTAAATACGTGTACATTTTATATGTGTCTAAGTATACTTTTTCTGCCTTCCTTATTATTTCTTCCGTCTTATAAATTTTCTTTTGCTCTTTTTCTTAAAACATAATTTTTCTAGCAACACAGTCTAGTACAATAAAAAATTCTCATAGAGAAACCTGTAACTCTGTGAAAGTTGCTTTTAATTTCATACCGTAGAGCTAACAATGTTAAAACAGATACTATCAGTTTGTCTTCTAGAATATTGTATAAATTTATACTTTTACCAAGAAATAATGAGTGTGCCTATTTTGCCACATCCTTGCCTACACTATGTATTATTACCAGTCGTTTTGCCAATTAGAGAAGTAAGACATATCTCTTGCTTTTTTAATTTTCATTTTTATATTAGTATGTATGATTTTTTTCCTTATGCTATTGATCATTTTCATTTCATCCCTGAATTTTATGTATTTCTCCTTTTTCCATTAAAAAATTATGGAAATCTTTATATATGAGGGTTATTTACACTTTGCCATATAGTATGAGGATTATTTTCTGTTTGAACATTTAGATATTTAATAGGGCTATGCTTCTTTTTTTTTTTTTTTAAGCTAATCTTACCTATTAATCTTCCAGTTAGATTTTAAAATCATTAAACCAGTTAAATTTAAAAAGAAAACCCTGTTGGGATTTTGATAGAAATTTCATTAAATTTTTAGATTTATATATGGAAAATTGACATTATTCTGTATATTAAATCATTCTATTTAGTGGATATGTTTCTCCATTTATTCCAAACTCCTTAAATATCCCTCAGTTGAGTTTTATAGTTTTCTTTTTATAGCTCCTGGACATTTACTGTTAACTTTTTCCTAAAAATTGTTAAAGAGTTTTTGTTGTTTCATGTATAGTAATATACTTGTTATTTAGAATCAGATTTCCTATAATCTCACTATGGCTTTCAGTCTTGAGAGTTAAAAGCCTTTTAGCACCTAGAATTGCTATCGATTTTGCACCTGAATTCAGTGCAACAAGCTAGAATATGTATACTCTCCCAGAAACTGTGTCACACAATGAAGATAGAAACGTAATTTCATTGGGAGAATGAATGAAAGAATAAATGTAAGCAATTGCCATACAGTCTGATGAGGTTTAGAATGGAGATAGTATACTAAGTATGCAAGATCATAAAGGAGAAAAAGTCATTAGAATTTAGATTCAGAAGATTAACAGGTCTTTGTCAGGTCGTCAATAGGGAAGGGAAGTCTTGTAAAGCAGGGGTCCCCAACCCCCCGGGAACTGGGCTGCCCAGCTGGAGGTGAGTGGCGGGCGAGCAGGCGAAGCTTCATCTGTATTCACAGCTGTTCCCCATCGCCCGCGTTACCACCTGAGTTCTGCCTCCTGTCAGATCAGCGGCAGCATTAGATTCTCATGGGAGCATGAACCCTACTGTGAACTGCGCATGCGAGGGATCCAGGTTGCGCGCTCCTTGTGAGAATCTAATGCCTGATGATCTGAGGGGGAGCTGAGGCGGTGATGCCAGCGCTGGGGAGCGGCTGCAAATACAGATCATCATTAGCAGAGAGGTCTGACTGCACAGAGACCGTAAGAAATCAACTGCTTGCAGACTCGTATCAAAGCACTATCAGTGAGTGGCAAGTGAAAACAAGCTCAGGGCTCACAATGATTCTGCATTATGGTGAGCTGTATAATTATTTCATTATATATTACAATGTAATAGTAATGGAAATAATGTGCACGATAAATGTAATGTGATTGAATCATCCTGAAACCATCCCCTCCTCTGCCACCTCCTGTCCATGGAAAAATTGTCTTTCACGAAACCGGTCCCTGATGCCCAAATGGTTGGGGACTGCTGTTGTAGAGGGAGGGACATGTGCAAAGTCCTGCAGGTATGAAATAACATGACCTGTTTGAAAAATAGGTAGTCCTGGCGTTTCAACAGTGAGGGTATCTGGTTTGGTATATTAGCATAGGATATGAGGGGGAGGTGTTTTAGTAGCAGAATCTGAAAAGGCTGCTGCGGGCTGTCAAAAAGCTTTTGGTAGTTGAGTGGCACTGAACATATTGGTGTTTTGGAAAGATGTTTCTTGTAGTTGATAGGTTTGAGTTGGAGGAAGATGCATGGAATTAGGGAGATCTCTTCAGAAACATTCCGAGAGGAATGTGATGGAGGTCTTACTGAGGTGGAGAAATACAAATAAAGATGGAGAGGAGGGAGAGATATTAGAAGACATTTAGGCGGAAAAATTTAGAGAATTTAACTGTTGGAAGTGAGGAAGAGGAAGGATGACTTGGTTTTCAAGTTTGCAAAATTCTCTAGGTTCTAATTCATAAACTTTCCTTGTAAAACTTAAAATGTATATATAGTTCATAAATATTGATGGTTTCATTTACCCTATAGCAAGTCAGTAACAGCAATGTAATATGAAATTGGTGGGGTCAGGGACTGTTAGAAGTGGACATATACTCTCTATTTGCATTTAATTATTAAATCCTCTTGCTTTTCTTCCTCAATCTCTCAAATCCTTAGTGCTTTTTCCCTCAGTAATGCCATTATGCTCGCCTAGGGAGCAGTCATCTTTGACTCGTATTACTACATGTGATTTTATTTCGCTCCAATTCAATATCCATGCTGACCCAGAATAATTCTTAAGATCTGATCATTTTATCCTCTGTCTTAAAATCCTCCAGTGGTTCTCTCTTTTCCTTCAGTTTAAGGCCAGCCTTTGAAAAACATCAAAAAGTCTCATTTTTCTTACTTGTAAACTAGGAGTAATAATAATAATACTTCCTTTTTGGGTTATTGTGAGGATAAATGTGTTCATGTTCTGAAGTGTTTAAGAACAGTGACTGGAACACAGCACTATATAAATGTTGATTCATGTTATTTTTATTACTTGTTTAGCATCTTAACTTTCCATCTAGACTGTAAGAACCATGAGGTTTGAGATGAAGTCTGTCTTTCTTTGGTATTACGTTCTGTGTTTAGCACAGAATATAGTGATATTAAGTGCCTAATACATAGTCATTTTATGTATGAATTAATATCATCTGGAAGCATGATAACAAAGCATTCAAAAACTTTAAAGAGCCAAGGTTGAATTGTACTATTTGTTATAATGTAGTAGTAGAATAAATGTTCATAGTATCCTGCCTTGCTAAAAAAAGGACCAATTGCATTTAATTGCTTGTGTTGTAAGATAGCAGCTCTGAAATGCTGTTTATTGTTTCAAGAAAGATGTTAGATAAATAGGGAGTAAAATAAAGTGATGGATTACGTGTAAACAGAAAAGGAGAACAATGGCAACATTGGATTATTAACTAAAAGTAATAGATATCTTAACATCTGATATTTTATGTAAGAAAAAGTTGATCTACCATAGGTTTTAAGTGTACTTTTTCTCCTGAAATGGGTGAGAAACAAGTTTGTTCATATGTACATTCATCCAAGGAATATGTATTAGATGCCTTCTATGTGCCAGGTACTGTTTTAGATGCTTGATACATTAAAGGAAAAACAACAACAGCAGCCAGTTGCTGTTCACGGAACTTACATTTTAGTGTATGAAAGAGAGTATTTAATAAATAAAAAGTAAGTTAATTTTGAAATAGAAAGTAAGTGATGAAAAAATAGAGCAAGTTAAGGGGGATCGGGAGTACTGGGAGAACGAAGAGTAGATCACAATTTTAAATGCAGTGATCAAGGTTTCATTTAAAATGTGACTTTTGAGCAGAGACTTAACGATGGTGAGGAGTGAAGATATTAGCCCTGGAGAGCAGCCAAATGAAAATGCTCTGAAGTGGGGACCTACAAGAGCAGTGTGGCTGGAGCAGAATGAATGAGGGAATGTAGGAAATGAAGTCACCTCACAGTAGAGGTGGAGCAGGGGATGGGGAGGGCTTGATGACTGACTTTTATTTTATTTTTATAGAAGTGTTCCATTTTACATTTTAAAAATATATGGATATCATCACATTTTGTTTAAAGAGTGTGCCGCGGTAAGAAGTATTGTAAGCAGTAACAGACTTTATGTTCTGCAAGATAGGATGCCTGTTGTCATTCCAGAGCATATATATTCTTCTTTGCAAACTAAGCCTGGTCAGCAGCAGTAACATTCTTTCTTCCTTAATCAGTGACTCAGATATGGCTCAGCACACTCTTTGTTTCAGCCTTTGTAGTCTCAAATATTTTTGTGGCAATCCATATTTTTCTCTCCAGTGAACCTCTCATTTTTTTCCTCTGTGCCATTTCTCTAAGTACACATAGTCTGCTTAGAATTAAAATACAAATCCATCTTTATTCCTCTACAATTGTGAGATGTGGCTGGGACTTAAATAGGATTAGTTTTTCAGCAAGATTAAACTTGACGGACCATTTGGGATATTTCTTATATATCTTTTGTAGACTTTTAGCAGATTTAATATTTTAATGAGTTTTAAAGCCATTTTCTAAGACAATTTTAAATCTCCACTCTACTTACAGAAAACTTGACAGCTAATTTTTTAAAGAAATAAAAACTGATGAATGAAACATTTTATTGTATACAGAATTCAAAGGATTCCCTTGTATCATATATCCTTGTTAATGTAGAAGCATTCTACTAATTTGTATTCTCTAGGTTTGCTTTTTTTTTTAAGAATATTTTATTTTATTTTTGGCTGCATTGGGTCTTTGCTGCGCCGTGGGCTTCCTTTAGTTGCAGCAAGGGGAGGCTACTCTTGGTGGCGGTGCATGGGCTTCTCCTTGCTGTGGCTTCTCTTGTTGCGGAGCACGGGCTCCCGGCGTGTGGGCTTCAGTATTTCTGGCATGTGGGCTCAGTACCTATGGCTCGCGGGCTCTAGAGCGCAGGCTTAGTAGTTGTGACGCACGGGCTTGGTTGCTCCACAGCATGTGGGATATTCCTGGGTCAGGGCTCGAACCTGTGTCCCCTGCCTTGGCAGGCGGATTCTTAACCACTGCGCAACCAGGGAAGCCCTGTAGGTTTACTTTTAAACTTCTGTGCCTTTCAAAGGCATCACAGGTTTAATTGATGTTTTGTATTGCTATCAACCTTTCAAAAATACAGGAAAATTGAATCTTATAGATATTTCCGTCTACCTTGCATCATTATCTAGAGGAAAATATCAGGACTATACTTCAACTCAAATTTCCATTTTGGGTATTTGTAGCTTTGGTTGTTATTTAGTAAGCAAAAAAAAAAATTTACGGTAGTTTTGCATTTGCAACTCATTTCCTTCCACGAAGGTTTTGAGTGTCTTGTTTGATTTTAAACATCAAAGTAGAAAACTATATATTAAATAAAAAATCAGGATCAGGGAATAAATAGATAGAGTGGAATATTAAGACCCAGATAAAATCAGGACGTGTATAATTATTTCTAAACATTTTTTAACATTGAGCTACAGGTTTTATTCTCAGATTACTAATTTTACTCAACAAAAAGGCCAACATTGTAATATATGTAAAGAAAAACTTACTACTCCCTTAAGTGGAAGTTGCATAGAAGTTGAGTAGAATTTGTAGTAACGAGGCCTAAAAATTTGAATGAAGGGCTTGTGCTTAAAAGCAGTATAGTTGTAGAAAGTAAAAAGTGTAGTGAGAGGACAAAAACTTTTTCGAGAGGACAAAACTTTTTCCTCTACCCATACTGATGTTTTGTTTTTCATCTTCTGGAAGAGGCATCACAGTTGCCATATACCAATGACTAACAAGAATTATTATTACTGTTTTCTGTGAAGGTTTTAGATGTGAAGTAAACAGATGCCAATTTTTTTTAACCACCCTTTTTGTTTATAAATGAGTTAGTGGAATTCCATATGTGAATTCCATAAGAAGTATATTCTTAATTTTCATTTTCAGACCACTTTACTATCAGATAATTTTATTGAAAATACATACTTAAAATAGGAAATTTTCCTTCAGTTGGTAGCTTGAAAGTAGAGACTAATGATAAGCTTTAGACAAGGGAAAAGAGAAATGATGGTGTTTGGGAAAATAAATTTTAATCCGTTTACTTTCCACTAACCTCATAAAATTGGTCTTTTCAAAAATAAAGATGCATCTTTCATACCTGGACTCTACATATGGTATTGAATGGAAAATAAAGAAGTCTTCCTGAAATAATACTGAAGAAAGCAAGTTAAAGTGTGAATCAGTTCCCTGTTATGCAAATAATGATTCAGTTCAATGTTGGACTTCAAGGGCCAATAATTTTTATGAAAGTATTACTAAAGCAAGGTGTTTGGGTTGGATTTTAAAGACTATGTCCTTTGGTTGACTTTCTTTCATTTTTTTCATTTCAGAGTACTTGTTTATAGTATTGTGGTATTTATTTCATTTCCTCTAAATTTTTCCTTTTGCATCCCGGCACAAATGTGGACATAGAGTATCTAAAACCTAAAGATGTAATCCATAGGCTAAACTGTTTTTCCACATGCTGTAAACCCTGTTGCATATTCCTAAATGTACTGTGTTTTATTTTATATCATTGAGTTCACATATGCATGGTACACTTTTTAATTGTATAAGAGCTGAGTCAGTAATTAGTGACCAAATGACAGTTATAGATTGTGTATATAGATAGTGTAAATTATTAGACATTTTGAAGAACATTTTGCCTAACACTGAGTTAGTTGCTAACACAATTTAATAGCGTACCTTAATGGGCACATTGCTAGGTGTTGCAGCTAGATTGGTGAATAAGACAGCCAAGGTTATTGCTCTGTGGAGCTTATTACAATCTATTGGGTTATAGGTATTTAGCTACTACCACTTCTTATGCTTCAAAATGTTGCCCTCTTTTTTAAAAAAAGAAAACTTAGTCACGGGAGAAAGTCTTGAAAAGAGAATATTAGTCATCACTAGTAAGGATCATAAAATTGATTTTAGCCTGTTCTTTTTGATTATGTTTTCAATTTCAGCAAAAAAAGTTCATGTTCCCAGGCTAGAATTTATTTTTGTGTTTTCAATTAAGTATCTAAGTCAGAGATATCTGTCAAAGCTGTGATCTGGTAGCTTTAAAATTTATTTAAAAATCAGGAAATATTCTGAGGCAAAGAGAGTCATTCGTAGATTTCTCCTTGTATTTATTTCACCTTGGTCATATAAAAACGGATGAACTGCAAACCAAATACTACTTTCTCACCCCAAAGGCATGTTTAAATACTATCTTAACTCCATGCTTGTGGTTTTTGAGTTGTCAGTAACCTCCAGGATGAATGCTGTGGACTGGTTATTTGCAGCCAACACACCATCCTCCTGACAGAGGTTCATGTGAGGAAAAAAAGTCAGACTGGGTTAAAAGTAAGGACAAAAGAGAAGCAAGTATTGTATTCTATGAAAATGGTGATGATGTTATAGTTTTTGCCATAGCCCTTTTGAAAAATCATTTTTTAAATACTGTGGAAATGCCACAGATTTTGAAATACAATTTTTCCCTTTGTTTTGAAGCCTAGGATTTAGGGGTGATAGTCATAACAAGTTAGTCTGTTTTTGGAAAGGTTACTTTATATGCCACAGTTCTTCACCCAGAGCTAGGAGACAGTTCACTGTTTTTGTGCAATTATATTTGCCCTGATACACTTACTTAATAGGCATAAGAGAGGTAAAAATAGAATCAAATGTTCATTCTACTAAATCAGAAGTTAAATATTTTTCATTAGTGTGATGCTTTCAAGATCATTGTTAGAAACTATGCCCTTTGAAGTGTTTCTCCTTGGGAACATGTTTCAGGGCTTGAAATGAATTCTTACCAACTAACTCCTTTTTTGTTCTAGGAGTGGGTTTTGAAGGATATAAAAAGTATAAGAAGTGGTAACTATTCTTAAAATCTAATATCGGTGATATATGTATATATTATATGTATATAATATTATATGTATATATTATATATCATTATATGTATATAATATAATGATATATGTATATAACATATATATATATAAATATATATATATGACAAGCCAATATGTGATACATTTATAAGATAGGAGTAGAATTTAGTAATTATTTTAGATGGGGTTGCTTAAAGGAATTGTTTATTTCTTTCATAATTAGAAAACAGTGTAATTGAATGTTTTATTAAAATTTGAAAAAATATTTTATAAATTTATTTATATCCTTTATTCAGAAGGAATTCTGCATGGTTAATTATTCTTATTAGGAAATTATAAATCCAAGATGTATAACTAAACTGTACAGATATTCTAAGTAAAATATTATTGACAGAGGTATAGTCACACTAGATGGGATTTATTCCTTCAGTAATGACAAAAATAATTGGTAAATAAAAATTCCAAATTGGAAGATGGTGATACAGACTCTTAAGATACATTTGACATCTGTTGGAGCATGTTAAGAATGACTTTTTTACTGTTTCTATTTTAAGGAAGTAATTGAAAAATTTGGAGGGGATTCAGGAAAGAACCACTAAATACTCAAAGGGAAAATATGACCTAAAAGTATGGAACTTTATCTTGAACTTTTCAGAATATTTCTTTTTAATAATAATGATTAAAAAATACTACCTTTGTATACCTGTATATTACGTTTCAAAGAAATAGAGTAACAAATGAGGGGAAAAAATCCTTGTTCAGACTATTTGTCTTGATTTTTCATTTGTATCATGTGTTCTGTCATTTGTGATAGTTAATAAAGATTGGGAGCATTAATATTTGATTAGTATATAATAGACCAATCCAAATTGATGTCTATTTCTCCCCTCTGATTTTCTAGTCTGTAGCTCTCCTAGTGAGTTGGGAGGAGGTAGAGGAATGGGTAAGCACCTTCATACTTAATTGTTGGTGATGCAAGGCATGCTTGTTCCTCCTCTGGGTTTGCTCTGATTTCATTGGCTGGTGGTGGCTGCTACTAATTTCTTGGTCCCCATATAGATTGGGCAGTGCTGTGATTTACTTCCACAATAGAATTTGCTGAGGACTTCTTCACCTTGGCCACCTACTGGCTGTGTTAGTGGTCTAGGACGAGTCTACTTTCTAGGTCGTCTGACTGCTCACTTAGTTAAGCAAGTCAAGAGAATCAAGAGTATGGAGAACCTTCTAAGATGTTATGAGAGGCTGACTCCATTTTGTTCCCCAAACCCATTACACAGCAGCCATCTTAAGTCATATTGACATGACCTCTGTTAGGGGGTGGGGGAAAGGTGCCTTCAGATATCTCCAGATTAAAAATGTACACTAGTTATTTAATTCATGCATGCTCAGACTCCAGAGGACTCCAGAGGACACATGTCAGGTACTCCCAACAGTTCCCTCACTGTTCTTGGCTGTGTGCCAATGGCAGGACAAAAGTGAGCCTGCATAGTTTGCAGCTTAGCAGGAATGGGGAAAGACCTAGATGCCAGTCCCCTTTCTTCAGATACTGCTTCCTAAGAGTGACTGTCCTGCCGGCCACTCTTCCTCCCAACTTGAATCCAGACGTGAATAAGTACACTCCTCTGGGAGGGGAAGGAGAAGCTTTTATCCAGGGGCAACGTCCTTTCCGTAAAGATGAAGACTCCTTTTCTTTCCTTATTCCTTTCTTTACGTAGACCAGTGGTGGTGGTGATGGTGGCAGTGGCATAGTTATTTGGAAATGGTGTGGGCCAGTTCTGCCACCATTTAGTTAACTCTGGGAGCAAGAGGGCACATTGGAGTACCTCTTGACTTGAGGTTTTTTTTTTTTTTTTTTTTTTTTTTTTCGGTATGCGGGCCTCTCACTGTTGTGGCCTCTCCCATTGCGGAACACAGGCTCCGGACGTGCAGGCCTAGCGGCCATGGCTCATGGGCCCAGCCGCTCCACGGCACGTGGGACCTTCCCGGACCAGGGCACGAACCCGTGTCCCCTGCATCGGCAGGCGGACTCTCAACCACTGCGCCACCAGGGAAGCCCTTGACTTGAGTTTTGAAGTTTAACTGCATACAATTCTGAGATAACAGAAAAAGTCCTCATCAGCATCGTTTCACAAACTTTTTTCCTTTCTATTCTTTGTATGTGTGTGTATGGTAGAGGGAGGAGTGTTTGTGTGTTGGCATAGTTACCATGTTTCTTTTTACAATGCTCATGTTTGGGTAGCTTTGTCCAGAAATTTAATTTGCTATCGTATTAAAAAATTGTGGGTAACATCTTGATTCTGTTCCCACTTTATGTGAGATCAGCTTCCTTTCCTCTGTGAAGTACAATTTGAAGCCTGTTCACATTTCTGTCACATGAGGCAATAGTTTAAGCCCAGGAGTGTTCGGTTGAAGAAGTATTTAGACGTGTTAGAGTACCTGGGCTCTGACTGCTTCACAGGTTTTGTTAAATGTTTTCTATCAGCATGCAGTGTACCTATTTTTCTTTTCTCTCCATTTAATACCTTTGAGCGTTGGATCTTTTCCTTACTTACAGGTGGTAATTCTGAAGATTTTACTTCCATCTACCTCATTTCGCAGCCAGGTACTTGCCATTCAGAAGAAGAAAGAATACTGAGTGCTGGGAAAAGGCTCTCTGAGACATCAGAAAGCTAGAGGCAGAGACTCCAGCACTAACTCCAGTTCCTGTCCCCAGGCCCCACCCACCCTGTTTGTGGCCTTGATGATGCTGAGTTTGGTTGAGGAATTAGGAGGCTCCAGTGCTTATAATCATTCTTTTCCATGGAAGCTCATGGATTATTAATGTAAGTTCTTCCAGAATGGTTGCTATAATACTTGAAAATAAGAGTTTTCACCAGATGTTGTCTTTGATCTGGCAGGACAGTGTGTACCTTAGCATGGAACCAAAGAGGGAGGGAAACAGTGAGCTTTAACTGCTCCTCCTGTAAGTGGCCACCTCACTTGAAATAAGATATCTTTTCTTGGGTTATTGGATCAGGAAATTAAAAGGAGTCTTCTCTTCTGGCCAATCCATACTCTGCCTGAAACTCTGTGGATTGCCCCCAACTTGTTTCTCTTGAGAATATTAGTGAGAAGTCTCCGGAATTCCCTAGTGCGGCTTAGGTGGACAAGGTGGGAGCAGTGCCATGATGTGCCTCTCTGTGTTCCGTCAGAGTTTCTCTTCCACTAATTTTCTACGCTAAGTTATACTACTTGAAAATAAATCTTGCTAGACATTGGGAGAGGAAGATGATGTGCTATAGTTTACTCTTCCGTATTAAAACTTGTTATTTATTTGATTTTATTTATATATGTATCAGTTTGGTATTGCTGAATAACAAGTTACTTCTAAACTTCTACATCAAACCAGTGACCATCTATTATTGTTCATGAGCATATGCATCAGCTCGCTCTGCTGATCTAAGCCAGATTCAGCTGATTTCGGCTGAACTCTATCAGAAATCTGCAGTCAGTTGATTGGTAGGCTGGGGGCAGGCACATCTAGCTTGGCCTCATTTACATGTGTGGTGGTTGACTGGCTGTGGGCTATGGTGACGGGGTAAACGGGCCACATGTCTCTTGTCATCTAGTAAGCTAGTTCAGATGTCTTCTTGTGGTGGCTGAGAAGTGTTCCAAAAACATCAAGAGAGCAAGCTCCAATATGCAAGCACTTTTTCAGCTTCTGCTTGCATCATGTTTGCTAACAACCCATTGACCCCAGTAGATCTCATGACCATGTCCTGAGCCAACATGGGAAGGCATTTCCAAATAACATGGATTCTGGGAGAGATGAACAATTGAGACCGTGGCTGCAAAAGCACATACTTTAAGATGTTTATATTGTCAGACTTATTTTCCTTTTATTGTTTCTTTTCTTTAATGTTTGAAAAAGGCCTCCCTTTGGTGGTCCCTTTTAAGCTGTTTTTTCAGTTCAGGAGAATTTTCACATTTCTTTTTCTTCTTCCCTGCCCTGGATTCTTATTCTAATACAGTTGATTCCCATTGTTCACTATAGTCATGTTCAATCAAAATCACTGCAAACACTGAGTTCACAAATGCTAAACCATCGCTCTTGGGGGAAATACAGGGTTAGGTTCATGAGATCCTCTGATTACAATATTGTTATCAACTGATCAATATATAACCTTGTTTTCTGTGTGTTTCTGTGAAAATCACCATATTTAGTATATGTTGTGGATTCATTAACGTTGACATCATGGCCAACAACACTATAACTTGTGCTTGAACGAAGCTTATCTGACACAAATATTTTCTCCATAAGTCACATAACAGCCTTTTTAAAAAAAAATTAATTAATTAATTTGTTTATTTATTTTTGGGTACGTTGGGTCTTTGTTGCTGCACGCGGGCTTTTCTCTAGTTGTGGTGAGAGGGGGCTACTTTTTGTTGTGGTGTGTGGGCTTTTCATTGCGGTGGCTTCTCTTGTTGTAGAGCATGGACTCTAGGCGTGCAGGCTCAGTAGTTGTGGCTCCCGGGCTCTAGAGCGCAAGCTCAGTAGCTGTGGCACATGGGCTTAGTTGCTCCACAGCATGTGGGATCTTCCTGGACCAGGGATCGAACCTGTGTCCCCTGCATTGGCAGGCAGATTCTTAACCACTAGGCCACCAGGGAAGTCCCCGTAACAGCCTTCTTTCATTTAGGAACACTAGACAGCACTTCAGCACTGTGTCTGGGGACCATTTTAGACAACGAAATCACCACCAATAAGCACAAAAATACAAAAAACATGGTAGTGAACAGACTGAAAAACATACTTGTTTATAGAAGAAGAGCTGCATCAAGAAGGTAGAGAGAATTGCCCTGTTTGACCTTACCCGGGAATGGTGTATTTGGGCAATTCAAATTTTTCACTGCTTTGTGTATGTCCACAGATGACTCCAGAAGTGCCTAGAGTATTGATTTGCGGGTTAAAAATAAATTTTAGTTACTAGGCAAATTCACATTGTATGAAACCTGCGAATAATGCAGTCAACTATTTTTGGGAATAAATGACTCTATCAATGTCTGTTGATCTTTTGCTTTTCACTTTTAACTCCCTCTTTTTGTATTTCTGGAGGCATCCTTTAGGGACTCTCATACTTCCTTGTTTTATTTCTTGCATTTTAAAATCTATTGGAATCATTGGGATCATTTTTGTACAGTCTTTCCATACCTCAGAGTGTATTGATGTTATGAGTGTAGAGTCTAGTTTCACCTGTATATTTGCCCTTTAAATTTTAATGCAAATGTGACATACGTCTTCCTGTTTCTTTTTGTAGTAACGTTTCTGTAGAAGACCTTTCTGTATGATTACTTAGTTGTTACCCCTTTAAAAATATAACTGATGATTTGTTTTGGTTTGTTTCAATACTTATTTTAAGAGGGACTTACATGCTTGTCCTTTATATGGAGTTGAAATGACTTGTGGCAGAATTTATGTATGTGTGTTGTGTCTTTTAGTCTTAAAATCGCAAATGGGGGCTTCCCTGGTGGCGCAGTGGTTGGGAGTCCGCCTGCCGATGCGGGAGACACGGGTTCGTGCCCTGGTCCGGGAGGATCCCACATGCCGCGGAGCGACTAAGCCCGTGAGCCATGGCGGCTGCGCCTGCGCGTCCGGAGCCTGTGCTCCGCAACGGGAGAGGCCACAACAGTGAGAGGCCCGCATACCGCAAAAAAAAAAAAAAAAAAAAAAAAAAAAAAAAAATCGCAAATGGGAGGAGTGTTTACTAGTCTTATTTTCTCAGAACTCTAATATCCTAAGGAATGTGAGGTGCTGAAGGCAGCAGGGAAGTTTTCTTCCGTATGGAACAGTTGCTTTGCTGCATTTTGTGTGGGAGTCAGTTTGTTGGCATATTTCTGTTGTTCTTTACCAAGCTTGATTGCCTCAAGCAATTTAAAAGAATGGTTTTTGAAGAGGAAAACAGGTTTACTAAAGCAATTTTTAAAAAGCACCTAATATGAGCTCATCATTCTCTTGGCATTATAAACAAATAGTTCCTTTTCTCTAAAGAAACCAGTTTGCTGAAACTCATCTATTTTTACGTCTTCCCTATCCCTGCATACAGTATTTTCTTTCCCTTGCTCCTTCTGATCTGCTGAAAGCTTAGAAACCAGATAACTAACCTTGGTAGAATAGCTTGAAGAAGGGTTAGGTTAGTAGCTTCTGATTAGGCTTTGCGGACATTCTTCTGTATATAAAGCACATAAATTCTGGAGCACAAATTTTTGTCAACTGTTTTTACTCCTTAGCAGGCATTTATTTTATTTTACTTTAATAATATTTTCTGGTTTGCTTATTAATAAGGTAAGGAAATCCAGTGGGGTGACTTCATATACATTTAGCTTATAGGAAATTTAACTGTATGTACTGACAAAAGCAAAAACATTTGGGCCCTAAATCTAGCAAGCAGACATAATAACCCGTCTCTCCAAATAGACAAACAAAATTGACTTATGCCCTAGAATGTGTAACGGAAGGTAGAGTTCTAATGTTTAAAATCCATCTACCACCGCCCCCCTGCCCCGTCCCACAACATGACCCCTTAATGGCAGTCAACTAGTTTATCTGATGATTAACCACAGAGAGTGATTTATTCAGTGTTAGAGAAGCTGTATTGGACAAATAGAGAAGATACAATATGTTGGGTTCCTATGTGTCCCTTTCTAAGGAATTGTCAGGAATAACTTTGATGGCATAGGATTTTCTCCATGTGTTCTGACTACAACCCAATTTTCATATGAGGTACCTCTTCTCTTCAATGTTTGGTTGTCTACCATATACCAAATACTACACTAATAATCACTTGACATACTTTCTTTCACCTAATTTCCACTGCAAGACAGTCAGATTGGCATTATTAATCCCAATTTACAGTTGAAGAAAGTGATAAAAGTAAATTGCTTGTCCTAGGTTCACATAGCTAGTAAATTCATTCCCAAGGTTTTAAATTGGGTTGACCTGATCACATACTACATTGGGATTGGAGGTGAAATTTTACTGTAATTATTTCCTCAGAGGAGATATCGAATGTTAGTTATTGTTTTGTTCAGAGTTTAATTTTGAAACTATTTTATTTAAATACCTTAAACATTTTGAATAGAACTCTCTGACATGTGCAAACATCTCCCCTTCTTTCTTTTTGTTTCTGTTTGTTTTTAGAGATTATATTAAATATCTGTTACCATTTGTTTGGTGGAGGGACAGCTTTATGAGCACCAGTTCTTATACTGACCTGTAAACTCTGTCGTCCTCATGGTGTGCAGGGGGGTCAGGGCCGCATGTCTCTGCAAGAAAACCAAGAGAAAAATATCGCATTGTTTTCTCCTCATATATAGCAGAGATATTTGCCACAGATTTTAATTTTCTCAGAAATGATTATTGGTTTATTACCAGAGAGGAGTAGTATTTGAGCTACCTTGAGTGGTCGGTTAAAAAACAAATAGCAGCTCCTCTTGCTTTTTTCGTACCCCAACCCCCTTTCCCAAAGAAACACAAATAGATCATTCTATCTGATTTCTTAGTAATAAATGGAAAAAATAAACAGGCAACTCCCAGTCACCAGGGCCCTCATTCAAAAGAACGGGATACTCCCACAGTGGAATTGGTTGGAATCTTTTATTCCTGTCTAGCTTGGTTAGCTGTGAGCAGAAAATAATTAGTAATTGATGGTAGGGCAGGAATAGAATCTGATTCATAGATACACTAATCAGTATAATAATCATTGGAAAATTGGGACATATCCATATTATACCGCTAAATGTGATTTTTGAAAGTGTTCCTTAAGTTCTGTTGGAACAAACAAGATTTATATGGTATATTATTACACGTACTGGATGTTGTGGCAGTGGTTACAGTGTGGTGATTTTTGTAGTTGTGGTTACAGTATCTCTTAAAGAAAACTTGTAAAGGGCTTAATAATTCAACTTCAAAATTTTGTTTTAGGCTAACATTTGGCAGGGTTAGGTTTAGTTCATTGGTGACTAATTTATTTTCTGAAGCTTGAAGAGTTTTGTTCAAATCCTAATGAATTGCTGTTTCTATCATGCATGATATTTTTTATGCCTAGAAAATAAAGAAGCATTTTGGGAATGGTTACAAACATAAAGGTAGACAGGAGAATAGGCAGGTCTGTCATTGCTTATGCTTTTGTGACCACATTGTTAAATCACCTTAAAGGAGAAGAAGATGAAAAATAGTCCTTGCCAGAATACCCTGTGTGAAAAATTTTTTTCTAGACTAAAATTTGATAACTGTTCTAACTTTGGATATTTATATGGATCCCTGAATGTAATTTTCCATCGTTTTTAGAGAGTTGCTACTAACTGAAGAAGAAATTTTCCATTTTTCAATGTATTTATTCAAATTAATTACTTCTGTAAGAAGATCTTTGTCTTAATAGTGTTGTGTCTTATCTGGATGATATGCAAAATACTTTCCCAGCATCATTTTTGTTCCAAGTTACTAAGTACTTATTAAAGCCCCAGTATGAAGTAGCTTTTCCAGGGCAATTGTCACCAATTTGAAATGGTTAATTTTACTTAGTTCTTTCAATTTATGGCATAATTTTCAAGGTAATCATTGTTCCTTGGAGATAAGTGTCTTTCATGCCAAGAATTATAAAATTATATATAATACTTCCACCAAACAACAACATGCATTTGATACATTTTTCTTTTTAATGATACTTTGAATGTGGTCAGATTCCTACTATTTGTATGCCATTATCCATCTAACCTAACTTAAACATTTTCCATATTCATATGAATTCTTTACAAACAAAACTTCCGTCATTGGAATGAACCATAATTTTCAGAATCATATCCTTGTTGTTGTACATTATGATTGTTATTTAAAAATTTTTTTACTGTTCTAAAATCATGTTGTCCCCAAATATTTTTATGTAGAAAAACCCATCTTGATTTATGATTTTCTTGTTAGTGTAAATTATTAGAAGAGGAATTACTGGATCAGAGGATGCAAATATTAACATAAAGTTAAGTTGGTTTCATGAAAGTTTGGACCAAGTTATATTGTCAGTGCCTGTCTCATACTTGCCTTATTGGTCAACCCATATTACATTTAAGGAGAGTTTTGCTAAAATGAAACTCATAAAATGGTATCACCTTTAAATCTGAATTTTTTGAAATTATACATTGTGTTGGACTTAAAAGTATTTTCATCAGGTACTTTGTTTTTTGTTTTTAGTAATTACCTATTCCCATATTTTGAACATTTTCCTTTTACGATTGCAGTATTTCTTATAAACTTTACAGATACTTTTTATGTTGTGGGTATTAAGTATTTTGGGGTGTGTGTGAATATTTTTCCTAGAATAATCACTTAATTATGATGGTTAATAAATAGTGAGTAGCAACTCACCAGACATTGTCAGAGACAAAGTCCTGGATTTAGAGTCCAACTTTTTTTTTTTTTTTTTTTTTTTTTTTTTTGCGGTATGCGGGCCTCTCACTGTTGTGGCCTCTCCAATTGCAGAGCACAGGCTCTGGACGCGCAGGCTCAGCGGCCATGGCTCACAGGCCCAGCCGCTCCGTGACATGTGTGATCTTCCCAGACCGGGGCACGAACCCGCGTCCCCTGCATCGGCAGGCGGACTCTCAACCACTGCACCACCAGGGAAGCCCTAGAGTCCAACTTTTAATGGGGGTATAGACATGGAACAAACAGATAAATTTGTAGTTTGTCGCTCCATAATAAGTACTATGAAAAAAGATGATGCAGAATAAAGAAGCTGGAAAATGGTAGGGTATTATAAGATGGTAGTGGAAAGCCTCTCTGACAAGAGAACTTTTGGAAAGACAGGTATAGATAGGCCTAATGGATCTTAGGTGTGTGTGTGTGAGAAGTGGGTCAGGCAGAGGAAACACTGTAAAGAGGTAAAGTTGTATTTGATGACGTTTTTAGAAAGAGCAAGGAGGCTGGTTTTCTGTGAGGGGTAATCATGGCATATAAGATTAGAGAGATACCATGGAGCAGGTTATATAAAGCCCTGTAGGCTAAGATAAGGATTTTGGATTTTATTCTGATTGACATTGAAAGCTATTTTGAGCAAAAGAATGAATGGCCCTACTTGGCTGCTATAGGGAGAATATACCATCTCGGTGGAAGAAGACCGGTAGGAGGCTGTCACTGTATTCCAGAGACGAGAACACGGCTTGCCTTTGCTCGGGTACTCGCGAACGGAGGTGGTAAGTGACTGGATTCTGGTGTATTTCTAAGGCAGAGCTAACAAGGATTTCTGATAGACTAATGTGAAACATGAAGCAAAGAGAGCCCTTGGGATCTTTTGTCTGAGAAGCTTGAACAATTCCCATTTACTGAAATGGGAGATCTCAGGGAAGAAAATGTTTGAGGAGGAGAAGAGAATCAGTTCAGCCTGGGGAAGGTTACATTTGAGATGACTTTTAGTCATTCAATTAGATATATTTAATAAGCAATAGGTATAAGAGTCTGGAGTTAGACATGGGGCTGGAGCATTTAAACATGCAACTAGATAAGGTCACCTTCAGGGTAAATGTCAGTAGAGAAGCTTGAACTCTGAGAGGCTGTATTCAACAGCCGACTTGAACCAGACTGCGGAGGTTTGGATCTTACCCCACCTATTCATTGTGACTTTGGGCATGCTGCTTACTACTCCTAATGACGTTTAATTTCCTCATCTACAGATTAAGGGTAAATGTAGTACTTACCTTTTAGAATTATAGTGAGGATTCAGTCATTGTGTTAATATGCATACTACTTAGAGCTACGTTTGACACATAGTGTCATATCAGCAGTTCTTAAACGTGTTGAAATTTAGGACCATTTTATACTCGTATTAATTATTGTGGACCTCAAAGAGCTTTTGATTTATGTGGGTTATATCTGTTGATACTTACCACCTCAGAATATAAAGTAGAAATTAAAAATATTTAACAAATTTAAGAAACAATAGTAAACCTATTGCATTTTAAAAAAGCATTTTTTTATGAAAACATAACTTTATTTTCCAAAATAAAACCAAATTTAATGAGAAGAATAGCGTTGTTTTATATTTTGCAGATCTCTCTATTCTCTGGCCTCCTGGAAGGCAGCTGGGTTCTTATATCTCCTTGTTTATTCAGTTTTTGGTAATATCGCAGGTCCTTTCACCTCTGGAAAAATCCACTGTATGTTCTTGAGAGAGTAAGAGTGAAGAAGACAAGTAACATCTTAGAATGTTTATGAAAATAGTTTTGAATTCATGAACTTTCTCAAAGGGTTGCAGGAACAGCCAGTGCATTAGATTTCTGTTGCTATTGTAACACCCTGCATTCCTTGGGTCCCCTTCCATCTTCAAAGCCAGAAATGGCTGCTTGTGACTTTGTCCTGGGGCATCAGTCTGACAGGACTCTGCCATGTTGGACTCTTCCACGTTTGACTCTTGTGATGACATTGGACTCACCAGGATAATCTCCCTGTTTTAAAACCAGCTGATTAGTAACATTAATTCCATCTGCTACCTTGATTCCCCTTTGCCAAGTAACCTGATCTATTTGTAGGTTCCAGGAATTAGGATGTATTTATCTTTGAGACGCCTTATCTGCCTATTACATTTAGGGTTCCTTGACCACTGCAGTTCTATGTAGGCATTTCTTGTTTTTATTATTCCATCATCCTCATTATCATTACTCCTGAAATTTCAGGCACTCCAATATTTAGAGAGAAGTTGAAGAGGAACTGGTAAAAGAGATTTGAGAATAAGTGGCCAGTGGGGTAGGAGGAGAACTGGGTGTTGATTGTTCAGGCCAAGAAGACAGAGTTTCCAAGAGGGGAGACTGATCAAGTGTGCAGATGCTGCTGGAAGGTTGCCTAAGATGAGGACTGAGAAATGACTACTGTGCAGGTGTAGTAGGCAGAATAATGCTCCCACCCCAGTGTCACAGTCTAATCCCCAGAACCTGTAAACATGTTATGGCAAAAGGGACTTTACAGATAGGATTAAGGTTCTGGACTTGGAGATGGAGAGATTATCCTGTATTATCTTGGTGCGCCCAGTCTAATCACTAGTCCTTAAAGGCAGAGAACCTTTCCTGGCTGTGGTGTGTGTGCAAGTGTGTGTGTATGCACGAGAGAGAAACATGAAAAGAATTTGATGTCCTGCTGCTGGTTCTGAGATGTAGGAACTGTGTCAAAGAGCCAAATTCTGCCAACAGCAAGGAAAAGGATCTCCCCTAGAGCCTCCAGAAAGGAATGCAGTCCTGCCAGCACCCTTGATTTTAACCTGGTGAGGCCTGTGTTGATTTCTGACTTACAGAACAGTAAGATAATAAATGTGTGTCGTTTTATGCCATTAAGTTTGTAGTTATTTGTATGGTAGCAGTGGAAAAACTATACAGTAAGCCATTTGTTATCTAGACCAGCAGTTTTGGCATAGTGGTGGGAATGAAGGCCTATTTAAGAGAATGGGAGGGAAGAAGTGGAGGTGAGAGTAGAGACAGTTCTTCAGTGGATGTGGGGAAAGGGAAGGTTTTGTTTTGGTGGGAAATATTTCAGCCTGTTTACATCACTATAGGATTGATTCAGTTGAATGAGAAAGTCAGTGATCAAATGAGAGAGATACCAGGGGAGATCAGAGTCCCTGAACAGATGATGCAGTACGGGATCTTGCTCTTTTCACATGGAGCTGTTATCTTCAGTTCCTTCATAATAACAGCTGGGAAGACTGCATATGTGGGTACAGATCCAGATAGACTAGTAGGTGTGATGTTTAGGAGCTTGTGGAAAGCCTTTTCTGTTAGCTTCCATTTTATGAGAATGGAATAGGAGGGTTGAAGAGATAATGGAGGTTTGAGAGTAAAGAAAAGGTGTGAAGTAATAGGGTTAGGTTTATGGACAGACGGGATCACTAGTTTTACATGTCTGAATTTGACACTTATTTGTCTTTTTATTTAGTAGAGCTGGATAACCTTAGATATTCTACTTAGGAGCTTGACCCTGCAAATTTAATGCATTGAAGAGTAGAAAATGCATGTTTCCTGCAGTCAGTTGAGAGACAGATTGAGAGTGATATTGAGAGAAAGGGATACATGCACATAGACATATATCATATACAACATATATGTGTATGTGTATAACATGTACATTTATATCCCCTCTCCTAATATCCCTATATAATATATAACATACACACTTATGTTTGTGGATGCTTATACCCATATCCATATGTACATACATACACATATGCGTTCATACACCTGTATCTGTATATAGAGGTGGGAAAGGGAGAGATTTGAAGGAAAGGGATTGAGGGAGAGAGTAAGGGTGCTGAGCCACACATGCTCAACTTTTTCTTACCAGCTCATGGATTATACAAATCACCTCACCTTCTGAGTGTAGGGAAGGAGGGAGTAAGTGAGTGGGTAAGGCAAAAGGCCAAAAGAGTTACTGAGTTTCCTATCGCATGGAATGATGAATTTAGGGAAAAGCGTTTCTCAATAGTTCAGTTTCTTTATATCATTACCTATAGTTTTATCATTTATAAAATAGGAAGCAGGGGGGAGGAATATGTCTTTTACATCATTATGGTATTTTTTAGGTCTATAATTATGAAGCTAAATAATTGACTACTAGGACCATTGAATACCCATTTTTATAATATAGCAAATGTTTTTCTCTTTTTATCAAACAACTTCTCTAGAAATATGTGTTATTTGACCTTTTTGTGCATTGAGGGTTTTATAGCCATATCAAAGCTGATGCCTCTATTTGACAGACAGTATACATTTTTCTAACATTAATATCAGAAAAATTGACATGACTTTTCTCAGAGTGAGGTAGTGTTTTTCCTGGTCTGCCAGCTACTTTTGCCAGAATAGGAGAAACAGAAAAATAATTTAGCATCTGCAAGATGTAATTCATATTTTGTAAGTTACAAATAATTTTTTCCTGTATTTTAAATTTGTATATAAAACAGTAATCATTCTTTGGAGCCAGTAGGTATTTTGACAAAAGGGAAAAAGTACAGTGTGAAATTTTAGGGCCATACTTGCAGTAAGAAGTCAAAATTATGCTATGAAGGTAACATTTATGGAGGAATTAAGTTTAGTGATTTTTATAAATCTTAAAAGAATATATCTAATTTGGAGTTAATAAAATCACCTATTAATCATTACTTGACTATTTTTATAAGAAAATAGTGAATTTTGGTGGTAGTTGTGCCAGCAGATATATTTGCCTATTTCTCTTTCTGTTTCCTTTTTGGCACTATTGAACGCCAATAAATGAATATGCATTAGAACAGATATCATCTGTGTGGTCACATATCGAGACTAGAAGAAATTTTCTGATACTATGGGCTTTCTACCCATTTCTATGAATATTTTCTTCCATTATTTAAAAAAAATTGATTTCTTTCATGTGTGTAATATGCTTATCCATATTCAATGTCAAACTTTATTGATGTATGTAGTCTTCACTGTGAGACAGAAACTTTCTTCCAATTTTCATTAAAAGTGAAAGAGAGATGATGAGGAGGAAAACTGGTATTTACTGATTGGCTTCTCTGTGCTGCAGTATGCTATGTACTTTATGTGCATCATTTATGTAATTCTCTCACTAATCCTGTGAAGTTATTATTTTCTTTCTACAGATGAGAAAAATTCAAATTTAGCTCTTGGGATTTGAGTGAGGTCTTTCTTTTATGTCCACCATTCTCTGCCTCAAAAAATATTTCATAAACACTTGCTTGTATCCATCCTTTACCTAATGCCAGCCAGATGCCAATAGATGGAGAAGGCATCTACCTACATAGAGTTGAAGGGAAGTTAGAATTATTGTCTCTTCCCTCAAAATGTCAACTCTTAGTTCTCAGCTTTGGTATCAGAAATTGTATCCTTAGTAATTTATTGCATTGAGTTAGATTTCTAAGATCGACACTTTATATTTTAATATTTTAAAGGTTAATAATTTATTTTTTGAAGTGACAAGATGTTTGCATAGTTCAAAAATTTTTAAGTACAAAAGAATATAGATAGTGGAAGGTGTCCTTTTCACAATATTTGTTGCCCATTTTCCCTCCCTGATATCAGCTGATATGAACAGTTTCCTACATATCCTTCTAAAGATATTTTGGATATATACAAATATACTGTGTTTGTATGTGTATATGTGTACAAATATACACACATATACATATACACATACATTCATTTTTATCCTTTTTTAAAAAAAGATGAAAGGCATCATGTGCTCTTTCACTTAAGAACATAAATTATTCCATATCAGTATAGTAAGGGTTTCTTTATAATCTATTGAATGAACGTCCTATCATTTATTTAACAAGTTCTCCATGATGAACATTTGAGTGGTTTCTGACCTATTACTTCAATCACTTTGTACATGTATCCTTATGCATTTAGACACTGTTAACTAAATATGGAAAGTCTAGGGGTTTTATGATTATTTATTCATTTATATCTAAAGTCATTGCAGAGTATAATATCTAAGTACAGGTAATAGTTTCATTAAAATTCTTATTAAAATTATAAATAAACAGTTTAAAAAGTCATACAGTTTTAAGTGGCTTGTTATGAAGAACAGTATACACAGGTCCTGTCCCTGCTCCTGCCATTTTTCTGGCCTCCTAACAGCAGCCACTTTCAATTTGTTAATTAATATTTATGCCCGTATTTCTAAATGACATACTTAGAATATTGCTACTTCTTGATTTTTTAGATTTTGTAAATTTTTACTGCCAATACACACATAGAGTTCCTTTATTCTTCCAGTATAGTTATATCATGAACTGGATTAGGTCAGTATTCAGTGTTTACATTATAATCGTTATGTAAATACTACTGATGTCTGAATCACATAATATAGACTGATTAATTTTCCCTTCTTGAATAACTTTTTATCTTGACGTGAATGTTGTCTTTCGTGTATTCTTACTCGTTGTGATCATTTCCCATTGTAATTTTTTGTGAACTCATATATGTTTGATCTTAATTGAATTCTTGGGCCTTAATTGAGAATTCTTTTTCCTACAGGAGTTTTGCTGACTTCTGTTGGGAATTGGGGGTATCAGTTGTACTGATGCTATACTGGTGTGCTTTCAGGGTCTCTGTTGTAGTGTAGTTGTCTGATAACTGGCTATTTTTATTTGGTTCTACCCAGGACTTGCTTTTTTGATTGAAATGACTATATATAGACCTTTGTTCTTGAGACAATCTTGAGTTTTAGGAATGCTTCCGTTATAGAAATTAGGTTTTGGTTCAGTTTTGTTTTGCTTATTTTTCTTTTTGCCCTTTAGAAATTTCCCTTACTTCCTGTAAGCCAAGTTGATACTTGTAAACATTAAACTATGTGTTTCATCTAGTTGTGTTTTTACTGGTGGCCCTTTTAAGTATGCAATAATACTGGAAATAAAGTTCTTGGGCCTACATTTGTCCATTGTTTGGGAACTCTAAGCATCCCTTCAGTGTATAAAGTTTAGATCTGGGGAATTTCTTGAATTGCTTTTCATGAATTACTTCCCTGTTATTTGGATAATAATGCCTATTATCTCCCCTCTGTAACACCTGTTATTTGGGACCTGGATCCACTGGATCGATTGTCTTATTATTTCTATTTTCTGTTTTTTTATTTGCCCTCCCCTTTCTGGTTGATTTTCTTAATTTTATCTTCTTAGTCTTCTATTGATGTTTTCATATATGTATCATTACGTTTTGAATTCCCAATAGCTGTTTTTGTTTTTTTGTTCTTTGAGTGTTCTCTTTTTATAGCAGTTGGATCTTGTTTTATGGATGTTATATCTTCTCTTATTTCTTTGAGGATGTTAGTGTTATTTTTTTTTTTCCCTTATATAAGCTGTTTCTTCTGAGATTTTTTTTTCTGTTATTGTTCTTTGACCTTTGTCTTACATTTAAAGGTGTTCTTTTAAATGACTGGTTTTCAAATAAATAAAATAAATGACTGGTTTTCCATAACTATCTCTTATTTAGGAGTAGGGCACAAAAGGTTGATTGGAAGCTCTGTGCTGGTGACTGGGGCATGACGTACAGTAGCCTCCATTGTAGGATTTTCTGACAAGGCTGTTGATTGTCAGCCCTTTCCCATTGTCAGTGTCTTTATTTTAAAAAAATTTTTATTGGAGTATTGTTGATTTACAATGTTGTGTTAGTTTCATGTATCTTTAAGAAGGCCTGGCTTCATGGGTGTGCAACTTGTGCATTTGCATAGGGCTCTGTGATTGCTGTTGCCATCTTGAAAGTATTAATTTTTGAGCAAGAGCCCTGCATTTTCATTTCATACTGGGGCTTACAAATTATGTAGCTTGTCCTATATTTAGTTCAAGATTTTATTACATTCCCTATAAATAGAGACCCGTTTAGTCTCCTGCCTAGTGTGGATAATCCAGACTAAATAGAGAAAGATTTCTGAGGCTTAATACTTAAGATGTAAACTTTGACTAATTCTCCTGTTTTCAGTGATGCTCTTGCCCTCATCTGTGCCTGGTGTTCCCAGTTTAGAGACCTTCTGTATCGCCGTCTCCAGAGAATAGACTGTCATTCTTCTACTGTAACTGTTTAGGGGCAGCTCTGCAGAGTGCTGGAAAGGGTCTGGAGGTGACTGCTTCTTAAACAGACGTTCTGTCATTCCTCCTCTTCTTAACATCCCCTTTACCTTCACTTCCAGAATACTTTTTGCTGTCAAATCCAGAGTGTTTGGGGGTTTCTGCAGTATTACTGAATTACTTCTCAGCTTTGCATATTGCTCCTTTAAGATTTGGCTTTCTTGGTTTTTCTGTTTCAGCCAGTGCATATCCATCTTCTTGCTATCTTCTGTTTTTTTCAGCTCTGTGACTCTTTGCTTTTGTAGCTTTATATTATTACAAACAAAACAAAACAAATGAGAAAAAGAAAATCAAAAAGCCAAAACTCTTTTCAGGTATTTTAGTTGCATTTGGGGTGACAGCCACAGTAAATATTTGTGTATAATCTGCCATTTCTTTTAAAGATCTGCTATTGTTACTATGATGATGATGATGATGATTGAGATCTGTATTAAATTGCCAATATTCTATTTGAGAGAGATAACCCATTAGATAAATAATAGTTATTATTTTAAACAATTAGGTAAGAAGAAATCCAAAAAAGGCTGTGTTATGGCATCATTAAGAGAAATATCTTATTGTGTCAATATACTGAGCTTCCTGGGACAAAAAATAATGAGACACTTGAGGTTTGTTGGTGAGTAAAGGAAGAAATTCTTTCAAAGAGGGACATTAAAAGTATTGTAACAGATTCTTACTGCTTATATGATATATTGTGACAAACAAGTGGGTTAAAACAGCAGAAATTTGTTCTCTCAAAGTTCAAAAGTCTGAAATTAACGCTCCCTCTGAAGGTTCTAGCGGAGGGTCTTGCCTTTCCTCTTCCAGCTTTTGATGGCCGCTGACATTCCTTGCTTCTGGCAGCAAAACTCCATTTTGTTCTTTTGTCAAATGACCTTTTCCCTGAAACCAATCAGTACTCAATGGTGAAAAGCTGAAAGCTTTTCCTTTAAGATCAGGAATAAGGATGCCCACTCTCACCACTTTTATTCGACATAGTACTGGAAGACCTAGCCAGAGAAATAGGCAAGAAAAAGAAATAAAAGGCACGCAAATTGGAAAGGAAGTAGTAAAGCTGACAATATTTGCAGATGGCAGGATATAATATATAGAAAACTCTAAAGACTCCACCAAAAAACTGTTAGGACTAATAAATGAATTTAGTAGTTATAGGATACAAAATCAGTATACAAAAATCTGTTGCACTTTAATACACTAATAAAAATTATCAGAAAGAGAAATTAAGAAAATAATCTCATTTACAATTGAATCAAAAAGAATAAAATACCTAGGAGTAAATTTAACCAAAGAGGGGGAAGGGACTTTACACTGAAAACTATGAGAAATTAATGAAAGAAACTGAAGAAGACACAAATAAATTGAAAATTATTCTGTGCTCATGGATTAGAACAGTTAATATTGTTAAAATGTCCATACTACCCAAAGCAATCTACAGATTCAGTGCAATCCTTATCAAAATTCCAATGGCATTTTTTCACAGAAATAGAAAAAACTATTCTGAAATTTCTGTGGAACCACAAAAGACCCTGAAGAGCTAAAGCAATCTTAAGAAAAAAGAACAAAGCTGGAGGCATCATACCCCCTGACTTTCAAATTCTATTACAAAGCTATAGTATCAAAACTGTATGTTACTGGCATAAAAACAGACACATAGATCAGTAGAAAAACATAGAGAATCTAGAACCTACACATATATGGCCAATTAATTTATGATAAGGGAGTCAAGAATATACCATGGAGAATGGTTTGTCTCTTCAATAAATCGTGTTGGGAAAACTGGACAGCCACATGCAAAAGAGTGAAACTGCACCACTCTCTTACACCATACACAAAAATTAACTCAAAATGTATTAAAGACTGAAACTATAGAACTCCTAGAAGAGAACATAGGCGGTAAGCTCCTTGACATTGGGCTTGGTGATGATTTTTAGGATCTGACACCAAAAATAAAGGCAACAAAAGCAAAAATACACAGTGGGACTATATAAAATTAAAAAGGTTCTTCACAATAAAGGAAATCATTAACAAGATGAAAAGGCAACCTATTGAATGGGAGAAAATATTTGTAAATCATATACTTACTAAGGGGTTAAGATCCAAAATGTATAATATACCTATGCAACTCAATAACAAAAAAAAAAAAAGAAAAAAAATTAAATTAAAAAAATAGGTAGAAACGTGAATAGATATTTTCCCAAAAAAGACTTAATGGCCAACAGGTATGTGGAAAGATGCTCAACATAAATTATCAGGGAAATGCAAATCAAAACCACAGTGAGATACAACCTCATACCTGTTGGCATGGCTATTATAAAAAAGAAAGAAATAACAAGTGTTTCTGAGGATGCAGAGAAAAAGGAACCCTTATGCACTGTTGGTGGGAACGTAAATTGGTGCAGACGCTGTGGAAAACAGTATTGAGGTTCCTCAAAAAATTAAGACTAGAACTACCATTATGAAACAGCAATTCCACTTCTGGGTGTTTATCTGAAGAAAATACAAACATAACTGAAAAAGATATGTGTACCCCGTGTTCACTGCAGCATTATTTAGAGTAGCCAAGATATGGAATCAACCTATGTCCATCAACAGATGAATGGATAAAGAAGATGTGGTATATATATGCAAGGGAATATTATTTAGGCATCAAAAGAAGGAAGTCTTACCATGTGTGACAACATGAATGGACCTTGAGGACATTCTGTTAAGTGAAATAAGTCAGACAGAAAGACAAATACTGTATCATCTCACTTATATGTGGAATTTAAAAAGAAAACCAAACCAAGCTTATAGATATAGAACAGATTGGTGGTTGCCAGAGGCAGGGGGTGGCAAGTGGGCAAAATGGGTGAAGGGGGGTCAAAAGGCACAAACTTCCAGCCATGAAATAAGTGAATCCTGGGGATATAACGTAAAGCATAATAACTGTAGTTAAAAATACTGTGTTGCATACTTAAAAGTTCCTAAGAGAATACATCTCAAAAATTCTCATTACAAGAAAAAAAGTTTGTGACTATGTGTGGTGGCCGATGTTAACTAGACCTATTCTTGTGATCATTTTGCAATATATACTAATATTGAATCATTATTTTGTACACCTGAAATTAATATAATGTTATATATCAATTATACCTCAAAAAAAAAAAAAAAGAGGAAACCAATCATGGATTTAGGGCCCACTGTAAATCCAAGATGATCTCATTTCACAGTCCTTAATTATAACTACAAAGACTATTTTCTAAATAGAGTTACATTGATAGGTACCAGAAATTAGGAACATGGATATATCTTTTTAAGGACACAATTCAACCCATTAGAGTTTGCCCCCTAGACCTCCCCAAATTCCTGCCCTTCCAAAGTGCAAAATACACTCACCCCATTACAACATCCCCAGAAATTTCGGGTCATTTCAGCCTCAGTTCTTAGTCCAAAATCTCATCTAAATATCATTAGCTAGAAAATCCCAAGTGTCATCATCTAAATTATCTAAACCAGATGTGGCTGAGACTGGATATGATCCATCCTGGTGCAGAATTCTTCTTCATTGGTACATTTGTCAGACTATAAAACAAGTCATCAACTTCCTAGAATACAGTGGTTGAGCAGGTGTGGGATAGGCATTCCTATTTCAAAAGGGAGAAACTGGAAGTAAAAAAGGGATCACCAGATCTAAGCAAGTTTGAAAGACAGAAGGGCAAGGTCTGTGATGTTTTAAGCCCTGAGAATAATTCTCTGTGGCTTGATGCTCCACCCTGTGGACCCAAAGCTCCAGCTTAGTGAGCCTCTGGAACTGTGGCTTTGGCTTGGTCAGTATCTGGGCCCATGACTGCAGCTCATTTGCCCACTGTGCTCATGGCTGTGGCTTGCTCACCCTCTGCACTCATGGCTTTGTCACCTTCTGTGTCTGTGACTCTGCAGGCCTCTGCCTCTGCACTCATGCCTTGAGCTTCTGCATCTGGGCCCATGGCCCTAGCCTCTGTACCCAAGGCTCTGCCCTCAGAGTCATCCTCCTTTTTCTTAAAGGTAATGCATGTTTGCAGCCACATAGCACTATCAGCCTGTTTCCTATTTGTAGAATCCCAGAAATCCAATAGCCTTCTTTTATTTCCTCCCATTTCTGTCTCTTTTAGTCCATCCAGGCTTGCTGGCATAACATTCTTAAAAGCCTTGTGGATCTCCTGTGTAAGTTGAGAGGATTCATGCCATTAGACAGGTGTATTCTCCATAGAGCCTTTCTGTATAATCCCATTTCTTTTCTGTGGTTTCTGCTGAGATAACTGATTGAATCCATGAGCGACATACCTAATCTCTTGAGTAAAAAATTGTCTAGTCACCACCTCTCAGAGCAAATTCACAAAAGTGAGTTTTCTAATTCTAGCATCCGTTGCAATCTGATAGACCGAGAACCTCCCAAATCTTCAAGTGCTGATACCTTTTTGCTTAATGTAGCCTTTCTCAGTTTTTCTCTCTTCCTCTTGCATTTTACCATGAGCAGCAAGGAGAAACAAGGCCACACCTTCAATACTTTGTTTAGAAGACTGTCACTAAACGTGGAATTTCATCACTTAGAAGTTCTATTTTCCATCCAACAGTAGAACACAATTCAGCTAAGTTTTCTACCACTTCATAACAATAAATAACAACAAAGATCACCTGTCTTCTAGTTTCCAATAATGTGTTCCTCATTTCCTTCTGAGACTTCACCAGAAGCACCTTTAATATTCATATTTCTACCAATGTTCTGTTCATGACAATATGTTTATTCTCTGGGATGATAGCTTTCTCTACTATGCTCTTCACTTCCTTTGAGCCCTTACTAGAATCAGCTTCAGTGTCCATATTTCTAGCAACCATCTCTTCAAAACAGTCTAGGCTTTTTCTGTCTTGCACCTCAAAATGCTTCCTCTGTCCAGTTCCCAAGCCACTTTCACATTTTTAGGTATTTATTACAGTATCACCCCTGTTCTCAGCACTGAAATCTGTATTCGTTTCCTAAAGCTGCTATTACCAAGTTCCACAAACTCGATGGCTTAAAACAGCAGAAATTTATTCTCTCACAGTTATCGAAGTCGGAAGTCTAAAACCAACATATCGGCAGGCCTGTGCTTCCTCCAGAAGGTTCTAAGGGGAGAATCTTTCCTTTTGCCGCTTTCTGCTTCTGCTGACACCTCTGACGTGCTTTATCTGGAAGCAGCTGAGGTCCATTCCTTCTTCCATCTTCATATGGCCTTCATCCCTGTATCTCTGTGTCTCAAATCTCCTTTTCTTATACGGAAACAAATCTTAAGGCTTAGGGCCCACTCTTCATCCAAGATAATCTTATCTTGTGATACCAAAGACCCTATTTCCAAATAAAACTACATTCACAGATACCAGAGCTCAGGATGTGAACATAGCTTTTTTTGGGGGGGGGTGTCACAATTCAACCCACTACAAGCACCAAAGGTGAATCTCAGTGTCTTTTAAAATGTGAAGGCAAATCATGATACTGTGGGCAGAAACATTCAGAATATGAAGACAAATGACCAAAACATTAAAAAGTGATTTTTATTAAGCCATTTTTCTTTTCTCAATGAAAATGTTAAGTATTTTGAGAAACTGTTGTTAGAAAGTCCCTTCCTGTTACCAGAATTAAAATAGAGCCAAACTTTGGAGAGTAGGCTTAAGATGGGAAAAGTCATAAGAAATTAGAAGAGTTTTGAAGAGGTTTACATCCTTATTGAATGGGATAATGTTTGTAGATATATACATAAGGCATAAGTCTTTCCCATTAACTGTTGCAAACTCTCTGCTCTTCCCTCTTTTCCTCCCTCCTCCCCATCCCTCCTTCCTTCCTCCCTCCCTCTTTTCCTTCCTCCTTTTTTTTTCCTCCCTTTCTCCTTTCCATTCCTTTCTTTTGTCCTCTGTTTGGCTTGAGTTAGTTTTGAGCATCTGCTTCTCAAGGCACTTCGCCTTTGAAGACTTCAACAAAGTTGAAGGTAAATAGTAATTTCTTTGAAATCTGGCACAGAGTGGAGTTTCTGCCTTTCCTCTTAGAGCAAATAATAAGGTGACATTGAAGTAGCAGTAGGAGTAGAGCCAATCCAATCAACAAATTAGCCAGGAATTTAGCCAAAGTTATGCAAGAGACCGTATTCTCAGGCTTTGCAGGATTTGGCCTTTATTCTTTAACAGACTGTAGTTGGTAGAGGAGATGTTGTGCTAATGGAGAAATGATAATGACAACAATAATGGCACTGTTATAAACGTATCATCTTCTCTTATGAATTGCACTTGAGTAGTTATTTTCATCTTTAGAACAAGAAATTAGCTGTGGCCTGCTTATTCATTTCTCATTTGCTAACTACTACTTCTTTCTTAAAAGTTTGGTTTAGACGCGGACATGACATTGCCATGTCTGGGTTTTGTAAGGTAGCATACAGAAAAATCAGTTACTTCTGTGCTGGTGTGAACACGTTGTGGGCTGCTTTGCATACCTTCATCATTGTATCTGTTAGAAAACTTCCAGAAGAAGTTTGTTTTGTTATCTTGTTTTTGATTGAGAGGAGGCCACGAAGCTGATGGTTCTAGATCTGTGTGCTGATGAAATCCATGCAGTGGTGTTAAGGTGTCCATTAACGGGATAGGGCCAGAGAGGAAAATTAATCCTTTGAAAGATTTTGGAAATCTTACTCTAAAGGGACACACATATTAAGGGTGTCTGTTTCTTTACTGGGTACAGTTTATTATGGCACTAATGCTTTATTTCCATATGTAATATTACTTTATACTTCTAGGCTGATTCTTTCATGCTTGTGTTATTTATTTTCCTATTTTATATTTGGCTAAATATTTGACTTCGTCTGTGAAACTAACTTTGTAAGATTTTGAAGGATTCTGTCATGTGTTGTTGTTATTGATTGTATAGGGAAACTAAGAAATGAGATAGAGTGAGGAGGTAAAGATTAAACATTTATTCAGTGGGAAAGACTTATGCTGTGTCATGCCAGTAAAACCCGCTTTCTTTTAGAAACCAACTAGACTTGTTGCAGCTGTCACATGTGGGTGAGTGAGAGATGGAGAGATAGTGTTTTGCCGTTTTTGTTTGTTTTGATAAAGTAGGTGCCTATGGGATAATCTCATCTACTTTGTGCTTCTCTGACATTTACAATTAGGCCATGTTGGTATGTTGGATTCTTCAGATTTTGGTGGGAGGATTTTATACCATTTCTCAGTCAGAACCTTTCAGTGCATTGGTTATCCCACTACCTGTATTTTGATTTCTTGCCCTGCACTTTTCCTTTTGGAATATCTGGAGATGTTTATGGCTGCCTTATCCAATATAGTTGATTAGTTATTTTGTAAGGGGTATAATCTTGTGGCTTCAGAGAAAGCGGTAATGAAGCGTGTATTAGAAAACCTTTCTCAATCAAACTATATTAGCTAATTATGTTCTGCTAATTATATTCCATCTAATTATAGACTTGCTCTTGGCCAAAGAATCTGGAAGGTGAAAAGCAACTGCTTTCTGATAGGTGGAATAGAATGGTTGATTGGACTTTAGAGTTTTCTTTCTCCTTCTGTCCCTCCCTCCGTCCATTCTTTCCTTCCTACCTTCCTTCCTTCTCTCTTTTGTTAAAGTACTGTAGTAAGTCATTCCAAATACATCAGCCAAATGTTGACTTCTACCATCTTTGTTGGAGAGGATTCTGCTGCTATGCATGGATTTACTTATTAGAGGTGATTAGTATGGGTTCTACTTGATTTCACAATGACCAATGATAATATAATGTGAATTACAAAATGTTTTTCCCGTAAGCTTGGGCTTAAAAATTTTTCTTGTATGAATTGTGATTCAAATATCTGAATTGAGTTTTATCATCAATATAGCAATGAAATTGTAAGTTTTTTTTAAAACGTTGCTAATTTCTCATTTTCCCATGAAGCATCTATATTTGTTAATTATGTGGTTCCTATTGACATATGTATTTATTCAAAGATAATTTGTCAACACCAAACATGTGCAGGCATATTAAAACTATTACACCTATGTATATTTAATAACTTCAGCAAGGGGTTGGTATTGGAGTGATTGTGGGTAGTAGAGAATTGATTAGAATGTGCTTCTGATAATGTTTGAAAAGCACCTTACACATTTTTGTCAGACCAGAATTTCTGGTTGACAGTAATGAATTGGTGAATGACTATTTCGAGTTTTACCAAGAGTGACCTGTTTATGTCTTGTTTTCATCAGAAGGAGTGACCTATGACACGTTAGTTATTGAGTTTTATATAGAAAACAAACCTGTTGAGGAGCAGTTTGGAATATACTCAAATAGTTCAGTCTTTGTCCTGATATTTTTCAATAAACATTGGGCTGGCTATCAGAAGATGTGATTTAGGCTTCACCTTGCCCTTACGGATAGCTCAGGGATCTCGAACAAACTTCTTAGCCTCTCTAGGCCTCAGTTTCCTCATTTGTAAAATGCATGCATTGGAATAGCTTACCTTTAAAGTCTCTTCTTGTTTTAAAGTCTGTAGTCTTATTTAAGGTGAGAGCATTTTTCTGAATCATCCCTTTGTAGTGATAGTTTTGGGTTTGACATTTTGAAAGAAAGCTATCATTGTGGTCAAATTTGGTTTTGACCACTTTGAAAAGAGGTTGTAAGTTTTTGGCTCTGTATTCTTGAAATAAGAATTTCAGGCCATGTATGACTATTTGGTGATTCCTGTGTTTTTCTTTTGGTAACTGGGCAGCCTGGACTGTTACAATGTGGTTGTATGATTCCCATCAGTAACTTTGAAGTAAGCAAAGTGGGTTGATTGATCTAATTTTAGCATACAATATCATAGAATAGCATTAAGAAATTTGGAAGTGTATTTTAGAAATGATTTAATCCAGCTCCCTCATTTAAAAGAAACATGCCCAAAGATGTTAATTAATTAATTAATGTGTTTCTTAATTTAAATTCTGGGCTTATATCAGAAAAAGAGCATTGATCATAATCTCATTCATTCATTCAACAAACAGATATGTGAACCTATTAAGTAGCCTCCTTTTTAGAGACCAAGTTTTAAATACATTTTTAACATTCTTATTATGATGTTAAATAACTCTCTCCGATGAAGAATGAAACACTCTTCTCACTTCCCAAATATATTTGGCCTTCAAATCCTATCCATTCAATCTCTTTTTTATTCAGTTCTTATTTATTGAACAGACAATATATGCAAGGCACCATTTGTGATATGTATATTCAATGGCAAGTGAAATTTCACGTTCCCAAATTGAACTTAATGTTAGACTTTGAAATCTGCCTAGTTATCTGTCTTTTCCTCACCTTCTCAAGTGCCATAGTGCTGGAGTTCCATCAGTATCTTCCCCAATATATAAGGGAGACTGGCAATGAAGAATAAGTACAAAACAATAAGTAGTGAGAGGTGCAATGATTAAAAGTAAAGCATGACTAGTGGACAGTGATGAGTGTGCTCTAGTTTATACATGGTGGGTCAGGGAACATCTCTCTGGTATACTGGTTTTTGAGTAGTATCCAATGGAAATGAGTGTGGGATATCAGGGGTGAAGAGTATATCAAGCATAGCAAATAACAAGTTCAATAGCCTTATGGTAAGAATGTGCTTATAACGACTTGAGGAAGGCCAATGACAACAGATAGACTTAGGTAGAGAGGGGTATAGCTTTGGGCCATGGGAGAGATTATAGAGTTTATTTGCAGTAATGTGGAAGCTACTTGGGAATTTTGATCAGATGTGTGATATTTCATTATTTAACAGTTATTTATTGAGCATCCACACTGTGCCTGCTACTATTTTAGGTGCTGTGGATATTGTGGTGAACGATTCCTGCCATCATAAAAATTACATTCTTTGTGATTGCCCTAAAGTTTTAAAGGACTGTTTTGGTTGCAGCATTGGAGGAAGGGTAGACTCAAAGAAGCAAAGACGTTGTGAAATGATTGTGGTGTGGACTAGAGAAGTAGCAGTGGCAGTGTTGACAAGTGCTCAGATTTTAGATCATGAGATGGAGATATTAGGGGTTTAAATAAGTAAAATAAATGAACCGATATTTGCAAATGGTTTAGAACAGTGCCTGGCACACAGTCATATTATTTCAGAGTCTGTTAAAGAAATAAATATAATGATCAAGCCAGTAGGTCTTCTGAGGTATTGCATGTGGATTGTGAGGGAAAAAAGGAGAGAAATTAAAAACGATTTTAGGATTTTTTATCTGAGCGACTGGAATTTTGGTGGAGGAAAACAAAAGGTTTGACATTGGACATGTTAACTTTGAGATTTCTTATAGATATATGTGTAAAGACCTTAATAGGGAGCTAGATAAATAAATCTGAGGGTCAGCCATGGCAGGGTTGGATATATAATTTGAGTTGTACATTGATAATACTTAAGGTTAATTAGAAGTTGAACAGTTAAAGAAGAGATCTCATCCTCGGGGAACTCCTACATTTCGAGATTGGGGCAATGAAAAGGAGCCAACAGGACAGACTGAGAAGAAGAACCAAGTAAAGAAAATATTTCAAGAAGGAAAAGGGGTGGATTTGGCATGGTGATTGGCAGCAGCAGAGGCTACATAGTTTTTGAATCTTTCAGTTTTTCTTACAAAATTAGACTAAGATAAAGGGAAAATTCCATAAATACCATCTTCAAAAGAAAAGAAGAGATGACAGTTGTGTTTATATGTATTCTGGAGCACAAGCTGGTAGAGCTGAACTATTGACAGCAACAAGACGTGCATGTCTGTCACATCTGTGCTTGAGTGATGGAGGGGAAAATAAATGGGATTTAGGGTGGTCCTGAGGGCCTAGAGACCCAAATATTGACACCCCAAAAGAAACAGTTCCCAATCAGAGTAGAGGAGTTAGAAGACAGATCTGAGGACAACAGCTAAAACTGGCTGAGTGCTCTGAGCCCTCATTTCTTTTGGAAATACCGAGAAAGTACCCTTCTTAAAGTACAGAGGTGCATGATAAGGGGAATGGTAGGGAGTAGTACAGACACTGAAGGAAGGAGAATGTTCAGATACTGGTAAGGGAGGGGTTCAGGGAAAGCAGATATCAGAAAGTACTGGAGAAGTGGCTACCCTGGAAAAATTTTTAATAATAGCAACAGAAGAGGGAGCCCTAGAATCGTGAAGCTGGGAGAGTTCTTCAGGCTAACCTCAACTCCTATTCAGGAATACCTATGGGTGAACTGGTACGTGGATACGAGAAAAGAATTGTTGTGGAACTGAGTACAATGATGGAAGCATTTGAAGAATAGCATAAATCAGAAGTAGAAAGGTTCAAAAATGAGAAAAGAAGAATTAAATAAGAAGGTATAGCTGATAGACCAAAAAAAGAATTAGACATAAAAGAAAAAATTCTAAAATGAAGACAAAGCTTGAAAGAATAAAAGAGTGAATGTAATGCTATAGAAAGAAAAAAATAATAAAGCATGGCAAAAAGAAAAATGAAAACTATCACATAAATGAAAGAACTTGAGAGAAAGGAATAATTATAGAAAACAAGCAAACCCAATCCAATATGGGTATAACTGGAGTCCCTGAAGAAGAAAACTAAAGAGGTGAAACAGAACTGTATGAAAAATGTAATTCAACCATGTTACAGTAAATAAAAGAAGGCCTATTTTGAAAGTGCACATGTGTACCTGGGAAAATAGACCCCAGTCAATTATGAGATACAGTCTGGTGACTTTAAAGAAAGTATCCTTCAAAAGAACACCTTGGAAGTCTGTAACTACAATGACTCTGCTTTTTGGTTTGCTCAGGATAGTTTTTATTTATCCTAGTTATCCTAGTGCAGTTATTAATAGAAACCCTTTTATTCTCAAAAGTGACTCACTTTGGAAGAGAAATTGTATAGTCAATCTAAATATAAAATAAAGAAAATTAGATCCATGGCAGACTTTTAAAAAAACACTTTATGCCAAAAAATAATGTAACATAATTAAGATGTTCAAAGAAAGAAAATGTGAATCGGGATTTATATACAGCTAACTGATTTTTGATTTTAAAAGTTGCAAGTGGCTCGCGGTATTCAAAAAGAGAATATTATTCTCTTGGTTGTCTATGAGGAATCTTTCACCCCAGTGAATTCCAAGAAGTAAAATTATAAAACCAGCATTCTCTGATCAGAATGAAACAAAATTAGAAATGAATAACAAAATCAAAGAAAAACACCTTTCGGCTTAGATATTAAATTGACACAAACATACTGTTTCTTTCTTGCACCAGTGGTTTTTTTTTTTTTTTTTTTTTTTTGTATTAGGATAAAATTTGCGTAATATAAAATTCACCATTTAAAATATTTTAAAGTGTAGAGTTTAGTGTTGTTTAGTATATTCACCATGTTGTTGTATTGTCACTAGTATCTAGTGCCAGATAGTGTCATCACCTCAAGAAGAAGCCCTGTATGCATTAAAAAGTTCTTTCCCTAGTTTCCTCTCCACCAGCACCTGGCAATTGCTAATGTACTTGCTGTCTCTAGATTTACCTATTTTGGACATTTCATATAAAATGAAATCATGCAATATGTGGCCATTTGTGTCTAGCTACTTCCACTTAGCATAATGGTTTCAAGGTTCTTCCATGTTAAAGCATGTATGGTTTCATTCCTTTTATGGGTGAATAATATTCCCTTGTATGGATAATACTTCATTTTGTTTATTTATTAGCTGATGAACATTTACATTGTTTATATTTTTTTGCTATTGTTAACAATGCTGATATGAACATTTGTGTCCAAGTTTTTGTGTGAATGTGTATTTTCAGTGCCGTTAGGTATATAATTAGGAGTGAAATTTCTGGGACATTTGGTAATTCTATGTTTAATTTTTTTGAGGAACTGCGAAAATGTTTTTCACTGTGGAAACACGATTTTACATTTCAACCAGCAAGGTGTGAGGGTCTCAGTTTCTCCACCTCCTTGCCAACTCTTATTTTCTGTCAATTTAATTATAGCCATGCTAGTGGATGCCAGTGGTTTTGACTTGAATTTCATAATGGCTAATGATGTTGAACATTTGTATCTTTGGAGAAATATCTACTCAAGTTCTTTGCCTATTTTTAAAATTTGGTTGTCTTTTTGTTGCTGAGTTATGAGAGTTGTATACATTCTGGATACCAGACCTTTCTTAGATATATTATTTACAAATATTTAGTGGGTTGCTTTTTTGCTTTCTTGATACTGTCCTTTGACGCACAAAGTTTTAAATTTATGTATTTTTATAATTGTTCACTTGTGGTTATAGTGTCATATTTTTAGAAACTGTTGCCTAATCCAAGGTTACAAAGGTATGCACCTATTTTTCCTACAAGAATTTAATAGTTTTAGCTTTTATATTAAGGAATTTGATTTATTTTGAGTTAATATTTATACATATGTGAAGTGGGGTTCCAGATTTATCCTTTTGCAAGTGTGCCTAGTTATCCCACCATCATTTGCTGATACGGTTATTCTCTTGCTATTGAATTGACTTGTTTACTCTTGTCAAAAATCAATTGGTTATAGATGTATGGGCTTATTTTGGGAGTCACATTTTTATTTTCCACTGGATTCTCTGTCCTTGTGCCAGTACCACACTGTTTTGGTTACTTCAACTTTGTGCTAAGTTTTGAAATTGGGAAGTATAAGTCCACCAACTTAGCTCTTCTTTTTCAAGATTGTTTTAACTACTCATAATCCCTTGCAATTCTATATGAATTTTAGGATGAGCTTGTCTGATTCTGCAAAATAAAGTCACTGGTATTTTGATAGGGATTTTATTGAATTTACAGATAAATTTTGGGATTAACGACATAAGTCTTCCAATTCAGGAACACAGGATGTCTTTACATGTTTTAAGACTCTACGGTGTTTTGTTTTTTGTAGTGTAAAAGTTTTATACATCTTTGGTAAAAAAATATTTCTAAGTATTTTATCATTTTTCATACTATTGTAAATGGAATTGTTTTGTTTACTTCATATTTGGTTTGTTCATTGCAAGTATATAGAAATACAACTGATTTTTGTCTTGACCCTGTTTCTTATAACTTTGCTTAACTTGTTTATTAGATTTAATAGTGTTTTGTTTATTAGATCTAATAATTTTTTAGTTTCCCGTGTGTAAAATCATGTCTTCTGAAAATAGGGATAGTTTTACTTCTTCATTTCTGATATAATAATTTCTAAGGATGCCTTTTATTTATTTTTCTTGCCTAATGCCCTTGCTAGAATTTCAGTACAGTGTTTAATAGGGGTGGCAAGAATGTACAGCCTTGTCTTGTCCCTGATTTTAGGGGAAAGTTTTTAATCTGACAATATTATGATGTTAGCTGTGGGTTTTTCACAAATGCCCTTTATCAGGTTAAGGATACTGTTTTTTTATTCCTAGTCTGTTGAGTATTTTTATAGTGAAAATATGCTTGATCTTGTCACTCTTTTTCTGCATACTGAGATGATCATGTGGGGTTTTACTTCCTTCATTGTTTTAATGTGGTATATTAAATGGATTGCTTTTTTGTATGTTAGACCACCTTTGCATTCCTGAGATAAATTACACTTGATCCTAGGTTTAGGGTGTAGTCTTTTTAATATGCTGTTGGACCATGTAACCTGTTTTATATGAATTCGTCATAAATCACTGGTCTCAAGGTATAATAATATGCATCCCAGGAACTGCCTAAGATGTTCTACTATGATGTGAAAAGAAAGTGTCAGAAAAATGTTTCTATTTACTTTTTTTTTTTAATCTTAAAAACTAAGAAAAACAAAAACTATGTTAATATTCAGCATAGGAATTGATGCTTTTGCCCTCCTAGGTCATTTTATGAAACAGTCACATACCATTAGTGAGATAACCTGACCTGAATGGGAGTTCCAAAGTGATGAGTTGGTAGTGCTGCCCACATGTGTTTGCTTTTTAGTATAATAAAAAGTATGAGCTTGCTTTACCAGGTAATTGGATTTAGCTGCTATGTTATTTAGTTTTTACTGAAACAACTCTGACAGAAATGGGCAAATGACTTTAAAAAGATTGCTGCCGGGCTTCCCTGGTGGCGCAGTGGTTGGGGGTCCGCCTGCCGATGCGGGGGATGCGGGTTCGTGCCCCGGTCCGGGAAGATCCCACAGGCCGTAGAGCGGCTGGGCCCGAGAGCCATGGCTGCTGAGCTTAAAAAAAAAAAAAAAAGATTGCTGCCATGAGCCATAGATTGATAATCATACCAACAAAAATCAGTGTTTATAATAAGTGCCCTTGTTGATCCTTTATGTACTGGAAATGGCAATTAGAATTTGATAATGAAATAGAACTTGTGAATAAGTAAGGCATAGTAAATGAGGGGAGCTTATAAATGAGAAAGTGGTGACAGTAAATGAACAAGAACTGTTGGTGTTATCTTTTCCCTAAATATAGTTAATTTTCTCTCCAAGTCCACTGGGGTGATGGGGTGCAGTCATTCAGGGTCCCAGGCTGATAGAGGCCCTGCTGCTCTTCTCAGCACGTGACTTTAATTGTCATCTTAGGCATTGACATTAGCAAGTAAATAGGTGGAAAAAGGGAATGGGTGGAGGATTGTGTTGGAGGTTTTGTGGGTCAAGCTTGAAATGGTGTACATCACTTCTACCTACCTGACATTCCTAAAATAAATCCCACTTGGTTGAGATGTATTATCTTATTTATGTATTGCTAGATTCCATCTGCTAGTATTTTATGTAGAATTTTAGCTTCTGTTTTCATAAAAGAGATTGGTTCATAATTTTATCTTTACAGATTTTAGTATAAGGGATATGCTGTCTTAATAAAATATGTAGGGAAGTATTCCCTCTCTCTCTATTCTCTGGAAGATTTTGTGTAAGGTTTCTGTTACTTATTTCTTAAATGTTTATTAAAATCAACCTGTTAAATCATCTGGGCTTATGGATTCCTTGGTTGGAAGTTTTATTTTGTTTGGTTTTTAAATTAATACAGGTTCAATTTTTTTTTAACACATATAGGACTCTTCAGAGTTTTTATTTCATCTTTCAGTTTTGTTAAGTTGTGTTTTCTCATAGGAGTTTTTTCATTTCATCTAAAATTTCATATTTATTGCTCTAATATTTAATAATATCTTACTGTTTATTAGAAATATCTGTAGGTTTTATAATACCCTGAATTCATGCATAATGTTAGAAATTTTTGTTTTCTATTTTTCTTCATCACTCTGTTGTTGCCATCTTGCTACATTTAATTTTTTTCTTCTTTCTTTGGATTATTTGTTAACAATTCTTCTGTTACATGTATATTTGATCTTTTTACTTAGTCCCATCTTTTTAAAGTTTTTTTTTTTTTTTTTTGTATTTTCCATCACTTATTTCTCTTTCTGCTGTAGTTTCCTTTTTTTTCCCTCACTGTCTTTTGGTTCTCTAATCCTGCTTTCTGCTGTTTCACCTACTATTTACCTCATCTATTGCATTGTTAATAATACATTTTTTCTCACTGTAGAATTTCTGTTTTACGAATCCCAGTTCTCTTAAGAAAATCTCTCTCCTATCTGTTTTCTCCATTTCTTCTCTATTTTCTTGAATGTATTATTCATACGTATTTTAAACTCTTTGATAAATAATTTCAGAATCACACATGGGTCTTTTTCTTTTGTCTTTTCTGTTTTCTGTATCTTTGGTCTCATCTGTTACCATCTCTGATAATTTTGCATTGAAAGCTGTACATTGTGTTTGAAAAATTGGAAAGGCTCTGTAGGGTGTTAACATTCTCCAAAGAAAGGTAAGCCTTTCCTTTCCTAGGAAGGTAGAATGGGGGATTAATTACCTTAATCCAGTGGTTCTCAAACTTTATTATGTATTAAACTATTGGCATGTATATGTTACTAGAGAAGTAATGAAAAAAAAAAGGCCCTGGCTTGTTGAAGTAACACAGGACCTCCTGCCTCCTGTCTCTAGATCCAGGTCCAGAATTGCCAAATGCCCCAAGGGATAACACCATTGCCTTGTGTTACCTTACCCCTCTCAGCATGGTTTTCCTTTCTCAGTTATTGTTTCCCTTTAATTTCTCATTGCCACAGCCCTCCAGAATGCTTTTAAACAGAACTTTTTTAAAAAAACAGTTTTTCTGTTTGTTTGCAGCTGCGTGCCACAAGCTACTCAATCACTTATAGATGCAAAAGTCAATGGTGTGTTGTTATTTTGTCAAAAGAACAAATCATGGCTTAGTATCTTACTTTCTTTCAGGAAAAACATAAACAAGAATTGGAAGACATGAGGAAAGCTGGTCATGAAGCCCTCAGCATTATTGTGGATGAATATAAGGTAGTGGTTTGAGAGTCTGTTTTCTTTATTCTTTTAAACTTTGGCAAGTGTTAGTAAAAAAAAATTACACACATAGACATATGCTACACAAATTATAGAATTATAGTGTAGTCTTAGTTTGGTATAGAATTCCTTTCAATTGATTAATAAGTATTCACTGAAAGCATACTTAGTAGATTACAAAGATAATGCTAGAAGTTGCTCTGCATTTGAGAATTTACAGAATATTGGAGAACACAGGATTGAAGTTCAAAAACAAAATACTGTAGAATTAATTGCTAGATTATTAGCTTTTTTGGTCTTTACTCTGGTTCCACCTTTGATAGAAAAAAAAAGTGTGCTATAAATCTGAAAATTATTGTCATAGCTTTTTTTCTTAAACAAATTAAATAGATTTGGGTACATTTAAGTAATAATAAAAATTATAATAAATGTCAGTATCAGTGATATATGCAGTATTATTCTGGATAAGCTAAGCCTGCATACGCTTAATCATTTAAAGTAAATTGAGAGTTTAATGACAAAATTTTTCCCCCCTAAATTTCATGTTACATCATTTTTTTCCATCAAGTAATTAAGGAATACATTCTTGTTGAAATCAAATTCAAAAAATTCTCCCCAGAAGTAACCAGTGTGAATGGTGTGATGTGCATCCTTCTAGAGGTTTTTCTTTATATTCACACACACATATGCACACACACGCAGACACACACATATGTATACTCATGCTGTATAATTTTGATTTGCTTTTAGAAAAATGTTGTTCTACTTAATCTGTTCTTTTTGTTCTTTTGTTTCTTGCTGTATTAACTTGTCAGTATATATTTTCATGTCAGTACATATAAACTTATCCTGTTTTTGTCATTGTTCTATAGTATTCCACAGTGTGTATACATATATATATGTATATATGTGTGCATACGTATATATACACACATATATATATACACATATACAAACGTATATATGCATATACATACACATATATATACATATATATATACACACACACACCATAATTGGTTTAACTATACCTGTATAAATAGGCATTTAGTTTATTTTTGTATTGTTAATTATTACAATAAATGTTTAAAAAAATCCTTCTACCATATATGGAATATAGACATTTTTTTATTGATTCAGCTTCATTCCTAAACATGATAGAAATTGATTTCATTTTAATTAGCTGATAATTTAATGTCAAAAAGCTTCCTGTAACAAGTCATTTGGATAAAAGTAGAAAAAGAAGTAGGTCCAGAATTTAAGTGAAAAGCACTTTTTTAAAAAATCCAAGGTATTGAAATAATTGGTAGATATGTCTTGGGACACGAAAGGTCATTTTTGTGACCACAGTTATATAGAAACTAGTGCCATTGTTGAGAAGGTTATTAAAAAATGGCTGGTTTTTACAGCTGTGATTATTGGCTTTTTTTTTTTTTATAATGTTGTGAATTTTTAGTTCTACTAATACAAACCAGCTTCACAGTTGTTGAGTTGGGGAAAATATCTATTTTGGACCATCTCTTCTTTTCCTAAGGCTAAGGGTTGGAAGAATTAAAATACTGGAATTTACATAATTCTCCTGGCATATTAAGTGATATATTCTTGGATGAATTTATATTTTACTCATTTATCTTTATGAATTCTAAATTAAATGTTTTTTTTTTTAATTGGGGTATAGTTGCTTTACAATGTTGTGTTAGTTTCTACTGTATAGTGAAGTGGAGTTCCCTGTGCTATACATCAGACCCTCATTAGCCATCCACTTTATACATATTCGTGTATATATGTCAATCCCAATCTCCCAATTCATCCCGCCACCACCCCCTTCCTCTCCTTGGTGTCCATACGTTTGTTCTCTACATCTCTCTCTCATTTCTGCCTTGCAAACCAGTTCATCTGTACCATTTTAATAGATTCCACAAATATGCGTTAATATACGATGTTTGTTTTTCTGTTTCTGACTTACTTCACTCTGTATGACAGTATCTAAATGTTTTGAAAGTACTTAACACTGTTGTGTTTTTCTGAAAAGCTCAGCACTTGATATTTAAATTTTTTTTGGCTCTAGCTCCACATATTTCCTTTGCTGAAAACGTGTTTATTGTGTATTACTTTCAACACTAGCAATGAATGAGTTTAAAAGCATATGTAGCAACTTTGCAAATATATTTTGCAAACTATATTTTGAAGAAACTTAGTTGAGAGCTACTCATTTCACCTCTTCTTTGTCTCATATTATTATGTGACTCTCATTTAGAAAGAGAATTTTAAAATTTCGGGCATTAGGTATTACAATTTGCTTTAAAGGATTAGGTATCAAATCATGTATCCTACAAAGTTATATTTATCATATTATACTTGTAGTCAGTTAATATGCAAACTGTATAAATTCTCTCATAGTAGGGAACTTTGGTGTAAATACTTTTCATATAGATTTCCATATTATTGATTTATTGCTGAGCTTCACATTTTGCACAAAGATATTACAGTACTCTTAAGAGGAATACATCTGATACATTAATTATTATGTAAAATATTACAACCAAGGAGTCTGAGAAACATACTGACAATCAACTTGATAGTAATATGGAAAAAATAAAGTAACTTACATAGGAAAAATGAGCAATGTTTTCTTGGTAGGTTAGAGGTCTTTATAATGTAAATGTTGATGAATCGTGCCCCATTGTGGAACAAGAAAAGAAACCATTTTTTTCCATTCTAAATTCATGCGTGAGAAGTTCATGTGCTAATTTTTTAATTTTGCTTTTCTTTTTTCTTAATATCTTTAAAGATATGTTTTTAAAGCATATAAACATTTTGATGGATGTTTCATTAATCATTAGGTAACTCAAAAACAAACCAAAATACAACTTCTCATTACTATTGCTAATAGAAGCTTTGTGAACATCACTTTGCATTTATTCATTCCTTAATTCAAGAAATATTATTGACTTTCTTCTTTATGTCAGGACTGTCATAGATACAGAACTGAACAAAATAAAAATTCTTGCTCCAATGGAATATATGTTTTATATCCATTCACCTATGCGTACCAAACTTAGGAAGTAAGGAACCTAAAACCACAACTTTCCTCAATCTTTTGGTTTTCAGGGCTCTACACCCTTGCCTCTCCTACCCATGCAGGCATTTACTCAAATATACAGCTAGATCTGCCACCTTCCTGACACCATTCCTGGTTACTAGGGAATCTTACATTCTTCTGATTGTCCTGTATTAGATGTGATCAATCATTTTTCCCCCCTACAAGCTGAATTGAGACATTGTTGGGGAGTTTGAAAAAAGGTTTCATTGGAAAAGATAGTGAAAAATGCCAAATAAATAAGATTAAATTTTTTTACTTAGTAAATTAAAAAAACATTGTAAAATGAAAATTTTTTAACATCTTTATTGGAGTATAATTGCTTTACAATGGTGTGTTAGTTTCTGCTTTATAACAAAGTTAATCAGTTATACATATACATATGTTCCCATATCTCTTCCCTCTTGCATCTCCCTCCCTCCCATCCTCCCTATCCCACCCCTCTAGGTGGTCACAAACCACCTAGCTGATCTTCCTGTGCCATGCGGCTGCTTCCCACTAGCTATCCACCCTACATTTGGTAGTGTATATATGTCCATGCCACTCTCTCACTTTGTCACAGCTTACCCTTCCCCATTCCCATATCCTCAAGTCCATGCTATAGTAGGTCTGTGTCGTTGTTCCCGTCTTACCCCTAGGTAGTTTATGACCTTTTTTTTTTTTCTTAGATTCCATATATGTGTGTTAGCATATGGTACTTGCTTTTCTCTTTCTGACTTACTTCACTCTGTATGACAGACTCTAGATCCATCCACCTCACTACAAATAACTCAATTTCGTTTCTTTTTATGGCTAAGTAATATTCCATTGTATATATGTGCCACATCTTCCTTATCCATTCATCTGTTGATGGACACTTAGGTTGCTTCCATGTCCTGGCTATTGTAAATAGAGCTGCAATGAACATTTTGGTACATGACTCTTTTTGTTTTTTTTTTCTTCTTAACATCTTTATTGGAGTATAGTTGCTTTACAATGGTGTGTTAGTTTCTGCTTTACAACAAAATGAATCAGTTATACATATACATATGTTCTCATATCTCTTCCCTCTGTGTCTCCCTCCCTACCCCCTCCCTATCCCACCACTGTAGGTGGTCACAAACCACCTAGATCTCCCTGTGCCATGTGGCTACTTTCCACTAGCTATCCACCCTATGTTTGGTAGTGTATATATGTCCATGCCACTCTCTCACATCGTCACAGCTTACCCTTCACCGTCCCCATATCCTCAGGTCCATGCTCTAGTAGGTCTGTGTTTTATTCCCGTCCTACCCCAGGTCTTTTCATGACATTTTTTTTTTCTTAGATTCCATATATATGTGTTACCATACTGTGTTTGTTTTCCTCTTTCTGACTTACTTCACTCTGTATGACAGACTCCAGGTCTATCCACCTCACTACAAATAACTCAGTTTCATTTCTTTTTATGGCTGACTAATATTTCATTGTATATATGTGCCACATCTTCCTTATCCATTCATCTGTTGATGGAAACTTAGGTTGCTTCCATGTCCTGGCTATTGTAAGTAGAGCTGCAATGAACATTTTGGTATATGACTCTTTTTGAATTATGGTTTACGCAGGGAATATGTCCAGTAGTGGGATTGCTGGGTCGTATGGTACTTCTATTTTTAGATTTTTAAGGAACCTCCATACTGTTCTCCATAGTGACTGTATCAATTTACATTCCCACCAGCAGTGCAGGAGTGTTCCCTTTTCTCTATACCCCCTCCAGCATTTATTGTTTCTAGATTTTTTGATGATGGCCATTCTGACCGGTGTGAGATGATATCTCATTGTAGTTTTGATTTGCATTTCTCTAATGATTAGTGATGTTGAGCATTCTTTCTTGTTGGCAATCTGTATATCTTCTTTGGAGAAATGTCTATGTAGGTCTTCTGCCCATTTTTGGATTGGGTTTTTTTTTTTTTTATTGAGCTGCATGAGCTGCTTGTAAATTTTGGAGATTAATCCTTTGTCAGTTGCTTCATTTGCAAATATTTTCTCCCATTCTGAGGCTTTTCTTTTGGTTTTGTTTATGGTTTCCTTTGCTGTGCAAAAGCTTTTAAGTTTCATTAGGTCCCATTTGTTTATTTTTGTTTTTATTTCCATTTCTCCAGGAGGTGGGTCAAAAAGGATCTTGCTGTGATTTGTGTCATAGAGTGTTCTGCCTATGTTTTCCTCTAAGAGTTTGATACTGTCTGGCCTTACATTTAGGTCTTTAACCCATTTTGAGTTTATTTTTGTGTATAGTGTTAGGGAGTGTTCTAATTTCATACTTTTACATGTACCTGTCCAGTTTTCCCAGCCCCACTTATTGAAGAGGCTGTCTTTTCTCCACTGTATATTCTTGCCTCCTTTATCAAAGATAAGGTGACCATATGTGCATGGGTTTATCTCTGGGCTTTCTATCCTGTTCCATTGGTCTATATTTCTGTTTTTGTGCCAGTACCATACTGTCTTGATTACTGTAGCTTTGTAGTATAGTCTGAAGTCAGGGAACCTGATTCCTCCAGCTCCATTTTTCGTTCTCAGGATCGCTTTGGCTATTCAGGGTCTTTTGTGTTTCCATTCAAATTGTGAATTTTTTTGTTCTAGTTCTGTGAAAAATGCCAGTGGTAGTTTGATAGGGATTGCATTGAATCTGTAGATTGCTTTGGGTAGTAGAGTCATTTTCACAATGTTGATTCTTCCAATCCAAGAACATGGTATATCTCTCCATCTATTTGTATCATCTTTAATTTATTTCATCAGTGTCATATAGTTTTCTGCATACAGGTCTTTTGTCTCCTTAGGTAGGTTTATTCCTAGATATTTTATTCTTTTTGTTGCAATGGTAAATGGGAGTGTTTTCTTAATTTCATGTTCAGATTTCTCATCATTAGCGTATAAGAATGCCAGAGATTTCTGTGCATTAATTTTGTATCCTGCTACTTTACCAAATTCATTGACTAGCTCTAGTAGTTTTCTGGTAGCATCCTTAGGATTCTCTATGTATAGTATCATGTCATCTCCAAACAGTGACAGCTTTACTTCTTTTCCGATTTGGTTTCCTTTTATTTCTTTTTCTTCTCTGATTGCTGTGGCTAAAATTTCCAGAACTACGTTGAATAATGGTGGTGAGAGTGGGCAACCTTGTTGTGTTCCTGATTTTAGTGGACATAGTTAACAGTTTTTCACCATTGAGGACGATGTTGGCTATGGGTTTGTCATATACGACCTTTGTTACGTTAAGGAAAGTTCCCTAAATGCCTGCTTTCTAGAGGGTTTTTATCATAAATGGGTGTTTAATTTTGTTGAAAGCTTTCTGTACATCAATTGAGATGATCATATGGTTTTTCTCCTTCAGTTTGTTAATATGGTGTATCATATTGATTGATTTGCGTATATTGAAGAATCCTTGCATTCCTGGAACAAACCCCACTTGATCGTGGTGTATGATCCTTTTATTGTGCTGTTGGATTCTGTTTGCTAGTATTTTGTTGAGGTTTTTTTGCATCTGTGTTCCTCAGTGATATTGGCTTGTAGTTTTCTTTCTTTGTGTCATCTTTGTCTGGTTTTGGTATCAGGGTGATGGTGGCCTCGTAGAATGAGTTTGGGAGTGTTCCTCCCTCTACTTTATTTTGGAAGAGTTTGAAAAGGATAGGTGTTAGCTCTTCTCTAAATGTTTGATAGAATTTGCCTGTGAAGCCATCTGGCCCTGGGCTTTTGTTTGAAGATTTTTAATCACAGTTTCAATTTCAGTGCTTGTGACTGGTCTGTTCATATTTTCTATTTCTTCCTGGTTCAGTCTCGGCAGGTTGTGCATTTCTACGAATTTGTCCATTTCTTCCAGGTTGTCCATTTTATTAGCATAGAGTTGATTGTAGTAATTTCTCATGATCCTTTGTATTTCTGTAGTGTCAGTTGTTACTTCTTCTTTTTCATTTCTAATTCTATTGATTTGAGTCTTCTCCCTTTTTTTCTTGATGAGTCTGGCTAATGGTTTATCAATTTTGTTTATCTGCTCAAAGAACCAGCTTTTAGTTTTATTGATCTTTGCTATTGTTTCCTTCATTCTTTTTCATTCATTCCTAATCTGATCTTTATGATTTCTTTACTTCTGCTAACTTTGGGGATTTCCTGTTCTTCTTTCTCTAATTGCTTTAGGTGTAAGCTTAGGTTGTTTATCTGAGATGTTTCTCGTTTCTTAAGGTAGGATTGTTTTGCTGTAAACTTCCCTCTTAGAACTGCTTTTGCTGCATCCCATAGGTTTTGGGTCATCCTGTCTCTATTGTCACTTGTTTCTAGGTATTTTTTGACTACCTCTTTGCTTTGTTCAGTAATCACTTCGTTATTAAGTAGTGTATTGTTTAGCCTCCATGTGTTTGTATTTTTTACAAATCTTTTCTTGTAATTGATATCTGGTCTCATAGTGTTGTTGTTGGAAAAGATACTTGATATGATTTCAATTATCTTAAATTGACCAAGGCTAGATTTGTGACCCAAGATATGATCTGTCTTGGAGAATGTTCCATGAGCATTTGAGAAAAATGTTTATTCTGTTGTTTTTGGATGGAATGTCCTATAAATACTAATTAAGTCCATCTTGTGTAATGTATCATTTAAAGCTTGTGTTTCCTTACTTATTTTTATTTTGAATGATCTGTCCATTGGTGAAAGTGGGCTGTTAAGGTCCCCTACCATGATTGTGTTACTGTCGATTTCCCCTTTTATGGCTGTTAGTATTTGCCTTATGTATTGAGGTGCTCCTATGTTGGGTGCATAAATATTTACAATTGTTATATCTTCTTCTTGGATTGATCCTTGATCATTATGTAGTGTCCTTCTTTGTCTCTTGTAATAGTCTTTATTTTAAAGTCTATTTTGTCTGATATGAGAATTGCTACTCCAGCTTTCTTCTGATTTCCATTTGCATGGAATATCTTTTTCCATCCCCTCACTTTCAGTCTGTATGTGTCTCTAGGTCTAAAGTGGGTCTCTTGTAGACAGCATATATATGGGTCTTGTTTTTGTATCCATTCATCCAGTCTGTGTCTTTTGGGGGGAGAATTTAATCCATTTACATTTAAGGTAATTATCGATATATATGTTCCTATTCCCATTTTCTTAATTGTTTTGGGTTTGTCATGGTAGGTCTTTTCTTCTCTTGTGTTTCTTGCCTACAGAAGTTCCTTTAGCATTTGTTGTAAAGCTGGTTTGGTGGTTTTGAACTCTCTCAACTTTTGCTTGTCTGTAACGGTTTTAATTTCTCCATCAAATCTGAATGAGATCCTTGCTGGGTAGAGTAATCTTGGTTGTAGGTTTTTCTCATTCATCACTTTAAATATGTTCTGCCACTCCCTTCTGGCTTGCGGAGTTTCTGCTGAAAGATTAGCTGTTAACTTTATGGGGATTCCCTGTGTGTTATTTGGTTTTTTTTCCCTTGCTGCTTTAATATGTTTTCTTTGTACTTAATTTTTAATAGTGTGATTAATATGTGTCTCAGCGTGTTTCTCCTTGGTTTATCCTGTATGGGACTCTCTGTGCTTCCTGGACTTTATTAAGTATTTCCTTTCCCATATTAGGGAAGTTTTCAACTGTAATCTCTTCAAATATTTTCTCAGTCTCTTTCTTTTTCTCTTCTTCTTCTGGGACTCCTATGATTCGAATGTTGGTGCTTTTAATGTTGTCCCAGTGGTCTCTGAGACTCTCCTCAGTTCGTTTCATTCTTTATTCTTTATCTGCTCTGCAGTAGTTATTTCCACTATTTTATCTTCTAGATCACTTATCTGTTCTTCTGCCTCAGTTATTCTGCTATTGATCCCTTCTAGAGAATTTTTGATTCATTTATTGTGTTGTCCATCACTGTTTGTTTGCTCTTTAGTTCTTCTAGGTCCTTGTTAAACGTTTCTTGTATTATCTCCATTCTATTTCAAAGATTTTAGATCGTCTTTACTATCATTATTCTGAATTCTTTTTCAGGTAGACTGCCTACTTCCTCTTCATTTGTTAGGTCTGGTGTGTTTTTGCCTTGCTCCTTCATCTGCTTTGTGTTTTTTTGTCTTTTCATTTTGCTTAACTTACTGTGATTGGGGTCTCCTTTTCTCAGTCTGCATGTTCACAGTTCCCATTGTTTTTGGTGTCTGTCCCCAAGGGCTAAGTTTGGTTCAGTGGGTTGTGTAGGTTTCCTGGTGGAGGGGACTAGTGCTGTGTTCTGGTGGATGAGGTTGGATCTTGTCTTTCTGGTGGGCAGGTCTGCATCTGGTGTTGTGTTTTGGGGTGTCTGTGGCTTTATTATGATTTTAGGCAGCCTCTCTGCTAATGGATGGAGCTGTTTTCCTGTGTTGCTAGTTGTTTGGCATAGGGTGTCCAGCACTGTATCTTGCTGGTCATTGAGTAGAGCTGGGTCTTGGTGTTGAGATGGAGATCTCTGGGATATTTTTGTTGTTTGTTGTTACATGGAGCTGGAAGGTCTCTTGTGGTCCAGTGTTCTGAAGTTGGCTCTCCCACCTCAGAGGCACAACCCTGATGCCTGGCTGGAGCACCAAGAGTCTGGCCTCCATGTGGCTCAGATGAAAAGGGAGAAAAAATAGAAAGAAAGAAAGAAAGAAAGAGAGAGAGGGAGGGAGGGAGGGAATAAAATAAAGTAAGATAAAATAAAGTTAATAAAATAAAAAATTATTAAGGAAAAAATTTTAAAAAGTTAAAAAAAAAAACATACGGATGGACAGAACCCTAGGAGAAATGGTGAAAGCAAAGCTATACAGACAAAATCTCACACAGAAGCATATACATACACAGTCACAAAAAGAGGCAAAGGGGAAGAAATAACCTATCTTGCTCCCAAAGTCCACCTCCTCAAGTTGGGATGATTCGTTGTCTATTCAGGTGTTCCGCAGATGCAGGGTACATCAAGTTAATTGTGCAGATTTAATCAGCTGCTCTTGAGGCTGCTGGGAGAAATTTCCCTTTTCTCTTCTTTGTTCGCACAGCTCTCGGGGTTCAGCTTTGGATTTTCACCCGTCTCTGTTTGTAGGTCGCCTGAGGGCGTCTGTTCTTTGCTCAGACCGGACAGGGTTAAAGGAGCAGCTGCTTCGGGGGCTCTGCCTCACTCAGGGCCGGGGGCAGGGAGGACTACGGATGCTTGGCGAGCCTGCGGCGGCAGAGGCCGGCGTGACATTGCACCAGCCTGAGGCGCGCCGTGTGTTCTCCCAGGGAAGTTGTCACTGGATCATGGGACTCTGGCTGTGGCGGGCTACCCAGGCTCCTGGGGAGGGGAGGTGTGGACAGCGTCCAGTGCTTGCACACAGGCTTCTTGCTGGCAGCATCAGCAGTCTCAGCATTTCATGCCCCTCTCTGGGGTCCGCGCTGATAGCTGATTTTCGCGCCCATCTCTGGAGCTCCTTTAAGCGGCGCTCTTAATCCCCTCTCCTCATGCACCAGGAAACAAAGAGGCAAGAAAAAGTCTCTTGTCTCTTCGGCAGCTCCAGACTTTTCCCGCACTCCCTCCTGCTAGCCGTTGCCCACTAGCCCCCTTCAGGCTGTGTTCACGCCACCAACGCCAGTCCTCTCCCTGGGATCTGACTGAAGCCGGAGCCTCAGCTCCCAGCCCCTGCCCGCCCCAGCGGTTGAGCAGACAAGCCTCTCTGGCTGGTGAGTGCTGGTCGGCACCGATCCTCTGTGCGGGAATCTCTCCGCTTTGCCCTCTGCACCCTGTTGCTGCGCTCTCCTCCGCGGCTCTGAAGCTTCTCCCCTCTACCACCCTCAGTCTCTGCCTGCGAAGGGGCTTCTAGTGTGTGGAAACCTTTCCTCCTTCACAGCTCCCTCCCACTGGTGCAGGTCCCGTCCCTATTCTTTTGTCTCTGTTTATTCTTTTTTCTTTTGCCCTACCCAGGTATGTGGGGAGTTTCTTGCCTTTTGGGAGGTCTGAGGTCTTCTGCCAGCGTTCAGTAGGTGTTCTGTAGGAACAGTTCCACGTGTAGACGTATTTCTGATGTATCTCTGGGGAGGAAGGTGATCTCCTCGTCTTACTCTTCCTCCATCTTCTCAAATCTCCCCCGAAATTGTTTTATATAAAGTAAAAGAAAAATGACAAAAACCTAAAAAATAAAGCATAGGAAGATGTGTTATTTTTGCTTTAACCTCTGCCTTGCAGAAACATGGAGTAGACATATTTTCTTCTGTTCTTTTTACTAAGTATAGCTAAAAAAAAAAAAAAACCTGGACATTATATATAGAAAAGACATAAGACTCTGAGAGTTAGATAGAAGAAGGCAGACTGGCTAGGGACCCTGAATCCAAGTAACTACATAATGCTGGGTTCCCTAGGCTATCTTTTTGCCTCATTTGCCCCAGGCAAGGTGCTGGAGAAGTGAGCAGCTCAGAAATACCAAATGGGCACAGACCGCAGACCCCAACAAAAGCCTGCTCTCCCTATCCAAAAGACCAGGAAAGCTTTCACCTATCAAGGCAGAAACTATTAGGTAATAACCCTTCTAATCCCGCCAAATACCAGAGAGCAAACTGTAGTCCCACCCCAAGCCCTGCCAACAAAGGGTGGTTAAGGGAGCCTAGACTTCACATTTCCCAATCTATAACGAGGTACCCTTCCTTTTCCCCATTGAGGCAGAGTCACAGAAGGTGGAGTGGAGAATCAGCATGTTCCCTCCCACTGGGAAGTAAGTCCCCTCTCCACTGAGTATCAGGGTAGGCTGTGTAGGAAGTCTAGATTTTCACCCCACTGTTATGGTAAGGAGACACTTCTCTCCCCGCCCCACCCCCCAAGCCCCGTGCAAGGTATCAGTGGATGCTTAATGGAGAGTCAGGACTTTCCTTACTGCTGAGTGCTACTAGGGTTATCCCCTGCAGTGTCATTGGAGGTCATTTGGGAACAATATGGTGGTGCCCTTACCCCTCCCAGTCAGAGTGAAGGCCTGGTGGTAAGTTGAACTCCCAACTGTGTTCAGCAATAATGGATCCTTATTTCCCCAGCCCTGAGTGTCAGCAGAGGATGAGTCAGGAACCTGGACTTCTACTGCACCTGACTGTTCTCCTGTTTCCCTGCTGGATTAGTGTTATATCAAAGGAAGTCTGCTAAAACAAGATTTAAAATGTCCAGGTTTCAATTGAAAATCACTACCCATACCAAGAACGAAGAAAATCTCATCTTAAGTCAAAAAAGACAATGAACAGAAGTGAACACAGACTTGCCACCAATGTTAGAATTATCTGACAAGCATTATAAAGCATTTATCCTAAAAATGCTTTAAGAAGCAAATATGAACACACTTGAAACAAATGAAAAATTAGAAAACCTCAGCAAAGGAACACAAATTTTTAGCAAAGTAATGAAGAACCAATAATAATTTTAGGACTAAAAAATACAGTAAGCAAAATAAAAAACTCAATGTATGACCTCAATCGCATAATGGAGAAACAGAGGAAAGAATCAGTGAACTTTGAAGATAGAGCAATAGAAATCACCCAATTTAAGCAATACAGAGAAAATAGATTGAAAACAAATGAATAGGGGTTTAGGGGCCTATGGAATTATAACAAAATACCTAAAATGCATGTCATCAGAGTCCTGGAAAGAGAGGAGAAAGAGGGTAGAGCTGAAAAAAATATTCAAAGAAATAGTGGCTGAAAACCTACCACATTTGACAAGAGAAATACAACTACATATTCAAGGAGCTGAATAAACTCTAAACATGATACCTTATGCCCCCTAAAAAAAAGCCCACTCCAAGACCCATTGTGATGGTTAATTTTATGTGTCAGCTTAGCTGCGCCACAGTGCCCAGGTTTTTGGTCAAGACATTATCCTGGATGTTTTTGTGAGAGTGTGTTTTGGATAATAATATTTAAATTTGTGGACTTTGAATAAAGCAGATTTCCCTCAATAATGTGGGTGGATCTCATTTAATCAGTAGAAGTTATACTAGAACAAAGACTGACCTTCCCTGAGCAAGAAGGTATTCTGGTAGCATATAGCCTTTAGACTTGAACTGCATACAGCACTGACCTTTCCTTGGGTCTCCAGTCTGCCAGCCTACCTTACAGATACTGAATTTGCCAGCCTTCATAATTGTGTGAGCCAATTCCTGAAAATAAATCCCTCTCTCTGCATATACATATATCCTGTTGATTCTATTTCTCTAGAGGCCCTGACTAATGTAATATATATCATAGTCAAACTTCTGAAAATGAAAGACAAAGAAGTTTTAAAAGAAGCCAGAAAAGTATGACATTTTACTGCAAGAGGGAAACTGTTAGGCTGACATTGGATTTTTCATCAGAAACCATGGAGGCCAGAAGGAAACAGAACAAGTGCTGAAGGAAAATAGCTGTCAATCCAGATTTCTATATGCAGAGTAAAGGTACTTATAGAATGAAAGGAGGAAATCAAGATGTTCTTAGATGGAAGAAAACTAAGAGAATTTTGCCATAGAAAACCTACCCTAAAGGAATTGCTAATGAGGTTTTCTGAACAAAATGAAATGATAAAGGAAGGGTATTGGAACATTGGGAAAGAACAAAGGAGGGTAAAAATATGGGTAAATAAAATAGACTTTCTCTTTTTACATTTTATAAATTATGTTTGCCTAGTAAGTCAAAAATTTTAACATTGATATGGTTCTAATGTATGTAAAGGAAAATTTTAAGAGAATTGTATCATAAACAAAGCAGAATAAAGGACATAAAAAGTAGAGTTTCTACACTTGAAGTGGTGAAATACCAACACCAGTAGTTATGTGATTTTTTAAAAATATGAATTTTCTAAATATATTTACTACTACTTCTGCAATCTTTCACATGATAAGACTTAGGGATTTTTTTTTTTAATTAAACAGAATTTGATCGCAAGACCCCAAGGTCTTGAGGCTAGTTTATTTTTTACATATGTATTTCAGAAACTATAATCAGTTTAATGTGTAATAGTGAAGTCTTTTTTCCATGTCACTGTGATTTCTAAGAACCTGAAGTATTAATCTGATAATGATCACTACAAAGGAATATTTATTTTTTCTATATTTTGATTTAAAGTAGTCTAGTGATACTGTCTTACTTTAATATTTTATAATCTTTATTTTTAACATCTTTATTGAGATATAATTCACATACTATAAACCTCCCCTCTTTAAAGTGGATAATTCAGTAGTTTTTAGTATGTTCACGTAATTGTACCACCATCAGCACAATCTAATTTTAGAGCATTTTCATCACCCCTGCATGAAACCTTGTACCAGTTAAACAATCACTCTTCACTCCCCTCCAGCTACCCTGTCCCCTAGCCCTTGGTTACCACTAATCTGCATTATGTCACTATAGACTTGCATCTTCTAGACATTTCCTATAAGTAGAATTACACAATTTGTGGGCTAATATTGCTGTCTTCTTTTACTTAGCATAATGTTTTTAGAGTTCATCCATGTTACTACATGTGGTAGCACTTTATTTCTTTTTTATTGTTAAATAGTATTCCATTGTATGGATATACCACATTTTATTTATCCTTTTATCAGTTGATGGACATTTGTTTTTTTTTCACTTTTTGGCTGTTATGAATAATGCTGTGTGGATGTATGTTTTCATTTCTCCTGGGTATATACTTAGGGTCGAAATTACTGGTTAATTTCACTTTTCTACATTTAACATTCTGAGAGACTACAAGAATGTTTCTAGCTGCACCATTTTATATTCCAGCCAGCAGTGATGGAGGGTTCCAGTTTCTCTACATCCTCAGGAACACTTGTTACTATCCATTAAAAAAAAAAATTAGCCTTCCTAGTGAGTTGGCATTTATTTCTTTGATTCATTTTGGTTTAATTATTATAAATGATGTGAGGAAGGGATACAGTTTCATTTTTTTTTCCATGTAAATATCCAGTGTTCCCAGCATCATTTGTTGAAAAGACTGTTCTTTCCTCATTGAATTGTCTTGGAACCCTTATCAAAAATCAGTTATCCATATTCATGAGGATTTATTTCTAGACTCTTAATTCCTTTCCATTGAACTATATGTCTATCCTCATGCCAGTACCATACTTGATTACTGTAGCTTTATGGTAATGTTTTTGATATCAGGAAGTGTGCATTGTCCAAGTCTTCTTTTTCAAAATTGTTTTGACTATTCTAGGTCATTTTCATTTTCATATTAATTTTAGGCTCAGTGTGTGAATTTTTAAAAAAATCTAATTAGGATTTTGATTGTGTTTGCATTGACTGTGTAGACCAACTTAGAGAGTATTGCCATTTTAATTGTATTAAGTTTTCTGATCCCTAGTTATGAAATGTCTTTATATTTATTTTCTTTAATTTTGCTCAACAATGTTTATAGTTTTATAGTTTTCAATATTCCCTTTATTTTTTTTTATGATATTCTAAATTGAATTTTTTCCCTAATCTCATGTTCAGATTGTTCTTTGCTACCATATAATAATAGAATTTATTTTTGCATATTTGGATACTTTTTATTTCTTTTTCTTACCTAATTTTTCCAGGTAGATCTCCAGTACAATTTCAATAAGAGCTGCAAAAATATACACCATAGGGATTTACCATTAAGTATGATGTTATAAGGATTAACCATTAAGTATGATATTATCAGTGAGATTTTTATAGATGACCTTTATTAGGTTGAGGAAGTGCCGTTTTTATTTCTAGTTTGAATTTTTTTTCTAATCATGAAAGGTTGCAAGATATTGTCCAATGCCACTTCTTAGTTGAAAATCATTATTTTTTCGTTATGGATGTGATGTGTTCCCTTTGATTTTTGGATGTTAAATCAATCTTGAGTACCTGGAATAATCTCACTTTATTATGGTGCATAATTCTTTTTATGTGTTGCATAAATCAGTTTGACAATATTTTGTGGAGTATTTTAACATTTAATTCATTAATGATATTGGTCTGTAGTTTATTTGGTGTCTTTATCTGGCTTTGCTATCCTATAATATACTTGCCTCATAGAATGAGTTAGGGTGTGTTCCCTTCTCTTATTTTTTGGGAGAGTTTGTGAAGGAGTGGTATTAATTCTTCTTTAAGAATTTTGTAGAATTTACCACTGAGAGCATATGGTACTGGACTTTTCTTTGTGAGAGATTTTTAAAATTAATTCAATCTCTTGTTATTGATCTCTTCAGATTTTTAAATTTTTTTCCTGAGTTACTTTGGTAATTTCACCTTTCTAGGGATTTACCTCTTTTTAAGTGATCTATTTTGGGGGGATATATTTGTTTATAGTATTCCCTTAATTCTTTTTATTTTTGTAAGGTGAGTACTGATGTTTTCTCTTTCATTCCTGATTTTGTACTTTGAGTCTTTCCTCTATTTTAATTGGTCAGTCTATCTAAAGGTTTGCTCATTTTGTTGGTGTTTTCAAAGGATTAACTACTGATTTTGTTTATTTTCTCTCTTATTTTTCTATTCTATAATTTATTAATTTGTACTCTAACCTTTACTTTGCCTGATCTTTTGCTTGCTTTTTGCTTTAGTTTGTTATTTTTCTAGTTTTTTAATATGGATAACTAGGTTATTGATTTGATGTTTTCTTTCTTTTTTTACTATAGGCATTTATACTTAAAAATCTCCCTCTGAATCCTAGCTTATTTAATCCCATAAGTTTTATGTTGTATTTTTATTTTGATTCATATAAAAGTGTTTTATTATTTCTTCTTTGACTCATTGGTTCTTTAGAAGTTTGTTAATTTCCATATGTCTGAAAATTTACCAAATTTCTGGCTGTTATTAATTTCAAATTTAATTCCATCATAGTCAGAGAACTTCTTTTTGTTGATTTTGATTGGGGTGAAGTGTTCTTTAGATATCTGTAGGTGCATTTAGAGACATTTCTATGTCTATAGATGTGTACTGCTTTATAGTATTGTTTAAGTCTTCTATATGCTGTTGATAATCTTTTGTATTTTTCTACCCTTTATTGAAATGGGGATATTGAATTATCCAAGTATTATTTTTGAATTGTTTGTTGTTCTTTCAATTTCTGCTTCATGTATTTTGGGGATAGTATGTTAGGTACATAGTATATGTTTTTAATTGTTATGTCTTTCTAATGTATTGACCCTCTTAGAAGATGGCTGTTTTTGTCTCTAGTAATATTTTTTGGTCTAAAGTCTATGTTTTCCTGATATTAATGTAGCCACTCTAGCTCTATTATGGTTTCTATTTGCATGGTATATCTTTTCCCATCCTTTTTTATTGAACCCATTGTGTCTTCAACTCTAAACTTTGTCTTTTGTACATTTACAATTATATACATTTTTAAAATGTAATTGCTGTTTAAATCAATTACAAAAATAAAGGAAAAGACATATTCAATTTTATTGTTTTTTAAATTACCTACATAATTACCTTTACTGGCACAGTTTGTTTCTTCATGTGGATTGAATTATTTTCTGACTTCACTTGCTTTAACCTGAAGAACGTGCTTTAATATTTATTTATAAGTTTTGTTTGCTAACAATGGATTTCTTTATCTGGAAATATCTTTAATTCACTTTCAATTTTTAAAGATAGTTTTCTATCTTAAAAGTTTTTTGTTGTCATTGAATATAAGATTCTTGGTAGACAGATTTTTTGTGTTTAATTTTAGTACTTTGAAAATATCATCCCATTGCCTTTCTTCTTCACTGTTTCTGATAAGAAGTAAGCTGTTAAACTTTATGAGAGCGTGGTGAGTCATTTTTCTACTGTTTTAAAAATTGTCTCTGTTTTTGGCTTTCAGCATTTTGACAATGGTATATCTGGGTGTGTATCCCTTTTAGTTTGTCCTATGTGGAAATCATTGAACTTCTTACATGTGTAAATTGTTTTTCCATCACTTTGGGGAAGTATTCAGCCATTATTTCATTCAAATATTTTTTCCCTCCTTTCTCTTTATTCTCTCTTTGTGTTGCTTCCAATTTTGTACACATGTTGGTCTGCTTAATTGTGTCTCACATTTTTCTAAGCCTGTAATTCATTTTTCTTCATTATTTAAACTCTCTTTTTCAGGTTTCACAGCCTTTATTGATATTTCTTCAAATTTATTGATTCTTTCATCTTCCAGCTCAAACCTACTGATAGAACCTATGGAATTTAAAATTTTTGTTATTTTACTTTTCCACTCCAGAATTTCTTTTTGTTTCTCTTTTTATAATTTCTATCTCTTTATCAATATTGCATATTTTGTGAGATCTTATAATATTTTTCTTTAATTGTTTAAGCATGGTTTTCTTTAGGTTTTAGAACATTTTTATAATTGGCACTTTGAAGTCTTTTTCTGCTAAGTCTAACATCTGGGCCTCTTCAAAGGCAGTTTCCATTGACTCCTGTTTTCCCTGTGTATGGGACACAATTTTCTATTTCTTTTTATGTCTAGGAATTTTTTTTTATCTCTGCATTGCAGATAATGTAGCAACTTTGTGTCCCCAACCCCCAGGAGACTTGTTTTGTTTGTTGTTAAGTGAAGTCTGTTTCTCTTGAATTATGCAGCCTGTGATTTTGCTGTAAGAGCAAAATGGACATGAACACACTCTGGCTACCAGAAATGACTATTTTAAAGCCATGCTGTTTTTGACTGTCTCTTTCCCTGATCTCCCTTTTTTGCAATTCTGACTTGTCTGTATTTTAACATATCTAGTTGTCGATTTCTTTTACTTTGTAGCTGATCTTTTTTTTGTTTTGACAGTGCCCTAGGGTATCCATTGAGCCACAGTTTAATCCCATCCTCCTTGGCAGGGGCAATTTGTGTGTCAATTTTTGAGTCTCCCTGTAACCCTTTCCTATCATAGAACCTCTGCACTGTGCACAGACACTAGAAGAGTAGGATGGTTAATCTGATCGTCATTGTTTTCCTCATCCAGATCCTCCTTTTGGAGCTGGAGCTATGTGTGAGGGGAAGGAGGGTAGGTACTAATCTTCCACATGGCTGCTGCCATTGCCCAGACAGATCTTTAACAATATACAGTTCACATGGATGGTATCATCCAGTGTTTATAGTGATAGAATATATCTGGACTAGTTCTTCTGCTTCAGGAATCTAGAAGAGATTGGAATTGGGGCTTAACTTCTGAGCCCAACTCAGCAGTTCTCCTGCAGTATAGAGCTTTGCAGGAAAGGAGAATTGCATTCATTACTAGCTGCGCTATCCATGTGATATAAGCCTTGGAGCTGTGAAGGATCTGCTAATGTTCACTAGCTGCCAAAACTACCAGGAATGGTACTTTACAGTAATAGGTTGGGAGAGATGGGAACTGTCCCTTGGCTGCTGAGCCTGCTGAAACAGTTCTTCTGCAAGGCTGAGCTGTGGGTGGATGGGTGAAGTCCCTACGTTGAGTATCATAGTCTCCCATTGTTCTTACCACGTTCCTATACATTTTGTTGAGTAAATGCTGTTCAATTTGTTTTAAATCCTTTGATAAATGTCCAGAAACTTTGAATGATTGTTTTTGCTAATTTGACCTACTTAAAAGATATCTCTCTGGGGTAGAGGTTTCTCTGAGCCCCAACATCACTATTCCAGAAGTAACCCCCTTGATTTCTTTTAATCCATATTAAAATAGTGGTTACTCCATTACATATGTTCTTTGTTTAAAAAATGATTATCCTGGGATCAGTGAATATTCAGGAGTTGTGACACTCTTTATTATCACTGTATTGACAAGACTTAAAGTTTTCTTTACACCAACTTGTCTTATAAGAGTACCTCAGTTCTTGGATCATTGATGATTTCTTTTTCTAATGCTTTTCTAAAATGTGGACTCTTCTTTTGCAAGAGTAAATTCTGATACTGTACCTCTTAATGAATTTTAGAATATGTTTGGGGTTTTTTTCCAGCAAATTACCATGTCTTCAGTTATCAATTTAGACCTTAATAAACTAAATGCCAATCTTCACATTGGTAATTGGAATTTTTTAAAAGCTTTATAAAGTTCCAGTACATTTTGGTTAGCATATCTTGTGTACCAAACATCACTCAAATGAAATAGCATATTTTAAAGCTCCTGAATGATGTGATCAGTAGTTTCTGATTTAAAAAATAGGAATACTCTATATTATGATTTAAACTTTTCACAAAAAATTGAAAACATTCTGATTCACCTTGAATTAGTCTGTATTTAAGGGATTAGCTGCCCTCATCAAATTGGAATTCAGTTCTTTTAGTAATTCTTTATTCATACAACTTCAAATCATCCACTGCAGAAACTGGGCAAAGAAAATCTGCAACCCAACCCTATATGTAAACAACTTTAAAATCCAAAGTTATTTTGTACTGTTACTATGTATTATGTACTAATATCCTTATCTTTTCCTACTTTTAATAATGGTATATAATAATTTATATATTTCTATTTTATAAATTCTTTGAAGGAGTATTGTATCTCTGCAAAAATTTCTACTTTGGGACTGCTAAGAACTTCTATTAGTAGAGCTGATTGATTATTTTGAAGTCAGACAGACCTGGATCTAAGCTCCAGCTCTGGTACTTACTAACAGTGTTACCTTGGGCAGTTTCTTATATATAAATTTTAATTTCCCCATGAATAAATGAGGGAATAACCATAGAACCTATTCTTAGGAGTATTGTGAGGACCCAGTGAGATAATGAATATTGTATGGCTAATAATAATGCTGTTAATAAATATTAGCTATTTAGTTACTATACTCAATATATCAGTTTTCTAGCATAGAAATTTTAATATATTGTCATGACTATTAATTGGCTTACTTCTCAAAATTATACAGTGTGGATTCTTGTTTCAATCTTTTTTAGAAATATCTATTTAAGGAAAAGAGGTTTTGGTCCAGCCCTTCATATTCCTAGGCTTCTGTTAAAAAGTCAGCATTCTTTTGTTCATTTAGAAAGTAAATAGCTTGCTCCAGATTGATGAAAAGGACATGTGAAATTCTGTTAAAGTACAGAAGAAAACAAAGCTAAAACTAACCTAATGTGCTATATATGCCAACTTTCCCCATAATGTTTACTTAATTTTGTTTATTTTTTCTTTCATGGCAAAAAATCTTTTATCCCGATAATTAACAACAGTAAAGTAAATGTAGACCTTGGAAGGCTTTCCATAGGAGCATGCCACATCTAAGATTGTTTACTACAAGCAACATAAGAATTTTCCTTTACTTATTTGAGCTTTTGCTTGAAATTGTCATTTTCTAGTATATATGCTGGCTCAGACTTCACAGTTCTTTATGTCTGTAGTTTTGTCTATGAAATATTACTATCCATGATACAGAGTACATTTTTTTTAAGATAATGAGTAGTTGTATTAGTATGCCGCTATTTTGTTTATGATGCTCTCAACAGTTGTCATTGATCAGGGCATCTTAACCCCTTGGTTCTCACCTTTTGCAGCACATAATAAATTACTTGGGTTGCTTTTTAAAAAATAATATCAATCAATCTTCTCTGGAAATTTAAAATCAGTTCACTTAGGTGGGGTCTAGATATCTGTTTTCTGAAGTTCTAGGAGTCATTCTGTTACCCTAAGGGCATTGTTAATCATTGTCTTATCCCTACATATTTGTTTGCCTATCAATATAGTCTATCTATTTCAGCCTGTTGCCATTTACCCCGTTTTTATTATCTAAATTGAACCTGTCAAGATTGTGTGTGTGTGTGTGTGTGTGTGTGTGTGTGTGTGTGTGTGTGTGTGTGTGTGTTTGGACTGAAATCACTGGGAAATTTTTCCATACGAGAAAGATGAGAGATATTCTGACAGATCTAAATGACTGTCAGAAGGACTGCTGTTTTTAAAAGTTACAAAAGAAACAAAAGTTTTAGCTGCAACTAAGAAACTAGATTTATCCCACATTAAGATTGTTTTTTAACTTACGTCTTGTTTTTCTTTCTGTGGGATAAGTGATCAGTCTAAGAAAAAATTTCTTTATAGTGGTGTATTGGTATAGTAGCACAGAGAGACTAACAAAGAAAATCATACATGGAAAAAATACAGGCATATTTGCTAAAATAAATGTAATTCTGTTACTTAGGGAATATGATGTCTAGTCTTTTAAAGAGAAACTATCTCACTGTCTCCATTTCTTGTACAGATATGTTTGCTTCTTGGTTTTCTTTTCAGAAGTATCTCTGTATACATATATTCAATTAATATACTTTATATAAGCGCTTGAGGTAAAACCATTTTAGATGTTGACACATTCTTAAAATGCATTTTCTTTTTATCCAAAATAACTTTGGGGAAGAATTTTCCAAAGAAAGTACTAGTTGACTCAGTGTGTTAAAGTTCAAAGCTAGAACTTTTGCTAACATGCTGTGACAGTGAGTGGAAAGTACTCAAGAAATTAAGTTTAACATGTTGTTTTTATTTTACTTTACTTTGAGTCCAGTTCATTGAAGCTTCCAATCTGACACAAATAAGATAACATATTTTTTGGTTAACATTTTTGTTTCACTACTATATACTGAATCTTCTTTTTCAAGGCAATGACAAAAGACTCCCCTATCTTTTTTTTTTCCTTTTTTTTCATGTGGTGTTTGCTTTAAGATAGATCAGTTAGAAAAAGAGCTTTCCCTTTTGAAACTTTAGTATACAGAATTTTTTATTTCTTCCTAAAGTTAGATTTACAAGTTATTTTCTTGGTTCTGGCTCAACTTGTTTATTTTTCAAATTAAATTTTACTCTGTTGTTTTTGTTGTTTAAACTTAAGGGATTTAGACATTTTTCAAATCATAGCAGATAGGAGAAGTGTTGAAACATTGAATTTGACATAGTTGACAGATTAGTAAAATGGTGATTAGAAATTAGCCTGAAAAAGTCAAAAAGGAAAATGCATTTTGATTTAATATTTATATGCAAACACCAAATAAATTATAACTATAGTGATTGAAGGTCTATTATATGTTTCTTGGACCTCTTGTGGTTGCTTAAGCGAGATGTTTTCTGTGTCGGTTTTTTGGTGATATGAAAATTAGTTCCTGGTCATCACAGTCCTCTTGAAACTAGAAGGGTTTTTATACCCTCATTTCAAGCTCTAGAGCTTTCTTTTCTCACCCTTGTGTTTTGTGTGCATGTTTTTGGCCAAGTGGAGTACATTTACAAAACTTCACGCTTATTTATGTATATCTACATATTTCAAGATATTTCCACCAAACTAGACATATAGACACATACTCATTTTGCAGTCTTTGTTTCTGAAGCTTGACTGAATTGATGATCTTTAATTCGGTGTATTACAACCCAGATGTCAAAAGCCAATGAGTGCTACACATAAATAGTGCTTATAAATATTCGACTGTTTTAATGAGAAAGCAAGGAATGGGCAGTTCTTTTCTAAAGTCTTAGAATATTTTATGAAGAGAATTTTCTGATTTTTTTCTTGTGTTTAAGTATCAGAGTATTGAATCAGATGCAGTAGAGTTTTAACTTATCAGACACACACATTTTCACTATTCATAAGTGAAAAATGATGCAAAATTGCTATATAAACTTCAATTGTTTTGATATTATCTTGATTAAAACTCTTGATATATTTATTTCCCATTTTGACCAACCTTGGTTTTATTGAGAATGTTGGTTCACTGTGCATTTCTCAAAGGTTGAGTATGCCTTAAGTCCCTTTTGCTAAGTATTGCTTTGAATTTTAGCAATGTAACATATGTCAGATGCCAGCTTGGAATATCACATGCCTGCTGTATTCCATTTTTCAAAAGCATCTACTTGCTAGTATTTTATTTGAACTCTTGAGTTGTTTGTACTGTTTTATAAGGGAGAACATAATACATTTTGGAGACCAATTTTTCCCAGGGTGTAGAGTTACTTTTATTGTATAAAGTTCTGCTCCAAGGAGGGGGAACAACTTTTTCTCTTCTTTTGATGTATTCCCTTGATTAGAGATTGCTAACTTTTTGTGCAAAGAGGGGATAAGTAAAAATGAAGTTATGAGATCTTTTATATATCTTTTTTAAAATTCCACCCCTTTGTTAACCCAAAGATATGAAATAAATTTATAGTTTTAGTTATTTGATTGAACAAAGATTCTTATAAATTCCAGCTTTTATCATATGATCAGATTTTTCCTGGACAAATAAAGATGTTTGCTATTGCCAATAGCATTTGGCCTAACTGCATGCTAGATACTAGTGATTGGTTTGGAACTAACAACTTGGCTTGTCCATTCTTATCCCTCCCATCAAACTTAACCTCAGCAGAGGATTGAGAAAGGTTTGGTAGTTGAAAATAGTTTTTATGTGCCTCTGAGTTTCCTGAGCTAAGCCAGAATTTTACATGCAAGGCTATTCTTGTGGTTTTCCAGCCAGGCCAAAGCCAAAAGGCATTGGAAACCTTGCAAGAAAACTTGTTTTAATATAGATTTAAGGCTTGCCTTTATATTGTGACTGGATTTTCAGGCTGATGGTCAAAGGAATGAAGGGGAGACTTCATTCTGTATTGAGGAGATAAATTTCAAAATTTTGCTATAGAGAAGACTTTGAAAAATACCTCCAAAGATTAACAAAAGAATTAATGAATAGGTTTTACTTAGTTGTTTCTTAAGACATGTAAGGTCTGCCTTTCCCCATTAGTTATTTTTTTTTGGCTTACCTTCCAAAATGCACTTTAAATGTTATGGGTTCTTTTTTGTATCACATCAGGCTAATATTTATGACTAATGTTGATCAGACTTGAGAATTTTATCAATATGAGTCTGTCCCACCCAGATATTGTTGATTAATTACAGATTTCTGCTTATTATCATAAAAAGTCAAGCTGCTCTATTATAAGTACCTTCCATCCATAATAATATTAGCTTTCCACGTTGAATGAGACTGGATCTGTTTTGTTCTGATGGGGTTGAAAGTATTTTTCAAACCTTCTTTTTAACAAGCTTATAGGAGGTTTCTACATCTAGTAACATTGCTGGAAGAGTGATTATATAGTAGTATCTGTAAAGAATATCATTTCTGTAACTATTCCAGTCGACGTGATGTATCAGGTAAGTGGTTCTTAATCTTCCATTATTCTAGGGAACCGAATTGTCAGCAAGGTCTGTCTGTAATCAGGCATTTTCAGTTTTCGATAGAACTGAAGACTTACATAGTAATTAGACTTTAGAAGAGAAGTAATTGATGTCTGTTATAGATTTATTTTTATTCAGTTTTTTTTATTGGCAACCAGTAGTCCAGTTAGTGAACGATTGCATACCATAGTTGTTAGAGGCAGAAAAGATCAACTGGTGAAAGTTATTCTTGTAAGTCCAAATGAAGATATGTATGCAAGAAACTACTTTTAAGGTTTTTTAAAATTTTTATTTATTTATTTTTGGCTGCATTGGGTCTTCGTTGCGATGCGCGGGCTTCTCATGGCTGTGGCATCTCTTGTTGCAGAGCACAGGCTCTAGAGCACAGGCTCTAGAGCACAAGCTCAGTAGTTGTGGCACATGGGCTCAGTAGTTGTGGCTCACAGGCTCTAGAGAGCAGGCTCAGTAGTTGTGGTGCACGGGCTTAGTTGCTCCATGGCATGTGGGATCTTCCCGGACCAGGGCTTGAGCCTGTGTCTCCTGCACTGGCAGGCGGATTCCCAACCACTCTGCCACTAGGGGAGCCCTAAGTTTTTTGTTTTTTTTTAAAATTTCTTGCCTGTTTGAAAAGTTATAAAAGAGGGGTGGTTAACTTTATTCTTTAATCTGAACTATAAAACACTGACTCTGAGGAAGGAAAGCAGAGATGTAAGAACCAGTGACATTTGAAGAACAGCGTTTTAAGATATCTGTCACATTTCTAATTAGTGTGTGATCCAGTATCAAAATAGACAGCTGGTTTTGATTTTATCTGTTAAATTCTAGTTAATCAACTTTGGGGAAATGATATATGAGAATATAGATTTTATACCAAGGATAAATTATTAGGGAGTAGAATGATTTGCTCAAAGTATCTTATTTTTTGACAAGGGAACATATGTGTGCAATACAAAATTCAAAAGATATGGAAATATGCATAGTAAAAATTAAATTTTGCTCCCATTGCTGTCTGGGTATCAGTCCCCATCTATGTTTCAAGCTTTATGGCTTCCAGAGGTGGGATAATTTGCTTCAAGTTGTCATGTCTCTGATTTGCAGTGAATTGATCATCAAATTGTTTTATAGCAGTGAGAAAGGAATTCCATTTGAGGAATAATCCATAGAGTCTGATTTAGTCCACATAGTTAGAAGCACCAAGTTCCAAGGCTATCCTGTTTCGGTATTTTAGCAGGATATTCATGTAGCCAAATTTTTTGGTAATTAATCCATTGTAACAACCTAATTTGAGTTCCAACAAGCACTACTTTGTATTATCTTATAATCGTGAAATACTTCCATACTAGTTAATATATTAACAATTCCTCTGAGCCACTTTGATGACTTTGTCCCTTGCCCTGAGGCTTCTACCGAACCCCACTCAATCAAGCTAGAGCTCAGCACTGCCGGGGCCTCTGGCACCTATTCCAGTGCTGGGGATGGCACTTCTGATTGTTTTGTGCCCAGTCCAATGGATTTTAAATAATTTACACATCTCCCTGAACATTATCATTTCTGTAATATATGGTTAATTTTTAACTGAAAAAAAACCAGTTGAAGTATGTTAAATTGTCATCTAAGTTTGCAACATTCTTCTCTTTGTGATCAAAAAGGAAAATTTAATCTTTGTCAGTATGTCTTCTAATAAAATTGATTTAAATGAACCCTCTTATCTCTCTCAATGTTGATGGCTTTTCAATGTGAGTAAAAGATTTTTCTAATCTTTGAGATATATGCTTAATGAATGGATCTCTATTAATTTGGAGGAAAATTATTTTAATGGTCTTAAATCTAGTAACTTAAAAAATAATGTTGATCCTAACTTGCATCCACATAGCATGAGTTTCCTTTATCATGAAAATGAAGAATTTAGTTCTCAAAAATCAGCAAATGGTTAGAAAAATTCTATTTTGCACTGCTATCAATGTAAAGAATTAAATTAACAGTCAGAATTTCACAGAATTCCTTTATTACTGGCAGAGAAGAAACTCTGTTATTCTCCCTATTTATTAGATAAGGCATCTGAGACACGGAGAAACACAGTGCCTTGATCAAACACATACAAGCAGAGGAGGAGCTGTAAATAAAAGCCAGATCATTCAAAGCTTGATGCAGGCCTCTGTTCAACAAATTATGCTGCCTCCTTGGAAGGTTAATGACTGTGTATTTAAGCCAAATACTTCTGACACCTATATGGGTTTCTTTCTTTCTGTGGCTTCCGATATTTCAGAAAATGAGACGTGTAGGTCTTCAGTGTTTAATAACTAGGTGCTTCATTTAATCCTCTGAAAGATTCTGAAGAGATTTAGTCAGAGTTGTTTTTTTTTTTCCTTTTCTTCCCTTCCTTCCTTTCTTTCTTCTTCTTTTTTTTTTAACTGAAACTGTAGCTCTTATTCAAGTCACAAGGAATAATACTGTGGCATCTGAGGGAGAGGCATGTCCATATGGCAGCTTTTCAGAAGTTTAAAGTAGCTGGAAGGCAGACATGCAGCGACTCTCTGCTGTACTTAATTTTAGAAACTTCTTAATTTTAATGTGTTGTCCATGGCACAAAGGAAATTTTCACTGGGAGACATTAGTGGTGTTTGAGGTAACAACTCTTATGTTACTAGAATCCCTTAACAACAAGGCCAACAGGAATGATTCCCTCTGTCCTAAAGGTTTTCTTTGGCTTTCACAGACTCCAATGCACTTTATAGCATGGCTAGACTATATTGAATTTCCATGTTTAGATATACACCCATAATTTCACATTTTTCTTTTTGAATTGTATAGTGCCGCTGCACTGTAATTCAAATACATAGAAAAACCTAGGATCACTGCAATTCCAAATGCTTTAGATCTGTAACACGATAAATTTTCAGCAGCCTCAACATGACCTTGATACTACTGCTTGTTTAAGTTAAGGAAAAGGAAGGGCAGAAGCTTTTGTTTTTTAATCCTTTTACCCATAATTTTAGGTATTAGTTTCTGTCCTGCTTTCTAAAAAGAAATATGACCAAATCCATCACTATCACTCCTCACACATCTGGAGTTTACTCTTGAGACACATGCACCTTCATTCTCCCCAAGGGTTGAACTTAAAGGTTCTGGTGTTGCCTAACTTCTGCCTGCCTGGGTAGCAGGAGACCATGAACCTAAACTTGAATTTGGATCCAGTTTTGAGTAAACTTAAGTTGAATAAACTTAAGCCTTAGGTTGAGATTGAAGTTTTTCCTCTAGAGAGTTATACTCCCTAGTCCTTTTTACATCGTACTTTTAAATCACTTCCCAGTGATAGTTGTGTGTTTTAAAAAAAATTTCTATTTATTTATTTATTTATTTTTGGCTGTGCCACGCAGCATATGGGATCTTAGTTGCCCGACCAGGGATTGAACCCGTGCCCCCCACAGTGGGGAGTCTTAACCCCTGGACCACCAGGGAACTCCCCACTAATACATTTTAATCCCATTAATTCTTTTTGTATTGCAACAAAATTTTCTAAAATGTCTAAATATTGTTTTCAGAGATAGCCTAATGTTTCTGTTCTAATGCAGCTAAATCTGTACCACAATTGAATCACTAGCTCACTGAGGTCTTAAAAAATATATATATGTATATATATATCAAACTATCAGTTTCTCTTCCCAAATGATAAGCCAACAAAGCTATAGATTGACATTTTAGATCCCAAAATTGGCAGAAGATAACTTTTGATTAGCCAAGAGTCATTGAACATTAAGACAAGTTAATCAGCTGCCATTATTTGGATGCTATATCCTCATTTTCATAATCTATGTTGCCCGTCTATTCAGTATAAAATGGAGAATGTAAGTATTATGGAAGAACTGCATGGTAATGGACAAAGTGTCCAGATAAAGTTCAAGTAAGTATTACTTGCCAGATATACGTGTAGAGCATATCTTTGGCACTTTTCTGTGAGACCATGAAAAACACTCAACTGGTTTTGTTTGTTTGTTTGTTTGTTAATATTTATTTATTTATTTGTCTGTGCCGGGTCTTAGTTGCAGCAGGTGGGATCTTTGTTGTTGCATGCAGGATCTAGTTCCCTGACCAGGGAGCAAACCGGGCCCTCCGCATGGGAGCATAGAGTCTTAACCACTGGATCACCAGGGAAGTCCCTCAACTAGTTCTTTTTAGGATTAACTCCTTCCTTACCAGAGAGTATAGTCGCATTACTTTTAATTCTACTGAATAAAAATGTTCATGCATGGTGCATTAGTTGTTTCTAACCTACTTGTATGTGTGTAGCCAGAAAAATCAGTGCTGCATATTTTCTTTCTCACAAATTGTCTATTAATGGAGAAATTCTTGATAGCATTTGAGTGCTTTTGATACTTTGCAACATTGTTTGAAGATACTGTGCATCAGATTATAGAAACTTTCTTGTTTGAATAGAATTAAAATGCCTTTCCATGATTCTGCATAATTCTGGTCCTCTGGAAGTCTGGTGCAGCTATAGGATCTGATGGAATTCCCTGGTTCATATGATCTGCACTGGCCTTTTTTCTAGTTCTAGAACTCATCAGCCTTTTTCCCATGCTAGGATTTTGTACTTTTTTCTTTGAGGGAAATCTTCTTCCCTCAGGCTTAATATATGACATTTCCCCCCGCTTTTGTGACTTCTCAAGAGAGCTCTTGACTTTCCTCTCTTAAAAATTTCTCCTCCGTTATTCTTTTCCTTTTTATCCCTTTAAAATTTTCTTTATAGCATATAACACCATCAGAAATGGTTTGTTTATTGTGTACCTCCCAGTCTTCCTTGTCTTTCCCCACTTTCCCTATCCTCTTGCCAATAGTGTAAATTCAGCGGAGTCAGGCCCATATCTGTTTTGTTCAGTCTGCCTCACCAGTGCCTAGAACAATGTCTGGAATAAAGTATGCATTCAGTAAATATTAGTTGAATAAATGAAGAATTAACAAATAATGAAGTGGCTATAAAATAGAATAAGTGATTAGTTCATGAAGAGAAACCTGCTTTACCAGGTTGGAATGGCTAAGACAAAGAGGGAACCAAGAGGGTGGACCTGAATTCTGTTCTTTATTCCACTAAGTCTTTTCATATGATTTGGGGCTCATTTCTTAACCTTCATATCTGTTTCTTTATCTGTAGAACAGGTATGTAGAGCTCATGGAAAAAGATGGATGAATGATTCAATGAAATGACTGAAATTCATCATTTTTCATATATATTAGTTAAGTAGGCTCTCCTTTTGAATAACAAACTTGCTTATATGTTTGAAACTTTGAGGGAATATTATAAGACATGCTAACAACAGTTTAAGAGCCTTGCAAAATTTGAAGTAATATTTTGTTCAAAAATAGCACTTACTCCAGAAAAAACATGAAAGTGTCCCTTCAGAGTTCTAACTTACTCTTTTGCTGATACCTTTTAGTTTTGCTTATTTTATTTTTAGTTAAGAATTGGAAAAGTTCTGAAACAGATTTTTGAAAAGCAAACTATGATATTTTTCCAAGAAAGATGAAATTGTGCTTGATTTCAAATGACCCTTTACAACAATTAATTTGTACTACTGCAGTCAAAAAGCTAAACTAAGAATACAATTAACAGACATAATTAACATCAATGTTTTAATAGTTTCTCTATGACTAGGCAAGTAATAAGGCTTGGACATACTGAAATCATGATTCATTTCTTCAGTTCATTCAACACATATTCCATATGTTCCAATTACAATTATAATAGTATCTATATATTAGGTACTATTGTAGGTACAATAGTACCTACAGTGAATTAAACATTGTGTTTAATCAGTGAATTAAACACAGATTCCTGTTCTCCTAGAGCTTCAGTTTTAGTGGGGATATTTATTATATGTTTTGCCTCTAGCTTGCTCCATAGCCTTATACTTTTCTGCATTTGTAGAGCATGACTTAGAGGATTGACTTTTAAAATAATTTTAATTATTACTGCCTAAAATTAGCTATGAAATGTTCTTTTAAGGTTATGTGCTAAATACCAACATGATATTAATGTTTCAGAGACCATTTGGTTCTTCACACACATCTGCCCTGCACATCTGGACAAGTAATTAAATTTGATGAGGATAGAATCAGCTCTAATAGAATTGGGCTATTTCAAGGGAGAAGAGAATTCTGTGGATTTGTTGGGACAGTGGATTGTAGTTTGGTTTGCAGTAGTCCACTTGAGCTATACTTCTCTACTCATTTAAATTCCAGTGTATAGTCAGTTCCATTAAAAATAAACTATCTACTGCTTATGGGTATTGGTTGGTGTGGGGTGGTTTTTGACTTAATATCTTTGTTTTCTCTGAGTCTAATCATTATAGAATTTATAACATACTGTTTTTCAAGGAGTTTATAGTCCTTCACATACTGTATTTTATTTACTCAAAATTTATACTTGTAGAGTAGAAAGAATGAACATTGCTAGTCTAAAATAATAAAAAAAATTCAGATCTCTGGTAGGGATTAACAGGAACAAATTTGGTAACTGAACTTGGTAGTTATAATTTGAAGCTCAGTGAACTTTCCAGTGAATATTGGTATCATTTATACTATGATTTAAAAATAACCTTAATACAAGGATTGTCACTCACCAAGTAGCTATTGCATGTGTCTGCTGTGTACAAAGAACTCTGTAAGAAGCTGTGTGTGATATATAAATTTGAGTATAAAGATGACATAGTTCCTGTGCTAAAGAAACCTATGATCTTGTTCACACCTTTAAAATTATTCTTGAAATGTGGTAAATAGTTTTGCTCAGTTAAGTTATCCCCTGGGATGATACAGAAAATCTCTGATAGGACTGAAGCTAAAACCTAAACCTGTTGAAAATTAACAAAACATTCCCTGCCTTTGGTAGCATTTTTTTCATTATGGAATGTTTATATACATCTTTGTTTTTCTGCCTCTGCACACCCTGAGAGTCTTAACTGCTTTATTTGTGTTGAGAATAGTTTAAAATAGTTTATAAAAGAAATAATTCTTTCATGTACCTTTCTGTAGTGTTGTATTCAATATAAGCCCAAGGGAAGGGTTCCTTGTGTCTTTGATATCTGTAGAGACAATTACAAAGGAAAAAAAATTACAGGGAAATGTTAAGACTAATGTTCATTTTTTTTTTTAAGATGTTGGGTGTAGGAGTTTATTAATTAATTTATTTTTGCTGTGTTGGGTCTTCGTGTCTGTGCGAGGGCTTTCTCTAGTTATGGCACGCAGGGGCCACTCGTTATCGCAGTGCGCGGGCTTCTCACTATCGCGGCCTCTCTTGTTGCGGAGCACAGGCTCCAGACACGCAGGCTCAGTAGTTGTGGCTTACGGGCCTAGTTGCTTCACGGCATATGGGATCCTCCCAGACCAGGGCTTGAACCTGTGTCCCCTCCATTAGCAGGCAGATTCTCAACCACTGCGCCACCAGGGAAGCCCCTAATGTTCATTTTTATACTTAACAGCACACAAGAAATTTTAAGGCAGTTATTATGGTATATTACATAGGAAAACAAATATCCAGTTATATAATGATAGATCAAGCCATAGAAGCATGCAGCTAGTACCATTGTGTATTGCAAAGTATGTCCATAATTAATATTCTAGTTCAAAAGATGGTTTTTGAACATTACCTCTTTTGTTTGGACTTTGTCACTAATAATTCCACAGTTCAGTATTATAGGCCAATTTTTTTAAAGAAATCTTATTATTTTATTTAAAAAATCTTGTCATTATCCTGTGGTACTTGGCCTCCTTGAAGTTTGGAAGAAAATGAGTATATAGTGTACAAATCAATCACCAGAGGAAAAAATACTATTCATTTGTGTTTCTTAATTATGGTGAGAAAATATTATTTTATTTCATTAACTTACCTGTCCCTCCAAATGATATCATTTACTAGAAAATCACAACTGGGTATTTAACCTGGGATTATTTGGAATCACAGCAAATTGGAAGTGAAACAGTTCTTATCATCAAGCAAAACAATTCTGCCGTAACCCACGTCCCCCAAAAGAATGGCATTTTTATCTCTACAAAAGATGCCATGAATATACCGAACAGAATTGTCCATAGTTGTATCACCCTTTAAATTTTCTGAAGTCCAACGAATAGTATTGTATTTTGCCAGAGGTAAATTAGAGCTTTACATTATCTAGTCACAGTTTAAGAGGTTAAATTATAGTGTCTTCTATAAATTATCATTATGGAATCTTTAGAGGACATATAATGTATAAATGAAGGGCTAAAGCAGTTCTGTTAAGCAGTTCTTTATATTTTGGTTAAACCATGGTCAGAGGTTTATTTTCCTTTACTAGTTTACTAGTAATTCTGCAGCTTCAGAGTGACAACTATTGAATTATAGGAGTAGTAGCATCATCAGACAGTTTAACATTTGCAAAAGAAAGTTCATTATTTGAAGATTTGAGACTTATTCAGAGGTTTTCAAAATATTTTTGGCTCAATTTTTAAAAATACATACATATTTATTTAGCCTCTTAATGCATGTTGTTTCCAACCAAGTAAATCTGTTTTCAAAGCAGAGATTATTTAAGAGATTTGGCATATTTTTCTTTTCCTGGCGAATGTACCAAAGGTCTGTTTTCTATAAGACATGTGTCTGTTTCAACTTACTATTTTGATTATGAGTAGTTTGTTATCCAGATAGACCTTCAAAAATAGAATATTTGCTAAAGAGTTTTTATGTATATGGTTAAATGCATATTTTAGAATGATTTAGGATTTATAAATAGCATGTAAGATAATACTGGGAACATGTTAACTATAACATATAATGCCTGGAAAAAAGAAAGGAAAGGAAAAGAGATGATAATATTGTAAACATCTCCAATGAGGAAGTGAGTGGGTGGAACATCTTCCAGTGTTGATTTGGCTCCCCTTAGAATAGTGTTAACATCTTTATATTTAACTGACTGAGCTTCCAGCATTTACACTATCCACTTGAGTTTGTCTAGTCTCTCAAGTTTTATTACTTTTTATGAATATTGCCTTAAGATTCTGACTTCCACACTTTGCCTTATACCTTTTCACATTAGGGGCGTGAACTTCCTGGGGGGCAGCTCTTTTATGTTTGAAATTGCTCAGAGTTTCCATCTGCTTTTACTTGATTTGTGGTCTTGAAGATCATGCTTGGCCCATGGGATATTACAGTGTGCCGAGAGGATGTGGAGTTTTGTCAGCCAGTGAAATATGTCTGGTTTTTTTCTCTTCTCTTTTTTTTCAGCAGCTTTCACATGCTTCTCATCCTGTGTGGTCTTCACTAAACTGAATTTATATTTAACAGAACTACTCACCCTCTTTATCATCTTCTATGACTTGGCCTTTTTACCGAGAAGGTGTGTGGAAGGAACATCTAAGCCAAAAAATTAGTCTTGGCAATAGGAAAACCTAAAACCGAAAGCTTAAAGTAGTGTTATATATGAATTTGCTTTAATATTCACAAATGTGTATTTTGTAATGCAGAATAGTATCATATTTCAGATATGTACAACTGTCAAAAAAATTTCTCATGCCAACAGTAGATTCCAAGTTTTGTCTGTGATCCAAATGACATTTTTGCTTGTTTTTAGGCACTACTGCAGTCTTCAGTTAAGCAACAAGTAGAAGCTATTGAAAAACAGTACATTTCTGCAATAGAGAAACAAGCACACAAGTGTGAGGAGTTGTTAAATACCCAGGTAATAAAATTGCACATCCATTATATATTTATACTTTTCTTCTGACTCTCTTCCCCTGAGAGCTCTATAGCTGTTTATTCAGTTTCATGCCATTTACTTTCCTTGGTGTATTTTGGAGAAAAAAATATGCTTATGTAAACTCAATGTTAAACTTTCAGAATTTTATGATAGACTAAATATAGGACTAAAGGCCTAAAATATGTAAATCTTCCCCAAATTAATGATAATTCTTATGCTAATTTCTGGGTTATCATATTATTTATCAAATAACAGAAGCAAAAGAAATTACTGTAAATGTATTATGGCATCTGAAATGATTTTTAGTGGTACAAGATTTATAAATGACATTTGAATTTGAAGTACGTATTTATGTTTGAATTACCTTTCATTGCTTATAAGAATTAGTTTCTGTTTAAAATGTTTTTCTGGTGATTTTTTTTTTCTTGATTTAATGTCTTAGAAAGCATTGCAGACATGATTATTGGATTTACATTAAACAGCCAGTTGAAGAGCATATGTGTATATGTCATAGTGTGAATAATTAGTGCAAGAAGTTCCCAGCAACACTTTTGAATAACATAAAACTTGGTAGGTGAAAATAAAATGAACCTTATACAAAGGACCTATCTTGTATCACAGGAAGAAAATATACTAATTGGAAAACAAAATTAGGTCTAGAATTTAAATGGAGATTTATAAACATACCACTCTATCCCCAAGATTGGGGATATCTCATTGTAGTTTTGATTTGCATTTCTCTAATGATTAATGATGTTGAGCATTCTTTCATGTGTTTGTTGGCAATCTGTATATCTTCTTTTGGACAAATGTCTGTTTAGGTCTTCTGCCCATTTTTGGACTGGGTTGTTTGTTTTTTTGATATTGAGCTCCATGAGCTGCTTGTATATTTTGGAGATTCATCATTTGTTAGTTGCTTCATTTGCAAATATTTTCTCCCATTCTGAGGGCTGTCTTTTCACCTTCTTTATGGTTTCCTTTGCTGTGCAAAAGCTTTTAAGTTACATTAGGTCCCATTTGTTTATTTTTGTTTTTATTTCCATTTCCCTAGGAGGTGGGTCAACAAGGATCTTGCTGTGATTTATGTCATAGAGTGTTCTGCCTGTGGTTTCCTCTAATAGTTTGATAGTGTCTGGCCTTACATTTAGGCCTTTGATCCATTTTGAGTTTATTTTTGTGTGTGGTGTTTAGCGAGTGTTCTAATTTCATTTTTTTAACATGTAGCTGTCCAGTTTTCCCAGCACCACTTATTGAAGAGGCTGTCTTTTCTCCACTGTATATTCTTGCCTCCTTTATCAAAGATACGGCGACCGTACGTGTGTGGGTTTATCTCTGGGCTTTCTATCCTGTTCCATTGATCTATATTTCTGTTTTCATGCTAGTAGCATACTGTCTTGATTACTGTAGCTTTGTAGTATAGTGTGAAGTCAGGGGGCCTGATTCCTCCAGCTCCATTTTACTTTCTCAAGATTTATTTGGCTATTCGGTGTCTTTTATGTTTTTGTACAAATTGTGAAAATTTTTGCTCTAGTTCTGTGAAGAATGACAGTGGTCGTTTGATAGGGATTGCATTGAATCTGTAGATTGCTTTGGGTAGTAGAGTCATTTTCACAATGTTCATTCTTCCAATCCAAGAACATGGTATATCTCCCCATCTATTTGTATCATCTTTAATTTCTTTTATCAGTGTCTTATAATTTTCTGCATACAGGTCTTTTGTCTCCTTAGGTAGGTTTATTCCTAGATATTTTATTCTTTTTGTTGCAGTGGTAAATGGGAGTGTTTTCTTAATTTCACTTTCAGATTTTTCATCATTAGTATATAGGAATGCAAGAGATTTGTGTGCATTAATTTTGTATCCTGCTACTTTACCAAATTCATTGACTAGCTCTAGTAGTTTTCTGGTAGCATCTTTAGGATTCTCTATGTATAGTATCATGTCACCTGCAAACAGTGACAGTTTTACTTCTTTTCTGATTTGGATTCCTTTTATTTCTTTTTCTTCTCTGATTGCTGTGGCTAAAACTTCCAGAACTTTGTTGAATAATACTGGTGATAGTGGGCAACCTTGTCTTGTTCCTGATCTTAGTGGAAATGGTTTCAGTTTTTCACCATTGAGGACCATATTGGCTGTAGGTTTGTCATATATAGCCTTTGTTATTTTGAGGAAATTTTCCTCTATTCCTACTTTCTGCAGGGTTTTTATCATAAACGGATGTTGAATTTTGTCGAAAGCTTTCTCTGCATCTATTGAGATGATCATATGGTTTTCCTCCTTCGATTTGTTAATATGGTGTATCACATTGATTGATTTGCATACATTGAAGAATCCTTCTTTCCTGGGATAAACCCCACTTGATCATGGTGTATGATCCTTTTAATGTGTTGTTGGATTCTGTTTGCTAGTATTTCATTAAGGATTTTTGCATCTATGTTCCTCAGTGATATTGGTCTGTAGTTTTCTTTCTTTGTGACATCTTTGTCTGGTTTTGGTATCAGGGTGATGGTGGCCTCGTAGAATGAGTTTGGGAGTGTTCCTACCTCTGCTATAGTTTGGAATAGTTTGAGAAGGATAGGTGTTAGCTCTTCTCTAAATGTTTGATAGAATTTGCCTGTGAAGCCATCTGGCCCTGGGCTTTTGTTTGAAGATTTTTAATCACAGTTTCAATTTCTGTGCTTGTGACTGGTCTGTTCATATTTTCTATTTCTTCCTGGTTCAGTCTCGGCAGGTTGTGCATTTCTACGAATTTCTCCATTTCTTCCTCCATTTTATGAGCATATAGTTGCTTGTAGTAGTCTGTCATGATCCTTTGTATTTCTGCAGTGTCAGTTGTTACTTCTTCTTTTTCATTTCTAATTCTATTGATTTGAATCTTCTCCCTTTTTTTCTTTTTTTTTTTTTTTTTTTTTTTTTTTTTTCTGGTATGCGGGCCTCTCACTGTTGTGGCCTCCCCCGCTGCGGAGCACAGGCTCCGGACGCACAGGCCCAGCGGCCATGGCTCACGGGCCCAGCCGCTCCGCGGCATGTGGGATCCTCCCGGACCAGGGCACGAACCCGTGTCCCCTGCATCGGCAGGCGGACTCTCAACCACTGCGCCACCAGGGAAGCCCATCCCTTTTTTTCTTGATGAGTCTGGCTAATGGTTTATCAATTTTGTTTATCTGCTCAAAGAACCAGCTTTTAGTTTTATTGATTTTTGCTATTGTTTCCTTCATTCTTTTTCATTCATTTCTGATCTGATCTTTATGATTTCTTTACTTCTGCTAACTTTGGGCTTTTCTTGTCCTTCTTTCTAATTGCTTTAGGTGTAAGCTTAGGTTGTTTATCTGAGATGTTTCTCGTTTATTAAGGTAGGATTGTATTGCTATAAACTACCCTCTTAGAACTGCTTTTGCTGCATCCCATAGGTTTTTGGTCATCGCATTTTCATTGTCATTTGTTTCTAGATATTTTTTGATTTCCTCTTTGATTTCTTCAGTGATCTCTTGGTTATTAAGTAGTGTATTGTTTAGCTTCCATTTGTTTGTATTTGTGTGTTTGTGTGTGATATGCGGGCCTCTCACTGTTGTGGCCTCTCCTATTGTGGAGCACAGGCTCCGGACGGGCAGGCTCAGCAGCCATGGCTCACGGGCCCAGTCGCTCCGCAGCATGTGGTATCTTCCCGGACCAGGGCATGAACCCGTGTCCCCTGCAGGGGCAGGCGGATTCTCAACTACTGCGCCACCAGGGAAGCCCTTGTTTGAATTTTTTACAGATTTTTTTCCTGTAATTGATATCTAGTCTTATAACGTTGTGGTCAGAAAAGATACTTGGTACGATTTCAATTATCTTAAATTTACCAAGGCTTGATATGTGGCCCAAGATATGATCTATCATGGAGAATATTCCATGAGCACATGAGAAGAATGTGTATTCTCTTCTTTTTGTATGGAATGTCCTGTAAATATCAATTAAGTCCATCTTGTTTAATGTATCATTTAAAGCTCATGTTTCCTTATTTATTTTCATTTTGGATGATCTGTCCATTGGTGAAAGTGGGATGTTAAAGGCTCCTACTATGATTGTGTTACTGTCAATTTCCCCTTTTACGGCTATTAGTGTTTGCCTTATGTATTGAGGTGCTCCTGTGTTGGGTGCATAAATATTTACAACTGTTATATCTTCTTCTTGGTTTGATCCCTTGATCGTTATGTACTGTCCTTTTTTGTCTCTTGTAATAGTCTTTATTTTAAAGTCTATTTTGTCTGATATGAGAATTGCTACTCCAGCTTTCTCTTGATTTCCATTTACATGGAATATATTTTTCCATCCCTTCACTTTCAGTCTGTATATGTCCCTTGGTCTGAAGTGGGTCTCTTGTACAAAGCATATATATGGGTCTTGTTTTTGTATCCATTCAGCCAGTCTATGTCTTTGGTTGGAGCATTTAGTCCATTTACATTTAAGGTAATTATCGATATGTATGTTTCTATTACCATTTTCTTAATTGTTTTGGGTTTGTTATTGTAGGTCTTTTCTTCCTCTTGTGTTTCATGCCTAGAGAAGTTCCTTTAGCATTTGTTGTAAGGCTGGTTTAGTGGTGCTGAATTCTCTTAGCTTTTGCTTGTCTGTAAAGGTTTTAATTTCTCCATCAAATCTGAATGAGATCCTTGCTGGGTAGAGTAATCTTGGTTGTAGGTTTTTCTCATTCATCACTTTAAATATGTTCTGCCACTCTCTTCTGGCTTGCAGAGTTTCTGCTGAAAGATCAGCTGTTAACCTTATGGGAATTCCCTTGAGTGTTATTTTTCCCTTGATTCTTTTAATATTTTTTCTTTGTATTTAATTTTTGATAGTTTGATTAATATGTGTCTTTGTGTGTTTCTCCTTGGATTTATCCTGTATGGGACTCTCTGTGCTTCTTGGACTTGATTAACTATTTCCTTTCCCATATTAGGGAAGTTTTCAACTATAATCTCTTCAAATATTTTCTCAGTCCCTTTGTTTTTCTCTTCTTCTTCTGGGACCCATATAATTTGAATGTTGGTGCATTTAATGTTGTCTCAGAGGTCCTGAGACTGTCCTCATTTCTTTTCATTTTTTATGCTCTGCAGTAGTTATTTCTACTATTTTATCTTCCAGGTCACTTACCTGTTATTCTGCCTCAGTTATTCTACTATTGATCCCTTCTAGAGAATTTTTGATTTCATTTATTGTGTTGTCCATCACTGTTTGTTTGCTCTTTAGTTCTTCTAGGTCCTTGTTAAACGTTTCTTGTATTATCTCCATTCTATTTCAAAGATTTTAGATCGTCTTTACTATCATTATTCTGAATTCCTTTTCATGTAGACTGCCTACTTCCTCTTCATTTGTTAGGTCTGGTGGGTTTTTGCCTTGCTCCTTCATCTGCTGTGTGTTTCTTTGTCTTTTCATTTTGCTTAACTTACTGTGATTGGGGTCTCCTTTTTGCAGGCTGCAGGTTCGTAGTTCTCTTTGTTTTCGGTGTCTGTCCCCAGGGGCTAAGTTTGGTTCAGTGGGTTGTGTAGGTTTCCTGGTGGAGGGGACTAGTGCCTGTGTTCTGGTGGATGAGGCTGGATCTTGTCTTTCTGGTGGGCAGGTCTGCATCTGGTGTTGTGTTTTGGGGTGTCTGTGGCTTTATTATGATTTTAGGCAGCCTCTCTGCTAATGGCTGGTGCTGTGTTCCTGTCTTGCTAGTTGTTTGGCATAGGGTGTCCAGCACTGTATCTTGCTGGTCGTTGAGTGGAGCTGGATCTTGGTGTTGAGATGGAGATCTCTGGGAGATTTTTGCTGTTTTGTATTACATGGAGCTTGGAGGTCTCTTTTGGAGCAGTGTCCTGGACTTGGCTCTCCCACCTTAGAGGCACAGCCTTGATGCCTGGCAATCCTGTACTGCACTGAAGGATTCTTCATTTGTGATGTCATTCATTAACATAAAGCACATGGCCCCACGATAATAGGCTGTGGTGATAGTCCTGTATCTTTCCTGCCTGCTATGTTCTGCTAGTGTTGGAGGGTCTCCTGCTGAGGCGGGGGCAGCAGTGTCTCACCAACGGACAAGGACACTGGCAGCAGAAGTTCTGGGAAGTACCCCTTGGCGTGAGCCCTCCTCTGTGTCTTTTTTTTTCTTTTTTCTCTGTGTCTTTTAAATAAATGGCTTGGAATAGGAAATACACAGGAAATTTTATAAATTTGATATAACAATTATACTCTTTTGGGTGGTGAAATACCATATTGTTAGAGATATGAAGTATATGACTACGTAAATGGACTGAAAACTCACAGAGAAGAATAGGTCATAGAATTCTGAAAGAGCAAAAGGCATGAATTAGCCAAGCCAGGCTAGGTTACTCCCTAAACTCTCTGTCTTCAGACAGCAATTGTTTATGTCTTACTAATTCTCCATGTACATAGAGAATTCTTTTGGGGCTCAGTATCATGGTGTCCTCACCCTAGGAACTAGTTTGATAGCATAGTTCCTGTTGGAACATTACCTGTTATCTTGTAGAGTGAAAAAAAGCCCAGTCAGATTTCCTACTGGTAAGTCAGCATTCTGGACTGGAAATGACACTTCCACTCCCAGTTTGTATATACAGTGCCCCACACAGTCATAATGGGACTAGGAAGTAAGATCCTACTATGAATCTGGGAGGGAGAGTGCAGGAACTATTTGATAAGCAGAACTAATATACCACGGTCTGCTCTTCTGGTCACCAAATATTCCCAGTCTCCATGTCTCAGGCAAATTTGCTTACCTGCCCACATGGAAGAGGTATGTTCTATCCAGCTATAGCCTCAAGCTCAGAAGTCCAGGATCTTTGAGGTAGGAAATAAGTCTCTGTATTGCAGTCTCTGTATCATGAGGTCCAAATATATAGTCCCTTTTGACCTGAAGAGCCAGAAACGGAAATGTATGTTATTTATCCTCAACCTATCTAGTGTATAGTGGCAAGATAAAGGTTGGGTATGTACTGTGAATGCTCTCAGTAGGAGAGATGAAGAATCAGAGATGCACAGCTATCATTAGTATGTAGCAATTCTAACATCTCAATGAACAGATTCAGTAAGGATCTCTGCTGTGGGGGTAGGATTGCTCTTTGATTTACTGTGATTTACTTTTCAGAGTTTAGGGCCAGGGTCTCTAGTCCATTGTTCTTTATGATCTTGTAGGGTTAAAATTTTTCAATATCTTATTTTGGCTATATCTAATGTGAGTATTGGAGATTATACCATTTCTCAGCCTACTCCCTGTCTATAAAAATTCAGGAGCCCTGGGTCATTTTAGGGTAGCAAATAGTCACAGTTCAGGATAATGATTCTTTTGGCTTTTTATCTCTTTGGTTGCAAACAGCTCCATTTGTCAGATTCAGACCCATGTTTATTTTAGAGACCTATGTTCTAGATTTAATATGTTCATATGCTTTACACCCTCATGCTTGCCTATCTGTCTGTGTCTCTCTTTTTTTGATTAAAGATAACTTTTTTATCAAACCTGGGTTGATGAAATCCCAGTTGGTCTCTTTTCCCCAAACCATTTGGTCCAAATGAAAGGATGTACAGGATAGTCACAGCCTTATTGGCACTTTGCTTGGAGGCACTTTAACCCATTGAATCTTTAACAGTGGGTATGACTACATATTTATTATTTGCAATAGCATGTTAAAGAATAAACTACCATGGAATCAATTTAAAAAGAGAAAGACTTGTAAACTAAAAATGACAAGACATTGCTGAAAGAAATGAAAAATAACCTAAGTAAATGGAAAGACATCCCATGTTCATCAACTGAGAAATATTTGGTGAAGAGCACTCAAGACTACCACAGGACATTTAGAGGATCACAAGCAATTCAGTGTGATGAAATACTATTTAAAAAACTAAACACTTAAAGGGAATATGATTATTAGGTAAAAATCATGTAAAGTGTAGAAATGGCATCTCACACGTTTTTCAAATCATTATTTCTTGACATGTCTTTTGAAATTTGAAATAAGTAAATTTAATTTAATAAAAATAATACCTGAATGATTCCTTAGAATAATTTAGTTCAACCTTTCTTGTGTATATGTGTCTCTTTTTTCTCTTGCTTTTGTTTTTGTTTTTTTGTTCTTTTCAAATTAAGAATTTAAGGGAAAAGCAAGTTAACACTAAAGAGTTGTTACAAGCCTGTGCACTGGAGTCAGACTGCCTGAATTACCCCTGGCTTTGTCACTTAGCTGATCTCAGAATCAGGGCTAGGATTCACATTTTCTGATTTCTAGTCTACAGAAGAAAAGCTACTTATTTGTAGTTCATGTTTTGTCATGTGTGTGATATAAAAATGTCATCAACCTTTAAATTTTTGAACATTTGTTCCGGGGCCACTTATATGAATGCTAGATCAACATTTTGTCCCTCTCTCTCTCTTCCTTATTCAGTGAGGGCCTTTTATATGACTGGCACTCTGCTGGATTATATATGGATATAAAGTGAGCAAGACAGTCCTTCTAGTAAGTAAGGAAGACAGATGACATAATTACAAAGTAGTGTGGTAAGTCATGATGAAATAAAAAGTTACATGAGAGTACATTAAAGGAGTATATAACTCCTTCATATTGAGTAAGGGAAGACTTATTAGACTAATGATGAGTTCTCTGAGCGTTCATAGATTTTATTGACGTCAGAACTGAGAATTGAGCATGAGAGAGGTATGTGGAAGAGCACATTCAAAATCCTTTAGATGAGAGAGTGTAATATAGATGTTTGACAAGGGGTGAGGCTATTTGAGACTGCCAAATGAAAGACAATTTTATGCCATAGAAAGGATCATAAAGGACCTTGTCTGCCACATTATCTGACAGGAAATTGGGTGCTATTAAAAGATATTAACTAGAGAAGGGACATTTGTCCCAATTTGTTGTTATTGTTTGTTTTCTTATGATTGAATTTTTAGAGTTCTTTACATATTCTGGATATAAATCTTTCCTCAGATATTTGATGTTCAAATACTTTACCATAGTCTATGGCTTGTCTTTTCTTCTAATGTATTTACAAGAGCAGAAGTTTTAAATGATATGAAATCCAGTTTTTCAGTTTTCTTTCTATGGGTCATTCTTTTGGTGTTATATGTAAGAAGTCTTAACCTAACCCAAAATCAAAAAGATTTTCTTCTATGTTTAATTTTTAAAGTTTTAGTTCATAATTTCAGGTTTATAAGTGATTCAAAGTATTCCTTTGATTTTTATATATGGTCCTAGATATGGATTGAAGTTCCCTTTTTTTGCATATGGATATCTAAGCATTATAGTCTTAATTGCTAAAAAGACTCTTCTTTTACCAGTAAATTTCCTTTGTACCTTCATCAAAAAATCAATCATGTATGTGTGGGTTTATTACTTGACTCTCTACCAGTTCCATTTATCTATTTGTCTATCTCAACTCCAGTACTATACTCTTTATTTACTGTAGATATTTAATAAGTCTTGAAGTCCTGCAATATTGTTCTTATATTTCAAAGTTGTTTTGGCTATTCTAGGTCATTCATATTTCCATGTAATTTTTTTTTTTTTTTTTTTTTTTTTGGTGGTACACGGGCCTCTCATTGCTGTGGCCTCTCCTGTTGTGGAGCACAGGCTCCAGACGCGCAGGCTCAGCGGCCATGGCTCACGGGCCCAGCCGCTCTGCTGCATGCGGGATCTTCCTGGACCAGGGCACGAACCCATGTCCCCTGCATCAGCAGGCGGACTTTGAACCACTGCGCCACCAGAGAAGCCCTCCATGTAATTTTTATAATCAGCCTGTCAATTTCTACAGCAAGGCATGCTGGGATGTTTTGAACTGTGTTTACTCACAACCAAATACTCTTGACACCAAATATGTGGGTTTTAACGCCAAGCAATTCTCTAGTTCTATGTGGAAACCAACTGGATGTCTTAAAGTCAATTTAGTTCTGACACTACCCAGAGTTAGTGCAGAGCCCACTGGTTAAGGGCTCAGTTCCATAAGACTACCCTACTTCAAATGCCAGTCCCAAGTTCTAGGCCTCCTGTATTTCTGACCAACTGGCTATAAATCAGGCATTTCCACAAATGCCTCCCAAGGTTTGATAATCTATTAGAACGGCTCACACAACTCAGGAATATGCTTTACTTACTATTGCTAATTTATTATAAAGGATGAAACTTAGGAACAGCCAAATGGAAGAGATGCATAGGGCAAAGTAAGGATGAGAAGGGGCACTGTGGAGCATTCATACCTTCTCTGGGTATGTCACTCTCCCAGCACCTTCATGTGTTCACTAACCTGGAAGCTCTCTGAATCCTGTTGTTTAGGGGTTTTGACAGAGGTTTCATTACATGGGTATGACTGATTAAATCATTGGCCATTGTTGATTAACTCAGTCTTTAGCACCTCTCCCTTCCTTAGAAGTTGGGGAAGAGGGTGAGGCTGAATGTTCTAACCCTCAAGTCACATGATTTGGTCCTCTGACAATCAGCCCCCATTCTGAAGCTATCTAGGGACCTACCAAGAGTCTCCTCATTAGCATAAACTTATGTATGGTTGAAAGGGTCTTGTGTACAACAAAAGATACTCCTTTCACTCCTTTTACTCTGGAAATTCCAAGGGTTTTAGAAGCCTTGTGCTGGGAACTGGGGGTAAAGACCTAATATACATTTCTTATTATATCACAGATATTGATTGGGATTGTGTTGAATCTATTTAGATGTAATTGACCACTTTACAATACTGAGTCTTTTTACCTTAGAACACAGTTTATTGCTCCACTTTGTTAGGTCTTTTTTTTTTCCCTTTTAAATTTTATTTTATTTGTTTTTTATACAGCAGGTTCTTATTAGTTATCCATTTTATACATATTAGTGTATATATGTCAATCCCAATCTCCCAATTAGTTAGGTCTTTTTAAATTTCCCGGTTTAAAATTTTTCACTGTTCAAATCTAGCACATTTTTTTTTTAGGTCAGATTTATCTCAATGTATTTCATATTTCTTTAATGCCAGTTTGACATTTATTTATTTTTTTAATTTTAATTACCCAATGCCTGTTGTTAGTACATAGAAATACAATTGATTGTTGTGTATTGGTCTTGTAGTCTGTAATGATACTAAAATCCATTATTTAAGCACCTTTTTTTGTAGAGTCCATGGGATTTTCTACATAGTTGTTGTCTGAGAGTAGAGACATTGTTGCATCTTCCAGTTAATCTTGATGCCTTTTGTTTCTTTTTCTTAACTTATTGAACTGGCTGAACCTCTAGTAAATGTTAAAGTAGAAGTATATCTTTGCCTTTTTTTTTGACCATGGGAAGAAAACATTCAATTTTTAATCATTAGATATAAAGTTAGCTATAGACATCCTTGTGAAAGCTATTTATTAGGTTGAGTATTTTTCTTCCTACTCCGAGTTTTTATTCCTGGAATAGATGTTGGATTTTGTCAAACAAATATATATTATATACATATATATGCATATATATGTGTATGTATATGTGTGTAATTTTTTCATAAAACTTTAGTGATGTCTCTTATTCCAGATATTAGTAATCTGTGTCTTCTTTTTTCCTCATTAATTTTGTAGAGGTTTATAATTTTTTTATCAATTCAGAGTCAGCTTTTGATTTCATTGATTTTCTTTTTGTTTTTTCTGATTTCTACATCACTGATTTCTACTCTGATCTTTATTATTTTATTTCTTTAGCTTAATTTTAATTTGGGTTTCAATTTGCACTTATTCTGGTGTCTTAAAGTAGAAGCTTAGGTCATTGATTGAAATCTTTCTTCTATAAATAACCTATTTAGTGATGTAAATATTTTTCTAAGTACTACTTTAGATATGTGTCTCACAGTTTCAAATGTCATGTTTTCATTTTCAGTGAGAAAAAATACTTTTAAATTTCTCTGTGGATTTCTTTTTTTACCCTTGGATTATTTAGAAATGTGTTATTTAGTTTTCATATATTCTGTGGTTTTCCAGATGTACTTCTTTTACTGATTTCTAATCTCATTGTAGTGTAGACAGAAACTATACTTCATATGATTTAAATGCTTTTCTGAGATTTGTTTTATGGCCCATAATACAGTCTGTATTGGTAAATGTTCTTTGTCTACTTAAAAAGAATGTTCATTCTTCTGTTGGTGGAGTTTTTAATAAATATCATTTAGATCAAGTTTTTTGCTCATGTTGTTCAAGTCTTCCATGTTGAAACAGATATTTGTTCTGACTACCAGTTATTGACAGGCATGTGTTAAAATGTCTGACTATACTTATGCATTTGACTGGTTCCCCTTGGAGTTCTGTTTTTTGTTTTGTTTTCACCCCCAGCAATTAGAAACACTTCTATTTGGTGCATAAACATTTAGGATTATTATGTCTTCTTCATATAATTTTACCTTTAACACTATGAAATGCTCACCTTTTTCTCTGATAATATTATTTGCTATGAAATCTACTTCATATGATATTAATATAGTTTCTTCACCTTTCTTTTGGTTATTATTAGAATGGTATATTTTCTCCTATCCTCATACTTTTAACTTATTTGTATCTTTATGTTTAAAACAGGATTCTTGTAGAAAGCATGTAGTTAACTCTTACTCCTTTTACCTAATCACTGCCTTTTCATTATAATTTTAAAACTCTTTACATTTAATGTGATTGTCAGTATTTGGGGGTTTTAAAAGTAGTATCTTTCTATTTGTTTTCTATCTGTTCCACGTATTCTTCGTTTTCTTTTTCTGCCAACTTTTGGATTATTTTAATTATTTCATTTTATGTCCTCTATTGGTTTATCATTTACAAGTCTTTGTTGTTTTATTTTTTGATTGCTCTAAGGGAAGTTTGGCAAATCTTTTCCAAAAAGGATAGATAGTAAATATTTTAGGCCCACTGTTGCAACCGTTTAACTCTGCTGTTATAGTGAGAAAGCAACTATAAACAATTTGTGAATGAGTACTGCTGTATTTCAATAGAAATTCAATAAAAATCAAGCTCCAGATTAGATTTGAACTGAGGTTTGCCAGTCTCACTTATCTAGAACAGGAACTGGTGTAACTTGGAGAATTTTAATACCTTGAGCTCTTAATTTTCTCCTTATGATAATTTTTTCTCAAATTTTGTTTATTGTGAAAATCCCTTGTACTTCACTTGTTAATAATGTTCTCTTTCCTGCAGTCTGATGCAGTAAATCCAGTGGCGCGAAGGAATAAATGAGGTTGAACCTTATGAAGTTGGCAGTATTTAGCTGTTTTTAGTCTATGAAAACAGCATTTTTATGTGCTTCAATCTATTGTATTTTTAACAAGAATCCAGGAGAGTGTTTTGTTTCCACAATATTAGGAAACACCATTTGGGGCAATGTTTTCCAAATTTCTTGCTAATGAGAATACTGGGGATGGGATATTTGTTCACTATTCAGATTAACAGGCTTCTTGTCTATTAATTTTTATTCTTAATGATTTAGTTGGATTCCAAGTATAGGTGTTTCTAATAGACTAATCAGGTAATACTTATCAGAGAACTTTGAGAAATACTCTTTAGTATTGCCTCTGTATTGCTCATCTTCAGCACTCATTATGCTTAATTCCTCACCCTTCAAGTTTCAGAAATTTAGAGGAAGGAACTCCATTCCCCCACTTTATTTAGGTGTTTTTAACATCAGATCAGTTAAAGGGATATGTTGGAAGAAAGGACTTGTCAATTTTTGCTATCGTTGTGAACTAAGAAGCCACTTCAAATGGTGTCTTATTCTTTATTGGTGGTTTGGATTGGGGCAACTATATAATTTCTTTGTGCCTCTTTTTAAAATCTCTAAATTACAGTTAATTGAAGTATCTCAACAGGGCTATATAAAGATTAAATGAAGCACAGCGCCTAGAATATAGTAATATTCAATAACTAGTAGCTATAGTTATGTGGAGAAATCTCTTGATCAGTTCCTTTGTGATTACTTTTATGCAAAGGGTGTCCATTCTCCTGAAATACGAGAAATAGTTCACTCATCCATTTGTTTTTTTAAGGTTTCCTTTTTGAAAGAATGTTTAGATTTTTCAATCTAGCTATAATTTCTGTTAGCATTTGGCAGTTTTATTTTTTTAAAAACATAATTTTTGTATAATGTTTGAATAATTCCTTCTCCACTGATTTTGAAACTTCCCTTATCACATATTTTAATTGCATTTCCGGTAATTAAATAGAGCAAACACAAAATTAAGAGATGTAGTATCAAGATTTAACAAATGATTTTGTAGGGGAGGAAAAAATTGTTTTCCCTACTACCATGATGTGTTCTCTGGCTGGGGCCCTTAAATTGAACTGACAAGAGGCAGACTTAACAAGAGAAAACCATATGGATTTATTTAACATAATTTTACATGCCATGGGAGCCTGCATAAGGAAATAAAGAGCCAAAGAAACAGTTATATCTGAGTGTTATTATACTAGGATTTGTGAAGTAAAGTCATGGAAAAACATGATAGGACAAAAGGGTGTGCTGTAAAGGTAGTAAATTGGGGGAAGCTTAGCAAAACCTGTTAATTTGGATTCCTCTTGGCATCCCTCTGTCTTCAGAGATAAGGATGCACCTTTCCTCAGGGTATGGAGAGGGCCCTTCTGACAGGAGGGTCTTTTGATCTGCTTTGGACAAGAAGGAGGAGGTCAGAGAGTCCTTCTCACACATGCCTTTCCTCAAGTTCCTTTTGCTTAAAATATTGAATATATCAAGGTGTCAAATTTGGGGATAGCGTGTCCTGAACTCCACCAGTTTCATTATGACATATTTACTTCAGATCATTTACATTGGGGGTGGGGTGACAAATAAAGCTAAGGCTCAACTTCTCTGTCATGTTTTCCTTCCTCCTCCTTCCCTAAAGAGCCAACATTATACAGAGTTTACCATGTTTTTGCTCTTACTCCATGTACCCACAATCATTTAATATTTAGTTCTAGTTTGTTCTTAAATTCCCCAAAATTTTATTGTTGTTATTTCATTTCTTATTATGCTATACTCACATATTTACAAATTTTATATTTCATTTTACTTCTTGCCTTCTCTCCTTTCTCATGTGTTCAATTTACTTTCTATGTTATAGTCTTTATTAACTCTATAGTATAAACTTCCTTAATTTTTGTTTTTTCTGATAATTTTTGTTACACCCTAATTTGTGAATGACATTTCAGTGTTACATAAAATTCTGTAACAGTTATTTTCCTTGAAGATATAATTTCATGGTCTTTAAATCTCTATTGTTGTTTATGAGGTGTCTAATGTTAGTTCATTTATTGATAGTTTGTAGATAGTCTTTTATCCTTAGTTGTTTTTAATAGTTTCTCCTTATCTTTGGTGTTCTGTAATTTTACTTTTAATTTATTTTTGACTTTTTAAACATCCTATGCAGGCATGGCAGTGGAATCTAACGACCCGCCAAAATGTGTTCTTTTCCTTACCTGGTAGAGTTGTCACTGGCTAGCCGCTGCTCCCCCAGGGAGCCTTTTCCCTTTTATGGGGTTGACGCAGTGCGTAAAAGCCTCTTTTTGCTATTATATCCTCCCTTGAAATACCTGTCAAATAAAACAGTTGATATTAAATAAGTATTTTCAAATTCAGCAGTTTAATTTATATTATGATTTCCCTGGACAGTAAACAAAGTTCAAGTAGCTTACTTTTCATCAGTGATTTGTGAGTGAAAGTAATGTGTATCACTTCCTGGCCAAGATGGTTAAGAAGTAGATGGGCACTGTCTGCCATCTCTCTCTCTTCTTTTGCTTGTAAGAGAAACATTAAGTGCTTTGTCGATGACAGAACCATAGATATGGGGAGATTAAATTACCATTTGGAGGGAATCTGTTATTTAGGAACATTTCTGTGAAGAAGAAAGAAAACTTATATTAAGTCATTGAAATTTTGGGAATTATTTGTTGATAGCAGCTAGCATTATCTTAATATACCAAAACTCATTTGGCTTCATTATCTTTCAGAAACGTTTATACTGTTAATCAAATATATTTTTTTAGAACCCAAACTTTATCACAGAAGTATATGCATCTAGAAACCCACTGAAAAGTTTACCAGTTAAGAATTACTACTATAATAAATAAACATAGGCAAGAAGTCAGACAGGTTGGATTATAAGCAAGTAAAGAGTCCTTGTTTTCTCTGTGTGTAGGACAAGGTGGAAAGTGAGAGTTCATATTAGTTGAAAAGTGGGTAAGATTTGAATATGAATGTATGAAAGTGTCCAAAAATGTGATTGAAAAGGAGAAAACTACCCAGCATTTAAAAAATTGGTTTAATTTTAAAATTTTACTTTGACTAGAATACACTTAAAATGAGAGAAAATCATATCTGGCTTGAATTGAGATTAAGGAATGGTGATTTATGCCTGGTCTCCTGAATATCCTACATATCACATTGTCCTCTTCTGTATGGCACAGGCATTTGTTCATGCTTGGTTTTCTGAGTATCATCAGCAGATCATGGGGATGTTTTAAAATATTCCCTGCATGCATTTAGAGGAAAATTGGTAGTCATAGGTTGTTACAAGGCACCCACTCTCATTCTGCTTGGGCAGAACAGAAAAATGTTGTTGTCTTGGCACCTTAAATATAGAAAAAAGAAAGAAAAAAGCCCATGGAGAGAAGAACTAAGGGCAAGAAGGTAGCAATAAGCTAAGTGGCATATTGTTAAATCACACACTAGTGAGATATATTCTATGTGTGAATCCCTTAGAAACAATGAGAAAACCATTTCCCCTTATTTAAGACAGTAATGCTTTAGAGCTGTAAATCAGACCTTTTTGGTGGAGGTTGGAGTGCAATTCTTCTTACTGCCCAAATAGTATGGAAAACAATTCAATGAAGATAACCCAAGGGTTTCAGGTATAATTAGCTAGCACTTTGGTAATATTATGGGCTCAGATACTCATTATCTTTTTATAGCCTACTTTAATGTTTATCTACTGTAATCATTTTTCCCCATTTTCTTTAAGGTTCATCTCTTGACATCCAGTTTAGGAGTCAGCTTAAAATGTTAATTATTTGTTTATAAAGTACATTTTAAAATAAGTATTTTGAAGTAAATTTATTGTTAATGAGGATATATCCGTGAAATCATAATATAAAATATGCAAAGTGTGATTTTACATGTAACATTGTGATTTGCAAATAACCTTTTAAAATGAATATATTGCATTAGGAAAACTATGTTTAAGTTTTTTTCCTCAGTACAGAAAACAATTGTTTTGAATTGAAATTTGTTTCTCTACCTAAAAAAAAATTGCTAAGACCTATGTTTAAGATATAGTGGTTATGATCAATGTGGAAGATATGATTCAAAAAACCAAGAATAAAGTGAAAAAAGTGTTGAAATTACTTTCTGAAGAGTTTAAGCATATTTTATGTCTTTTTATTAATGATATTATTCACTACAAAAGCAATTTGAGTGTAATTGTCAGGATACTTTCAGAATATTCAGTGTTGATCATGTTTTTTTCTTTTTTTCCTGAAGACTTATTTGTGAGATAATTTGTCCTGGAGCAGGAATGGCCCTTAAAACTTTATGTTATATTTGGATGAGAAGTCAGTACCTAGAGAGCATTCCCCATCCAGTTGGGGTTCCCAAAAATCTGATACAGGAAAAAAAGATACTGATCTTTACATCTAATAAACTTCTTATTAACTTTCTCTCTTTATAGCATTATTTCTGACAGGAGGGGGTTATGCCACTATCACTATTACCATTGTTGCTGCTGCACTAGTTTGGTATATATAGGTAGGAACTATTTTGGAAATTGTATTTTTCTTTTACCAATCTTTTCCTACCCAAAAGCTTCTTGTGTGTAATCAAGGTGCATAGATGTGAATGTGTGTATTTATGTGTACTGTTAAGGAAAAAATTATTCTCACTCTTATTTGAATAGTAAGGAATACTTCGTTCAAGACAGTTGTGATAGGTGGCAAGATTATTGCAATGAGGGAAAGAGATTGGGCTCAACTCATTGCAACAAGAACAAGTGGGAATTTATAGCTAGGGAAGCAGGTTAGGGAGATTGGTGGATGGAAAATTACTATGAGACCTCAAGCCTAGTTGGGATTCTTGCTAAACTGTTGTAACAGAATTCCTGTTGAGGGCAATTCAAAGGGTTCAGATGTCAAGGACAGGGGTAAGGAATTTGATTAAATATGGAGAGTGATCAGTTATCAAGAGTGTGGGGGCTTCCCTGGTGGCGCAGTGGTTGAGAGTCCGCCTGCCGATGCAGGGGACACGGGTTCATGCCCCGGTCCGGGAAGATCCCACGTGCCGCGGAGCGGCTGGGCCAGTGAGCCGTGGCCGCTGAGCCTGCGTGTCTGGAGCCTGTGCTCCACAACGGGAGAGGCCACAGCATTGAGAGGCCCGCGTACCGCAAAAAAAAAAAAAAAAAAAAAAAAAAAAGAGTGGGGAATGAGGAATTTGATTGGATATCAAGGGTTTGGGGGATTCTCTCTAACCTGACTTAGCAGGATTCTTGCTAATACTGGGCCTTGCAGACCTGGCCAGGATGGGGGCCAAGGTTGAGGCCTAGTAGAGAAGAGGGTTTAGAGAATCCTGATTAAAGTTTGGTCAGGACATGTCTTATCAGTCCTCATCAATACTCAGATACACCCATCGATATCAATGATTATATACATATTTATTATGTATATGTTATTATGTATATGAGTGATTATAGACATATAAACTGGCCTCTTCCTCCTGTTGGCCTTGATCTTTGCATTCAGTTATGTTGCTTTGGTGGCCTCTGTCTCATCTTGTTCTGTGCTTTTATTTGTACTTCTTGAACCTTGCTACTGCTCTTCCCATATTCAATAAAATGGCACCAGGAACCTATATGAGCTTCTAGTACTGGGCCTGGAATTCAGAATATTTGCTTTCACACAATTCTTTACATTCAAAGTGGATGGTTATTGGCTTTTTTCCCTTTATTTTTTATTAAAAAAGCTATAATTAGCATACCATAAAATTCATCCATGTGAAAGTAGTCCTGTGAGTTTTGACAAACACAATCATATAAGGAACCACAATCAAAACATAAAAGAATTACATCACCCCCAAATATTTTTCTGTGCTGTTTGTAGCCACTGTAATTTTTTCATCCCTGATATGTGACAACCACTCATCTGTTTTATGTACCTATAGTTTTGCCTTTTCTATGATATCATATAAATAGAACCAAGTAGTATGTTGCCTTTTGAGGCTGATTTCTTTCACTTATTGTAATACATTCCAGATGCATCCATGTTGTATATTTACCATTAGTTTATTCCTTCCATTGCTAAGTACTATTCCATGTATAGATGTGCCACAATTTGTTTATCAGGTTACCAGTTAAAGGAAATTTGGGTTGTTTTCAGTTCTTGGTGATTACGAATAATGCTGCTATAAAATATTCACATGCAATTTTGGAATAAACATAAGTTTTCATTTAAAAATTTGCAATAACTGGGTTGTTACTAGTATATGCTTAACTTGCTATCAGCTGTCAGACTGTTTTCCAAAGTAGTTATACCATTTGTATGCACACCAGCAATGTATGATTGTTTCAGGTTTTTAAAAATTCTCAGCAGCGCTTGGTATAATCATGTTTATTTGTTTTAATTTAAGCCACTCCAGTAGCTGTGTAGTGGTATCTTATATGGTTTTAATTTGCATTGACTTGCATTTAATATGCATTTAATTTATACTCAGTTTGCATTTGCCTAATAAAGTATCTTCTCCTGTGCTTCTTTACCATCTGTACATTTTCTTTAATGAAATATCTGTTCTTATGCTCATTTTTATTTTGGATTCTTAATTTTCTTATTTTGTTTTGAAGGTATTTTACATTCAAGTCCTTCATCAGATATGTCATTTGTAAATGTTTATATTCTCTTAACAGTGTCTTTGGGAAGAACAGAAGTTCTTAATATTGATGCAGTTTATCAGTTTTCTTTCTCATGAACTGTACTCTTGGTATCCCACAGAAGAACTTCTTACCTAACTGCAGTCAAAAAGATTATATTTTCCTCTATAAGTTGTAGGTTTTACATTTGAGTCATTTTTGTGTGTGGCATGAGATATAGATAAAATTTGTTTTGTTTTGTTCTTTGCATGTGGGTATCCTATTGTTCTAGCACCATTTATAAAAATCCTTTTTTCCGTTGAATTGCCTTTGCATTTTTGTTGAAAATTAATGGATCATATGTGTGTGGGTCGTTTTCTGGACTGTCTGTTTCATTGCTCTCCATGCCAAAATCAGGATTGTCTTGATTACTGTAGCTTTATGGTATATCTTGAATTTCATACTGTGATTTCTCCAAGTTATTTTCTTTTATAAACCTTTTTTGACTCTTTTAATTCCTTTTTTAGTGTAAACATTAGAATCAGCTTGTTGATTTCTACAAAAAATCTTGATATGTTTTGATTTGAGTTGTGTTGAGTCAATGAATTTATTGATTTATTGAATCTTCTGATCAGTGAAAAATGACATCTTCATTTGTGTCCTCTTTGATTGCTTTTATCATTGGTTTGTAGTGTACAATGTATAGATCTTATACTTTTGTTTATAACTATGTATATACAAACATTGAGTCATTATGTTGTACACCTGAATCTAATGTTATGTTTCAGTTATATCTTAATTGAAAAATAAAGTGCAGAAGATAAAGGCAAGTCAAAGTTCTACAGTCAGATATAAAAATAAGGTCACTAAATAATTATAATGTCTAACAAGGACTAATCATCTTGTAGGTGTTTGTCAAAATGCTTAATATGCATTTCCTTATTTATTCATTCCTTGATTCACTTTTCATTCATTTGTCAGCTATTCTATAAGAACAGTAAACACTTTTACATGTTTTATACCAAGGCTTGAAGTAGGTCTGGGGGATTTAAAAACAAGAAGGTCTGTGTCCCCCAAAGCTTACAATCCAGTGTGGAAAGTCAAACTAGTAACAGGTAAGAAAAGAAGAAAAGAGTAAGCACAGGATGCTATAAGAATCTTCGGAGGACCATCTAATTTCACTTTATACTACTACCTGTGTGTAGAAATAGCATTAGTCCGGCCAAGAAGTAAAACTATCATGGTCTTCAGATGGTTTCACAGGCAAATTCTACCAAACATAAAAAGAACTTATACCAGTTTTTCTCAAACTCTTCCAAAAGATTGATGAGGAGGGAACACTCCCAAAGACATTCTATGAAGCCACCATCAACCTGATACCAAAAGCAGACAAGACACCACCAAAAAAGAAAATTACAGGCCAATATCTTTGATGAATATAGATGCGAAAATTCTCAACAAGATACTAACAAATTAAATCCAACAACACATAAAAAAGATCATACACCACAACCAAGTGGGATTCATCCCAGGTTCACAAGGATGGTTCAACATATGCAAATCAATCAATGCAATACACCACATTAACAAAAGAAAAGTCAAAAACCACGTGATCATCTCAATAGATGCAGAAAAAACATTTGACAAAACTCAACATCCATTCATGATAAAAACTTTTACCAAAGTGGGTATAGAGGAAACATATTGCAACATAATGAAAGCCATTTATGACAAGCCCACAGCCAGTATAATACTCAACAGTGAAATGCTGAAGGCCTTCCTGCTAGAATCTGGAACAAGGCAAGGAAGGATGCCCACTCTCACCACTTCTATTAAACATAGTATTGGAAGTCCTAGCCACAGCAGTCAGACAAGAAAAACAAGTAAAAGGTATCCATATTGTAGAGGAAGAGGTAAAACTGTCAGAATATGAAGATGACATGATACTATATATAGAAAACCCTAAGGACTCCACACAAAAACTAGTAGATCTAATAAATGAATTCAGCAAATTAGCAGGATACAAGATTAACATTCAGGAATCGGTGGCATTCCTTTACACTAACAATGAAATATCAGAAAGGAAATGTAAAAAAAAAAAAAAAACCTTTTAAAATCGTACCAAATAAATAAATAAAATACCTAGGAATAAGCTTGACCAAGGAGTGAAAGACTTATACTCTGAGAACAATAAACCATTAATAAAAGAAATAAAAGAGGATTCAAAAAAATGGAAAGATATCCCATGCTCTTGGATTGGAAGAATTAATATTGTTAAAATAGCAATACTACCCAAAGGAATCTACAGATTTAATGCAATCCCTATCAAATTACCCATGACATTTTTCACAGGACTAGAACAAATAATCCAAAACTTTATATGGAACCATAAAAGACCCAGAATTGCCAGAGCAAAATAAATAAATAAATAAAGGAGGAGGCATAACTCTCCCAGACTTCAGACAATTCTACAAAGCTACGGTAATCAAAACAGTGTGGTATTGGTACAAAAACAGATATATGGATCAATGGAACAGAATAGAGAGCTCAGAAATAACCCCACACACCTACGATCAATTAGTCTTTGACAAAGAAGACAAGGATATAAAATGGGAAAAAGTCTCTTCAGCAAATGGTGCTAGGAAAGTTGGACAGCTGCATGTAAATCAGTGAAGGTAGAACACATCCTCACACCACACACAAAAATAAACTCAAAATGGCTTAAAGACTTAAATATAAGCCATGACACCATGAAACTCCTAGAAGAGAGCATAGGCAAAACATTCTCTGACATAAATCCTACCAATGTTTTCTTAAGTCAGTCTCCCAAGGCAATTGAAATTAAAAAATAAATAAACAAATGGGACCTAATCAAACTTACAAGCTTTTGCACAGCAAAGGAAACCATAAACAAAACAAAAAGACAGCCTACAGAATGGCAGAAAATATTTGCAAATGATGCAACAGACAAGAGCTTAATCTCCAAAATCTACAAAGAGCTCATACAACTCAACAACAACAAAGAAAACAACCCAATTGAAAAATGGGCAGAAGACTTTAATGGACATTTCTCCAAAGAAGACATACAGATGGCCAGTAGGCACCTAATTATTAGAGAAATGCAGATCAGAACTACAGTGAGGTACCACCTCACACTGGTCAGAATGGCCATCATTAAAAAGTCTACAAATAACAAATGCTGGAGAGGGTGTGGAGAAAAGGGAACCCTCCTACACTGTTGACGGGAATGTAAGTTGGTACAGACACTATGGAAAACAGTATGGAGGTTCCTTAGAAAACTAAAAATACAATTAACATATCCAGTAATCCCACTCCTGGGAATGTACCCAGACAAAACTATAATTCAGCAAGATACATGCACCCCTATGTTCATAGCAGCACTATTCACAATAGCCAAAACATGGAAACAACTAAATGTCCATCATCGACAGATGAACAGATAAAGAAGATGTGGTACATATATACAATGGAATACTACTCAGCCATAAAAAAGAACAAAAATAATGCCATTTGCAGTGACATGGATGCAACTAGAGATTATCATACTAAGTGAAGTAAGTTGGAAACAGAAAGACAAATACCATATGATATCACTTATATTTGGAATCTAAAATATGGCACAAATAAACCTATCTACAAAACAGAAACAGACTCATAGACATAGAAAACAGACTTGTGGTTGCCAAGGGGGAGGAGGGAGGGAGAGGGATGGACTGGGAGTCTGGGTTTAGTAGATGCAAACCATTACATTTAGAGTGGATAAACAACAAGATCCTAATGTATAGCACAGGAATTCAATATCCTGTGATAAATTCAATATCCTGTGATAAACCATAATGGAAAAGAATGTAAAAAAAAGAATGTCTCTATGTGGATAACTAAGTCACTTTGCTGTGCAGCAGAGATTGCCACATCATTGTACATCAACTGTACTTCAATTTTAAAAAAACTATCATGGTCTTATTTTTTTCTTACATTATAGGAGTTTCAGATCATATTGGATTTAAAAGCAAAATTCAGTCATTTACTGCTTACAAGAGACTCGTAAAACAAAATAACACAGGATAAATATGAACAAATGAATACTGCTTTTCAATCCAATTCCTATAAAAAGTAAGGGAAAGTAGTAGTATCAACAAAATATCTGCTCTTGTCCAAGTAGAATTTTGGACAAAATTTATTAAAAGACATTTTGTAAGTTCATTTTTCTTTATAAAATTTAATCAGTAATAGAGTAAATAACCAGGAATTATTTATTTAATAATCACAACAATTAGTACCATCAGTTCAATATTTACTGTGTGTCTATTACTACAGTACATCCATAACGTGTGCTATTTTATTTATTTCTTTATAAAGACACTGTGAGATTGTAGCAATGATAATCAGTGAGTCAATATGGTAACACCCATCTAATAGGCAACAAAATTTGGGTTTGATTCCAGATTTAACTTAAAGCAAAAAATGTCAGAAATAGAAGGAGAATTTAATAAAAACTCAGTTGGCATTAATTAAACATACCAGTGTGTCTATGACAGATAATATTGGAAAAGGTAAAAAGTAAGTTTATAATTCACTATTAATAGAGATTCTGAAGAGAGAGGGAATAAAAAAGCTCGGTAGTCACATTTACATAGTATAAGTTTTCAGTTGTGTTTTAAAGAAACATTATCATTTCCCCCACTTCTTTCACGATCACACTTTTTTTTGGAACATTGTTTATATCCATGGAATACTGGTGTTCCACTAAATATAATTTTTGGAGCTCTGAAATCAAGGTATAGAGTATTTGAACACAGTCATTTACAAAATATAAAGAATACATGATAATGAAGCTTTTCTTTGTCAGATGCCTAAAGGACATTTATAAAAATTAAATGACATGAAAATGAAATATATTTTTTTAAAATAGAGTGTGAATTGAATGATTTTTGTCATTATAACATATAATATGTATTAAATCCTGTAGCAAGTTTGAATTTTTAAAGTTCTCTTTATAAACTTAATACAATTATTTATTATCTACTACTATTTATACTGTATTAATTGCTTTACAGACAGGTCACTTTATCCCTACAACAGGCGTCCCAACCCCCTGTTAGGAACCAGTCTGCACACAGCAGGAGGTGAGTGGCCAGCGAAGGAGCGAAGCTTCATTTGTATTTACAGCTACTCCGCATCGCTCGCATTACCGCCTGAGCTCCGCCTCCTGTCAGATGAGCAGCATCATTAGATTCTCATAGGAGCGCAAACCCTACTGTGAACTGTGCATGCGAGGGATCTAGGTTGCATGCTCCTTATAAGAATCTAATGCCTGATGATCTGAGGGGGAGCTGAGGCGGTGATGCCAGCGCCGGGGAGCAGCTGCAAATACAGATCATCATTAGCGGAGAGGTCTTACCTCACAGAGACCATGATAAATCAGTTGCTTGCAGACTCGTATCAAAACCCTATCAGTGAGTGGCAAGTGACAATTAAGCTGCATCTGGTGGCAGGCTTTATAGTGGCAAGTGTGTTGATGTGCTTCAATTGTACAGCTGCATCTGGTGGCAGACTTTCAGTCAGAATCCGACACTTATTTTACTCCTTGCTTGGCCCGCCCGTTATTTTATTTACCTCTTCTATCCGCGCCTCTTTCCCGCACTGCGCACTTGTCTCAGTCACAGTTTTGGTAAGCCCACAAGCGAACCCTAGCCAAAATGAGTAAAAAGCAAACGTCACTGGAGAGCTTCTTTGAAAAGGAGGAAAGACCCAATGATGAGACAGCAGAAGACTCTAACTGCCAACGAAAAGAAAGCTGCATTTAAAAGAAAATACCAAGAGTCCTGCTTAAATTATGGGTTCATTGCAACAGGTGATTCACGTCCTTCAAGCCCGCTTTGTATAATATGTGGCGACCGGCTATCCAACAAAGCCATGAAACCTTCAAAACTGCTTCACCACGTGGAGACCAAACACCCTGCGTTAAAAGACAAGCTTTGGAGTTTCTCAAAAGAAAAAAACGTGAACATGAGGAACAGAAGCAATTTTTGAAGGCCACCACTTCCTCAAATGTTTCTGCACTGAGAGCATCGTTCTTAGTGGCTAACCGCATTGCTAAAGCTGAGAAGCCCTTAGTATTGGTGAAGAGTTGATCCTGCCTGCTGCTAAGGACATTCCTCGTGAACTTTTAGGAGAGGCTGCAGTTCAAAAGGTGGCACGTGTGCCTCTCTCCGCTAGCACTATAAGTAGACGAACTGAGGAAATAGCAGAGGATACTGAGGCACAATTGTTAGAGACGATTAATGAGTCACTGAGGTCTGCAATCCAGGTTGACAAGTTTACCGATGTTGACAACAAGGCAATAATGCTTGTTTTTGTGTGATATATTTTTCAGGAGGATGTGCGTGAGGATATGTTATGTGCACTTTTGTTGCCAACCAACACCACAGCTGCAGAACTATTCAACTTTTTAAATGATTACATAGCAGGAAAACTGAATTGGTCATTTTGTGTCGGTATATGCACAGATGGAGCAGCTGCCGTGACTGGACGGCTTTCTTGTTTCGCTACTCAGGTCAAAGAGGTTGCTTATGAATATGAGTCTACGCACTGTGTCGTCCACAGGGAAATGCTGGCTGGCCGAAAAATGTCAGTCACCTGAACTTAACGTTTTGCAGGATGTGATTAAAATTATCAACCACATTAAAGTACATGCCCTTAACTCACATCTGTTCATGCAGCTCTGTGAGGAGATGGACGCAGAGCACACACATCTTTTCTGATACACAGAAGTGAGATGGTTTCTAAAGTTAGATCACTGCCCACAGCTTTTGAGTTGCAAGAGCCGCTCCAGAGATTTCTTTTAGAAAAGCAGTCACCACTGGCAGCACATTTCAGTGACACAGAATGGGTCGCAAAACTTGTTTACTTGTGTGATGTATTCAACCTGCTCAACGAACTCAATCTGTCACTTCAGGGGAGAACGGCAATTGTGTTCAAGTCGGCAGATAAAGTGGCTGCGTTCAAAGCCAAACTGGAATTATGGGAGTGACGAGTGAACATTGGGATTTTTGACATGTTTCAAACATCAGCAGAGATTTTGAGAGACTGAGCCAGGGCCGTCTTTCTCCCAGCTGGGGCATGATCACCTGTCTCAGCTTTCAAAAGAGTTTGAGCGTTACTTCTTAACCACGAAACACCCCTGCCTGAACTGGGAAGGAACGGATCCGGGACCCATTTGTGAATAATCGACTCTGTCCGTGCTAGAAGAGGATCAACCGCTTGAGATCGCAAATGACGGTGGCCTTAAATGTATGTCTGAGACAACTTCAAATCTCCATACGTTCTGGATTAAAGTCAAGGCGGAATATCCTGAGATTGCCACAAAAAGCACTGAAAAGCCTGCTTCCGTTTCCAACATCCTGTCTCTGTGAAGCAGTGACGGCAACCAAAGCGAGATTACGGAGTAGACTGAACATAAGCAGCACACTTCGGGTGTCCCTGTCTCCCATCCCCCCCGGATGGGACCATCTAGTTGCAGGAAAACAAGCTCAGGGCTCCCACTGATGATACATGACGGTGAGTTGTATAATTAGTTCATTATATATTACAGTGTAATAATAATAGAAATAAAGTGCACGATAAATGTAATGACACTTGAATCATCCCGAAACCATCCCCCAACCCCAGTCAGTGGAAAAATTGTCTTCCACGAAACCTATCCCTGGTGCCAAAAAGGTTGGGGACCAATGCCCTACAATATTCTCCTGCAATAGGCTTAATTTCTTACACGTTGCAGATAACAAAACTACAGCTTAGAGATAAGTGTTTTGCCCAGGATCACACAGTTGGCAGACAGAAGGGCTCACATCTGTGATTTCAAATATTGCCTTCCTTTTTTTTAATTGTATTCTTTGTATGCATGAACCTAAAAGCAAAACAAGACAAAAAACTATGCCTCTTTGATCACAATTTTTGGCATTTCTAGTTCAGCTTTACCATCTAGTTAAATTACAGGTTTAGTTTACAACTACCTAAAATCCTGGCATTGTAATTTCTGCTTTAGAATTAGGTCTTGTGAAACTCAAATGGGTCATATACTTTATGTCAGAGCAAATATTCTGGACATTTTCAGCCCTCTTATTGCATTATACTATCTTTACCAAACGGATCTTATAAGTTTTATTCCAAAAAATAATAATATATTCTGCAACATTATTTATAAATAGTGCTTTTTTTCCATTTTAGTAAAATAAGCTACAGAAGTGTAGATTTTTATGAAGTTCTTGAAGAAATTTCAGTAAGTGAAATCGGGCAGATGATTCCAATGAATATTTGATTCATTTCAAATAATGAAGCTAATTTACTCTTTAAGATTAGCATCTGTGTTTTAAAATCTGCTTAAAATTGCCTGTACCCTCTTCTTATATGTTATGTAATCTAGGAAATTTGTAGAAGATTTGATATATTCACAGTTTGGTTCTAGATGAAATATTTCTGATTTTTTTATATGTGTGTGAGAAACCGAAAACAATTCTACATAGGTTTAGATCAAATGGTTGTGTTTCAGCAGTGTTATCAGGTAGGCTTTGATATTCAAATAGCTCTAAATGAAAATGAAATAAAAACGAGGAAACTAAAGATGTAGATAGTTCATTTGTTTACAGTGTTTTCTTTTTCTATTTTAAATATGTAGTGTTCATTAGGCAACTATTTGACATCTGTACGTATTATACACTCTGCTGAGTGCTGGAGAAAAAGCAGTGAATAAAACACAGTCCTCTCCTCCGTGCAGCTCTCTGTTGCCCTCAGTGTTTACCTGTTCCTTGGAAAATGAAAGATAAAGGAAGAAGAAGAAAAAAAGAACCTTAGTCCACTTAAGTGCTATTTATATTTTATTCTGTTCCCCACCAATTTGTTCATTTTCTCATACTTGTGATTATAGCTTATCTTCCCATTTTTAATTAACATTATTACAGGTGTGTTTTTAAGTTAGTCATGGTTTTCTTTTTCCAGTATACAGAATGCTGCAATGAGTAATTTTGTCTATATATTATTTTTGTTTTTGTATTTTTCTTTGGCATAGATGTCTAGAAGTAAAATTAATTATATGGCAAGAACCTTTGTTGTCATTATTACTCTTAATATTATTAACAGTTTAAGACTTTGTAATACATATTGAAAAAATTCTGTGTTTACCAACTTATAAGTATCAAGCAATACAAGAAGGTGCTCATTCACTGAGCTTTTAACAACACATTTTTAAACTGGTAATTTGATAAATAAAACCTTTTAGGTTTGTGTAATGGTTAACTTTATGTCTCACTTTAGCTAGCCCGTGGTGCTCAATCATTTGGTCAAACACTTGTGCAGATATTACTGTGAAGGTATTTTGTAGATTTAATTAACCTTTATAGTAAGTCTACTTTAAGTAAAAGAGATACCCTAAATAATGTAGGTGGGCCTCATCCCATAGGATGAACATCTTAAGAGCAAGTTCTGTGGCTTTCCAAGAAAGAAGAAATTCTTCCTCAGTATTGTAACATAGAAATCCTATCTGAGTTTCCAGCCTGCCTGCTTGCCCTAAGGATTTCGTAGTTGCCATCCCCTATAGTAGCATGAGCCAATTCCTTAAAATAAATAAATCTCAATTCTCCCTCCGCACACTGGTTCTGTTTCTGTGGAGAATCCTGACTAATGCAGTTCGTATTTTGTATTTATTTGCCTATCTTTGACATTGCCATGACCTTTTAAGGATGCTTAAGTCCTTTGTCATGCTTTTGTATACATACTCTGTACTATTTGTGTATTGGAGTTTTGTTTGGCTATTTATATAGTCAATGAAAGAGCTGGAAAGCCTGCATTTGCATATGTCACTCTTATCACCTCTGTCATTTTAGGACATGCCAAATGCTTACTGTATATCATATGATTATTTATTTATTTATTATTTATTTATTTATATGATTATTTATTTATTTATTTATTATTATTTATTTATTTATTTATTTATTTATTTATTTATTTATTTATTTATTATGATTATTTATTTATTTATTTATTTATTTATTTATTTATTTATTGAAGATTTCTGGTTGTCATCTTTACCGTGCATAAACATCAAAATAGTCAGTTTAGTTTTCTTGTAAATTCAAACAAAATTCATTTAGTTATGTTAATTCATCAGTTTTTTGGTAATTAATTTCTCATACTGCTCTTTGTATGAGTAAAAGGGTAGGTATCAAATTTCAAATTTTACAAGAATCCATTAATGACAAATATTACCAATTTTTTTAACTTCATTTCATTTGCTATAATGGTTATAGACAGTAACACTAATTTTTATTACTTTTATAAGAGTTATGGCATTATTATTCTAATCCATTCTTAGCATACCATCAGGATCACTTGAGTCTCATTCTCATAAAATATGCAGAAAAAGTGTGCCTTGAGACCATTTATCTGCCAGGAAAAACACATTTTATTACCTGCTAATTATTGTCCCAAATGTATATAGTGATAATGTTGGCAGATTGTGGCTAGCCATAGGATTGTTTTTTTCTCTTACCACATACTTCACTTTTCTTTATTCTCTGCGTAAATTTGAGAGAGTGAATAAAGAAGTTAAATTTTAAATTGAAATCTATACAGAAAATAAGAAGCTTACTTCCTCTTTCTTCTGAATATATTCTTTGAGAGAACAGGCCAATCATCATCCTCATTTAAAATAATATAAGTAATTTTTACATAAGAAGAAAGCCATGGGAAGAATAGTCCTACTCATTGCTTGGGGGAAAATATGTAGTGATCAAAAGGAGAAATTAGAACTTAACTCCTGTTTAATTTTGTCTTCTCTAAGTCCTGTGTTGTGTTTTGTTTTTTCTTTCACTACTCTCCCTCAGTATAAAAATCACTTTTTCACAGAGGACATTGGTAAAGGAGAACAGAAGCCCTAGAGTAGTGAGAAGATTGATATTGTGCACCAGTCAGCTGATAATATGTACATAATTGCCTGTCCAGGTGAATTGTGATGAAGGAACTTACTTGCAAATGAAAGCAGTGAAACATTACCTGTGATAAAAGAATGAGCTAAGTACTCTACACTACAAATGCAAAACTATTCTTAACTTTCAAAAAGACTATTTCACAAACTGGTGATCGTTGAGATGTTTCCTAGCATGATTCCAGAATGGATTGTTAAAGAAGATTGGTAACTTCTGGAACCAAGGTTGGTTTCTTAAGAAAATATTGTCCTACTAAACTTACCCTTTGGAGGACAGATTTACTAGGATAGACAGGAAAATGGAGCAGGACAGATTATCTGAAATTTAATAAGTTAATTTAATAATTTAATAAATTAATAATTTAATAAGTTCTCAAAGATCATTGCGAACAAAAGTATGAAATACACGAGGGCAAGGGCATTAGATAAAAATTGGCTATATGGCCCCACCAAATATATAAATATTTGGATATATATATATATTTATATCCACTTAGAAGAATGATCTGTAGTGGAATGTCACAGTGATGTCTTCGTCCTTATTCTGCTCAACATTATTATCAATGATTTGGATAAAAATATTGAAAGCATTTTTACACATCTGTATATGACATTAAATTGTATTTAAAGTATTTTAAAAGGCTGGAGTAGTGGGGCTATATCCAAAGTCGAAATTCAAAAGGAATAATTAATGTCATACTTAAAACTTCAACATTAGTAGAAAATTAGGAGCCAAACTCAGCCATACAACATGTATTTAATATTTAGGGCTTTTATTTAACAGTAAGTTGTAAAGGCAAGTTTTAAAATCTAATGTCATTTTAGTCTGATGTAAATGAAATTAACTTTCCAAAAAAAAAAGGGAAGAGAGAGGTCCCACTCTTTTTAGACTTATATCACATAATTCCTTTTAGTACTGAGTGTCATACTTTTAAAAGTATGTATTCAAATTGGAAGATATTTAATGGACAGCGGATACAGGATTGAAGGCACATGCAGACATATAATATAAAAAACAATTTAAGGTACTTGAAATAAGTTGCCTGTTTGGAAGATTGTTATATGAAAAAAGATTAGACTTATTTGGGAACCTTGTAGAACTAGGGTCAATGTATTGAAGCTAGAAGGAAACATTTTAACTCAACATGAAAATACAAAGTGGTATAAGGTTCACCTAACGGTACTGTGTTGATATGAAATAGGCTATATTAGACCATTTTTACCTATAACTGTTTCACATATTTCAACCTAATATAAAGGGATAGTGAGTGAGTAGTGTTCCCTTCAGGTAGCAAATTTCCTTTCTCTGGAGTAAGCTTGTCATAACATGGGCAATTATTTAATGGATAACTTGTGGAGGGGTTTCAAGCATTGGATGAGTAGTCAGATTGTGTCTTTTAAGTTCATTTCTGATCTGAATATTTTGTGATTCTAGAAATTGAATTTAATTTTACATTCACTGTGCGTTTGCTGAATGGAGATCCAGACTGACAGGGACATAAGTAGAGTTGACATTGTCTTTGTTGATTTAAAATGTCCTCATTTGTCTAGATTCATAAATATCTTCTGCTAAATTTAAGGACATGATATGAGAATATTCTATGTAGTGGTAGGCTGTTTAGTCCAATCCTTAATTTGAATATTTTTTAAAAACCTTTCTATCTTTACAATTACAACTATTTTTTAAAAACATTTTACTTCTGTAAACCAGTATCTTGGATATTTTCCTGCAGAAATGTTAATATTTTCTTTAAAATATCCACTCTGGATAAAATTAGTTCTTTGGGTAGAAATAATTTCCCATGAAATACTTTTTATTAGCTTTTAGAAAATAAAGCATTGAAAGTAGATAGCAGAAATAATAACAAATAGCTGCTTATTGCAGAAAAGTTATCCTGAAAACTAGTTTCTACCTACTAAATTTATTTTCTTTGCTCAGGGTTTTAAAAATGTGTCCTGTTTTAAATAACGACTTAAATGAAAAATGGAGACATGAGAAAGATCCTCACTGGATTCTCTATCATATAAGCAATTTATTAATAATTCATATTGGAAAGCTAATCATTCTTTTTGGTACCTTATGGTTAAAACTCACGAATCAGAAGTTTGATGTTAGATGAAATAGAGTTCTGTTACCTGGACACTCAAAGCATTGTTTCGGTGGCCACAAGGATTGTCTGAATCAAGCTTGGAAGTAATATTCTGCATTTAAATTCTCATTTGAACTCCTTTCAAGGTCTGTTTCAAGAAATGGTGACCTATTAGGTTATCTCAAAAAAATTTTTCATAGATTGTTATGAGTTTTCCATTTATTCTTTTCATGTTTTAACACTTCGATAGTCTGAGCGGCAATGAAAGAGGACATAAATAGGTGAAGTGAGGATTGCAGTTCAGATTATAAAATTATCAGATTTACCATAAGTAGCATGTCCAGAAAAGCATGTACAATTATGCTATGTATGTGCATGCTCTAAGCATTTTACTCTATTAACTAATTTAATATTGATATTGCTTTTGCATTAAAATGAATGGAACAAATAGATTAGACTACCTGGAACAGAGCTTACATGAAGAGTTTGCAGTTGTGCCCAAAACAGTGATTCTGTAGGCTCCCCTCAGAGTAGAAGGACCTGGAGTAGATGGACAGCTCTAGAGTGCCAGCAGCTTCCAGTTGTTCCAGACCAGCCACTTCTGTTTACTCAACTGTGCCTTCCTGTTAAAACCCATGAGTCAAAGGCTGCCAAGAACTCACCTGTAGTCTAACAGAGTGTGGTTTAAAGCTCGCTGCAGCAAAGGATAATACATACCGAGAGGACTGTGAATGTCTCTAAAAGGGGGAGTAGGGATGAATTATGATAGAGTTGGGGGGGGGGTTATAATTGGTCATAGAATGGTCTGGCAAAGATTTGTCCGAATTTATTGTAAAAGTTGCTCGTCTCTTTTTGGTCTTTTGGCTAAGATCAAGTGTATTTTAAAAGTTGCTGTGACAGTCTGTGATCTTTAGAATACATGAATCTGTCTAGAGTTACTGTGAGGTTGGTTTTTCTGTGTTCTTGGAATGTATGGGTCTGAGTGAAATGTCGTTCAAAGATTTGAGCTTACATAGTCTGTTATACACATCATGGCTAGGTCTGGCACAATTTATTTATTTTGTGACTCAAGTGTGTGTTCAAAAATATGGTTTTGGTTTCCATTCACAGTTCTTCCTCTTGGGTTAGCTGTCAGTAACATAGTTTTTCACTTTATCGATGTAATTGTAATCTTTTTATTTTTTAACCTTAGGTGAAGAAAGGTAATCATACTCCTCAGTTCTTGGCCTATTATCCTCTTGTGTCTTACAAGGCCCTTCCCTATGTGTGTGTGTAAGTGTATGAACGTGTACATATATAAAATTTTGATCCTTGTTCCCTGCTCCCAGTGTCTTCCCTCTGATTGGGGGAACCATTTTAATGTGTCCTTATTTGAATGTGTTCTTGTAATCTGTGTGTTATTATTTTGTGTGCATGTATTTTTGTTTTACAAAAATTTTACTATGTATAGAATGCATTGTTTCCTATGCTTCTAAGAGAAATCCACTGAACATTTTGCTTAAAAAATCTAAAACTGTTGCTATATGTGCATGTAAATACTATCCGTTACTATGTATAAATTGAATTTATTTTTCTAAATTGCACAATCCGTGGTATGAATTCACCTTTTTCTTCTATCCACTCACCCATAATGGACATCTAGGTTGTCTCTTAACTCTTCACCAACCCAGAAACTTTTATGTGCACTTATAAGGTGCAAAAAAATAAAAAAAGCAAAAGGTCTGTTCATCTATCTGTTCTTATCATCATCTCCATCCCAGAGTGTAACTGCTGTATGATAGGCCATGCAGATGTTTAATTTAACTAAGTGCTGCCAGTTTGTTCTCTAGAGTGGCGGTGACAAGGCTATCGTCCTGCCAGCGATGCACAGGTTCCTACATCCCCATTTTTTCCCCAAAGACCTAGCATTGTCCCGCTTCTAACTTTTACTTTTTTTGTTTGTTTTTGACTGCACTGTGAGGCTTGCAGGATCTTAGTTGCTGGACCAGGGATCAAACCTGGGCCCGTGGCAGTGAAAGCACCAAGTCCCAACCACTGGACCACCAGGGAATTCCCAAATTTTTACTTTTTAAAATAAGCGATAGATACCTCATTCTTAACTTAAATGTCTTATCATAAGTTTGTTAACTTTGGGTATTAATTTTTCAATAAATTACCTATTCATTAACTTTTTTTATTAAATTGAGTTTGATCTATTTTTCTTGTCAGTTTGCAGGGGTTCTTTGTAAATTGAAATATTAAAAAGGTTTTTAGATAAAGCAAATTTCTTTCATCTGTAAATGGAATACTAACTTTCTTCTTAATATCTATTGCTAAAAAAAAATCCTTTATTTCGATGTAATCCAATTAATCATTTTTGCCTTGTGGTTTGTACTAAATTTCTTTAAGAATTTATGTATTGTCCTTACAGCCAAAGGCTTACTTGCACATGTTTTTCTTATTAACTTTATAATTTTACCTTTCATATTTTGGTATTTTATCCCTGTAGTCTTACTTTGTTTATAATGTTAGGTAAAGATTCAGTAGCCATTTTCATGTTTCTCCCTAAAATGAGCCACTTTCCCTAGTAGCATATACTTAAGGAGTCTGGTTCCTGGTTAAAAACCTATATGTGATTTTTTTCAGGTCTGATTCTAGGCAGTTACAAAGGCTTTACCTGGCAGGTCTCAGAGGGACAGTGCATTGTAGCCTTTGAAGGGTGCTGCATTCAAGTAGGCCCCACTGCTGGCCATGCTCTTCCCATAGCTGCATTTCTGCCTCAGGTGCCTTCATTCCTGATGCTCTTTATCTGAGGCCCTGGGCAGAAGTCTTCTTCAGGTGCTTCTGCCCACGCCTCCTTAGTGGGAGGAGGAGAGAGAAACTTAGACACTCTTCCCGACTCTGACTCAGTCTTCAGGACTTTTCCTCTCTTCGTCCTGCCTGCCTTTTTTTCCCCTCCCACCCCAGGGTCCATAAAACATCCCAGAGACTTTTGTTCAGTGCTCCTGCAGCAGTGAGATGACTCCCACTTCTGTGCCGATTCACCTGACCTTCACCTTGTGCTCAGTTCCACGGAGTCAAGGGGTTTTAGCCACTTGCTTAGACCAGACCAGTAAGTGATTAAAGCCTTCTTTATTACTCTCATTTTGGCTCATCTTTGCTTAATCAGCAACTCTGACACCTGAGTTTGCTCTCTTCAGTTCAACTGAGCTGCTGAAAACACTAAGGCCATGGATCTCAAACTGTAGCTCTTGAGCCAGCAGCTTCAGTATCAGCTTCACTTGGGCACAGTTGGAAATGCAAGTTCCCTAGCACTACTGCAGACTACTGAATCCAAAACTCTGCTCTTGGGAGGCAGTAAATTGAAGAGTCACTTTTTTTTATCAGGAAAAGAATATTCGCCTCCTATCAAAATCTGAAGCAGGAGTACATAAGTTAATAATATGATAGCTTTTAATTGAATTAAAAAGTTACGTTGCACACTTTAAACTTACACAACGTTATATGTCCACTATATCTCAATAAAGATGAAAAAACTTAAAAAAATAAACTCTGCTCTTGGACTGATCAATCTCTTAACAGATCCTTCAGGTGATTCTGATACATGCAAAAGTTTGAGAACCACTGAACAGTTTACCCTTTATACATTGTTTTTTTGTGGTGCTTCTTTATCGTATATTAAGTTCCCATGTATACATGGGTCTGTCTCTGAGCTTTCTATTCTCTTACACTAATCTGTTTATTTTTGTATAAATAACATACCATTTTTATTACTATGTTTTATTACAGTGTGGTATATGTTAATGTGTGGTATGGCAAACCTCTTCTCTTTCTTCTTGATGATATTTTTCTTTCAACATTTTAAATATTTCACTCTCTTTTAGCTTGCATGGTTTCTGAAGAGAAATCTACCGTCATTCTTATCCTTTTCCTCTTGTAAGTAAAGTGTTTATTTCCCCCTCTGGCTTCTTCCAAGATTTTCTCTTTTTCTTTTTTTTACCCTGCTATTTGAATATGATCACATAGGTGTAGGCGTTTTGTGGGGTTTTTTTGGTGTTCATCTTACTTGATTTTCTCTATGCTTCATGGATCTGTGGTTTGGTATTTGTCATTAATTTTAGAAAACTTTTGGCCATTATTACTTCAAATATTTCTTCTGCTTTATTCTTTCTTCTCCTTTTGGTATCTCAATTACACATATGTTATGCTTTTTAAAATTGTCTCATGATTCTTGACTATTCTGCTCTGTGTGTCTTTGTTTTCCTCCCCTCCTCCTCTACTTTGTACTTAAGTCTAGGAAGTTTCTATTGACCTATCTTAATGCTCATGATTCTTTTCCTTGGTTAGGTTGACTCTGCTGATGAACCCATCAAAGGCATTCTTTTCTTCTGTTTTGACTTCTAGTATTTCCCTTTGTTTTTTCCTTAGAGTTCCCGTCTGTACATTATCTACCTGTTCTTGCATGTTATCTTCTTTTTCCATTAGCTTCCTCAACATATTAATCATTTTTATTTTAAATTTCCAGTCTGTTAATTCAGAAATCTCTGTCATATCTGAAACTGGTTCTGATGCCTTTTTTTGTTCCCTCAGACTTTCTAGCCTTTTAGTATGCTTATAATTTTTTTGTTAAAAGATAATTTTGTATCTATGTATGGTGACCGATGTTAGATTTATTGTAGTGATCATTTCTCCGTATATACAAGTATCAAATCAATACACTGAATACCTAAAATTCATATAGTGTTATATGTCAGTTATACCTCAAAAAAAAGATGAACATGTTGTAACATGTAATTGGAATAGAGGTAAATAGACTCTTAATAGGAGGTTTTGTTAATTTTTTTAGAAGTGAGTAGCTTTGTTTAATATTTTCTGTTGCTGTAAGTTACCAGAGGGGTCAGATTCCTTAAAGGTTTTCGTTTTCGTCTCCCCTCTTGTCTTTGGCTTCCCTAAGAACTCCTTAAGAGTCTGCGTCTTACAGCTCTTTCAACTGTTATGCACTATAATATACTAGAACCTTATTGGTTTGGTGATGTAAGGCATTGGGGAGGGAAGTATTCTGTAGTCTTATGATTAAATCTTCATCTTTTAGTGGGCCTGTGAACTTCACAAGTGTTTGCTGGCTTTTTCCCCCCTCCTTTATGTGAGCCGGGAAGGCTAGAGGGAGCTGGAATCTCAGTAAGGCCTTTTGCCCAGGTGGAAGCTTTATAAGGTTTTGATAAAGTCTTTTCACCTAAAGAATAGGCTGTTGTTATGGAGAATGCTCTAGGCATAATTCACAGTGGTTATAATAATTCATACTTTTTTTACTCCCCTCAACAGAACCATGAGGGGAAATTTCTGGGCTCTTCATACTGAAATTCTGATGGGATTTCTGGGGGGAGAATCCATAAAAGTGTGTGGAATCCCTAAGCCATCAGCTCTCAAGAGTTCTCACTGTCACACATCCTCACTCAGCCTCCAGCAGTTCCTCAAATTTACCATTCAAGCGCCTACCAGTTTGTATCTCCAGTAGCTTCTGCTCTAGGTAAGATGATCTTGGCTGTGACTCAGTGGATTTCCTAGTTGTAAATTTGGGGGATGGGGTGGGATTTGCTCTGTCCCAGTTCTCTGATAGACCTAAGTAAGGCATGTCATTGATCTTTAGTTTGTTTCAGCTTTTTTTCTTGTTTTAAGAATCAGGGTGATCTTCCAAGCTCTTTACATGTCAAAGCTGAAACCAAAAGTGTGAATATACTTTTTCATTATCTACTTTAGCAAGTTTGTTTTAGCCATCAAATCTTTTCTTAGATTAAATCTTCTATTGAAGACTTTTCTTACAAACAAAAAGGCATAGTGACTCTAGTTGAAATGGAGATGGAGATGTCTAGTACTCTGTCGGACAGAATTTGAAAGCTGTTGGTCCCTACTGTAAATTGATCAGGACCAGGGTTGAACCTTTCTGAATATTCTATTACTTTTTGTCAAGCATTCTATCTGTAACTGATGTTAGAACTTAAAATTGCATTTTTCATTATATAATATACTCATTCATGATCATTTACAGTGTTTACTGTGTGTCCTCATATGCTTCATATATATATATATATATATATATATATATATATAGTTGGGGAAATAATGGAGTATGTTGTATTTTAAAATATGTATTTTATAAGACTGGAGAAAATAAAATATTCTGCTTTAAAAAAATCCCCCTCGTCGTCTAGGGAATATGTTTTTTTGCATATGGAAGAGAAAGTCATTGCTTTTTTATTTTCTATATTCTTTCTCTAGATGGATGTGTAATCTTTTAAGAAAATATGCCAAAGGTGTTTGATGTGATTACTTCATTTCCCATCAAAAAGATATTAAAGATGTGATAATCTTTCCCAAGGTGTTATTCACCAAATCTGCATTTCATGATAATTATAAGGTTTGTGTGAGAAAATTGCCAGACCTTTTTAAAGTCTTCCAACTTCAGAGTCTTAAAACTTTCAGCTAAATTTTGAGGAGTGGGGCTGGGAGTCTGATATGTAATTCTTTTTATTGACTTTCCAATTTCTGTCATGTTATATATGCTGCTGACCTGTTTTTCAACTGAGCCAGTAATTTAGTCCATTACTGGTCTGTGTAAATCTTAGCCACAGCTATTTCCCAAGGTGGTTTTGGGTCAAACGAGTGGTTGGTGTTGATGTCCAGCAGGAAATCTTGCAAACCAGATGACTGGTGTGGTTCAAACTGTAACCTTGTTAAAGCATTGGTCAGGTTGCACTTAGAGTTATTTAATTAGTTTCCCAATAATATTTGTGTACAATTTTTAGGTGACCACTGCTTTTTTTTCTTTCATCACAGTACAGAAAAAGACAGTTGCTTGTTGTTATCAGAGTCATATATTAATCCAATACTTTTTTTAATTAAGTTATCTTTAGGCAGTCATTTTAATAACTGTTAGAACTTCACTTGAATACGAGTATCTATAATGGTGTTGTCACCTTAAATTGAAAGTTTTCAATATATTAGGCAGTCTAATAGAAAGGTTTTTTAAAAGTATAAGAACATTCTCTACCTTCAAGAAACTAAGAGCCTTATTATGGGAGACAGCTATAAAATAAATTATAATAAAATATAATAAACAATACACTAGTGATAGAAACAAAATACTCTGGGATTATAGACAAGAGAGCAGCCAATTCATTCTGAGTTTTCAAGAAAGAATTTAAAGAGGTAACATTTTAATGGGAAAAGATTGGCTTTTGACTGGAAGAGAAAGTAAGTCCATTTTAAGGGACAAAAATAGTATGAGTTAAAAATTAATTTAAAGTGTATGTGTATATTTTTCTTCAACTTTATTGAAGTATAATTCACATAAATAGAATCTACCCTCATAGATGTACCATTCTTTGTATTTTGACAGACCTGTACAATTTCACAACTACCACCTAAAACAAGATTAAAATTAAACATTTCCATCACCCCCCCAAAATCCTCTCATGTTCCTTTGTAGTCAGTATATACATGTATTTTTAGTAGAATTTTTGAGTGGAAAGTCAACTTATACATTATTTCTTTCATGGAATGTGTTTGTGATGTTGTATCAGAAAACTCATTGCCTTTAAGTTCATCGAGGTTTTCTCCTAGGTCATCTTCTAGGAGTTTTATAAGTTTTACATTTTAAATTTAGGCCTATGATCCATTTTGAGTTACTTTTTGTGAAGGGGGTAAGATCGCTGTTTAGATTCATACTTTTGCCTGTGGATGTCCAATCATTCTAGCAACACTTGTTAAAAAGACTATCTTTATAACATTGTATTGCCTTTCCTTCTTTGTCAAAGATAGTTGACTGTATTTATGGGGGTCTATTTCTGAACTCTGTTCTGTTCCATTTATCTCTTTGTCTATTCTCTTGCCAATACCACACTGTCTTGATTGCTGTAGCTTTACAGTACATCTTGAAGTCAGAGAGTGTCAGTCCTCCAACTTTGTTCTTCAGTATTGTGTTGGCCATTCTGTTTTGTTTTGTTTGTTTTGTTTTTTATCTTTCCGTATCTTTAGAATCAGTTTGTCAATAGCCACAAAATACTTTGCTGGGATTTTGTTTGAGATTGCATTGTGTTTATAGATCAAGCTGGGAAAAACTGACATCTTGACAACATTCAGTCTCCCTTTCATGAACATGAAATATACTTTGATTTATTTAATTGTTCTTTGATATCTTTCATCAGAACTTTGTAGTTTTTCTCATGTAAATCTTGTACACGTTTTGTTGGATATATACCTAAATTTTTCATTCGGGGGATGGTAATGTAAAGTGTATTGTGGTTTTAATTTCATAGTGTTTGCTATGTAGGAAAGGGATTGACGTTCGTATATTAATCTTGTATACTGCAACCTTATTATAATTGCGTATTAGTTTCAGGAATTTTTTTGTCAGTTCCTCAAGATTTTCTACAAAGATGATCATGTCATCTGTGAACAAAGACAGCTTAATTTCTTCTTCCTTTTTATTTTCTATTTTTACACTATTTCATTAGCTAAGACTTCCAGTACAATGATGAAAAGCTGAGGTGAGAGACATCATCCTTGCCTTCTTCCCCAGTTTTTGCTTCATCCCTTTATATGACTCCCTCATGTTAAAGGCCTGTTTAAGTAGGAGGAATAACCTATTTGCTTACATTTTTTTTCATGCCTATTAGAAATTATATCTATTTGGGTGAAATAAATCTAGTATAACTTATCTTTAGTCTTATTTTATTCACTTTAAGAAGTTTATTAATATTACTGAGTTTGTGGTAACTGCATAGATTTAATCCCATAGGTCATCTTATTTAGGTTTTCTTTCCAAACAATATTTAATGTGTTGGCCCATGAAGAGATGAAACAGCTGTGTGTGACTCACTTTATATTAAGATGTTTATTAAATTTATTAAGTGTCTTTCAAATCATGTTAAATGGAGGCTTATAGGAAGATGTGCTTTAAGACCATCCTACCAGATCACTTGATCTTTTTCAATGTTTGTGCTTTCTAGAAAGTGAAAGGAGATGCTTGTTGAGTTTGCTTTATAGAATATATACTACACACACACCACACACATATAAAGTAATGTGAAGTTTGTGGACCTGTGATAAATGGATAACAGTATACCTGAACATGAGCTTCTCTGATTGCTTAGTCTAAAATTTGATATACAAAAAACTACGTGTGATTGTGATTAAATCTGTTTACAGTATCTCCTATGACTCACATTACAGGAAAGAAGAGATTTTTTTTTTTTCCTTTTTTTTTTTTTTTTTTTTTTTTTACAGGAATCAAGTAAAAACCACAGAACCTCTATATTTATATTTGAGTCTATATCAAACATTTTTCTCTTGGAAAAAGTTCTTCCAAAAGAGGGGAAAAGCATAACCCATTTCTGAGTGCCTTTTGTTTTAAGCTAAATTTCAAAGGACTGTCCTTGATACCCTTACATTAAGCAGCTACTCTGTAAGATTAATGGGACTCTGTGGTTTGCATTTATTTCTTCAATTTGCTTTAAAAATTACTAAAATTTCAATATAATTTTAAGAAGCAATCAATAGAATATTTTAGATAAACAAAATATAATAAACTCTTCACTGTTCTTGAATGAGATTTATTGGTTTAGATTTCAATTAATTTTCATAGTGCCTCTCAAAATGTTGTAAGGCTATGTCTTGCAAATTCTGTAGAAATTATCTCTGTTTAGGAATTATAAATATTTGAAAGGAGTCGTGTGATTAAATGTTTTCATTTGTTCAATTTCGGCTCTGAGGTATGTAACAAAAGGTGTTCAGAACATCCTCACCTTGGAATAGTCAGCTAGTAAGGTACAAAAGAATGTACTGACCATCTCTTATATCATCAGAATCCATGTGCGCCATTTCCAGGGTGCTGAATGTTAATTAAGACAAACAATTCTCTGTTGAGGCAGGTGGCAGAAGTAATACAGGCAATCTCCAGATATACTTAATACTTTATTTTAGATATAATAAAGGGAGTCTGAAACCTTTTTGGCCAAAGGTTGATACTTTATAATTTCTAGCTTATTGTGATTAAATAACTAAAATAATATCTGGCCCAGAGAGGAAAGACATTCCTACTTCGGAAGAATATGTCAGTGAACAAACCTCAAATCCAGCGCACCTTCTACTACTGTCCCCTATAAAAGCTGCAAAAAGAGCTCCAATCATTTTCCTTCTTGTACAGGCAATACTAGTAATAGTTGAAAAGGAGTAGTTATAGTATCAGAAGTAGAAGCATTTGTAAAGATGTTCAACATGCTTAGTCAATAGTGAAGTGCAAATAAAAACCACAATGAGATTGCCAAGATGACTATAGTAATAATAATTTTAAAAGCAGAAAGTAAAATATTGTAAAGAATATGGAAAGATTGGAACCTTTGTACATTGCTGTATTGCGAATATTATTTATTGATGCTTGTACATGAATGTTTAGCAGCATTATTCATAATTGCTGAAAAGTGGAAACAACTCCAGTGTCCCTCAACAGGCAAATAGATAAATAAAAGTGGTATGTATGTACAGTGGAATATTATTCAGCCATAAAAAGGAATGATGTTCAGATACATACTATGACACTGACGAACCTTGAAAACATTATACTGAGTGAAATAAGCCAGAAACAAGGGACAGTTACTGTTTGATTCCATGTATATGAAGTATCTAGAATAGGCAAATTCATAGAGATGAAAAGTAGATTAGAGGTTGCCAGGGGCTGGGATGAGGAAGAATGGGTTATTGCTTAATGGGCACAGAATTTCTGATGAGGATTATGAAAAAATTTTGAAATAGTGATGATGATTGTATGGCATTGTGAGTATAATTAATGCCACTTGTCCACTTCAAATTGGTGAAAATGGAAATTCTTGTTATATGTATATATTTTACCAAAATATATAAAGGAAGTACAAGTAGTAGTGTAATAATAGTACTTAACATTTAAATTTTACTATTTAACAGGCACTGTCCTGAGGTGTTTATATGTCATAAACTATCTGGTTCTCACTGTAGACATATTTTATCCACAAATAGTTAATAGTAGTAAATGAAAGCCAAGAATATTGTACTGTAATAATTGAGGTCTTAATTATTATGGCCACCTTCTCTTTTATTGCCATCTGTTCCTGTAAAAGCACTTATAATTAGTTGGACCTCTAATGCCCCATGGATACTGAGGGATAACTTTTCTTCTATTAGAACTTTTTATTTAAAATTTGTGTATTTTTAAAAGTTTATTTCTACTTATTTATTTATTTCCAAATCATATTTGGTATTTCCTACTTTTAAAAAGTTACGTGTGTTTTGGGAAGAAATTAGTTGTTATGGTATTTGTTGAAGAAAATTTGTTTTATAAAATAGTTCTACAAGTCAAATATAAGAAAATGTATTTATGTTTCATGGATTGTCTATTAGACATTAATGTCCATGAGAGCAGCATCCCTGGAAACTAGTACATTGTCAGGTGTTGGTACACACCGAGCAAATATTTCTTGTATGATGGTTGGGAAAAAATGCATTAGCAAATTTATAAATTTACATAGAGAGATGGACAAGTTGATAGGGAAATGATATGTAATAATTTACAAATTAGTATATGAGGGTAAACTTTAGGACAATTTAATTTAAAAATAAGATTAAAATATATAGTTGAATTTCTACCATGAAGATTTATGATTTAATTTATAATTTAAACAATTTTAAGAAAGAAAAGACCAATAGAAAATCAACATTTATAGGATATTGTTCCAGTGGAACAGTTTCCTTAGTTAGCTGCCGTTATAGTCCATGATTCTGTTCTCTAGGATCATCTCCCTCATCCCTTGTCCTCCTATTGTTTGTAATTTGGCATTTTCTCTCTGGAGTACAGTTTGAAGGTATGCATCAAACTATAAGACATGCTCAATTTTCAACCTGCTCATACTGCTTCTAGGAATTTTTCATAAGACTGTAATTCACAAGTTTACAAAGATGCATGCATAAAAATCAAGATATATTTTAAACTGAAATATTGCAGACAAGATAAATGTGTGTAGATAGCACAGTGATAAAATGTAAATTTAATAAAACAAAAAATAGCAAAGTTGTATTTATATAGAAAGATTACAGAACAGTATTATAAACATATTATACAAAATATTTATGTATATCTATGTATTTAAATACACAGAGAGCTCTCCAGAAGGTTGTTTGTCTAAGTACTATCAGTGATTTTCTTTGGGTAATGGAACCCTGGATGATTTTCACTTCTTTACATATTTCACGATGAATGTATGTGATTCTTACAAAAACAGTATATTTTATTGAACTTCATATGGTTCTTGATTAGCCACTTGTGGATCATTCACTTTACAAATTAGCTGTTTAAGACATAAACTTTTGCCATACCATTCAGCATCTTTCTGAGTCATCTTTCCTAATATCAATTGATATTTATTCAAGAAATTATTTTAATATTATTCTGAAAAGAACAAAAGCATAGATTATTCAAATTCTTTTAAAGCCAAATGGAAGTGAGATCTTACCCGACCTACTACTTATATTATGTAGCTTTAGTAACTAGGTAATAGTGGCACTGCTTTTATCTATTAAGTGATTACTGCTGAACATGAGCCTGCAGATATAATTACTGCTGAAGCTCTTCAGTTGAGAGCTGGTAAATTACTTAGCCTCTCTGGGTCTCAGATCACTCATCTGAAAATGAGGAAGGATATCATCTGATTTAGCAGTCTGTTGTGTTTAATGTGGTATAACCACATGTAAAGCCCTTTTAACAGTGTCTGAAACTTTAAAGTGGTCAAAAAAAGTTAGCTATTTTTAGCTATCTATCTAAAGTAAAGTCAGTCACCTTGTATTTTCTCAAGTAGATCTATGATTTTACTTAGGGTATATTTTATGTAGGATGCTTCTTTCAAATGATAATGTGAGGTTTATTTTGACTCAAGCAAGCTGAAAAATAGTCTTCCATTATAGTGTACTGTCAGAATTAAGAAATGAAGCTCAGGAATGAATTTTCTAAACATTGCATTATCATTTTTAGCTAATGTTATCCTCTTTGACTAGTTCTTGTTGGACCCCTGGAAAAACATGGCCTACATATAGTTAATTACTTATTGATTAGTCTGACTTATTAATATAACAGTTCATTTTAAGGAGAAATCATTTTCAAAATTATTGATGACTCTGAGAAGTTTATTTTGCAGTTTAATTCCAATAATTTTTACTTGTTCTATTTTTGTCATGTTTACTCCCATCGCAAAGCCTAAATTGAATATTTTCAGTCTCATGTGAGAATTGTATTATATTTATCATTTTGAAGTCTAATTATTTGTGTGGTAAAACACATTTTATCATGCGTGTTTTATAAATAGGACTAGGTATTGTTTCTGACTATGAAATTCTGTGCGCATCTAGACTTTCAAAGAATACAACATTAAAGTCTCAGCTATTATTACATATCATATGCTAAGCCTACTGATTTATTAGTCAAATGCTTTTCACAAATTCATATGGTACCAATAATTTCCCATCACCGTGTCATGATTTATATCACAGTTTGGATTTGTTTTTGAAGAAAAACCACATTTTTCTTGTAATTTTTCTTGTTTTCTTGAAACATAAAGATAAAAAATAACATTAAAATTAAAAACAGGAATAATAGATTATCTTAACTTTCTGACTATTTGGTCACTTACTCTCTGCCTGCCTAAAAAATGTTTCAAATCAGAACAACTTTGAATGACATAGATCTGTTTTAAAATATTGGGTGTCAGAATTGGTTTATATTTAAAGGAGGCTTCTATGTAAATGGCATTCTAAATCTGAGAAAATATCTTACTTGCCTTTAGTAACTGAATGAGAAATCTATGTGAGTAGGAATATATACGTATATGTATATATGTATATGTGTTTTGTTTTCCCTAAAAGCACTGTTCAGAACAAGTATCTGACTTATCTATGTTGAAGATATTGAGGCTACAAATGTTCAACTTTCTTAAGAAAACTTCATTCAAACTCCAAGTGTCTAGTCCATGATAATTAGCTGATGGCTCTGTGTGCTTTTCCATTAGTACATTGGAATAAAAATAAATACATGAACTCTATATTCTTTAACATTAGCTATCACATAATATTCCTTTGACCGTTTTCATAGATTTATTTTTTTGAATCTATGGTAAAATCTTGAGATGAGAACAATCATCTTTCAATTTCTGTAACAGTGCTTTGCTAGAAACACAAATAATCTGTTAAGAAAATTACTCACCAGGCAAACATCAGTTATAATCTGATTGCTCTCTTACTGCAAGCTAATAATAATTTTAATGAGTAAATTTTCCAAATTTAATTTTAGGGAAGGACATTTTATCATCTTCTGATTCACTTCATATTTGGAATGTTTTTAAATTAGATCTCATGTCACGTACTTTATTGAGTTTGGGGGCGAAAAAAGTATATCTTGACTGATGGAAGAAAGGTGAATTCAGGTTTTTTGGCTCCTAAGCCTTCATTTTAGCAAACTTTCTTGTTTCCTCTAGTAACTACTTCAAATGAATTCTACCAACTGTTCTCCGTGTTGATAGATTATCAGTCTCAGAGCCATAATCATAATGCATTTATCTTTCCTTGTAGCATCAGAGGCTCCTTGAAATGCTTGCCACAGAGAAGGAACTGTTAAAAGAAAAAATAAAGGAAGCTTTGACTCAGCAATCTCAAGAACAGAAGGTAATACTTTAAGTTTGCTTGGACTGTGGAAAGAATGTTCTATTACCTCAAATAATACTTTAATGTCTAGCTGTCTTATCATTTACAGGAAATATTGGAAAAATGTTTGGAAGAAGAAAGGCAAAGAAATAAAGAAGCATTAGTATCTGCTGCAAAGGTATTTCTCTCTGAAAAGTTTATTCTGTAGCTTAATTTCAATTATATTTCCATTTTTGTTATGTTTACACCCACCTCAAAGCCTAAAATGAATGTTGTTGGTCTCATATAAGAACTGTTTTTGTCATCTTTATGTCTAACTATTTGCCTGGTAGAGACCCATCAGTAATAATCAGTTTCTTTGTAAATAAGTGGAATTAACAAACTGAGTTCATTAACAGTATAGTCAATATACTTTTAAAAATATTTCCTTTCAGAAAAATCAAAAATTTTTTTTTCTTCTTCTACTGTTCATATTCTTGTTAAATTTACTTTACACAAGATAATGATGTTGAAATGCTTTACATTTAGATTGTTAATCACTTGTTTAAAATAATATATCTACATAGGAACACTAATATCCACTTGGTATTTGATAGATATCATACAAGTAATGAGTGTGTGTGTGTGTGTGTGTGTGTGTGTGTATGTATATATGTATGTATGTATCAAGGTATGTGGTTTTTAAAGTCAACTTTGAAATAGATCATCTGGGTAGTATATTCATAGATGTTAGATATATATATATATATACACTAATATATACATATGTTGACCTGAAATATACTGTCAGATATTTGTCCAGCAAAAATGGTTTATTCAGGATTAGGAGAGCATTGCAATTTGGGGTCTGCAACCATGGTGAGCCATGTACAAGTTCCCACATGGCAAGGAGAACACTTTTATAGAGAGGAAAGGAAGTTGTGAGGGCTACAGGAAATACAGAGTCCATGGCTTTTCATTGGCTGAGTCGCTGCCAGGAAAGAAGAGGAGTCTTTCTTCTTCCTGTTGGTCTCTACTATGGTTGCAGGGCATGAGAGTTCCCGCTTAATAGATCTCCTGACACTATTTAATTGAGATTTCTGTTTATGAATTTTTTTACATTTTCCCCTTTGATCAAGACCTTTTGCTGAAAGCACCACTGATCAAGAATCAAGGTTTCTAGTTTTAGCTCTTTTTGTCCCTCAGTTTCTGGGTGTGGTGTCTCATGTCAGAGGGAAAGTGCAGATTGGAAAACTATTGCAATCACATTCAAGTAACAAGGAGGGGTAGGAGGGAGACCTCTTAGGCAGTTTTCTTAAGTCCATATGTTATCAAGATTATAGACATTGGAGATCATCTGAAGTGTTATGTCATCATCAAAGGTTTGGTGACAAACTTCTAAGAGACCTGGTCTGGGTATCTTGGGAAAGCTGTCTCATCAGTTGTCATCTGCTTCATTTCTGGGAAATCTTTACTTTCAGGTCACCAGATGATGTACAGGTCCAGTCAGGGTTAGGTGCTTTCTTTAGGTGTGTCACGTGAATCCAAGAGTCTATTCCTTGTTGTTTGGTAGCACAAGGGTTGGTTATCAGTGCCTGATAGGGGCCTCTCCAGTGAGGTTGAAGAGCATTCTTTTGGAAGTGTCTTTTCCAATAGACAAAATCTCTAGGTTGCAAGATGTGATGCTTAAGGTCATCATCTCCCAAGGGCACACTGTGAAAAAATTGCTCTACCTAGGCATGGTTATTTTTAATGGAAACAACTAGGCCTTTGCAATATTAGAGTATCTCTCCTTTTATCAGTTGTGGGTCAAAAGAGGCAGGAGCCAACTGCATTGGTTGTCCTGTAACTATCTCAAAGGGTGAGTTTACGAGTTCCAAAAGGAGTGGATCTGGGATTTAGAAGGCCAGCAGCAATGCTTTTGGCCAAGGTATTTGGAGGGCCTCTACAAATTTTTCTAACTGAATCTTAATAATGCTGTTAGTGCATTCAGCTAAACCAGAGGATTGAAGGTGGTAAGCCTAGTGAAAACGTTGTAAAACTGGCTAAACAGCGCAAACTTGTTGAAGCACCTAGCCAGTAAAATGGATTTCTAAATCACTATGATGTTTGAGAGGAGCTCCTCAGGTAGGGACAATCTTTTCCAAAAGTACTTTAGCCCCAGAAGAAGGAGTAACAGGTCTGCAAGGGAAGGCTTCTTTCAGTCCACTATGAAATCTACAGGCCATGACTAAAACGTGTTCATTAGCAATCCCCACTGTTGGAACCACGGCATGGGCTGCTTTATAGTAGTGGGGTTGAACACCGAGATTGTGCCTTCAGTGTCAGGACTGGAAGAGGTTCATCCTCAATCAGGAGAAATATTTCTCCACGCCGATTAAGAGGGAGAACTGGGAAGAGCCCCTATAATTCCTCAAAGACCCGTTATTGAGAATTGAAAGGACATTGGAAAGGCTGGTTAGAGGACTGAAGGCACTCAAACACTTAAAATTTGTAACAATCTTTCCCAGTGTCCTGGCTTTTTGCAATAATAGCAGAAACTGGGAAAGTTTTGATTTCATTCAGGAATCTTCATTTGCTGGATTTGAAGATTAAGAAATATGGTGTTCTTCCTTTTAGCTGACTCATGTAGAGTGTGAGAGAGCTGGTTTGCTAGATTAATTAAGTCTGAAATAGAGATAGTTTTCCGTTTCATCCTAGTCCTTTTACTAGAAGGGAAAATGTCCCAGTCCAGCCCATTAATAACACAGAGTTAAAAGCTGCCCGGGTGGAATCAACATCTGAGGGAAGACCAGAATTTTCTTTAAAAGCAGTCTGAAGTCATGCAGTCGTCATGAACAGGTTCATCCAATGTTTGTGTGCAAGCCTGAATTCTGTTCCAATCAACAGGCTTTGGTAAAGCCCTAGGAATTGCTCGATGAAGCCACCTAGCGATTGCCTGAGCCTGACCATATGTTAGACTTTTCAGGATTTTCCCAATTAGCGGTTTTCGTCCTATGCTGGGCCTGGCCTTAACCAACAAGTATATGAACCAGCTGATATGAGTCAGAGAAACAAGGTTGATAAGTTTGAATGACCATATTAAATTCCTCAGCAAATCTGTGAGGATCTTTGGTTTACTTTGGGAAAATGTTTGACTATGGCTTGCAGTTCAGCTTTAATCCAGAGAATATAGGAAATTAAGAGTTTAACTTTTGGATCCTCAGAAGGCTTAATTTTACAGGGAAAAATTCTGAAAAGTTCAGAGGGAAAGGGGGTAGGAGGAGTTGTAGAGAAAAGGAGAAGTTTGACGGGATAATTAGTATGGGATATAGAGGAGGCATCAGCGGCATAGAAGAGTGGGAGGAAGATGGCGCCAGAGGCACAGTCTGGCCATGAGTTTGCAAGGATGAGAGACGAGATGGTACCAGAGGAAGCCAAGGAAGAAGAACCTGAGGCTTTGGGAGCCATTTCATCTCTCTTTAATTGTTGGTTTGCCTCAGTTAATCTTAAAATCTTACTTTGCAGAGAGAGAGAGTTTTTGGCTTCTGATAATATTGGGAGGCCTTAAGATACCAATCGAAATAGGCATACCACTCAGTTCTGGAAATTTTTGAGCTATCGTGATCTAATTCAGTTATAAGGAAATTAAGTTTGGGGATTTCAAGTTTCCCATAATGGCCACTGATACTTTAACTTGCCTTTGGTCAGGTCGGTCCTTTTAGTCAGAAGTGAGCATGAAGGGGTAGAAACTATGGTTTTTAAATATCAGTTTGGCTGGAGTCCCTGTAGGGGTAGCGCCCTCAAAATACTTAGTTAACTGGGATTCCTTTTCTCAGAGGTTTTTCTCTAGAATAAAAGAACAATTTTCAAACAGCTTAAATAACTTACAGCTCAAAAAGCTTGCAAACTAATACCAGCCAGTTCTAAGGAGACAGCTTGGTCCTAGAGCATCCAGGCCAAAGGCTTTTACAGCCAATTTCCAGAGAACAGCCCCTTCCAAAGGAATAGGCAGAAGGCTGAAAAACCAATACACCTTTCAGTGAAGAAGTCCCTATTCCCAAAGGAATGGGCTGAAGGCATTTCCAGCCAGCTTCGGTTGAAACAGTCTTATCTCAAAATCAGACCAAAGGGCTTCCCTGGTGGTGCAGTGGTTGAGAATCTGCCTGCCGATGCAGGGGACACAGGTTCTTGCCCCGGTCCGGGAAGATCCCACATGCCGCGGAGCAGCCGGGCTCGTGAGCCATGGTCGCTGAGCCTCCGTGTTCAGAGCCTGTGCTCCGCAGTGGGAGAGGCCACAACAGTGAGAGGCCCGTGTACCACAAAAAAAAAAAACAAAAAAAAAAAAATCAGACCAAAGTTCCTGCAGAACAAGGCCTTAGCCAGAAAGACGAAACCTTAAAATAGATTCTGAATAAAACCTGGAGAGCTTCAAACACAAAGAGGGCATGGGCTTGGATCTAGGAGAAAGACGTACCTTCAAACTCCAAGGTCAGCAACGAAGCAGTGAGCGACAGTGGGCTCAGTTGTGGGTAACACATCTGTTCAATAGCCCCAGAGCCTTCGGAGGTCTTCTCTGGTCCCCATATGGGCCACCAAAGTGTCGACCTCAAATCAATAGACTGCCAGATATCTCTCCATCAACAATGAGTTTATTCAGGAACAGCAGAGAATTGCAGTTTGGGGCCTGCAACCATGGTGAGCCACGTGCAAGTCCCCATGCAGCGAGGGAGAATATGCTTTATCGAGGGGAAAAGGAAGTTGGGAGGGAGGACTGTGGTAAACGGAGTCGGGGGCATTTCATTGGCTGAGTTCTTGCCAGGGAAGTAGAGGAGTCTGTCTTCTTCCTGTTGGGCTCTGCCATTGTCACAGCACTTAAAAGGTGAGAGCTCTGCCTTATGGTCTCCTGACACTATTTAATTGAGGTTTCTGTTTATTAATTTTTTTAACACAAATATAGCACTGAGTGTTGAGTTTGGGATTTAGATTTAAATTTAGTAAACAAACGTTGAAAGTCTCATAGGTACAGATCACTGTGCTGAGGTGGAAGTTCAAGAATGACTATGATTTTGTCTTTTTCTTAAAGAATTTACAATCAGGTAAAAAAAACCATTGTTTATGTACTAATAAGGTAAGAAGGAATGCATTAAATTATTATGAGTATATAGATAGTATTTCCATGGCATTCATAGGAGGTTTTTATTGTTTGGTTTTTTAAAAAATTTATTTATTTGGTTGCACTGGGTCTTAGTTAGTTGCGGCATGTGGGATCTAGTTCCCCTACCAGGAATCGAACCCGGGCCCCCTGCATTGGGATCACAGAGCCCTAAGCTGCTGGACTACCAGGGAGGTCCCCCATAGGAGTTTTTAACAATAAATTTCTTTTGAACTGACCCTTGAAGGATGGCTAACATTCTGAATAGTGAGTTTGAATTTTACTCCATAGGTAGGTAGAGACACATTGAAATTTCTGAGTATAGGTGGGTCATAATGGTAACTGACATTAATTTTGGGGAAATTGGAGCAAGAAAGGCCAAAGGCAGGGAAAGAATTAACAGAGTGCATCTGAAGTTTGCATAAGAGATAGTGAGTGGCAGGAATAGAGTAGTAGTAGTAGCTTGGAAAGGAATGAAATAGGCAAATTCTAGAAGTAGTTAGGAGATAGAATCAACATGTTTGGTGTGGTTGAGGTGGCCAGTTTGTGAACTGCCAGAATATTCATTCGGTAGCAACATAGAAAGTAATACTATTTCCTTGGTGTAGAGTTTGAGCTGCCTGTGGTATATCTAGATGATAAAGTCAAGTAGGCATCTAAATCTACATGACATTTATAGCTCGGTAGATAGGAATCTCCTGAAGATATTAATATGGGTTAGTATGATTTTTTGTTTTGTTTTGTTTTCCAGCAGAGAGATGGTAATAGTAGCCATGGAAATTATTGTCATGTATAATTACCTCAGAGGAGTAACAAGTAGAGTAACAAGCGGTCCAAGTTCTTAGCCCTGAAAGAACTCCAAAATTTAAAATCCAGAGGAAGGAAGAAGTTACAAAGAATTGAAAAGACTCAGCAAAATGCATAGGAGAAATATAAGCAGCAGGCTGTCATGAAAACCAAGAAAAGAGAGGGCTTCACAAAATCAGAAATAATCAGCTGTATAGAATGTTGCTTTGAGGTCATGAAAGTAAGGATTAAAACAAAAAACAAAAAATATCATTTGGTTTAAACAACATGGAAGGCATTGGTGAACATAGTAAGAGTAATTTAGGAGAAGAATTGTGCAATAAAACAGGAGTTAAAAAAATGGTGACTGTCAGCTTTAATGACTTTTGTCAAATTTGGTTGTGACCTGGAAGCAAGAAAAAAAGTGGTAAGTCTCTCAGGAGTGAGAGGTCCATGGACTTTACTACGTACGATGATTTTCTTGAGGAAAATTCTTGTGCAGCTGTTCGAGTTGCAACTGAAATAGGCTCCTCTTTCACAGAACACCATTTTACTGAATTAGTAGGGTTATACAGACTTTAGTATTTGGCAGACATTTTCTCCAAGATAAGCAGAGTGAGCCCAGCACCTTAAGGACAAAAACTGACAGTTCTTGTTGCCAATGATAAAATTTGAGCTTTAAAAAAAATTAGAATTTTAGAAAATTTATTTCTGCTTTTTAATAAAGACTCTCCTGATGAGATTGATGGTGGTATTAACAAAACTGTGGCTTTTTTGGTTATAATATAGCGAAATGTGTCAACATCTGGAGGAGATGCATAACTCATTGAATCAGTGTTTGCCAAATAAAAATGTTTAAAAAATATGTAAAGGATTCATTCAGAATGCAAGAAAAGACTGTAATGTAACAGAGTACAAAAAATTCATTGACATGATTTTATTTTTCTTATTGCAACTTACCTTTAAGAACTACCCCTTGTTAAGTTTTGGTGTGGAATCAGAAAGAATATCTGAAGTGATCTCAACTGACTTCTAAATAATTCTCGCTTTTCTTCTACATATATTTGTGATGCTGGGTTTTTCTTATAAACTTCAACTAAAAATATCATTACAGATTTAATACAGAAGACAGGTGTAAGAATCTAGGCTCTCTTCTATTAAGTCAGATAGTAAGGAGGTTTACAAACATTCTTCTCACTTTTTAATTTTGGAAAATGTAGTTATTTTTCAGAAAATACAGTATTTATTAATATATAATGCACTTACTGTTATTAGTTATAAATGAATTAATAAATATTTTTATTTTCTCTTGGTTTCAATACCTAATACAGTAAATCTTAATATGTATAACCCATGTAAACAAAAGCTCTTAGAATTCCTCTATAATTTTCAAGAGTATAAAGAGACCCTATGACAAAATAGTTTGAAAACTGCTATTTTAAGCCAAGACTTGGTTTCTTTGAAGTTTAGAAGTGCCATGGAAATAAGTTGGTTATTTGTGTAAAAACAAATAATTTCTTTTACAGCAGGTATTACATATGAGTAAAAAAAAAAAAAACAATGTCAGAAAGAAACCCTATAGGATCAAAATTTTGAGTTTTTTAGGTTAACTCAAGTGTGTCTTATTCAAGGAACTATTGTTGTCACTCATTCAAATATTTTTGTTTTGGTCATTATTTGTTTTGAAGCTTGAGAAAGAAGCTCTCAAGGATGCAGTTTTAAAAGGTATAGAAGAAGAAAGAAAAAATTTGGAAAAAGCCCATGCAGAAGAAAGAGAGCTATGGAAGAGTGAGCATGCAAAAGATCAAGAGAAAGTATCTCAGGCAATTCAAAGAGCTATACAAGAGCAAAGAGAAATTAGTCAGGTTAGTAAAATTTGTTCTTTATAAATATTTTCTTTTTCTTATTTTTCACAACATAAAGTAGCTTTACTATTATTTTATCTTACTTAAAATAGTCTTACTGGGCATAATTATTTTACTTTTGAGTTTAATACTTTAACTGAATAATTTTTAATATATCTCTACTTTTCACTTTTTTTTCTTTTAGTTTCTTTTTTTTTTACATCTTTATTGGAGTATAATTGCTTTAAAATGGTGTGTTAGTTTCTGCTTTATAACAAAGTAAATCAGTTATACATATACATACATCCCCATATCTCTTCCCTCTTGCATCCCCCTCCTTCCCACCCTCCCTATCCCACCCCTCTAGGTGGTCACAAAGCACTGAGCTGATCTCCCTGTGCTACGCGGCTGCTTCCCACTAGCTATCTGTTTCACATTTGCTAGTGTATATATGTCCATGCCACTCTCTCACTTTATCCCACCTTACCCTTCGCCCTCCCTGTGTACTCAACCCCATTCTCTAGTAGGTCTGCATATTTATTCCCATCTTGCCCCTAGGTTCTTCATGACCATTTTTTTTTTATTCCATATATATGTATTAGCATACGTTATTTGTTTTTCTCTTCCTGACTTACTTCACTCTGTATGACAGACTCTAGGTCCATCCACCTCACTACAAATAATTCAATTTCATTTCTTTTTATGGCTGACTAATATTCCATTGTATATATGTGCCACATCTTCTTTATCCATTCATCTGTCAATGGACACTTAGGTTGCTTCCATGCCCTGGCTATTGTAAATAGAGCTACAGTTAACATTTTGGTACATGACTCTTTTTGAGTTATGGTTTTCTCAGGGTATATGCCCAGTATTGGGATTGCTGGGTCGTATGGTAGTTCTATTTTTAGTTTTCTAAAGACCCTCCATACTGTTCTCCATAGTGGCTGTATCAATTTACATTCCTACCCACAGTGCAAGAGGGTTCCCTTTTCTCCACACCCTCTCCAGCATTTATTATTTGTAAGTTTTTTGATGATCGCCATTCTGACTGGTGTGAGATGATATCTCATTGTAGTTTTGATTTGCATTTCTCTAATGATTACTGATGTTGACCATTCTTCTATGTGTTTGTTGGCAATCTGTATATCTTCTTTGGAAAAATGTCTACTTAGATCTCCGCCCATTTTTGCATTGCATTGTTTCTTTTGGTGATATTCAGGTGCATGAGCTGCTTGTAAATTTTAGAGGTTAATCCTTTGTCAGTTGCTTCATTTGCAAATATTTTCTTCTGCTCTGAGGGTTGTCTTTTCGTATTGTTTATGGTTTCCTTTACTGTGCCAAAGCTTTAGGTCCCATTTGTTTATGTTTGTTTTTATTTCCATTTCTCTAGGAGGTGGATCAAAAAGGATCTGACTGTGATTTATGTCATAGAGTGTTCTGCCTGTGTTTTCCTCTAAAAGTTTGATAATGTCTGGCCTTACATTTAGGTCTTTAATCCATTTTGAGTTTTCTTTTTGTGTATGGTGTTAGGGAGTGTCCTAATTTCATTCTTTTACATATAGGTGACCAGTTTTCCCAGCATCACTTATTGAAGAGGCTGTCTTTTCTCTACTATATATTCTTGCCTCCTTTATCAAATATAAGGTGACCATAGTGAATGGGTTTATCTCTGGACTTTCTATCCTGTTCCATTGATCTATATTTCTGTTTTTGTGCCAGTACCATACTGTCTTGATCACTGTAGCTTTGCAGTATAGTCTGAAGTCAGGGAGCCTGATTCCTCCAGCTCCATTTTTCGTTCTCAAGATTGCTTTGGCTATTCGGGGTGTTTTGTGTTTCCCTACAAATGGTGAAAATTTTTGTTCTAGTTCTGTGAAAAATGCCAGTGGTAGTTTGATAAGGATTGCATTGAATCTGTAGATTGCTTTGGGTAGTAGAGTCATTTTCACAATGTTGATTCTTCCCATCCAAGAACATGGTATATCTCTCCATCTATTTGTATCATCTTTAATTTCTTTCATCAGTGTATTATAATTTTCTGCATACAGGTCTTTTGTGTCCTTAGATAGGTTTATTCCTAGATATTTTATTCTTTTTGTTGCAATGGTAAATGGGAGTGTTTTCTTAATTTCACTTTCAGATTTTTTATCATTAGTGTATAGGAATGCAAGAGATTTGTGTGCATTAATTTTGTATCCTGCTACTTTACCAAATTCATTGACTAGCTCTAGTAGTTTTCTGGTAGCATCTTTAGGATTCTCTGTGTATAGGATCATATCATCTGCAAACAGTGACAACTTTACTTCTTCTTTTCCGATCTGGATTCCTTTTATTTCTTTTTCTTCTCTGATTACTGTGGCTAAAACTTCCATAACTATGTTGAATAATAGTGGTGAGAGTGGGCAACCTTGTCTTGTTCCTGATCTTAGTGGAAATGGTTTCAGTTTTTCACCATTGAGGATGATGTTTCTTGTGGGTTTGTCATATATGGCCTTTATTATGTTGAGGAAAGTTCCCTCTATGCCTACTTTCTGCAGGGTTTTTATCATAAATGGCTGTTGAATTTTGTTGCAAGCTTTCTCTGCATTGATTGAGATGATCATATGGTTTTTCTCCTTCAATTTGTTAATATAGTGTATCACATTGATTGATTTTCATATATTGGAGAACCCTTGCATTCCTGGAATAAACCCCACTTGATCATGGTGTATGATCCTTTTAATGTGCTGTTGCATTCTGTTTGCTAGTATTTTGTTGAGGATTTTTGCATCTATGTTCATCAGTGATATTGGCCTGTAGTTTTCTTTCTTTGTGACATCTTTGTCTGGTTTTGGTATCAGGGTGATGGTGGCCTTGTAGAATGAGTTTGGGAGTGTTCCTCCCTCTGCTGTATTTTGGAAGATTTGAGAAGGATAGCTGTTAGCTCTTCTATAATTTTTTGATAGAAATCACCTGTGAAGCCATCTGTTCCTGGGCTTTTGTTTGTTGGAAGATTTAAAATCACAGATTCAATTTCAGTGCTTGTGATTGGTTTGTTCATATTTTCTATTTTTTCCTGGTTTATTCTTGGAAGGTTGTGCATTTCTAAGAATTTGTCCATTTCTTCCAGGTTGTCCTTTTTATTGGCATAGAGTTGCTTGTAGTAATCTCTCATGATCTTTTGTATTTCTGCAGTGTCAGTTGTTACTTCTCCTTTTTCATTTCTGATTCTCTTGATTTGAGTCCTCTCCCTTTTTTCTTGATGAGTCTGGCTAATGGTTTATCAATTTTGTTTATCCGCTCACAGAACCAGCTTTTAGTTTCATTGATCTTTGCTATTGTTTCCTTCATTTCTCTTTCATTTATTTCTGATCTGATCTTTATGATTTCCTTCCTTCTGCTAACTTTAGGATTTTTTTGTTCTTCTTTCTCTAATTGCTTTAGGTGTAAGTTTAGGTTGTTTATTTGAGATGTTTCTTGTTTCTTTAGGTAGGATTGTACTGCTATAAACCTTCGTCTTAGAACTGCTTTTGCTGCAACCCATAGGTTTTGGGTCGTCGTGTTTTCATTTTTATTTGTTCCTAGGTATTTTTTGATTTCCTCTTTGATTTCCTCAGTGATGTCTTGGTTATTAGTACTATATTGTTTAGCCTCCATGTATTTGTATTTTTTATATCTAGTCTCATAGCTTTGTGGTCAGAAAAGATATTTGATATGATTTCAATTTTCTTAAATTTACCAAGGCTTGATTTGTCACCCAAGGTATGATCTATGCTGGAGAATGTTCCATGAGCACTTGAGAAGAAAGTGTATTCTGTTCTTTTTGGATGGAATGTCCTATAAATATCAATTAAATCCATCTTGTTTAATGTGTCATTTAAAGCTTGTGTTTCAGCATTTATTTTCATTTTGGATGATCTGTTCATTGGCGAAAGTGGGGTGTTAAATTCCCCTACTATGATTGTGTTACTGTTGATTTCCCCTTTTATGGCTGTTAGTGTTTGCCTTATGTATTGCAGGGCTGCTATATTGGGTGCATAAATTTGTACAATTGTTATAACTTTTTCTTGGATTGATCTCTTGATCATTATGTAATGTCCTTCTTTGTCTCTTGTAATAGTCTTTGTTTTAAAGTTTATTTTGTCTGATATGAGAATTGCTACTCCAGCTTTCTTTTGATTTCCATTTACATGGAATATATTTTTCCATCCCGTCACTTTCAGTCTGTATGTGTCCCTCGGTCTGAAGTGGGTCTCTTGTAGACAGCGTATATTCAGGTCTTGTTTTTGTATCCATTCAGCCTGTCTATGTCTTTTGGGTGTAGCATTTAATCCATTTACATTTAAGGTAATTATCGATATGTATGTTTCTGTTACCATTTTCTTAATTGTTTTGGGTTTGTTATTGTAGGTCTTTTCTTTCTCTTGTGTTTCCTTCCTAGAGAAGTTCCTTTAGCATTTGTTGTAAAGCTGGTTTAGTGGTGCTGAATTCTCTTAGCTTTTGCTTCTCTGTAAAGATTTTAATTTCTCCGTCAAATCTGAATGAGATCCTTGCTGGGTAGAGTAATCCTGGTTGTAGGTTTTTCTCTTTCATCACTTTAAATATGTCCTGCCACTCCCTTCTGGCTTGCAGAGTTTCTGCTGAAAGATTAGCTGTTAACCTTATGGGGATTTCCTTGTGTGTTATTTGTTGATTTTCCCTTGCTGCTTTTATTATTTTTTCTTTGTATTTAATTTTTGATAGTTTGATTAATATGTGTCTTGGTGTGTTTCTCCTTGGATTTATCCTCTATGGGACTCTCTGTTCTTCCTGGACTTGATTATTTCCTTTCCCATATTAGGGAAGTTTTCAACTATAATCTCTTCAAATATTTTCTCAGACACTTTCTTTTTCTCTTCTTCTTCTGGGACCCCTATAATTCGAATGTTGGTGTGTTTAATGTTGTCCCAGAGGTCTCTGAGACTGTCCTCAGTTCTTTTTATTCTTTTTTCTTTATTCTGCTCTGCAGTAATTATTTCCACTCTTTTAGCTTTCAGGTCACTAATCCGTTCTTCTGCCTCAGTTATTCTGCTATTGATCCATTCTAGAGAATTTTAAATTTCATTTATTGTGTTGTTCATCGCTGTTTGTTTGCTCTTTAGTTCTTCTAGGTCCTTGTTAAACGTTTCTTGTATTTTCTCTATTCTATTTCCAAGATTGTAGATCATCTCTACTATCATTATTCTGAATTCTTTTTCCGGTAGACTGCCTATTTCCTCTTCATTTGTTAGGTCTGGTGGGTTTTTATGTTGCTCCTTCATCTGCTGTGTGTTTCTGTGTCTTCTCATTTTGCTTAACTTACTATGTTTGAGGTCTCCTTTTCTCAGGCTGCAGTTTTGTAGTTCCCGTTTTTTTTGGTGTCTGTACCCAGTGGCTAAGGTTGGTTCAGTGGGTTGTGTAGGCTTCCTGGTGGAGGGGACTAGTGCCTGTGTTCTGGTGGAGGCTAGATCTTGTCTTTCTAATGGGCAGGTCCACGTCTGGTGGTGTGTTTTGGGTTGTCTGTGACCTTATTATGATTTTAGGCAGCCTCTCTGCTAATGGGTGGGGTTGTATTCCTGTCTTGCTATTTGTTTGGCATACGGTGTCTAGCACTGTAGCTTGCTGGTCGTTGAGTGGAGCTGGGTCTTGGTGTTGAGATGGAGATCTCTGGGAGATTTTTGCCATTTGATATTATGTGGAGCAGGGAGTTCTCTGGTGGACCAATGTCCTGAACTTGGCTCTCCTACCTCAGAGGCACACCCCTTGATGCCTGGGTATAGCACCAAGAGCGTTTCATCCACATGGATCAGAATAAAAGGGAGGAAAAAAAGAAAAAAAGAAGATAAAATAATTAAAATAAAGTTATTAAAATTAAAAATCATTAAATAAAATTTTTATAAAGTAATTAAAGAAACTTTAAAAACGAAATAAAAAGAAGAGAGCAGCCAAACCAAAAAACAAATCCACCAATGATAACATGTGCTAAAAACCATACTAAAAAGAAGACAAAAAAACGGACAGACAGAACCCTAGGATAAAAGGTAAAAGCAAAGCTATACAGACAAAATCACACACAGAAGCATACTGCTCGGAGAGATTTCCCTTTCTCTTCTTTGTTAGCACAGCTCCTGGGGTTTAGCTTTGGATTTGGACCCACCTCTGCGTGTAGGTGGCCTAAAGGCATCTGTTCTTTGCTCAGACAGATGGGGTTAAAGGAGCAGCTGCTTTGGGGGCTCTGGCTCACTCAGGCTGGTGGGAGGGAGGGGTACGGATGCGGGGCGAGCCTGCGGTGGCAGAGGCCAGCATGACGTTGCACCAGACTGAGGTGCCATGTGTTCTCCCGGGGAAGTTGTCCCTGGATCATGGGACTCTGGCAGTGGTGGGCCGCACAGGCTCCTGGGAGGGGAGGTGTGGATGGTGACCTGTGCTCGCACACAGGCTTCTTGGTGGCGGCAGCAGCAGCAGCCTTAGCGTCTCCTGCCCGTCTCTTGGGTCCATGCTGATAGCCACAACTCATGCCAGTCTCGAGAGCTCCTTTTAGCGGCTCTCTGAATACCTTTCCTCTCGCACCAGGAAACAAAGAGGCAAGAAAAAGTCTCTTGTCTCTTCGGCAGCTCCAGACCTTTACCTGGACTCCCTCCTGGCTAGCCGTGGCACACTAACCCCTTCAGGCTGTGTTCACACCGCCAACCCCAGTCCTCTCCCTGGGATCTGACCGAAGCCGAGGCTCAGCTCCCAGCCCCACCGGCCCCGCCGGGTGAGCAAAGCCTCTCAGGCCAGTGAGTGCTGGTCGGCACCAATCCTCTGTGCGGGAATCTCTCCGCTTTGCCCTCCGCACCCCCATTACTGCGCTCTCCTCCGTGGCTCCGAAGCTCCTCCTCCGCCCCCCGCAGTCTCCGCCCGTGAAGGGGCTTCTAGTGTGTGGAAACCTTTCCTCCTTCACAGCTCCCTCCCACTGGTGCAGGTCCCGTCCCTATTCCTTTGTCTCTGTTTATTCTTTTTTCTTTTGCCGTACCCAGGTATGTGGGGAGTTTCTTGCCTTTGGGGAGGTCTGAGGTCTTCTGCCATCATTCAGTAGGTGTTCTGTAGGAGTTGTTCCACATGTAGATGTATTTCTGACGTTTCTGTGGTGAGGAAGCTGATCTCCATGTCTTACTCTTCTGCCATCTTGAAGCTCCTCCTTCACTTTTTAATGCTGATAAATTTACCTTTTTACTCTATATTCAGAGAAGGCAGAATCCAAATTTATGTTTAGTCATTGGAACTACATTATCTCCTGTTTAATATGCTTGTTTTTCTTTTTCACAAACACACACATGCACATACAATTAAAGTAAATAATATATATGTGTTTAAAATAGTTTAATTTGATTCATTTATGTCTAATTTATATTTCTATATACCTGTAGTTGGTAGTAATAATAGAAACTCACAAATAACCCCTGTAGTCTCTTAAGATATATACATATCAACAAATATGGCCTACATATAAAATAACTTTTGATTACTTTACTGAACAATTAAAAATTGTATTAGTTTAATTTTCAGTAATTTGCATGGTACTATTTTACTTGTGGTTAGTCTTCTTTTTATATAGGTATGAGATACCTAAATAAATTTTTCCTCCAATAAGTATAAAAAGCAAAAAGTAACTAACATTCATAGGCGTCTTTGATTTACATGATCAAACCATCACATGTATTTCCATTGTTCATTCAACCATACATTGTAAATGTGGCTGAAATGACTAAGTTTTCTTTTTTTTTAACTTTTGAGAACAAAAAACCCAGATTTTCTTTCCACTCATCAACTAGTCTTAATGAAGCCCTAGGAAACAGTGCTTCTAATATCCAGGATCAGTGTTATATGTTTTTTTTTAAATGTCACTTAGGTTTACTCTGAAGAATGCACAGTTATCCATTTATTATGAAAATGAAACATCTGTAAGTAACATCTATAACAGCATAACAGTAATGTGGTAATAGAGTTTATCTTTTTTTCTTTGCTTTTTTCCACTAGAGTAATGATTATTTTCCAATTCTTTCTGTATCCTATGTTAATGTCAACAAATATATCTTACATATATGTTTAATTGTCTGTCAGTTCAGTTGGTTGGAATTCCATGCCAGTAATGTCAAGATCATTGCTTAAGTCCTGATTTGGGAGAGTTTACTTAAAACTTCTTCATGACCACAGACCACTCCTTTAACCTCACATAGATGTGGGCTTTTAGTCACCATGAAATTGGGAAAGAGAGCGTGAATAAATCAGCACATTTTCATCACCCAAAGGAAAAAAACATATATCTTAAAGAGTACCCTTCTCTGTGAGTTTGTTAGGTACCTTCTTGTCCATAAGAAACACTATAGTAAATGATAGACTTTAAAATTCATTCTCTATACGTTCAGAGTACTGTGAGGATAATCCAGTCATGTCATGAATAATACATGTGTTTATTTTCTTACAAATGGTTGCATATTTTCCTAGAGAGAGGGAGAAAAAAAAAGTGTTGTGTGCGTGTATTTGCCTTGTAGCTGACAGTTGAAGAGAGATGTATAGCAGAAAGAGCAATGTTGCCAGGTAACTCAGATTTTCAAAAGTGAGGTTGTCTTGGGGCTTCCCTGGTGGCTCAGTGGTTGAGAGTCCACCTGCCGATGCAGAGGACACAGGTTTGTGCCCCGGTCCGGGAAGATCCCACATGCCGCGGAGCGGCTAGGCCCATGAGCCATGGCCACTGAGCCTGTGTGTCCGGAGCCTGTGCTCTGCACTGGGAGAGGCCACAACAGTGAGAGGCCCACGTACCGCAAAAAAAAAAAAAAAAAAAAAAAAAAAAGTGAGGTTGTCCTATCAAATGTATTTCAAGCCTTCCTTAAACAGCTCACTGCTTTTATTCTCACATGGTTTACAGTAAGAACTACAACGAAACAACTCTTAGCCCCATAAACCTTCATAGTGCTATTCTAGAAAATTGACAAATGAGTTTTCTTGGGAGCCAGATGGAGCTAATATATCTTTTATGTCTTTTATTTACATAGACCAGCAAGGTAAGCAAATAAGTTGCCATGCTCAAACTTAGTGTTTGGTGTTTTACATTAATAATTGAAAAGACTGCCTATAATATTCCAGGGACTGTACTTATTTCTGGGGATACAGTAGTAAAAAAAGTTAAAAAAATTTCCCTACCTTCTTGTGGAGAAAACTGACACGAAACTATTAAAAGTATAATAAAATGTGAAGTAATGATCAATGTCATGAAGAAAACTGAAGCTGTATAAGAGGCTAGAGAGTGAGGGAACCAATATAAAAACAGGATAGTCAGGTAAGGGCTCTAAGGAGGTAGCATTTGAGCTGAGGCCTGCCTTGAAGTGAGGAGTTTACTTTGAGACTAGCTGGGGTAGAAGTGTTTCACACATGGTGAATAGCAAGTGCAAAGGCTTTGAGACACAAAGATGGTTGGTGTAATTAAAACTGTATGGCACTGTTATGGAAATAGACACACAGACCAATGGAATACGATAGAATACAGAAAGAGACACAAAGTTTCCTCTAATTTACAAATTTGTAAAAATGAAGTTACAAATTAGGTAAGTTACTATATAGCACATCAGGGTTTTTAATCTGGGTTCCATGGAAGGGGGCCCTAGACTGTGAATTTACTGAAATTATGCAAAATTTGTGTATATGTGCAGATTTTTTTTGCAGAGATACTCTATAGCTTTTATTAGATTCTCAAAAGTATTTTACTAATTAACCAAGAAAAGATTAAAAATACCATCATCCCTTGGTATCTGTGGAGGACTGCTGCCAGGGCCCACCATTAATACCAAAATCTACCAACTCTCAAGTCCTAAAATCGGCCCTCCATACTGCAGTTCTGCATCTGTGGATTCAACCAGCCATGGATCATATAGTACTGTATGTGTTTATTGGAAAAAGAAAAAATACACATTTAACTGGATCCATGCAGTTCAAGCTTGGGTTAATCAGGGGACAATTGTAATTGTCTGGCTGCCCATTTCCTCCTGGACTTTGTATACTAAAATGAATTTCAGATAGATTAAATATTTAAATCTAGAAGTTTAATATATTAAAAAGAAACTGGGAAAATATTGATACTCTTTGAAAGGGAAAGTTGAAGCAGGACTTCTGGGATGGCAAGACTAAGAACCTCTGCAAATTAGCTTCTTCAGAAAGGCAATGAGAATGCTAGCAAAAATCATCAAAATCAATTTTCTCAGATCTCTGAGTGTTAACCAAAGGTCAACAATCCAACAAGTATTTATTCAAGAAAAATAGTTAAATCTCAGTAAGAACAGCAGGCTTTGTAGAGTTTTAACTTGCCTTTTTCCCATTCCCTACTCCCCAGCAGTATGGTAACTTTAAAAGCTAGTATAGCCTCACAATCATGGTAGCTGTGAAAATCGGCCATGTAGAAGCCACTGAAGGGTGCATAATAGGTCTAGAGCTCCAGAAAAACTGTGTCTCCAGAGAATTGTTACTGTTTGGCCTGACCGTTCCCTATAAGGTCTCCATTCACAGAGCTTATTTGACCTGACTCAAGAGTTTGCTCAGTGGAAAAAGCCCTATACCCAGGGTGTTTGTCAAAAACAATAAGTGGCAATTGTTTAACCTCTCAGCTGCCTGGGACAGAAATAACAGTTGTGGCAAACAAGAGACCGGCCAAAAAACTTAAGAGAGAAGTCTGGGGAATGTGATTGCCATAGATAACTTTGCAAAGCTCTTACTTTTAAAAATGCTCCTGGAACTCTTGAAGGTCACATACATGTACAGGATTGTGCACATGCCCAGGAAAGAACTGAGAAGGTCCTAATCTCTCACCTCTGGCTAACTTTGATTCTGTGCAAGCAGAAATTGAAGGCTAAGGCAGAGTTGTAAACTGTCAGTGTTGAAGGTATGCTTCAACACATAGAGGTCCTTGGCAAATACTAAAACACTTACCATTTCATGGTATTTAAGGAAATCTCTGTCTAATCATTAGCTGACCCCTGAGCTAACCCAGCAGAGACTTCAGTAGCTACAGTAAGACAAGGAATACAGACTGCAGAATTAGTACAGAAAATTAGTACTAAATGAAAGTTCCTAAGCAGACAAGGAGCACAACAGTTATTCCTGGAGGATGGATGAGATCTAATTTCTAGAGTTCCTGCATTACATTATTTCGAATGTCCAGTTTTTATCAACACAAAACTATGAGATATGCAAAGAAACAGGAAGGTGTGCTTATAAATAGGAAAAATAAGTCAATAGAAACTGCAATAATGTGGGACTTAATAGACAAGGACTTTAATCTGCTATTATAAATAGTTCAGAGAACTAAAGGGAACCTTCCTCAAAATGTACAAGCCCTCATCACATACATTTATATTAGGTATGTATTCTCTTCAGAAACTAACACTAGACTCTTTTGAAAAGCTGCTCTGTTAATTTTTCAAAGTGCACCCTTTTTGCTGTAAAAGCAAGGTTTCATGTACATGGATGTATATACTTCCTTTCTTAATGTTACCTGCAGTTATAGAGTACTCATCATTTTGTTGGAGGGAAAGGCCCTAATCTCCTATCTTGTAGTTTATATTTCTCTTACAGCATATGTCTGATTCAAGTACTTACTTATTTGACTGACTGTCCCACTGAACTGAGAGCTTTGTGAGTGTCTCAATCATATTTATGCACTTTGGAGGTCCTAGAATAATATACAGCTCCTAGAATGTGTTCAGGAACCAAAGTATCATACTAGTGAATGTCTGATCAACCAAATGTAATTAAGTAATTGACAGTGCTGTATTCTCTTGGTGAGGTCATCAGGTATTATGGTAATTTTCCTGTGTATCTTCTATAACATAGAGTCATCAACACAGAAATCCTCAGCATGTATTATATGGTTATTCCTTTATTACTTACTCTCACAGTATATATTCTTACCAAACTTTGGCAAGGACTTTAGGAAGTAGTGACAAACATTAAAATTCCTCAGCATGTACTGGATCAGTTACCTTCCCATTGTCTCCTTTTTATTCTTCCTGAGAGACCAGTTTGATATAGATATATATAGATATATAGTATAGATATAGCAGTGGGTAGATGCTTAAAAGCAAAATAGAGCGAGAATTAATGAATTAGCAGATACAGTAGAAGAAATCATATGCATAGCAGAGAGAAAAGTGGAAAAAAAGGTATACTAAGGGATTTAGGGAGTACAGTGAAAATGTACTACATATACAAAATGTAAACTATACATATATTACATATATCTGTATATACATGTAGTACATTGCATTCTTAGTTTAAGCTCTTATTTTTTAGTTTTCTGGAATTTTTATTTATTTATTTTACTCAAACATGTCATTTTGTTTATTTTGGCTCAATCTTAGAATCAGCAAATGCCTTCAAGACATTGGCTGGGCTAATGTCTCTGTCTTCTCCCAGATTTTTTTTTTAATATAAACTTATTTATTTGTTTTTTTTTTTTGTCTGCATTGGTTCTTTGTTGCAGTGCGCGGGCTTCTCATTGCGGTGGCTTCTCTTGGCGTGCAGCACAGGCTCTAGGCACACGGGTTTCAGTAGTTGTGGCATGCAGGCTTAGTAGTTGTGGCTCTTGGGCTCTAGAGCACAGGCGCAGTAGTTGTGGCACACGGGCTTTGTTGCTCCGTGGCATGTGGGATCCTCCAGGACCAGGGCTCAAACCCATGTCTCCTGCAATGGCAGGTGGATTCTTAACCACTGTGCCACCAGGGAAGTCCTTCTCCCAGATCTTGAAACACTAGTTTTTAGTATCTAATAAGATCTTGGATGCTTTTAAAATATTTTTGTTTATTTTCTTTTATTTGGATAAGTTTCTTTAGTTTTCTAAAGCAGCAGTCTTGGTGTTAATTATATGTACACCAGTATTAAGAGACCCATTGTTATCATATCATAAGGCAGAATTTGGAATACCATATTTATCATAACACAAAAGAGAAAGAAATTAAAAATGAGATGGAAATATAGTGCCTTGAATTATTAATTAGTTTAAAAATTGAATGGCAGTATTTCTTCGTGAGAAGTGTACGTGGTTTGGGCTTCAGCTTTGAAAAGACAGTGCTAATTTAATGATTTGTTTGAGCATGTCTAAATGAAATTGCCATATGTGGCCATGGTCTTTGAAACCCTTTAAAAACCATGGTTTTGTTCTCATTCTTGAACCCATGAGAGCTGTAACTTGGTACGCCTTTCACATACCAAATTCTTTTTGGATAAAAAATTTGCCATTATGAACTCTCCACAATTTTCATGCCCATCAGACCTGAAGTCTTTCATCATTAATAAAGTCTGCTACTCTTCTCCTCCCCCGATACATACCCTAGCCTTCCTACTTGTGACTAACAGGCCTAAAATATGGTCAAGGCGTCTAGCATATCAGTGTTAAAAGTTTAGTCAAGCTTGTTCTTATTTCATTCTTTTACTAAAGGCTTTTGCTAATAGTATTCAAAAGGAAAAAAAAAAAACTGATCCTAGAGCACAAAATTTTATGAGTCTTCCATCTTTAGGAAACCACTAATTTCTTCTTCCTCACACTTGTAGAATATGATCCTCATTACTAGTGTTGATAAGTTTCTACCTGATATAACCTCCATATGGGTTATCAGAAAAAAATAATATTATAATAGATATATAGGTAGGTGAGAAGTTAGGTAGGTAGGTTAACTGTCCTAAAAGAGTATGCCAATTACAGAATAAACCACAATACGTACATTCCTGGATTTGGTCTATGTACAATTTTTTTCTAGAGGGACACCTTTGATAGGATGAAAATTCACATGAACCCCCAAGTTTGGGAAACGTTGCATTGACATTTTAATGCTGACATTTTAGGGGTTCACTGAACACAGAAAATTGTAGAAATTTTTATTCTATCTTGAGAGAATGCTCCAGACTCTCAGTGGTCTGGACTCCAGTTGGAGTAACATTGGTTTTCACTACATTTCAAAATAAGTGGTTTGAAATGAAGTGAATTATACTATACAATATAATAAAGTAGAATTTAGATTGGTGTCCATATTGCCTTGCCTTTCTCATAATAAACTCATCACCAGTGAGTTTATCATCAGCATGTACAATTTTGCTCAACCAATATCTGGCATATAATATGTCACCATAGACAGTGTGATTCACGTGGGTACCATTGTAAGACTTTGACGCCCTTCATCTGTCTTCTGTCCATGTGTTTACTGTTGTTTATTTTAGGTCGTTAGCTAAAAAACTTTTTTTTTTTTTTTGTGGTACGCGGGCCTCTCACTGTTGTGGCCTCTCCCGTTGCGGAGCACAGGCTCCGGACGCGCAGGCTCAGCGGCCACGGCTCACGGGCCCAGCCGCTCTGCGGCATGTGGGATCTTCCTGGACCGGGGCACGAACCCGTGTCCCCTGCATCGACGGGCGGATTCTCAACCACTGCGCCACCAGGGAAGCCCTAAAAAACTATTTTAATGGAACTTTTTCTTCAGCTTTGCACAAAATAGCAAGATAGTGGTGTTGGTGGTGGTAGTGGTGGTGGTGGTAGAGATGGCAGTAATTATAACAATATTGGCTATCGTTGGTTCTAAGTATGATATACTTTTTAAATTGTTTTCCATGTTTGATCTCATTTAATCCTCACACCACCTTATGAGGCAAAAACTATCATCCCCATTTTTACAGAAATTAAACCTCAGGAAGATTATGTAACTTGCTCAAGGCCATAGTAACTCCTTAGAAGAGGCAACAGGCCAGATTCAAAATCAGGCAGCCTTACTCCAGAGGCCTTACAACTTGCCACTACCCTATTCTCTCTCCCAGTGTGCTCATCCTAGAATAAATACAAATATATCTTATTGATAATTAAAGTATAGATAATTTCAGTAGGAAAACATGAGGGAGCTATTTTTAGTTCTTTATTCATTCAGTAATATTTATTGACCGTCTGCCATGTATTGGCACTTTGGGAAGTTGTGGGCATATAGCATTGAACAAGATAGACCAGGTCCCTTGGCACTCATAGAGCTTATGTTCAAGTTGAAAATGCCCTACGATAAATAAGGTAATTTGTTATAATGATATGGACTTTGAAGAAAAAATCAGGGTTATGTGTTTGTTTGAGGGTAGGTGGTAGGGGACTTTTAGGTACAGAAGTTAGGAAAGAAGCCAGACTCAAAAAAAATTGCATGCTGCATGATTCTGTTTACAGGCATACCTCGTTTTATTGTGCTTCACTTCACTGTGCTTTGCAGATACTGCAATTTTTACAGACTGAAATTTTGTGGCACCCCTGCCTTGAGCAAGTCTGTTGGCACGATTTTTCCAAGAGCATTTGCTCACTTCATGTTTCTGGGTCACAATTTGGTAATTCTTATATAATTTCAGACTTTTTCGTTATTATTATATTTGTTGGGATCTGTGAACAGTGATCTTTGTTGTTAACTATTGTAACAACAGCTTCTGCTTCCCAATTTACTTCTAGATTTTCTCTGTATTAATAGCGACTTTAACTGAGGAGAGAAATGTTAAACTATGTCCAAAAACAGGCTACCTAAGGATTGTGGCACCTATTTCTCCAAATTTATTTGAGAGATGATATGATTTGATTTGGCCTTGGTCATAAATTAAGACCAAGTCACAGTGTTGATCACAGGCTTGTAGTTTTTTTCCTGATACATTAAGAAGAAAGTTTATGACTCTGGTTTATTTGATGTTCATATTAAGTTAATTCCGTGTCCCTTAAAAATCTGTGTTAAAGAAAGTACATTTGTTATTGACACCAAAGTAGGCAAAAAGAAGAGAGCCATTAATTTTGCTGTTCTAGCAAAGTCCTGTAAAAGGACTCCAGTGCATACAGACACTTAAACTATGTCTGACGTTGGAAGCTCTTCGTAATAGTTTATAACCACAGCCACTGTAATTTGGGGTTATGTTTTCCCCAAAAGCCACAGACATTACAATCAGTGGTTAAATTTTATTTTAAAAATTTAGTATTGCCACCTGACCCTTCTTTTAAAAAAGGAAATAACATTTCTATTTTAGCAGGCCAGATAGTTTCACAACACTGAAATAATTTTTCTGTATTGACTTATTTTGTTTTGTTCATTAGTTTAAAATTTTTATGTACTGAATTTTGATAGTAACCTAGTTAAGTATAGGTAGAATCTTAGATTTTTAATTGTCAACAGTATTGTATCTAGGGACAAGTGCACAATAGTTCATCAACTTATCTCTCAAGACTTTTTCCTCCTACTACACTTCCTATTTCATTCATAGCCATCTACAAGTTACCCAGCCCAGAGAACGAATTCCTCCTAGACTCTTCCTCTCTCGTCCCCATTTTCAAGCCTATTAAATTACTAAAGCCTTCCCATTTTACCTGTTAAATAATCCTTAAACATATACACTTCCTTCCTACCTGCTATCATTGTCTTAATTAGGGTTCTTATTGCTTACCTTGACCTCTTACATAGATGTCTTTGCTTCCAGTTTTTCCCTTTCAAATTGGTATAAATAATGTCAGTGCCTCCTCATAGCCTATAGGATATTAAAGCTACTTAGTATGATCTACATACCTTTCAGAGCATGAAATATAAATCTTTCAGTGACCTGGTCTCTACCTCCCCAGCTCATGTTCTGTCACTCTGCTTCACCCTTCATGCTTTTTGTACCATACTGCTGGTACACATACCAGGCTATTTATGGTACTGGGCTTTTAGTCATACTGTGCCTTCAGCCTAGAATGCCACTGCTTTCCATTAAACCCTCTCTTGTATGATAGCAGCTTTTTTTGTTAATTCAGAAAACTTCTCTGTCCACTTCTCAGATTAAATCAAGTTTTCTTTCTTCTTCATTGGCATTCAGTATTTAACTGTACACTGCCTAGCCATATTCTATTGAAAGAATCTGCTTCTTTGTCTTCTCCACTAGATTATAAGCACTTTAAAAGCAGGAGATGAGTCTTGAACAAGCCACAATAGATTATAAAATGGTCCTGGACCAGCACTGTTTTAAGGAGACACGGTAATCTTTAAAAAGAAAGGACTTAATCTTTGTGGTACGCGGGCCTCTCACTGTTGTGGCCTCTCCCGTTGCGGAGCACAGGCTCCGGAGGCACAGGCTCAGCGGCCATGGCTCACGGGCCCAGCCACTCCGCGGCATGTGGGATCTTCCCGGACCGGGGCACGAACCCGTATCCCCTGCATTGGCAGGCGGACTCTCAACCACTGCGCCACCAGGGAAGCCCGAAAGGACTTAATCTTGAACAACACAATTTAGCTCTCTTAGGAGTTTTGGTTGCTTTTAAATGGAATATATTACCAAAAGTAGGGTCACCAAAATTAATGCTTTGGATGTTATGATTGATTCCTTTTTAAAAAGTATGCATTAGATTGTCTGTTGGGTGCCAAACTGAGATGATTCTTACTATTATAGATATTGAATGAAATACAAAGTAATCTGGGTAAAAAAAAGATAATTAATTTCAGCTTCAGAGAATTGTTTACTTTGAGCAACTAGTATAGATTTGTTGTAAGGTGGTGGTGAGTTGCTGTATGAGTAGTAGTAGAATTTTTGGGTCACAGTAAAGCACACTCTCTTTCACTGGTCAGTTGGAAACATCACATTCAGTTTCATATACCCTGTTTTAAGAGAGACATTTCCAAATCACAATGGGACTAACTTAGACATTTATTAATGCTTCCTCAACATCTCTTCTTCTTTTCCCAGAGTGATACTTTTTATTTCTTAGCCATGTGGTTTAGGTGAGATTTAACCTACTTTCTAATCTAGGAATAAGTCCTTATTTACTTAGGCTAATGATTATATTCCATCCATGTTAGAATGTTCCAGGAATTCACACATATTCTGAGTCAAGCGTATAAGACTGCATTTGGGGCTTGGATTCTCAGGTATTTAAGCACTCTCATTCACAGTAAGAAAATGAGAAAATCCTTGGAACTGTTCACCTTTGTAGTTTTAACACCTAGCATAATACCATGCATAAATCCAAGTAACCATCTTGGGACCATATGTGTAGAGCTTTTGTGAAAACGGAGCCAATACTAAAGGCAGAGCTAGAGAGGAAGAGATCCCCATCACATTGCTTGAACCCTAAGTGAAGCCTACTCTTAGTTCTTTTATGTTTTTCTATGTGAGAGTATGAATTATTTTTAAAGACAGTCTGTGCTGAATTTTCTGTTACCTGTGATTGAACTAATTTTAACTGATGGCCAAATAAATGTGCTAAGTAAGTAGTAAATGGGGTTAGATTTGAGTCCTAGTTTGTGACTCATGTAACCTTGACCAATTTTTTAAAATGTATGATGCTCCATTTCCTCCAATCCCATTGTAAGTAGGATTAATAATACCTGCTTTATAGAGTTGTTGTGAGGCCCTTAGAAACATGTTTTTAAAGAAGAATATAAACTGAGATAGATTTGTAAAATAGCTTTAGACACTATAAAATATCATGTAGATATTAGGTAGTATTGTGGTCAAGCCAGTGACAGAGCAGGAATCCTTGCCGTATACTTTTGAAGGAATTGTAGTATTTAGTTCAGAGAAGAGAAGAATAAAGATATGGCAACATTCCTCATGTATTTGAAGGGCTGCCATGAAGAGATATTGTTTTCTATTCATTTGAAGAGGGACAGATAAGAAGAAATAGGTGAACAATTTTAAATTGTTCAGTACAATGTAAAGTCATCACATCACAAGTTATCTAGCAAAAAGTGTATCATTTTTACCCAGGACTGTGAAGAATGGATTAGGTAGGAGATTGAAGAATGTAGGTATTGAGAATATAATTTCTACTGTCATTTTTTTGTTCTAGGATCTCTCTATTCCTGTGTCATCATAGGTACATGTTAATTACCAACCCCGCAGAATTATACCCAGTTACTAACATGCCCCAAATCTACCATTCTTTTCATTTCATCACTGAAAGTTCTCTTTCAGAAATAATTACTGTAAAATCTCTTTAAAATATATTTAAAAGTTTTACATTACCACTTTATAAACATATAATATTAGTTAAGTAGCTTTACTGCTTTAAACCTCAGGGTATACCTGCCTCTCAAAATGGTTCTGGGGATTAAGTGAAAATGCACATAGGTTTTGCTACTTTAAACACCATATATCATTGCTTTAAAAATTTTTAATACCATTTATATTATATTTTGCTTAACTCTGCTTTCCTTCACACAGATCTCTATTAGGTCATGGAATCTTTAATTTTAAGTACTATTAATGAGTTTATAACCCAACATAAATTAATTTAACTTACTTAGCATATTTCCTGAAACGTAGGATGTGTTGTAACTGAGATGACCACTACTGTTGTCAATACTGTTTTTATTACTATTATTATTACCACCATCTTAATCACCTTTGTAGTTTTAACACCTAGCATAATACCATGCATAATAAACAATGAGTGAATGGATAGTTGCTGTAATTACTTCAGGCTGTAGTTTCTAAACTACATCAGGGTGCCCTGGGCTGCAGTGACCTCACAGGGAGCTGCAGGATATTTTAAATATTAAAGGGCAACACAGAGATGCTTGAGATCTCTTGGAAATCAGGTAAACTACTAGCTTGTCAATACTAGTTTGTCTTATATCCCTTTCTATTATATCATATTTTAGTGAACTTGGGTTTGGGGGGGTTGCTGTGATAAACAGCAAGTGCGATGCAAATATCAATGTGGAATAGGAAATGGAAGTGTTATTGTCCAATCTTAAGCCAAGATTTAAGAAGTTGTGCAATGCCTAGCATGTACAAAATTCCCATGAATAAATAACTATGGTTAAGAATGAAATAATAGTATTTTTCTTTCCATTTTGTGGTATCTTTTCAAATGGCTACTAAGGTATGTTCCATTAATAAATGGAACAATTAGGTATTTCCTTTGGCCTAGAAGGCACCATGAAAAAAATTACTGAGACAGCAAGGGATCATGAACTGAGAAAGCCTGGGAAGCTTTAATCTGGTGTGTATACAGGTGCTCTGGAGGACACAAGAAATGTAAGTAATAGCCCCTACCCTTAAGTAGATTTTCTTTGAATTGGAGAAACAAATTCACTCATTCACTGAAGATGAATTATGCATCTCTGCTCTGTACCAGATACTATATTAGAGTGCTAGTCATAAAGAATATGAACTGTAATAATTAGAATCCCTGATTTCAAAAGACTCTCAAGTTGGTAAGATAGATAAGCAAAGTACTTACTACAATTCTGAGTTTTGGAATACTTTGAGAGATAAAATATAGAGTGATCTTTGAAAGCACAAACAAAGGGTATTAGATCTACCCACACTGTGAGGAGATGTGGAAGATCTGGACCATTTAAAGGAAGGCTCCTAGAGATGATGATGCTTAAACTGAATTGTGCAGGAGGAGGAGTAGGCATGGTTATCAGAGGAGAAGGAGAAGGGGAAATCGTTCCAAGGTGGCAGCATAGCATATCCAGGGAATGCAAAATGAATACTCAACTGTGTGCATGACAGAATGGTCGTTTCTGCAGAGGTTACAAACATGAATGAGACTTTGTCATTGTCTTCAAAGATCTCACAAGAAACTAGGGAATATGTCAAATCCATAATTATTCTAATGTGAGGCAGAATGAGCTATGACAAAGCACATTTGGTTGAGGCATTTGAATGCTCAAAGAAGGGAAATAAGCATAGTGGACGGTGGGTATCAATTTGACAAAAGTTGAATATGTTTATTGGGAAAGTAACATAAAGATGGAGTTGATATGCTTGAGCAGATTATGAGAACCTTTACATTAAATAGCCAAATTCACATTTAATATTATCAGAAATAGAATGCCGTTGATATGGAAGATTAACATGGCAGCCTTAAATGTGATAAACTGAAGCGTGGGAGAGTCTGAAGTTAAGAATACTCTCTGGAAGTTGCTTTAGTACTTGACATGCAAAAAGAGGGCACTAGCCCAAGTGATAGCAGTTGAATTGGCAAAGGAAAGACAGACATTTTGGAGGGAAGAAGACTTAACCTGGTGACTGGAAATGGGTTATGAAGTCAAATATATCTATCTCTAAGGATTGAAATTTTAGTAACTGATAAAATTTCATTCTGATAAATCTAATTTAGTAATCCTGTATGTGGGGAAAACAACCAAAAATTGACCATTTTTAGTGTAATCCTGTTCTGAGTAACAGTGAGTAAACAAAAAACATATTTTACCAACCTAGCAAGGTTTAAGTAGTCCACAGTTCCTTGGTTATATCATTTATTGCTAATAACTTCATTTTCAAATAGTAAATCACCATTCTTTTCACATTATATTTGTGGGATATATTTAAGACTATTTAAGTATTTTTTAGTTTTCCTCTATTTTATCAGCTTTATATTCTGTACATTTTTCTAACCCAGGTGTGATTGAGCACCATTTTACCCCACTGTACACTATATCTTACTCAGGTGTAGTTGAGAGCCATTAATATATGTTAATATCTGCGTTTCACAAGTTTCAGTATCAGTTGTTTTACAACGCTACTACAGACTTTTAATGAATCCTTTGTGTAGTGATATTACCATCCACAACAAAGTATTAAATGAGAGGAGAAAAAAATGTTGAATGATAAAAGGAACAAATGTATCAGAATCTGTAGAATTTTAAATGTCACAGAACTGGTTTAAGGGGGAAAAAAATCTTTAATTTGTAAATCCCTTATGTGAGTCAGGAAAAAGAGATGAAAGAAACAACCATATATATATGTAACAAAATGAAAGATAGCATCTAGGAATGAAATAGATAATGTTGGACTTTAAAGCTTACTGAGTGGAGCTTCTTACTCTGCTCATCACAATATAACTCGTATGGAACTATTTCACCAAAACCAACCATAAACGTGGCACAAAATATATAAAGCAACTTTCTGAAAGCATTGTCATTGTAAAACAATTAATGTAGATGGGATTGGAGGAGCTACAATGCTTCAGAAAATGGAAACATGCGAGGCGAACTTTGCATTCAGTCTTTTTTTTTTCTTTAACATCTTTATTGGAGTATAATTGCTTCACAATGGTGTGTTAGTTTCTGCTTTATAACAAAGTGAATCAGTTATACATATACATATGTTCCCATATCTCTTCCCTCTTGCATCTCCCTCCCTCCCAACTTCCCTATCCCACCCCTCTAGGTGGTCACAAAGCACCAAGCTGATCTCCCTGTGCTATGCGGCTGCTTCCCACTAGCTACCTGTTTTACATTTGATAGTGTATGTATGTCCATGCCACTCTCTCACTTTGTCACAGCTAACCCTTCCCCCTCCCCATATCCTCAAGTCCATTCTCTAGTAGGTCTTTGTCTTTATTCCCATCTTGCCCCAAGGTTCTTCATGACCTTTTTTTTCCCCCTTAGATTCCATATATACGTGTTAGCATATGGTATTTGTTTTTCTCTTTCTGACTTACTTCACTCTGTATGACAGACTCTAGGTCCATCCACCTCACTACAAATAACTCAGTTTCATTTCTTTTTATGGCTGAGTAATATTCCATTGTATATATGTGCCACATCTTCTTCATCCATTTATCTGTCAATGAACACGTAGGTTGCTTCCGTGTCCTGGCTATCGTAAATAGAGCTGCAATGAACATTTTGGTACATGACTATTTTTGAATTATTGTTTTCTCACAGTATATGCCCAGTAGTGGGATTGCTGGGTTGTATGGTAGTTCTATTTTTAGTTTTTTAAGGAACCTCCATACTGTTCTCCATAGTGGCTGTATCAATTTACATTCCCACCAACGGTGCAAGAGGGTTCCCTTTTCTCCACACCCTCTCCAGCATTTATTATTTGTAGATTTTTTGATGATGGCCATTCTGACCAGGGTGAGATGATATCTCATTGTAGTTTTGATTTGCATTTCTTTAATGATTAATGATGTTGAGCATTCTTTCATGTGTTTGTTGGCAATCTGTATATCTTCTTTGGAGAAATGTCTATTTAGGTCTTCTGCCCATTTTCGGATTGGGTTGTTTGTTTTTTTGATATTTAGCTGCATGAGGTCCTTGTATGTTTTTGATATTAATCCTTTGTCAGTTGCTTTGTTTGCAACTATTTTCTCCCATTCTGAGGGTTGTCTTTTCGTATTGTTTATGGTTTCCTTTGCTGTGCAAAAGCTTTTAAGTTTCATTAGGTCCCATTTGTTTATTTTTGTTTTTATTTCTATTTCTCTAGGAGGTGGGTCAAAAAGGATCTGGCTGTGATTTATGTCATAGAGTGTTCTGCCTATATTTTCCTCTAAGAGTTTGATAGTGTCTGGCCTTATTTTTAGGTCTTTAATCCACTTTGAGTTTATTTTTGTGTATGATGTTATGGAGTGTTCCAATTTCATAGTTTTACATGTACCTGTCCAGTTTTCCCAGCACCACTTATTGAAGAGGCTATTTTCTCTCCACTGTATATTCTTGCCTCCTTTATCAAAGATAAGGTGCCATATGTGTGTGGGTTTATCTCTGGGCTTTCTATCCTGTTCCATTGATCTATATTTCTGTTTTTGTGCCAGTACCATACTGTCCTGATCACTGTAGCTTTGCAGTATAGTCTGAAGTCAGGGAACCTTATTCCTCCAGCTCCGTTTTTCTTTCTCAAGATTGCTTTTGTTATTCGGCGTCATTTGTGTTTCCGTACGAATTGTGAAAATTTTTGTTCTAGTTCTGTGAAAAATGCCAGTGGTAGTTTGATAAGGATTGCATTGACTCTGTAGATTGCTTTGGGTAGTAGACTCATTTCACAATGTTGATTCTTCCCATCCAAGAACATGGTATATCTCTCCATCTATTTGTATAATCTTTAATTTCTTTCATCAGTGTCTTATAATTTTCTGCATACAGGTCTTTTGTCTCCTTAGGTAGGTTTATTCCTAGATATTTTATTCTTTTTGTTGCAGTGGTAAATGGGAGTGTTTTCTTAATTTCACTTTCAGATTTTTCATCATTAGTGTATAGGAATGCCAGAGATTTCTGTGCATTAATTTTATATCCTGCTACTCTACCAAATTCATTGATTACCTCTAGTAGTTTTCTGGTAGCACCTTTAGGATTCTCTATGTATAGTATCAAGTTATCTGCAAACAGTGACAGCTTTACTTCTTCTTTTCCAATTTGGATTCCTTTTATTTCTTTTTCATCTCTGATTGCTGTGGCTAAAACTTCCAAAACTATGTTGAATAAGAGTGGTGAGAGAGGGCAACCTTGTCTTCTTCCTGATCTTAGTGGAAATGGTTTCAGTTTTTCACCATTGAGGATGATGTTGGCTGTGGGTTTGTCATATATGGCCTTTATTATGTTGAGGAAAGTTCCCCCTATGCCTACTTTCTGCAGGTTTTTTATCATAAATGGCTGTTGAATTTTGTCAAAAGCTTTCTCTGCATTGATTGACATGATCACATGGTTTTTCTCCTTCAGTTTATAATATGGTATATCACATTGATTGATTTGCATATATTGAAGAATCCTTGCATTCCTGGGATACACCCCACTTGATCATGGTGTATGATCCTTTTAATGTGCTGTTGCATTCTGTTTGCTAGTATTTTGTTGAGGATTTTGGCATTTATGCTCATCAGTGATGCTGGCCTGTAGTTTTCTTTCTTTGTGACATCCTTGTCTGGTTTTGTTATCAGGGTGATTGTGGCCTCATAGAATGAGTTTGGGAGTGTTCCTCTCTCTGCTATATTTTGGAAGAGTTTGAGAAGGATAGGTATTAGCTCTTCTCTAAATGTTTGATAGAATTTACCTGTGAAGCCATCTGGTCCTGGGCTTTTGTTTGTTGGAAGATTCGGTATGCGGGCCTCTCACTGTTTGTGGCCTCTCCCTTTATGGAGCACAGGCTGCAGACACGCAGGCTCAGTGGCCATGGCTCACGGGCCCAGCCGCTCCACAGTATGTGGGATCTTCCCAAACCGGGGCAAAACCCGTGTCTCCTGCATCGGCAGGCAGACTCTCAACCACTGCGCCACCAGGGAAGCCCTGTTGGAAGATTTTTAATCACAGATTCAATTTCAGTGCTTGTGATTGGTCTGTTCATATTTTTCTGTTTCTTCCTGGTTCATTCTCAGCAGGGTGTGCATTTCTAAAAATTTGTCCATTTCTTCCAGGTTGTCCTTTTTTTGGCATAGAGTTGCTTGTAGTAATCTCTCATGATCCTTTGTATTTCTGCAGTGTCAGTTGTTACTTCTCATTTTTCATTTCTAATTCTATTGATTTGAGTCCTCTCCCTTTTTTTCTTGATGCGTCTGGCTAATGGTTTATCAATTTTGTTTATCTTCTCAAACAACCAGCTTTTAGTTTTATTAATCATTGCTATTGTTTCCTTCATTTCTTTTTCATGTATTTCTGATCTGATCTTTATGATTTCCTTCCTTCTGCTAACTTTGGGTTTTTTTTATTCTTTCCCTAACTGCTTTAGGTGTAAGTTTAGGTTGTTTATTTGAGATGTTTCTTGCTTCTTCAAGTAGGATTGTATTGCTATAAACTTCCCTCTTATAATTGCTTTTGCTGCATCCCATAGGTTTTGGGTCGTGGTGTTTTCATTGTCATTGGCTTCTAGGTATTTTTTGATTTCCTCTTTGATTTCTTCAGTGATCTCTTGGTTATTAAGTAGTGTGTTGTTCAGCCTCCATGTGTCTGTATTTCTTACAGACCTTTTCCTGTATTTGATATGTAGTCTCATAACATTGTGGTCAGAGAAGATACTTGATACGATTTCATTTTCTTAAATTTACCAAGGCTTGATTTGTGACCCAAGATATGATCTATCCTGGAGAATGTTCTATGAGCACTTGAGAAGAATGTGTATTCTGTCGTTTTTGGATGGAATGTCCTATAAATATCAATTAAGTCCATCTTGTTTAATGTATCATTTAAAGCTTATGTTTCCTTATTTATTTTAATTTTGGATGATCTGTCCATTCATGAAAGTTGGGTGTTAAAGTCCCCTACTATGATTGTGTTACTGTCAATTTCCCCTTTTATGTCTGTTAGTATTTGCCTTATGTATTGAGGTGCTCCTGTGTAGGGTGCATAAATATTTACAACTGTTATATCTTCTTGGATCGATCCCTTGATCATTATGTAGTGTCCTTCTTTGTCTCTTGTAACAGTATTTATTTTAAATCTATCTCCTCTGATATGAGGATTGCTATTCCCGCTTTCTTTTGATTTCCATTTGCATGGAATATCTTTTTGCATCCACTTATTTTCAGTCTGTATGTGTCCCTAGGTGTGAAGTGGGTCTCTTGTAGACAACATATATATGGGTCTTGTTTTTGTATCCATTCAGCCAGTCTGTGTCTTTTGGTTGGAGCATTTAATCCACTTACATTTGAGGTAGTTATCGATATGTATGTTCCTATTACCATTTTCTTAATTGTTTTGGGTTTGTTGTGTAGGTCTTTTCCATCTCTTGTGTTTCCTGCCTAGAGAAGTTCCTTTAGCATTTGTTGTAAAGCTGATTTGGTGGTGCTGAATTCTCTTAGCTTTTGCTTGTCTGTAAAGCTTGTAATTTTTCGATCAAATGTGAATGAGATGCTTGCTGGGTAGAGTAATATTGGTTGTAGGTTTTTCTCTTTCATCACTTTAAATACGTCCTGCCACTCCCTTCTGGCTTGCAGAGTTTCTGCTGAAAGATTAGCTGTTAACCTTATAGGGATTTCCTTGTGTGTTATTTGTTGATTTTCCCTTGCTGCTTTTATTATTTTTTCTTTGTATTTAATTTTTGATAGTTTGATTAATATGTGTCTTGGTGTGTTTCTCCTTGGATTTATCCTCTATGGGACTCTCTGTGCTTCCTGGACTTGATTATTTCCTTTCCCATATTAGGGAAGTTTTCAACTATAATCTCTTCAAATATTTTCTCAGACACTTTCTTTTTCTCTTCTTCTTCTGGGACCCCTATAATTCGAATGTTGGTGTGTTTAATGTTGTCCCAGAGGTCTCTGAGACTGTCCTCAGTTCTTTTTATTCTTTTTTCTTTATTCTGCTCTGCAGTAATTATTTCCACTCTTTTAGCTTTCAGGTCACTAATCCGTTCTTCTGCCTCAGTTATTCTGCTATTGATCCATTCTAGAGAATTTTTAATTTCATTTATTGTGTTGTTCATCGCTGTTTGTTTGCTCTTTAGTTCTTGTAGGTCCTTGTTAAACGTTTCTTGTATTTTCTCTATTCTATTTCCAAGATTTTGGATCATCTTTACTATCATTATTCTGAATTCTTTTTCCGGTAGACTGCCTATTTCCTCTTCATTTGTTAAGTCTGGTGGGTTTTTGCCTAGCTCCTTCATCTGTTGCATATTTCTTTGTCTTCTCATTTTGCTTAACTTACTCTGTTTAGGGTCTCCTTCTTGCAGGCTGCAGGTTCATAGTTCCCGTTGTTTTTGGTGTTCATCCCCAGTGGCTAAGGTTGGTTCATTGGGTTGTGTAGGTTTCCTGGTGGAGGGGAGTAGTGCCTCTGTTCTGGTGGATGAGGCTGGATCTTGTCCTTCTCGTGGGCAGGTCCACGTGTGGTGGTGTGTTTTGAGGTGTCTGTGGCCTTCTTCTGATTTTCAGCAGCCTCTCTGCTAATGGATGGTGTTGTGTTCCTGTCTTGCTAGTTGTTTGGCATAGGGTGTCCTGCACTGTAGCTTGCTGGTCCTTGAGTAAAGCTGGGTCTTGGCATTGAGATGGAGATCTCTGGGAGATTTTCACCGTTTGATATTATGTGGATCTGGGAGGCCTCTTATGTACCAGTGTCCTCAACTTGGCTCTCCCACCTCAGAGGCACAGCCCTGATGCCTGGCTGGAGCACCAAGAGCCTTTCATCCACACAGCTCAGAATAAAAGTGAGAAAATATCGAAAGAAAGTAAGAAAGAAAGAGGATAAAATATAATAAAATAAAGTAAAATAAATTTATTAAAATAAAAATAATTATTACGAAAAAAAATTTTTTAAGTAAAAAAAAAAGACAGGACCTTAGGACAAATGGTGAAAGCAAAGCTATACAGACAAAATTACACACAGAAGCATACACACTCACAAAAAGAGAAAAAGGGAAAAAATATATATGTATCTTTGCTCCCAAAGTCCACCTGCTCAATTTGGGATATTTCATTGTCTATTCAGGTGTTCCACAGATGCAGGGTACATCATGTTGATTGTGGACATTTAATACCCTGCTCCTGAGGCTGCTGGGAGGGATTTCCGTTTCTCTTCTTTGTTGGCACAGCTCCTGGGTTTCAGCTTTGGATTTGGACCCACCTCGCCTCTGCATGTAGGTCTCCTGAGGCCGTCTGTTCTTTGCTCAGACAGGACGGGGTTAAAGGAGCAGCGGATTAGGGGGCTCCGGCTCGCTCACCCTGGAGGGAGGGATGGGTACGGATGCGAGGCGAGCCTGGGGCCGCAGAAGCCGGCGTGACGTTGCACCAGCCTGAGGCGCACTGTGCGTTCTCCCGGGGAAGTTGTCCCTGGATCCCGGGACCCTGGCAGTGGCGAGCTGCCCAGGCTCCCAGGAGGGGAGGTGGGGACAGTGTCCTGTGCTTGCACACAGGCTTCTTGGTGGCGGCAGCAGCAGCCTCAGCATTTCATGCCCCTCCCTGGGGTCCGCGCTGATAGTTGCTTCTCGCGCCCGTCTCTGGAGCTCCTTTGAAAAAGTCTCTTGTCTCTTCGGCAGCTCCAGACTTTTTCCCGGACTCCCTCCCGCCCAGCCGTGGCGCACTAACCCCTTCAGGCTGTGTTCACGCCGCCAACCCCAGTCCTCTCCCTGGGATCTGACCTCCGAAGCCTGAGCCTCAGCTCCCAGCCCCCGCCCGCCCCAGCTGGTGAGCAGACTCACCTCTCGGGGCGGTGAGTGCCGGTCGGCACCGATCCTCTGTGCGGGAATCTCTCCGCTTTGCCCTCCGCACCCTGTTGCTGCGCTCTCCTCCGCGGCTCCGAAGCTTCCCCCCTCCGCCACCCGCAGTCTCTGCCCACGAAGGGGCTTCTAGTGTGTGGAAACCTTTCCTCCTTCACAGCTCCCTCCCACTGGTGCAGGTCCCATCCCTATTCTTTTGTCTCTGTTTTTTCTTTTTTCTTTTGCCCAACCCAGGTACGTGGGGGAGTTTCTTGCCTTTTGGGAGGTCTGAGGTCTTGTGCCAGCGTTCAGTAGGTGTTCTGTAGGAGCTGTTCCACATGGTAGATGTATTTCTGATGTATTTGTGGAGAGGAAGGTGATCTCTGTGTCTTACTCTGCCGCCATCTTGAAGCTCCCCCCTGCATTCAGTCTTAAAAGCGTTTTATATTTGGCAGCATGCAGAATTAAAACTCAAAAGCAGAAAAAGTCTTATACAGCCAATGAGGCAGGAGGCAAAGTTCATGCCTGCCAAGAGGCATATTTTCAGAACTAACTCTCAGAACAACAAAATTCTGTGTTCAGATTACCCCCAAGTCCTTGGCCAAATCCTAAATTGCATACGCAGAGTGCAAGACTCTTAAAATCCAGCAACAAAAAAGAACAGCTGAGAGGCTAAAGAGCTGACCAGGTACTTTCGGGAAGTAAAGGTTGTAAGTTAAGTCTTGCAGAGGTAGAAGTGTTTTGATAAATCAAAGGCTTTCACTTGAGAATCCCTGAAAGGCCTTACTTTTTGGAATAAAGCCACAACCTAGGAATAAGGGCCCTTACAAAACAACATGTAAAAATGGCCAATAAGCATATGAAAAGGTGCTCAATATCATTATTCATGCAGGAAATATGAATTAAAATCAGAAAGAGATACCAGTATACCACTGGCCTGGGTATGGAAATAATTAAAGGGACTGACAAAATACCAAGTATTGACAATGATGTGGATCAGTTGGACCTCTAATGCTTTCTTGGTGGGAGTGTATATTTGCCTACTTTTTAAAAGTGTGTGGCAGTATTTACTAAGTAGCTCAACACATGTATACTCTGGCACCCACCATTTCCACAATTATGTATACACTCAACAGAAGTTAATGCTTATGCCCACTAAAAGATGTGTAAAGGAATGATAAAAGGAGCTTTCTTCATAATAATCCCTAACGGAAACTCTCCAAATATCCGTTATTGGTAGAATGGATGAATAAATTGTGGTGTATTATTTGGAACACTACACCAAAATTAAAAGACAAACTAATGGTACACTCTGCAATATGGATGAATCTCAAAAATTTTGTGTTGGATAAAATTTGGTCACAAAAGCATAAAAACGGTGTGATTCAAATTTTATGACCTGTAAGAACAAGAAAAAGTAACCTATGGCAATAGAAATTACAATAGTGGTTGTCTATGATGGGGAGAAGCATGAGAGAACTTTCTGTGGCATTTAACTGTTCTTTTTCTTGATCCTGGGTAGTGAGTAAATGGGTGTATATGTATGTAAATATCCACTGAGTGATACACTTAAAGTTTGTGCATTTCAATGTGTATGAAAAGCTAAGCACAAATGAAAAAGACTGCAGTCATTTTTAAAATAGTTATTTACATAAAAAGCTGTGAGAAGCATCTATAGTGTTACTTCAGAGGAAAATAATAGCCTTAAATATTTAAATTAGAAAGTAGAAAAGACTGCAAAATAATGAGCTAATAACACTTCCAATTTATTAAGGAAGTTAGATAAGAAAGAATAGAATAATCCAAAGAAGACAGAAGGAAAACAATAATAAAGTTTATGACAGAAATGCATGACATAGATTAGAAAGTTTACAGATACTAAACTCATTTTTTTAAGATATAAAATTCACAAATCTTTCACAAAATTAATGGATGAAAGAGGAATGTTATTAATGAACATTATCAGAGGAATGAATCTTTATTTAAGATAATGTAGATCCTGTAAAAATTTTAGAGATGATATAGCAATATAAATAATACCAATCAACTGTAAAGCTTAGAGGAAATGAAAGAGTACTAAGAAAAGTATAAATCCCAGAACGGATGCAAGAAGAATTAGAAATGCTGACTAGTTCTGTAGCTGCAGAAGAAACTGTATCTGTAGTTTTAAAATATTCACTTATCTCTAAAAAATAAATGTATATACTCCCCTCCCAGTAGATGGAGTCCAGTTTCCCTCCCCTTGAGTGTTGACTGGACTTAGTTGTTCATATCTAATGAACAGATTATAGAAAGGGAAAAAATGTTAACTTTATGTTAGCGACACCTGGCAGATAGCCCTTTAACCAAATGACCAAAGTTAACATTGCCAGTGATAAATTATGTTTAATGCCATGTTGCCCCTGCTATGATACAATGAGAGGCATTCTTCACCTTTATGGTGTTCTTCTCCAAAATTCATAACCCCAGTCTAATCATAAGGAAAAAAAAGGCAAATCTAAATTTCTTCAAAATACCTGAAAAGTACTCTTCAACAGTGTCAATATAATAAAGAAGACTGGGAAACTACCAAAGATTGGAGGAGACTAATCAGACATGATGTCTGAATGCAGTGTTCTATCCTGGTTTAATCATGGAACAGAAAAAAGGCATTATTAGAAAAACTGATGAAATACAAATAAAATCCGTAATCTGTTTAATATTACTATATGATACTATTTCTTAGTTTGATAAATGTACCGTAATTATGTAAGATGTTAACAGGAGAAGAAGCTGGATTAATGGCATATGAGAACCCTTGTACTATCGTTGCAAGTTTTCGGTAAATCTAAAATTATTTCAAAGCAAAAAAGTTTCATAATTTTTTCAAACACATATCTAGTTAAAAAGAGCAGTTTTACCTACTCCCTTCTAAAACCTCACTGAAATAAAAACTCTGAAATGGAGCCCCAAATGAGAAGTGGAGATGACTGAGAAGACCAACATACAATATACAGCGTACATTGTAGAAACTCCCAAAGCCTTACTCATTGGTGGCACCAGATATCTCTAGAAGTGAAAATGAAGATGAAGCTTCAAATAGAAGGAAAGTTTGGAAGTCTGTTTAATAAACAGTTAGATCCCCACTTATTCTCTGCCAATTCTGGCAGAAAACTGGGATTAGTTCTCTGAAAAAAAAAAAAAAAAAGAAAAAGAGGGTCTCTACGCCAAGGATCACCAAGCACAGCTGAAGGTATAGATGCTGTAATGAAATGGGGTGGGGAGGACAGCGAGGTGAAAAGGTTGAAGCTGCTTATGGAGAACCTTAGCCAGTTTTCCCATCACAGCTCTCAGAATGCTGACAACCAGACAGGAAATTGGAAGATTCTTTTCTGAGGAATCTAGTCAGCCCAAGATAAAAGACTTAAATGTATTGGTATCAGAAATTGCCCCAAGGGAACAACCCAGCCAGATTGCTATTAAGATCACAGTCCATAAACCACAACTGCAAGCACAGAGATGTTACTCAGCATTTTAGTACTCTACTCTTTAAACATGAGCAAATAGTCAAGTATGAACACATAATTTCCCATGAAAAGCAGAAAATAAAACAGATTCTATGGATATATGAAAAGTTTAAAAAACTTATTAATTTCCTCAAGAGTTAGAGAAGATTTTGCATCTATGAAACAGGAAGAGGATGCTTTTTTTTTTTTAAGTCAAATAAAAGGATTAGAAACAAAATACAGTAGAATGTTGAAAAAAATAGCAATGAGTCAGAAGATGAAGTGATAGAAGTCTTCCAGAGAAGACTGTATAAAAATTTTATTAAAATATAAAAATTGTATAAAAATTTTATTCCATTGAAGAAATGGAAAATAGGAGTGAAAAGACCAGAAAATAAGGCAGTCAGTTCAGGAGGTTCATTAGCTGAATCATAGGATTTTGAGAAATAATAATTTAAAAAGCAGAAAATAGAATGCAGGAAACAATATAATAATAATAGTAGTAGTATTAAAGTAAATCTTGCAGAACTGAAAGACATGATTTTCTAGATTGTAAGATAGGAGTTTCTAGGTAGGCCTGTAACTAAGTTTGTTGTTAAATTTTTGGAAAACAAAGGTAAAGAAAATTAACAAATGTTCTCATAAGAGAAAAATATTTGTGCAAATGATGGGGAATCAGAATGTAATCAGACTCCTCAATAACCTTGCAAACTGCACAGATTTCCAACCTAGAAATTCACACTTAGCCAAACTATAAATTAAGTGTGAGGGTAGAATTAAAGCATTTTCAAGACAAAGGAGATACCAAAACAGTCCTCATGTACCTTTTCTCAGGAATCATCTGGCGTAGGTACTCTATCAAAACAAAGAAGTAAAACAAGAAAAAAGGATCCAGTGGTATCTAGAAAGCTGAAGATAACAGCTCAAGAGAGATGTAGCAAAACCCCTAGAAAAATGACTGAGGGAAATACCAGAATAGACAGCTATGTAGCAGACCTAGAGAACAACCAATCCAGGTTGGAGATATGTCCACGAGATTTGTCTCCAAGAAGATAAACATAATAGAATGCCTGAAAGCTTTGAATATATTGAGAAGATAATTAGATAAGAATTTTGGAATTAATGTTTAATACATATTTTGGAATTAATGTTTAATACATACTCGCTTAGGCCAATATAATGTGGCTGTAGTAACATTGTATCATTTCTGAGTCCATATCTAAGAGACCTTAAAAGACCTTTCACTCTTCTTTTACAATTCTGTCCAGCTGCTACGAGAAAAATCCTGAGCTAGTCTGCAGGAGCTGGGAGCCGACAGGAAGGAGAAGCAAGCCATCCTAGTGTAGGCCGCCCTAGTAGTAGTGGCCACATCAGACCCAGCAGTTGATTGCAGATACAAGGGAGAGCCCAGCCAAGACCAAAAGAACTGTCCAGCTGAACCCATCTCAGATTGCCAGCTTACAGAATTATGAGCTAAATCAGGGATTGGCAAGCTTTTTCTGTAAAGGGCCAGATAGTAAATATTTCAGGCATTTATGGGCCAAGAGGCTTAATTGATAATATTATGTAGGAGTTTACGTTAACCCAAGAAAAAGCAGATATTCACAAATTTTTTTAATTGATGAAATTCAAAATGTATTGATAATAAGGATAATTTTTCATAGTGTAGCTAGCTCTACTAGTGAGAAGAACAGAATTCTCTTTGGGGAGGATAACATTTTGCTTAATTGTGGTTCAATTAAGTATCCCTATCATCAAAAATGGTTACAAATACTCATTTATTCATGCTAATATGTAATGAGACTACATATTTCATCTTTAAGAATGTCTTTCGGGGCTTCCCTGGTGGCGCAGTGGTTGAGAGTCCGCCTGCCGATGCAGGGGACACGGGTTCATGCCCCGGTCTGGGAGGATCCCACATGCCGCGGAGCGGCTGGGCCCGTGAGCCATGGCCACTGGGCCTGTGCATCCGGAGCCTGTGCTCCGCAATGGGAGAGGCCACAGCAGTGAGAGGCCCGCGTACTGGAAAAAAAAAAAAAAAAAAAAAAAATGTCTTTCACACAAATAGGTACTTGCAAATGTTGATATCTGTCACTGAGCATATGATTTTAATTGAGCATATTTATTAGTTGAGAAGCATCTATAGAATCAAGTTCTTCTATTAATATTTTCATTTAGCATATCATTACAATGCAGATTATTTCCAATTGAAAGTTAGATGAAAGCTCCTCAGTTGCCCAGTGAATGAATTTTGAAATGTGGGTATTCCATTTGCAGTTGGATCAATGTGTGAAAAGCACTGATGGAGCTGTAGTGTGAGCTCATAAATTCGTGTAGGAATAGAAGTCTCACTTCATTTTTTTAACAGTTGATGCACAGGAAGTGCATACAGCAGCTTGACTTTACTTATGATTCAGACACTCATTTTCTAAGGTGCATTTCCACAACTACGTGCAACTTTTAAAAAATAATACATAATTAGATAATATGCATATGTCATGTATAGAAACAAAAATTAAGTGCACTATTGCCCTAGAAAAATCTTTGATACTGTGTTTTACGGCCCACAGATCAAAATTAAATTGATTGCCCTGATTTGTCTCCCATAAATAATTTAACTGTGTTTACAATCCTTAACTAAATCGCACTGATAAAGAACCTCAGACCATTTATTAAGTCACGATCCCATTTTTACTGAAATGTATTGTGGATTTAATGGATACTAAAGCATAACTATACTTTTAAGCACTGAGGAGAAATTTTTAAATCTTATACAAAATGTTATATAAGCTTTTAGCCCTAAATGACATTCATCATGACATATTTAATTGTAACAGTATAGAAACTGATCCCAGTCATTCATTTTTTAAAAATGAGTATGTAGAACTCTTTCTCCCACACTTAAAAACTAGTTATATAATTGTTTGGATGTGATTTCTTGCACATATTTTATTTTTAGACAAAAAAATATTTATGATGAGAAGTGTTAACATATTTTAACAAACAAACCATAACACGTATGCAAATGGATATTTTCCCCTCCAAACTGTTTATTTTAGAGCAGTGCTTCTCACCTGGAGGGGATCCAGTGAGCAGATGCCAAGTGTGCTGCTTATAACAGGACTCCCACCTCCACCCCCAGCAAGGAATTGTCAGTAGTACCAAGGTTGAGAAACCCTGCCCTAGAGAATATATCACATCCCAGGGGTTTGGCCATTACTAAAATATTCCAGAAAACGTTCTTTCAGAATTGTCTTGTTTGAATATACTCATTGGTGGCAAATCTTCATCTCTTGTGAGGTATATTTTATTTTAGACTATTCTCATGACTCATAGGGACAGTTTAGTTCATTCATGGAATTCAACAAAATATGCAGGCAGATATTTACACACACTTGAATATGCACACAAAATTAATTAATCATTTCTAAGTAATTGTGAATTTGGGCTGGTTAGAAAATGGAAGGCTTAAACTTTACTTTTTTATGATATTCAAAGATATTTATTGACAAGTAGTATTTATTCATTTTTTTCATTTTTATTTTATATTGGAGTATAGTTGATTAACAATGTTGTCTTAGTTTCAGGTATACAGCAAAGTGATTCAGTTATACATATACATGTATCTATTCTTGTTCAAGTTATTTTCCCATTTAGGTTATTACAGAATATTGAGTAGAGTTCCCTGTGCTATATAGTAGGTACTCGGTTATCTATTTTAAATATACAGTGTGTATATGGATTTCACAACCTTGACTGTCATCTAACTCCCAACTGGGGAGGAGAGAATCAAGGAAACTTTCGTTGTAAATGTTCTTCTTCAACTCAAAAATTAGGAAAGGAGGATCCTCAAAAATGTGGACTGAGCAGACAGTGTAAACTCGCAGCCCCTTCCCCCCTAAAAAGAATGTTAACTGAAGAACACAGTAGCTAATTCTTCATGTTTTTTTCTGGATATATCCCTTTTATTTAAATTGATCCTTTTGCCTTCAGCCAAACAGATCTAGTCAAATTTACTTATATGACCCTTACTAGATAGAAATTCTGGTTGATATTCAGTATGATATGGATTTATCTTTTATATTCAAATAATCCAGGTCTACAGTAGGTTTTTTTTTGGGGGGGGGGGAGTGGGGATTTCCAGGAATTGGCCACCACCCACTTTTTTAAAAAAATTATTTATTTATTTATTTGTTTATTTATTTTGGGCTGTGTTGGGTCTTCGTTTCTGTGCGAGGGCTTTCTCTAGTTGTGGCAAACGGGGGCCACTCTTCATTGCAGTGCGCGGGCCTCTCACTATCGCGGCCTCTCGTTGCGGAGCACAGGCTCCAGACGCGCAGGCTCAGTAGTTGTGGCTCAAGGGCCCAGTTGCTCCATGGCATGTGGGATCCTCCCAGACCAGGGCTCGAACCCATGTCCCCTGCATTAGCAGGCAGAGTCTCAACCACTGTGCTACCAGGGAAGCCCCTACAGTAGTTTTATAATTATAAAACCTTTGAAAACCAAGGATTTCTGTAACTTGGCTGTTGGCAAAATCTGTCCTGAACTAATGTGAAACTTATACTTTTAATTTACCCACATAGTGTGAATATTCATACCCTTCACTGAAGAACTATTCATGTGTTTTATTTCAGGGGGCTTAGTAATATATGCACTACTTTTTGCCTTTATAAAATATGAAAATTTTCAAATTCCAAATTAGTATGAAACCAATAGAAATTTTAATAGTAGATGCTTTCATTTTAAATAATCTTTTTTTGTCCTCATTTTTTTTTCAAAAATTACTATAGTTTTTCGTAATGACCTATCACCTCACACCAGTCAGAATGGCCATTATCAAAGTCTACAAATAAAAATGCTGGAGAGGGTGTGGAGGAAAGGGAACCCTCCTACACTATTGGTGGCAATGTAAATTGGTGTAGCCACTTTGGAAAACAGTATGCGGGGTTCCTTGAAAAACTAAAAAGAGTTACCATATGATCCAGAAATCCCACTCCTGGGCATATGTCCAGAGAAAACTCTAATTTGAAAAGATACATGCACCCCAGTGTTCATAGCAGCACTGTTTACAATATCCAAGACATGGAAGCCACCTAAATGTCCATTAACAGATGAATGGATAAAGTAGATGTGGTACATATATGGAATATTACTCGGCCATAAAAAAATGAAATAATGCCATTTGCAGTAACACGATGGACCTAGAGATTATCATATTAAATGAAGCCAGATAGAGAAAGACAAATACCATATGATATCGCTTATATGTGGAATCTAAAAAAATGATACAAATGAACTTATTTACAAAACAGATATAGACTCACAGACATAGAAAGAAAAGTTACGGTTACCAGAGGGGACAGGGAGGAGGCATAAATTTGGAATTTGGGATTAACAAATACACACTACTATATATAAAATAGATAAACAATAAGGACCTACTGTATAGAACAGGGACCTATATTCAATATCTTGTAATATAACCCATAATGGAAAAGAATCTGAAAAAGAATAGATATATGTATACGTATTACTGAATCAGTTGGCTATACATTGTATATCAACTATGCTTCAATAAAAAATTAAACATAAAAAATACTATAGTTTTTTTACTTTAGTCTTTTCAGATAATCATGGAAACAACTTTGTATTTTATTATTTCATCAATGGAACTAAAGCTTAATGTACTTAGTGATAGAAAATAAAGAGTAACAATTGTCAAAGTCTTATTATAGGACTTTTGAGATTTGTGACTTTATATATTAGGGAGGGAATTCAAAAAATTATGAGTCTACCAATATTAAAGTGGGAAGAGGACACAATCAAGCAAATGATAAGAGCTAATATGTATATTGCTAATATTTCTATGAAGAATGCTACATATTACATAATCTTTTAAAATGCAGAATAAAGTTAGATATGATTATCCCTTAAATAAGCGAAGGTTTAAAAACTGGTGAGACTAAATGTAATCAAGGTTGCAAGAAAACAGCTTTTCTCATGGGCTGCTTAGGGGAAAAAATTGTACAAAATGTCAAAAGCTGTACGAGAACTCAAAAATTATATCCCTTGGGCAACATGATTCTACCTCATGAATTGAATTTAAGGAAGTATCTAATGTGCACCACAAATTACATATATGGATGCTTGTCACGGCTTTATTAAAAACAACCAAAATATCCATGAATAAATATTAGTAAAATAAATTATTATACATCTCAGTAATGGAATGTAAAATCATAAAAGAATATATAATTACTTTAAAATGTTCAAAATGTATTTTATAGAAAGGAAATGATTTCTTTTTTTTTTTTTTTTTTTTGCGGTACACGGGCCTCTCACTGTTGTGGCCTCTCCCGTTGCGGAGCACAGGCTCCGGACGCGCAGGCTCAGTGGCCATGGCTCACGGGCCCAGCCACTCCGCGGCATGTGGGATCTTCCTGGACCGGGGCACGAACCCATGTCCCCTGCATCGGCAGGCAGACTCTCAACCACTGCGCCACCAGGGAAGCCCTCAAAATGTATTTTAAATGAAAAATGCCAGAGTTAGAAAATAGTGTGTACAGTTTGAGTGCCGTCCTCTTTATACCCAATTTTGTATGGGTGTGTGTTTGTTTTGTGTTCATATTTTTATGTATTTACTAATTTTCTATAGTAAATATATTCATAATAGAAAATTCTTACTACTTCATATTTTCTAGGTTTTATATATATACATGTATGTATTGATATATATGTGTCTGAAATTAATTGGGAAAAACTAAACAAAAACGTATATACACTGCAAAGTGAAGGGTCCTCAAGAATAACAAAATAAGCGAAATACAACTGAGAAATTTCAAGGCATTTTCAAATTGATAGCCTGTTCAAAAAGAGGATGGTACCTTTGTAAACAAATGGAAGTTATAGAAGTTTGTTGCATTCTTCCAGTCCATGAAATGCTATTTTAGCAGAAAATATTTCCTGGTTTTTGAGAAGTGTTACATTTCTTTTTCAGAATTTTAGCCTTCTTTCTCTTTATCTGAAAATTTGAACTCTCTCAGGGTTCTTGATTACTATTTCAGTAAAATGGGGAATATCACTTTTTCCCTAGATTTCTCATTTCATATATTAGCACACAGCATAGAATTCTTACCTCTCATTCATGGTGTCCAGCTCTCAACATCTTAACCTGGCAGAAGAACTAAACTAGCTGTAAATCTTACCACCCAGACCACACTTGATTATTGTATGATGGGAAAATTAAATGTGAATAAAACAGCCTAGAGCATTAGGGTGTTCTTGGAAGAATAAACACAAGTTGGAAGTCTTATGTGGACAGTGCAAAGTACAGGAAAGCAATCAATCATGTAAACATCAAATGAAAGGTTGGTAAGGAAGCCATTGGAGTCTGTCAGGCGCTCCCTGCAATAAATGGCTTACTCCATTTCTTTTCCCTTTCACTCAGTTTAGAAAAGTGAATTCTGTGGAATCTCTAACAGAACCCAAAAGATTTCATAAGTTCTTATTCCTGTTTAAAGGTATGCTTTGAACAGAATGAGCTCAACCCACTGAAGAGGGTTTTTAGTTTATATAAAATGGGCACAAACATGTCATAGCACGTACCTCCCTGACTTTTTTCATCCTCCCACAAACAGGAAACTGTTAAGGCAGCAATAATAGAAGAGCAAAAGCGAAGTGAAAAGGCTGTGGAAGAGGCAGTGAAGAGAACAAGAGACGAATTGATAGAGTATGTAAAGGAACAGAAAAGGGTAAGTATCCCCTGAAGAGTTTTAACTTGTGCTTCCACAAACTGAAGCACTGACTTCGGTACAATGACATGAAATTTTAAAATATTTAGATGTCCTTTGTCATCTAATTTAGGAATTTTCATCTAAGATTATTTTTCTGATATAATTATATATTCTAATAGTTAATGTCTATAAGAAACATAAATTCCATCTGTCAACAAAGAAAGCACACAGAGTTAGAAAATAATAATTAGAAAAGAATAATTTCTTGCTGGATTCCTAGAAATGAGCTATAGCATTTTCAATTTAACTTTACATTTGCGAAGAAAGTAAACAGTTATAGACTTTTAGTTTTTTGACCATAAGTTTGTTATTTCTTACAATATTTGTCAAAATTTGTATGTACTCGTTAGGCCTTCGGACTGGGTTAACAGTAACACTGTGGTTCTAATAGATTTTATTACAGTTATGAAATTAAGGCTCTTCTGCCATAGTTCCATTTCAAAAACAAAATTCAGAATGTGCTCGTCACAATTCAGAATGCATATTGGAGCTTTACAAAATAAACGTCATTTCAGTACAGTGTGGTTTTATTAATATGTTGAGTCTGAGCAGTGGCCGGAAATAATGGACTTAATAGCTTAATATGTAGATTTTTCAACAAATCTTTATTCTTCTTAAGTGGTATCCAAGATGAGAAACACTTAGGATGACATGTTTAATGGTAATCTCTGTAATAAGCATATTATATTATATAACAAATTATATGGTGAGTTTTCTCACACACTATTTTATGTCTCATTTATATGTTTAGTATAACACGTTATATATTATAAAGTATCATATTTAAAGACTATATATTATATAATATATAGTATTATATAATATAGCATAATAAAATTATAAATAAAACATAAAACATAGTGTGTATGAGGATATTTGACACAATTAATTGGTGGTCAAAATGACAAATAAAAGATTATTCTTCAGTTGACGGCTAAGTAGAAGACTAGGAGTGTCATAAAAACTCATGATACCACTTTAGTTCCACACTCTTAATTTGAAACCAAGTTTGGTATGATACAAAGGAAATTCTTACCCCTCAATAGCTACCATTAGGTTTCAACAAAGCAGACTTTGTCAGCAGAGTAAAAAATTGCTAAGTAGGCTTTTCAGATAACTTAACCACTCACAGAAGCATTTCACATGGGATTAGATCTTTGGGCACGTTATCTCAAGGTATTTTTAAAAGCAGTTTCACCCAAACAAATTCCCGATGGGTGCGTAACCTTCTGAAGAGAAAATTCTGAGCCAGATATGGTCAACTGACTTTTCAGGAAGTGATATATTCCCAGAAAACTCCTATTTCTATATGTATCCCCAAGGAGTTTATGTTAAATAACCTAGTTCAGAAGCAGTCATACAAGAAAGGAATTATAGATGCTTTCCACATACACACAGGAATTGTGATAGTGAAAGAACACAGACTTGAAATAAATTCAAGAAGTCTTATGGATGTATCCTTTTGGGTTTTTTTTAAACGGAAGTATAGTTGATTTACAATGTTGTGTTTGTTTCAGGTGTACAAGCAAAGTGATTCAGTTATACATGTATTATATATATATATATAAATACTTTTTCAGATTCTTTTCCCTTATAGGTTGTAACAAAATATTGAGTATAGTTCCTTGTGCTACACTAGGTCCTTTTGGTTATCTATTTTATATATAGTAGTGTGTATATGTTAATCCCAAACTCCTATGGATGTATCCTTTTTTAACCATCTTTTATTAATAATATATGGCCAATTCTTACTTGAGCACTAACTTTGGAAAAGAAATTATGTAACATAACAAACCCATTCCTAAGAGTATCTTAGATGAATATTTCTTTGATCAAAATGGAAATTTTTTCTTTAAAAAAAACTTTAGGGGCTTCCCTGGTGGCGCAGTGGTTGAGAGTCCACCTGCCGATGCAGGGGACACGGGTTCGTGCCCCGGTCCGGGAAGATCCCACGTGCGCGGAGCGGCTGGGCCCGTGAGCCATGGCCGCTGAGCCTGCGCGTCCGGAGCCTGTGCTCCGCAACGGGAGAGGCCACAGCAGTGAGAGGCCCGCGTACCGCAAAAAAAAAAAAAAAACAAACTTTAAAATGGTGTACTACTTTCCTCTCAAAAGAAGTCTTGTGGCTGCCATAAGAAACATTTAAAATGAGAGCAGGAAATGCCTTTACAGGAGTTACCTGGTCCCTGTGTGAGGTAAAATAGCCCTTGAAGAGAACTGACGATGAACTCTGCCATTTAATCTGTGTTCTTGCAAATCATATTAAAGGAATAGTATCTGTTTATGTTAGATAAACTAGTTATCATGTTTAGAAATGTTCATTAAACAACAACAAAATCATGACAATATTACATTCTATGTGCACCAGAGTTCCACTTCTCTATGCTTGTTCCTTTATATGTTAAGAACTATAAATTTAATACCTGTCTTCCAGAACAGCTGTGAGTTAATACATGTAATAAAATAGAACAGCTAGAGTATGGCCTCAATATATATGCACATTATTGAAGAAAAACAGAAAGGCCTAGTAGCATTATTTTTTGCTAATTAAAAGTATGCTTTTCAGATTAACGTTTGGCATTCTATTTCCTCTGAGGGTTACAACATGATTCTAATAGTTTATTCCGTTCTCGTTACTAGATTCACAGATTAAAACTGATTTAATCACTATATTAATAGGAAGTTTATTACCACCACTTTGGGATTTGAGAGTTTTTAAAATAACACATATTGTGGAATACTTTTAATATTTGAATGTTTCCATCTCTCCAAACAGAAAAGCTATAAAAAAGGAAAGTGGATAAAATATTTGAAATGAAAGCACCAACCAATTACTAGATCTCTTTTTTATATAACTTTTTAAAAATTAAGATTCTCTATACTCTGATTCTTTTCCAAAATGGATTTCAGTGTTTCACGTTAATTTTTATGAATTTTGGGGGCTTGGAAATTTTTCACACACACACAGAAAAGACATCTCATAACTTATAAAGTAATATTCAGAAGAAACAAAAGGGTTTTTTTAGCAAATTCATAATCTTTTTTCTGCTTCCAAAAGACTAAATTAGGGCAACTCATCTCTACTTCTTCCTTTGCAAGATGGATTTCTGTTTGCATCAGAGAACACTTTTCCAGAACAAAAATTTTCCTTTCTCCTCTCCAGCTTTTTTTAACTAGAGAGTCAACTTGAGATTTTCAACATTAGACACCTCAAAAGCCCTGTAGACCTTGGTTCCAACTGGGCTTACATTCCAGTCTGTGAAATAATCATCCCCACTTGAAGTTTTCCAAAATCTTTGTAAGAAGAAGTCTAGTGTTGTGTTAGTTTCTGTCTTTATATGTCTTTTGTCCTAACCAATCTTTGCTTTGATATCATTTTACCCTTACAAAATTCACTAAAAGACTGAAATGAAGACTCTTCTCTCTACATCTTTTCCTTCAGTCTTTTACTTTTAAAAGACAGAGAAACAGAATGAAAAATCTGAAATGCTTAACTTTTCAAATAACTTATAATTTATCCTACAATATTAAATGCAGTAGAATTACAAATCACCACAGAGGATAACATTGCTTTTTCTGGGTATCTACAATCAACAAGTTTTTAATCAGTGATCCAATCCTTTTGAGTATTACAATTATACTCAGAATTAGAATTAGAATTAGAATTATACTAGGATTAAAATTAGAATTATACTGAGAAAATGTTTTACTTTTAAATGCCATTTACCAGGGTGTTTTTGTATCAAATCAATAGGGATGTCCCTGAACTTTGTAAATACTCACATTCATCTGGTCTAAACATCTTAGACAGGACAAAGGGGCTACTTATATCTATACTACCTATGTACTAATTATGTGAATCATAATTTACACTGAGATTGCATCCTAAATTATTTACTAAGTTGGATACATGGTACTTATACTGTTACTCCAAGTCCTAATAATAATCAAAGGTTAAGTGTAATCAAATCCAAACAAAGAGAGCTTTTTAAATGATCAACCAGAAAAATAATTCAAATTAATAATGGATCTGTTTCAGTGACTATCTTATAAGTGCCTTTCTTATAGGTATTCTAAATGATAGTATTAAAAAAATCCTCTGTAAGGTCTATCTTGTTAAACCCAGAAAATAAAATTATTATATTGAGTTCACAAGTTTAGTATGAAACTGAAAAGCCAAAGTTTTGCAGTTTCAGTTCTCATAATTTTTTCATTAGTTGATAGAAATTGTCTCTTTTTTTAATGAATTTAGAAATTTCCATTATAATTTGTATAATAGAGAGAGAAGGTAAACAGGAAAACCTAAAAAGATTTAAAAATACGCTCAATTTATCTGAGAATCAGCTAGGTATCCCCAAGTGCAGTGATTTATATTTAACAGCCATAATATGTTTTATTAAAATAATTTTTTTTGTTTCAAACTCTCTTGAATCATTACAAGTTCTCAATTAAGGGGTTGCAAATACACCCCATGGGTCAAATTTGGCTTGCTGTTTTTATAAATAAAGCTTTATTGAAACACATAGCCACATCCATTCGTTTATGTGCTACTCTTTGGCTGGTTTCATGCTGCAACAGCAGAGTTGAGTAGTTCAGAGATACCATGGGGTCCATATAACCTAAAATATTTGCTATCTGGCCCTTTACAGAAAATCGTTTGTCAACTCCTGTTCCAGGCTATCAAAATAATCTTGAGGAGAAAATTTCTTCCTGTCAGCCCTTTAAAGTATTTATTCTTTCATTATGCCTCATTGTAACAAGACAATTGAAATTCCTAAGGTGCTGTTCTGGAAAAGATTTCTTGATATTAATTGCCAGATAAGGCATTATAACATTTTAGGCCTGGTCATTAGTGACATAAACTTTATTTTAGACTAAAGGAGGTTGTAGGAAAACGAGATGGGAAAGACCACATCCCTTGACACTTCCCCAGGGAGGAAGAATTTGTGGTTGAAAATGACCTATGGCCCTTGGATTAGAATGAAGTGTTCCAACCCATCCCACAAGTTAAGAGTGTTACACATGAGCTTGCTATGAGGGAGGAAGTGTGAATAACATTCAGCAAGCAACAACTACTCACAGCCAAGCAGTGATTCCTAAAAAATAAAATCCCATCCAAATGTAATAAAAGATTATTTTTTTTTCCTCTTAAGAACCAGAATTATGGCCTGTATTTTCTAAATCACCTCCAGGAAAATAATCTTCACATTAGAGGATCCTTTTAATTTAGATCTTTAAAGAGGAGTAAGGAGCAGTTACCTTTACTTCAAAGTTTTTGTGGTCAAAGCATTGTTATAATTTCTTAATTCTAAAAGGATTCATTTAATCCAGGTTTTCTACAATATTCTTGAGTGTTTGCATCGCAAACTGTTTAATAAAAGGCAATATTTGGCCAAAATGAACTCTCTTTAGTTTCTGTTCAGTTATACAGTTACTTGAATTAAACATGATTTCAAGACAAGTTACTGAATATCTTGTGGTGCCTTACTTTTTTCCTCTTAATAACTTGGGAGTTGGATGAGCTGATGTCAAATGCCTCTTAGAGTTCTAAACTCTGTTACCACTGTGAGTAACATTTTCCTTGACAGATGATGAGGCTCCACAGGGGTTTTTAATTCTTGGTATAAATGACTTGCATCATAGTAGTTATTTTGTGCATAATTTATACATCAGTGTAGGGCAGTGACACTTTTCTGGCATTCCCCAGCCTCCTGCACCTTCCCATCCTAATCGATTGGACTCGCTTCTGCTTGTCCTGGGGCGGGCTGTAGAGTTGCCTATGCAAGATGCAGCTCAGTCACATTTCAGCATCTGCCCTTGTAACTTTTGCTTTGGGTCTCATATTAGAAAATGCTTTTTAATCTGACCAAGGCATATTAAAATGAATAATATACCCGCACACTCAATTGTTATCTGTACTTTCAGTTGTACCTCATTTTTTGATGCCAAAGGGAATTTAAAGATTTATATAAGTATGACCTAAAAAGTGACTATTTTTCAATCTCATACTCTTCTTTGAAAGCTTATTTCGTACAGTATACTTTAAAATCAAATTTATTGCTGTTTTTCACTTTCTATTTTAACAATCTTCTTGATCCTCTTTCTTATTCTGCTGGACTCACTTGCGTAAGAATAACCTTGAAAGAACTTACTTTGGTGAGGCAAATCTATTGACCATTTCCATTTCAACAGTGGGAAACTGAGAAAAGATACTATAGACATAGCTTAATGCTTAGATTAAGTTTCCATTATTCCTGTTTCAGGGAATAAAACATGCGTTCCAACTTAAAATGAAAATGAAAATTTATGCATTTGCACTTAAGAACTAGTTCAGCACAGCAATTAATATACTCTTCTTTAACTGGTCTTTGGGATAGCAATTTTGTTTAAAGCAAAGCAAAACTTCTAAATCAAAGTACAGTAAGTATAAATATTTTAGTTGGAGTCCGTTAGTATCTTAAAACGTTCATTCTCTGTTTTAGTTTAATTAAAATGTTCATCTAAATAATTAATCACTTATTGAATTATTATAGTGAATTAGCTTTATTCCTCATTAAAAGGTTTTAGCTTTTTCTTAGATATTCAGATGACTTCTCCTTTCCTGCATGCAATATACTAGAGTTCTTAAAATTCAGATGGTGATAAGAACTGATTCAAATCACAGACAAATCAATAAAATCAAAGTGTCAACTTTGAGTCATAGGGCATGGAATTTAGGAGTTGACATGCCTGATGGGTATGCTATCATTGAAGGCCAGTATTTAGGTATAGCTTCTTGAGATGGGCCCAGGTGAAGAATAGCTAGGTAGCTCATGACGTAAATGGTGAGCAGCTGGTGTAGAAGGAAAACCAGAGGTCAGACCTAGAGGAAGTGGTAACTGTCAGAGGCCCCCATATTGAAATGATGATGACAACGATAACAGCTAATACTTACATAGCATTTGCTAAGTTTCAGGCACTAGTCTAAGGATATTATCATTGAAGAGTGTGTGTACATATTCACTACTCTCAATAGCATTATTAACCGCCAGATCATAAAGCTAGAAAGTGACAGTCTGGCTCTGGAGTCTGAGCTATTAACCATTTGGCAAACCACTTCTGTGGGCAACAGTCATCAATGAAGAATAGGGACAAAAATTTGTGAATAGGTCAGAAATGAAGGTTTCAGATTAAAAGCCAGGAAGAATAAGAGGATAACAGAGACCCATGTTTATGTTTTGCTAGTCGTATGGCACTATGTAGTATCTACCAGATCAAAGCAGGTGTGGAGGACCAGGACCACCATATCTTTAAAAAGCTAAAAGTCTGGTTTTGGAAGGAAAGTATAAGAGCATATTACCTTAAGTAAAGGTCAAAAAATGGCTTGAAGCAATAGTAGATACCACAACATATGGCAGTGCTTGAAAACCGGTCAAAAAGATTGTGCTGATAATCATTGACAATAGAATTCCAGAACATCACTTAAGACTATGGAGATAAGAGTGGATTTTTTATTTCAGTCAAATGGAAACTAAAATATGGACTAGGCTACACAGTAAAAAGAGGACGGACAATAGTCCGTGAGAAGACAAAGGGTTTGGTCTCTTACAGGAATAAGCAAATTAATTTATAAAGATTTTTATTAAAAAGTCTATTTCTAGATTAATATACCTTTTGGTTGCAATTCTAGAATGTCCTGGTTCATGAAGCTTATATTATTGGGGGCAGTGGAGATGGAGTTTGTTTTTTTTTTCAGATGTTGTCTTACCCTTTCGCCAACCTTAGAAGTCAAAAAGCATGTATATATGTTTTCATTTATTCACGAACTATTTATTAAGAGCCACTATTGCCTTTACCATGTTACTGTTAAAATAGTAGAAAGAAATGAATAATGAAGTGGTATTCCAAATTGCTAGCATCTTGATCTATACAACATAGATCCTTATATCTATACAAAATGCATTTGTGTATGCCCTTCCATGTTCCATTCTAAGCTATGTACTGGGAAATTTCAGTTTAAATTTTTTTTCCGTTCTATAAAGAAATGTTAAGCATCTTTAATAGTCTGAGAACTGTGCTCAGGACACAAGGATAAATAAGATCATCAAGAAAGAGAGTTTATACCCTGGTATTCATAATGGCAATACATATTTGTTTAACAACTAAAATATATAAAGATTTTTACATATATTATTTGATTCTTATAATCACCTGCATGGTTATTATTCTGATTTTACAAACTGAAGAGTCAAAGATGATAGAAATGTTCACTTTTCCAGGGCTAGATCTAATAAACCATAGCTGAGACATGAGTTTTCCTTTTTTGATCCTGTACTCTTTCCTCTACATCACAGCAATTGGCCTTGTCAACTTCATTTATACTAGCAGTTTCATTATACTATCTAGAGTGAAGCCAATATCTGGAGATGATTATCAGAAAGACCATGGTAGTTAGAATCAGTGAAGAACCCTAACATCAACAGCTAAGAGAACTAGAAGTGCATGAAATACTCAGTGATACAGAAAGCAATTGTTCATGGAGACAGGAATCCACATGTTACCATCTTCTTCTCTTGTGGTGCTTTAGTGTCCTGTTTTGAGTTCTATATTTGGAAAAGATGTTGACATTTTCATGGAAATCAGAGTTTTAGAGTGAACTACTGAGGATATAACCTAGGAGAAGACTTTGAAAGGTCTAAGCTTGTTCAACTATGGAAAAACTTACCATGGAAATTCAGCAATATAGAAACCAAAAAACCATCTTAATATGACCTTAATGCTAAAGGAATAACTAGAAATGTTCAACTTAAGTGGAATCTAAGTCTGTATCAGAAAAAAATACAAAACAGCAGCCATTTATTGAGTGCCAAGTGTGTCCAAGATACCATGGTGGCTGCTTTACTTATACAGTTTCACTTTAACCTCAAAACTATTCTAAAATAGTATCTGCACCAATACAGACAAGGAAAACTAAGTCAACAATGTGAGATAACTGCCCGAGATTAGTAAAAGAGTCAAGATTTTAACTTGGTTCTATCTGACTGCAAACCATATAGGGAGATTCCTCAGTAACTCTTTAAATCTGGTTTGATAATTTACTTTAAATAGTATTTTTCAAAAGGTATTTTAGGATTGTTAGTTTCTTCACTAACAAGCCTGTAATATACCTTTTACTTTATAGGCTCCATCTAGGTAAATTAGATAAATTTTACAGGCTCTGTCTAGATAAATTAATTAAATTGGCTCCATCCAGATAAATTAGGAAGAAAAATAGAAAGACATGCATAGCACATGTGCACATACACGCACACACATACACACACACACATCTCATTTGGGAAATTGCTTGAAAATCATGTATTACATACAATTTATAAATTATTTTTAAATAGGTTTTTCACCTATGGTGAGCTTTTGACTATCCTAGCAAAGATTATTTGTTTAGATACTTTAAATATTATTTTATTGCTGCAGGGTTTTAAGGTTTTGATTATATAAAAAACAGGCCCATTGCTTTCCTAATTGTCATGACCATATTAGGTGGTGGTGAAATACTGACAAAGTCTTAAACAACATTTCTGTAAAATGTGCATCATAAATTGGGCTCTGAAGTTAAAGCCCACCACAAGCTTATGTGGTAGCAGTAATAAGTGAACAATAGTTTGGTTTTTTTTTTTAAACCAAGCCTAGCTCTACTATTCTGTGTAGTATTATCTGTACCTTTAGTCCAATCCAGCCCATTAATACCAGTGTTGAAAACTAAACCCTTAGCCTGTTCTCTTTAGTTCTCATAAAGTCCTCATAGACACATCGTTGGAATTAATACTCATTTCTAGGGTCATATAGGCTAATGCCAAATTCCCTGAAAATTATACTTCCTCTAGGAATTAAAAAAAAACAAAATAGAACTAACATGTCAGAGTTATTTCAGTCCTTTAAAATATATTAAAATACACAAGTAATTATGGCAAACAATTTTTTTTATGCAGCAAATTAAGAAAATGAGTCATAATCCCAACATATTCTGTTTGGAAACTGTTCATTTTGTTAAATTTTAAAGTTATGTTAGCTTGGAAAATATATTTCTTTTAATTTTATTTTACGCGATTTTTAGCCTGGAGCTAAGCCACATAGCCCTGCTCTTTCAAAACTCCAGTCTGACACCTCTCTTCAGTGGCTCTCAGTTCTAAATTCTTTTTGCGTGGCTTGCAGGATCTTAGTTCCCCAACCAGGGATTGAACCCAGGCCCACGGCTGTGAAAGCACGGAGTCCTGACCACTGGACCGCCAGGGAATTCCCTCAGTTCTTAATTCTGTCTTGAGATATAGAAAGAACAAAGTATTTTCATTTACAAGAAAGATACAATGAACAATAACAATTCAGGCTTTTCACTAATATCTACAAGAGTTTCTTGTAAAACATTTAAAAATATACGACCTTCCTCTTGTGTACTTTAAATTGGACTACAGAAATTATATCTGTAGGATTGTAGACTTACTCCATTAATAGATTAATAGTCTTTTTAACTATCCTGGATATTTATGAATACCTGTTCGTTCTGATTCTTTGACTTCTTTTTCTAATATATAAATAGTTTAAAAATGAGTTATTTTTCATGTGTTGCTTTTTAAATGAAATTCCTGAAATGACTATTTTCTTATTTCCTTCCACTATCAAAATCTCCAACTTTCAGTAGAGAGGAGATGGGATTATTACTAAAAGACACTTGGTAGTTTTAAAATTTAATCTATTTGATTTATTGTATAGTTGTTTTCCATCATATGTATCTCCTCAGCCATCAGTTATTTCCTTTGAAAAAATAGCAAAAATAACAATTTGGTTTGTAACTAATAGTGCCTTGGAAACAGCATGAAAAAATCATTTTCTAAGAGATGCGGTATTTTTCTTCTCATATGAAAACAGAGAAAACCTCCTTGACATTCTGTTCCTTGCTGATTCATATGCACTGACATGACCTCTCTGTGTTCCTGTCTTGCACTGGAAGCTTTGTGCTCACTCCTTAAGGGAAGGCCAATGATTTAAGATATGTGAACTCTAGTCTGTAGCAGAGAGGTAAAAGATATGTCATTTATGGTCATCACGTTATTTTTGAATGAAATCCATTAGATTATGGATGAATCACATGTCTGACTAAATTGTCAGACTATTTTTATTATTTTTTTAAAATAATAATACTAAATGGAATAATACTAAACGAATAGTCAAGACAGTAATTTTACCAACACTTCTTTTCCTTCTCTGAGATTGCTGTACCAACGTACATCTCTTCTTGTTCTTTCTCTTTTAAAGATATTTATTATCCTGTATTCTTTTTCCAGTGATTTTTCATTCATCTTTATTGGTTCAGCTAAGATTCCCTGCGTGAGATTCCATAATCCTCAGTTTTATACATAAAGCTCCAACATTCACATCAGTTTACCACCTAAGAACTAATTTTTATCATTGTATCCCTTTATCAGAGAATTTGAGAGTAACCAAATATTAAGATCCTCTAAGTATTTGACAGGTGTTGGTCTATTTGAAAATTATATATTTTTTATATTCAGTTTGAATTCCTAATTTCAAGCAACAGAAGTTATCTGTGACTGGTCAAGCAAAAAAGGAGTTTGTGGGCTTCCCTGGTGGCGCAGTGGTTGAGAGTCCGCCTGCCGATGCAGGGGACGCGGGTTCGTGCCCCGGTCCGGGAGGATCCCACATGCCGCGGAGCGGCTGGGCCCGTGAGCCACGGCCGCTGAGTCTGCGCATCCGGAGCCTGTGCTCCGCAACGGGAGAGGCCACAACAGTGAGAGGCCCGCGTACCGCAAAAAAAAAAAAAAAAAAAAAAAAAATTTGTTTATTAAGAGGTTATTTGGAAGAGGGCAACAGCTCAGCTTCCAAAGTTAAAGCCTACAACCATGACACAGCACTGGCCTAGGGAGGGGATTCCATCACTCCTCCTCCCCCACCAAGTACTAAAGAAAACTACGGTTGCTTCCACTTGGCCATTTATGCCACTTGTGCATCACTAAAACGGTTTCACAACCTCTGCTGCCTCCAAAACCCAAAGTCCGCCACCACCCTCACCAGCAAGGAAGACTCCACATGAAGTTTCACTCTTCTAACTGCTTCTTAGTGAAGTCTCAGGGGGTAAACCTTATGACTTTGTTCCAAACCTTTATAGATCAATGCTGGGGTTCCTCTATCAGAACTCACCACAGGCTCCTGATAAACTGTTGACACGTCTAACACCCGTCGAGTCTATTCGTCATTTAAGTCTAGGTAGATGCACCGTAGCCTGGGCTAACTAGGAAGCCTCCTTCTTCCTCTGGGGCCCACTCACAACTAGAGGCTTTCGGGTCACTTCATAAATAGGTCAAAGCAAGATTCCCAAAGTAATACACACGCGCGCGCACTCGTGCACACACACACACACACACACACACACACACACACAGCCTTCAAAGAGTCCCACCTAACACTGTGCTGCTTTCTTAGTGGCAGGAGGCACAAGGTACAGTAAGTTATCTTTAACTTGGAAGAGGCTATCCTGATAGGCTGAAGATCACTGGACCCCTTAGAAACTTTATTGAGGTGTAGCTCTTATATTTTTATATGATGTTATCTCCCACTGTACTGCACTCATGCTAGACTCATATTTTTTTACATACCTTTTCTTTACGAAGGGTCTTGAGTATGTATTATGTATATGTACCGGAGACATACGTCATCAATATAGTTGTCCTGTGTAATGGTGAGACAGTAATGGTTTTAATGAAATAAGTATATTGTGGTTCAGAGCCAAATAATTTATATAACCCTAAGATAAAATGGTCTATTACCCTACCTGTCATATGAAAATTGCTATTATAGGTGTTCTCTGTCTGTTGAAATAGAAGGGGAAAAAGCATTTGCCAGATTAATAGTCATATACCTGGTGCTGAGAGTTCTAATAAAGAATGCACATCTGCAGCAGCAGCTTCATTGAAATGACTGTCTAGTAATCTTATCTCCACCTCCAATTCCAACTGTGTACTGTATGTGTGTTTAGGGCTCAACCGGGCTAGACAGGAGGCAGATTCAGATTAAAAGCACATTCATCGTTTGATTCCCTCAGGCATCCATTCTGACCACTAATTCACAATGGTATTCCGGGCCCCCAGTTTTAGTGTTAATTCAGAGCTATTAGACAATAGTACCCAAAAGACCTGGTCTTTCCCTTTCTCCAGTGCAGGTACCTTTATGAGGAAAGCCAAGTTGAGAGTTTACAGTTTATACCTGTGATGTCACTGCAATATATGTCTTCAAGTACTTACATTCTCTACTTCACTCAAAAAACTCTGGGTCTGTGAATTGACTCAGGACTAGAAATTGGAAAAGACATTACACATTTTTGTTGTAGTGGCTCAAGTCAGACCTCTCTTCACTAAACCTGGATATCTTAATCATTTTATTAAGTTGGATTTTTTTTGGATGCCTGTCTCTTTGGTCCATACAGATTGTCTGATCAGGTAGCCAGAGCCAGTGGTCACTGCAGGTCAAAGTATTTTAACCCAACCCTGTAGCAATCACAGTAACCATTTCCTCCTGCCTCTTCTAGTTAAGTGCTTCTCCCTGGAGTCTGCTACCTCGCTATCCCATGGTCTACATTGAAAGCAGTGGTGCCCATGGGCTCTCCTGGCCTCTAGAAGACAGTGCTGTTCACTGATGCTGGCTTTTCCCTCCCAGGGAACAGTGTCAGGGAGCAGCTCGTGGCTGTGGTGGCTGTGATTCTTGCCTTGGACTGAGAATTGTGGGCATCATTAGGATTGTGAGCATTTCATTGTCTTTTTTTTAAAGCTGTATTGTGGAATCAGAAGCAACTAATTTTGTGTTTGAATTCTTCATGCTCTTCATATTGTTCAGTGTGAGAAGCCACTGGATCTCCCATAGTCTTGCCTTCATTTGTCACTTCATTTCAAGTGACTGCAGTTAATAATTTGTTACTTTGCTACTGTGGTCTATGGGCTGCCCGATTTTACCTTTTTTTTTTTTTTTTCTCCAGAAAATTAGCTGGATGTTTAGAGCCATCAGCCCTTACAGAGTCAGATAACCATTTGTAGATCTTCCTGACTTTCCTGAGGATGTACCACCTTCAGCCACTTCTAGTAGACATTGAGTATCAACCAGGGTTCTTATTTTAAGCAGAAGAAACTACCTCTGGCCAGTTAAGCAGCAGAAATATTTATTAAAAGGAAATATAGTAGTTGACCAAGTTGTTGAGAGCTGGAAAACCAGGGTCAAGGTAAAGCTTCCAGAAACAATACCAAAAACTACACCACAAAACTTGCTTAAAGATAAGTCCCTCTTTGCTGCAGCATTCCTATCAAGCACTATGGGAACCCCCTGTTTAATTCAGTCATTGCAATAATCAACAATTGAATGCTTCCCATCCTTATAAGCAGATGGGTGCTATCCAGAGCCCCTTCCTCTAACTGCTCACTTCAGAATCAAAGTCTTTCACAGTTGACTCTGATTAGCAGAGCCTTGGGAGCAAAGCAAGCTAGATAACTGAGTTTTCTGGGTTTTACTTAAGGGAGTCATACTTCATAAGGTTAGAAATTCATCAAACATAGGAAGGGTATCAAAAACCAGAGAGCATTACAGATGGCCACTACATACTTTGGGAAGTTTTTCCAAGATGCTATGGTTACAGTAGAAATATTTTTCCAGCTTTTTAGTCTCTTGGCTAATTCTAAAACTGATCCTTTGAAGTCAAACTAGGTGGGTTTTATTCTTACTAAAACAGAGCATTAGCAATTGCCAGGTTCATCAGATATCTTGTAGAAAGTCTGTCACTTGGCCACCACAACTTCATTCTTTTTCACTAGTCTGAGGTTTCTACAGTTATGCCTAAATTATGTGACACTGTTCAGGGGATATGCAATACTTTGGATAGATAAGGTTTTTGTTTCCATGTACTTATGCTAAATATTGATAATTTTAGAAGGTATGTATAAATAGATTTTTGTTTAAATTTTTAAGTTTTAGTGATTAAACTTGTCCTTAAGTTAACCAAAAGTTTTTCCCCTGGGTAATTCTGGGGCATTTTGTATACATTAGTTATAGAACGTTTTATAGAATGATGGCCACAAAGGTTACTAAAGGGAGCTTGAAGGGCTTGTCTTTCTACTGAATTCGCCTAGATCACGTTAGTGGCCTCTGTGTCCTTGGCACCATCTTTGTTCTCTGCATTTACTCCTCACTCTGACAAGTGGGTCTCTTTCTTCTACCCTCTTCTCCATTTTCCTGCAACCAGACCTGTTATCCATGGCCTCTGCTATTTTTTTACGACTCTGATTTTAAGTATAAAACTGAAGAAAATGGTGAGAAGCTGGACAGCAGAGTACTACTTATCAAATCAAGTCACATATTCTAAGCCTGAAAAGGAGAGGCTTCAGTTCTGTACTATATAATAAGTATTATATATAGGTTTTGTTGTGTCTGTTTTCACTGGTCCTTGTCACTTCTGTCATTCTCTGAGCTTCTGAGTTGTTACAGAAGATTATGTTCAAAACCTGGCTGCCAGTCAGAACATTATTATACTAGTAAGTTTCAAAGTTAGATCCCTCCAATTCATTTGAGTCTTTTCCAGATGTTTTCCAAAGTAGATGACTTTCTCAACATTTGATTTGAAGTACAATATTTTAGGATAAATTCTATATTCAGCATTCGGTGTACATTGGGATTGATTTATTAAATAATCCCACTATTCCTGTCCTGTCACCATGGTGGTTTTTCATATTTTCATACTTTTTGCATGTATAATGTGATTATTACCTTGTACCAGGAAAATATTCATCATAGTTTCTTTGCCATTTTACAAGAATTTTAATATCTGCTTTTAATTCATCAGTGGGGACATTTGGCATATGAAATAACTTTGTTGCTTAGTTTTTCCTTTATAGTTTAGAGTGCTTATTCATTTAAGATTTGGTGTGACTATAATATATTCAACGCTTTGCTTTTGTCCTCAATATTTATTCCATTCCTGTGGTTCTCATTTTCCTTTTCTTGTGTATCATGTGTTGAAAATGAAAATATCTTGTCTAGGGTGGAGCTTAGCCACGGGACTAAACAAACATGCTCTCCTTCTGCTCTTTGTTTATTTTAGTGGTTAAATTACTAAAACTCCTGTTAATAAAAAAAAAAAAAAAGAAGAAGTTTTACATCTACCTTTTTTTATTGGGTACTTTCATAGTACAAATCCCTTCCTTTCACCTCTCTTGGCCAAAATGACTGCGACATCAGTTGTCAAGAGATCAGTGCAGGTAGCCTCAAAGCGCTGAATTTAGTGAAAGAAATTAAACCACTTGAACAGAGTTGCCAAAACTCAGAAGGGATCTAAGATGGGCCATCCAAGGCATGTTCTTCTCATGTCGGTGGTAGAAGTACAAGAGGGAAAGCCCAAAACACTTTAATAAGCACTGGAAGTTTCTGATTTTGTCCTGTCTCTGGCATCTTGTTGGCCAGAGCAAGTCATACGGCCAAGCCCACACAGTCAAAAGGCAGTGAAGGACAGTTCACTCACCATGAGGCCAAGCATGTTGCACAGTCAAATTCAACATGGATGGAGTGGAAAAATCGATTTCTCCCGTGGAGGTGGAGAGAAAGAACGGGTGAATATGTGCCAGACAATAATTTAATATACCACACCACCCAATCTAGGTTAGCTACCCTCTTTCAAAGCATACTTCATCATATCACTACCCTGTTTTATTTTCTTCTTAGCGCACGTGATCTGAAACTGTGTTAATAGTTTATATTATTCATCCAATCAAGAACTATTCTCAGATACCTAATATGTACCGGGCAGTACTCCAAGTAGGATACATCAGTGAGTAAAACAGATAAATTTCATGCTAATTATCTATCTCCCCGACTAAAATATAAACTCTGAGAGAGGAAGGACTTTGTCTATTTCGTGTTCTCGGTGTCTAGAATAAGCCGGCACATAGCAGATGTTCAGTAAATATTGTCTCATGAATGAAGGAATGCCATTAAACACGTATGTAACCTCACTCCAATTGCTCAGATACTGTGTGTACGAGGCAACCTGGGAGATGTTTTCATAGTCAGCCTGATGGATTCAAGACACTCCAAGTCTTCTGCTGAGGAAAGGATCTATGCTTAGCATTTTGGTAAATCCAGGGTTTGTACCTCAGCAACTGAAAACCAATCCTTGAATGTGACAGTAAGCTCACCAAGTTTCTCACCACCTTGAGAGACTTCTGAAGGGATGGACACTGCTGGCTAAGTACACATTTAATTCCCTTCCAAACAGAAACAACATCAAAGATATCGCAAAGGGAGTTTTACATGGAGTCTATTACACCCAGTAGCCCGTGAGAGCCCTGCTCACTGTAGATGCTGTATCTTCTTTGCGTCAGGGCCCTATCAAAACTAGTTTTAATGATAAAGAATTTGTCCCTTTTTGTTAGGCTCATACATAGCAAGCACACAGGGTGTGGTGAAGAACAAAATTAATTGATGCCATTACCAAGTTTTAAGTCATGCAAAGCCATGCTGTTCATTTACTTTGGGCTTTTAAAGTTCTGTTTCAAGAACTTTGTCTCCGAGTATGTATATACTGTACCAAACCAAGCAAAAACTTCACAAAAGAATGTCAGAATAGACCTGTTTATAGAAGTTTGAACTGCATTATCAACAATCATCGCAGGAATGTCCCCAACCCCCATTTCTGAAGCTTTAGTCGTTTTACTTTTACACTCAACCAATTAGTGTCGTAAGGTATACGGCCTGGCCAATCTCACATTCAAATGAAACCAGTCATAGCAATTCTCATATATAACTTCAGGTTCTTAAAACTTTTTCATGCACTTGGTTATAAAAAATATTAAATGCCTTTGCTATAATCATTCAAGAGCTACCACCATTTGCTGAAGAATATACTGTTATCTAACTACAGGGGTTAATAGTAAAATCTAAGTGATCATGAACTATTTTTATAGAATTGGTGATACGGCACTGTTGAAAAATAAGAAGTAAGGTTTTACACAATTGTATACCAAGAAAAATTTAAGTATATACTACAAACAAGATAGTCATGATCCCTACACTTTCAAGGCTTATAGTCTAGTAAAGATATAGGGGAACAAAACAGGAAATTGCCACACATGTGACAGTGCTGTGATGGAAGAGGAACAGGAGCTGTAGGAGCCCCTGAAATGGGGACTGAATGAAATCTTCGTGGATCAGAGAACCCTTCCCAGGATGATGTCTAAGCTTAAACTTCAGGAATTACTTCTCTCTCCCTATTCCCAGTACGTAGGGAAATCTGTCTTAGAACATATCCAGATTCTGACCACCTCAATTCCTATCACCGCTGTCCAAGCCACTATCTGTCTTTTGCCTGGACTTCAACAAAAGCCTCCTAATTGGTATCTATACTTCTACTCTTGCCCTCCAAAGTCTATTCTTAGCACAGCAGGCAAAGTCATTCTTTGAAACTTAAGTCATATTAGTCACTTCTCTGCATAAAACCTTGAAAGAGCTTCATCTCAATCAAAGCCAGAGTCACTGCAGGGCCCTACATGACCCAGCTTCCTCCTGAAAACACCAAATAGAACAGGGAAGTACTGTGACTTTCTCACAGGCTTTTAATGTCATCTAATACTCAATTCAGTCTTTACAAAATTTTACTAAACTGAACCTGCAGGTGAAATTGAAAAATGAGAATCTTGTTTTAGTAAGTACAGTTAACTATACACTGTTTCAGATTTGACCCACATATCATTTTGAGGCATCTTTTTCAGCCATGACAGCCCTTAAAACCAAGTGCAGAAACAGACAGTATCTAGAGCCAAATTGCTGTATTGCAATGTACTAAACCAAGATTTTCAAATATAATGAAGCGTTATTCAATTGCCTTAGTCTCACTTTTTAAAAACATGTATTTCATAATATGCATAACATAGTAGAAAAATACAATATGTGTTCATAAATTAATAAAAAGGCATTTCTTAGGGGTAAAATGTTTCTATCTTAGACCAGTGGTTTTCTCCACACTCGTGTCTAGGAAAAGATTCCCGTAAAGACTTTTTTAACAGGACAGTGTAGTGAGGGAAGCACTTTCATACATTTGTTGAGAAAGTTGACTATTCAGTCTGTACTCTCATTTCTCCTAATTGGAAGACACTGTTTGAGAGGGAGAATCAAAATGGAAAGAGTTGTAAGATAGATGTCATAATTGATTTACACCACAGTTATTTTAATGCTAGATTTAAAGTTATTTTAAAATAGACTTCACTCCCTAAGAGCTTCAGTGTAACACAGAACGGTATTTGTTTCATTTGTTTTGTTTTACTGTTGTAACGTTGATAGAAAAGCTATAAGCTTAGGGAAGAGTAGAGAGTCAGTAGGACTTAAAGCATTTCAGAGAATAGTTAGATTGCTTGTGGAGTGGTCAAGAATGAAATTTTTTTTTAATTGAGGTATAGTTGATGTACAGTATTATATAAATTTCAGGTGTTCAGCATAGTGATTCACAATTTTAAAGGTTATATTCCAGTTATAGTTATTATAAAATATTGGCTATATTCCCTGTGTTGTACAATATACCCTTGTAGCTTATTTATTTAATACATAGTAATTTGTACCTCTTATGCCCCTGCTTCTATCTTGCCCCTTCTCCCCTCCTGTCTCCCTACTGGTAACCACTAGTTTGTTCTCTATATCTGTGAGTCTGCTTCTTCTTTTTTTTTTTTTTCATTCACTAGTTTGTTGTATTTTTTTAGATTCCACGTATAAGTGGTATCACACAGTATTTTTCTTTGACTTATTTCACTTAGCATAATGCCCTCCAAGTTCATTCATGCTGTTGCAAATGAAATAACTTTTAAAGCAACAATGATAGACTGTCATTTACTTTTCTAGAAAACAGGATTGAGATAAAATTCATGAGTAAATTCATCAATAAGTCAAGTATCATATTTATATGATACAAAAGTAATACAAAATTTGACCTCATTTTCAAGGACTTATGAGATGATCAGTCAAAAGATATATTTAAAAATTAGTGCATTATATGAGGCAGTACATGATTGTTGTAATACTTAGCCTGTCATTGCTCTGAGCATTCAGAAAAGAGAATGTCAAGAAAGACTGAAATGGGGCTTCCCTGGTGGCGCGGTGGTTGAGAGTCCACCTGCCAATGCAGGGGACAGGGGTTCGTGCCCCGGTCCGGGAAGATCCCACGTGCCGCGGAGCGGCTGGGCCCGTGAGCCATGGCAGCTGAGCCTGCGCTCCGCAACGGGAGAGGCCACAACAGTGAGAGACCCACGTACCTCAAAAAAAAAAAAAAAAAAAAAGAAAGACTGAAATGTAACAGAAGAGACTACATAGAGACCATAGTTCTTCATCTAGCCTTAAAGAACTGTGCAAACAGTGCTAATTCCCTATATAAAGTCTCCCCTTCTGCCTACTAACAGAATGCCAGGGTTATTAAAGGTAGGACATTAATAGTTTTTTACAAGCACACAACTACTCAAACTCTTCTGCAGCCTTGAATGACCACGTAATCTAGTTCTAGGCACTGAGGTGCCAAAGAGAGTCTATTGCATGAGACTTCTAAGAAAGCTACTGTTTTCCTAGTAAAAAGGGTCAGACTGCTTTGGCAAGTATGTGTTTTGCCTGTCCTTCCTCTTCTTTCCCGTGTCAAGCACAGGCTAATGCCTGAAGGTGCAATAGCCATCTTATAACAAAAGGGAAAAAATATATGCTGAAGATACCTATGTAGGAAAATAGTCTGGTTTCTGGACTGCTTACCAGCTCTGCACTGCTTACCCCTAGAGGCCGTGGTACATTAAATAATAAACTCTTATTTAAGCCAGTCTTTGTCAAATTTCTGTTACACACAGCTGAATACATTTCAGACTGATGAGAATGTTTGAGTTTGAAGTTAAAAAAAGTGAAGGAAAAAAAGCATCAAGCCACAGTGACATCAACGATATGAACACACAAGTTAGGATCAGAATGGATGTTACTGTCTGAGTACAGTGTAGAGACTGAAGGCCCCTAGAATTAAGGAATTAAGTTTGTATTGACTCTACTTTTTTTTTTTTTTAAGCGGTACGCGGGCCTCTCATTTTTGTGGCCTCTCCCGTTGCGGAGCACAGGCTCCGGACGCGCAGGCTCAGCGGCCATGGCTTACGGGCCCAGCCGCTCCGCGGCATGTGGGATCCTCCCGGACCGGGGCACGAACCCCTGTCCCCTGCATCGGCAGGCGGACTCTCAACCACTGCGCCACCAGGGAAGCCCTCAACTACTTTTAAATATATAAGTTGCCTTAACTGTTTAAGGAAAGTATTTTTAACGCTTTTCCTTGTCATCATCTATGAATTAACAAAAAACTTGTCATTCTTCTGTCCATTTTTCTTAAATGAAGGCAGAATTCCATAGGTACCTATATTTAAATATATCCAATGTCCATCAGTCAATGGTAGACTTCTTCGGGCTTTCCCCGTTATTTAAAGACCTTGGGCTTCCCTGGTGGCGCAGTGGTAGAGAATCCGCCTGCCGATGCAGGGGACGCGGGTTCGTGCCCCGGTCCGGGAAGATCCCACATGCCGCGGAGCGGCTGGGCCCGTGAGCCACGGCCGCTGAGCCTGCGCGTCCGGAGCCTGTGCTCCGCAACGGGAGAGGCCACAACAGTGAGAGGCCCGCGTACCGCACAAAAAAAAAAAAAAAAAAAAAAAAAAGACCTTAAACTATCATCAAGGATAAGCCATTGCAGTAATTTTGCATGTCTTTCCCACAGGTTAACACCACAGAAAATGCTTTATTCAGACAAAAATTAGTCACCTGAACTAATTTTTGTTTGGATATCGTTTGTCAGCATTACGATGGAGGGCCAATTCCTGTAAAGGATTGACATCCAGCATTATTTCAAAGAAATCATATTTTTTTAAGTATGATATCATCGCTTGTTTTCTTAGCTACAATACAGTAATCTGTGATTTAAAATAAGGAAAAAGAAAATTCTCAAAATAGTAAAGTATATAATGCAGTGAGTATAGCTTAATTGTGTTTGAACTGAAAGATAGCAATCTCTTTAAGAGGAGGAAAGCTTAAAATCATGCAGTTTAATAAAAGTAGTCAGTATTCAGTTTGTCTCTGGTGAGAAGGCGCTAGTAGAGTTTCATGTAGGGAAGAATGGTAGTCACTGAGATACCTCATTCTTCTGGTCCCCTTGGGGGAAGTGAAAGAATGAATGGGTGCGGCTACACACTGAAGAACATTTACTCTGCTTTTATGGCTGAAATCAGTGTATCCTAAATCTCACAGCATGTTTTCAACTAGGCTATAAATTATAAAATTAGATTATGGTTTTAAAAGTACCTGCTGAAATAATTGATGACACTTGAATTTTATTATGAATAAGTTTATTACCATAAGAAATTATGTTGAAAATGTCACTTTAGGGATTGAAAAAATCTTTGACTGATGAGTTCTATTATGTATTCAGTACATGATAATCCATAATATGATGAAATCCCTTGCAACCAGGGTCCTTATACTTCTCACAAAACGTAGAATTGCCAGCTGGTGGGTTGAGAGAAGGGGGTACACAACTAAGAAGAAAGAATAATCAAAAGACCACCCTGAATCAATTGCTTCCTTACCACAAGGGGGTAAAATATTTCCTAGGAAAAAGGGATAAATTATATAATCACTAAATATTTCCATGCCATCTATAAGTTTTTTTTTCCAGGAAAGTTTTGAACCAATTATTAAACGATATGCAATGAAATGCATATGTCACTTTAAAGATTCTTATGCATATCTTTCACTCATCATTTATAGGTCAGGAAGAATTACCCTGTCTGGCAGGTAACTGACTTAAGTTTGGCAGAAGAACAGCTTCTCTATAGCTATAACTTAATCTGTAGAGATCCTTTTGGAGTTGCCCTCTCTGTTTAGAAACTTGCTACAAGATGACAGATGGGTAGTGGTGCCACAGAACAACCTGAACTACAGGCATCATCATAACTGGTAAAAGCTGCTTCAGTAATACTGAAAATAAGAAGTTACCCCTTGCAGCATCTGCTAATGGGCTTCTCTCATATTTTTTAACAAAAATCTGACATTTGGCATAATTATTCAGCAAGAATCATGGAGTCTTTGACCTTCTTATGTATGTATTTAGTTTTTCCAAATTTCCCTGCTTGGAAGAATTACTATGTTTGCCTTTAGAACCATCTGATCTGGGATGTGGGAAGCTAATGGAGCACTGAATTTTATATACCAAGTTATGGGAAAGAAAGTATTTTTGTGCCCTGCACTGAAATGCCATCTTACTGGCTTCTTCATAAGGCAGCCCAGCTGACGGAGGCATAATATTCCGTGGCCTTGAAAGAGTTATTCTGGGAAGTGAATGCTAAAGTTAACTCAGAGAATTGCCATTCTGTCTTCCCACAGTGAAAAATGAAATGGATCAAAGCATCTATAAAGCAAAAACCAAAGTGATTATTCATTTCTTTCCTTGTTTAAGAAACACGCCGTTACACTACTGCTGCAGTTCTCTCCTCCAACCCTGATGCCAGTAATTGCACATTCAAATTGACCACACAGAGTCTGACCCAGAGCTATACCCAAAGAGCAACCACATCCAAGACACAGAAGGAAAGCCAAAAATAATGAAAGCCTCTGTATCTGAAAAGATTCTTATTTAAGATCTCAGGTGAGCCTATAGAATTGTGGACCAAGCAATCAGACATCAATCAGAAATGCAGTTTCTTTTCATTTGCCTTGTATTTCTTGAAGTCCTACCAAGAAGTGCCCCAGCAGAGAGCAAACAGAGATGACTGCTGCAACAGCATCTCTGCTTCCACAGGAAAACTTTCTTTTAGGTAAACAGTCTTCAATTCCTATGTAGATTTTACTGTGTGTGGATATGTATTAGGGCTAAAACCAAAAGGCAAATCAATGATTAGAGATTATTTCTGAAGGTGGAGAGATGTCATTAATCTTATTTGTACCTAATTTAATAACATATTAATTAGATTAGCCGTTTGGTGCTGGTGTGAGATATAGCACCTGTATACCTGTAGGGTTCTTTGGTTACAAGCAATACAACTGCATCAGGCTAACATTAGGATAAGGGACTTTGTTGAAAGGATATCCAAGGCTTGCAGAATTGTTGGAAGGCTGTACATTAGACTTGGAAATGGGCAAAAGAAGCAAGTCATCTTTGGAAATTCAGAGGCAGCAACATTAACAATGGTGTCACAAAATTAAAAAACAACAACAACAATAACTGGGCAGACTACCATTACTAGGAGTGGACAAAACTAACTGGATTCTTTTTGTTTCTCCGCACAGTGTATAAATTCCAGGGAGGGAGCATCTGATTGGATTAGTTTGGGTTCCACACCTGCCGTCTGGCTAGGAGAGGGCAAGACTCCTAATTACAGTCCATCAGACTATATCCAATGGGAAAGAATTAATACCCAAATGAAATTCAAGTTGCCATTAAAAAGGAGAATTAGATGCTGAAAGCCAAAAAGCAATAGATATTCACTACAGCTACCATTTATTCAGTGTGTATGGTTTATCAGTCATTGTATTTCGCCTTGTAACAGGTCTCGTAGTCAGTTACTATTCTACAGGTAAGAAAACTTAAGTTTTGAGAAAGGTTAGGTAATTTGTCTCAGGTGATACCACTAGAAAATGGCAGAATTGGTACTCCAGAGGAATACTTCCGACCACCAGACTCCGTGCTCCCTGTAGACAGATCTGTGTATTACCAATGGTGAGAGTACTTACTGAGCCTGTGTCTCAGGGGTAAAAGACAAGCAAAAAAGATATTTAGCAAATGCTATATATAAGTATATTAAATCTACCTGTAGTTCTGTACAATGTAGAGGTGCTTTATTAGAATCAAACTTTGGGAATAAATGTTATGTAAACGCACAATGCATGTATCTGCAAATGACTTTTTTTCTCTGATGGAAATTCAAGGTTTAGCTTCTTAATATAATGAAGGGTTTGAAGTTATCAGCAAATAACGGTCTTGAGCCTGCAGATCAAGCTTTATAAATAGGCTTGATTTGTAAGGAAGAGATTAAGGGAAGTAAAAAGTATCCAGTGTTCTCCACTTATACAGTGACAGCCATCTGGGCCAGAAAAAATTGCATAAGATGGAATGAACTACTAGACCCGTTTTTACTGGTAGCCTTCTTTTTGACCCTTGCAAAGTCCCTTTCCTTCTCTTTCGCCACCTGTAATGAAGTGAAGCCAGTAATCCCCCTAATTCCAAGAATGAAGTGAGATGGTGAGTGTACTACACTTGGTGACCTCTAAACCAGGATTTCTCAGCGTTGGCACTATTGGCATTTTGGTCCTGATAATTCATTGTTGTTGGGGGTAGCACAGCCATTGGGTGTTTAGCAGCATCCCTGGCCTCTACCTAGTAGATGCAGTAGCACCCTCGTTGTGGCACCAAAACCACTGTCTCCAAAAGCACTACTAATTTTCTCAATGACATTCTTCTGTTTACTAAAACAAGTACCCTAAAGTCATAAAGATATTTTTCCAAGGGACTTATAAAAATTATTTTGCATGTTTTTCCTTTGTCTTCCTCCTACCACTTTTCTGAATTTATCTTTGGGAGCAAAAAAAGTGCTTACCACTGAGCAGGATGGTCTTCCTGGTCTCCCCCAGCTCTAGGATTTTATGTCTTTGTGCCATTTCCAGATCTAATAATCAGCCAATACAGTGTAGCCTTACCAGTTTGTCTTAAGTCATATGTCCCCCAAAGGCAACTTTGAGATTGAGATTTGTGTGCAGGAAATTAGAGAATTCCTTTAGGACCAGCTTCTATGTGGGGAGAAGGAAGTAGGTTTGGGCAAAGGGAGGAGTTGCAATGCAGTTACATAAGGGCTTCAGCTAATCCCATAGAGCCCTGGAACTGGGCTGGCCCTGTACAGTTGAATCACCTTGAGGCAAGGTTTATACCCCTGCAAAGAGCAGTCATTGAATATGGGAGGCTCTCAGAGAGAGGGCATGGCCTTGGTCAAGGTAGCAATTCCTGGAGAGGGATTCAGCTGAGCCCCACCAGCCACCAACACTCCCAGCAACTATGGGAATTAGTCCTGAAAGTAGACTCTGGGTGGTGTTCTACAGTCCATTCCTTTCACTACTCAAGTCTGTTTCCTTTACATAGGTTCTTGTAACAGTTCCTCCAGGATTCTGTTTGGTCTTCTGATTTTCTTTTGTGGGGAAACAAAACAGGAAAGTTGGCGGGATGAGCTGTACTTCCTACTGCTTTACCTGGTCTCGAGGCTACAAGTGGTTCTCATCCCCCTCCTCCACTCCTTTTTCTAGATTTCTCTACCCTTGGCTGAACTCTGCTGTTCTGGGGGCTTACCTGATGAGATAACCCAGATCCACAGTCATAAGACCGCTAGGCTCTGTTGCCATGTGTTTCTCAGGCTATGGCTGCTGAACTTGTCTATTTACAGGTAAAATGAGGCAAGGCAGTTCCAAGAATTGCCCTCCTGGATCACCTAGGTGTCAAACATAGTCTTACCTTACCCCATTGTGTAACAGCGCTGTCTCTTCTTGCTGATCAGGATCAATAACCCCTGCCTTCTTTCCTTGCTTCCAGTTTTTTGACCTGAGGAGCCCGAAGTGACCAGGTTGGCAGTACCAGCTTAAAGTTTAATGGGACTTACACTGTGTCCTTTGTTGGGATAACAACAGAAAATCAGGACCTCTAAAGCCTAGAGTTTGCTGGAATGGGAAGCACAAAGTCTCCAAGTCAATTATTAACAATGATGATAAGTAGGGCCACTTGCTGCCACCTCTTGGTTCTGGGAACTATGAATTCTACTTCCTGGGAACACAGCTCCTTATAATGTTTGTTGATCTAGGGTGTATTCTGTATCCTAGAGAATGGATTATAGGATATCATCTCTAAGGTGGAGTCTCAACTGTGCCTTCAGTAGATCATTCCATCACTATTAGGCCAGCAGCTTCTGGGTGGTGTAGTTTGTGACAGAACTTCTACTGTCAGCCATAGGTTGTGGCATTCCTACCATTGCTTTCTGTGTGCTTCCAAGAGCCACAGAAAGAGCAGTGTCTTAGTGTCATCTCATGTAGTCTTGCTAGGGTATTAAATCCTGTGAGAGAATGCTCTCATGTCAATAAACTCTCCCTTATCCAAACTTACATTCTTTCTCTTCTTGATCCAGCTCTGTCTCCCCCTACATCGTCTCCTGCCTCCTGCTGGTACATGTTGGCTGGGTCCTACAGGGCCTTTGTGATATAGTCCCTTTCTTTCCTTAGCAGGCACCTCACTTCCCAGGGTGGATTATGATGTAGTTCGATAGATGGCATTAGTCTGGGGGCCAGGTCTTGAAGACAAGAGGTGTAAATCTTAGTGGAAGGGTTGCAGGGGTGGAGGTGCGTGTGTCATCTTATAAGACGGAGGGCTATTTATTGCCTTCAAGCAACAAGAGAATACTAGTCTCTAGGTAGATGTATTGTGTAATATATATCACAGTTTAATAGAGCTTAGTTCTGGATCATGACATGAGTGACTTAACATGTTCTTTTACATCATTTTATTTTATTAAGTTCTCTTTAAAAAATAAGACTTTATAGGGCTTCCCTGGTGGCGCAGTGGTTGAGAGTCCGCCTGCCGATGCAGGGGACACGGGTTCGTGCCCCGGTCCGGGAGGATCCCACGTGCCGCGGAGCGGCTGGGCCCGTGAGCCATGGCCGCTGGGCCTGCACGTCCGGAGCCTGTGCTCCGCAATGGGAGCGGCCATGACAGTGAGAGGCCCGCGTACCACAAAAAAATAAATAAATAAAAAAAATAAGACTTTATAGATAATCGTCATATAATTAAACATACATGATATATAAAGAGCTATTTATAGGCTATACACAGTATAAAAAGTAACTAGGTATTATCCAAATGAAAATATTTGGATTGCTTTTCAAAACTGATAATTATGGGAACAAGAAAGGAAAAAAAGGAAGGCTCCAAAGCACCCAGTTACAGAACTTCTATTTCTTATACATAGACATTAATATAGTATTCTCTTGTTTCAAGGCTATTTTTAGTTCAAAATGTTTGGTGAAAGAGTATTATGTTCACTTAGCTGTAAAATCTATATGTCTTGATCAAAGAACTCTTCTTCTGTTTCTGGACTGGTAGTAGTTTTGCAAACTCTAGCAATGCATCAGTGCTCATTCTTGCACTTTTATTCCTTGAGAATACAGTTATAGCAGCAGGGAGTGTACCAGTGTAGAAGGGAGTATAGCCACCAAGCATGGAATCTTGAAGTCTGAGAGGGTGAAGAAGCTGGTTTTTAGGTAAGAAATGCAAATAAACCGTTTCTGTGAAAGCCTGTCATGCTTCTTCCAAACTGCCTCTCTTGTGAAGTCTACCTTAGGGCATGGGCTGGCGAGAAAGGCTCATGTCTAAAGCAGAATTCTTGATTTCTACCACCCATTCCCTGCCAGGTTTTCTCCTTCAGAAGTCTTTCGTACCTCAGTAAATGGCACAGTCACTCAAACCAAAATCCTGGAAGTCGTCCTTTTTCCACAACTCACATAGTCTTCCGACAAGACTGACAAACATACTCCAAAATAATACTGAATTCATCAACTTTTTTTTTTTTTTTTTTAAATTCATCAACTTTTTTTTTTTTTTTTTTTTAAATTCATCAACTTTTTACCACCTCTCCATTGCATCCTCTCTAGCCCAAGCTAATATCATCTTTGGGCAGGTCAAATATGCCTTAGAATATCTCCTCCGTCTCCACTACTATGTCATAAGACCAGGCCACCATCATCTTTACCAGGACTACTTGCTTCCGTTCTTATGTCCCCCCTTCTCCACTGCAGTGTATTGTCCATCCAGCGTCTCGTGATCTATCTTCTCAAAGCATATATCTGATCATCACGTTACCAAACTTGGCAAATCTTCCAGAGTTTTCCTAAAGACTATCTCTTAGCCATTTTAGCTAAAATCACACCACACGTTCCTCCCAGGAGCTGCCACGCCTTATTTTTTTCCCCTAGCACTTAACAGTAACTGAAACGATTTTACTGTTTTAAATGGTGTTGTCTGTTTCCCCCAAAGAATAATGATGCACTTTAAAAGAAAAAAAAGCCGTATGTTCCAATATGTACGCCAGTGCCCGGTATTTTGTAGGCATTCAGTAAATATTTGCTGGATAAATGAGAGTGGCGGTCACAGCAAGGACTGAGCCTGGGGCGATTCCTCTTACTGAAATCATTGTTCTATTCAGTAGGGTCTGAGAAAAACCTGTACTTATTTTGTTAACTTTGTTTTCTGAAGAGCCCCTTCACTGTGTCCGCATCTCATATGTCAGTTTTATGTTGAAGAAAAAAAAAAAAAAAGAATGGTACTGTGGTCCCTTGCTGTCATCTTATGCTGCTATCAGCCTTCTATCTCCACCTAACCATGAGCATTACTTGTCACTGGCAGATGAACATGATTTGCAGCCATGAGAAAATAATAAGAGGTTCTTAGTTCTAGGGAATTCCAAGATTTTTCATAATGTTTTCAATGAAATAAATTAACCTCTTTTCTTTCATTTTATGGAAATGGCTCTGAATGTCATTAAAAACACACATGTTTGTGACTAGATGGATTTCAGGACTTAACATCTTGTGTTAATCTTGTTTTTTAAATCCCACCCCCAACCACTTTTGCTTGGTTGGACCACCCATATTTGGGTTTCTATGATGCATTCTTTTACGAATAGGGCCTTTTTTCCCCCATTAGAGTCTCCTACCTTTATATACAAATGACTGGTTTCTGCTTGCAAGGGAAAAGATACTACACTGGGCAAGTTTATGCTCCCTCATCAATTTGAATTTCTTGTCAGATTTTTTTGTCCTTTTCCTAGTATGATTTCCTTAAATCAGTAGAAGTAATATTCCCTGTAGCTGTAGAATCTGAATTTCAAAGAGGAAGAGGTATAATCCAGGTTAGCAGCAGAGGGAATATGGATATGTCCCCTTAGAGAACTCAGAATTAATGCCACTTCCCTTCCCATTTCCTGCATTTCCTTTTTCAATGCCCTTGACTCTGTCAAGCAAGATGTATTTACTGAGGCCAGCTACCTGTCCAGCACTATAAAAGATACTGTGGGATAAAGCAGGGGTTTGCCAAACATGACTAATGGACCAAATTCAGCTTGCTGCCTATTTTTTAATAAAGTTTTATTGGAACACAGCTACATCCATTTGTTTGCCTATTATCTATGGCTACTTGTGTGCTACAAGGGCAGAGTTGAGTAATTGTGACTGAGACCATATGACCCAAAAAGCCTAAAATATATACTATCTGGACCCCTACAAAAAAGTTTGCCAACCCCTAGTATATAAAGCACTGGCTCCCATTCTCATAGAGTTTATGAATTAATTGGGCTGGTTGTTAACACATGGAGTAATTGGTGAATCGATAAATGACAAATTGTGTGATACTGAAAAGAATAGGCGCCACAGAATGTTTACTGGTTGGAAGATTAATCTGCAGGGAAGCGATTAGTTAAGCATGCCGAAGTACGGAAAGCTTCCTTATACTGCCTTTCCCCCGTTATTCTGTGCTTTGCTCTGTCGAGTCCCAGATATGCTATAAAATTAAAAGATATTCAAAACATCGTTGTCAAGGCTCTTCCAAGATGTGTCCTCCATAATCCCCCCAAAGAGATGCGTTGGAGAAATAGGACAGGATTCTTAAGACTGCAACATTGTTTAGAACCATGCCTGGCATATTATAGGTCCTCAGCTATGCTTGAATAAGTGAAAGAACCTGCAGATCTAAAGGAAAGAAAATTCTGTGCAAGCAATAGCGAATGTTATTGAATATTCAGAAAGTGCCACCTTAGAATGGTGTTTCTCAGCAGGAAAGCTCCTAGTTCTTTAAGAATTAAATGGTAGTGGGCATATAAACGAGCCTGACACATGGCATGTTATAAGTGCTTAATAAGTCTTTACTGTCATTATTTAGAGGAAATTGCGTATTTTCTTTCCGACATAGTACTAATTATACTGATATACATGAAAGTAAGAAAAGCATATAAATTAACCCTTGATTGTATCACCCTCTCAAGTATTAAGAAAACATTTGTACTTAGGAAGTACATAACAGAGTGATTCACAATAATGTAAAACTAGCTGTTTCATCAGTGTAGAAACAGTCTTTTTTGATTTGGTTATGCTGATTATCAATAGTAAGCCATTAATATCTTTTAAATATCAAGAGAAATTAACTACAGTAGATGAAACTGTATCTACTCAGCTGCTTCCCTTTATAAAAAAAAAAACATTTTATTTTAGTTTAATGTAAATTCTAAGAATACCACTCAATGAATTTTCACAAAGAGAGCACACCTGTTTAACCAGCACTTAAGTCAAGCAGAAAATTGCCAACATCTCAGACACCCCCCAACCCCAGCCTCCTTCCAATCACTACTACTCCACCAAAGGGAACCTTCTTCCATAGGAACGTACATTGTAAAGACTAATGGAGGGGATGTTAGCACATTCTTTTAATAAGTCCACAGACTCCTTTAGGCCTTTGAGAACAATCTGGCATTTTAAGAAGAGAATAGTTTTCTGACACTGAAGTATTTCATGCTAAACATGTCAAAGTGCTTTTTACATCATAAGTAATATGCTTTGACATGTTTAATATGAAAGCCTTCAGGGGCAGACAGTTATTTTCCCTTCTTAAAATAGAGAATGAGGCAGGGTTTAACTACATGAAAAAGTTCATGATTAAAAAAACAACAGCAGTAATCAATCTGTCGTGGCTTCACTAGAATGCCCATTAGTCAGTCATGCAAACTTCACTAGACATGGAGATGGGGAAAGTGAACTGGAATGAACCTCTGTTCTGCTCTTATCCCATGCATTCAGGTAATTTTATTTTTTTGTACTTTTCACTAATATCTGGATGGAATTCATATCTCTCCTTCCTTCCTCCTCTGTTTCAAAGGTCATGCTAATCGGCACTGACAATTAATTATGTGCTCTGAATAATGTATGAATATCCAAGAAAATCCTTTGAAAGATATCCAGTTTCCTATTTCTTAGAGTTATTTCCCCATCCTAATTTTTCTGTGTTTTACTTCATGTTATATGTTTTTAAATTACTTAAAACAAACAAACATAAACAGGAGGTCATCGCAATTCTTGTTCCCAAACGTTTAGTTTGGCATCTGATGCAAGGCCTCAACTGCAGGCTGGAACGCCAGAAGCCCGAGCTGAAGACAAGAATGGGGTGTGCAGGCGTGGTTTGAATTCAGGAAGAGTGTTTATATTTCCCCAAGGGCCTCATTAACAGGAGTCAAGCCCTAACTGCTACTACCAACACATTTTAACAGATTAACTTTTCTGATTTGTGAAGTAGAGTATCATCTTATATGTGTACATCTTTAAAAAAAAAACCTTCTCTTCCAACTGCCCTTTAAGCTACTACAGAAAGTTTAACAGTCAGTCCTTATCACATTGGAAAATGAGTTTTTTAAAAATATCCCATGGCACATATTCACCCAATAAAGTTTTATTTTTTGATATTTTCAAAATTAGAAACAACCTAAATGTCCATCCATAGGGGACTGGTTAAGTGAATTATGTTAAAATGGAATACCGTGTGTCTACTAAAAAGAATGATATTTATCTACATTTGTTGATATGGTTGTCAAACCTCCTGAATCATATGATCCTGTATATTTAAATATACTGTGTGTATGTTGTATTTGCAAACTATATTTTAATAAATAAAAGGAAAATGTGATCAATGATCTCTAGGAGGTGGGCTGGGAGAGATTTTGCTTCCTGCCATATAATCCTTTGTTTAAATATATGATATATCTTAGTTTTAAAAAGAGAAAACCAGTTTAAATAGACCATTGTATTGTTTTGTGTCTATTTCTTATATGTCCCATTTCAACCCTTTTTCTTTACATTTAAAAAGTATATTCAGAGTCCTCTCCAGAGCTTTGGCTAAAACAGCATACAGGTTTGACTTAAGCGTCCTAGACAGAGAAGGCCAGAGTTTTGGTTTCCCATTTAAGCCATGCCGCACTTAGAGGGAGAGGCTGACCAATGAAGTCAGTGCCAAAACTGACAGTGGTACTGGGGTCGGGGAGAGTTCTCTAGCTCAGTTTCCTACTCATTCATCTGGGTGTGTTTTGTGGCTTTAATAGGATTAGAGAAACATTTGCATTGAGGCTTCAGGAGGATTTTCATGCTGCTCAACTCACAGAGCAATATAAACCCACAGGATTAAGAATGGGGTTTCTGTGAAGTGAGTAGGGTAAGAAGAGTACATGCATCTGGTTCCCTCCTTGTTTCCTACTTGCTAAGGAAGGCACTCCAAGATGGTGGGGACAGAAACGTATGTGTACACAAGGGCATAGTTTTCAAGGAGACATGGTATGATGTGTTTTTTAAGGAAGTTGTTACAACTGTTTAAGAAGAAAGGCAAGTCCAACTGCAGGTGGTTTGTTGAAAATGAGACCAATAGAGAAAATGACGTGTCTCTCAAATATGTTATCCCATCATTGTTTGCTTAATCTTCCGTATTTATTATTTCTCGACCTTGATTTTTCCTACATTCTGAGTCCCATAAATATTGAAGTTATTCTTCCTGACTACAGTTCAGAGACCGATATTACCTCTTGTAATTTAGGTGAATACTGACTTGCTCCAGCAGTCATCTGAACTGGAGGTAGAAGTAACACCCTCAAGAAACTGAGAATGCTAAAAAATAGCATCCAGTTAGGATCTGTGGTGGGTTGTACTCTCCTAAGAAGGCCACAGCAGTGTTTCCCGACCAGCATTCTCTTGCCACGCCCTGTCGGTCAGCAGAGTCTGTTTCTCCTCCCCTGAGTCTGGGGCCGAACGTTTTGAATGCCCCAACAGATAGAATGTGATGGATATGACACCGCGTGATTTCGAGGCTGGATCCTAATAGGCAATAAGGCTTCCCCCTATCTCTTTTTCTCTCTTGAGACACTCACTCGTGAAATCTGACCACCAGGCAATGACAAAATTGAAAGTAGCCTGTGTGGGGGGACAGGCATCAACCATCAGCTATGAGAGTGAATGAGTCCTGAGATGATTCTAGCTCCTAGCCTTCAAGTCTTCCAACTGAGGGCCCAAACATCGTGGAGCAAAGATAGGCTGCCACAGCTGCACCGTATGCCAGTTCCTAACCCACCAAATATGTGATCATAATAAATGGTTGTTTCACACCACAGAGTTTGGGGGTAATTTGTTTTGCAGCCATAGTGACTGGTACAGGGCCACTTCTCCTCCACACAGAGATGGATAAGGAAGTATCTGCAGACAAGGGCAAAGTTCTTTTTGAGGGAAAATTTGTATCTCTACAGTGTGGCCTAGATTCAAATAGTACTTTTTTTTTTTTTTTTTTTTTTTTTTTTTTTGCGGTACGCGGGCCTCTCACTGTTGTGGCCTCTCCCGTTGCGGAGCACAGGCTCCGGACGCGCAGGCTCAGCGGCCATGGCTCACGGGCTTAGTTGCTCCGCGGCATGTGGAATCCTCCCGGACCAGGGCACGAACCCGTGTCTCCTGCACCGGCAGGCGGATTCTCAACCACTGCGCCACCAGGGAAGCCCTCAAATAGTACTTTTTAAAAGATACAAGTAGCTAATATTTTATTTGAGATGCACAGAGAATAGTGATGAGAGAATTGGTTATTAAAATCTACTGAAGCAAGCAGAGCTTATGCATCCAGAGACCACTGAAAGGAGTCTCCTTAGATCCAACTAAGCACTCCTTGAGGTTCCAGGACGTTTTAGGACTTAGAATGTTATCTGCGCTAATGGATCATTCCAAAATACTGTCTTTTCAGAGAGATTTCAATATGTCATTAATTAGTTCTTCTGGTTTTAGAAGCACAGAATTAGCAGTGTCGTCAAAAATTTAGGCTGGAACATTCACTGTATTAACAGATCTAACAAAGTTTAGAAAATGAGTAATTCCCAATAACAGTTCCCAATTTTCAGTGATAGAAATTAAGAAACTTGACAATTTGTTCATTTTATTGTTTTGTTATGATTTTCAAAATGTATATAATTTTCAAGTAATTTTATAAATTATCGTTACTAATTCTTTTACTCCCCCATTTGTCCTGATTATATCTATGTACCATAAAAATAAAGGCACTCAGTTATCAATCATTTTAAATGCAAACCTCTATTTCATGTGATATTGTATTAATAGATTAGGTAAATTTAAAGAATACCATCACTAGTGTACTGAGTATTTTATAAAATAATTTGCAGGCTTTTAAAATCATTTAAAATAATTTGTATATCTTTTTGAAGGTAAATATACCATTTGACTCTTTAAAATTTTGAAAATGTATTACGGTATTTTTTCTAAAGTACAGTTACTAAAATAAATTAGTAATTATCTTTTCTCTTTTTGTTCTTTATTCAGTAGATTCAGCAAACATTTAGTCAGCCCCTGTGATGTGCCAGGTCCTGTTTTAGACCTTGGAGATACAGAAGTAAATACATCAGAATCCCCATTTTCCTTAGGGCTTTCTAGGGAGCTTAACATTTTAGCGGGGTATGGGACTGACAATAAACAAATGTATGAAATTTGGGGATGATAAATGCCATGAGAAAGGATCAGTAGTTAGTGATGCAAATGAAGAGTAGGGGTGCTATTGGGCTTCCCTGGTGGCGCAGTGGTTGAGAGTCTGCCTGCCGATGCAGGAGACGCGGGTTCGTGCCCCGGGCCGGGAAGATCCCACTTGCCGCGGAGCCTGCGCGTCCGGAGCCTGTGCTCCGCAACGGGAGAGGCCACAGCAATGAGAGGCCCGCGTACCGCAAAAAAAAAAAAAAAAAAAAAGTAGGGGTGCTGTTTGACAGCTGTCCTCAGTGATGAACTGAGCTGGCATTTAAGAAGAGATGTGAATGTACAGAACGATCAAGTCATGCAGCTATCTAGAAGAAGGACATTCCAGATAGAACACCATGTGCAATGGGCGGATGTAGAAAGAGTGCTTGTTGTATTTGAGAAAAAGGACAAGGAAGACAGGATGGCTGAAGCAAAGTGAGCAATGGGAAGACTGTTCGCAAGTGAAGTTCTAAAAGTTTTCCCAAAAGGAAAGTGAAAAAAATGATTTACATCGAGGGGTGACTATATCAAATGCTATCATGGACTTATAATTGAGCAGTCCTTAATTAATGTCATCTCTGATGATCTCACAGTGAAGGGACTTCAGAAATTATAATTTAATCTCTGAAAAGGCTCAGTGGATTTATGATCATAGCAAGTCTTTTTAATTTTTAAATATATACATTTCAGAGAAGTAAATGGAATGATCACTATTGAGTTTTAAGCATAAGATATATTACTAGGATAAAAATGGTAGGGAACGCTGGATGAATATAAAAGTTTAAAGAAAGAGAGGAACAAATTGGCTTCTTTCTCTTGTTAATAGGCATTTATCTTTCCTCCATGTCTTTTCATGATTTGATAGCTCATTTCTTTTTCGTGCTGAATAATATTCCATTGCCTGAATGTACTACCGTTTATCCATTCACCTATTGGAGGACATCTTAGTTGCTTCCAAGTTTTGGCAATTATGAAGAAAGCTGCTATAAACATCCATGTTCCGGTTTTTGTGTGGACATAAATTTTCAACTCCTTTGCGTAAATACCAAGGAGCACAGTTGCTGGACCATATGAGAAGAGTATGTTTAGTTTTGTAAGAAAGCACCAAATTGCCTTCCAAAGTGGCTGTACCATTTTTCATTCCCACCAGCAATGAATAAGAGTTGCTCCATATCCTCACCACCATTTGGTGATGTCAGTTTTCCAGATTTGGGTCATTCTAATAAGTGTGTAGTGGTATCTCATTTCAGTGTGCGTTTCTCTGATGATACATGATGTGCAGCATCTTTTCATATGTTTATTTGCCATCTAGTTATCTGCTTTGGTGAGGTGTCTGCTAAGGTCTTTGACCCATTTTTTTAATCAGGTTATTTTCTTATTGTTGATTTTTTAAAAAATTTTATTTATTTATTTTTGGCTGTGTTGGGTCTTCGTTTCTGTGCAAGGGCTTTCTCTAGTTGTGGCGAGCAGGGACCGCTCTTCATCGCAGCGCGCGGGCCTCTCACTGTCGCGGCCTCTCTTGTTGCGGAGCACAGGCTCCAGATGTGCAGGCTCAGTAGTTGTGGCTCATGGGCCTAGTTGCTCAGCGGCATGTGGGATCTTCCCAGACCAGGGCTCGAACCCGTGTCCCCTGCATTGGCAGGCAGATTCTCAACCACTGTGCCACCAGGGAAGCCCCCTTATTGTTGATTTTTAAGAATTCATTGTATATTTGAATTATAGGCTTTTATCAGATACGTGTTTTGAAATATTTTCTCCCAGTCTGTGACTTGTCTTCTCATCCTCTTGATACTGTCTTTCACAGGACAGAAATCATTAATTTTAATGAATTATAGCTTATCAATTATTGCATGGATTGTGTCTTCATTATTGTTTATAAAAAGTCATCACCATACCCAAGGTCATTTAGGTTTTCTCCTATGTTGTCACCTAGGAGTTTCATAGTTTTGCAATATACTTTTAGGTCTGTGATCCATTTTGAGTTAAGTTTTATGAAGGGAAAGTTTTGTGAAGGGAATAAGATCTATATCTAGATTCTTTTTTTTTTTTGCCCTTTGATGTCCAGTTCTTCCAGCAGCATTTGTTGAAAAGACAGTCTTTTCTCAATTGTATTGTCTTTGCTCATTTGTCAGAGATCAGTTGATATATTTATGGGGGTCTATTTCTGGACTCTCTATTCTGATCATTGATCTATTTGTCTATTCTTTCATCAGTACCACACTGTCTTGATTACTGTAGCTTTATAGTAAGTCTTGAAGTCTGGTAGCATCAGTCCTCCAATGTTGTTCTTCTCCTTCAATATTGAGTTGGCTCTCTTGGGTCTTTTGCCTCTCCATATAAACTTTAGAATCAGTTTACTGACATGCACAAAATAACTTGCTGGGATTTTGATTGGGATTGCGTTGAATCTATAGAGTAAGTTAGAAAGAACTGACATCTTGACAGTGTTGAGCTTATCCATGAACATGCAGTGTCTATCCTATTTAGTTCTTTGATTTTTATCCATCAGTTTTATAGTCATCCTCATATTGATCTTGTACATATTTGTTACATCTATACCTAAGTATTTCATTGTGTTTAATTTAAAATTCTACTTGTTCATTATTATATTATATAATAATGTAATTATTGCATTACATTATAATTATAATAATATGGTTATTATGTAATTATATATATTATATAGGAAAGAAATTGACTTTTGTATATTAACCTTATATCCTGCAAACTTGCAATAATTGCTCACTAGTTCCAAGAATTCTTGTCAATTCTGTAAGATTTTCTAGAGTCAATCATGCCATCTTTATCATAAAACAAAGACAGTTTCATATCTTCCTTTCAAATCTGTATACCTTTTATTTCCTTTTCTTGTCTTACTGCATTAGCAAGGACTTCTAGCATGATGATGAAAGGAGTGGCTAAGAGGGGACATCCTTGCCTTGTACCTGATCTTAGTGGGAAAGCTTTGAGTTTACCACCTAAAGTATGATGTTAGCTCAAGGGTTTTTGTAGATAGTCTCTGTTAAGTTGAGAAAGTTCCCACCCTTCCTAGGCTACTGAGAGTTTTTATCATAAGAGTGTGTTGGATTTTGTCACACAATTTTCTGCATCTATTGATATGATCATGTGATTTTTCTTATTTAGCTTGTTGATGTGATGATTACATAATTAATTTTTGAATGTTGAACTAGCCTTGCATACTTGGGATAAAGCCCACTTGGTCACTGTATGTAATTCTTTTTATATTTTGGGGGGTTTGATTTGCTAATATTTTGTCGAGGATTTTTTCATCTACATTCATGAGAGATGTCTGTAGTTTTCTCTTCATGGCTTTGGTTTTGGTATTAGGGTAATGCTTGCCTCATAGAATAAGTTAGGAAGTATTCCCTCGGCTTCTTTCCTCTGATTCCATATAGCTTTTGACTGCTAAAGTTTCACAGAAAAATAGACAGGACCAACCTCTGTTCAGAGAATATGACTAGATTTTTAGTTTATCATACTTAACATTTAACAGATTTTTAATATATATGGTTATATTCAGAGTCACTATATTAGCATTTCCTAAAGAATTTAAACTCCGTCGTGTCTTTTATTTTAGAGAAATCTGGGCATACATCAGCAAAACTATCATTTTTCATCCAAGCATAGTGATACCTATGTAGTAAATGAGGTGGTAAGTCATTTGGATAGGTCATACCCATGGAATTTCTATATGATAATAGTCTGCATTTGTTTTACCACACACCATTTAGATTACTTGATCCTTCTGTTCCCTTGCATAATGTCATTTGTTTACATTAAAACACAAGAAGAAAGAGTTTCAGTGTATTGGCTGGATTTGTTCACATTAAAACACAAAAAGAAAACGTTTCAATGCATTGGCTGTCTTGCCTTAATTAAGTGGATCCTCAGACAGTGCACTGTAGTGGAGAAAGAGCAGATGTCTTGGGACTGTGTTGCTACTTTATATGGTATTTCAGGAGTATCTCAAATGCAGTGTGCACTTATGGATAACTTTTTTTAAAAATAAAATTATCCCCCCACCTTCAATAATCTTACTTCCCAGTTCCAGTGCATTTGTAATGCTTGGTGAAGATGGGTTACACTTAAGTTACTTTGCCAGATATTTTTCTGAACCTTTCTCACCTGTAAATGTAAATATATAAATATAAATATAGGTGATGGGAATTTTTGTTAATTGAGATGGTTATTTCTGTAGGAATTCTAGTTTACAATCATTTGCTTATCTTGTATGTATAAAAAAGCAAATACAGAAGATCATTGTTACTTAGTTGACAAGAAAAGTAAATGATTGAAATAGAAACAGAAGTCATATAATACCTTTTATACCAGCCTTACAAATGCCTCTGGGCGCTGTAAACCATCAGTTTATGAAATTTCTATCCAAAATGCCACCAATTCTGCTTTGCAAATTCCCTACAGATTTTCAAAGGAAGGAAGAGAAGATTCTTGGTCTTTTCTTGCTTTCCTTTGTTTACCATTACTGGATTGTCCCATTTTATGGGAAAGCCTTTTAACTTTAACATTGTAGCATAGCATAGGTACACTTTTCATCTTAGTGAGAGAAGTGTATAGTATATGATTAGGAGTGCGTGGTTTTGAATCAGATTTCCTGGATTAAAACTGAGCTTTGCTATTTATTAGATTCGTAAACTTGGGCAAGTACCTTAACCTTTCTTGGCCACACTTTGTTCATCTGTAAAATGGAGATTTAAATAGTCCCTACTTCACATAGGATTATTATGAGAACTAAGTGAGTTACCCCATGTAGCGTGCTTACATTACTTGGCACATAAAAAGTTCACTTTCGGTGTTAGCTATTAGTGCCGTTATTTTATTGAGCTCCCTAACTGTATAGTTGAGATCAGAATGTCTTTGGTTCTACTCACTGTCTTGAAGTATTTGTTAAATACGTTTTTGTTCCAGAAGTGGTTTGTGACAACTTAAAATATATGTATTATTAAATTTCATGGTGAATGGAAAATGAACACCAAATAATGAGTGTGGAGCTTATAGAGAGTCAATATAAATATATATTTATATTTATGCCACAATGTCCTGTCTACTTACCAGAGTTAAAATTGCTTGGAATTTCCTGGGGACAAAACTATCATATTTTATCCATAATATCATAATTTTTAAATTGATTAGGAACTTTATGTTTCTTTCCAGATATTATAAGTTAACTTGTTTGCCTAGGCAAAATTTCACTGCTATAGTTTTAAATCCATCCCCTTTATATGTTTTTTTTTTTAACATTTTTAGGTGTTTTTCACTCTTCTAGTTTGTGGATGAAATACTCTCTTTAGCAGAGAACAGGAGAAAAAATAAAAGAGGCACTTGCCAATGCAACTTGCATACATATATGTTCAGGTGATAGGCATAACTGATCATGATGATTATTTTTATTTTTTTACCATTCATATACTCTTAAGCCATTACAGGATATTTTATTCTATTAGTTGTTTTTCAGTGCCCAAATTAAAATTTCCAATTCAGTGGAAATTTCAATCTCACTGACAGCATTTTGAGCCTCAAGTAAATTTTTGTTTCTATTATAGTAGTAGACACAGTGTAAACTTGGTACCTTTATCACTGGGATTTTTATTTGCCTCCTAGTAACAGAAACTAGAAATAACAATGGCATAAGCAAGTCCAGAGGTAAGCAGTTGAAAGCTACGGAAGCTTAGCAAAATCATAAAAGACTCAGGATCCTTCTGACTTTGTACTTTCTTCATCTTTAGCACTGGCTTACATGATTAGCGCTATACAGTGACAGCCGGAGCGTCAGTAAACACATTTGTGATAGAGGAATAAGGAAAGATGCAAGAACCAAGAAGGGAAAAAAAATGCGGGACAGGCGTCTGTCCCACTTTTAAGGAGCTGTTTTGGAGTTCTTCCCCAATAACTTGTACTCACGTCTCTTTAGCTACCCCTGGCAGCAATAAGGGAATGCTACCTGGAGGATGTTCACATTTTTCCTAGGACTAAACTCTCATGTTATTAGTAAGAAAGGAAAGTGGGTATTGGAGAGAGAACTCTCAACCTTTGCCATAATCCCTGACTTCTCATATCTTCTGTTTGGAAGGTGTCCAGTGTTAAGTTTCTTCAGCATCTTCTCTTTGAGCAGGTGCTATTACCATTTTTAGGCAATAATATCCAAATATAGCTTTCTTAATTTAAACCAAACCTCCTTTACTTGCTTACAAGGAGGAAGGTTAGGGTTTTCCTACATTTCTCAATCCAGCTGGGATTTTAGGAGGACTGACAGGTGCTTTCCCACTTGGTTCACTCAGTAGGATAAATCTGTTTTAAAATGTGCCAGACAGATGGTATTGTGTTTTTTCCAGGCTTCAGTGATCAAGTACACACTGTAAAAATCCTGAATGATGAAGAAGAGCAGCCCTATTTAAAATGAGAGGAAAAAAGTCTATTCTCACTAACTTCCATTTGATTGAATGTTTCTTTGTTCCATTGGTTCTATTTTGAATGCTGAGGATTTCTTAATGGGAATCAGGTGTGCATCCCAGCTGCAGAGCAGCTCACCCTTGGGCACATAGCCCCTTCTCTCCGTAGTGGAAACGAAGATAAGCACAGATTCTCAAAGCCTCAGAGGTACCCCAAGGTGAGGTCTGTCCTACACAGTGACTTTATGAACATTTCCCCTTTCTTTCGTTATGGACCCAGAAAGAAGTAGTCAATTGTTTTTATATACACCCACTGAGGTTTACAGATTCTTTAAGGCATATGTGATGTATTTGATGTGCCAGTTTTTCTTTAAATGCTTCTGTTGCATTTTCAGGGAACCATTTGTATGTTAATACAACAGAAACCTTCCTGAACCTACCTTTTAGGAAGAGAAGATAATTACATGTTTTAAGGACGACATCTAGAGGGATTTGGGCATCTTGACAAGTTTTTGCACAAGTGTACACAGTGCAATAAACCCCTACATATTTATAGCAAAACAGTTACTGTGCCAAAGCCCCCAGCCATACCTGAAGTTCTTATCTGAGAAGGCACTGTACCGTTGTGGCTTAGAGAACAGCTTAGTGTCATACACACCTGGATTTGAATCCTGGCCCTACCACTTGGGCAAGTCATAACATCTCTAAGCCTTAGTGGCCTCATTCAGAGTTTCAGGAGAATAAAAATGAGATAATACACAGTAGAGGTTTTCCAGTGATGCCCTGCACTTACGTAATTTCCTTCCCTTGAGCCTGGGCTGGCCGAAGCAAAGTTGGCTTTGGGGAAGGTCATGGCCTCTGTCTTGGGCGCTGTCTTGCTCTCTTGGCGTGCTCTCATTCTCTCTTGGTTGCTTGCTTTGGGAGAGTCAGCTATCGCGTTATTAGGCACCCTTGTGGAGAAGCTCGCGTGAGCTCTGTTGGAAGTGGATGTTTTGAGGCCTGTCAACAGCCGCTCGGTGAGCTTGGAAGCAGCTTCTTCCCCTGCTGGACTTTGAGCTGACCGCAGCCCAGCCACAGCTTGATTGTAACCCCTCAGTGGAGGCCACGTGTGAGAGGCACTCAGGCTGCACCCAGTTTCCTGACCATCAATATTGGTTGTTTTTTGTTTTAAACCCCTAGGTTTGGGGTGATTTGTTACACAGTAATTGGTAACTAATACAGCACAATAAGGAGGTTCACCTGTGCATAGCAGGTAATAATAGTAACACTGTTCTCAATACAAGAGAAGCTCAGACTTGATCCAGGACTGTTAATTTTTCCCTGTAAATCAACTTCAATATATGTGTGCAGAGAGCTCAAAAATAAGCCTTGTGTACAGTTCTTTGCGTGCTTTTGTACATTGAAACATAAAAGGCAAAATATATCAGTTATCTGAGAATTTTAAGATAGCACAGGAAGACAAGAACCCAAGAGGTCATGTAATTCTTTCTCCTACTTCAAAATAAGGTGAAATTTAAATTGCTGAAAATCAAAACAAAAGAGTCCTACAGAGAGTAATTAGCAGATATTGTTCCTTGGATTGACACAAAAGAATTGCTAAAATCTTTAAAACTTGACTTGATGAAAATACAAGAGTTTGTGTTAGTTGTTCTTGAACAATTCGTTACTTAACAATATTTGTTTGGGATTTTTATATTATTTAATTTACAAAAGGCCATCCTACAGATTGCAATATTTGCACTAACCAAGGTCTTAAAAAAAATGTAGAACAAGGCTATTCATGGTTTGGGAGCATGTAACAAATTTTATTAAAAACTTTATGTGGAATGTCATATTAAAATCAGTTAGTCTGTCTTGCCAGAATCAATCCATTTTTTATTTGAGATAAATTCTTGCCATTGAACTCTAAAAAGTAGGATATGGAACTTATTAATAGGTAAATACAACCTTATGGATCAGAGCTCTAAGATGGGATTACTGTACAATTACTATTCTACTATACAATTTTAGTTACCTTTTCTTTTGTTCTAAAATTTTCCTAAATCTGTGGTTTTTAAAAATGTTTTGGAAATTGTCTGAATTAAGAGTAAAGCAGTTGTTACCAGAATCATATTCTTTTCGAATTTATTAAACCTCACATATGGAAGTTTATACTAGAAAGTCTAGTGTCTACATTCACTCACTACCACAGTGCATCCTTCTCTGGCCAACTGCTGTTGCTTAACTTATAAGATCGAATAAGATTGTATTCCAAGGTGGTATGCCTGCACATTAAGGTCTGGAATACATATTGGTTTATGCTGCCCAGATGATTTAGTGAAGAGCAAAAATGAGTATTCCCTTTTCCCAGTGGATTCTATGGTAGTTTGGGATAAAAAGGCAGAACTGCCCAAATATGTAGAACTTATTTTAGATGATTCAAAAACAGAGAATTGACTTACCCTAAGACATCTTAAAACAAAAACAAAACAAAGCAAAACTCACAGTTCTTTAGTTGTGGCCAATGGGGTTTAAGACTCTTTATACCCGCTTTTCATTTACTCTAAAAGAGCATCTGTAATTCATCTTGTGCTTGGTGGAAAGTTACACAACTTCTTTATATGTTGATATTTTTTAACTAAATAGTCAGATAGACTTGAAATATATTTCAAAGTTGAAAAAGTTTCTCAAAGAGAGTAGGAGATGTGAACTCCAGAGTGAGAGTCTTCATGGGACGTGATGGCCTGTGAATGTTTGGGTAAAGCGGTCAGGTCTACATTTTCAGAAGTTCAGGTCGAGGCATCTGGCACTGCCTTAGTTCAAGTCACTCTCCTGATCATACTGAATCTTTTAGAGTTAGAGTCATTCTAAACATGTATTTATATCACTATTATCCTCAAGTTGGTTCAAAGTCTCTTCCAACATGATTTACAATAATGACATAGTTATATTCCCAGAGAGGGGATGTGTTCTATCTCAACTTCAGCTTTATATACAATATATCCCTCTTGCAGTCAAATTTACTTCTCTGCAAATATAAAGAGTTATTTATTACTTATCTGAAAATATAAAGACTATTTTAAAAGAGAAACTCTTTATGGTTGGTATACCCGTAATAAGACAGATACTACAGAACTTCCATTAATGCTACAGTAATATTACAGATAAGTCTAAATTTTCTTAGGCTGAAATGCAGAATTTGAGGATACAGGATAAAGATAAAGACGGTGGTATTTAAAGCAAAAATGTTTAGATGTCACAATAAAAATAACCACCACTCAAGAATAACAATCATCTTCAAGTCTGTCAGTCCTTATTGTTCGTTCATAAAACAAACCAGCCCGTTATGAGTATGTATGCATATTAAGTTTTAAAATTGATCATAATCTACTTCCTTCGTGGCTACAGTGAGAGAAAGGATAGTTATAGCATCTCACCCAGAATGGTTGCCAGCACCTTTCTGGTGATAGTGCTGGTACTCCAGGGAGGAATCTTATCTGTCCATTGTCAAAGGTCCATCGTCAAAATGTGAGGGCACAGAATCTACTCGATACATAGTAGGGTTTATTAAGCAAAGATAAACTCAGGCTAGTACTTTTAAATGTATTTTGAAGAAGTATATTTTTTAAGTGTAGGAGGACATATTAGGTTTGTGAACTTGGTCTGTTCACAACTCAGTGTATCAGTTTTCCACAACTGTAAAATGTAGATGTTAGACTAAGCAGTCTCAAAATCTCTTACCAGTAAAATTCCATGATTATTTATTAAGGGGAACCTGAACCAGTGTAATATTCTCCCTATATATACAGTTTGTTTTTAGTCTAGGGGAGTTCTCAAGAAAAATTGATCTGTGGTGTATTTTCCAAAGAATGCTTTACACACACACAATCCCAAGGTTTAAAAGCTTGAGAAACACTACCTATGCTATAGCCATTTTGGCAAGTCACAATGCTTATTATTAGCACAAAAGCTATATAAAAGTACGAAAGAAAGCTTTTTTATCCCGTGTTTCCGAAATTCCCTCCAGTTCATCGTAACTCAATAAATGGCACCATCTTTCTAAGAATCACCTTTTACTTCTCTTTTCCTTTCATCCATACTTCTAATCCATCAGCAACTCAAGTTGGTCCTATCTAAAAATATATTTTAAACCTGACCTGCTGTTTAAGCCTCAACTGCCAACAACAGTCTGATTAACTTTATATTTTCCGCAGACCAAAAGTCTCCTAGGTGGGTTTTCTTCTTCTGCTCTTGCCCCCCCAAAAATCTCTTGTCCCCAGTACAAGTGTGATTGTAATCGTTGTTGTGGCCGTGCTGCATGGCTTGCAGGATCTCAGTGCCCCAGCCAGGGACTGAACCCAGGCCACGGTGGTGAGAGCGCTGAGTCCTAGCCGCGAGGCCACCAGAGAACTCCCTACAAGTGTGATATTTTTCCAACACAGAGTATGGTCACACTCTTGCTCAAGACTCTCCAGAGTCTTCCGATGACTTACAGTGCCCTTCCTGCTCTGGCCACTGTCTACTTCTCTGATCTGCTCTCCTACCAGTACCCCCCTCACCTTGCTCGTTTTGTGCCTGACTTCTTTATTTCTTTCCAGTCCTTATTCAAGCCAAGTCTGAACCCACATTTTGGACTTCCCTCTTGTGGTTTCATCTGCCTTGTAACTTTCTTTCCTGATGCTTTTGCATGGTTGGTTTTCTCTAATCATCCCACCCAAAAGATGTCCCCTCTGTCCCTGTCAAATCCTTTACCCTACTTTGTTAATTTTTATAATACTGATCTCTACCTGAAGAATATTAATTTGTCTCCTCAAATTAAAATATAAACTAAAGTAAACTGTAAAGTATATAAGAGCAGAGAATTGTTTTCTTCACCACTGTATTTCTCTAGTTCCTGAAACAGTGCCTGGCACATAGTAGGTACTGAATAAATACTGAATAAATGAGTGAATGAAAGAATATATGAATACTCCTAAACTCCACTAAATTCAGACCTCCTTTCTCAGTGTCACTAAACGGTCTTTGTTCCTGCTAATCTGCTTTCCTAGAATTTCTTCCACATCTTGCTCTTCTTTAAGAAGACACTCTTGGTACTCTGTTCCAGTCCTCTGCAAATCCTGCTCAACCTCTGTGACGTTTTCTCTGCTACATTCTCCCACAATGATCTCTCCCCCATTCTGACCTTCCACTGGACTCGGTCTTTACTGTATATATCATCACATAATTGTTCTTTAATGGCTGTGTATGTCTCTTCAAAAAGATTATACACTTCTTTAGGACAAGGCCACTATATGTATACATTTTGGGGGCTCAGAGCAATAATGCACAAATAGTGGCAGTCTTAACTTTGTCACTGGTCAGCTGATTGACCAATGAATCAATGGATTGGCTCAATCTCAAGCATGTAAATGAAACAGCTTGAGGATATGTGTGTATGTGTGGGGGGTGCATATAAAGTCAGAAAAATAAAGGCATTCATACCCGAGCAGCACTGTTAAAAGCGCAGTGTTGCAATAAAAACTGAAGAACTATTTCACTTCTTATCAGAAGGTAAATAGTCCTTCTTACCCAATGTGACGACATCAACTGGGAAATCTGCCTTAGTAATTACAGTTCCGGATCATCATACTTGACCTTTCTTCAATGCCCACAAAAGAGCTTGTTAGTGAATGTGAAAATGGAATCCATTAAACATATTACTAAACATAAAACATACGTTTATGAGTAATTTTCTATCAGTGGATTTGCTGGTTATCTCTTTTTAAGCATAAGTTTAAAATATGTAGGACGGCAGGTTGGAAAAGTAACAGTGATAAAGGTAGGCCTAATATTTTCACATCTTCTGGTATATCTTATTGGTGAAAGCCCAGAAGATATTGAAATCACAATTAGTACTATGTATTTAATATTTAATATATTAATTATATATATACATATATTTTACATACATATATATATTCAAAAACAACCTATCTGATTTTCTGGGATGTAAACAGTTTTCTTAACAGTCCCATTAAAATAAGCCTTTTTTTTTTTTTGTAGCTGAATTTGAATTTTGCTCTCTTGACCAGTATGAGTTCACCATGCATCATATTGTGTTTTGGTGATAGGAAATAAAAGCTAAGGTCTAGAGATGTTTTTCTTTTTCTTTTGCTTTGGCATGAAATACTAATGGAAAGGTAAATCTAATACAGGAAATTATTGGAAAGTCATGTCTTCTTTTTACCCCCTAAGCTTAATATTAACTTTTAATAAGTAGTATGTATGCTTCTAAATGGTTTTCAGCAGTATGCTAGCAAACTGAAGAGATGACAAAGAGGGAAAAAAAGATTCATAAAGCCCAGGTGTCTGTTTCAGAAGCCTCAGAATTTCCAGTTTTTTTTTCCAGGTATCTGAAAGAGCTGAACAGCAGCTGAAGCAACAGTAAACAGAAGGGAAAACAAAGCTGTTAGAGCTACACTGTCACGAAGAGATTGTAAATCCTGCGGCCAGTGTTTGCTGCCACTACTCCAGACATAACATTGTCAGCGTGAAGTCACAGAATACAAATCTCTGGTTCACTTTGAGATGAAAGCCACAAAAACAGAACTAAGTCCCACTCTTCAAGGGTGCAAAAAGAATATTTTGCCAAAATTCTTCTTGCCTCAATAAAGGATAATGAGGTCATGCCTAATTAAACTGAAACTGTTGAAATTCAGGAATTCGCCAAGAATATCAGTTTGATGTACTTGTTTCAGAGAGAGGAATTGTCCCTGAACTATAAGAGAAAGGTCTCAAGTGTCCCCCTCATAGACCCCCTCATAGATGTGATCTTACATACCATGCCCAGAAAGCACCCGCCAAATTGGAATCTTAGATCTGAAATGGCCCAATTTATCTTCTTCCTCACAGAGTATCAGTCACCTTCTTGCCCCTTAAAGTGTTGAACTCCTGTTTATTTAGTGGATTCTTGCCTTCAGACAGTTCTGGGGAGGCATGGGGAAAGACGTGAAGTTTAGCTACCTGAACCCAAAGTCAGTACATCCATCATCTTATGGCCTCTAGTTCCAGGGTGACCTTTAACACAAACAGGAGAAGGGAAGTGCTTGGTATGTTTAAATCGAAATCCCTCAAACTTTTTTGTCCTTGTACATATCCTTGCTTTTTTAAAGAAATTACAGGATATTCATTCTGATGCACAACCCGGAGGATTGGTACTTAACTACAATCACAGGTTGATTGCTAGTTCGTGCAATTATGAGTTTGTGCTTCATGCTATCAAAAGGAGAAGTTTCTCCTCTATCTAACATTCATAAATTCTAAGATAGTAAATCAATTTTGTTTTTAATTGAATTCCTGATTGTTCGGGGTGGGGCTTCTAAAAGACTCAATTATTATATCTGATGTATGTATATATATATATATGTATGTTATGAGCCATAATAGTAAAACAAACTCCCATGAAGCCACCTCCAAAATGAATCAACATATTTCATCCTGATTCCATCTTCCAAATACAACTATCCTGGGTTTTTTAAATAAATTTATGTATTAATTTATTATTTATTTTTGGCTGCATTGGCTCTTTGTTTCTTCGCCCCTTGGAGGGAGGGCGGTGGGTGGGGGTCTACTTTACATTGCTGTTGCGCGGGCTTCTCATTGCCATGGCTTCTCTTGTTGCGGAGCACGGGCTCTAGGCGCGCGAGCTTCAGGAGTTGTGGCCCGGTGGCGCATGGGCCTACTTGCTCTGTGGCACGTGGGATCCTCCCGGACCAGGGCTAGAACCTGTGTCCCCTGCACTGGCAGGCGGATTCTTAAGCACTGCACCACCAGGGAAGCCCTATCCTTAGTTTTGATTGCATAATATCCTTGGCCTTAAAAAGTAAAGTTATATTGCCTATTGATGTAACTCAAAATAATATACTTTTAAATTTTGCTTGGTTTTTGCATTTTATGGAAAAAAAAGGTATTGAACTATCTGTAGTCTGATTGTTTCCTTTTTAAATTCAATTTTATTACAAGTGTTTATTAATTTATTTTTTCCAGAAATATTTGATGGTATGGTTGGTAATATGGTAGGTAATATGTGATATATTAAAATTTATTATACAGTTGTAGTAATTAAGACAGCTTTATATTTGCATAGGGATAGGTCAGTTGTCTATGGAGTTAGACTAGGGAGCCTGAAGACAGATTCATGCATATGTGGAAACCTGATTTATGACAGAAGTAGCATTGCAGATGACATATTTTCTGGCTCAAGCAGTTTCTGTAAGATATGCTAGCATAGGTATACAGAGGTCTGTGTTGATAGGTGTTCATTACAGCATTGATTGTAATAACAAAAGATAAGGAACAATTCAAATGTCTATCAATAGAATAATTTTAAAATAAGTAATAAAATTATCCATTATATAAATTTATAAATATACAATGGAAAACTATGCAACTGTTTAAAAAGAAAACAGGGAAAACTCCCGTACACTACAGATGGGACTGATAAATTGGTACTCTCACTCTGGAAAGCAATTTGGGTGATAACTATCACAGTTTAAAATATGCAAGTCCTAACAGACAACCCAATTAAAAAATGGGCAGAACTAAATAGACATTTTTCCAAAGAGGAAATGCAGATGGCCAACAGGCACATGAAAAGATGCTCGACATCGCTAATCATCAGGGAAATGCAAATGAAAACCACAATGAGGGCTTCCCTGGTGGCGCAGCGGTTGAGAGTCCGCCTGCCGATGCAGGGGACACGGGTTCGTGCCCCGGTCCGGGAAGATCCCACATGCCGCAGAGCGGCTGGGCCCGTGAGCCATGGCCGCTGAGCCTGCGCATCCGGAGCCTGTGCTCCGCAACGGGAGAGGCCACAACGGTGAGAGGCCCGCGTACCGCAAAATAAATAAATAAATAAACCACACAATGAGATATCACCTCACATCTGTCAGAATGACTGTCATCAGAGAGAACAGAAGTTACAAATGTTGGCGAGGATGTGGAGAAAAGTGAATCCTCCTACACTGTTGGTGCGAATGTAAATCGGTGCAGCCGCTATGGAAAACAATATGGAGGTTTCTCAAAAAACTAAAAATAGAACTACCATATGACCCAGCAATTCCACAGGTGGGTATATAACCAAGAAAACAAAAACACTAATTCAGAAAGATACATGTACCCCAATGTTCATTGTAGCACTATTTACAATTGCCAAGGTATGGAAGCAACCTAAGTGTCCATTAACAAGTGATGGATAAATGTGGTATTGCTCGGCCATAAAAATGAATTAAATTTTGCCATTTGCAGCAACATGGATGGACTTGGAGGACATTATGCTAAATGAAATAAGTCAGACAATGAAAGACAGATATTGTATGACATCACTTATATGTGGATATGTGGAATCTAAAAAATAAACTAGTGAATAAAACAAAAAAGAAGCAGACTCACAGATATAGAAAACAAACTAGTGGTTAGCAGTGGAGAGAGAGAAGGGGGGAGGGACAATGTAGGGGTAGAACTAAAAAAAAAAAAGGGTTATGGGATTATATGAAATCATCTGTGTGAAACTTTGAAATTATAAAGCACTATAGAATTTAAAGAATCTTTCATTCAATAAAAAATAAAATAAATAATTAAAAGAAGCACTGGACATGAATGGATGAAGAGGGGTGACTGGCTAGGTGTCTAATCATAAGGCTGACTTTCCCCATCTAGAATGTTGCGGATTACTCCGTGGATTCTGGAACACTGAAAACAACAACTGCACAGACAGTAAAAATGAATTACAAATACTTTGGCATCTAAGAGAGAAGTATGTGTCTAATCAGTCCATTGACTGTAATATTTTTATGTCAATTACCTAGAAGTGTCAGAAATTTTACTTTTTCTCAGATATTTTTTCATTAATTTCATTTATTCTTCACATATTTACTGACGGCCTTGTGTATTGAACCTCTGCTTTTTGTCTTGCTCTCTCCTAGTCTGTTCTTCATACAGCACCCATGTGGACATACTAACATATGTTCAACTGCAATTATATCATTATATTATTTTTGCATCTAAAAAAATAAATAAAATAAAATAAAATATGCAAATCTTATGATGTAGAAATGCCATGTATTAGAATCTGTCCAAGAGAAACCCTTGGACAACTTCTGAAGGGAGTGCACTCAGGTTGTAAATTTCCTTGTTGCTTCATAAACAAGACACAATTGGAATAAACGTACATGTCTATCAATGGGAGAGTGCCTAAATAAATCATGGAATGCAGTCAAGCAATTTCTTGAAAATGAAATAGGAAAAATTTCCAGTAATGACAGTGGAAGAAAGTGGTTATGTGAACCCTGCCATAGTTAACAATTACAAGATCTGGACCAAATATTTTTTTAAAACCTATCTTTAAATGCTTGAAAACACCCAAAGTAGACAGAAACCACTAGGAATGGACCGGACCAAGGTGTTGGTATACCCTTCTATACTATTTGAATTTGGACCAAGTGCAAAATAATTTTATAAAACTGCAAATAATTAGATTTCAATCTGTTTTATGTGTATTAAAATGAAACATTAAAAAATTCAACTTTAGTCTCCTACATAGCTTTTAAATTAGGTTAAGCATGTTTTTACTTTTAGAATTAAAAGTCTGTCATTTCCTAGTAGATTGCCTTGCTCTATTCGGGTTAAGTATTTATTGATTCAGTCAATCTCAGCAAATATTTATTGAATGTCAAACATGTGGCCAGACCCTCTTCTAGATGCTGGGGTACGATAGCAAGACAGACAGCTCTCTGCTCACCTGGGGTTTATCTTGTAATGAACTGTATTATTTGATAGAGACTTGTAAGCAGAAAGTATATATTCACCTAAAGGTATCATCTGAGAGAGGAAAGGGAAAAAAAAAACAAACCCATGCGAAAAAAGGATAAGCAGGAATCTTCTTTATATACATTAAAATCCCAAAATATTAGAATTGAAGGGAGTCTTAGTAGTTTTCAATCTTTTTACATGAGGATTTTGCTAAATATAATATATTCTTTTTTGATTAATTCTTAGGATATTTCAAAATTTCAATCTTTCATTTTTTCAGTCATTTTGAATTCAATGGATTATGGATGTGTAATTTAATAGAGAATTCGTGTTTGGATTTATCTTTTTTCTTTTACGTTGGGGGGAGCATGTAGGAGGAATAGTCAACTTTTACATAAATATGACAGGTATGTATCATGAAATGGAATTTATTTGGCTTTCTTTTGAGTTCCTCCATTCTCCTATAACCTGTAGGTAATGTGTTGTCATCGGTTATTTTTACACAATGAGCAATTTTTTAGGGCAGAAGAGTTAGAAACCCTTTTTTGATGTATCCAATAATCCTTACCATCCAGAAAGTTTTTTGTTATATGACTTTTATTATTAAACCTCTATGGTTTTGTTCACTGTATTTGTTATTGACACACTAAAACAATCCTAATAAAAAATCTGTAACTCAACAGGAAAACAATGTCAAATTTGTTTCAACAATATCACATGTTTCTTAAAATAAACCTTTCCCAAGAACTTTCTCTAATTTCAGGAAATTGTTTATATCCTCACCTATCCTTTGTCCCAGTTAAACTCTATGCATGGAGTAATTATGCTGTTTTTCTATACCATGTTTTTCTTCTGTTTTTTGCATCTGTTATATTTTTTGTTATTTGTGGATGTCTAGTCTGTATATTCATTAAGATTCATTTTTATATACCATTTTATATTATCTGAAATCACTCTGATCAGATTTATGGTATATCTACAATAACTGAATACCAACATCAATTATGAAATTGTAATGATTATCACCTCATCTTAGATGATAGGCCAGAAATAGTGACTGCACTGTCTCTGAGTTTAAAGCACTATTTGATTTTCTAAATCATCATCTGAAAAGGTTTCTCTAGTGGGCTTCTGTAGCATAATATTCTTTAGCCCTCAACTAAGTGTATTCTTTTTCTCTTTCTCTCTCTCTCTCTTTAAAACAATCAACAGCTTGATCAAGTCATCCGCCAAAGAAGCCTGTCCAGTTTGGAACTGTTCCTCTCTTGTGCTCAGAAACAGTTAAGTGCTTTAATAGCAACGGAACCAGTTGACATTGAATAAAGAGAACGTGACAAGCTAACCCACACTGGCAATGGATAAATCATTAGACCTCTAAAATACATGCTGTGAATTATAAAGATGCTTTTGTTTTCTTTCCAAACCTTGGAAAATTGATTTCCACTTCAAGGATAAACCAAAACAGTATTTAGAAGAACTACAAGAGATCTAATTTATTTTCTTTTGTTTCCTCCTTTACTATTATTTTATTAGCAGTAGTAGTAGCAGCAACAAAAAGTATGATATGACCCCAAAACCACTGAAAATTACCAGATTACCAAAAGTTAATTAAGTAAACTTTATAGCCTCTGGTGCCCTGTTACATTGTATTTGGCAAAAATAGTAAATATTTTTTACTTATTGTTTCACAATGACTTGATAAGATTCTAGGATGTCATCATACATTTATTTGATTTTGAGGATAGAAACAGCATGGTTTTCAACATCACCTATTTATCTATGTAACTTAGACATAAAACACTGATATGACAGAGAATCATTCTGATGTTACCAAACCTCTTTTCTGTAGTGGGATCTATGTATTTTCATTGGTAACAATTAACAACACTAAAGATTATTAAATTAATTCAACTTTGATCTGATGTACCATTTAAAGGAATATATGTGTGTAATGTGCTTATTTCTTATTTCTTTTCTTCAAAGTCACTATGAATCAATAAAGTCATTTTTCTTATGAATCATACCATGAACTTAATCTCTAGAAAGAGAATATAACTTAGCCATTTATAGGGATTTGGGTTCAAATATAAGAGATGTGAAATACTTTCCCAGTACTTCAGAAGGTACTTAATTCATGAGCAGTGTGCTTCAATGTGAAATTATGAGTTTTGTTTTTTTTTTTCAAACATCAAAACTAAAATATCATTACAAATGTATGCAAACATTCTGTCTTGTTTTCTGAAATGCTCCTACTTTCATAGGCTTTGTACTTTTCTGGGAATTTCTCAGTGTAATAAAAAAGAGCTTCAAATCTTATTTGGTTAATATTATTTTTTAATACTTTTTAAAAAATTAATTATTTAAAAAAATTTATTTCTTACTCAAACTTCTACACCCATGGATGATGTTTTTAATTTATACCATCCTCTAAATATTATAATAATATTTATCAAGAATCTTTGAATGTTAATGACTACTTAGTTTTCTCTTACAAATTTAAATAAGAAATTAAAGCAAGCAGGCCACTGACTTGAAATGCAGCATAGTTACAAAGGGGAAAAAGGGCTTTTAATTCAGGAACAGGCCAATAACGTAATGTTATGGTCACATTTAAAATCAGTTGACTCTTTGTCATCAAATGTTAAATGATAGGATATTTTACAAGTTACTCAGATATGATTTAGATGAAAATGAAGCATAACAGGTCACTGAAACTAAGTTCCAGAAAATTGTAGAAATATCAAGAGTATATAAGAATCTACACCTCTCTTTCTACCCCTACCAGCACAGAATGATTTTTTCTTCTTCCATTTGGGGTTACATTAGTCTACGCTATTGACATAGGGTACCTGTGGTCTGAAGTAATTTGGAACAGATTGACACTGATCAGTCTGTGAATGTTTGAGGAACACCCACCATGCACAATAATAAATTCTTATATTGCTAAACTACTTTTTTCCCATGGAGTTATCCTTACAGATAACTGAGAATAATCATCTGAACATAAAACTATTTGATACATTAATCCTTCCAAACTGAATTAGCTAATAATCTATTTCGGGGATGTTCAAGTTATAGATTTCCACATTTAGAACTGTATTCTGTTTTTGTCCTGATTATCACAAGGACATAAACCATCTCAGGTAGCATTCACTAAGAGAATTCGATTATTAAGCATTGTGCTGTGCCCAAAGATTAGAGATTTTCCCTGAAATGTGAGCCCAAAGTGTCAAAGTAGTCAAATGTTTTGTATCTAAAACTTCCCCCTCCTATTGTACGGTTTCCTTAACTCTCTATATAGCATTTTCTACCTTTATGTTTAGGTGAATAAGGCACCATTCTGAAAGACTAAGGGTAAGAGAGGAATTCTGTTTTTAGAATGACAAAGCCACTGTCAAACTGTGACTCTATTTTTAGTAGCATGCTTGAGGGTTCATTATTAGAATAGTTATTTCACCAAAAAAAAAATGAGTATCTGCTTTGAGCCAACTATTTTCACATGTTAGCTCAACACCCCTGTGAAGTTAAAATAACCTTGTGAAGGAGATTCGATGTTAGTGAATATTTGATGTTTAATTGCCCTTGATGACCAGGTCGAGTTGGGCTTCAACCCCAGAGCTTTCAACAGGCAGTTTTACTCTTTCTAGTACGCTGGAGATACCTAATAGTCTCTCCGTAAGAAATTATCTGGAAATTTTTATCCCATGTAGTCATCAGATTATTTTAATCTTTAAAGAAGCAGGCTAGCCCCCTCTTATAAGCGTAATTGGAATTCTAGCCCTGCCACATTCTAACTGTAGAACATTGGACAAGTTGTCCAACCAATTTTAGTCTCTGTTTTCTCATTTTGTGAGGTGAAAATAGTGATTTTTATAGGCTTTTTGTGAAAATTAGCCTTGTAAAATGCCCCACAGAGTAGACCTCACTGGCATGGCCACCAGTTCACAATAAGCCCCCTTTCTCTGGGAACTGCCTACAAAATACAGGTGCAGTTGCCCACAAACAACCGGCCAAACAATATGATTCTGCCCCTCTAACGCTGACGGGTTAATCCACAGGTGAAGACCTCATTGGCCGCCTGTGAAGAGTCATGTGCTGAGATACTTCAACTATCTTACCCTAGGGGGCCAGACATGAACTCTGCTTCTGAGGTCAGAGGTCCCCTGATCGCTGCCTTTCCTGAGTCTTGGATTCTTTGAGCTTCCCAAATATTCTTCCAACACGCCAGTTGGAAGAATACTTTTTTCCCTTAAGCCAGCCAGAGCCAGTTTCTGTTACATGCAACCAAAAACGTATTAACCGAGGCAATCCAGCACAGAGCCCAGCGCATAATCCCTGGATACCCAGCACTTGTAAATTCTTCATTTCCTCCACCATACTAATCCTCATCCAAAATGGGAATGCTCTTTGCTTTATTTTTAAGGAATGTTAAAAATACAACTGAACCAAAGCCCCTATTGTCTAATAAAGCCAAGTAAATCACAGAGACCTAAAACTATGAACGTACAGTGCCCGATTTAGAAGTTCTCTGTCGTTCAGAATCTGGAGTAGAGGTTTAAACCCAGCCTTGCTAAATGCTGACTCATGTTGCAGTTCAGTGGAGCCTTACTCAGTGATTGCTTTGAAATAAAAACCAGAACAATGTCCCTATGATTGATATTATTCTGCATTGAATCAGCTATTTTTATTCTGATAGTTAAACTGACTGGAATCAGGAAATGTTATATATGCTTTACAGAATGATAAAAAACAAAAGAATTATTCATTCGCTGAATTTAAAAAAATAGTCTTTGCATGATAAATCCTGAATAAGAAAAAAAATATATCCTATGTAAAAACCTGGAAAACATTTATGAAACCCCAGGAGAAAAACGAGCGTTATAGAATCCAACCGCTTATCCCCTAGTCTGCTGTTTACATACCAGTAAACAACTCTACTGTGTCTCTGAAGACTACTAACAGCAGAAAGCCAGAATAAATCAATAGTTCTTAGGTTGGGAATTGGATTCATGTGATCTCACTGAAAATATAACTTTTGTCAAAAATTTATCTCTGATGAGATTAAATACTAATTAATTGATAAAATTCAGTTGTGCCTTGGATGAAAAATATTGTTTGATTTTGGAAGGTATGTTTTGGCATTCTCAAAATTATAAAACAGAAACAAATTTTAGGCCGTTGGGAGAGATTTACCTTGCAGATGGTACGGTATTTCTCTTAGACACTGAAAACCAGTGTGCACTAAGAAACATAATCATTTAAGAACAATGGTAACAGCTACAGCAACAAACTGTCAAAGAACAACACCACCCTCCCAGCTCTATATGAAGATATTCAGGGATTATTTGCTTTTTATGAAGATGCCTTTTCTGGAAGGTTCCAAACAAACTATATTGCTTTTCAATAAATCTTCATCAATTAAAAAAAAAAAAGCCAACGTGTTCTGAATCCACAGGCCACTTATTCATGGGCACCACCACCGTCGTCATAGTCAGTGGGCGGAAGCGGTGTATGAAAACTCCCAGCTGTGACTGCCAGAATTTTTTTAAGCCAGACAAAACTAATACTGTTCCCTTTATTTCACTGAAAAATAAACACAGTTCCATACACCGAATCTGCCATAATGCAGGGGCTCCTTGGGCATCAATCATTGGTCTATATAAATAGAAGGAAAAGAGCTGGTAAAATTTTCTTTGCTCTCACCTACTTTTCTGTCTTCTTTTCCCAGAACCATCCATTCTCAACAAGCTGATCCCCTTTAAATTCTACTTCCTCCCACCCTGGGCACTGGCACACTAGACTTCTCCTATGCAGTACGTGTGGAGTTAAATAATAGTTTGTGTTAGTTGCCATTTATAGTTAATAATCTGTGTTCTTTCCTATGTGTTTATATACATATCTCCTCCTGAAGGAAGAGCCCACGTCTGTTGTTCATTATATTCCGAAGGCATTTCCTAGTACCTAGCCTGCGTGTGGACTTAGTGTATAATAGTGAGTCCATAAATAGTTGAATCAGTCAGTCATTCCACTTGTAATGTAATAAATCAACTAATCCTGAGCTAATGGAGTCTAACTACTAATTTAAAGGATTAGCTAAAATTGCTGTGTTTCTAAATGAGGTTCTATAAGAAAGTTAAAACTGTCATAAAACAGTAACCAGCCTTCTGAGCACTTTAAAATGAGTCTGCATTTCCAAATGCTACTAGGATGACTAAATCTTAGCTACTAGAATGCTACTTAAATTGATGTGCTACCCAAATTTACAATATCCTCTAAGAGTGTAAGTAGGGAAGGATATATGGCAAGTTACATATATGTGAAACAATTTCTTAGGGTACCAAGAGATACCAGGCCTCCTGGTGAGTGCGCTGTAGGGTAAATATTAGACTCACTGGTCCATCAGGTTTCAGCTACAGTAGGAGGGAGGAAGCAAGTTTGGAGATGAGATTGTATGCATAGGGTTCTGGAATCAAGAATAGGAGATCCAGAGGGCCCAGTAGGAGCTGCGGGTGAGGAGAGGAGAGGGTTTGGGATTGGGTCAGATCAGGGAATATTCAGAGCAATGTGGTGTGAGAGTCCTGGTGATCGTGGATGCCGAAGGATACTGATGGCCTTTTTAAATCCAGTTCTGACTCCCCAACTGTTATGCAAACTGGTGTTGTAGTTTTGAGAAATACACAGAGATGAAGAAACAAACTCATTCAAAAGGTAGGAAAACTTGACTCAGTCCTGGCAAAGATACAGTTATCAGAAGTCTGGAAGCTGATTTTAAAAGGAATAACTGAAGCCACAGAATGTACAAGTCACTGACTTCAACACAGCTCAGATACTGAAGCAGATTATAGAAAATGTTTTGTGGCAAGATGTATATGTAATGAATTTTGAGAGCTTGCTCTTTTGTGTAGGTATTCTTTTCTAAAAATGTTAGAACCACCGGACACTGTGGAAAGCACTACCTTTGTGAAACATACTTTTCCTGTAATTTTTTAAATCTTTCTTTTTGCCTGCTTTCCATAACTGCTAAAATTGTAAATGTTTATAGATTTATAAACATGTTTAGCAGTGATTCAAGTAGTAAAATTTTAGTAATTGTCTAACACACTTTATTTTTCTTATAATTTTTTTCTTTCATAATGCAGGGGATAGACTTTTATACTTTGTATCAAATCAAAACTGACATGTTGGCAGCAGTTTCATAAAATGAGATAAACTAGGTAGAAATATCAAATCAGATTCTTTTAGGCTTGGAACCAGTCTGTAGGTTCCAAGTAATCCAGATACGCAGCTACAGTTATTGATGAGTGAGACGTATTCTCTTTTATATGAATTAAATTCTTTCAAAGTGTCACAGTGATTCTACCTAATATAAACCCTTGGTTATGCTGGCAGTTCCCCACATGAAGAATTCTTGTGCTCAGGAATGTGTTTTATCTCTATTCCTTAGAATTTGAAATGCATATTCTCTATTATAGATGTTAAGTAATCTACCTGGGAAGCCTGAAAATTCTACATAGCCTATAATGCAGTGTTATGTAGACCTCAACCTTAAATGTAATGGCGCTGGTGCCCTCATTTTTTTATTCTCTCTTTCTATGTGATCTCTTCTGATTCCACAGCTTTACATACTCTCCGTATGCTAAAGACCACTGACTTTAAGTCCAAAGTCCTATATTCAGCTGCCTACCCTGTATTTCCACTTAGATGTAGTGCCTAACATGTCAAAAGCAGCACTCTTCATCGTCACCTCACCTCTGCCAACCAGAGCTCTTTCTCTGTCTTTTCGAATATTTCCCATCTCAACAAATATATCATCCTTCTCCCTTTCTCTCTTTTATCTCTCTGTCACTCCCTACTTCAGATTCAGTCCTGTCAGCTTTACTCCAAGACTTATCCTGAATCCATCGACTTTTTTCCATTCATTCTCAGGACAAAGCCTTTGTCACCTCTTGCCTAGACTTGAAATAGTCTGCTCAGTGAGCCCTTGTTTCCATTCTTGCTCCCCACAAAATCAATTCTCCACATCACAGCTAATGATTTCCTAAAACCTAAATTTATTGAACCAACTAACGTCTCTATGGGAAAATGCATTCATAATTTCACTTTGGATGCTAGGAACATATACAATGTAGTAGGAATAGATTCAAGTCATTGGTGGTGGTTTCAGTCATTGGGGCAGGGTTGCTAACGGGATCAGGTGCAACCGGTAAAGGTATGACTGGGCTGAGGAAAAGGAGAAAGTTGGTAAATCAATGGTTAAGAGACCTAGGGCTTCCCTGGTGGCGCAGTGGTTGAGAGTCCGCCTGCCGATGCAGGGGACGCGGGTTCGTGCCCCGGTCCGGGAAGATCCCACGTGCCGCGGAGCGGCTGGGCCTCTGAGCCACGGCAGCTGAGCCTTCGCATCCGGAGCCTGTGCTCCGCAACGGGAGAGGCCACAACAGTGGGAGGCCCGCATACCACAAAAAACAACAACAACAACAACAAAAAAAAAAGAGACCTGCAAGTGTGCAATGGGTATGTATATACTCTTCTGGGATCCAGCCGGTTCCTTTTCACATCCTTTTCTTTGTATGGCTTAAGTGTTGGCCTGCCTGCTTCTCTACTATTACTTACTTTTATCTACCAGAGTATTCCTCCTTGAAGGTTTACCGTGGAACAGAATTCAACATTATAAATATCCACAATCTCTTAGATAATCACTTCAAGATTGGTTAGGAATTTTATTCACAGAGGTGGGAAAAGTGGAAGTAAAATTTTCATCCAGAATTGTGTGTACTACAAAAGAGTATGTAGCTTCAGGCCATTCTGGGCATTTTCTGACTGAACTAGCCCTGGCTTGGGGTATGAAGGACCAATACTGTCTCACCTTCATTAACCTTCTTCTAGGGAAGAGAGAGGCTTCTCAGCCCTCATGAAAACTTTGTTCTCTCCTCTTCCTGCCATGTGACACCACCAATCCTACCATTATAGTGGACGCTGACAAGTCAGGTAGGAAGCTTCAGTGAGATGGGGGTGGGGGTGGGGCTGGAAGAAAGGGAGAGACAGCAAAATCCAAGAATTCCCAATCGGGAGCACCCTCTGTCCTTGTGTGAACAGCTGCTCTAATGATGATGTATTCAACTGACTAACAGAAATGCTCGAGAGGCGGGGTGTATCAGGCTCCCCTGGGGCGGTCAAGCTTGCTTCAACAAGCTGACATCACTGTCAGGTAGCCATGCTTCTTTCCTCTATGAAATGGAGAACACGGGACCATCTAAGACCACAAGGTTGGAGCAACTCCTTGAAATAGTTTATGTCAAAACGAGTTTGGGGCATGAGATGATCTTCACTCTTCACTTTTGTGCTCTAAGTATTTTTGCCTCCTTCTTTCTCCTAAAGAATGAAAAAAATAAGAGGAAGCCTGTATCTTTAGTTTGCTCAATGAGAAAGACAAATTGTAATTGGATACCCTTACTGTCCATCATCTAGCAATGCTTCTGGATAGAGATAAGGGAAAATTTCTAGATATGCGTTGTGTAACATGATAACCACTAGCTGTGTGGGACTGTTGAACTCTTGAAATGTGGCTGGTGTGAGTGAGGAAACTAATTTTTAAATTTTATTTAATTGTAATTCATTTAAATTTATAGAGCCACATGTGACTAGTAGCTACCATGTTGTAGATTTTGAATCTAGGAATATCCTTGCCAGGGAAAAAGCCGTGACCAGGTTTATGACCCCTGATCTTTAACACAGTCATATTTGTTCCCTTCCACCCTTCTTAAGATTAGTGGGGAGAGTAAGGAGGTCACGAGTACAAATGCGTGTGAAACTCTCTAGGGAAAGGTTTCTTGCCAGCAGAAAGCTGAGAAAACGGCGCTGTTGATAGTTCATGTTATCATGAGTAAAGAGTAAAAGAGACCTAATAAGTCAGGATAACCCTCTGACTAATGCATGACTCTCAGAGCTGGGAACATTTGTAGTTGAGTGCTTGCAAAGAAAAGAGATTTCTCTGATCTTTGGCCAAAACTTTTCAAAACATCAGAAGTTCATCTCCTAAATTTGAGGAAATACTTTAAATTTAGTCTTGGTTTGCTTTTGAGAGGGATCTGGAGAATGTAACTTTAATTTTGAAAATTAAGCAGAAATTGAATAACCTCATTATTCAGTTAATTCACAATAATTCAATTTATTATTCAGAATTGAGTAATAAGGATTCAGACTTCCAAAATGGATTTTTAATTAATTAAAAAAATGTCTAATTAGTTATGAGTCTTCAAAAATATTTTATTTACACTGTCTCCCAATAATTGAATTTGTTGAGAAGTATCTTTTCATTTAGAAAACATGTGCTGAGCTCCTACTATGTGTCTGTCATGTATTGTGCTAGACATATACAACTAGTTAACGCACTTAACAGTTCTTTTTAAGAAGAGGAAACTAAGGCTGAGAGCGGGTCAGTAACTCGCCAGTGATCACTGCTTTACAAGCACTGCTTCGTGAGGTATGAAGCTGGCTTCCAACCCACGTCTACCTGATGCCAAAGTCCATGCTTTTCAGAAGGGGAAACATTTTCTTCCGCCAGTTACGTTCACCTATTTTATTTAACCTAGCCACTCGGTCTGTCTGGATTCACTTTTGTGCTGTATCCCCCACCAAAGGATGCTGATGATCTTAAAGAACTTACAAATTCCAGGCTCAGCTTCTTGGCAACCAGGTTATGCTGAGTGATGCATCGCCAAACCTGCACTAAACCCTGTAGCTTACTGGCGTGTTTGTTAGGATTTCTGCTGATGGGACAAAGTTGTGGGAAAATCATTTCCCTTCTAAGCCAAATTCCATTTAATTGCCATTGTTTACCTGGTGGGAAAAGATTTACATTCCACAGCTCAAACAAATCAATACTGCTTAGTACTGTGATTTAACTTGGAGTTACACTAGCTAACTGACAAGAATGCCTGGCTGGAATATGAAGTCAAGACATCAACTACTGCACTATTGGCGAATATAACCTAACAATAAAGATCCTTCCAAAAGACTAATCTTCTCCCAAGCTCTAATCAATTCTTAAGGGAAATCTTCAGTCCAAATCAATAATAACTTGATGGTGTGATGAGCATTATAACCTTACATTTTCAGAGAAGAAAATAGAAATGGCTTGACTAACGTAATTTAATTCTAAGTCTTAGTCACAGAGCACAACACAGAGCCAAGAATCACTAGCTCCTTTCCTCAGATTTTACCTATTATTTGAAATTGATACAGCTCACCAGTGATATTAACATCAGAAATTACATCACATCGTAAGTAATTTGGAAATACACGATAAGAGTATTGTTTCCATTGCAAAACTTTACTGAGAAGATTTGTATTGTTCCCTTTTATAATTTATCACAGTTTATTCAGGATGGAGCCAGTTTATTCGGGATGGAGCCGGGTTCAAGACTGATGTCCATCATTTACCAGCTTAGTATTTAACCTCCCTTGTGCCTCAGTTTCCTCTGTTTTAGACAATAAAACTCACATCATAAGCTTGTTAGATTAATACATGTAAAACCATTAAAATAATGTCTGGCCCACAGTTCAGAGTTTATGTTCTATATTCATAAAGAATAAAGTTGCTGTTTGCATTAGCTTTACTTTAAAATTTTTCATTATCATTTTTGTGAATATTTTTCATATTGATAGAATGTCATTTTTTAGCTTTTAAGAATACTTTTGTTATATTGATTCATTTGTTCAGACTGATGGTTTTTCTCTGCTGTCAAACCATGTCTTAATTTATTTGAAACACATTTATGATCTGTCATGTTTCAGCCAGATGTCCCATTAGCTTCTAAGTAAGCTTAGAATTCTGTAAAACATCTTCAGAGAGGGCATATAATAATGCTTTATGGAATGACTTTTTTTTCCAGTGGCAGCAAAAATTTTGAGAATTCTAAAATGCTCTTTCCTTCAACAGTTATCTAAAGTTAAGCCCTGAGCATCCGACCTCCATATTTCACTGTTGTGATTGTCTCAGGTATGTTTACCTTCAACAGACCTAGTGCCCTAATCTCTTTCTCCTGCTTCTCCGCCAGTCTGCTGCATTCCTGTCTGCTGTGAAGAGTGGTGACAAATACTAATCTGAACTAGACCACAGTCGCATGAAGTCAGATGGAGGACTTGGCCTTGTATCAAACCTTAAAGCAGGGGGAAGGGTGGAAATGCTGTCTTGTAAATAGCAAGCCACCCAGTGCGTAAGCCCTGAAAACATGTAAATAACACTACATCTCATATGCTTTATTTCTCAATTTTGTCATGCTACCTTTGCCAGCTAGTTTAACTGAGTACGATTTGCAGTGTTATTTTATTGAACATTTTTTGACAATTTGAGTACAGCTCTGAATGTAGTATTAAATCCTCTTCTGGCTCAGCAGATTGCAAAATTGCACGCTCTGTCTACACATCAAATCCTAGGTCTGGAGGGGAATTCAGACTTGACCTAGTCCAGCACATCCAGAAAACACTGCATTTGAGCTCTCTCATAGCAGATGGTATTTCAAGCTATCCTAAATGACATCTCTACAAGAAGATTAATTATATTATTACAGACTTTCACACAAAGGTTAAAATTAAGCTTGGCTTCCATTTCTTATAAATTCATACAATTTTTTCTTCTTGTTCAAGGATCTCTAGCCAACTCCAATGGCTGGACCAGTAAGTTTAATCACACTTCTGTGACGAGAAGGAAACTAAATATCATAAATTATGTTAACAAGTTAGTTCTAAATTCTTGGTGTCAGCTTTGTGTGTCAGGTTTGGGATTGGTCAATTTTTTTAATCCATCAGGGATCCAGTGTTGCAGAAGTCCCAAAGAAAAGCTATTCTGAAGAATTCTCAGAGAATCAACTCAATTCTGGCAACTCTTTTATAGAGATTTTGGAATGACCAGAAACGACACTGGCACGATACTTAAAGCTTTGGCCTCACATGAATTTAAATTATAATTACATTATAACATTTTCTAAGAATTCCGTAAGAAAAAAATTATATAGGGTCAAAGGAAGGAAAAATTGCTTTAATCAAAGTCCCAATGATTGAACAGCCTATATTCAGTAACAGAATGAAGATTTACCTCAAAACCATTGGGCCTTCTATCCTCACAGTTTCTACTGTTATTTAGAATTGTTTTGCAGCTATAAGTTGACAAAGATAGATTGCTTTAAAATTTTAGCTATATGGCATTTTAAAGTTCTTTTAAAATAAATTCACATTGATTTTAAACTTAGCTTTAGTTAGATCTTTAATATGTGCTCAAATTGCAGAATTCTTCATAAAAGACATCTAATAGCTGTTCATTTCATTTATGATTAAGTAGTCTCTTCATCAATTTATTTTTTTAAAAAATTATTTTCCCCTCCTAAAAGAAACTTATTGCTCTGTTATGTGTTTGCTTGGAAATCATTCAAACTGTAGCGACTTCTGGTCTTATTCTCTGCAGCTCTTCTCTGTTTCTGGGACAGAGGACGGATCGTATTTCCCTAAACCATGGCAGTTAGATGGGGCGGCGCTATGATACTAATAATGGATGATGAGCAGAACTGAAGTGTATCGTGTCCAGGCCAAAACATTCAGTTACTGCTGCCAGACTCACCAGCCCAAAGCTCTCTCCCCCTGCCGGATGACAGTGGAAGAGACCTTGTGTTGAGATTGTGGAGATACAAGATCAAAACAGCCTACATCGCTGAGTTGCTTCAAGAAGGACAGTTGGCTTGGAGGGTCTCCTATATCCACATATGGTTTTAACTGAATGAGAAATAAACCTTTTTTTGGCATGTCAAGTCGCTGAGATCTGGGAGTTTTCTATTACTGCAGCATAAACCTGATCTAAATATAACTAGACAAGATAAAAGAAAACTCAGGAGGAAATCTAACTTCCTTGAGAATCTTACTGAGACCTACTTAGACCTTGTTGTCCCAAAGAAGATCAATCAACTTCCACAGCAATGAATGTTGGTTTAGTGTCTAATGTTTGTAGTCACTACACAAGATACCTGGGATACAAAGATGGTGAGGATACAACCCCTTGCCTTCAGATGGCTATAAAAGTACTTCCTGGGAGGATGTCGAGCTATTCAAAATTGAGAAATTTTACTGAAAACATTTTTCTTACCAAAGAAATTCTTAATCTGAAAATGGCACATGTACACACACACACACACACACACACACACACACACATATATTGTGTGTACGCATCATACATTGTTATGCATTCAGTCTGCATGAATGTCCTACATATATGTGTATGTATACATTTGAAGGGGTGGGGGAGAGAGAGAAAGATACAAGGCACCACATTCTTCAGTTGCTCTTTTAATGAATTCCAAAATCCAGACAGAATAAATTTGTAATCAGTGTAGTTGTGGTCTACCTGACACTGCCTTGCACAGAATAAAAATGGCTCCCTGATAAAATGGAAATCACATATTTCATTTCCAACCAGTTTGTAACTGGTCATTTTTTTGGTTGTTTTCTTTCTTTTGCAGAATGGGTCAAAGTAGTCTGAAATGAATTAATGCAATAAGAAAAAAAATGTATATATATATATATATATATATATATATAAAACCATTACATCGTATTTACACTTAGTTGCAGTTCTTTGTACTAAATCAAATGTAGATTTTTATTGAATTACTGTTAATGCCAAAGAACTGCTGTTCAGTCAAACAGCTGTTTAATGGTTGCAACTTAGCTTGCCTCTGGCCTACCTGTGCCACTGGGTGCTGACAGACCCTTCATGTATCACAGGAGTGAAGACACTAGTTTTTGGAAAATCTGGACTTAGTTTTTCTTCATTTAGTTGAATAATCCAGTTCTTGAAATTATCAGTAATAAAGAGATAATTATGATTAACATTTCTACCCACCTTTTCATAACTAAGCGTTTCTTTTAACATATATTTCAGCCCTATAATACCTCCTTCGAGTGGCTAATGGTGTTCTTATATCACATGTTAGAAAAGTAAGACTAATTAGCTTATCTAAGACACACAGTTATCAGGTGAACAAACTCAGGTCTGTGCTCTGATAACATATGTCAGCATATGTTTTTAATATAAAAAATCCTTTTTGCAAATATTCCTATTATAAAATATTCCTTTTTAAACCACAAGGATTCAAAACTCCAGACTGCTCTTAGAATTACCTAAATAATCTCTAACAGCATTTCTAGAGGGGTAGTCGCGGGTCACCTGCATCAGAGTCGGCTGGGGTGCTTGCTAAAATGCAGATTTCTGGTCTCCTACCTAAACTTTGTGAATCAGAATCTTCTCAAGAACAGTTCAGAAATTTTCATTTTTAACTTATTTTCCAGATGACCCTAATATATAGTAACGTTTGAGAACTGCTGAAACGTACTTACAATCATTATGGCCAAGCAACTGGGAGACTCTCTCTCAACCCTTACAGAAGTGACTCCAATTTTATCAAAAGAGCACTTCAATAAGGCCCTTTATGTTTGACCACGTGACCCACGTCAAGAATCGAAGGTGTGAATTCAGTTTAGCTAATAGTAGGAGCCAAGGAGATGCAGTGGTAACCAAAGAGCAAGGGGTAATGAGAGGAGTACTTTTTCTTAATTTGGAGAGTGATTTGAAGGAACACTGAACATAAACATACTAACGCATTAACTTAAAATATGACATTGAACGCTGGCTTTAGGAAATGTGAAAAAGGCCAAAATTTATACATTTGGAGGCTTATGCTAAAGAAAAATTTGAATATAAAAATGAAAATGAAGTAGGTGGTTGGGGGTGGAGAAGTTAAGCAAGAGCTTGTCTATCACTGGATGGAGAGAAGAGAAACAGAGACAAGTAGAGGGTGTGAAGAGCAGCATTTGAAAACAGAACACAATCTTTACACACATTCTTTTAACTCAAGGTTAAGTGGTGGTGTCCTGTTTTGCAGTTTCAAAATTTGAGCCACAGAGAAGTCCTATTTAGTATATACAACTCGATGAGTTTGGGAATAAGTATTCACATTGAAACCGGCACCACCATCAAGGCCACAGACATATCCGTCACCTCCCAAAGTTTCCTCCTCCCTCCTTTATTATAACAAAAACAATAACTATTAATATTATTATTTTATAATAGAACACTTAACATAAGATCCACCATCTTAGAAAATTTTAAGTATACAGTATAGTATTTCTATCTATAGGCACTATGCTGTATAATAGATAGCCTGAACTAATGTATGGTATTTAACTGGAACTTTGTACCCTTTGATTACAACCTCTTCATATCCCCATAGCTCCAACCCCTGACAATCATCAGTTTACCCTCCTGCTTCTATGAGTTTGACTGTTTTAGATTATACATATAAGTGAGATCATACAGTATTTGTCTTTCTGTGTTTGACTTAATTCACTTAGTATAATGTCCTCCAGGTCTATCCATGTTGTTGTAAATGGTAAGATTTCCTTCTTTTTTAAAAAGGCTGAATTTTATTTTATGTATGTCTCACATTTTCTTTATCCATTCATCTGTCAATGGATATTTAGGTTGTCACTATCTTGGCTACCGTGAATAATGCTGCAATGAACATGGGAGTGCAAGTATCTCTGTGAGATCCTGATTTCAATTCTTTTGGATCAATACCCAGAAGTGGGATTGCTGGATTATCATATGATAGTTCTATTTTTAATTGTGTCAGGTCCTTCTTTACTGCCATCTCACAGTTAGAGACATGTAGCTGGACTTCTACCCAAAATATATAAAGAATTCTTAAAGCACAACAATCAGAAACAAATGACCAATGCAAAAAATGGTCTAAACACCTTAACAGACACTTCACCAAAGAAGACATATAGATGGCAAATAAGCACATGAAAAGATGCCTCACTTCATACGTCATCAGAAAAATGCATATCAAAACAACGAGATACCACTACGTACCTATTAGAAGAGCCGAAGTGTAGATCACGGATGATATCAAATGCCGGTGAGGATGTGGAACAACAGGAACCCTCATTCATTGCTGGTGGGGACGCAAAACGACAATTTAGCGGAAGACAATTTGGTGGTTTCTTACAGAACTAAACATACCCTTATTATACAGTCTAGCAATTACAATCCTTGGTATTTACCCAAAGAAGCTGAAAACTTATATTCACACAAAAATCTGCACATGGATGTTTATAGCAGCTTTATTCATAATTGCCAAAACTTGGAAGCAACCAAGATGTTCTCCAATAGGTGAGTAGATAAATAAACTGCGGTACATCTAGACAGTGGAATATCATTTCACACTAAAAAGAAACGAGCTCTCTGATCGTGAAAAGACACGAAAGAAACTTAAAAGCATAATAGTAAGTGAAAAAGGCCAATTTGAAGTGGCTACATATAGTTTGATTCCAACCATATGACATCCTGGAAAAGGCAAAACTATGGAGGTAGTAAAAATAATAGGGGTTGCCAGGGGCTAGGGTGGAAGGAGAGATGAAGAGGTGGAGCACAGAGGATTTTTAGGGTAACAAAACCATTCCGGACGATACCACGGGGGTGGATACGTTTGTCCAAACTCGTAGAATGTACAACACAAAAGAGTGAACCTTAGTGTAAACTGTGGGCTTCGGTGATGATGTTGTGTCAGCATAGGTTCATCGGTTGTAGCAAACGCACCGCTCTGGTGGGAGACGCTGACAATGAGGGAGGCTACGCATGTGTGGAAGCGGGGGCTACGTGGGAAATCTCTGTACTTTGCTCTCAATTTCGCTGTGCACCTAAATCTGCCTTAAATAAGGCAAGAAAGTCTTTTAGTGAAAGAAACGAAAAACAGTAAGAAAGAACTCGGCTACAAACTTTCTAATGCTGCTCGATTAGCCGGAAGTAAGTGGAAGCTCCGTCATGACACTAAAAGAACATAAAAGCTGGCGGAGTAGCCGTGTCCACAGAAGCAGCTGCTACACCAGCACGTTCTGACTGACCCGCTGCACAGACAGCACAACCAGTAGCCACCTTCACAAGGGACTTGGGACACATTTTAGCCCTAAATAAGCAGGATATGTAAAGAAGGAAAAGAACTCTGAACGTTGATGCACAAACCCGGGTGGTTTGTGCTCAGCGAAGATGGGACTGAAGCTAAGGACCTAGAGCTGGACCACAGGTGGCTTGGCCGGCATCAGAGCAGACGGGGTGGTCGGACCCTGACCTGGCATGAGACGGGACTTCTGGCTGCAGGACAGAAGGGCACGCTCGGCGTTGGGGCAAAGTCTCAAAGGAGCCCTGGTGTCCCCGTCGTGAGAGATGGGAGCTCTTAGACAGGCAGAGGGCCAGGGCTCCAGCAGGGCATGTAAGGGAGCAAGGTTTCGGGCAGGCAAGCAGGGGAGGGGCTTGGAGAGAGCCTGGTGGGGGTAGGGTTGTTGTTGGTTTTCGTTTGTTTAATGTCTTTATTGGAGTATAACTGCTTTACAGTGGTGTGTTAGTTTCTGCTTTACAACAAAGTGAATCAGTTATACACATACATATGTCCCCATATCTCTTCCCTCTTGCATCTCCCTCCCTCCCACCCTCCCTATCCCACGCCTCTAGGTGGTCACAAAGCACCGAGCTGATCTCCCTGTGCTATGTGGCTGCTTCCCACTAGCTATCTATTCTACGTTTGGTAGTGTATATATGTCCATGCCACTCTCTCACTTCGTCACAGCTTACCCTTCCCCCTCCCCATATCCTCAAGGCCATGCTCTGGTAGGTCTGTGTTTTATTACCATCCTACCCCTAGGCCATTCATGACATTTTTTTTCCTTAGATTCCATATATATGTGTTAGCATACGGTATTTGTTTTTCTCCTTCTGACTTACTTCACTCTGTATGACAGACTCTACGTCCATCCACCTCACTGCAAATAACTCAATTTCGTTTCTTTTTATGGATGAGTCATATTCCATTGTATATATACCACATCTTCTTTATCCATTCATCTGCTGATGGACACTTAGTTGTGTCCATCTCCTGGCTATTGTAAACAGAGTTGCAGTGAACACTTTGGTACATGACTCTTTTTGGTTTTGGGTTTTTTTTTTTTTTTTAACATCTTTACTGGAGTATAATTGCTTTACAATGGTGAGTTAGTTTCTGCTTTACAACAAAGTGAATCAGCGATACATATACCTATATCCCCATATCTCCTCCCTCTCGCGTCTCCCTCCCACCCTCCCTATCCCAGCCCTTAGGTGGTCACAGAGCACCGAGCTGATCTCCCTGTGCTATGCGGCTGCCTCCCACTAGCGTTTTTAATGTCTGAAACCAGGATTGGCTGCGGAGAGTTATCTTCTGACGTCTTTAGCTCCCATTAATAAGTTACAGCAACCTACCAGCACTTTACCTCCTAATGGCGCAGCAAAACCACTGCCTCCCGGCCTCACACTCATGATGCTAATCTGCCTTTGCCTGTTTATTTCTAGGACGGGTGAAGTGTCACAGCTGGGGCTTAGGCCTCCCTGGGGTAAACATCAGGCATTCGCCTTGCCGTTGGCCAGAGAGCTGCCTGTGGTCACACATCGGAGACAAATTAACACTGGCACCAGCCTTGCACTTGGGGGACGGGCTCGCGAGCGCTTTCACAGCCCCTCTCACTGAATCCTCAGATCACATCTGGTGCAGCTCAGGCACATCTGGAAGAGTCGGGCAGGTGGGGGGGGAGACCCATGGGCGCTCTCCCCTCCCCACCGTCCCCCCTGTGTCACTCTCTTCAAAGAACTCTGGGCAGGGAGTCAGCACACGGGCCTTCCGAGCCCCATCTTCCTACTGACTAACTGTGAGCTCAAGGGCAAAGTCAGTTACATATCAGGTGATTTCTAAAGTTCCCTCCAGCTTCAAGGTACATTCAAGGTCACATTCTGTGACAACCTGGAGAGGGAGACAGCAAGGGATGCCTTCCTTGAAAATGGAGACCCTGTTATTCAAAGAATTTAATCATTCCTACCACCAGTTACACAGGTGATAAGTGTCTCTGAACGCTTTCACTTAGTGTTTTTATCACGATATCTCACACACACACACACACACACACACACACACACACACACACACACACACGTGGGCACACCTGTGGATTATCCTTGACCTGCTTGGACCTGGCTCAGATAACCTGATACAGATAAAAGAATCTGTGTTTTCAACTAAACTGTACTAATTACTTGGACAGTAGCTGGCTAAAGAAGATTTCACAGACTGACAGCCGGCACACAGGATTTGTCCTGTTTTCTTTGGCTGCCTGAGTGTTTTGTTAAAAAAAAAAAAAAAAAATTAACACGTGGCGACATTTTAAATTTGGGATATTTTACATAAAAACTGAAATGTTTCAATTCTCTTAAAAAAAAAAAAAGATCTGGCAAAATGACAATAACTGGCTGAATTGAGTTCATCATTATATTGTCCTTTCAGTTCGTGTTTTCCAGTCTTGGCACTGTTGAGATTTCGGGCTGAATGATTCTCGCTGGTGGGGAGTTGCCCTGGGTAGTTGAGCTTTTCAGTCCTGTGCCCACCAGACGCCGGTAGAAGTAGCACTTTTCCTTCTGTGTGACAACCAGTGGTGACATTGCCAATGTCCCCTGGGGAGAGGGGGGGCCAATTGCCTCTGGTTGGGAACCCTGACTGTCTGTCGGCGTTTGAGTAGCGGTCCCTGGACAATAGAATTTCAGAGCCGGAAAATGTGTAGTGCTACCCTCTGCCTTTACAGAGGAGGAAACTGAAGCTCATCCAAGAGGTGAAGTAACTATAGCTCAAAGCGGCACAAGCAGGGCAGCTGTAGGAACAGAGCTAGGGCTGCAACCCTGACCCTCGGAATCTTTGCGCAACGCATGCACTTCTGCCCTCAACTCGCTGCCTTCCAGGCCCCCACTCACCTGCCGGCTCCTAGGGCTTTAGTTACTGACCTGGCAAGTCTGACGGCCCCTCTCTGCCCTCTCCAGAGCACACTGAGCCCTGCTCGGGGTGCCCTGAAGAGTGAGACTGAGCGAGCCTTCACCTGCGGGAAGCAACCCCCACCCCTCGCCCCCAGCGAAGGCCGCCTGCGCTGTCTCACTCAATGGGAAGGGTTGTTTCATAAACATTGACCTTGTTCTCCGCTCACTCAGTAAGGACTGTCCTCATTCCCAGCTGACTGAGATCACCAGTCTCTTCTGCGTTCTTGAAGCAGCATTTCCTCCAAAGGCGCTTACAAAACGTGCAGCCAGACCAAACGTCTGTCTGAAGTCGTCTGTCACTCTTGCAAACCCCTCAGGAACATGGTCGTCCTACAACAGTCGGGTGATGTTGTTTATACACTTAGAGCTTGTTTCACCATCGCGGGTCTCGTCCTTTTTGATAAAAAATGGTTTCAGGGACGTATTAATGATTTCCCACACGAGATATTTTCTTTTCAGAATCAGAGATTCCTCTGGCATGAGAAAGTACATGTCAAGGCTCTTTGGGTCAGGAGCCCCCAGCACTTGGGTTTTACTTTCGGCTCTGCCACTGTCAGTCTGTATGGGCTGGGCAGGTGCATAAACTGTGTGCGAGTGTGAGTGGCCGTGAGATCCCCGGAAGCTCTCATCTCACATGGAGTTAGTTATGTTCTTGTTTCATCTGTTCGAGCCCATGTGAGATTTCTCCCCTTATCAACTCCTGTTCCAAATGGTCTATTGCATTTTTGACAGAGAAAGCCCCAAAGACACCTGTTATAAAATGTTATTCTTTTTTTTTTTTTTTGTGCTAGGCAGGCCTCTCACTGTTGTGGCCTCTCCCGTTGCGGAGCACAGGCTCCGGGCGCGCAGGCACAGCAGCCACGGCGCACGGGCCCAGCCGCTCCGCGGCATGTGGGATCCTCCCGGACCGGGGCACGAACCCGTGTCCCCTGCATCGGCAGGCGGACCCGCAACCACTGCGCCACAAGGGAAGCCCCCAAAATGTTATTCTTTTACACAGCTACAGGGGGCCACCCCATAGATTAAGTAGAAATGTTCCTCGTTATTAGTGAAATACCTTAGTTAGAAAGTAACTTTGCCAGATGGTCAAATAGTTCTTCACTCAGTTTGTGGGGATGTCCTCCTTGGATGTCCTGCTGAAGTGAGAATCACTCGAGCATGTAATGACACATGTCACCCTCCTCCCCCTCTCACCACCTTCAATCCTCCCACCCACTGTAGGAGGACTTGTCATGTGTTCTCCTACATTGTGATCTGGAGCTTATGGAGCACTGCCATGTGACCCCTCAACACTGCCATACGTGTGTTCTTGTGGTCTTGTTTTCTCTTCTGGATACATCTCTCCCTGGTATAGTTTCCTACCGTCTGTGCTTCTGATCGTCTCATCCTTTTTTTCTTCTTTTCTTTTCTTTTTTTTTCTTTTCTTTACTTTGAACTTGGGGAGAAAAGAATCTCTGCGTGAAAGGTAATGATGATAGCAGAACAGCATATAAAAGCGTTGTTCGTCACATTCCTTTGTGTCATGTTTTGGGTCGATCTGATCATGGGTGTGTCTGGATAAGTGGAGAGGGGCAAGGAGAGCCATAGGAGCTGAGATGCAGGAACTGAAGAGATGAATCAGGAGTTGAGGGTGGGCTGCAATTTGGACTCACCCAAGACACACCTGATTCTGAACATAGCTCTAGCTATCAGACTGCCTACTAGGGATAACCTGGTCAGGATTGGTTGAGGAACTGGGCAAGGCTGGGCTCATAGACGAAGCCTTCACTACCTAAACTGAGCAGGGCCAGAAAGCCAATGCCGTGAGAGTCATTTTATCTCCAAACCTCAGCCATGCTTAATCTGACCCCCATCGTGTGCCCCTGTGTGGATATACATACACCTTATACTTATGTCTCTTTAGTAAGAATGAAGTCAAATTGATTTAAGTTTTTGTTTAACATGGACTTTGTATCAAACGTTTTACCTATTATTTTAGCAGAAGGTCACAAGAAATGCTAAGGACAATTGCTATCTGTCCTTGAGTATATGTTCTCCGTTTCTTCCTTAGCAAGAAAGTCCTAAAGTTTAGCTGGGCACGTTGCACCTCAGCTAAAGACTCCATCTTCTAGCTCATCTTACAGACTGATGTGACCATGTGACTAAGTGCCAATGGGATGTGAGTAGAAGGGATGTAAATGACGTGCCATCTGCACCCTTGAAAAGGGAAGGATTATGCCCTTGCTTCATCCTCTTCTCTCCAACTGGCTGCAAAGCGGACATGAAGGCAGGAGTTGGGAACAGACAGTTTAGCCCCGAGATGAAAGCTGAGGGTTAAAGATGCAAAACAGGACCGGAGAAGCCTGGTCCTGAAACTGTGGAGTCTAGATTGGTTATGGTCAGACGGTGTCACGAGAGAGAAATAAACTCCTGCCTCTCTTGAGCCACAATTATTTTGACGTTTGTTACCACAGCCAGACCTGTTTTCTAATACTTGCATTCATTTTTATACCCTTTGTGCAAACGAGCATCTGAGCCTCAGAGGCAAATAACTTGCCTAAAACCATCTATAGAACAGTCCCTCCAAGCAACCAAATGTCTTGCTTTCTCTTAGATGTCATCTCTCATATGGAAATGCCAGTGAAATCATACAGCTCTTTCCCCCCACCGAAAGGAATGCCCTAGTCTGAAGCAAGGGTACGTTCTGGAGCATCTGCCTGGCTAAGTGGGCAGCAGTGCTTTCTGTTAACCTCTATCCTGGAACTCCAACCACATCAGAGGCTGAGCTAGTTTTGCAATTAAGATAATCCAAATGGTATGTCCATAAATCATAATCATGATCATCTTTACTTTGCACCAATTTTACGACTAACTGTTTACATTTAAGGGCTTTGGTTTGGAATTTTATATAGTTAAAACAAAATTGTTTAGCACCGAAACAGAGAATATGGTCCAAGGTATTTTATTTGTTCACTTAAAATTTTTAAACATTGCATGTTAGTGAGACGTGGATTGTGACAGCTATTGTGGCATCTCTAATTTATTTTCTTTCCGGAAGCCTGAGGAGCTTCTCATGAGCTGCCAAATGAGAGGACAGCGCACTTTCTTGGTCATCTCTGACTAGCTCTCTTGCATCTTCATGGTGACCTCAGTGCTTCTAATTCCATTTGGAAATTTCTGGACTTGTTCTAAGAACTACTCGTGCAGGACAGCTCAGTTATATCTGTGAGCCACAACTGAATGCCTCTTATCTCTGAAGCTATTTCCAAGACAGGCAAACAAAGGGAGAGGCAGGAAGAAAATTTCTTTCCTTCTGAATATGCAAGCACTGGTTAACCATGGAGTACAACAAAGGTAAGGTATTATATTGTCTGTAGGACTGGAAAAGCCCTGGCATCAACCACTGTGTTCAGAACTTGTGATTTTACTCTTGCCTTTTCCACAATCTCTCATTACATATTTCTCCCTCTTCCCAGTGTTATCTATCAATTATGAAATGCCGTTTAGCTAGAGCATCTGAGCTCTCATTCACCAAACATTTTTACAGTTTATCTTTTATCTAGATGTCTTTTACCTAGATGTCTCACCCATTTTATACAACTTCTTTTATCAACGATAAGTGAAATATAGATCTTACATCTTTACTGCTCAGAGAAATACATTCTTATGGTAACGTATATGTGGTTGGGGGCAGTGATGGTAAAGGGGGAAGAAAGATGGTTGTCAACTGATTAAAAGGTTAGGCTTATTGTCTGTCTTGTCAGGACTGTGAGTAGTCACACAGCATGGAAGTGAGGCAGGATGGATTTATTCAACTACAAATATTCATTTTTTAAAAATTGAAGTATAGTTGATTTATAATATTACATTAGTTGCAGGTGTACGACATAGTGATTCAATATTTTTCTAGATTTTACTCCATTTAAAGTTATTACAGAATAATGGCTATATTTCCCTGTGCTGTACAATGTATCCTTGTAGCCTATTTATTTTATACATAGTAGTTGGTATTTCTTAATCCTTTACCCCTATCTCACCCCTCACCCCTCCCCTCTCCACACTGATAACCACTGGTTTATTCTCTATATCTGTGAGTCTGTTTTGTTATACATATTCACTTGTTTTAGTTTTTAGATTTCACATGTAAGTGATAACATAGAGTACTTGTCTTTCTTTGTCTGACTTATTTCACTAAGTGTAATACTCTCCATACTATCCAGAGCAATCTACAGATTTTAATGCAATTCCTATCAAAATACCCATGACAGTTTTCAGAGAACTAGAACAAATAATACTAAAATTTATATGGAACCACAAAAGACCCTGAATTGCCAAAGCAATCTTGAGAAAAATGAACACAACTGGAGGTATCATTCTCCCTGACTTCAAACTATACTACAAAGCTACAGTAATCAAAATAACATGGTACTGGCACAAAACAAACACACAGATTAACAGAACAGAATAGAGGGCTGAGAAATAAACCCACTCAGCTATGGTCAATTAATCTATGACAAAGGAGGCAAGACTATACAGTGGAGAAAAGATAGTCTCTTCAATACATGGTGCTGGGAAAGCTAGACTGCTACATGTAAAAGAATGAAATTAGAACATTTCCTCACCCCATATACAAAAAAAAAAAAGCTCAAAATGGATTAAAGGCCTAAATGTAAGACATGAAACCATAAAACTCCTAGAAAAAAACATAGGCAGAACACTCTTTGACATAAATCGCAGCAATATTTTCTTGGACCTATCTCCTAAAGCAAAGAAAATACAAACATTCTTGAAGGCTTGCTATATGCCTCTGCCTAGGGATAAAACGTTGATAAGAGTCTACTTCTGCCTCAGGAAGCTTATAGTCTACAGGGAGGCCAAGTAACCAGTGATTTTAAAACCCTGTGCTGGGGGATGTCATGGGGATGTTTACAGGGTGCTAGAGGAAAATGCAGTAGTGACATCCAACTCAGTCTTGGAGAATCAGAGGTGGTTTTCTGGAAGAGAGGGTGATATTTAGGTGAATCCTGAGTAGAAGCTGCCCATGTGAAAAGGCAGAGAATAGCATCGCAGGACTCCAGAGATGAGAAAGAGTAAGTTTGGGAACACTGAGTAGTTCCAGACATCTGGAGCATGGAGTGGGAGTGGCTAATGACAGCCAAAGCAGGGACCAACTTCAGTGTCCAGGAGAGCTGAGATATCAAGTAGGTAGGGGGTCAGAGGTCAAAGTAACGAGGCATCAGCCAGGCTGGCGAAGTTTCATCCTCACCAGTGCTAAAGTTTGAGGCTGGCGGAAAGGAAAGTGTTAAAAGAAAACTTAGAGAGCTTTACTTGATGTGAATATTTTATTGAGTGAGAAACAAATTGTTCACCATCAGGGGTACTTCAAACCCGAAACTGGTATGAAGCACAGAGACATGACGTTACAAGATGCTCATAAAGTGAAAATGAGGAAGGTGTTTCCCTTCACAGTGATTGGTTATTTCAGTGGTGGTTTCCAGATGACAGAGGACTGGTTAAAAGTGATTATCTTACACCATTTAAGGAGATGAATTAAATTTCTTTTATGATTATCTGTGGCATTTACAAGAAATAACCTAAGTTGTGCTTATGTTCATGAAACAAGCTAGATTTAATTTTGCTTATATAACTTCAATGGTTTTGTTGGCTTGGGAGATTGTCAAGTCTGTTCTCCATTTTATTTTATGAAAAGGAAATAAAAATTTTGGTGTCTACTATCTGTCATACATGGTATATTCCTAGTCAAATTCTCACACAAATCCTTTAGAAGGTATAATTATCAACATTTCGGAGCTGAGGAACGTGGTCTAGAAAAGGTGTCACAAAACCGATGAGTAGTACATCCGGGTTTCAAAGTGATTTAATTCCAAAGCCTGTGTTCTTTCTGTCTGCAGCAATGTTCCTAGAGCAAAGGGTCAGCCAAGACAGGGCAGGTTGTAATGAACTGGATAGAAGCAACAGTGAGTCAGACCTGGGCTTTAGGTAACCACATGGGGACAGGGTAACATCTGGCACAAGACTTTCAGGGAGAGGGCTATTTTGGGGAAAACACATTGATCAACTGCCCTGGGTGTGGGACAGGAGGTCCCAAGGTCAAGTCTTGAAGAAGACAAAAGCAACACCAAGTTCCTCTACAGAGAAAGTTAACTGGAATTTGGGATATAAGCAAGAAGTTAGACAGAAAAGGGGAAGAGTTAAGAGAAGGCGCCAAGCATGGTGGGAGGTGGGGGCTACAGAGAAAGGTGGCCAGGGAGAGAGGCCCCTGGTGATGAGATGGCTGAAAGGTTTTCAAGCCTGGGAATGTCTAATATTTAATCATAAGTTGGTTGCTGCTCTAAAAACTCCAACAGTTGCCCCAGTTCTCCTATAACAGTGTGGCGCACACACTTAAACAGCCTTGTGTTTGAGACAGGCTCAAGGGGAATGCTGAAACAGGAACAAGGTGACTGCTTGGTGTGGAGGGACAGGGAACACAGAAGGGAGACCAGGCATGGACAAGAGAAGGGCCATACATGGAGTGATCAGGCCTTAGCCAGAGGTGGCCAGGACAACTGTAAACAACTTCCTGTCCACACGCCAAAGATTAACAGAGCTTGAAAGAGTCTCTAAATGGCTTACCTCATAAGGCATGAGAATTCAAAACAATTTCATTTAAATCTAAAAGGGCGAGTTGACTTTAGCAGACATCTGGTTTATGAAAAGAAGATATTTCTAAAAGAGCTACTCAGGATTAAGTGGGTGACCTCGGACAGCAGTTAATTTTCCATCCTTATTCGTATTCAGGGAAAGGTAATACACACCCCGGATATGGCAGTGAGAGAGCGGATTCATGTATTAGATTGGCATAAACTATAGAACCCATTGAACTCTCTCCCAGCGAGTCCAGATTAACTCTAGAAAAGCAGCTTCCAAGGCCCCTAAACGAATTAAGAGTCTGAGCAAACAGGGCTCAGATTGGGAACACATGGTGACAAAGCTCAGAGTAAAGGAATGAAAAGTCCACCCCAACAGGTTCAAAGTAAAACAGAACCATTCACATCCAAGCAATGGATAAAGTGCCCACTCTGCTGAGATGGGCTCCTGGTTCAAAGCAGACCTCTGCATGTGCTCCCTGTCACTCCATAACCAGTGGCTTGGTTTAGGCAGCCAGGATTCGATTTCAGAGCAGGTGGTGGATGTAACTGTCTGAAGATGAATCTAACCTGGGGATGTTCTTGCCTTTTGAGATTTAGGTCCAGACCCATTTGTCCCAGCTCATTCATGATGTCCACGGGGCTGGAGGCATCGTGAGGGATGGAAGCCCATCAGCTTCAAGAGAGGAAACAGTGGTAAAGAGAGAAAGACTGAGAAGCAGCAGCCTAGGGAGAAGGTCAGGAACAACTCGCTCTCTTGCTCCTTGCCCGACCAGAAAAACCCTACCAGATGCTGCTTCAGTCCTAGACTGTTTGCAAGGACAAAGTACATACCAATTGCTAAAAGATAACTGCAAAGATTATACTAAAAAAACAAGTTTCTTGGATATTGTCTAAAAACGTGCCTACAAGAGCATATATGCTCAAGTTGGAGAAAAATACCTAAGTAAATATGATACCCTGCCAGTGCTCAGATTTTACGTGTCAGCCAGGGATGAAGAGCTGGGGTACATGAAATTCATAGATGAACGATGCATTTGCAAAAAGCAGACCTTACTGGTTTGAATTTCAGCTCATAAGGTTTTTCTCCACCCACTCATGCTAGAGCAACAGTGAAATGTCAGAAGTCACGAAAGAGGAAGAGGGGCAAAGGACCTAAGTCAACCACAGACCAGATCATCAGCCCTGGAAAACTGACTGTAGGCCTCAAACAAGTGCTGATATCTGAATTAAGAATAAAAGTTGGGCTTCCCTGGTGGCGCAGTTGTTGAGAATCCGCCTGCCGATGCAGGGGACACGGGTTCGTGCCCCGGTCCAGGAAGATCCCACGTGCCGCGGAGCGGCTGGGCCCGTGAGCCATGGCCGCTGAGCCTGCGCGTCCGGAGCCTGTGCTCCGCAACGCGAGAGGCCACAACAGTGAGAGGTCTGCGTACCACAAAAAAAAAAAAGTAAAAGTTCCCACATGAAACCAGTCTAGGAAAGGCATTCTTGATGATTCTTGCGGACTCTCCCGTGTGCTAGATTCCTCCACTGAACAGGACTGAACACATCTCTGGGGGTCACACCCACCTAGATTAGGTTTGAGAGACCAAGGAGTTTGGTTCTTGCCTCAAAGGGTCCTCCCCTCTGAGGTAACTAGAAGTAAATTGACCACCTCACCTAGTAGCTCCAAAAGACTGAATCACATTTAAGCTACCTTTCTTCCGAGAAACTATCTTTGAATTAGTGAAAAACGTTAGAATGTGTGATCACCAATCCTTTCATTTAATAAGCATTTTTGAGTCCCTCCCGAAATCCAGGCATTGTACTAGATTCTGCAGATACAGAGATGAAGGCACTATCGATGCCCTGGAGTCTAGTGAATAAGATGTTCATGTGAACATGATCAAAACCCAGTGAACTCACCTCTCAAGTCAAGACTGCACCAAGTGTCAAGTGTGCCCCGGGTGTTGGGAGAGGGTTCACAGTCCAGGAGGAGCATAGGCTGAGCAGCTGATGCATGAGTGAGGCATTATCAGATGAGAAGCAGGTGAATGGCATTGCAGGGTGAGGGACTAGTACCAAAGGTACCAAAGAGGGGGAGACCATGACAGTGGTGTAAGGAGAGTCAGTGGTGCCAGGATCAAGGTAATACATTGAGCTCTCTGTCTGTGCAAGAGCTTTCCTGAAAAAGGAACAAATGCTTGGTGATGCTCACGTGCTTTCTTGCATTTGAAGTTCAGCAAATCTAAAGATACTAATTCAGAGCAAAAGGAAATAAAAATTTTTCGCTGTTTCTCTTTGATGCAAGACAAGCGCCAAGGGACTTAGGGATTATGTCTCCAGAATAGTCAGGGTTGCTTCATAGTCATGTGACCTGCAGTCCATAGGGCCCCATGCTCAGACCTCTATACTTGGACAAAAGCTCTGTTGTTGCTGTCTTGAAAGTCTTTACTACATTTTGATCAAAGGGTCCTGCAATTTTATATTTTACTGGGGCCTAGAAATTATGTAGCTGATCCTGAGAATAGGACATTTTCAGAGAATCTGCAATAGTTCAGTATTGTTGTATATAAAGTGGAAGGGGGAGAGGTGGCTGATGAGGTTGAATAGGTAGGCAGTGGCATACACTGAAAGGCCTGAGAGGAGACAAGAACAAGATGGTGGAGTAGAAGGACCAGAGCTCACTTACTCTCATGAAAACACCCAAATCACAACTGACTGCTGAATAACCATCAACAAAAAGACTGGAACCTACATCCAAAGACAAAGAAGAAGCCACAATGAGATGGTAGGAGGGGCACTTTGGCGATATAATCAAATCCCATACCCACTGGGTGGGTGACCCACAAACTGGAAGATAAATATATCACAGAGGTTCTCCCACAGGAGTGAGAGTTCTGAGCCCCACATCAGGCTCCCCAGCCTGGGGGTCTGGCATCAGGAGGTGGAGCCCCCAGAGCATTTGGTTTTGAAAGGCAGCAGGGCTTGAGTGCAGGAGTTCCACAGGACTGGGGGAAACAGAGACTCCACTCTTGGAGGACACACACAAGGTTTCACATGCATTGGGACTCAGGGCAAAGCAGTGACTCCATAGGAGCCTGGGCCAGACCTACCTGCAGGTCTTGGAGCGTCTCCTGGGGAGGTAAGGGTTGGCTGTGTCTCACTGTGGGGATAAGGACACTAGTGGCAGAGACACCAGAGCTCATCACTGTGAGCTCTGCTGAAGGCCACCATTTTGGCACCAAGACCTGGCCCCATCCAATAGCCTACAGCCTCCAGTGCTGGGACACCTCAGGCCAAACAACCAACGGCATGGGAATACAGCCCCACGCATCAACAAACAAGCCGCCTAAAGTTGTACTGAACCCACAGCTGCCTCTAAACACACCTCTTGACACGGCCCTGTCCACCAGAGGGACAAAACCCAGCTCTACCCACCCGTGGGCAGACACAAGTCCCACACACCAGGAAGCCTGCACAAGCCCCTGGACCAATCTCACCCACCAGGGGGCAGACACCAGGAGCAAGAGGAACTACAGTCCTGCAGTCTGCAGAACAGAGACCACAAACACAGAGTTAGACAAAATGAGACAGCAGAGAAATATGTTCCAGGCAAAGGAACAAGATAAAACCCAAGAAGAACAACTAAGTGAAATGGAGATAGGCAATCTACTTGAAAAAGAATTCAGAGTAATGATAGTAAAGATGATCCAAGATCTCAGAAAAAGAACAGAGGCACAGACTGAGAAGATACAAGAAATGTTTACCAACGAGCTAGAAGATTTAAAGAACAGAGTTGAACAATACAATAACTGAAATGAAAGGCCTGGAAGTCTGGCTAAGCATTTAAAATTTGCCTGTAGGAGAAGGACAGTCATTGAAGACTTTGAGTAAGCAAGTAGCATGGAGAGATTTGACTTTTAGGTCACTCTGGTGTAATGAAGGCAAGAGAGTGAAGATGTAACAAAGTTTTTCCCATTTAAAATTAATGCCTTTTCATTGTTCAGATTTCATTTATTGTTTACAGTTTTGATCCACTTCAAAATGCAAGGGTCTCTGAGAGGACTAACTGCTGTGATTAAGCTACATTTTAGGGTAAATTAAGGTAGCAAGATCTGCAAGTGCTTTTGAGAACTGGAGGTAGGAAAGACAGAACTGGAAAAACAGGAGGTAGAGGGCTCTGTGTGGAGGTGGAGGCCACAGAGAGGATGGATCTTTAAGAGAAAGCTTGGATTTCTTTTCATTTTCTACAATATCAGCCAGACCCACACATAAAGACTTTTTTCCTGAAATTGCTTTTAGCTCCGCTACCCAGATTCCTTTATTTCAGTGGTACTCAAAGTGTGGCTCCCAGGAATGCAGCATCAGCATCACATGGAACTTGTTAGAAGCACATTCTCTGCCCCATCTTAGTTGTACTGACTCGGAAACTTTGAGGTGGGCCCAGCAATCTGTTGTGATAAGCCCTCCAGGTGATCCTCATGCAGCTAAGAACTGTTGCATCATTATACGTTATCTATGTCTCTGGAACTCAGATATAGAAAAAGGTGGAAATGCCCATTTGGTATTAGAATGAATAATCAAAAGTGATTTTAATACCAAGAAATTCAGCCTTGTTCTAAACATGGTTTTACCTGGATGTATGTTCAGTGAATGACCTAGGATATATATGATTGCAATACCTTCACAGGTGATAATTCCATAATTCCAGAGCCAGTTTAAAAGGACCTGTATTATTGCATGAGTTATGAATCACAGCTGCTGGAGCTAATGGTATCTAGCAAAACAAGATAAAGATGATTCTTTTTTTCCTATGATCACTATATGTACGGGAAGAATGTTTAACTTGCACCGTCATCTTCCAAAGGATCATCTCTGCTGATAATGCTGGAGTTTTTCATTTCTTTGTGCCTTACACAGCACCAATAGTATTGCAGTTATGTTAATACATGTCCAAAAGTCGCATTGGTTTACACAGTCTATAATATTTCTGAAATGCAGTCTGAGTTACTCCTAAAACTAGAATTTCTCAGATTCTTTCCATTGTCTTCCATGAGTAATCCAATATACATGAAAGGATAAAAAAGTAAACAATTTTGTGATAATTCACATTTTTCCAATGGAATTTTAAACAGTTTGACAGTTTGGTCTTGTTAAAAAGTGATATAAAATAAATGCTTCTTAGCAAACAATTGTCCAGTAAATATTATAATTCTGTCTCATATTCTTACAGTGGATTGTTTTCTGGGGCTTTCAGTGGAATTCTTTCAAATTAGAACTCAATGATCTTCTTTATATTTTATCCAAGGTTTGAAATACATGAACCTGTCTCTACTTACTTGAACAATGGCCTCTATTATGGTGTCTTTTTCTTTAAATCCAAATATTATACTCAGCATTTTAGGAATTCCCTATTCCAAATACAGGCAATTAAATTGTCTATAAGTTATTCAGAGCCTTAGAAAATGAAATGAAATAGGAGTTTGTACTTTGAAATGAGTTCAAAAATGTGTACCATTTGTCAATGCTACTCTCTTTCAAATAGTCCTCATTATCTTCTGGTTCTGCTGTTAACAGACAAAATAATCCGACACAGACTTCTCTAACAAAGATGTTTCTTTCCTATGAGAAGTCTGGCCTTTCTCAACAATCAGGAATCAAGTTCTTGACCTTAAAGATGGGAGGGAGAGAGAACAGAATGATTCCTGGTGCCAAAGTGAGCTGGATGAAATTTGAAAACAGCCCCCAGGATAAACAGGGGGACACACATGGCATTTGTACTGTTTTTGCCAACGTCTAGGACTGACATGGAGCTGACAGCTACGGACTCTACAGTAAGAGAACACAAGTCTGGAGCCTTGGAAACCCTGGAGGTAATGCCTGAAAACAGGACTCAGATGCAAGGTTCACGTCAGTGGCCTGGCCTTCCTTTGGCCTCATGGCTCTGGGTTGATACCAGAACAAAAGTTATCAGAATCTTTTTCTGTTCAGTGATTGTTCACCCCACCACTTTTGTGTTGGTCTTATGATCTAGGGTCCCAAGAGTGTGGTTCTGTTTCACCCTCTTAGAAACCTTGATAAAGCAAGGAAGGAAACAAGTGTTTATGAAACCAATTTACAGGAAGAGATGAAACAACGATGGTCTCATATTGAGATATCTGAATACTAACCCAAATGAATCTAATTGGTAGACTTTTAAGCAGCATGGAGAAGATGTTTGGGAGCAAGGTTTCATTCTTAAAGCAAAGAGGCTGGGTTCACAAACTCCCTTTTCTCCCTGTAGCCACTCTACCTCCCTTCACATCTTCTTCTTGGCTGGCCATAAGGGGGAGCCCATTGCTGCTGCCGTATCCCCTTCTGTCACATTCTTGTCTGGTGTCTGAAGCCCAGACTGTTCTGTTTTAACTTCATCCCTCGGTAAAAGGCTCTGACTCTTCCTGGATGTTTTAGAGGGACTGTACATTGCACATCTGAAACATTCACTCCCTGCACCCATCCATGCTCCTTATCCCGAAGGGCCTCTAATAGTTACAGTATCATCACCTAGTTGACCAAGCGGAAAGTCTGGAGACACGTGACTCTCTAGGAGGTATTTGCGAAATCATGAGGGCATGGGGGTGTTTATGGAACACAGGGAGTGGGAGGCAGAGATAATTTTGAAAGACAGAGGTTAATTACAGCCTGGAGTATGTACAGGAAGACAGGAGAGAGAGACTTAAGTGCAGGCCTTGTGTGGGCAGGCCTTGTGTGGGCAGGGTTAAGCGTAAGGGTCTGAAAACCTCAGCTAGAGTGGACGCTACAGGGCTGGTGAAGGTCAGGAGGAGGAAGCGAGAGGAGTACCAGTTCCAGCAAGTTCTGCTTCCCTTGAGCAGGACGCTCCTCTAACCCTCCAGACTCAAGGAAAGTTCCTATTTCCTTTCCTCCTCAGCTTGTGGTGAGAGCGTTTCCAGGTTGAAGCACCCTAACACATGGGATCATTTCAGAGACAGAACAAGGTTGTGCCAGACAGACAAGAGGCTGGGAAGCATCATGATTCCACCTCACATAGGACACAGTCCGACAAGCAACGAACCTATAATCCGAACAAATTCATATCGTTCTCTCTCAGGAAATAGTCAAAGGTGGGGCTGGTCTATAGGAAGTACATTTTTATGCCATAGAAAAGCAGCAAAACATAAAAATCCATTCTTCCCTATCTTCACTACTTTGCAAACTCACTACTCTCTAATATTTTCTAGAACTCTCCCTCACTCTCAACTCCCAATCTCAATTCCCATTCTCTTTTCCATATAGTTCTTCTAGCTTCTCCAGATTGCCCCCAGCTATTGACTTACTTCAAACTGCATAACAAGGTCCACTGAATGATTTCTTCTGAGCCCTTGAATGAGACAGATACCTTTACAATTTCAGTTTTTCCATCTGTTAATGGAAGCAATAACACACCTGAGAGTCCATCTACAACCTGACATACAACACTTGAACTTTCCATAGTAAACACCAATATAAAAATAAATGCCAAGTGGAATTATCATTGTTGTCTCATTGCTTGTACTGTTATTAGTGATTCTCTAGGAGTGATAACTTTCAGGTAGTATGAAGTCTTCAAGAATCTCTGAGACTAATATTCAACCTGAGAATTTCCTCTTCTTACCTAAACAGCACTTCCAGGGAAAACTTCTTTCAAGTGATTTTACTTTAGTATCAGTGGCCCTCTTTCCTTCTTATATAGCATGCGAATAAGAGATTAAACTAACCTATGATGTATTTTATCACCCTGCCTAAATAAGGGACAGAAGATAGAGAAATGTTCTAGGAGGTCTCATGGCCAAATTGAACTCAAAGGTAGGCGTACATCTCAGCAATATCTCTGAAGAAAGCACCTCTTTTATGTACAGATTTTTTTTTTGCACCTTAACATCAGAAAAACTTAGTAATTTCCAATCGTTTTTCTTTTCCTGCCCAATAGCTAGAAAATGTCTAAGGAGTGCCTTCCCTAAAACAACAAACTATCTCTGCCCTCAGACAAAATAAGACGACCTCAGAGATTTGAGTTTCCACAGTCTCAGCAGTTGTAGACAATAAGCAGAATAGCAGGCGACTTTTCACCAATGGTAATGATCTAGTGATAAGTGTTTCATTGCCCCGTTGGAAATCTGGTTTGGGAAACTAAAATCAATGGGAAATCCTTGACTGGAGAAGACTCTGAGGTTTAGCAGCTTAGATAGCAAAGCCGGTGAAATGCTAACAAAGACAGTGGAGAAAACCAGGCAGATGGTAACTAGACATTGTGGTGATCATTTTGAAATGTATAGAAATAATATTGAATCACTGTGCTGTGCACCAGGAACTAACACAGTGCTGTAGGTCAGTTATACTTCAAAAACACACACACTCACTCATAGAAAAAGAGATCAGATTTGTGGTTACCAGAGGTAGGGGTGGGGAGAGGGGGAACTGGATAAAGGTGGTCAAAAGGCACAAACTTCCAGATACAAGATAAATGAGTACTAGGGATGTAATGTACAAGATAAATATAATTAACACTGATGTATGTTATATATGAAAGTTGTGAAGAAAGTGAATCCTAAGAGTTCTCATCACAAGGAAAATAATATATTTTTCTTTATTTTGTATCTACATGAGATGCTGAATGTTCACTAAACTTACTGTGGTGATCATTTCATGATGTATGTAAGTGACATGATCATGCTGTACATCTTAAATGTATACAGTGCTGTGTGCCAATTATATCTCAATAAAAGAATAAGAAGACAAAGGAGCGGGGGAGGGGGAAGGAGGAGGAGGAAGAGAAAAAGAAAACCATCCGTCAGGGAGCATATTTATCATAACTGCATTAGAAACACTAATGACTGTAAGCATAGAACATCTCTATCCGAGTTCCACAGAAATGAATATTCTCAAACCACTTCTCAGGGGAACAGCAGCAGCCTCTGCTAGACATCTCTGATGTAGTAGCCAGAAGGTGGAGTGGCCTGGAACCCTTTCTAGAGAAAGGTCCCAAGTTGCCAGGGTGCTTGACTCGGCTCAGCTTGGTGGGAAGACTCCTTAAGAACATGCTCCTGCTTTCCTCTCGATACTCCTTCTTTAACTTCCTTATCAACCGCCTCCCCTCTCCCAGATCAACTCAAGGATTTTAACAACAGGAAAATAACCTCTTACTATAAAACAAAAATGTTTCGGGTTTCTGCCCCGTGCCACCGGAAGACTGGTTGCTAGATGATTGCATTTTTAGTGTCTAAGCGTCAGCAGGTTCATGCTGCAGGACGTACACTTCGCTGGCCGATGGATTAGAAACTTCTCTTCAGTAAGGTGACAGCAGGCCTACTTGAAACGGATTTCTCCTGCCAAAGTAATACTGACAGTAATGCTTACTACACAGAGAGAGAGCATAATGGTAAAAAGCACGGCGCGTGGAGGTGGATGGATTTCTGACTCCACTGCTGGCTGACTGACTGTTTCCTAAGCAAGTTATTTAACCTCTGTGTGTTTCAGGCTGCTCCACTGCAGTGGAGATATTAACACGGAAAACAACGACAGCAAACGAGTTCACTTGTTCACTAGGGGCGAAACATGATTCCAGTGTTTTGCCTTCATTAACTAAATTTAATACCTTCAACCGCCCTTTGAGGCGGGGGCTTTTGTTATGTGGCCCCTGAGTTTTCTCCACTCTCTGCCTTGAGCACCTAGACATACTGGAGACAGGTGAAGGATGATGACTTGCTTTACAGGCATTATTTCCTTTAATTTTCACAGCGATCAGAAGGGAAGACACTCTTATTTGGCTGCTTTGACACTTGAGGAAGCTGAAGCACAGAGAAGCGAAGTAGCTTGCCCAGAGACAGTTAAGTAGCGGTGCTGAGAATTCCAGTCCGTCAGACGCTAACCTCCGTGCTCTTAAATATTATCCATCATGCCAGAGGTCCCTGTTTGTTAAAGGGGGATAAAACCCAACTCAAATAACATGTTTGTGAATGGGAAACATTTAAAAAGAAGGGCTGAAGGGCTGTCTTCAATGCTTGCATCAAAATAAACAGAACTGATAGACACAATCAAATCCTCTGGCTTTAATTTTTTTGTTGTTGGTGGTTTTCTTTTCCCCCTTTGGTACGGGATTTTATGATGAAGTTTCCATGAGAAAAGGGTTCCTGTGGTCATGTAAAATAATCAACAAAAAGAATGTAGGAAAGGGTACTGGTAAGCCATATGAGGAAATAGCTAACAAGATGTTTGTCTCTATACTGACCTGAAAGCCCCCAAACTTATTATTTCACAATCACAAGACGGCAATAAGCTGCCCCTAGAGGGCGCCAAAGTGATCATCACACTTTTTTTTTTTTTTTTTTTTTTTTTAATCTCTATTTCTGAAGATCTGGATCTGGCATGGACCCCCTGCATCTGGGAGGGTTTCTGGAAGGTCCTTAAAAAGCTCCTCAGAGCCCTCCTCTGGTTTGGGGTGTGGGCCAGGGTCACCCAGAAAGCTTAAATGCAGCCGCTGGGTGATAAAAGCCCTGCGGTCAATTGACTTCCCCTAACCGCAGGGCGGAGGAGAGCGTCTAATGCAACCACGAAGTGGTTTCCTGGCACAGAACTTTCCCAACCTTTGGAACAAGATACCAGGGGATGTTGTTTAGTCTCCATCTTGGAAATCTTTCTTTTGGCCAGAGGAAAATTCTGATATCCATCAGTCTGAAATCAGTGGGACACAACCTGAGGTGGAGGTGGGAGACAAAATGCCGTCTGCGGGGTCTCCCAACCCCAGAACCTATGATCTTAAAGGAGATGCTTACCTAGTTAATCCTGAAACTGGCGTGCACACGTAGTTTGGCAGGACTGACAAACTATGTAGGATATCAGAGCTCTTTGCAATATGACAGACTGGTTTTTCTAAAAACGTTAATAGAAATTCCGTTTTAACACAGAATTCTCAGTCCCCAGGGAATCTCCAGAGCCTTCAGGTATGCTTGCAACACCTAGCTTACTGCTGTCAGCTTGACATGCACTCCTTCTAACAGATGCCCTCTCTCAAGGTCGCTGTGTGGAGCTTAAACAGAAACGCAGGCCTCTTGCCATCAGGCGGTCACTTCGGGAACCCTGCTCTGAAGAAATTGAGATTGACAGTGTTAAGACCTTGAGTTTTTTCTTTAAAATATTGCCACTTCTCATTCTTCAGCACTGCCTTTGAGCTAGAAATTGATGTACTTAATGGCTGGTATTGGCTGATGAGACTAAATTACATGAAAGAATGGCTTTCATCGTATTGCTCAATTTAGGGATTTCTTTCATTTCAAAGGCAAAGTTAATTACCTCTAGAAAATGTTAAGCAATTATCCACTAGTAATAGCAGGGAAGATGCTCCCGGAGCAGCCAATTCAAGGGGGAGGGGATTTGGGGGAAAGGTAAGAGACTTTAAGATTTGAATGAACGCTGAAAAAAATGAAAACTGTATTAAGCTTTTAAAGGCTTTAATGAGGAGAGACGAGGCTGTTGCTTTAGCCCTTCAGCGGCCTTGGCCGTCCGTTCACTCCATTTTTTTTCTGAGAAATTGGAGGAAAGGCCTACTTGAGGCACATGCCATATGATCTGTGCCATGCCCTCCTCCTCTGACTGCTTATAACCTAGAGTGGACGTGGCTCAAGTCTCTGACAATTAGTGGCAGGTCACAGAGGTGGGAGCTCTGCATTCATGGTGAAGAAGGAGCATAGCTTGAAGCTTTCAAATCGCATTCAGGGATTTCCTACCTTGCCCTGTAGTAAAATGCTCACAGCTTTTGTGTCATGCTCTTGGAGTTTGAGGCTGAGTGGTGTCATTCAAAAGCCTGAGCCCTGCCCCAGCACAACACACACACACAAACACAGACACACACATACAGAGATAATGTATCTCCCCTTCTCATGCCCAACTGCAAGTCACTGAAAATTGATAAAGCTTTCAAATGGAATTCTCTGCAATTTGCTCACGTCAAGATCCTATGGCGGGTGGATACAGAGAGCTGAACAATCAACACCTCCTGTTCTTCCTCTGATTCCTTCAGTACAAGGAGTAAGGCTGTACTTCATGTGGCAGAGCTCGTTCATTCATGCTCGACTTTCCTCCCCACCATGAACACACAGTTCTCATGCAGCTCATGCAGCCCCAGTGTTTCTTAGTATCTTAGAAGAAAGCTGATCAGCAGATACTTGGAGATGCTTTCGGGAGTGGGCCCAGTCTGGTGCATAAGGGGGGGGGGGGGGCGGTGCATTGAGATGCTTCTGTAGCCAATAGAGCTGGACAGATGACACATGTACACCTCCTGGCCTGATGCCTCGCTGTAGGTGATAATCCTTCTAAAAGCCACACGGGCTGGAGGCTGACCACTGTTCAAATAAAACCCTGTAACCACATAAATGCATTTCTGCTCTTTTCTCTCCAGAAAAAAGCAATTCCCTGATTTCATGGACTAATCCTAAAATGATCTTAGAATCTCCAAGTTAGAGCTCTTTAAAATTGCAGTATTAATCTTGCATGTGCTTAGGCCTAAACAAGACAGTTCGATCTTTAAATTGAAGCTCAGAGTTTCGAGGATTCTGCAAGGGAGAGAATCATCGTTTTGCTGTCGTGAGTCCTGAGATGTCTGGATTCTCATTTCTGATAGGTAATAGCCACTGTCACAATGCAGGGCCAATTTTGGACAGTTTAGGACCTACTGATGAGGCGTAAAGAAAAATTAAGAATACATCATGCAAGAGGTCTGCCAGCTAATTCAAAAGGAAATATAAAACTTTTTGAGACAGAGAGTGAAATTAGTTAAGTTCACTTTACAGAAACCATGCAATCTAAACAGACTTGTTTTCCTTCTTTTCCTTTTGCAAAGTTCCCAGGGTATTTTGTCACTTAACTGAGCAAAGTTCAGTTTCTAACCATTGCCTTTTTCACAAGCCGTGTTCTGGCTTTTTCACAACTCTGGGCCTACCTATCCCTGTTTATTCCCAGTTGTGAAATATCACTGAAATGCTAACTACTGGAGCTGGAAAGAAACGTCAGAAACTTCGTCTCATCCTTTCATTCTATGAACAAGGAAACAAGAGACTTAGACAAGGGAAGGAACTTTCCGAAGTCACATAGCTAGTTAATGGCAAGACTGCCACTAAAAGCCAGCCTTCCTGACTTCCAGTCCAACAAAGGTGGTCGCCAAATGTTACCTATGACATGAGGTTCTCTCTGAGATGTGACCAGCCACTGCAGGCCTCCAGGCTGAGAGCACCAAATGCAGCCACAAAGGAAAGGAACAGGCAGGACCAGAGTAAGGTTTTAGATCTCCGAGGCTACCCTTCTTTGCTTTCTCTCAATATTGGCTCTCTGGGACAAAGCCCTGTTATTCTGACTCAGGAAATCACCTGGGCACTTCAGATATTGGGTTAAGAGTGTTCTTTCTTTCTTTTTCTTTTTTTCGTTTTTTTTTTTTTTTTGTGGTACGCGGGCCTCTCACTGCTGTGGCCTCTCCCGTTGCGGAGCACAGGCTCTGGACGCGCAGGCTCAGCGGCCATGGCTCACGGGCCCAGCCGCTCCGCGGCATGTGGGATCTTCCCGAACCGGGGCACGAACCCGTGTCCCCTGCATTGGCAGGCGGACTCTCAACCACTGCGCCACCAGGGAAGCCCTCTTTCTTTCTTTTTTTAATTGAAGTATGGTTGATTTACAATGTTGTGTTAATTATTGCTGTACAGCAAAGTGATTCAGTTATACATACATATATACATAATTTTTTAATATTCTATTCTATTATGGTTTATCATAGGATATGAATATAGTTCTCTATGCTATACAGTAGGACCTTGTTGTTTATCCATTCTATATATAAAAGCTTACATCTGCTCACCCCAACCTCCCACTCCAGCCCTCCCCCAACCCCCTCCCCCTTGGCAACCACCAGTCTGTTCTCTATGTCTGTGATTCTGTTTCTGTTTCACGGATATATTCATCTGTGTCATATTTTAGATTCCACATATAAGTGATATCATATGGTATTTGTCTTTCTCTTTCTGACTTCACTTAGTATGATAATCTCTTGTTGCAGAGTTAAGAGTGTTCTTATGTTCTCATAAGGAAGGCATCTCATAAGATTCCATGGGAGTTACTATGTTTAAATCTAATGTAAGTAGATACTAAGCCTAAAGTTAAATCTTTAAAGTCAAATTTCTTTAAGCATTGCAATATAGACTTAGCCCATGCTTATATACTAGAGCAAGTTTGATGACTATATGGTACCCATATAGTCATTTCCTCAATGATTCACTCAACAAACATTACTGAGCACCTAGCCCATGTCAGGCAATACAGTGGTGATAGGGACAGGCACAGCCCGGTTTCCTCAGAACTTATAATTTAGTGGGTATGACAACTGAACAAGTATTTACGGTAAATTATGGGGGACACACCGCAGAGCTGCATCAAGTCCCTAGACTGATATTCCAGCTCATGGTTCTTGAGGAGGGTAGTCTGGAAAGTGGTGGGACATGTTAGGTTGTTACAATGCTTGAGGGAAGCTACTGGCCTCTAGGAATCAGGACACAAGGTCACTGAATGTCTCGCACTGCGCCACCCAGCTCCGCAATACAGGGAATTGCCCACATCCCCTGTGATCTTTGAGTCCTTGCTGGACATTCACAAAGGTGAAAAATCTGTTTGTAATTGCTTGGGCCTAGACTCTTAACTCCATCTTCTAGGTATACGTGAAGTATGTTTTGCTCAGCTTGAACGTATATTGAATCTTCAAGGAATGCACCTAATGTGGAGGACTACATTTTGTTTTGTTCAGAACTTACGAGCGCTGTCCGCAATTTCATGAAAGCAGACGCCCCCTAGTGGTGAGGCAGCCAATAAGGCACACCTCGATCAGGTCACACTTCAAGTTACCTCCGTCATGAAGGTGGAGCGCAGCGGTATATTCGAACGTATTTTTCATTGTAAATTACTTTCTTTTTATGATTCCATGATGTTAGGACAGTAGATTGACCTTTTGGATCCATGAATAACCATAGGTCATTTTATTTGTGAATTTCACTTCTGGTTGGTTTGTGAAGAAGAGTGAACAAGATCTTAAGGACCAGAGGGCTGTGCTGTTCCTCCTCTCTGGTGTCTCAGGATTCCTTTGATGCTATCCCTCAACTGACAATTTTTGTGCCTTTGCCCATCAAGTGGTTAATTCTCTACGGAGGGTAGAGGTGCTTCCAGATCCTCTCTCTTCGTGTTTCAATGACTCTGACTCGAGAAGATGACAGATTGAGGAGAAGAGGCTCGAAGAGATGTGGACAGTGTGACTGCCCAGCTCTGTGTAATTTTCAGGCTGCAAAAATCTGAAAGCATGTATCAGTCTAGATTTTGGTTTACTGGAACACCGCACTTGGAGATTTTTGTAACTACTGTATATGCGGTGGGGTTAGAGCCACAAGAAAGAGTCCAAGATGCCAGATGGTGGCGGTGAATGTGGGGACACCCAGGAGGGTGGGCCCGGAGATTCCACAAGCCTTTGTCTCCAGCTCTACCTGCAACTCCATTTTTCTGGCTGAGACAATGCAGGAGAGAGTCTGCATCAATAACGGGAGCAGGTAGTGGACTGTGGACATAACAAGGGTGCTCAGAGGACCTCAGTGTCCTTCAGAAGCCCCCCTGGGAGTTCAGCATCCTTTTCTGATGACCTCTTATTTCCTAACCTTCTGTGAAACGAAGGTGTAGCAGAGCAGGGTATAGCTGTCGGAGATGGAGGTAGAGAGCAAGACTTTGCTGCCCTAACTTTATTCTTGCTGTTGTGCAAACACAGCCATTGGATAGGTGACAGCTGGCGACAGCTGGACAAGCAAGAGTAGAGCAGGATCCAGGGAAAGAGGGCATTAATGAAAGCACGTGGCCCTGGAAGATGCCTTCCCTGGAATCCTCAGCTGCACTTTGGGACAGGGCAGACTTGGAGCCTGAGAAATAAACTCCTGATGCCTGTAGTAGCGGACAGTTATCAAGCTACCATTTGCTTTCTTAAAGGAAGTCTGAAGAATTAAACTTGCCTTAGAAGAGTTCTTTTCTTTAACCATTTTTTCAAAACTTTGCAATCTTGACCCTCTGGAACCTGGCCCTTCTGGTCACAGAGCTGAAGTTGGTGATTAGAGCATCCTTCAAATAATGGTATGGGACTCCTCCTATCTCTGCTGGAAAAGGAAATCTACAACATGACAATGTGCCGCATCATTGGGATTTTTGACTTTGGGGACGTCAGCTCTTCTGGTAGCTGGGATGAGATGACCACGTTGTTTTGCCAAGGCCTCCAAATTGTCTCAAATGGCAACTAATTTGAGTTGAAATGGACCCCGTCCAAATCTGACCCAGGGGCTGAGAAGAGCGAGGCTCCGGATCTCATTACAAGAGCTATCCAGAGTCTCCATAATACTGTATATTAAATCCTTATAATAAGCTGCTTTGTGAGTCTTGGTGCCGGTTCAGTATTTTCCTTGCAGTGATTACCCGATGGTCTGCTGGCCAGCTGAAGCTGGAGTCCTCTTTCCCTTGATACGTTTCCATAACATCTCTCATCAGCCCAGTGAAACTTGTTGTTAAGGGCAGAGCTAATCTATTGCAGCCCGCCTTGCTGCATCACGCCAAGAAACTTGGTGTGTTTCTTTCAGCTATTTCCGTGAGGACAGTGCACTTCTTTGGGAGAGGTTTAGCTCCATCGGGTTAGTGAACGATCCAGCTGCAAAGAAAGCTCTTCAAAACAACCTCCCCAGCCCACTCTAAACATGGGGGCAGCTTGCCTAGAAGGACAGCAAGATGGTTATTTCACGTATTGGGCTTTGGTATATGTGTGCGTGCAGATATCTAGATATCTGCGTGTTGTTCCAAAAGGAATCTGTAGGCGCTTTTTTAAAAAGTCCTGGGATTTACACATCCTTGAGTGACACTGTTTCCTAATTCTCATTCCAAGCTCACTACCCACCGCTCGGGCTGCTCGCTTGTAGCTGGTAACTTGCTGGGCGCTGGCAACAGAGCGGAGTGATGGGTTCCAGGCTAGTGGGGTAGAGAAACAAACGAATAAGTTCGCCTTTTGTGTGAGAAGCCGTAGAAGAGCCAAAATAACTCAACAATACCAACCAAGTTGAAGAGAGCCCAGCTGAGTGTGCTTTGAACACGAGGGCTGGGGAAGTAAACACACGTGTCAGCAGCTGGGCAGCCGGAGTGTCCCAGACTGTGCGGTGAGGCCATCTTGCCCGGCAGGGATGACGTGGACTGTGCGAGGACACCTCGGACTACACCCTTCCCTTGTGTTTTCCTCAGCAGCTCATTTCTGTGACTTTCACCACTGTGATTTGTTCTGGCCTCTATTGTGATTCCCAGCACCAGAGGCTTTTGACCCTCTCTTGGACCCTGTCTCAGGAACAGTGCTGTTCTCCTGGCTTAGCATGCTCTCTACCGACCACCGAGGCCTCCACCCCAGGCTGCCCTCCACCTGATCCCTTGTTTCGAGGTGCCGGGGCAGCTCCAGGCACATGCTGGCTCAGTTCCCTGCAGGGCCGAGGGGTTTGATTTGGTTTGGTTTCTTCCTCGGATCCCACCCTCACCCTCTTCCTGCCATTTTGCAAGAAAATCCAGAACTCTAGGCCTCGATAAAACAAACAAACTGACAAATATATTAAAGAGTCAGACTCTGGGTCAAAACAAATCAAAACTGAACCCTAGCAAATTTTTCTTTTGTTATAGGACCAAAAAAGCCACACCAATATTTTCTTGGAGTATAGTTGATTTACAATGTTGCGTTAATTTCAGGTGTACAGCAAAGTGAATCACTGATACGTATACATATACCCACGTTTTTAGATTCTTTTTTTAAAATTTATTTTACTTATTTATTTTTGGCCGTGTTGGGTCTTTGTTGCTGCGCACAGGCTTTCTCTAGTTGCAGCGAGCGAGGGCTACTCTTCGTTGCGGTGTGCAGGCTTCTCATTGCGGTGGCTTCTCTTGTTGCGGAGCACAGGCTCTAGGTGCACGGGCTTCAGTAATTGTGGCTCACGGGCTCTGCAGTGCAGCCTCAGTAGTTGTGGCGCATGGGCTTAGTTGCTCCACGGCATGTGCGATCTTCCTGGACCAGGGCTCAAACGCGTGTCCCCTGCGTTGGCAGGCGGACTCTGAACCACTGCACCACCAGGGAAGCCCCTTTTTAAGATTCTTTTCCCATATGGGTTATTACAGAGCATTCAGCAGAGTTCCCTGTGCTATACAGTAGGTCCTTATTAGTTATCCATTTTATATAGAGTAGTGTGTATATGTCAATCCTAATCTCCCAATTTATCACCCCTCCCTATCCCCTGGTAACCATAAGTCTGTTTTCTACATCTGTAACTCTATTTCTGTTTTGTAGATAAGTTCATTTGTACTCTTTTTGTAGATTCCACATATAAGCAATATCATATGATGTTTGTCTTTCTGTGTCTGACTTACTTCACAGTATGACAGTCTCTAGGTTCATCCATGTTGCTGCAAATGGCGGTATTTCGTTCTTTTTTATGGCTGAATAATATTCCATTGTATATATACACATACCACATCTTCTTTATCCATTCATCTGTCGATGGGCATTTAGGTTGCTTCCATGTCTTGGCTATTGTAAACAGTGCTGCTATGAACATTGAGGTGCATGTGTCTTTTCGAATTATGGTTTTCTCCAGATATATGCCCAGGAGTGGGGTTGCTGGATCATATTGTACAGCCACTATGGAGAACAGTATGGAGGTTCCTTGAAAAACTAAAAATAGGACCTGTGTGTTTTATTCCTAGCCCCCAAAATGTTAAGAGATAATCAGTTTAGTGGATACATGAGAAGCATAAGGTCAAAGAGAGGCTGCAGAGGGCATACCAGCCATCATCCTTATACCTAGAAGAAGCCTCCATTCACCAGAGGATGTGTGCCTTATACTCTTAGGACACTTTATACCAGCATTGTCAATAGCATTATGATGTTAGCCACATGTATAATTTTATTTTCTAATAGCCACATTTTTTAAAAAGCAAAAAGAAAAAAATTAAATTATTTTCAAATGAATATATATTAATCCAACATATCAAAAACATTCTCATTGAAAAATACTACATGAGAATTAGCAAGATGAATTAGTTCTAGGGATCTGCTGCATGATACAGGGCCTACAGTCAACAATACTGTATCATGCACTTAAAACTTTAAGACAGTAGGACTCATGGTAAATGTTCTTACCACACATACAAAAGGGCAAACAAGAGGAAACTTCTGGAGGTGATGGCTACGTCTGTTACTCTGATTATGATGAAGGTTTCCTGGGTGTATGCATGTGTATGCACATGTCCAAACTCATCAGATTGTGTACATTAACCATGTACAGCTTTATGTATGTTATTCATACCTCAACAAAGCTGTTAAACATTATTAATGAGACATAATATCGTACTAGGTCTTAGAGATATCCATTTAGATGAGGAATTTTCAACAAAGTATAATACAGTCCTACCAAAACAAAGTTGTTTTTCATGGAAAAATATCACTTACATCTCTGAAGCTTATTTATTTAAGTTAATTAAAATAAAGTAATAAAACTTCTCAGTTACATTAGTCACATGTCTAGTCCCTGATAGCCACATGTGGCTAGTAGCTGACCTATGTGACAGCACAGCTTTCTAAACAAAGTGCTTACTCATTAGCTGCACTTCACATCAGCTCAACAAAATACAGAAACTATTTTTGCCCAGTGACCAATGATGGTCACTGAATAGGAGGGAGGGAAGCAGGTCCCACTGTCACGTTCTTGGTCTCTCAAGTCTCCACAAATGCCATCAATCTGCAAATTATTTCCTGTAATTTTAAACTTTTCTTCTTAAGTTTAACTCTCTTCAAAGAAAAAAAAGCAACTCAAATACAACACAGATGACACTGACTAGTAAAATATAATTTCTTTTCTCCATTAACTTGCCATCTTGGCAGCCTTATTAATTTGCCAATGTGTGTGCAGAGTACACAGGGAACCAGGCTCCATAAACCTTTCTCGGACTTTTAGTTCATGCCTTTGGTTTTTTTTTTTTCAGGACGAATTAGCTTTTGCCATAAGATTTCATCCACTTTCAGACTTCAACTACTATCTGTTCATCACATTACAGAAAAAAAAAAAAAGCAACTCAAATACAATACAGATGACATTGACTAGTAAAATATAATTTCTTTTTGTCCATTAACTTGCAATCTTGCCATGACTGCTATTCTCTGTTCCTTAATGCCTGGAATCCCTACAGGAACTTCCCATTTCCCATTTCCCAAACTAACTGCTTTACTTTCCCCTCTACAATCTCCATGCCTAGCCTTCTCTTGACGTCTCCTTCCCTTTCAAATCCAGGCATTTTCATGACAGTCTTTATTGGATGACCCCAAAGCGTAGCATCCGACAAGGACTAAGATGCAGGTGGCTTATCTGAGGGGTCATCCCAGAAGTAGGAGTGTGGAGTTAGAAAAAGCCAAGAAAGTAGGAGGGGCCAAGGAAGGGTGTGCTATTGATCTGGCTACTACCGATGGCAGCTGAGGTTCAGTCCCACCGGGGACCCTCAGCAACTGCGTAGAATGTGCCTCAGATTTGTCCCTTCAGAGGACAAGAGGCTGGGACATTCATCCACCAACTCGCTTTCCTTCCTGGTTGACGTTACCCCACCAACCTCCAAGGTCATAAGATTGCCCCCATTTCTGGGCTATTTCCGTGCTAGGAATTTCCAAAGCCATGAGGCAGAAAAGCAGAGGCATTCGGCATGTACTTGAAGAAGTATACCGACAGCACACACAGGAAGAGTTCAGCACAGCTACAGCCCAAGTCACAGCTGGGCTGGGGGGCTGTGGAACTAGGCACAGCCTAGTTGTCCGAGTTGGGACACCCGGCTGTCCAAGTCATAAATCCTCCTAAACAGAGCTGTCCTTGATTCTCCCTTGCTTTCCACCCTCTTCTCTCCTCTTCCTATGAGAGCCAAATCTGGACTGAGCCCACCTGCTGAATTTGTTCTCAGATTTATTACCTCCACTCTACATAGGTTACCCTATCTGATTGCAACCCTTCCTCCTCTCTGGTCTCCAATCACTTCCTCCTCCATCTCCTGTGTTCAGCCCTTCACCAAAGCTGATTTTCTCAAGGATGAATCAGTTATTTGAGGCTTCTCATTGTTGACATCAATGATGACAAATCAAGATGCCAACTCTTTTTAATGGAAAGTTTTCCCTGGGAGTGTCATGTTGAAAAGGCTTTAAAGGCCCCACCTAGGCTCAGTGGGAGAAAGCAGATGACTAATTCAGTACTTCCAGGCATGAGGCAGGGAGGTGAGCCAACGTGCTAGGTACCATTACAGGAAACCTCTAGCCGCTTAACGTAGCACAGGGGGACGGTCAACACCTGACTCCAGCCCGCTGCCCTCGCCTCTCCCATCTTTCCTGCCACGCCTCTCCTCATGTCCTTCCCTCGAGTCATGTGGAGCTTTGTGGCGTTTTCTGAATTGGCCCTGCTCTTTTGAGATGCCCGTGACTTTGCATTTACCTCTTCCCACAATGCCTAGCCTGGCTCTCGTGCCATCATCCCTCAAGGGCCAAATCAAAATCCACCTCAGGGGAAGACGTCTGTGACTCTCCGAGAGAAAGAACTCTCCTTACCGCAGTGCCCGTGATCACCTACTGCTTTTTATTTAACTTTAATTCGCATAAAGCTCTCTGTATAATTGTATTTTCAATGGAGTGTCTGCCCCTGCATTTATCCAGCATCCATTAAACAAGCAAACCATTACTAATTTGATTAATCCAGGTTAGCACTGCATAATCCCAGCACGGAATTCCCTGCAGAAATACAACAGAACTGAGCCTACACATGAAGCCAAGTGTGTGCTCGTATTCCAAGCCCTGAAATGGAAATGTCTGGCTCCGCAGAGCAGTTTTCTTAGGTAAACCCGGTCACTGCAGGGCCAGCAAGAAGGTCCCTATATGGACACACACAACGAGAGAACATGAGCCTTTCCTTGGCCCAGGCCACAAAGCAGCGCACAGAAATAAATACTGGCCATGAAAAGTAATTAGACAGCAACGATCCCAATATTTCTTTTATATTTTTGATAACAAAAATAATGTTTCAGAAAACAACAAAACAGGTGGAGAAAGGGAGTGTGGAGGGCAGTAAAAGTAGATCTTAAGTAAGTAGGAAACAGGTAGAGTGATAAATATGAGACGTTGTTAAGAAAACACAAGCCACAATACCTGTTAAATGTCTGAGTAATCACTGAACCAAAGAAAGAGAATTATAAGCTCAAATCCAGAAAATGGAAAAATAGGTCCAAGGAAACAAGATCGTTCCATTGCAAGAGAGAAAAGGAGGAAGATGTAAAGTAGAGGAAGCAAAGAGAAAGCACGGTAAATAATAATTTTTTTTTTAAGTAAGGAAAAATAAATAAGTTAAAGTTTATTATAAATCACAATAAATGCAAATGGGGTAAGTTTATTTCGAGAGGGAAATTCTTATATTAAAAAGAATCTAGCTCTATGCTGTTGTAAGAGACCCACTTAAGATGAAATGACACGTAAAGGGAAATAAAAAGACGGATAAGGATACAGCAGATGTAGTAACCCACACCCTCCAATCTGATATTAGTAATATCTATACCCGTCAAGGTAGAATTTAATGTTGGGCTGTAATACAGCTATTTAAATAAGTGAATTATAGCTATGTTAGCTCAAATAAGGATATATCTCAAAAACATACTATTTAATAAATAATATGAGTTGCCTAACAAATGAACATGATACGATTTATGTATAATTTTAAAACAAACAATGCAATTCCATAGTTATTCTATGGGTATGTGCATACATATGTAAAAATTTTTTAAAAACTTAAAGGCTATACACCAATTTATCATACCGATTACCCCTTAGAAAAGGGGACTACTTTGAAAAAAGGATAGAGGTTAAAGAGCGCTTCTGTTTTCATCGGTAAGTTATTTATTTATTTTTTTATTTTAAGAAGACACTGTAGGGGCTCCCCTGGTGGCACAGTGGTTAAGAATCCGCCTGCCAGTGCAGGGGACGCGGGTTCAAGCCCTGGTCTGGGAAGATCCCACATGCCGCGGAGCAACTAAGTCCGTGCACCACAACTACTGAGCCTGAGCTCTAGAGCCCGTGAGCCGCAACTACTGAGTCCGCGCGCCCAGAGCCCGTGCTCCACAACAAGAGAAGCCACCGCAATGAGAAGCCGGTGCACCGCAGTGAAGAGCAGCCCCGCTCACAGCAACTAGAGAAAAGCCTGCTCGCAGCAACGAAGACCCAATGCAGCCAGAAATAATAAATCAAATAAAGTTAATAAATAAAATAAAATAAAAATAAAAGAAGACACTGTAGTCATACAGTAGTGTAATTTCTTTGAACGTGTATTCATAGGAAGACAATTGAGAGAAAATAAAGCAAAATATGAATACTGTTTGTCAATGGTGAAAATAAGAATGTCTGCCTTTTAATTCTTTGTACTCTGTATCTTTCAAATTTCCAAAAAAGAAAAGAAGAGGAGAAAGGAGAGAGGGGTAAAGGGAGGGGGAACGTGGCAGGAGTGGAGGATATTTACAGCTACTATATTTTATGGTTACACAGCTGACCAAGGCATAGAAACCTAAACCTAGAATGTCAAGAAGACCTTGTTAGATTCACAAGTGGTCACCGAAGTGACAATTTCCAATCTTCTTTCATGTGACTTGTCTAAGTAACCACTGCTTTCATTTAGTAAAATAATGCAAAAAGTTTTGATTGTTTTTTTTTTTTCTCCGTTCAAAGCCATGTGCTTAATTAAAAGAATCTTCAATTATTCTAAGTTGCCAATGTGCTGCTGCTTTCAGATTTCAAAGACTCAGGGGAATAATATTTCATAAGCCCATAAAAAAGGTTAAAAGTCTTTTACCATTTTATTACGTTACACAAAGTTATGGCTCCCTGCTTAATGGCTGCTGTATAAGAAAAAGAGGGTTTTGGTAAATTCCAGAGTGGCCTAGAAAAGCAGCAACTACTACATTTTATTGCTTCATGTAACTTCACTTACAAGGTATATTTGCAATAAACCTTGCAAAACTTTTCATGACCGTGTGTATAGGTTAAACTTACAAAGTGGTTCTAGCTGTTCCATTTTACACATCAGGAGGACCATTGCTGTGTTCTAACTCATCAACTGAAATATTCTGCTGCCTTTGAAGTCACTAGTCAGCTCTATTTAAATGCCTTAGATAATTAGTGTCTGATCAGGTAACAACCTCCTAGGTTGCCCTTTTCATATATTATTACAAAACTATTGTCTTCTATTGGGTAAGATTTTTTAATCAGTCAGCCAAGTATTTATTGAACATCTACTGATTTACCCCTTCCTCCTACCTCACAGAATCATTTTATTCCAATCTTTTATAAGCTCTGTGTGTGTGTGTGTGTGTGTGTGTGTGTGTGTGTGTACACAGACCTAAATCCTTTTAAAGGAATCTTTTTTTTTTTTTTTTTTTTTTGGCAGTACGCGGGCCTCTCACCATTGTGGCCTCTCCCATTGCGGAGCACAGGCTCCGGACGCGCAGGCGCAGTGGCCATGGCTCACGGGCTTAGCCGCTCCGCGGCACGTGGGATCTTCCCGGAGCGGGGCACGAACCCGTGTGCCCTGCATCGGCAGGCGGACTCGCAACCAAATGGGCCTTTGAAGGCAGATTTTACTCCAGGAGCTCTCTAAACATCATTGAAATGATACTTAAAAGTACAAAATAGAATAAAATGACATTAAAGAAATACAAAATGAAGCAAGTTCATAATGATTTGGGAGGGAATGGTTAAGAATCATCAAGCAGACAAGACGTGTTGATGAATTTCCAGAATACAGAAAACAGGTGGATTGTAGGGAAACCTCAGCCTCAAGAAGAAACTGGTGAAGGTGAAATCCAGTTCCCTAGCTGAACCTCAAATAAATTCCAAGCGTGGTTTTCGAGAGTAAAAAGGCAGGAGTATAAACTGGGGCCACATCTGGGTATTAACTGCAGGTCTGCTATGGAAGAAGCTGACCATCTGCCCACTCGTTCTCCCTTGCCTTTCCCCACCTCTGCGTATACAGAGCAGAAGCCATCCGCAGGCCACAACCAAAGAGATGCTCTGAAGAAGTTAAACAAGCTGCCTGGAAAGAAGCCGGATTTGGGTGTGAATGGGCACATGTTCCATAGCCAATCTCTCCTCATCTTGGCAGATGATGGCCACTCTTCCAGTTACTCCTGGTGACAGGAGACTTACTCTGAACGGTGTACGCAGCTTAAGAACAACCCTCCACTCAGCAGCGAGGTCTGCTGAAGAAACACACTATGCCTCAGCAGAGGAAATCTGCACAAGCTATTAACATCAATCTATCTAATTCCTTTATTTCCAACATGAATGAGCAACAAAGACAGCTGAGGAAAGCAAACAGCACACACAGAAGGACTGAGAAGAAAAGTCTTAACCCTGAAGAATATAGAGACAATTGAGAAAACTGAAGAGGAGTTTTTTAGTACATTGGGAAATTTATTAAATCCAAGGACAAGAAAGATTTATTCGAATTTAAAAATCTAACGGCCAAATTTTTCAGTAGAAGTCTGGAAAGAAACTCATGGAAATCATCCAGAATTCAGAGCAAAAGACAAGAGAAGAAAATGTAATATAAACATTCAGAGACATACAAGATTAATTCAGGGGATTAAATATCTAAGAGAAATTCCAGAATCAAAGAACAGAGAAAATAGAGGAGAGGAAATAATTTTTTAAATTTTCTGAAGGAAATTCTCCTGAGCTGGAGAAAGACATTAATGTTTTTAATTGAAAGGTAGCATAGAATATCAAACTGAAATGAAAGAAAAAAATGCCCTATTTGTGCATAGACTACTGAAGTCTTTAAACACCAATGATAAAAAGAAGTTACTCTATGTAGATTCCTACATAGTGGGGGAAAAAAATGAAGCAGGCAATATGGAAAGGAATAAGAATCCTATTTGTATCAAAATTTTTTCGGGAATACTGTATGCTAGAATTAGTGATGCAAGGCCTTCAAATTCTGAGAAAAAAATTTTGAACTTAGGATTCTATGCAGTTAAACTGTCAATCAAATTTGAAGACAAAGTAATGACATATTGAGGCCTGAGAAAATGTTCCTCCCTCCTTTCTATAAAAGGTTGTTTGGAGATGTATGACTGCAAAACCAAAAATGCGCAGGTGTAAAGAATGGACTTGAGGACACAGGGAGGACGAAGGGGAAGCTGGGACAAAGTGAGAGAGTAGCACTGACATACATACACTACCAAATGTAAAATAGATAGCTGGTGGGAAGCAGCCGCATAGCACAGGGAGATCAGCTCGGTGCTCTGTGTCCACCTAGAGGGGTGGGATAGGGAGGGTGGGAGGGAGACACAAGAGGGAGGGGATATGGGGATATATGTATAGGCACAGCTGATTCACTTTGTTATACAGCAAAACTAACACACCATTGTAAAGCAATTATACTCCAAAAAAGGTGTTAAAAAAAAAAAAAACCAAAAAGGGACCCAACAAAGAGGAAGATGTGAGAGTCAAGGTCCAGTTGTTCCAAACAGAGAAATATTATAAAAACAATTATTAGGATGGCTACTGTGCAGCAGGCCTGGGAAACAATTACTCAAAATTAGAAAAGGAAGCTAGAGTTTTAGGCAGAATGTCTTTAAGAAGAAAGCAAGTTTACTGTCATAAACAGCAACTTCAAAAAGCTGGGTGTGCTTAGTAGTCACTAGAAACACATTATTATCTACTATCTCGAGAACTGTTAAAAAAGAAAAAGGAAAAGGAAAAAGAAAAGAAAGATAATTTGAAACACTAAGAAAAAAGTCTATATAAAATTTATGGTATAAATATAAAGCAAACTAAAAATGATAAAATTTTGAGTGAATAATGAAATGGAATAAAAGAAAATTTTTTGAACTTGACATTTAAGAAAGGTTCTTTTAAAAGCCCAGATTTTGTGTCATAGGATTACATCTTCTCTTCCAAGTTCGAATCATACTATGTATGTCGTTCATACTTGCATGGTCATAATGTTATCAATGTTGTTTTGGAGATTTTAGCCTTTAAGTTCATTTGGTTGACATAGTACAGAACATTTAAGTATGGAGACTGAGCTGTGTGTGTGTATATATATAATATATAATATATATTATATATATAATTGTTATTATATAATAATTATATATTATATATAATTATTAAATAATAACAATTACATATATTATATATAATGTATATAATATATATAATATATATATTTGGTCAAGTATGATATTTTTAGAGTATTGGTATAGATGACAGAAATTCAGAGGTAGCAGAGGTGGGACAGAGAGAAAAGAAAGAGACAAGTGTAGGAAAATTCACTTTTTAATCTTATATTTAACTTTTCTTGAAGAAGTAGAAATGGGTTTCAGTATAGTACATAAAGATAAAGATATCTCCAAAGAACTAAAAATGCAACTAGCAGATATCAATAGGTATAAAGGAGAGAGGGAGGTAGAGGTGATCTTGGGTGAGCTAAGTCTGTACCTTTCAAAGGGAGTAGAGGTTACTTAGAGTTACCGAGATCGCCAAGGACAGATTAAGCATGAAACTAATGAAACTTAAGCTTCAGGTCTCCTTACTCATACCAGGCCCCTTCCCAAACCTGGAAATGTATACACACTGTCAGGTGAATTACTGTCCTTTAAAAGAGTCCCACAGAGTGAATACCCTTCAGGCTCCGCAAAACCTAAATGCGGCCCTGGAGGTGACAAGCTGGAGAAGTTGAACAATTCACCTCTGGGGAAAGATTTGGGGAGAGGGAGATGTGAGAAAGTCTGCCTTTTAACATGATTCATTAATACTGTTTAAACCCTTGAACATATGTATATATTACTTGTTTGGCGGTATAACTCACTTTGAAGAAATCATTAGAATGCTTTCCCCCTTTCTGCGCCCCTTATATCTCTTCCTTGTCCCCCAAGGCCCCTCATTTCCCCCACTCCCTTTCCACAACCACCTTCCCTGAAATCCCTTATTTATCATCCTAAACAACTAAAGTCACTCACTTGGGCTGCAGAAAACAAAGGCCGCAAAGACTCTTTTGCTAACTTCAACAGGCGCTATTCTAAATGTAAGATGATTAGGGTGATATTTTCAGAACAAGGTTTTCTGTTGGTTTTAAATCTCTAGAGAGCAGATTAAAAAATGCCCAGGTGCTGATGAAGAAGATGAGGGACAGAGAGCCTGGTACATGAAAAGCAGACGAGACACTGACGGGCACGCTCCATAGCCAGTGCCAATGCAGGATGAATTAATGCCTGTTTGTCCTTCTTGTCCAATAGCCGAGGACAGTTGTAGACCCCCCGAAGAGAGTTACTTGAACACTCAGTATGGTGAGAGCATGAAGGGCCCTTGCCCTGACCAAAGGGAGTGTAGACAGAGGCAGGGGAGTGGCGACACCTACCGCCCCAGTCACCAACAGTACGTGTATTACTGTTTGTTTCTTGTGATTGGTGCTGTGAGCTTCGGAAGGGGAGGTGGTTGAATCTTAGCACCCATGCTCCCCACCCTCCCCGACAAAATGTTACATATATACAATATGTATACTGCACACAGATATATAACTTTGTGCAAAACTATTTACTCATCTCTGATGATTTCCAAAGCTACTCTGCTGAAACTGGAATGATGGGGTCAAATGCTGTGAACACTTAAAAGTGCCTAATGTATTGTGAGTCACAGGTTTCAATCAGCCTTGGTCCAATTTATACTTCCACTGGCAGCATATGAGCTTACTTCCTCCAGTCATATGCTATTTTTTTTTTTTTTTCCTGCGTTGGGTCTTTGCTGCTGCGCGCAGGCTTTTCTCTAGTTGTGGTGAGCGGGCGTTTCTCTTGTCTCAGTGTGCATGCTCTAGGTGCATGGGCTTCAGTAGATGTGGCTCATGGGCTCTAGAGTAGCGTGCAGGCTCAGCAGTTGTGGCGCACGGGCTTAGTTGCTCCGCGGCATGTGGGATCTTCCCAGACCAGGGCTCGAACCCGTGTCCCCTGCATTGGCAGGTGGATTCTCAACCACTGTGCCACCAGGGAAGCCCTATGCTATTTTTATTGTCAGTTATTTTCAGAGGCCACATAATGAGGGGGAAATCATTTAATTTCTATTCTGCCTCTGCTTCTTAGTTGCCAAGTGTCTTTGCAAGAACCCTTCATCCTCTCTCCTCACCTGAAGATCAAGCGAGGTTGAATTAAATCAGCGGTCCTCAAAATGTGCTCCCCAGATCGGCAGCATCAACTGGACCTTGATAGACATGCCAATTTGGGGGCCCCACCTAAGAGCTACTGAAACAGAAACTCTAGAGCTCCGTGGGGCCCGTCAGTCTTGGGTGAACAAACCCTCCTGGTGATTCTGATGCAGCTAAAATTTGAGAAATGCCAGATTGGATGGTCTCTAAGCGCCTTCTATGCTAACACCCTTGATCCATCATTTTGAAGCAGATAAGAAAATCAGAGGAATTTTCAGTGACCCTTTAGCATACATAGGGAATTGATACTGGCAAAAATGCTTTTGCATCTGGCTTCTCAAACATTTTCAACAGCAACATATGTGTCTGATTTTACTGCAGAAGGACAAGATCACCAACAACAAGCAACAAGGACCACAAGCAATATGCTGTGGTAGGAAAGAGACGGTCGTGACATCAGATAAACCTGGGTTTGAATTTCGGCAATGATGCTTACTTACCACCTGGGTTTGAATCTCGGCAATGATGCGTACCAGCTGTGTAACCTTGAAGTTCAGTGTTCTTATCTGCAATTTGGAGATAGAGAGAATTGTTAATTAAATAAGGAGGTCATTTGAGGTGGTTCTAATTCCTTAGCAGTCTGTTTAAGCAAACCAAAACCCAAGCCTGTTATGCCTCAATGTTAAGAAATCAAAACCTAAGGATCAACAATCACAAACAGCCAACTCAGCTTTTCCAAAAAAGGCAACTGCTTTGGCTACAGCCAGTCACTTTCCTTGCTTTGCTTCCATGGCTTCTCTGTGAAAGTCTTGCCCTGGTTCCTGTAGGTGGAACACTGCTCACCACTTCTGGTTTGGTGCTGCCAGATTCTAATAGAGTTTTGTGCAAATAAACTCTTAAAATTTTTAATATGCTTCATTTTATCTTTTAACAGCTCATACCTCGTACAATTATTATAAACATGAAATAATATACTATGTGTAAAGCATCAAACCCAGTCTGGCACATAATAAGTGTTCAATGAATGTAACCTATTACCTGTTATTAATAGTATCCTAGGGCTTCCTTGGTGGCGCAGTGGTTGAGAATCCGCCTGCCGATGCAGGGGGCGCGGGTATGTGCCCCGGTCCGGGAAGATCCCACGTGCAGCCGAGAGGCTGGGCCCGTGAGCCATGGCCGCTGCGCCTGCGCGTCCGGAGCCTGTGCTCCGCAACGCGAGAGGTTGCAACAATGAGAGGCCAGCCTACCGCCAAAAAAAAAAAAGTGAGCTTAGGGGCTTCTCTGGTGGCGCAGTGGATGAGAGTCCACCTGTCAATGCAGGGCACACGGGTTTGTGCCCCGGTCCGGGAGGATCCCACGTGCAGCGGAGAGGCTGGGCCCGTGAGCCTTGGCCACTGAGCCTGCGCGTCCGGGGCCTGTGCTCCGCAACGGGAGAGGCCACGACAGTGAGAGGCCCGCGTACCGCAAAAAAAAGGTAAGTTTAGGGGGGGCTTCCCTGGTGGCGCAGTGGTTGAGAGTCCACCTGCCGATGCAGGGCACACGAGTTCGTGCCCCGGTCCGGGAGGATCCCACGTGCCGCGGAGCGGCTGGGCCCACGAGCCATGGCCCCTGCGCCTGCGCATCCGGAGCCTGTGCTCCGCAACGGGAGAGGCCGCAGCAATAAGAGGCCTGCGTACCGCAAAAAAAAAAAAAAAAGTCTCCTAAAGCCCACCTACATTCATTTGCATAAAAGTGCAAGACCTTGTTACACCGCAAGGCCATGAAGAAGTAAATAACTCTAAGAGCCTAAAAGAACCATTGACTGCTGAATTAACAAGATCACAAGCAGAGGGACCAAAGCAACACAATCAAGCTGTAGAATGTTGGGATGTTGGAAAAACACAGCTGTAGGTGCTATGCTATATTGATATGAAGCAGGTTGTTCTTTTTAGTAAAGATATCTTGCAGCCATTTATAAGCTTTCTTTGCTAAAATGACTATAGGATGGAAAAGGGTAAGAGTTTTCTCCCTGAAGTCCTGAAATTTCCTCATTCTCTTTGGCAATTTTGTGTCCCATTCCTATTTATTTTTCCATGAAACATAACACTCTAGGAAAGGGTATATTCATGATCAAGTGACCTCTTTATCAGGGGTCTTCAGGGCAGCTATTGAGTTGTTGGAGCACCATTTACGATCACAGCACTAAGCAAGGTGTTTCCCACTCAAGTGACAAAACACTTTTTTTTTTTTAACATCTTTATTGGAGTATAATTGTTTTACGATGGTGTGTTAGTTTCTGCTTTATAACAAAGTGAAACAGTTATACATATACATATGTTCCCATATCCCTTCCCTCTTGCCTCTCCCTCCCACCCCTCTAGGTGGTCACAAAGCTCAGAGCTGATCTCCCTGTGCTATGTGGCTGCTTCCCACTAGCTATCTATTTTACATTTGGTAGTGTATATATGTCCATGCCACTCTCTCACTTTGTCACAGCTTACCCTTCCCCCCTCCCTGTGTCCTCAAGTCCATTCTCTACATCCATGTCTTTATTCCTGTCCTGCCCCTAGGTTCTTCAGAACCATTTTTATTTATTTATTTTTAGATTCTATATATATGTTAGCATACGGTATTTGTTTTTCTCTTTCTGACTTACTTCACTCTGTAGGACAGACTCTAGGTCCATCCACCTCACTACAAATAACTCAGTTTCGTTTCTTTTTATGGCTGAGTAATATTCCATTGTATATATGTGCCACATCTTCTTTATCCATTCATCTGATGGTGGACACTTAGGTTGCTTCCATGTCCTGGCTATTGTAAATAGAGCTGCAGTGCACATTGTGGTACACAATTCTTTTTGAATTATGGTTTTCTCAGGGTATATGCCCAGTAGTGGGATTGCTGGGTCGTATGGTAGTTCTATTTTTAGTTTTTTAAGGAACCTCCATACTGTTCTCCATAGTGGCTGTATCAATTTACATTCCCACCAGCACAAGAGGGTTCCCTTTTCTCTACACCCTCTCCAGCATTTATTGTTTCTAGATTTTTTGATCATGGCAGCACACTTTTTAATTACAAGAGTTCCCTTCAGGCTCAACCTAGCTTCCCTCCCCCTAGGCTCCCTGTGGAGCCTACTAGCAGTGACAGCCCTTTTCACTCTGGTCTTTGAGTTGACATTAGTGGATTTCTTCAAATAAGTAACATCTCTATGTCATTTTAATTCTCACAGTAGAAATAAGACACTTTTCTGCATTTTCTCATTTTCTCCACTGATTCTGCTGAGGATTGGGATTTGGAAAAACACATAAAATGTCCTGAGAAGTGTGGGAAGGAATTTCCTTATGGAAATGCTAATCCCTATAATCACAATCTCATTTTGGAGAGAGGTTACTTGTTTTAAACAACCAATAAAATAAACTCACTCTATTTTGTAAAACAATTTGTCATATGTCTATTTTTGTTGTCACAAAAGCCTGTGTGACTAAGCTCCTTCTCCAAGAAAATCTAATCTCTGATGGCGAATTGCAAGTCTTATCTACTTCCCTTGTCACCAAGATTGGCTCAGTGAGGGGGTTTCTCTATCAGGAATCCTGATAACCTTCCAAGCTCACGTGAGCTCTTCCCCGCTCCACACTGTATAGATTTATTAACCCCCAAAGCCCAGGTGCCTACTGATTTCAGAAAAAAGTGGTTGAGGAGAGAACATTAATTTGAAAAATTGGACCCACAAACATTAACTAATTGTATAAAAAGGTATTGACCACATAATAATAGCCATGCATCCTGATAGTATTGGGATCCTAAAAAAGAATAAGAACCAGTGTCTGCCTTTGATGAATTATGTAAATAAATGATAAAAATATGTTATTGTAGAGGCATGTATCCAAAGAAGTGAGGTGGGAGAGTTTTGGAGAACCTCACAAAGCATGGTCTTACTGACGAGTGGGTGTTTATGTACGAAGAAAAGGGAGAAATGCTAGTTTCAAGCACTAGCACATATAAAGGCATTCCCTTTGAAAAGCCTTGTGAAAGTTGGTAGGGTGGACAAAGGCCAGATGTATTTGCAAATTAACAAGGAGTTTAATATGGCCAGAGAGAAGTGTGCCTTGGGCAGAATTGCCATTGTTGAGATGAAGACAGAGAGAATTTTTATCCAAAAAGAATGGCGATAGAGCCACATGGGCCCCACACATCATGCTAAATTTAGATTATCTGTGCCTAGTGGAAAGTTCTTGGAGGGTTACTGAAATTATTAAATTAGCTATGCCTCATTACCTTCCCTTATCCAGCAATTTGATAGAAGATGCTTCTGAAGCTTCTCTGTGATTCTTGGTTCTGTTAGTTAGAAAACTGTCAATTCAAGAAATTTATTTCCAATCCAATTCTCCTGAAGAAACCAACTTACCCACTCTAATTTCAGCTTTGCTCAGCAGATATTTATTTAAGAGCGTCCATATGCCAAGCATTATGCTAGGCGTTGTGTGTGCAAAGATGGAAAAGGGACTCTTCCCCTGGATCATTTTATAATCTAATGGAGCAACAGACATATCAGAAAGAATGTACAGAGCACTATGGGCTTATCCTAGCGGGGCTTTCACGGGATAGCGTGAACTATTTCCTAGGTTCCGTCGTATTTGACTATTTACTGTGCGTCATTAATAAATCAGAGTCAGAATTCCAAAAGTTAATAAGGTTTGCTAGGAGTAGATGAGGACACAGATGCTAAGGTAATTTCTCTATTTCTCATTCTGCTTCCTGAAAACATATATTTTTTTTAAAAATAGGTGATCTTCTTTTGGAAACTATGCAAAAAGGGTATACAGTTTCAATATCAAAAATAAATTATGCATTTTCTGGGGTTGTTTTAGAAATATGGCTTTCAGAGTAATTGATTTTTTAAAGTTGGAATTTATTTCAAAAATCAGTGAGTTGAACTGCTTTATTTACGCAATCGGGGAACTGCTCCCATCTACTTGAAAATGTGTGTTTCAGGTTAGACATAGCACTTCTTTGTTCATATTTGAACGATTCATTCTAGTCACTAATTCGTTGGTGAGCACAATACCTCTTCTGTGCAGTCAGGCAATGGCATCTCCATTTTTAAAAAATGAGGAAACACAGAGAGGGTGAGTAATTTACTCAAGGCCACACAGCCAGACAGTGTTTGAGAAAGAGCAGAATTTAAAGATCCTGATTCCCAGTCCAAGATGCAGTTCATTAAACCATGCAACTTCCTGTAGAGAAATAGTTATAAACACGGTAAGGCAATTTTTTCTTGTTTTAACAAAACATGTAGTCACTGTTTTTTATACTAATCTATTAGAAACTCTGGGAATGAATTCATTTCCTTGCAAATAATTTTTTTTTTTAATTTGCCCACACTGGTTTGTTGTAGGGTTGCTCATGAGTGCTAAGTTAAGTGCTTAAGTTACCGGCATTATTTATTTATTTATTTATTTATTTATTTATTTATTTAAGGGAACAGTGAGTCTTTTTTTTTTTTTTTTTAATGTATATCGAGAATAAGATCGCTTTACTCTCCTATTTTAAAACCTGGGCTGTGTTTGATAAAGCATAATGCTAAGAAAGGCTCTATTCTAGATTTGCCGGGTCGTATCCAGTTATTTCTGACTTTGTTCAAAACATTCTGACTTCAAGGTATTCTAATATCTTGTAGGTTATCTTGCACTGTCTTCCTCTACTCTCTGCCCTTTCCCTGCTCCTCCCCTTCTCTCCTCTCCCCACCCAATTTTTTCCCATTTTCCCTTCCTCCCCCTTCCTTCCTTGAGCTTCCATTTTGTGCCAGGTACCGGGAGGTAGAGATTAAAGACGTCTATCCTGTTCACAAACATCTCATCATCTACTGTTGTGGTTTTCAAAAGTTTTTTCAACTCGATGCACATGGAAAAGGCAAAAGGTTCACCAATCTTGTTCTCTGTTATCATTTTTCAGTAAAGAAAGAAAGAAAGAAAGAAAATGTTGATAACAAAGAATTAGAGGAAATAATATAATGAAATTTTTGCTTGATTTTGCTTGATGATTAACATCTCAGACCCTCGATCCCAAATACCTGGGACTGAATTCTGACTCTGTCCCTTGTGAGTGATTTCACCTCCTGGAATGTATTCATCTGCACCATGGGGATGTAAATAATACCTACATTATTCAGCTGCTGGGAGGATTAAAGTTTACAGAAAAGTATCTGGTACTCAGTAGGCATCATATCATGTCAGCTATTGTTGTGGTTACTATTATTATGAATAAGAGTCTAAGTCATTTGAAAAATAAAGTCTATGCACTTATAAAGAGAAGAGAGGTATTGCATTTCAGCGCATTGGGAAGGCTGTCATGATCCTGGGGGGATGAGGACCATATTTGAGAATCATGTATTAATTTTTTAAAAAATGAGTGTTAGAAATACTATACTAGAAGCATGTTCAGGACAAGTATCAATGGGTACACAATGGAGAAAAATAAAGAACTAGCTTTATATATGTATTAGTTGTTCTAAGGAATGACTGGAATTGTTCCAAGAGAACATGGGACCTAAGAGAAGGGTACCTGAGAGCAGGGAACAGAGAAGGGGTTCATTGGCAGAAGGCCAACAGGGGTTCCCATCTCAGAGGACACTTGAGTTCAGGGTATGGGCAGAGACTAGGAACTGAGTCCAGCATGAGTCTTCTCTCTCTCCCTACTCCCTTCCCTTGATTCTGAGTACCTGGAATGACATCTCTATGAGGGATACTGTCAGAGATACCTCAGAGACTTGAAGTATGGTTGAACTGTCATCATGATGTGTAAACAGTAGCTCTGGTATTCTTTGGTGGTAAGTTTCTTCCTTCCTCCCTCACCCTTCCTTCCTTCCTTCCTTCCTTCCTTCCTTCCTTCCTTCCTTCCTTCCTCTGTCCCTCCCTCCCTCCCTCCCTCCCCCTTTCTTTCTTTCTTTCAAAGTAAATACACTTCTTTTTATAATACTGAGTTACAAGTAGAGCATTACCAGCTGTCCTTTCATCTCCCTTCCCCATCCCCAGCTAGAAAGTGTTGGGAAAGGCAGTCCTCCATGGGCCCTGACTTTCCTGCACATTCTCACCATTTATGCCAAGAATACAAGACTCTGGCCATTCTTTACCCAGGCCACTTTTCAATCTTCTCATAGTCTAGTGTTATAGCTGTGTTTGCAGTGAGGGTAGTATCAGGACTGTATCTGCAGTGGTAACCTTGAGGAATTAGATAATATCTCCCTTCAGGCAAAGCGTAGGCTTACTTACCTATAAAAGTGGTAAATAGCCCACGTTCATTTTTCCTCTCCTGTAACTCAACAAACTGCATTTGTAGAAATGCATCTAATCCCACTTGTGTCACCCATGGGATTTGGGGGACACGGGAATCAATGTAAACCAATATGAAACTTAAGCTTCTTGCTGTGCAGTGAGTAATAAAGTCCTTTGTCTCTGATCCATGAGTTTCGTGTCTTATGCCAACATCCATGAAACAGTAATAAGTTTGCCAATAGAGTAAACTGTTAGACCCTTCACAGACCATAACAGAAAGTATCTCTGGAACGTTACAGCTGAGATATCTTCAATGTAAGCATTAAGTAGGAATTGTGTAAACTATTAGCAGACACTCAAGACATGTGACCTCTTTCTTCTTTTAAGAAACATACGCTGTGGCTTGAGAGATGAAACTAATGCTAATTTAAAACGAGGGAATAATGACAGCAGTTCAAACAGTCATCATTCTGGATGCTTCATCTTTCAATTCTCCACTCATCACACTCCAAGGTGAATATATGTACTTCACTTCTTAATACATTTACCCTCCATTCTTGCTTACGGTAACTCCGTAATCACTGTGTTATCAGCCAAAAATAGTTTAATTCAATTACCTCACACTTGAGAAGGTCTTGTTAATGGACCCAAATACTTGAAATCTATGAGTCATGGCACCAACTATACTACATCACCTCTATGCAGATGGCTTGGCCAATGGGGTGGGGATATTTGAAGTCCACTGGTGAGGCTTCATTTCCTTTCCACTATGCTTGGATCTTTACTTTAATCATTCGTCTCCTTGATACTTTTTTCTCGAGCTTCTTGGGCTGACTTTTCTCCTTCCTTTTCTGAGTAACAGATAGTCCTTTAGAAATGTTAATCCATTTAATCAGATTATATACACTAGAAGGAATATGCACTTTTTTGCTTAAATCTTACTATACTTTAATATTAAGAAAGTTTTTTTAGTTAAATAAATTTAAACTATAAAAGTAAGACATACTCACGGCAAAAAATTATTGAAACCCTGTATTATTAAATGAAAGAAAAAAAAAAGTTCATCTCTCCCCGTCTTCTGTCACACCTCCTTCTCTCTTCCCAAATGTAACAGCTATTGACTGTTTCTGTGTAGTCTTCTAGACATTTTCTATTCAAATACAAGTAAATCTATTTCTGTATACCTTCAAATCTTAACATAGACAGTAATAGTCTAAAAATATTTTTTTTGTGAATTGCTTTCTTCCCTTTAACAATATCTGTTGGCTATTATTCTGGGAGGGACAGGCATTTCACAACAACCCTTAAGAAATGACAACCCATTACGAAGGCGAACATTGACAACTGGGATTCGACTATGGTCAGAGGAAGCGCCTAGGATGGTGGAGACTTTCATAACAGGAATCTTATAAGAAGAGGAAGGAAATGGGGTTTTAGCTTAAGGGCAAGAAGGGTTGGAATAGAATGGGCAGAGAAGAGGGAGAAAAACAGAAGTATACTTTTTAGAAAGTTGACGCGTACAAAGGAAGTGGGCCCTAGGGATAAAAAGCATGTGGGGGAAAGAAGTTTAACTGTAATGTTTTCAGTTTTTAAGAAAGGGAATGTATTTGTGTGTTACTTCTGCAGAAAATAAAACCAAAGAAAATGAATCTGACTTCTCCACATAGACAATAGGAGGATGGATGTGCAGGAGACAGATTTCGCCTCAGAAGGACTTTTTTTTTTTTTTTTTTTTTATAAGGACTGTCCACACCCAGAATGGGCTACTTTGAGCCCATTGGGTGGTCTGACTGAGGCTGGGTGCCCAAGCCTCAGCCAAAGCCCTTCCTGCACCGGGAGGGAAGAGGACGCTCTGTGCAATGACCTCTAAGACTCTATTATACTACCCTTCCTTGAACTAACACTTATTGTTTACTTTGTACCAGGTGTCCCACCAGAGGGGTAAATGTGGGTTATCTCTTTTAACCTCACCCCGAGTCTGTGAGGAAAAGAAAGATGGTTATATACAGTATTTTCATTTAACAGACAATAAAATCACGGTTGAGAGTCTTTTGTTTTGGTTTGGTTTTTTTGTTTTAACCTGACCTTCCCCTCACCCCTGTTGCTTCCAATCCAAGTCTTGGTTTAAATATGGTGACTCATAGACACCAGCTAGTCACAACAGTCTTTAACTGGGAAGGTATAATATACTGAGAAAATTTGCCTGATGATGTTGTTTGTATGAAAGTTCCGAGGGGTAGAAGGAGAGATTCTTCATTTGAAACATAATAATTGATTCCTACTGTTGCTGGATACTGTGTAGGGTACTAGGGATACCAAGGTGACGGGCACCCAGTCCCTGCCCTCAAGGAGGTGTCAGATTAGTGGGAGACACAGGCCAGTGAACAGAAGTACTGAACAGCAAGTGCTTGACTTGAAATTAACACAGGTAGTGAATCTCCTTTCGAGTTTTGGGGGCTCAAGGAGGACATTTTAGAATGAAGGGCTGTACAGCTGGAATTCTTGTCTTCAAAGAAGAGTAAGAATTACTTAGGGTGGGAAGGAGGTGGAGTAGACCTTGAGACGGATATTAAAGGGAAAGGAAGGGCTGAAGCTATACTTTTGGCAACTGTGAGAGGTTAGCTTTGCCAGAGGGCAGGGTGGGAGGGGCCAGAGAAGCCAGGAGTGAGCTGGAACGTCAGACGAGGCCTTTCCATGGCTGAGCTAATGTGTTTGGATTTCCTCCTGAGGGGAAGCCTTACTTAAATTTATAGAATAGCCTTATTATGTATTTATAAACTCAGATTGTAATGATACTCCCCTGTTTCCAATAGCCTCCCTCTCATAGTCGAGGTGACTTTAGATTGGCTGCATTTTCTCCAGAAGCTGAGAGTCCAGCCCTTTCCACACTTAGTGTAGGTGAGATGAGGCACTGGAGCTCATGTTGGCATGGATGTGCTATCTCTTCAGACTACTTCACCCAACAGGCTTAAAAAATCAAGTTGAAAACACTGGCCCCCACCAACCTTCCCAGACGAGATGGGAGTTCAGTGTGCATCAGAAAGGGTCTGTTGGGAAGGAATGCTTCCACATGTGAGCTGTGGAGCTGATCACTTGGACAGCTCTTCAGGGGCCTGTAGACACAAGGTTTGGGGACGTTGAGAAGTCTGGAGGAAGATGAGAGGCAGATCAAGGAAGCATAATCATTTGGAGGCACAGCCTTGGGGAAACCTTTGGTCAGCTTCACATTGCTTTTGGAAGCCTAGAGTGGGAGGCAGAAACCGTGGTCTCCCTCCCTCATGCTACCCCGTGAGTTGGGTCCTACCCCCCAGCCCTGGGAACGCACTCAAGTATCAGTTGCTCTACTCAACAAAATAATACACTTCTTAGTGGGTTATGGGAGTAAATTCTGGAAATCCAATCCAGGATGGTTGTTTCTCTTTGGTGATTTTCCTACTTTGTCCCATGAAGTATTCTGCAGTATATGAAATAAAGAAAACCGACGGATTGATCGTGTGAGTTCTTAGAGATGGAAAGCACTTCTATAAAACAACCTCTAAATAATGCCAAAATGCTCCAAATGTCCACCTTTCTGTCAAAGATTCTCTGGTCAAAAATTCCTGTTGCTTATCCTTGAACGGCTCCTAGTGAAGGACATCAGATAATGCAAGTATTTTTCCCCCTTGCTAATCTTATTTTACGATTTTCAGTTTTGTATAGGACGTATACAGCATCTGGTGAAATTATCTCACCCTATCTGAATTTAATTCCTTCCATCAGGGGACCCACGTAGATTTCCACTGACTTCACTAAAAATGCCGCCGCATGTGTGTCTTAGATCAAACAGCACCCCATGGGGTTATATAGATCATAAAATAATTTTTCCACGAAGAAGCTTGCACATGAAATATTTATGTGTTCCAGTTATGAAGATTCTCCCCAGTCCTACGTGTGCTGGAGGGAATAACCGTGCTCCCCCCCCCCACCCCAGTCAAATCTCATGCATGTTGAATAAAACAAGGGATTCTAAGGTATCCATTTTATAGTGAGCCAGGAGAGGTACACTTTTTGAACACAGGACTGTAAGGTCAGTTAAAAGACTCCAAGGAGGAACGTGGGGTGTTGGGGCAGGGTTGCATTTAAACAAGTTAAAAAATTATATATTTGCAAATACATAAACGGGAAAGAGAGATCATGATAGCAAGGCAAATGGCAGGCAGTTAGAAGCCCAGCAGGTGTGGAAGATGACGGTGAGCAGGGCTGGGTGCAGCAAAGTTGAGGTTTTCTATGAAATGACCCAACATGTGAGCCCTGACCCATGGGTTTCTGTCCATGATGTGGTCCCTAAGGAGAGAGACTTGTCACAGGGTTCTAAGCACAGAATCTAGGTAATCCAGTTAGTGTTTCACACAAGTATGGACTGGGCGGTTCAGCGTGGAGCTGAAGATGCAGCTTGGAGGAAATCTAGAGCCTAAGTTCTTTCCAGGAGGTAGTCACTGGCTTGGGAGATAAACTATAAAGCTAATATTGAATATAAAGTTAGATTTCAGACAAACTGAGGACTTGTAGCTCATTTATTGGTTTATATTTTTATAACTAAATGCAACAAACTAAGTACAATATATATTCAAAATGTCTGGTTCTAGAATATACTGGAGAAAGGAAAAACTAAACTTGGGCTCCAAATCTGCACACTAGAGAGACCAAAATTTACATTCTTAAACAGGGTGGAGTCATTTCCTTATGTGCTGTAGCAAAGTACCACAAACTGGGTAGCTTAAAACATTAGGAATTTATTCTTTCACAGTTCTGTATGCTAAAAGTCTGAAATCAAGATATTGGCAGTGTTGTTTGCTTTTGACGACACTCTTTCATGCCTATGTCCCCATTTCTGGTGACAGCTGGCAATCCTTGGCATTCCTTGACTTGTAGAAGCATCACTCCAATCTCTGCCTTATCTTCACAGGGTGTTCTCCTTGTATCTCTGTGTCTTCACATGGTGGTCTTCTTATAAGGACGGCAGTCACATAGGATTCGAGTCCGCTCTACTCAATATGACCTCATCTTAACTAGTTACATCTGTAATTACCCTATTTCCAAATAAGGTCACTTTTTGAGGTATGGGGATTAGGACTTCAACATATCTTTGGTGGGGGGTATTCAATTCAACCCATAAAACAAGGTCAATGGTGAACACAGGAACCTCTGGGAAGTTGTGTCATAGCCAGCAATTAAGAAAACTCACATTTCTGTCCATGCAGCCTTAATTTGAATCTGAAGCTATTCTAGTCTCCAATGAGCTGAATCAATATGCTGAATCAATATGTCTCTTACTATTTATACTTGAAAAATGAAAGGAATGAAAAGAAACAAAAAAATTATAGAGAGAAAAGAAAAACATGGATGCAAAGTAAAGAAAGATAAGGACTTCCAAAACAGTGTCTTATTATCTCAGATGTATGAGTTCTATCAGATCTTAATATTCTACTTGGATTTACAGAACTTCAAAAGCACAGAAACAAATAAACATGTGACTCATGGAAAAGGGAAAAAAATCCTCAACAAAAATCACTGCAAACATTTCAAAAGCACACTGTGCTATAATAGGAAATTCAAAGCAAGTTTTAGAATTTCTGTTTTCTCTGAAAGCCTAAAAGTTAAAGTGTCACAATGATGAATGGGAATGGGGTCCCGTCATGGTTGTTTCACCACTACTAATTCACCTGTTGGATCTTAACAAAATATGCCGTTGCCTCTTTTTCTAAGAAGAGTCTATCCTTCTACTTCCTATACATGTTTAGGCCCTGCAGGCGCATATGTGCAATACGTACCACATTGCTGCTCTCAAGGGTTTAATATAAATGTAACATCGTGTTGTGCAAAAAGAATTTCACTGTGATTTAATAACTAACATACTCAGAGGGAGCCATTATTTAAAACAGCATAAAAATGTGAGAACCATTTGGCGGAGGAGAATTGAGCCAATTGGGATCCACTACCCTGTCATCATTAGTGCAGCAGAACATAAATATGGATCAGATGAAAGGAAATGTGCAGGTCAAATGCAATGGGCTGTTCCAAACTGTCACAACTGAAAGATAATGCTTTGCTTGAGTAGAGAGGAAGAAATAAGTAGACGTTTTCTAAATGTTACATACCAGAATGAAACCAAAGCTTTTGAACTGAAGCAATTGCCTCAGTCTAATGACTTCATTTTGTCTTGTAACCTGGGGAAACAAGATGTCAAAAGTAATCCATTAAAAATGCTGATCAAGAAATGTACAAGACCTATAGGAAGGAAGCTAAGAAGACTTGAATAAGTGGAGGGACATGCCATGTTTCATGTTATGGAACTTTATGAGTTGTTTCTCAGATTTATCTGAAAGAGAATACTTGTAAGAATAGTTACTAGAAAAAAACTTAAAAGTAGAAAATAATGGGGGGTCTTCCTTAATTAAAATAAGGGACACTGGTATAGCAATAGGGAAATTGATCATTGGAACAGAACAATGTTCATAATCAATCTTTTTATACATACTAATTTTGATGATAACAGAGGTGGTATTTTGAATCTGTAGGAGAAATAATTGTACGGGAAAAACTGGTAGTCTATTTGGAAAGCCCTACATTAAGATGCTTTATCTAGCTCATATCATTCATCAAAAAATCCAAATGGATTACAAATGTACAATGTAAAAAATGAAATTATAGAAGGATTAAAAGTAAATGGAGGGCTTCCCTGGTGGCGCAGTGGTTGAGAGTCCGCCTGCCAATGCAGGGGACACGGGTTCGTGCCCCGGTCCGGGAGGATCCCACATGCCGCGGAGCAGCTGGGCCCGTGAGCCATGGCCGCTGAGCCTGCGCGACCGGAGCCTGTGCTCCTCAACGGGAGAGGCCACAACAGTGAGAGGCCCGCGTACAGCAAAAAAAAAAAAAAAAAAAAAAAAAAAAAGTAAATGGAAAAGAATTTTTAAAATCATGTGGGGGAAAGTTTTATTCCCACACACAAAACCCGGAAATTGTAAAGTAAAACAATCGATTTAATTTCATCATATTTTAAGAGTTCTGTACTCAACAGACATTAAAATTCAGGACTGAGTTGAAGCAAATATATGCATCACATTATATAAAGATTAATATTCAAACTATAGTAAACGCTCCTTCAAATCAAGAAGATAAACAATCCAAGAGGAAAAAGCTAAGGTCAAACAAAGTAAGCACTTTGCAGTGAAACAAGTAATTCACGAAGACATTCAAACACCCAACAAACATATGAATATAAGTGTCCTATTTTGTTACCAATCAGAGAATTTTAAATTAAGCACAATAAAATATTTTGTCTATCAGATTAGCAAAAGTGAATATAATAATACTATCTATTATGGGTGCTATGGCTAAGATACAGGCACTCTCTGCTTTTGAGAGAGAATATTTACAATCTTTCTTCGGGAGCAAGTAGATAATCTCTATTAGAATATAAAAATGTGTGCATCCCTTTATTCTGCAATTCTACCTCCAAGACTATATCTATTCTAAAAAAATTGAAATATGCATAAAGATAAGTGTACAGGAATATACATTTCAGTATTGTTTACGATTCAAAAAATTCAAGCTAAACAAAACGGCAATCAACATGGGTTTGACTGAACAAATGAAGATACAGCCTTAGTCTGTAATATCATTTCAGGCAGGGTGGACTAGGTTATGCTGTTATGAGAAAACAATCTCAAATTCTCAGTATGTAAACTAAGCGAAGATTTATTTTTCACTCACGGTACATATTGGTCCTTTCTCAGCTAGGGTTTGTACTCTGTGTCATAAGTCGGTGTCTCCGGCACCTGGACTGATTTAGCTGCCACAGTCTAGAATATCACTACCACAGAGGGAAAGATAGAAAGTGCTAAATTGTAGACATTGAATCTTTAAAGCTTCTACTTTAAAGTATCACTTTATCACTTATGATGACATTTTGTTTCACTAGGTGGTCACACCTAACTCCATGGGCAGAGGAATTGTGTCCTGATGCTGAACTGAAATAATCGGTAGATAACACTAAGGACTACCGCCAACACTATGCAGTTGTTTAACAAGATTATGTCAGATCCGTATTACTATTTATAAAAGGATATACAACTAAGTAAAAATAAAAACAAGTTGCACTTAAAATCTGCAATTTTATGACATACAAATCATCCTGATAAAGCTTTTTTGTGTCTTTAAGTTGCAGAACATGTGGGTATTACTGCACTTGGCTTATGTAACAGAAACCCACCTGTAATGGCTTAATCAAAATTTTTTTTGCTTTTCATGCATAACCAAAGAAGTTTGGATATAGGCAGTCTAGGGCTGGTTTAGCTGCTGAGGAAGTCCTCAGTGATCTAGTCTCGTTACAGCTTCCTGCTCATCTATCCATAACATGTGGCTTTAATTCCCACTGTTGCAAGATGGATGGTTTATCTCCAGGCATTGGGTCATCGTTCCTGTAGCCAGCTTCAAGGGTTGATAACAAATGTTATCTTTTAGTTGGGCACATTGCCACTCCTGATAAAGTCAAGGCTTTGTTAATAAGAAAAACGGGGGGAAAATGAATGCATATAAGTTTGTCCAGACAAAAAAAAAAAAAGAAGGTGTGGGAATGGAGAATAGATATTGGGTAGATAACTAGCTCTTTTTATATCACATTCTTTTCATTGGTAATATAATATGAACATTGTCCCATATCATTATTTATTCCTTGCAAATATGCACCATAATTTATTATACAATTCTCCAGTTGTTAGACAATTAGATTATTCCTTATTTTCACCGTTTTACATAATGCTGCAATTAACATTCTTGTATAAAACTTTGTCTAAGCCTCTAATTGTTTGTTTAGTATCTTATGGCACTGATACGAGGTTTACAGAGTTTGAGTTCGTTTTTTTTGTTTTTTGCTTTTTTCAGGTCCAAGTTATTACGTAGCAAAACTTAAAAACATTTTAGACACTTCCCAGTTACTTAGGATGTGAGCAAGTCTTCCCTAATTTAATTTCTCACAAGAACTTTTAGTCCAGGACTAAAGATTCTGTTTATTAAGAAATACACACACTCAGAGGTAACAATCAGAGCATAGAGTTTTGAGACACTGTCAGTGACGGTGTTACCGACTTACATCTGGTGGTGGGGGATGAAGGTGGCAGTGCAGTCTCACAGTAGTGGTGGCAGCACTGTTGGCAGAGGCAAAGGCACTGGCTGTGGCGCTCGCTGGGGGCCGTGGAGGTGGTGCTGAAGGTAGGATAGTGGTAGAGGTGGTGGTGAGGGACATAGATGGTGGTGAAGGAATGGAAGGGCTGGTGAGAGATGGTGCAGGTAGTAGCTAGAGACGGTGAAGACATTTGGGTTCTAGGGAACGAGACGATCACATAACTGATCACTATGATGGTCACAGAATACCTTACAGGCTATTTCTTATGCACTTTTTCAAATCCTCTGGGAGTTACTTATCACAGCCAGCCACGGTTGTAATAATAACTTCTGTGGAGGCTTTAACACTTCACCAGGTATAACCTGATATAACTGGAGAGTGCTTTGTACTGGATCTTGCTGCCTGCTTCTTACTTCCTGCCCTGGGGCTTCTCTGATGCTGTAGCATGGGATGCTCATGGACCCGGGCTTGGCACTTGTGCATGTAGACTCCAGAAATGCAAGGAAGTTAATGCGACGTGAAGCTATCCTTGACCAAACTGGAATGTAAACTGAAGGATAAATGCTTTCCAATTTCGTTTCCTGGGCAAGCCATCCCGCTATGTATTTCATGAAGCTCCTTCAGGGAATTCCACAGAATCCAGCTCCATTTTCCCATACTGGTGGCCAACTCAATAATGCATCCTCTTATTGACCCTTTCTCCTTCCCTGCCCTGCTTTACTCCTGCTTTTTATTGCTACTTTCTAGAATCACATCCCAAATTTAATACCTGGTCATAAGCCTTTGTTTTAGGTTCGGATTTTAAGGGAACCCAGCATAAGGCCAGGAAAGCTATTTCAAGAAGGGCTTTACAGAATGACACTATCTAGGTTGGTCATCCATGGTTCAGAAACATATTTTTATTTATTTAAGTATTGCAAATTTGATCCATGGGAATTTATCCCCCTCGAGATAGTGTATCTCCAGTACCTAACATAGTATTTAGCACAAAGCAGATGCTCAGTAAAGCACCATGAATAAAAGGATGAATTAAAAGCAGCCAATTTTAAAGCCCAAGTGCCAAGCTCACACCAATACACACATCTCAGTCAGAAATGGTATGTATTTGTGAAACCAAATAAAATTAGAAAATTACTCGGTGAATCCGGAATTAGAAGAAAGTTGGGCAATATAAGAAATAAGACTGTGTAACAAAAGCTGACTAATAGACCAACCAATCTGACATGCACAACAGTGTGACTCTTTCTGGGCCTCATCTCTGGAAAAAACTATATAAACCTAAAATTTTCTTACTCTCAAATGCTCTTTTTTTTTTTTTTTTTTTTTTTCCTTTTTCAACTCCATCAACCAATTGTGTGTTTTTACTCCCCAGTTTGGTAGTAATATCAAAATCTTCAAGCTTAAATTGACCTTCCTTAACCTTGGCTACATTTTAGGGGAGTCTTCTTTGTTGGTCTCTGTATCATCATAAGATGACTCCATATCACAGTGCCAGATGGGCTATTTGTAGGTCCATTCCTGCAGAAAGCTCATCCCATAGACTCTCCATGGGCTCTTGTATCTTGCTCCAAATTTTGACATAAAGCTTACTGATGAGTCCTCTATAACTGATAATTTTAGTCTTATAGCCCAGTGGATGACCCTTGGCTGAAGAGGATAGACTTTATGCTTTCAATTTTTTCAAAGTGTAGAACATGAAGATTGGGCAAAGGCCCTCTGGACCACCTACTCTACCACCACACACGCACACAAATCTTGAGAAGTCTTTTCTCAAATTAATAATCATTGCTGAGGTTACAATTTTAAAATATTGATTCTTACATTTTGATTTAAATTCAACAAGTAAATTAAAATGAATGTGAAACACAAGTTTAGGTGGATTTTTAGCACATATTTGTTATTGGCCACGGGACCACCTAGGACATATGGGACCACCGATGGCCCTGAGATCACAATTTGAGAACCATTTATCTATACCACAGCAAATCTACATTCTGGCAGAAAGTGAAATGAAGTAAACATGTTTCTTTTTTGTTAATTTCACTTTCATCGCCTTTATAAACACAAAACAAACTCCTTTTTTATCCTTCTCCATTCGGTTGCCAGGAGTCAGACTTAACATTGTCACCTCCTCCAGTTCTGGGAAAACAGAATCTAGAAAAACAAGGAAAAAGCTAACAGAAGGCTTAAAGATCTAGCTTATAGCTGACTGGTGAATCTGAGAGTCGTGAGTAAATCATTTCAGGGAGCTGTGGCTGAGACAATCTGTTACATGTTTCTGAAGGTGATAAGATTTTTTCCAGTAGGTGTGTTACTGCAGTTCACGTATGTTTGCTCATTAAAATACTCTGAAAAATGTTAAATGAGTTGTGGCCAGGACCGTTATGTGTTACTCTAACATTCATTCTCCCATTCCTTTTGATATTTTGCCCAGTTAAAAGTCTAGACTTCTCAGCATCCCTTTCCCCATTCAGTTGGGTGTGGGTCTGTGACCAAGGTCTGGCCCATAAGATACATACTGTCGTGTTGTGTGGAGGTTCCAGGAAGCCTTCTTGAAGGCAGAAGGAGAGCATGGAACTCCTCGGTCACCTTCTTCTTCCTGTTCCCTGAAATACGGAGGTAAAGATTTGAAGGTGAGGATCACGAGGATGTAATCCTGGAGCTTAAGAGCACATCTAAGGAAGCTAAGGATGATGGGGCAGCAAGTAGAAAGGAAGTGCGTGCTAGTGGAACTGGCACTAAATGGGAGAGAAAAACTTTGATCTGTTTTAGACCGCTGTTATTTGGGTTTTGCTGACCTATGCAGTCAAACAGAATCCTAACTGACACAGAAGGGAAGCCAAAATACAGCGAGTTTGCCATTTGGAAGCATAAGGCAGCGTAGCTACTACTGTTCCACCCTGGTTTTGTGTCTATACCGCCACCAAGCGTCAGGAGCCTGGAGACAGGGGTGTCTTCTCGGTCATGGTTTGGGGAGTACAATGCAATCTCTTCCTCTTTCTTTAGCTCATGTGTAATTTTTTTTAATGAGCCATTTTAAAAATAACACATCCAGGCTTTCTTTCCTTCCTTCTTTCCTTTCCTCTCTCCCTCCCTCCCTCCCTCCCTTCCTCCTTGTCTACCTCCCTCTCCCAGGCCTTTTCTGAACTTCCTTACCATGTTTTGGAAACTCCTTTCTCTATGAGCGTTGGTGGGATGCAGAATAATCCCCAAACATCAATTTCTCATTCCCCCCACTCCTACAGGCATCAGCTAATCAGAGGTGCCCACTTGGGGATTTTTTTTTTTTTTTTTTTTTGCGGTACGCGGGCCTCTCACCGCTGTGGCCTCTCCCGTTGCGGAGCACAGGCTCCGGACGCGCAGGCTCAGCGGCCATGGCTCACGGGCCCAGCCGCTCCGCGGCACGTGGGATCCTCCCAGACCCGGGCACGCACCCGCGTCCCCTGCATCGGCAGGCAGACTCTCAACCACTGCGCCACCAGGGAAGCCCCTTCCTGCCCATTTTCTAAGGCTGGTTTCCTAATCTAACGGGTAATTCTATGAACTACCCAATAGCCTATCAATAATTTTTTCCTACTTAAATCAGCCAGAATCAAATAAGACCGTTCTCACTTGCAAAACTGTTTCCTTGTATATAGCAAGAGTTATTTTACAACAGAAAGTGAAAGTAATATAGCTATAAATTCTATTCTATTCTATTCTAGCTATTCCCTAGGTGAGGATATATCCATTTATTATTTTTTATTGTATCTTAAAGGCATTTTGCTACTTTAAAACTACACTTATAGGATTCTGGAAAAACCTCTGGTCTCCATGTGAATGAGGAGACGTTCAGGAGAATCTGGGAGCAGAGGTGGAACTATTAAACCTGAGATGACCAGCCTGGGTTTCTGGGAATCTCCCACTAACCCATTCATGAACAGCACACACTATGCCTTAGACAGGAAATAGAAATGTAGAGTGCCACCCTTAAAAGGGTGCAAAGATTTGAATAAGAAAGATTTCGGAGTTTGTTCCAGATTTCAAAAGCAAGTTCAATAAAATAAAAGCTATATTTCCCTGTGCTGTACGAAAAATAAAAGCTAGTTAGGGTAAATCCGGCAGCCACATTACACTCCCACATACCCCTACCCACTATTCATGCCTGTTGGTACCCGGATTCAGCACCTGAAGTGGGTTTTAGTCAATCCACAGACTGGAGGGAAATATCAGAGATATGTAGCATTCCTGTTCTTGGACTCTCATAGGATTTCATTTTCTCATATTGCCTCATCTGAAGCTTTGTAAGTTGCCACACTTGGACTTAGCATAAGTGAGTCTATTCCCCCAAAGCAAAGTGGCATAACTAAAATCCTCTCCTATGGGCCGGGACGTGTTCTAGGCCTGGGAAGGCATCTGTGAGTGAGGGGACGGGGGGCCATGATGTCCTTGTTCACACCTCACCCCACCCCTACCTGCTTACAGGCCAGCGGGCGAGGAGGCAGAGAACCGACGGCAGGCTCATAATTACGTTGAAGTGACAGAAGTGTCAGCAGCTCTGTCATTCAGTTCAGCCACCTTCCTAAGAGAGAAGCTCCCCCACCCCTGGGGTTGCCCTCCCCTTAGGCGTATGGTTCAGGGACTGTGGTGCGAGTGGGTAGGGGTATGAAGGTGGCATCATCGGATGAGGTCTGTGTGGACTTTGGAGGCACATCCCGCAGTCACTGCCTCTGACCTGGCAAGAAGAGGGCACTGGGAGGCTGGCCCTCCTCTCGGCTGCTGGGGCAGGTTCATCGGGAGCAGATCCAGAGCTCAGGACGGGGCACCAACTCCCTCCAGTCCTTGCTGGGAGGTAAGGAGCACCGCCGCCGCCTGCGTCCTCCGAGGATGCCTTGAGCAAGGCCTTTCTCCAGGGCGCTGCTCTCTTCCTTCCTGGGCAACCTCCTGGAATCTGGAGGAATCCTCTGACGGTCCCCTCATGCTTTTCCTTTCCTCTGATATTAAGGGAAAAATCTCCCTGCCTCGCCCTGTTTCTTTCTTGCAAAGCTTTCGTTATCTTCTGGATCTTTCACAAAAGGTTTGAAGTCCCCTTAAACCCTGAGCCAAATCTTGGGCCAGTGAAAGCCTGCTTCCCTTTCTTCTAGGGCAGGGAGGGCTGATTTTTCAAATCTTTTCAGGAGGTAGGGGAAATTGTGGTATTCTCTCATTCTAATGTAGCAGAGAAATGCAAGAAGAGCAAAAGAGCCTTTCATATACATATACATACATATGTACACACAATGCATACCTTGTCACAGGAGCTGCAATAAGGATAACCACAGCAAGAGAACCTAGAAAGGACACAGGACAGATTGACCCCTGCAGAAGGTGACGATTGAATGGAAAAACGCGCAGGGGTTTACAGATCAAAACAAAAGAAAAACAAACCTAAGAAAGTTCATTACAGGTAGAGAAAAGAGAAAATTGCGTGTTCTTGAGCAGAGGGGCATAACAGAATGGACATTCTCTCCTCAGGAGAGCACAGTATAAACGACTTTGGTTGAAAACAAAGACGCTCAAAACAAAAGAAAAACAAACCTAAGAAAGTTCATTACAGGTAGAGAAAAGAGAAAATTGCATGTTCTTGAGCAGAGGGGCATAACAGAATGGACATTCTCTCCTCACGAGAGCACAGTATAAACGACTTTGGTTGAAAACAAAGACGCTAGAAAATATGGGTCCTGCTGTTACCGACTGTGTAATCTGATTTGAGAATGCACAAAGAAACAGACGTAACAGCTAACATTTGTTAGGCATTTACTAAGCATTTAAAAACGCTATCCTTTCTCTTTTGCACAGCTGAATCTTTGCAGTTGTGTTCTATGTCGGGCATTCTGCTGCAAAACAATAAAATCAAGACACAAACAAAAAAAAATATTGTCCTAAGTATAAAAGATGCCCTATCTTCTTTAATTCCCCCCAGCAATCGAGGTGAATGCCTTTTATTAGTATTGTTTTACAAATGGGAGGACTGAGGCTGGAGACAGTAGATGGTAGACATGATATCGCCTCAAAGCAACGCACACGTGTGCAAGCGAGTCAGGGCACGTTCAGAGAATACTTGGTTTTACTTGACTTTCAGATCATGCTTCAAAGTCTGCAGGCAGATGGAGAGCTTGTGGGGCCCCTGAGGAGCTGGCTGGACACATCGGGGTACCTTTGCTGAGAAAACGTGTCCACATGGTGTGTGCCAAGTTCATTTCACCCTTGCTGGCCAGGCCATAAGGAGAGGCCACTTAGTGTGACGGGCACAGGGCTTGGCCCAGAAGCGAAGTCTCAAGCGTTAGAAGCAGAAATGAGTTTTAGTCTTCCCGTTCAGTTCACAAGGCAATCAACAGATTGTAACATTAGGTTTTCCCCTCAATCCTGACCGAGGTGGGAACAGCTGTGGCCGAGAGTCAGGGAGATCCCAGCTGGCAGAACGTTCTTTAGACTGGCCTTGTAGAAGGACAGCTAGACCCTCTCTTTAGGGAAAGCAGAGAGTGGTTGTTACCAAAGCTTTTCTCCAGCACATCAGAAAAAGGATGCCCAGGAGCTGAAAGTCTTGGGATAAAATTAAAGATAGGTTCCATCTGGGGCACGCTCTGCTTTGGCCCTTGAAACCCAGTCAGATACAGAAATGCAAGCCAAGGAATCTAAGGATCTACCACATGCGATGCGAGCTTTCTCTGTTCAACATTGTTTCTTCCTTTTAGTGTTTAGACATTTTGACATGTTTGTAATAACAACAACAACAGCTGCTACTACACACCACCCACTATGTAAGGAAGGTGGTGGTCTAAGCCGTTTTCACAAATTGACTCAATCTTCAGAACGAATATTTGACAGGTGGTATCATTATTATCCCCATTTTACAAATGAGAAAACTGAGGCATAAAGAGGTTCAATACTCTCCCATGTTCACTCATCTAACACGAAGGCAGAACAAGGGATCTAACCCAGGTATCCAGGCTCCAAAGCTGTCAATACTGCCTCTTTTTAAATACTTTTTGTGGGACTCCAGGAGTAAACTCAACAATAATGGAGACAATTTCCTTTCTTATAATTAAGGTTTGACATAGCTTTCCCTTCCTAAAATGTGTATACAATACTATGGTGATTACTTATATATATAATCCATCATGGGATTTTTGAAAACATATTTAATGTTTGTATAGCACTTGGAGGCCCATTAAATGTGCAATAAAATGTAGACAAAGAAACATTTTTGGCATTGCTTGTTGATGATGGCGGTGGAAGTCAAAGTTTCCTTTAAAGACTTCTACTGCTCCAGTAGTTCCTTCTTTGTAATATTTCCTATGGCCCCTTTTTCTAGCTCTCCCATGGAGAAGAAGCTAGAATGACAGAGGGGACCTGCCCACCCATATCAAGTCAGCCACTCATAATTAACTTCCTTAATCAAAGGTAACCCTCCCTTTTTGATTAATCATCTTTTTATAGTCCACTTAAGAGGAAAAAGGACCAAATGAAAAGATTAATTTGGAGGCAATGCAAACTCATCCGATAATACTGCCATTACAACTGAGTAAAGAAATACACAGAGCTCCCCTGGAAATATTTCCCCTGTCAAAATTTATGTCTCTTCTAATGGGTGTGTGCAAGGAGGTGTTTTTCTTCACACACTCTATGTGGATGTATTGAGTAAATGTTAGCTTTGTGTCTTTTTTTGGCCATTAAGAGTTATGCACCGCGGCAATTTACAAACAAGAGGTAGGCAGGGCCAAAAGAAGTTTGATGAATCAGGAGAAAATGGCAAATTATTTACAAAACATAATCTGGGAGTTGAAATTGTCCTGTCGCACTTTAGGGGAACACAGTCACCCCCTAAGCAGCCACCGGTTCCATCGGGTTGGGTTGACTCTTACCTTTGATGACTGGGGCTATGGATTCACCCTCCATCTGCAACAAAGTGCTCCAATATTTTTCAGGAGCAAAAGCACTTTTCACTGGCTGTTCCAGAGTAGCTCATTGAAGTAAGAGCCAAGCGTGTAAACGACCTCCTGAAAGAACTGGCAGCCTTGGAGAACACTGATTCCCAAAGTGAGAGTTGTTTGCAAGGCGCTCCTCCAGCTGAAGCCTGGGCAGAGGAGGCCAGCAAGCAGGGAGGCAGGCGGAGGTGGGCAGCTGTCTGCGGGCGGGCGGGCGGGCGGAGGGGAAATGTTTATACAGAGCAAGTCAAAAGGTGGACAGCAGACAAATCACGGTGTGGGGCTGCTCAAAGGGTGAATTCGGGAGGTACCTACCGGGCTCCCGGGAGAAAAGGAGAGATGCTAAAGCTAGCGGCATTGCAACCTAAACGCATCTTTCCCATCGGGGGTTAAAATCTTTGCTTCTTTGCAAAGTAGGCACAAGCTCTCCAGCCCCCAATCCCCCCTGGGAACAGGGAGTGCAGAAAGTTTTCCTTGGTAGGTCAGTTGTTTTGATGTGAAACCATTTTGGCCAAGGTGGAGATTTTTCACTTGGGTGTCAGTGGTGTCCTTCTGATGTTTATAAAATGTAGCAAATGTACAGTTTGAACAGTTATTTTAGGTAAAAACATCAATTTCTTCATCGAGTCAGGCACTCTAAGTTCTGTGTTTGAGACAAATTCTTAGATTTTCCAGTGTTGAGAAAACTTTCACCTTGCTTCACATGGTTCTCAAGTTGAGTTATGACCCTGACACCCCTCTGCTCTCGAAAGTGTGGTGATGGAGGTCAATTAAAAACAACCGAAGAGAAGAAAATGTAATTTTCTGTCTCGTGGAGGAGGGGGGATGACAAGACCTTTACAGGGTGGAATTTTGCTGGCAACTGACCTTAGCAATCATTTCTCTTTGAGACTCGGTGCCCTTGCTAGGAACACCCTTGGGGGTGGGAGGTCACTGTCTCAACACCCTGTGTCTTAAACCTAAGTTTCAAAGATCTCTTCACCTCAGCCTCTACCTACCAAAATGCTTTTATGGCCTTGAAAATGTCCAGATAAATTTGAGGTAAGGGGATGTTTGTCTGAATCATTACTATTCTCCCTCTGGGTTTGTGACCTCTTTCCTCACACTTGGAATGCCTTAAGTGGTCTCCTGATCCAACTTCCTCGTGTTTCTCTTTTCACTTCCTGCCAAAGCTGTTCAAAGTCACCCTAATTCAATTGCATGACTGTCTTGGGACTTGAGGTGTTTTAGCACCGAGCTCTGCAAACTCCATGCCATCAAGACTAGAGCTGTCGATCTATTTCAAAGATTCCTGAGAGAAAGATTGCAAGACATCACTCACTCATGTGACTCAGAGCTTCTCATGTTCAGAAACTCATGTCTCTTCCTAAGCTTAAATTATGGATTCAGACAGTGGCTTTTCATCTCTTTTCCCACCCCATTTATATATTTTGAGAGTGATTAGGGCTCTTGATTAGCCTTCTTTTTCACATCAGATTATTCCATTTTCTTTTTTCCTTTTGCCACACAATTTATTTTCGGCTTCACAAGGTGTTTTTAGAGAATCCAGGCAGGTGTTGAAGATAGGGTTTTACAATCATATTCTTTCTTAGAGTCTCACTCGATTTTTTTAATCTACACCCTTCTTTCTCAAAGAGGCTGTTGATTGGGATCATTACTGTTTACTGGTGATCTTCTCCGCATTTTATATTTACCAGCACATTTGCTCCTCACAACAGCCTCTCAAGATATATGGCAGTTCAGCTGTGACCCTCTGACCTTCCCCCAGACACTCGAGTGAATCCAGCTATAATCTGTCTCATATTTTATAGATTTTTTATTTGTGATAAGTTACTTGGCTGCATTTTTCTCTTATTTTCTTTCTTTAGTCCCTAATTGTCCACTTTACCCAGCAAGTCCAATTCTACGTCTGATCTTGTTCTCAGAAGTGAGGAGAAAATTAAATACAGGGAGCAAAGTCTATTTTGTAGCCTTTTTTAAGTTTTTAAACATTTAACTTCCAAAGTTGTACATGAGTACATGCCCCTTGTACAAATTTCAAATTATACTGAGGCAAAAGGAAGGAAAACATGAAGTCCTTCTTCACCAACTTGGGTACCAGTGGAGTTGCCTAGGGATCATTTTTCTATGCCCTTAAATTATTTGTGGAAATGAGTAGGGAATAAACAAACAGCAAATACTCCATTTGAACTTTCCAATCAAAACTAACCACAAAAGATTTGAGGGGGCTCCATAGCTGTTTCATTCACCTATTAAACGAGAAACCAGTAATGTCCTCTTTTACTGCTTGCTGAGCTTCTTTACTTTTGGTTTAAAAAAGTCTGCTTTTGCTGCTTCTTCTGGAAATTCTTGGACACACCTTTTCCAGGCTCATCCTCGATTATCTCTCTGATCTTGTCCCACCACAACTTATCGCCAGTGTCTGTGGGTTGGATACTGGAATTGATACCTATGCCTTCCAGAAAATGATAAGCAGGCTTCTGAGGGGCTATCCCTCAGTTTTCAACCAGAATGAATAGTCTCTGCATTAGAAATTTATGATCTGTCTTCATCTCCACCTTTGTGCTGCACGTTCTTGTTTATTTTCTGTTTTTGTTTTGAGCCCTCCTCTGTAGGTGTCCCTTATCATGCACACACTCACTTGAATTGTATGTGGACGGCTCTCATGTCCCATGTTATGTGACCCTCCCCTCTGCCTTTCTTTCCAATTGCAGGGTCTACATTTTAATATGAGGCCAACAATCATTGCCATCTACACAGTGGTTATTTCCCTGATTGTTCTGTCTCTTCAAAGTACTACAATCTCCAGAGAAAATGAGACCCACTGTAAACAACATTCAGAAGCTATGGCTGATATATTTTGTCTTGGCTATATAGTAATTACAGTGAGAAGATTCATAGGAAGGAGATTTATTTTTCATCCTCATTGTATCATTGAGGATAGGCCCAGTTCTGCTGCAGTGACAAACAACCCCCATAGCGCAGGGGCTTAGAAGAACAAAGGTTTCTTTCTTGCTCATGCTACATGTCTATGTAGGACCATCTAAGGGCTCTGCTCCACATTATCTGAGGAAATCTTCCTATCATCCACTAGCTCTCCAAATACCTGCTTCGGTTGTGATAACTTTATCTAAAATGTATGGAGTGTGCAATGCTGTGGTGATTCTCGTTGGGGATCTTGCATTTAAACTTGTAATTAGGTTATATAATCTTACCTTTGCAAAATTGTTCCCTACACTCTATCCCTTGGGGTTCTCTAGTTCAACAGTCATTTTGTGAACATTTTTTTAAAGTCAATACAGTTGTAAAAAAACCAAAAGAAAACACTCCAGTCTTGCTTTGTCAGAGTCTTAAGAGTTTCCATGTCTCTGTTGAGGCCTTTCCATACTCCATATTCCTCTCTATCTCATTCATTAAAGTTATGAAATATTTTGACATTGTCACAATTTTTGCTTTTCAGTCTTTTTATCTATAAATATGTTCTCAGTATTTATACCCCTATGAAGAGACATATTTTGTTTTATTTTTTCCACATTCTTATTCTAATTGGAACAAGTTTTTCTTGTGTCCTGAATATTGTGCTTGGAAGAATATTCAGCTTGTCTAAAACCTTAGGCCTTTTCCTCATGAATGGCTTGCATTTCCTGGTTTTATTGTTTGTTCCTAGTTCTTTCTTCGTGATCATTAATTCTTCTTGTTTTAAAAAGTGATTCCTTCTATCTTTGTAGCCAATGTTATTTCTCCCCACCTATAGAATGTCATAGTGCCATAAACAGGATGACATATTTAATGTGTCTTATGTGCATAAACACATAGATATTTAGTATACACCTGATATTCTCAAAGATATACACATGTAACTGGCATGTTCAAAGAAGGGCTCACTGAGATAAATATTAGGAGTGTTATTTAAAATGTTTATAAATATTCTTTCTGCTGCTCCTTGTCTATACTTATGCCTCCAGTTCTCTATGAGGTAGAACTTACAGTTTGGTTATATGTATTTTTTGTAAAAATGGCATTGGTGTATTAATTATATAATGGTGAACCAAAAATAGAGCATCCCTGCCTGGAAGCTTTGAAACAGTAGGTCAATAACAGGAAGATATGTTGCTGCTGTAATTTGCTGGTTAAAAAGTTATATCAAGGTATTAGACTAATAGTTCACTTGGCTGTTTTGGGATATATAGAGATACATGATTAGATAATTTTTATATTTAATTTAATAGATGCTTCATAATCTGAATAAGATACTGAGGCTGAACAACAGAATGGTGCTATTAATTCATTCCCAGTCCACTAGCAGGACTTTAGGCTTTCTGCCTAAGAACACATATGGGGTAATTTAATCAAATACAATTTATGCCCTCTGTGTGCTTTATTGTCTAGTTCTACACATGTATAATATGTACCACGGCAGAGAGATATGTGGGTGTGATTGCAAGAATGCTGAGTATGTTTTAATAGCTCCATCAAAGCATAAAGTCCTCCTACATAGTAATATACATAGTATGCGGTGAGTGTGTGTGTGTGTGTGTGTGTGTGTGTGTGTGTGTGTGTGTGTGTGTTGATTTGGAAGTGCCTGAGGGTGACATATGGAGACCAGCTACAGAGCAGTAGTTTTTGCCCTCATGGCCAGAATGATCCTTGCAGACGGTGCTTAGTGGGAGGTTGGTGGACGGGGGCCAAGGTAGGATCTTCAGGGCTCTTCTCATCTTTATCATCATCATGCAGCAAGACTGCTGCGTCACGTATAACATTTTCCATTCTTTCTGCCCTAGTGTTCTGGTTCTGCTCAACAGCAACAACCTGTTGATTCTGGACTGCTAAGTACTTCTGGCTGGCCTATGAGGCTGCTGGGTGACTTAACTGTGGGAGACAGACAGAATTGTTTCCAAGGTACACCTAAGGAGGCCCTCAGCAAAACAAACATTGATTTTGGAGAAGTATTTTTTTTCTGTATTTGCTTGCTGCCAGGGGCCTCTAAATAGGATCCCTATTTTTTTTCCTATTAATATTAACCCATTTAGAGGATGAATGATAAAGTTCATGCCAATAAGTCTTGCAGGATGTTGTAAGACACCATTAGCTCCCCAAACAGAGCACCTCCTGGTGAGGATTCAGTAGGTGATTGAACACGAACTAAAACCTTGGAGGCTTCCCTGAGTGCCTGGGTGGCCTCTGGTTTACTGCTGGTTCACTGGGTTCCTTCTGCCTCAGTGGGCCAGCTCCCAGTATTATAAATCATGTAGATGTGAACTTCTTCCTGAAGTAACTTGTTTGCTTTATTTATTTGGAAAATTTCGGTAACTGCTCTCTCAACGGCCAGGCTGTTGAACTTGCCATAACTGAGGCTTACTCAAGAATGTTTAGTCTTAACACTGTGTGGTTTCCTTTAGTGACTCCCGGGCCACATTTTGAAGAGAGACTTGCTGGTACTAAAGTATGGTGAATTCACTTCCAGGTAACCCAGGGGCACCTCAGAATACCTTGGGTTTTGAGACAGAGTGGGTGGCAATGGTGAAGTGGAACCTCTCCCTAAACAAACCAGGCCCACACAACCACAAACACACCCTCACCCACATACACCTTCATGTCTGAGGGGTTGAATATGCCAAAAATGAATGCAGTTTTCAATGGGAGTTTTCGACAGAGTAATTTTTTAATATTTTTCATGTCGGGGTCGTCATGTAAAGTCTGCCTTCTGAAATTAAACCTCTTCCACTTCCTCCTGGGGCACTGCATGTCTTGAAAAGTGTATTTGAATAAAAGAAAATAAGTACCGAAAAATGAATAAAATCATTCATTGGTAGCAGTGATGTGAGTTTACATTTAGGGCTCCCAAGCCAAACTGTCAGAAAAGACCACATTATTCTTTGTAATTTGCCAAACAGCTTTCTGGTGGAGAGAGTAAGATGGAGGGTTGGAGTTCGGAGGGTGGGTGAGTGAGGGTTTTACTTGAGGATGTGTCTGAAATGCAGAGGCTACTCATATGGCTTCTAGAACTGGGATTAGGAGATCAATGAGGACATTTGCGCAAACACTTTAAGTCCATGAAAAATCATGCGGTCGGGTTTTCACTTCATGTGGAGGCATGGTGACATTTTTTTGGTGCCCAGATTGGGGACCTTTTCGTGTACTAAATTGCATGAGGAAAAAAAAAAAAAAGAGTGTTGGGGAGGGGTTTGGTGCTTCACAATGTAGGGAGAAGGAGATCTATTCCAAAGGATGTTGTAAGAACACGCCTTTATTTAACATTAAGGCTAAGGGGGGGCTGCTGGTGCCCTTCTCTTCACACCCACCCCTCAGTATTCCTAACAGCCTGCAGTTTTTTTAGATGGTCTGTTTATATTATGTGCTCAAAGACTGAGCATTTTTATATCTGTGCTTATATCCCTTTCCTAACTCCTTTAAAATGCATATTGCTGTCCAAAATGCTATGTTCTAATAGCCAAGAGCAGAATATGGAGAGAGTTAGAAATGCCAACTTTATGGTTTGTTAAGCCCTGTTGAGTTCCTTGGGGACAGATTGTGTTACACAAATATTTGTTTTGAATATACATGGGCTAATGAGGAGACTGGGCCTCTATGGCAGAAGGAATGAGGATTTAAAAAAAAAAAAAAAAAAGGCTTGAGAGGATTGCAGCAGAGAGCGGAAGATGGCAGTCCAATCAAGAGCAGTGGCTTCCTTTGCTTATACTCAAATGATGCAGTGGGAACTGATAGGTGACTTGAGGGAAAAGTGAATTTTCTCTTGTGCCATCCTTTGGATTTCCATGTGTGTACGTATTTGTCCAAGGGTGGAATTTTCTTTCAGAAAATGGCGGCACTTTTCAAATCTTTCTACTACCAAGAGCATAATTAAGGAATTACACAGAGTACAATTAGGCACTTAAAGAAATAGAATAGCTCCTAAGACGAGTGAGAACTGTAGCCTGTTTAAAAAATACGAACGCATCTGTTCTCATTATAGGCAAAGATATTAAAACTACTTAAAACAGTGCAAGCCAAAGTTTATTGTGCCTATGAATCATCTGGAAAGCTTGTCCAACACAGATTCTTAGGTTCTACTCTGGAGTTTTTCATTCAGAATGTCAGCAGTTGGGCATGAGAATTTGCAGTTCCTGCAAGTTCCCAGGTGAAACTAACTGATGCTGTGGGTACTTGGACCACACTCTGAGTAGCACATACTTAAAATGATTTTGTTCAAGAAAATAGAAGGACGGAGTAATGTAGGATGGTGATGGGTCAATAGCAAGTGTTGGGTAATATTTGTTTAGGTGGGTAACTCAGGCTCATACCACGGTACCAAGATTTGACAGAGGGTCCTGATTTTAGCACAGGATATGTCTAAGGCTGGAAGACTCTCCAAATTGTCCTGCACGGTGATTGTGCTTGAGAATACTAGATGAGCTCTGCATTATTAATTTAAATAGTCTTCACCCTTAATAATAGGTTCTTATGCAGCCTGGGTGGGAACCTTGACTTGGTGCCCCAGCGATAATGAGAATATTGACTGCAGGACCACTTTTGGACTAGGACATCACATGGCAGCCAGAAACAACAGCAGTGATGACCTCTAGTTCTTTTGATGGCTTGCATTGTTTTTGGAAGCAAATTATTTGCATGGAGTGAGCCCCCAAATTCTTAAGTTCTTAGGTAATTTGGGAATGAGTAGGAAGAAGAAAAGTCTTGGAGGAATGACTTACTGCTAGTAAGATGGGGATGGGGAGGTAGGTTGAATTATTAGTTGGAATTCAGTATGACCTCATTTGCACCCGGAGTTTGCAGAGCATAATATACGGGTTTTGCAAGGGATCAATATGTCAGTCAGATGGGAGACTTGTCACCATGGAAGCAGAGAAGAGAATTGAGAAACAAACATGAGCATAGCATCTTCAGTGGTGTCTATGGGAGAAAACTTGCCCTGATCTACAAGTAATGGTACCTGTTCCTTCTGGAAATGCTTTTCCCATCACAAGATCAAGTCATCAGGTAATTTCAGATTAATAATGTTTGCCATTCTGGTCACGCAGCTCAATCCTCTGGCTCAGACAGCAGACTCATCAGAAGTTTTTGTTGTTGTTGTTGTTGTTTGTTTTTTAATTTATTATTATTTTTTGCGGTACGCGGGCCTCTCACTGCTGTGACCTCTCCCGTTGCAGGGCACAGGCTCCGCGGCCATGGCTCACGGGCCCAGCCGCTCCGGGGCATGTGGGATCTTCCCGGACCGGGGCACGAACCCATGTCCCCTGCATCGGCAGGCAGACCCTCAACCATTGCGCCACCAGGGAAGCCCTCATCAGAAGTTTTGCCAGTCTCCACAAAAGGCCTGTGGAGATTTTTATTGGGATTACATTAAGCCTATAGATCAATTTGGGGATAATCTATATAATTTTTTCTTTTTTACTGAAGTATAGTTGATGTACAATGTCATATAAGCTACAGGTGTGCAACATAGCAATTCAGAATCTCCAAAGTTTACACTCCATTTATAGTTACCACAAAATGTTGGCTATATTCCTTGCATTGTGCAATATATCCTTGTAGCTTATTTTATAGGCTATATAATGGTTTGTACCTCTTAATCCCCTACTCCTATATTGCCCTGCACTTCCCTCTCCTCCCTGGTAACCACTAGTTTATTCTCTATATCTGCAGGTCTGTTTCTGTTTTGTTTTATTCACAAGTTTATTATATTTTTTAGATTTCACATATCAGGGATATCATACAGTATTTGCCTTTCTCTGTCTGACTTATTTCATTTAACATAATACCCTCCAAGTTCATCCATGTTGTTACAAATGGCAAAATTTCATTCTTTTTTATGGCTGAGTAGAATTCATATATATATATATATATATATATATATATATATATATATATATATATACACACACACACACACATACACACATACCACATCTTCTTTATCCATTCAACTGTTGATGGACATTTAGGTTGCTTCCATAGCTTGGCTATTGTAAATAATGCTGCTATGAACATTGGAGTGTATGTATCTTTTTGAATTAGTATCTTTTTTCAGATATATACTCAGGAATGGAATTGCTGGGTCATATGGTAGTTCTATTTTTAGCTTTTTGAGAAACCACTGTTTTCCACAGTGGTTGCACCAATTTACATTCCCACCAAGAGTGTACGAGGGTTCTCTTTTCTCCACATCCTCGCCAACATTTGTCATTTGTGTTCATTTCAATGTTAGCCATCCGGACAGGTGTGAGGTGATATCTCATTGTGGTTTTGATTTGCATTTCCCTGATGATTAGAGATGTTGAGCATCTTTTCATGTGCCTGTTGGCCATCTGCATGTCCTCTTTGGGAAAATGTCTATTCAGATCTTCTGCCATTTTTCAATCAGGTTGTTTGTTTTTTTAATGTTGAGTTATATGAGCTGTTTATATATGTTGGATATTAACCCCTTATCTGTCATATAATTTGCAAATATTTTCTCCCATTAAGTACATTGTCTTTGTTTTGTCGATGGTTTTCTTTGCTGTGCAAAAGCTTTTAAGTTTAATTAGGTCTCATTTATATATTTTTGCTTTTATTTCCTTTGCTTTAGGAGACAGATTCAAAAAAATATTGTTATGATTTATGTCAAAGAGTGTTCTGCCTATATTTTCCTCTAGGAGGGTTATGGGTTCCAGTCTTACATTTAGGTCTTAATCCATTTTGAGTTTATTTGTTACATGGTGTTAGAGAGTGTTCTAATTACATTCTTTTACATGTAGCACCAGTTTTCCCAGAACCACTTATTGAAGAGACTGTCTTTTCTCCTCTGTTGTATATTCTTGCCTCCTTTGCTGTAGATTAATTGACCATCAGTACATCTTAACAACATTGAATAACCATTAACAGAGCATAGTAGGTTCTTTCATTTTCCTCCGTAATGCTTAGGTAGCTTGCACAATATAAAGATCTTTCAATTTTTTTCATTAGATTTATTCCAGGTTTTTTTAAAATTTATTTTTTAATATATTTATTTTTGGCTGTGTTGGGTCTTCGTTGCTGCACACAGGCTTTCTCCAGTTGCAGCGAGCAGGGGCTACTCTTCACTGCGGTGCGCGGGCTTTTCATTGTGGTGGTTTCTCTTGTTGCAGAGCACAGGCTCTAGGCACGCGGGCTTCAGTACTTGTGGCACGTGGGCTCAGTAGTTGTGGCTCGCGGGCTCTAGAGTGCAGGCTCAGAAGTTGTGGCGCACGGGCTTAGTTGCCCTGCGGCATGTGGGATCTTCCTGGACGAGGGCTTGAACCCGTGTCCCCTGCATTGGCAGGCAGACTCTCAACCACTGCGCCACCCGGGAAGGCCTATTCTAGGTTGTGATGCGTTCTGACACTCATATAAATAGCAGTCCTTTTACATTTCATTTTGCAAGTGTTTCTTGTTTGTTTGTTTATTTACTGGTATGAAGAAATATGATTGATTTGGATTATGTAATAGAGCATGACTCCGTGTTTTGATGTTTGGCTTCTGACTTCTTATAACCCCATTTCCCTCTTCCCCTTCTGCTCTATATCTGGGCAGAACTGATAAGAAAGCCCAAGTGAATACCGTCCTTTGGTACATGTGGGAATTCAAACGTGGCCAATCCCCAGCCCTCTCTCATGCTCCCTTGTCACTAGAAAGGCTCACATACTCTCTCTGCTATGTTCAAGCATGCTTGGACTTGCTAGTTCCCTATCTGCTCTCCCCTGGAGTCCCTTGTGGGAATAATACACTTTCAAATTCTCTAGGTATCTGGAACATCATCTGCCTCAACATCCTACCAGTTAATTGGGAAGGGTTACATCCTACCTCTCTGGGGTAAACACAGACCAGAGTATAGCCACCTTGTATGCAGCATTCTTCCTAAATGCTTGCTCTTGTTAATTGTTCATAAATTATTATGAAATTTCTATGTATACAGTTATATCATCTGTGAATAAAGTTTTACTAGTTATTTTTCAATCTTTTGCTCTTAAAAGTATTTTTTATTGCTTCTTTGAACTAGTTAGGACCTCCAGTTTTGAATAAAACTGGTGGTTGTAGACTTCTGGTCTTGCCATTCTCAGACCAGAGAAATGTGTGTGGGAAAAAGGTCAATATTTTACCATGTTATGTTGACCATTAAGATTTCATTTTTTAGATATCTTTTATTAGATTAAGGAAATTCCTGGCTATTCCATATATGTCGAGCATTTTTCTTTTAAATGTATACATACGTTGGATTTGATCAAATATATTTTCTGTATTTTTTTAAGTAATCACAGTTTTTATCTCCCTTGTTCACTTACTTGGTGAATTTTATTGGTTGATTTTCAAATCAGTTTCACCTAGTTTTGATATACTATGCTTCTTATATAAAACTAGACTCTGTTAGCTAAGGTTTTAATATATTCTTGTTTATATTAATAAGAAATATTGGCTCATATTTACCTTTCCTATAAGTCCTTCCCAGGTTTTGGTATCAGGGTTTTGCTGGCTCATAAAATGAGTTGGGAGTTGGTCAGTTGCCTATTTTTCTATTCTTCAGAAGAATTTATGTAAGGTTGGTATTTCTTCTTTTACTAGTAGGAATAATTCACCAGTGAAATCATCTACACCTGGAGTTATTAAGAGAAAAAATTTTTGTAATGGATTTGATTTATTTAATATAGGACAGTAAAGATGCCCCATTTCTTCTGGGTCATTTTTTTTGGTAAATTTTGTTTTTCAAGAATCTGTGCACTGTATTTTTTAAGTTTGTTGACATAAAATCATTTATAATATCCTCTTATTATTCTTTTGAGGTGTATGGGATCTGTAAGAATGCCCCTTTTTTATTCCCCATGTTAATTATTTGTATTCTCTCTCTCTTGCTAAGTGTTAATCAGTGTTACTAATGTGTTCAAAGAACCAAAACCAAAGCTTTGTTGATTTTTCTACTTTATTGATTTCATCACTTGTTTTCATTATTTTATCCTTCTTTCTTTTAAGTTTAATTTGTTTCCCCTTTTCCAGATTCTTGAGTTAGACGTATATATCATTGATTTTAAATCTGCCTTCTTTTCTAATATCTACATTTATAGCAATAATATATGTATATCCCTCTAAGCATATATCCCTCTAAGCATATATCCCTACAAATTTTGATATGTTGTGTTTTTATTATCATTCAATTCTACAAATTTTCTAACTTTGTGATTTTTTTCTTAAACCTGTGAGTTTTTAGAAGCATGTTGCCTAATTTCCAAACATTTGGAAATTTTTCTAGTTATCTTTATTCCTACTTCATAATTTAATACCATGTTGTTCAGGTGACATACATTTTATAATTTGAATCCTTTGAAATTTGTTGAGACTTGCTTCATGGCCCAGAATAAAATCTAAAATAATTTATTTTTTGTATTTATTTCTTCAATTGTTGAATGTAATGCTCTCTGTTAGTAAAGTCAAGTTGGTTGTGTTCTTCAAATCTTTTATATCCTTACTGATTTTGTGTGTGTGTGTGTGTGTGTGTGTGTGTGTGTGTGTGCTTGTTTTATCAGCTATTGAGATGGTGTCAAGAACTGTGAGGGTCTGAGAATTTATTCTCTTTGCAATCCAACGAGGTAGCTTGCCACAGTTTCATGCATAGGATTATTGGTTATTTGGATTTCCTCTTCTATAAACTGCTTGCGCATATCCTTTGCACATTCTTTATTGGGTGGTCTGTGTTTTTTTCTTTTTTTAAATGAGTTTATAAGGTATTGTGTTATTTTATATTGAATATTATTCCTTTAAGATGTATGTATGCTATAAATTAGCTTTTTCTAAACCATGGTTCATTTTAAATTTTCTTGTGATGTCTTTTATTTTTTAAAAAAACATTTAATATTTTAATCTATTTAATTTATTTGGATTTTCCTTCATGGTTTGTGTTTTCTGTATGTTATTTAGGACATTCTTCCTATATTGTCATATAGGTATGGTTATATTTTTTTCTAAAACTTTAAAGTTTGCTTTTAATTCTATCTAAAATCTGCCTATAATTTATTTTTGCATATTGTGTGAGTTATTTACAATCTTTTGACACAATTAACCACTTTTAATAACTTTGAATAATCTATTTTTGCCATTTATAATGACTACACTTCTGTAAAAATTATTTATGCACAAGTCTGTTTGCAACTCCATATTCTGTTGCCTTAGCCTGTTTATCTATCTTTCTGCCCATTATCCATTGTCTTAATTGTTAGACATCTATGATCGTTTTTAATATCTGATGGAGCAAGTCTTTTCATCTTTGTTCTTAAAAAGTTGTTTTTAGCTATTATTGTCTAGGCCTCACCACATGAATTTTTGGATCATCTTGTCAGATTTTACACAAAACAACAATAATTTAGTGGAATTGCATTGATTTTATAGACTAATTAGGGAGAAAATTTATATCCTTAAATTTTTATGTAGGACCATAGCATACATTCCCATTTATTTGGGTTGATAATGTTTTTCAATAATTTTATTTAAACATTTCTTCAGAAGGTTTTGCATGTTTTTATTAGATTTATTCCTGGGAATATCACATTTTTGTTGCTATTACAAATTTTTTTCTACCCCATTCTTCACTGTTGTTGCTGCTATAGGGTTATGCTATTTATTTTTCCATGTTAATAATTTGTCCAGAAACTGTGCTGAATCCTCATATATGTTTAATACTTTTTATGGACATCCTATTGAATTTTCTATGTAGATATCATTAGCAAAGAAGACTAATTTTATCTTTTTCTTTCAAATTATTGTATCTCTTTAAAAATAAATTTGAGGAGAAGCCATGATAGCAGGCATTCTTATCTTCTTCCTGATACAGTGTGAATAATTCTAAAGATCACCATTTTAAATAAAGAAAGAAAGAAACTGAAGGAAATTCAGCTCTATGTTAACTGAGCAAAGTGTTTTTATTATGAATATTTACCCGAGTATTTTCCTCCTTCTGTTGGTAAAGGCATATGTTGAGAGATCATATGTCTTATCTCCTTCATTCTGCTAATATAGTGAATAATAATATTAGACTTCTAATGTTGAAATATCTAAGAATTCCTGTGATAAACCCTACCTGATTAAAATGGACTTTTTTATGCACCGCTGAAATTAGTTTTTTAGTGTATTTGGCATCTTTGCATCTATGTTTATAAATGAATTGGTCCGTAACTTTCTTTTCTTGAGTGCAAGAATTACTTGTCTGGCTTTGGCATGAAGTTTATTTTAGTTTTATAAAATAAATTGTTTTTCCAGGGTTTCTATTTTTTGAAACAAATTTATAAGATAGGAATTGCCCATTTTTTGAGAGTTTGGTCAAATTCATCTCTGAAGTTATTTGGGTCTGATTCCTTTGGGAGAAGGTGAAGTAATTTCTTTAATGGTTTTGGTTTATTGGGCTTTATCTTTCTTCTTGAATCAGTTTTGGAAAACTATCCTTTTCATCTAAATTTTAACATAATTTTTGAAATAGTGTCTTATGCTTTTTAAAAAAAAATCTGTATTAGAGTATAAGTGCTTTATGATGGTGTGTCAGTTTCTGCTTAATAAAAAGTGAATCAGTTATACATAGACATATGTCCCCATATCTCTTCCCTCTTGCATCTCCCTCCCTGCCACCCTCCCTATCCCACCCCTCTAGGTGGTCAAAAAGCACCAAGCTGATCTCCCTGTGCTATGTGGCTGCTTCCCACTAGAAATTTATTTTACGTTTGGTAGTGTATATATGTCCACGCCACTCTCTCACTTTGTCCCAGCTTACCCTTCGCCCTCCCCATATCCTCAAGTCCATTCTCTAGTAGGTCTGCGTCTTTATTCCCATCTTGCCCTGGGTTCTTCTGACCATCTTTTTTTTTTTTTTTTAGATTCCATATATATGTGTTAGCATACGGTATTTGTTTTCCTCTTTCTGACTTACTTCATTCTGTATGACAGTCTCTATATCCATCCACCTTACTACAAATAACTCAGTTCTTTCCTTTATATGGTTGTCCATTGTATATATGTGTCACATCTTCTTTATCCATTCATCTGTTGAAGGACACTAAGGTTGCTTCCATGTCCTGCCTATTGTAAATAGAGCTGCAATGAACATTTTGGTACATGACAGTTTTTGAATTATGGTTTTCTCAGGGTATATGCCCAGTAGTGGGATTGCTGGGTCGTATGGTAGTTCTATTTGCAGTTTTTTAAGGAACCTCCATACTGTTCTCCATAGTGGCTGTATCAATTTACATTCCCACCAACAGTGCAAGAGGGTTCCCTTATCTCCACACCCTATCCAGGATTTATTGTTTGCAGATTTTTTGATCACTGCCATTCTGACCAGTGTGAGATGACATCTCATTGTAGTTTTGATTTGCATTTTTCTAATGATTAATGATATTGAGCGTCATTTAATGTGTTTGTTGGCATTCTGTATATCTTCTTTGGAGAAATGTCTATTTAGGTCTTCAGCTCATTTTTTGATTGGGTTGTTTGTTTTTTTGATATTGAGCTGCATGAGCTGCTTGTATGTTTTGGAGATTAATCCTTTGTCAGTTGCTTCAGTTGCAAATATTTTCTCCCATTCTGAGGGTTGTCTTTTCGTCCTGTTTATGGTTTCCTTTGCTGTGCAAAAGCTTTTATGTTTCATTAGGTCCCATGTGTTTATTTTTGTTTTTATTTCCATTTCTCTAGGAGGTTGGTCAAAAAGGATCTTGCTGTGATTTATGTCATAGAGTGTTCTGCCTATGTTTTCCTTTAAGAGTTTGATGGTGTCTGGCCTTACATTTAGGTCATTACTCCATTTTGAGTTTATTTTTGTGTATGGTGTTATGGAGTGTTCTAATTTCATTCTTTTACATGTACCTGTCCAGTTTTCCCAGCACCACTTATTGGAGAGGCTGTCTTTTCTCCACTATATATTCTTGCCTCCTTTCTCAAAGATAAGGTGACCATATGTGTGTGGGTTTATTTCTGGGCTTTCTATCCTGTTCCATTGATCTATATTTCTGTTTTTGTCCCAGTACCATACTGTCTTGATTACTGTGACCTTGTAGTATAGTCTGAAGTCAGGGAGCCTGATTCCTCCAGCTCCATTTTTCGTTCTCAAGATTGCTTTGGCTATTCAGGGTCTTTTGTGTTTCCATACAAATTGTGAAATTTTTTGTTCTAGTTCTGTGAAAAATGCCAGTGGTAGTTTGATAGGGATTGCATTGAATCTGTAGATTGCTTTGGGTAGTAGAGTCATTTTCACAATGTTGTTTCTTCCAATCCAAGTACATGGTATATCTTTCTATCTATTTGTATCATCTTTAACTTCTTTCATCAGTGTCTTATAATTTTCTGCATACAGGTCTTTTGTCTCCTTAGGTACGTTTATTCCTAGATATTTTATTCTTTTTGTTGCAATGGTAAATGGGAGTGTTTTCTTAATTGCACTCACAGATTTTTCATCATTAGTGTATAGGAATGCAAAAGATTTGTGTGCATTAATTTTGTATCCTGCTACTTTACCAAATTCATTGCTTAGCTTTAGTAGTTTTCTGGTAGCATCGTTAGGATTCTCTATGTATAGTATCATGTCATCTGCATACAGAAACAGCTTTACTTCCTCTTTTCCTATTTGGATTCCTTTTATTTCTTTTTTTTCTCTGATTGCTGTGGCTAGAACTTCCAAAACTATGTTGAATAAGAGTGGTGAGAGTGGGCAACCTTGTCTTGTTCCTGATCTTAGTGGAAATGATTTCAGCTTTTCACCATTGAGAACGATGCTGGCTGTGGGTTTGTCATATATGGCCTTTATTATGTTGAGGAAACTTCCCTCTATGCCTACTTTTTGGAGGGTTTTTATCATAAATGGGTGTTGAATTTTGTTGAAAGCTTTCTCTGCATATATTGAGATGATCATATGGTTTTTCTCCTTCAATTTGTTAATATGGTGTATCACGTTGATTGATTTGCGTATATTGAAGAATCCTTGCATTCCTGGGATAAACTCCACTTGATCATAATGTATGATCCTTTTAATGTGCTGTTGGGTTCTGTTTGCTAGTATTTTATTGAGGATTTTTGCATCTATGTTCATCAGTGATATTGGCCTGTAGTTTTTTTTCTTTGTGACATCTTTGTCTGGTTTTGGTATCAGAGTGATGGTGGCCTTGTAGAATGAGTTTGGGAGAGTCTCTCCCTCTGCTATATTTTGGAAGAATTTGAGAAGGATAGGTGTCAGCTGTTCTCTAAATGTTTGATAGAATTCACCTGTGAAGCCATCTGGTCCTGGGATTTGGTTTGTTGGAAGATTTTTAATCACAGTTTCAATTTCAGTGCTTACAATTGGGCTGTTCATATTTTCTATTTTTTCCTGGTTCAGTCTCAGAAGATTGTGCATTTATAAGAATTTGTCCATTTCTCCCAGGTTGTCCATTTTATTGCATATAATTGCTTCTAGTAATCTCTCATGATCCTTTGTATTTCTTCAGTGTCAGTTGTTACTTCTCCTTTTTCATTTCTAATTCTATTGATTTGAGTCTTCTCCCTTTTTTTCGTGATGAGTCTGGCTAATGGTTTATCAATTTTGTTTATCTTCTCAAAGAAACAGCTTTTCGTTTTATTGATCTTTGCTATCATTTCCTTCATTTCTTTTTCATATATATCTGATCTGATCTTTATGATTTCTTTCCTTCTGCTAACTTTGGCCTTTTTTTTTTTTCATACAATGGTTGCATTTTTATTTTACTTTATTTTTTTTTTACCATCTTTATTGGAGTATAACTGTTTTACAATAGTGTGTTAGTTTCTCCTTTGCAACAAAGTGAATCAGTTATATATATACATATGTTCCCATATCTCTTCCCTCTTGCATCACCCTCCCTCCCACCCTCCCTATCCCACCTCTCTAGGTGGTCACAAAGCACAGAGGTGATCTCCCTGTGCTATGCTGCAGCTTCCCACTAGCTATCTAATTTACATTTGGTAGTGTATATATGTCCCTGCCACTCTCTCACTTTGTCACATCTTACCCTTCCCCCTCCCCATATCCTCAAGTCCATGCTCTAGTAGGTCTGTGTTTTACTCCCATCCTATCACTAATCTCTTCATGACATTTTTTTTCTTAGATTCTATATATATGTGTTAGCATACGGTATTTGTTTTTCTCCTTCTGACTTACTTCACTCTGTATGACAGACTCCAGATCTATCCACCTCATTACAAATAACTCAATTTCATTTCTTTTTATGGCTGAGTAATATTCCATTGTATATATGTGCCACATGGGCTTTTTTTGTTCTTCTTTCTCTAATTGCTTTATATGTAAGGTTAGGTTGTTTATTTGAGATGTTTCTTGTTTTTTATAGGAGGCTTGTATAGCTATAAACTTCACTCTTAGAACTGCTTTTGTGGCATCCCATAGGTTTTGGGTCATTGTGTTTTCACTGTTATTTGTTTCTAGGTATTTTTTGATGTTCTCTTTGATTTCTTCAGTGATCTCTTGGTTATTAAGTCGTGTGTTGTTTAGCCTCCATGTGTTTGTATTTCTTACAGATTTTTTCCTGTAATTGATATCTAGTCTCATAGCGTTGTGGTTGGAAAAGATACCTGATATGATTTCAATTTTCTTAAATTTACCAAGGCTTCATTTGTGACCCAGTATATGATCTATCCTGGAGAATGTTCCATGAGCAATTGAGAAGAATGTGTATTCTGTTGTTTTTGGATGGAATGTCCTATAAATATTAATTAAGTACATCATGTTTAATGTATCATTTAAAGCTTGTGTTTCCTTATTTATTTTCAATTTGGATGATCTGTCCATTGGTGAAAGTGGGGTGTTAAGGTCCCCTACTATGATTGTGTTACTGTTGATTTCCCCTTTTGTGGCTGTTAATATTTGCCTTATGTCTTGAGATGCTCCTATGTTGGGTGCATAAATATTTACAACTGTTATATCTTCTTCTTGGATTGATCTCTTGATCATTATGTAGTGTCCTTGTCTCTTGTAATAGTCTTTGTTTTAAAGTCTATTTTGTCTGGTATGAGAATTGCTACTCCCGATTTCTTTTGATTTCCATTTGCATGGAATATCTTTTTCCATCCCCTCACTATTAGTCTGTATGTGTCCCTATATCTGAAGTGGTGGGTCTCTTGTAGACAGCATATATATGGGTCTTGTTTTTGTATACATTCAGCCAGTCTATGTCTTTTGGTTTGAGCATTTAACCCATTTACTTTTAAGGGAATTATTGATATGTATGTTCCTATTACCATTTTCTTAATTGCTTTGGGTTAATTATTGTAGGTCTTTTCCTTCTCTTGTGTTTCCTGCCTAGAGAAGTTCCTTTAGCATTTGTTGTAAAGCTTGTTTGGTGGTGCTGAATTCTCTTAGCTGTTGCTTGCCTGTAAAGGTTTTAATTTCTCCGTCAAATCTGAATGAGATCCTTGCTGGGTAGAGTAATCTTAGTTGTAGTTTTTTCTCTTTCATCACTTTAAATATGTCCTGCCACCCTTTCTGGCTTGCAGAGTTTCTGCTGAAAGATCAGCTGTTAACCTTATGGAGATTCCCTTATGTGTTAGTTGTTGTTTTTCCCTTGCTGTTTTTAATATGTTTTCTTTGTATTTAATTTTTGATAGTCTGATTAATATGTGTCTTGGTGCGTTTCTCCTTGGATTTATCCTGTATGGGACTCTCAGTGCTTCCTGGACTTGATTAACTATTTCCTTTCCCATATTAGGGAAACTTTCAAGTATAATCTCTTCAAATATTTTCTCAGTCTCTTTCTTTTTCTCTTCTTCTTCTGGGACCCTTATAACTTAATGTGGTGCATTTATTGTTGTAACAGAGGTCTGTGAGACTGTCCTCAATTCTTTTCATTCTTTTTTCTGTATTCTGCTCTGCAGTAGTTATTTACAATGTTTTATCTTCCAGGTCACTTATCCTTTCTTCTGCCTCAGTTATTCTGCTATTGATCCCTTCTAGAGAATTTTTAAGTTCATTTACTGTGTTGTTCATCTCTGTTTGTTTGCTCTTTAGTTCTTCTAGGTTCTTGTTAAACGTTTCTTGTATTTTCTCCATTCTACTTCCAAGATTTTTGATCATCTTTACTACCATTTTTCTGAATTCTTTTTCAGGTAGACTGCCTATTTCCACTTCATTTGTTAGGTCTGGTGGGTTTTTGCCTTGCTTCTTCATCTGTTGCATATTTCTCTGTCTTCTCATTTTGCTTAACTTACTGTGTTTGGGGTCTCCTTTTCACAGGCTGCAGGTTCATAGTTCCCGTTGTTTTTGGTGTCCATTCCCAGTGGCTAAGCTTCATTCATTGGGTTGTGTGGGCTTCCTGGTGGAGGGGACTAGTGCCTGTGTTTTGGTGGATGAAGCTGGATCTTGTCTTTCTGGTGAGCAGGTCCACATCTGGTGGTGTGTTTGGGGGTGTCTGTAGCCTTATTATGATTTTAGGCAGCCTCTGTGCTAATGGATGGGGTTGTGTTCCTGTCTTGCTAGTTGTTTGCATAGGGTGTCCTGTACTGTAGCTTGCTGGTCCTTGAGTGGAGCAGGGTCTTGGCTTTGAAATGGAGATGTCTGGGAGATTTTCACTGTTTGATATTACATGGAGCTGGGAGGTGTCTTTTGGACCAGTGTCCTGAAGTTGGCTCTCCGACTTCAGAGTCACAGCCCTGACGCCTGGCTGGAGCACCAAGATCCTGTCATCCACATGGCTCAGAATAAAAGGAAGAAAGAAAAAAGAAGATTAAATAAAGTAAAATAAAATAAAGTTATTAAAATAAAAAATAATTATTAAGAAAAAAACCTTTTTTTAATTAAAAAAAAAACAAAAACGGACAGACAGAACCCTAGGACAAATGGTAAAAACAAAGCTATACAGACAAAATCACACACAGAAGCATACACATACACACTCACAAAAAGAGAAAAAGGGGAAAAATATATATATCGTTGCTCCCAAAGTCCATCTCCTCAATTTGAGATGATTTGTTGTCTATTCAGGTATTCCACAAATGCAGGGTACATCAAGTTGATTGTGGAGCTTTAATCTGTTGCTTCTGAGGCTTCTTGGAGAAATTTCCCTTTCTCTTTTGTGTTCACAGAGCTCCTGAGGTTCGGCTTTGGATTTGGACCCCGCTCTGCGTGTAGGCTGCCTGAGGGCGTCTGTTCTTTGCTCAGACAGGACGGGGTTAAAGGAGCAGCTGATTCGGGGGCTCTGGCTCACTCAGGCCGGGGGAAGGGAGGGGCACGGATACAGGGCGAGCCTGCGTTGGCAGAGACCAACATGACGTTGCACCAGCCTGAGGCGCGCCGTGCGTTCTCCCGGGAAAAGTTGTCGCTGCACAGGCTCCCGGGAGGGGAGGTGTGGAGAGTGACCTGTGCTCGCACACAGGCTCCTTGGTGGCGGCAGCAGCGGCCTTAGCATCTCATGCCTGTCTCTGGGGCCCGCGCTGACAGCCGCGGCTTGCGCGTGTCTCTGGAGCTCCTTTAAGAGGCGGTCTTAATCCCCTCTCCTCACGCCCCCGGAAGCAAAGGGGCAAGAAAAAGTATCTTGCCTCTTCGGCAGCTCCAGACTTCTCCCGGACTCCCTCCCGGCCAGCCGTGGCGCACTAACCCCTTAAGGCTGTTTTCACTCTGCCAACTCCAGACCTTTCCCTGGGATCCGACCGAAGCCCGAGCCTGAGCTCCCAGACCCCGCCCGCCCCGCAGGTGAGCAGACAAGCCTCTCGGGCTGGTGAGTGCCGGTCGGCACCTATCCTCTCTGCGGGAATCTCTCCGCTTTGCCCTCCGCACCCCTGTTACTGCGCTCTCCTCCGCGGCTCCGAATCTTCCCCCCTCCGCCACCCGCAGTCTCCGCCCGCGAAGGGGCTTCTAGTGTGTGGAAACCTTTCCTCCTTCACGGCTCCCTCCCACTGGTGCGGGTCCCGTCCCTATTCTTTTGCCTCTGTTTATTCTTTTTTCTTTTGCCCTACCCAGGTACGTGGGGAGTTTCTTGCATTTTGGGAGGTCTGAGGTCTTCTGCCAGCGTTCAGTAGGTGTTCTGTAGGAGAAGTTCCACATGTAGATGTATTTCTGATGTATCTGTGGGGAGGAAGCTGATCTCCGCGTCTGACTCTTCCGCCATCTTGATGCTCCTCTCTTATGCTTTTTAAAATCTATTTTACCGGAGACATTTTTCTAATTGCATTTTTATTCTATATTTTTAGGAAAGAAGGACACGTAGGTCCCAAATATACATCACTCAGTACAAACACCCATGTTCCTCACTATTCTGCAATCCAGGTCAAAATTCTTATTCAGTCTGCTTGATATCTTTACAAGAAAGACTGAGTCCAATTTGATGATTTACATTAATCAGGGGTTTTACAGTAATCAAGCTTTTGTATATAAATAGGAATATCTTCAACTGAGTAATATATTCTTGTCAAATTTAGAGAATATTGCTATGACACTGTATAATCACATTTTCATAAAACAGTTTCCAGGCAATCTGTTAGTTATAGTTAATTGGACTGTAAAAATGGAAATGAGACAAGATCTGGAAAGTGAAAGATGAAGTGGTAAAAGACAATGCTAAATGCCAGCTGGGTATGTAAACAAAATGAGCAGTTTTAAGAAAAAATGACATCTTCTCGATTAATATTCCATTACCAGACATAAACATGTCAAAATTAACTCTGGAATCTGTCTTGATGAAAAACCACAATAAACCAATATGACTAAGTTAGCAGACATTTAAACAACTTTTTACTTGGCCAAAAGGGATGCTGTCTCCTTTCTTCAATCCCCAAATACTTATGGTTCAAATGTTCTCATAACAATGAAATGCTTACTTTTTCTTAGACATTTTTTACCATCATCCACATTGTCTAGGAAGATAATTTCTAGGCTACTATTTTCCTCCAACATTGAGATGGGGCAATCTCTTCCTCTTCATCAAGATTCCTAATCTGAAAAATATCTTCAATTATTGTGGCCCTTATATAATGTCTAGGAGTACACGGTACCAGTTTGCTTACAATCTATGAGAATTTCCTGAACCATCCTGAAAGCAGGTTATTAAAACGAATTAGAAAACTACTTATTTAACACTTTGGGATATAGGCCATCAAAGGATTAGGTGACCTCTGAAGTCCTTCCCTACTCTAATAGAGTTTATGATTCTAACGTATAGCAAACCCTGATTTACTCTCAAAGGGAAAGGGTGGAGGACATCATAGTATCATTTTTCTGCCTGGTGACTGAGCTTTTAATTTACATAGTCAAATTATTATTTTAAAACAAAGTACATTGTTTTTTATTTATCTGCTTTACAGTTATTATCTTCTTATACCTTTCTATTATTTTGGTTTTTCTTTTTCATATTTGTTCCTCTTTTTTATTACTTTTTGCTCCCATTTTAATGCCTTCTCTTTATTGTCCTCCTTTTTGTTGTTTATTTACTTTGATTTAGATGGTTTTGCTTAGGAAAAAAAAGGTGAAAAAGCATTTTTTGATTTTACCAGTGCTTGTAATATGTGTCTTCCTAGACAGTTTCTATAAAATGGTATGCTGTGGGTAAAAAGTAGGAAAACAACCCTAGGTAGGATTGGTGTGCTCTTTTGGGATAATGGTTAAGTCCCATCTCTGCTCGTTGCTGGCTGTATGCTACAGCTTAAATTATTTAACTTCTGTATTCTGCAGATGACATTAGTAATTATCGTATAGGGTCATAGAGAAGAATAAATAAGTTAACATATGTAAAGCATATATTTGCCATTCAGGCCATGCTTTGATTAATCGTGTGTACAGAGACACCCCTAGCTTCTTTAGTTAGCAGATGGAATTGAAAATCTTTCACTTGTACAATGTTGACATATTCAGCCTGAAGCAAAATTGTATATTTCCACCCCATTCTAAAAACCCTTAGCATTCATTTCTGTGCACATTCTCCAGTTTTTCCTCTGACATGAATGAGTAAATCCTTATAATTCCTTTCAAGTCTGAGCATTTCCTCCCAAGTATGACTTTCCAATTGGTCCTCTGAGAAATGCTGAGGTCTGACTCTCAGCCTAGGTGTGGAGGCTATAATAGGTAGAAGGATGAGGCTCCAGGAGAAGGTGGCATTCCCTTGCAAGTAATGATCTCTAGTAAGATCAGTCTGCTTCTTCTAGTTGGGAAGGACCTGTTTCATTAGACAGCACCAGGGAGACTCAGTGGGATTGAGGGATTGAAGATACTCTCTGTCTTCCATATCTGGCAAAATTTTGTAATTCCATTTCTTAGAGTTCACTTTTTCCCTATGTCCTAACTTTTACAACCTTCAAATGATTAAATCTTCATTGTAAGTTAGGTATTTAAAAGTTTGTCTCTGCCTCTGATTTGAGATAGAGTTTTTGGGACAGTCATAGAAACTTCCTAATTTTCTGATCATTCTTGTGACTAAGGATTTAAAACCCTAAAACCGCAATTAAAAAAATTTCACTGGGGGTTTTGGAAGTGACCACCCCATCCAACAGTCCTTTTGCTCCACTTGCCGTATGTATTATGTAAAGGCAGTCACTACTTGCCAACAACACCACAATTTTAATTAACATTTTATTCCAGGTGAACACAAGTAATAATTTAACTTTCCTTAGATTATCTGTATCCTATCCACTAATGCTACCCAGCTCAAAATCAACAGGTGACATATAAATAAGAAACAGATTCTTAACCTTAAAAATCTGTTTCCCACAGTCACTTCTGTAGTACAAAATACTGTATGTGTCAAGTCCAGCTGCAGATAACAGATATCTCTAGCTAGTTTAAGAAAAGAAAAATATATGATATAGAAAATTAGATGCTTTCAACATAATTGAGTGATCTAGAAAAACAGTCTATAGGCTGGCCTTCTATGAAAGATTCCCAGAAGAACATTACACTATTGGCCTGCCAAGGGGGCTGTTGCCTCCACTGTGGTTAATTAGCTGGGAAATCAGGAATCTGCTGCCACAGCTGTTACTCCAGGATTTCACTGCTGCAACCATGTTCCATGCCAGCAAATCAGATGTTCTGATTTGCCTCTCTATAGGCATAAAGCCTGGTGACCACGTACGGAGCAGAAAATGCAAATATCTCCATCACTGTGCTTGCAGGCATCAGGTGCTGAAGTGTGGCCTCCAACTCACTTCCACCTTCTACCTTCAATAATGGATTTTAGCCTTATATCCATGTAATACATTTAGGCCCATGGCATTTTTTACAACCAATGTAGAGCAATAAACCAAAGTTTATTTAACTACTCCCATTGGATGGACACTTAGGTCGTTTTTATTTTTCACTAATATAAAAAATACTGAGACAAACATCTTTGTACAGACCACCTTAAGAGCACATTGAGAGTTTTATCCAGCATAAAAGCAACCAAGTGCAGTTTCTCAGTCATAGAGCATGCTTATCTTGAGCGTTAATAGATACTACTGGATTGTTAAATGGCCTTCTTAAGTTGCTATATCAACTTACCCTCTCACCCATAACATCTAGCAAACCTAGACAAATTTTGTAATTCTATTTCTTGTGGTTTTATTTTCTTGCCAACAATTCATACAAATTCTTGCCAACACGATATTATTAAACTTGTTAAAACTTGCTAATTTCAGGTGTAAAACTTTCTACCTTATAGTTTGAATTTGTATATTACTGATTATATGTGAGATTGAGCATCTTTTTACTTATTTAATATTTTAATTTTATCTATGAATTTCCCAATTTACATCGTTGTTTCTTATTTTTTATTGGACTGCTTTCTTTTCCCCCCCTTGATTTAATTTGCCTTTAAACAATCTGGACACTAATTATTTATACCTTTAACTTTTATAACTTGTTTAAGCAGGCCTTATCTACCCTGAGGTCATAAACATAGTCTGTATTTTCTTATTTTATTTTTGTAGCTGTGCGTTTTTATTTTGACTTTAAGTCAAGTAATTTTTTAATGCTGTGAGGTAATCTAGCCTTATTTATTTATTAAAAGAATTAGTCTTTTGTCCCAATAGCTTTTATTTAATATTCCATTCTGACTTAAATGCTACTTTTATCATAAATTAAACTTTTATATACACATACGTATTTTCTTTGCTTTCTATTATATTTCACCGAATAATCCTGCAAAATCATAGCCCTGTATTAATTTGCATAGCTTTAAAATGTGTCTTTGTCTCTGAAGGGTAAATGTTCCCCCTTCTTAGTCTTTTTAGAATTATCTATTATGAATTTCTTATTTAACATAAAAATTTTCATATTACTTTAGGATTTTGATTGGGATTGTATGGATTTATATATTAATCTTTTATTGATTTAATATTTTTTAAAAATATAGAATAATTACATCTCTAATAGGGTATAGCTTTTTTAGTAAATTTTAAATTTTATCTCAGTAAATATCTTCTATATGTCATGTTAGTTTATGTGTTGGTGAAGGTTAGTTACTCTAGCTGTTGCAACTAACAACCCCCAAATCTTACTTACATCATAGTATGATGTGGACCATATTAGGTAGTGCTCTGCTTCATTCAGTCATTTTGGAACCTAGATTGACAGAAGTGCTGCGTTATCCATGAGAGATTCCCAGGTTGCTCTGAGTGGTATGCATAACTGTTGTTCACATTTTAAATTGGTCATTTGTCCCACATTGCTGGAAGTGAGGCAGGGAAAGTGTCCTTAAGGTGAGCCCAGGAGGTAAATAAAATGATTCTGGCAGTCTCATAAAACTGCCTCCCCACCTGCTTAGAAAGTGCAAGAGAAAAAACTATTAAAATTAGTAAGAGATGAGATGAGATCGAGATGGCAGAGTAGGAGGACAAAGAACACACCACCTCCCATGAACACATCAAAAATATATCTACATGTGGAATGATCCTCACTGAAAACTAACTGGAGACTGGCACGCAGACTCCTATACTACCAGGGTTGTAAGAAAGATCCAGACAGAACTGAGTAAGAAGGGAAGAGAAGCAATCAGGTCAGGACCAGTGCCTCTGGGAGGGGACTCAGATGAAGAGGGAGATTACACAGATAGAGATACTCCTTGGGGAGTGAACAGTATGAGCTATATATTAGCTGTCCCAGGCCTGGGGTCAGACACAAGGAAGATGAGCCCCATTGGCTGGTTGGAGGGCAGGTGGGACTAACAAGAGGGCTGTGGATTCTGCTTGTAAAGAGCATGCCACTTGCTTTCTTGCTCCTAAAGCAGGACAGAGAAGGTGGATAGGAAATTGTATGGGTAGCTGGATGGTTTCCCATGACCACCCTGCCATACAACCCAGCACAAGTCAAGTGAATGCTCCAGCCCTGCTTGGGAGGTTGGCTATGAGACACAGAGGTGGCTCATATCTGAAGCAGCACCTGAGCAGAGTGGGGACAGCCATTACTGGCACTTACACAGGCAGCACATCAGAAGCAGCCCAGACCTCTGTCTGTGGCCAGAATGCCACAGCCCGTGCCCCACATAGGCCCCACCTACCCTGCAGTGCAGCTCCACACCAGGGTGAGGATGACAGAGGCTAAGGGGAGAGATAAGCTGTGAGGTACAAAGGAGGCTCAGACCTGAAGTGGAGTCCGAGCAGGGTGGGGGCAGCCATTGCTGGCACTTACACAGGCAGTGCATCAGAGACAGTCCAGATCTCTGGTCCCATCTGAACTGCCATGGCCTGTGCCTGAGCCTGTGCTGAGTACCCCTTGCCAGACCCTCTTGCTCTAGCACTGCTCCCCTCTGGGACTAGAGTGCTGGTGCTGAGAGGGTGGGGAAGCACACATTTAATGGGAACTTAGCCAAACCAGACCTGACCCTCAGGGTTTCTGCTCCAGTAACTTGGGAACCAACCATTCCCCCAGTAGGGCAGTGATGGTAACTGATCAGAGTGGAAGCCTCAGCTCATACCTGGTTTTGGCCATAGCCCCTCCATCTTTAGCCCCACCTACTACCAAGAGGATAGCTGCCAGCAAACCCTGAGGAGAGATGTGACTTGTTTTCATGTCAGGTCCATCTCTCCCACCAAAGCCACTGGGCACATGGAGACTGTATATGGATGTGCTCACATAAGCACACCCTTTCAAGACAGCAAAAGGTAACTGTTTCACCTAATTTCATAGATGCAGAGAAAGTTAATCAAATGAGAATAAAGGAATTTGTTTCAGTTCAAAGAACAAGAGAAAACTTCTGAAAAAAACATTAAGAAAACAGAAATAAACAATTCACAAGATAAAAAATTCAAAGCATTAGTAATAAGAATACTAACTGAATTAGCGAAAAGGATAGATGAACACATTGAGAATTTTTAATTATAGATATGAAAAAGATGGTCAGAACTGAATAATACAGTAACTGAGATAAAAAACACACTGAAGGAATTATTAACAGACTAGGTGATACAGAAGAATGCCTATGTGATCAAGAAGATACAATAATGGAAATCACCTAATCAGAACAGAAAAATGAAAAACAAATTAAAAAATAAGAGCAGCTTAAGGAATCTCTGGGACAACATCAAGCATAGTAATATTCACATTATAGGGGTCCCAGAAGGGGAGAATAGAGAGAGGTATGTATTTGATGAAATTATGGCTGAAAAACATCCCAAATCTGAATAAGGAAACAAGTATCCAAGTACAGAAAATACAGAGTGTCTCAAACAAGATGAACCCAAACAGACCCAGACTAAGACATCATAACTAAAATGGTAAAAGTTAAAGAGAAAGAGAGAACTCTAAAAGCAGCAGGAAAAAATATGGTAATGTAAACTTGCAGGCCAGGTGCGAGTGGAATGATATATTAAAAATGCTGAAAGAGAAAAACCTGTAAACTAGGATACTCTACTCAGCAAGATTCTTATTTAAAATTGAAGAAAAGATAAAGAACTTTTCAGACAAACAAAAACTAAAAGGGTTTATCAATACTAATCCTACCCCAAAAGAAATGTTATAAGGTTTCTATAATGGGGGGGGGAAGGATATAATAAGAAAAAAGAATTTATAGGAAAGGAAAAAACCAACTAATAAAGGCAAATATATAGTAAAGGCTCAGGATCTTAAGGACTATCTGTTTAAAACAAGTAGATATGTTATAGGTCAACATATATGAAGCCCACTGTAAGCACAAATCAAAAATCTACAGTAGATACAGAGAAAAAGGAACATAAGATACCACTAAAGGAAATCTGAAACCACAGGAAAGAAATAAAGAAGAAAAGAACAGAGAAGAAATACAAAACCAAATGGAAAACAAGCAATAAAATGGCAATAAGTATATACATATCAATAATTCCTTTAAATGTCAGTGGACTAAATGCTCCAATCAAAGGCATAGGATGGCCAATTGGAATTTGAAAAATAAGACATTTTAATATGCTACTTACAAGAGACTCACTTCAGAGCTAAAGACACACTCAGACTGAAAGTGAGAGAATGGAAAAAGATATTTCATACAAAGGGAAATGACAAGAAAGTGTGGATAGCCATACTCATATCAGACAAAATAGAATTTTAAACAAAGTTTATAACAAAAGACAAAGAAGGGCACTATATAATGATAAAGAGATCAGTACAAGAAGAGGGTATTACACTTGTTAACACATAAATGCACCCAATGCAGGAACACCTACATATATGAAGCAAATATTAACAGACATAAAGAGAGAAATTGACAACAATATAATAAAAATAGGGAACTTTAACACTCCACTTACACCAATGGACAGATCATCCAGATGGAAAATCAATAAGGTAACAGTGGTATTAAGTGACACAATAGACGAGTTGGACTTATTAGATATCTACAGAACATTCCATCCAGAAACAGGAGAATACCCATTCTTTTCAAGTTCACATGACACATTCTCCAGGATAGATAACATGCAAGGCCACAAAACGTGTCTTAACGAATATAAGAGGATAGAAATTATATCTAGCATTATTTCCAACCACAACAGTATGAAACTAGAAATCAATTACAGGAAGAAAAATGGGAGAAAAAACATGGAGACTAAACAACATGCTACTAAGAAATCAATGGGTCAATGAAGAAATCAATGAGGAAATCAGAAAATACCAAAATAAGTGAAAATAGAAAAACTAATTTCCAAAATTTATTGAATGCAGCAAAAGCAGTCCTAAGAGAGAAGTTTATAGTGATACAAGCCTACATCAAGAAACAAGAAAAATTCCAAATAAACAACCTAACCTATCATCTAAAGGAATTATAAAAAGAAGAACAAATAAAGCCCAAAGTTAACAGAAGGAAGGAAATAATACAGATCAAAGAGGAAATAAATAAAATATAGACCTCCCCCAAATGGAAAAGATCAATGAAATCCAGAGCTGGTTTTTTGAAAAGATAAACAAAATTGATAAAACCTTTAGCCAGACTCACCAAGAAGAAAAGAAAGAGGACTCAAATAAACAAAATAAGAGATGAAAGAAGAGAAATAACAACTGATACCACAGAGATACAAAAATCATGAGATAATACTATGAACAGTTATATGCCAAAAATTGGACAAACTAAAAGAAATGGACAAATTTCTAGAAAAATACAAGCTGCCAAGACTGAATCAGGAAGAAGTAGACAATCTGAACAGACTAATTACTAGTAGTGAAATTTAATTTATAATAAAATTTGAAAACTCCCAGCAAACAGAAGTCCAGGACCAAATGGCTTCACAGGGGAATTCTACCAAACATATAAAGAGGAGCTAATGCCTATCCTTCTCAAGCTATTCCAAAAAACTGAAGATGATGGACACTCCCAAATATTTTCTGTGACACCACCATTATCCTGATACAAAAACCAAACAAAGAAACTACAAATTAATAAAATTACAGGCCAATAACTGGTGAATGCAAAAATTCTCAACAAAATATTAGCAAACAATATCAGCTAACAGTTTCTAAGCTGCTACTATTTACCAGGCACTATAGTAAGCTTTCTCATAACTTAACAGTCTGGTGACAACCATGTGAGGTAGGTATTATTACCCTCATTTTGCAGAAGAGAAAGCCAGGGTGTGAGAAGTCTCATGTCATCTGTAGTTTGCTTTAAAATACTTCAACATACACAGTGTGCTCTAAATATATGTATTAGTTAGTTTGGGTTACACCCTTGTGACAATTATGCCCTAATCAGGAATATACACTCCAGGGGTGGTGTGCTGGCATTTAATCAAAAGGCCTCACTCGAGAGGGAGCTGCTATAAGCTCCTCAGGTATTTTTATCTCTCACGAACACTTGAAGTTTTTTCATTAACCTAATAGATATTAAACATGAGTTTCCATTGGTAAAGTTAACAGCTTTTTCAACATATATGGATGAATAACATAATTTAAAGAACCCACTGGCATCAATGGTACATAAGAAACTTAACCCTGATCAATGACCTCCAAGGCTGATCAACCCTTGTAAAAGGTTCTGTGTGTACCTGCTGGTTCCAGAGGATTGTTGACTCCAACAAAACAGCTCACAGAATCCTGCCACTAAAATATAGCTGCATTATAGTTTTCTCAGGGTATATGTCCAGTAGTGGGATTTCTGGGTCATATGGTAGTTCTATTTGTAGTTTTTTAAGGAACCTCCATACTGTTCTCCATAGTGGCTGTATCAATTTACATTTCCACCAACAGTGCAAGAGGGTTCCCTTTTCTCCACACCCTCTCCAGCATTTATTCTTTGGAGATTTTTTGATGATGGTCATTCTGATCATTGTGACAGATGAATGGATAAAGAAGATGTGGCACATATACACAATGGAATATCATTCAGCCACAAAAAGAAATGAAGCCGGGCCATTTGCAATGAGGTGGATGGACCCAGAGTCCGCCACACAAAGTGAAGCAAGACAGAAAGAAAAAAACAAACACCACGTGCCAACACACATACATGGAATCCAAAAAAAGAAAAAACTGGTTCTGATGAACCTAAGGGCAGGACAGGAACAAAGACGGAGACGTAGAGAATAGACTTGAGGACACGGGGAGGGGGAAGGGCAAGCTGGGACTAAGTGTGAGAGTGGCATGGACACACACACACTACCACATGCAAAATAGCTAGCTAGTGGGAAGCCACTGAACAGCACAGGGAGATCAGCTCGGTGCTCTGTGACCACCCAGAGGGGTGGGATAGGGAGGGTGGGAGGGAGACGCACGATGGAGAGGACATGGGGATATATGCATACGTATAGTTGATTCACTTTATTATACAGCAGCAATCAACACACCACTGTAAAGCAACTACACTCCAACAAAGATGTTAAAAAATAATGTATATATATATGTATATATAGCTGCATTTGCCTCAGAGGTGACTTTTATGCAAGGAGAACTATGGGGAATCAATAGCTGGGATTCCATCAAGCTTACTGAACAGGGACTATGCATGTTTCATACTTGCTTGCTAGTAAATGTCTGTGTGTAGCAGAAGTCAGCCTGAGACCTCTTTTCCTTGAAACTCAAGAGTGAGGTTGCAGCAGTCACGTAACGTGGCCCCCACCACCCCAAATATTGAAGAGTGCCCAAAATCTACCAAGAAAAGGTTGTGCTTTGCCTACTTCGACTAGGTATGTTGGAATAAAAGGTTCAGAAACCTGCTCAAGGTCACACACCTGGAAGTGATAAACTAGGATTAGAACCTGGGGTTATCTGCCCTGCTACCCACCTTGTTCCACTGCCTCGCATGGAACTCACAGTTGCAGGAATGGAATATGAGGTCAGGGTGCTATTACAGATGGGTGAGAGATAATCTTCAAATGCCTCATTCCAGGTAAGTTTGAGGCTCAGTTGTCTTTCACTCCAGAAAAACAGCCATTTAAGAAGTTTACCTGAGGACTGCTAAATTGAAAATCCTTTCCTCTAGCTCAGCTAGAAGTGGGCCTCCATGCTATTCAACTACAGAGATAACCACACATAACTATGTCAAGTGTGGACCTAGAGGGAAAACGCTTATTCTTGGGGTGTTGCAAGTGGCACTTAAGCAAAGATAGCTGCTGTGACTTAGTCTTTTTAAGATTCTTCATTCTCTCCTTGGAGTCCTAGCCTTGATATGAAGAAATATAACCAGTTTATTGAAGAGCCTGTCCTTGCTGGTAACACAAACATAAAATAACTGTAGTTTTTCTTTTTTCATCACTGAACCCCAACTGTCAAGTGTTGACTCTTCTTTCCCTACTGGCTAGCATGACATCTCGGGCAGATCTAGCTTTCTGGTTATCAAAAGTTATTAAAAAGCCCATGCAGTTTATACCTCCCATCTTACGTTTGATGCAACATTTTCTCTTCCAAGTAACCATCCAGACTGTGACTGCAGGGGCTGATGTGGCGAGAGGTGGTGGTCTGCTCTCTCTCCTGCTCCCACATAGAGTTGGGAGATCTGGCTCCCAGCCCACTTCATCCAATCCTAATCCCTCACTTCCTGGACCTGGCAGTCCTACCCAGAGCTACTTTCTCCCAGGATTCCCGTCACCACGTGAAGGCTGCTCTCTAGATGTCCTGGTGACTCTTACATCCTTATCTAACCAGTCAGTGATATTTGCCCCATGGCCATCCCCCCTCAATTCCACATCCCTCTCCAATTCTCTTTTGCCCTACTCAGGTAGGTGGAGGGCAGTTCAACAAATCCAGTGCCAAAGGTGATTCCGATCAAGGAACTATGACTGTGATTGGCTGAATAATGGTCTCCCAAGATGTCCACGTTCTAACCCATGGAACAGGTGAATATGTTAGCTTACATGGTAGGTAAGTCTCTTTGACTTTGCAGATGTAGTTCAATGAAGGATCTTGAGATAGTGAGATTATCCTGAATTATCCAGGTAGCCCCAAGGTAATCACATGTGTCCTTTCTCTGTAGAATCCTTTGTTTTCAGCTTTGGCTCGGGCCGTTAATTCCCAAGCCAAGGAAAAGTCTCACTCAGTATCTTTCCCCTTGGGTATCTGGTCCTGAAGCAGTAGAGGCCACAGCACTTTTCTCTGAGGAATCTGACGTTCTGCAGGGTTAGATCCCAATCCCCTCATTCTGTATCTGATGCCCTTTTCAGGAATTCAGGACTCTGAATAAAATCGGGCCTCCGAGTTCTGACATTAGGGTTGAACAGCATGGGGTTGCATCCAGAAGAAACCCAAGTTTGCCATTTTACTTCATTTACAATTCTGGAGTTCAGCTGTGCGGTTCTGACCTAGGCCAGCTGGTTCTTCCCTGTGGTCAGCTGGTAGGTGGGCTGGAACACTCATTCAGAGGCAGCTGGCTGGCTGCCTGACTGGTGGGTGCAGGGCCCTCAGCTGCAATAGCTGGGCTGGGCTCCACATAGGCTCGCATCCCCCAGCAGCTTAGCCCAGGCTTCGGCACCTGGAGACCTCAGGGTTCCCAGCAACACAAACAGCTGTTGCACTTTTTTTAACATAGGTACATTTCAGTACCATTTTTATTTATTTATTTATTTATTTATTTATTTATTTATTTTTGGCTTTGTTGGGTCTTCGTTACTGCACATGGGCTCTCTAGTTGTGGTGAGTGTGGGCTACTCTTTGTTGTGGTGTGCAGCCTTCTCATTGAGGTGGCTTCCCTTGTTGGGGAGCATGGGCTCTAGGCATGTGGGCCTCAGTAGTTGCGGTGCACAGGCTGAGTAGTTGTGGCTCACGGGCTCTAGAGTGCAGGCTCAGTAGTTGTGGTGCACAGGCTTGGTTGCTCCACGGCATGTGGGATGTTCCCAGACCAGGGCTTGAACCTGTGTCTCCTGCATTGGCAGGCAGATTCTTAACCACTGTACTACCAGGGAAGTCCCTGTTGCTTTTTTTTTTTTTTTTTTTTTTTGCAGTATGCGAGCCTCTCACAGTTGTGGCCTCTCCCATTGCAGAGCACAGGCTCTGGTCGTGCAGGCTCAGTGGCCATGGATGGCTCACGGGCCCAGCCGCTCTACGGCATGTGTGATCTTCCCAGACCGGGGCACGAACCCACGTCCCCTGCATTGGCAGGCGGACTCTCAACCACTGCGCCACCAGGGAAGCCCCCTGTTGCATTTTTATACACTAATAATGAACTATAGAAAGAAAAAGCAAGAAAACACTCCCATTTAAAATAACATCATAAAAGAATAAAATACCTAGGAATAAACTTAACCAAAGAGGTAAAAAACCTATACTCTGAAAACTGTAAAACAATGATGAAGGAATTTGAAAATGCTACAAAGAAATGTAAAGATATCCCATGTTCTTCATTGTAATAAATAATGCTGTTAAAATATCCATACTACCCAAAACAATCTGAAGATTTTATGCAATCCCTGTCAAAATACCCATGACATTTCTCACAGAACTAGAGCGACTAATCCTACTGTGGTTTACAGGGAACCACAAAAGACCCTGAATAGCAAAAGCAACCTTGCAAAAAAAGAACAAAGCTAGAGGTTTTGTGGTCCTTGACTTCAGACTAAAATATAGAGTTACAGTAATCAAAGCAGTATGGTACTGGCACAAAAACAGACATACAGATCAATGGAACAGAATAGAGAGCCCAGAAATAAACCCATGCCCTTATGGTCAATTAATCTATGGCAAATATACAGTGGAGAAAAGACAGTCTCTTCACTAAGTTGTGCTGGAAAAACTGGAAAGCTTCATGTAAAAGAATGAAATTTGAACATTTCCTCACACTATATAAAAAAATAAACTCAAAATGGATTAAGACCTAAATGTAAGACCTGAAATCATAAAACTTCTAGCAGACAACATAGGAAAAACCATCTGATATAAATCAGAGCAATATTTTTTTTTGGATCTGTCTCCTAAGGCAAAAGAAATAAAAGCAAAAATATACACATGGGACCTAATTAAACTTAAAAGCTTTTCCATAGTAAAGAAAACAATTGACAAAATGAAAAGACAACCTACTGAATGGGAGAAAATATTTGCAAATGATATGACCAATAAGAGGTTAAGATCCAAAGTATATAAATAGTTCAAACAACTGAATAGCAAAAAAACTAACAACCCAATTAATAAAACCTGAATAGACACCTTGCCAAAGAAAACATGTAGATGGCCAAATAACACATGAAAAGATACTCAACATTTCTAATCATCAGATAAATGCAAATCAAAACCACAATGAGATATCAACTCACACCTGTCAGAATGGCTATCTTCAAAAAGACCACAAATAACAAATTTTGATGAGGATGTGGAGAAAAGAGAACCCTAGTACACTGTTGGTGGGAATGTAAATTGATGTAGCCCCTGTGGAAAACAGTATTAAGGTTTCTCAAAAAGCTAAAAATAGAACTACCATATGACCCAGAAATTTTACTCCTGAGTATATATTTGAAGAAAACAAAAACATTAATTCAAAAAGATACTTGCACCCAATGTTCAATGCAGCATTATTTACAATAGCCAAGATATGGAAGCAACCTAAGTGTCCATCAATAGATGAATCAATAAAGAAGATGTGGTATATATGTGCAATGGAATACTACTCAGTCATAAATAGTATGAAATTCTGTCATTTGCTACAATGTAGATGGATCTAGAGAGAAAGACAAATACTCTATGTTATCACTTACATGTGGAATTTAAAAAATAAAACAAATAGATGCAAATAACAAAAAAGAAACAGACCCACAGATATAGAGAACAAACTAGTGGTTACCAGTGCAGAGAGAGAAGGGGAGAGGGGCAAGATATACTTCTCTGTATAAAATAAATAAGCAACAAGAATATATTGTACAGCACTGGAAAATATAGCCTTATTTTGTAATAACTTTAAATGGAGTATAACCTATAAAAATAGTTGGATCTTTAGTCTGTACTCCTGGAACTAATATAATATTGTAAATCAACTATACATCAATAGACAAACTAACAAAGAAACTAGTAACAGATTTTAGCAATGTAATTGGAACAAAGATTAGCTTATAAAAATAAATCTTCTCCTTATATATTGGCAATAAGCAATAAGAATTATAACAGTTAATATGACAGCATTTTCTACCTGATTTTTTAATATTGTCTCCAAATAGAGAATATTTTGGTTCCTCCTTTCTAGCTTTTTAAATCTCTCATTTTTATTTTAAATTTCAATGCTGGAGCATTTCATGATATTGAATTAAATGGGACTAACTCTTGTTTGTTGTAATAAAATTTAAATTGTTAAAAAAAAAAAAGCCTGAAATGCTGCTGGCTAGATTTCTGAAGTGTTTGTCTTGATGGAATTTCTCTCTTCACAAGACATGATTTTTAGACCATTCACTTGATAATCAGCCCCTACTTGTGTGGCTCTGAGCTTTTACTCTCCAAAGAGACAATATTCTTATTGGTGAAGTAGATTTAACAGTGATTCTTCCTAAAGGTTTCTGGAAATCTTTTTTTTTTTTTGGTTGGTGGGGAGTATGTTTTTAGAAACTAACAGTTGAATAAAAGTCTGATGATAGTTTAAATAGTAACTGTCTATCAGAGTTGTTTCTGCATTTTAGTTGGCCACATAACCTACAGTTTACCAAACTATATCATTATTACTATTTATTATTGTTGGTGGAAATAGCAAAATTTATAGGCAGAAAACTAGGATTCAAGCTCTTCTTTCATCATTTATTGTTTATTGAGACAGGTACTTATCTTTTCCTTGTCTTGACTCCATTTTTAAAAGGCACTGAAAACATCTCTTTCTGAATGATGTGAACTGGACAATGTCTTTCTGTTTGGCTTCTATTATTAGTTCATCATTTTCCAAGTTTTTTACTACCCTTTATAAAACTGATGACTTCTCAAACTATGTTTCCAGCATTGATCTCCCAACAATCTACTTCGTAAAATTATTCTCTTCTTTTCTCACTCTATTTGTTCTCCATGTATGATACTATCCACTCCTGCAACTTTATTTACTATGTGATTACCAAAGCATCCCAAATGATTTCTCCAGCACAGATGACTCTGACCGCTAGACCAGCATGACCACGTGCTGACTGGACACTTACACTCAGGTATTCCATAGTTATCCAGATTCTCCATTGATTCTTCTACCCCATATGCCCAGATGCTAAAACCAGAAGCCTTCTTGTCAACCTTGACTTCTTTGAATAATCCACTCCCTACATCAAATCAGTCACCAAATTCTAGTCCTCTTTTCTTTAACCAGCTCTGAATCAGGATACTTCTCTCCATCTCACTGGTGTTAAGTTAATTTAGGTTCCCATCTTTTCTCATGCAGGGTTTTGCAGTAACCATCTAACTGCTTTCCCTGCCTCTGGTCTGATTCACCTTCAATCCTGCCTCCAGGATTCAAGCAAAGCAATTTTTCTGAAACCAAAATCTGATCAAGCTATTTCCCTGCTTGAAGTCCCCAATCTTTCACGTGGCTTATAAGAAGTTTCATATTGTGTCTTCAGATTATCTTCAAAGCTATGTCTTTCAACACCCACCTAACACATTTTACTAGGTCCCCAAATATTTTGTGCTTCCTATGACCAATGGGGCTTTGCAAGGCTGTCTCCTCTACCTAGCACAGCTTTCCTAATCCCCCTCTTCCCATTCTTTATATTTTCTCACTTTCTTTCAATTCAATTTCTCTGACCAGTCTTTTTGACCCCCTCTTCCAAGACGTAATATTTTCTCACTCATGTGATCTAAGTACCCTTTACTCAGTCTACATTTTAGTATGTATCACACTGTAATATAACAAATTGTGATAACTGTAAACTTGAGTTTCTCTTTTATCAAATTGTAGGAGCCTTGAGGAGGAGAGGATTGTATTGACATTTTGCTCATTTTGTAACCTCAGTGCTTAAGACTTTGTTTGGCACACAGTGCCCATTAATAATTTAGTAAATAAAGAAATTAATAAGGATTACCTAAAACATTTGGAAAGTATAAAATATTATATGTAAATATTTCAAACAGTGGTAATAAGGAGTACTTTGGAAAAAGAAAAGAAATTATTATTTATTAGTTATTGCCACCTTTGCCTAATTTAAAATGAAACCCATGAAAGGACATGTTCTTTTGGAGTTTTCTACACTGAATTTCATGAACTTTTTCTTTTAAGGAAGATTTGTAGATGTGAATTCCAACCAAAAATGAAGCATTAGCTCTTTTGTGTTCAAAATAAGAATTAAATATGCAAAGAAGTTCTGTCATAACTCCTAGGTCAGAACACACAGATTCTGTTTATAAAATTGTATTTAGTAATGGAATGATGAAATGAGAGGAGAAGGGTAATTTTACCTTTAAAAACTACTATTTTGTTTATGTTCTCAGTTAAGGTTTAGCATTTTCATTCTCAACATTTTCATATGTTTTTATTTTCTGTGTTGCTTACATTCCAATTAATTTCTCCCCAACAACATGTCAAATTATCTATTTTATCTTGAGTAGACTATACAAATAAAATATGGCCTTTTCATTGCCTGGTATATGAAGTGTTTGAAAGGCACCTAAATGGTGTATAAAAGGATATATTTCATATAACCACCTCAGACCATTTTTCAGATTTACCATCAATAAGGAAGTGAATGAATATTCCCTTAAATAAGTGAAGTCATTCAGCGTATAAATCTGATTTCTCAAACCCATGTATGAGCCTTAGAAAATAAAGCAGAACAAAAGAAAACAAACCAAACAAACAAAAGGAAAATCACAAAATGCTGTCCCTGCCCAGTCACCACACAGGGAACCCTATTTATAGATTAGATCTGTCCCAGAGAGCATCCACTCAACCTCTTGGTGCCCTACTTTAAAATGACAGAAACAAAAAGAAGCTAGTAGAAGAAAGGACAAAGTTCATGAAGCAGAATAGTTTTTACATTTAATTTCTTCATGGAGGGAAGAGTAGTTATTACATCCAAAACCTAGGAGCAGAGCACCATGCAAGAGAAACATCTGAGGAACAAGAACTCTTGGAAATTGAAAGCACAAAAGCAGAAAATTTTTTAGAAGTTTAGAGGATAAATTTGAGGAGATTTCATAGAAAATAGAATGAAAAGCAATGAGATGAAAAATATGAAGTCTTTAAAAATGGAGAATTGGAGAGGTGTGGACCAGATGGTGGAAAACCCCAAGCTCATCTCCTGCCACTTGCACACCAAAATTACAACTATTGACAAAGTAACTATATATGTGAATGACCCGAAGACTAGCAGAAAAGATTCTCTACAACTAAAGATATAGAGAAAGAACCACAACAAGACAGGTAGGAGGGGCAGAGATGCAGTGTAGTCAAGACCTATACCTCTGGGTAAGTGACCCTTAAATAGGAGGATAATCACAATAGCAGAGGTTCTCCCACAGGAACGAGGGGTCCAAGCCACACATTGAGCTCCCCAGCCCAGGGGTCTTGCACCAAGAAGATGGACCTCCGTAAGCCTGTCTTTGAAGTCCACTTGGGCTTGCTTATCGGAGAGCCAGAGAGCTGTAGGAAACAGAGACTCCAGCTTTAAACAGGTTCCAAGTACCAGAGCACAGAGAGTAATTTGAAAGGAGCCTGGATCAGGCACACTTGCTGATCTTGGAGAGCCTCTGGGAGAGTCAGGAGGCAACTGGGACTCCCGCTGGAGATGTAGACACTTGCAGCAGCCACTTTTGGGAGCTTATTTTGTCATGAGGACGCAGGTCCTGGCATGGGTCCATTTTGGAGTCTTCCCTCTAGCCTATTAATATTGGGAGGCTTCCAGCCCACCAGAGGGCCAGTACCAGCTTTGTATGCCCCTTGGCCCTGCAGCCAGCTGTCCTGGAACCAGGCTTTACCCACCAGTAGGATAGTACCAGCCCTAGGCCCTGCAAGCAGCTGCCTTGGGACCCAGCTTCACCCACAAGTTGTCAGGCACAAGCCCTGGGACCCCTGAGACACACAGCCAGCCACTCTAGGACTGGGTCCTATTCACCAGCTGGCCAGCAGCTACTGTCTGAGGCACAGCCTGGAGCCAACCAGACCAAGGGCCAGCCTCACCTACAAGGGCATACACATTAGTCCATCCTGCCATAACAGAAAGGCCCACACAGCCTACATGGCGAGCAGCCCTAGAGCATAGAGCTCTGGACACCAGAGTAGAATGTGCTATTGAGCCTCATAGGATGTCTCCTACATAAGGCCACTTCCCCAAGATTGGAAAATGTAACGGACCTACCTAATACATAGAAATAAACACAGAGTATTAGGCAAAATGAGGAGACAGAGGAATATGTTCCTCTTGGGTCCCCAAGAGGGGAGCTTGTGGAGAGGTCTGTGGGAAGTTCTGTGCTGATACTGCATCTGATGGTGGACATGCAATCAGTAAAGCCTGTAGCCTAGAAGAAGAACTGGACAGGAAGCAGAGGAAAGCAAGCCCAAACCGTGTTTATCTGTCATTATTCTGTCCATGAAAGGATCTTTGAAAACCAGTGCTCAGAGCTTCATCTCTACCTCTAAGATCTTGCACGAGGCTCTCTTTTGGATGACTCTAATCTGGAACCATGCAGAAAAATGAATTCCAGAAAACAGCTCCCAGAATCATCAAGTTAACAGAGCAATTTGATATAGGTTAAAAAAGCAATTAAGGAAAAACTGTCCTAGGCAACTGTTAACTCCAGAGGAAGAGACGTTTATACAAGAAACAAATACAATCAGAGCATTTCACTTGGCTCTTCTCTGAATAATATTTACCCAATCATCATAAAATTATCTGACATATTGATTTAACCACAAATCATAGTTATATTGAATGCATAGGATGGAGGAGGATATTTGTATGGAGAATGAGGTAGAAAGTAAGATTTAAGGCTTCTAAATCCTTATATTCCATAATAAGAATTCTAAGTATAACAAGTAAAACTGAATTTTTTTTTAAATCAAGGTATAATATTATCATGTTATATAGACTTAAGCATATACATGAAAGGAAAAAGTTAAAAGAGTTGAAGTTGTTTTGGGGAGGTGATGAGGGGTGGGATACGAGACTAGTTTTCATTTGTTTTCATAAGGCTTACAGAACATTTTGACTTTTTAAAGTATGTACGGGTAATAATGTAATAAAAATGGAACATTTTACAAAAATAATTAGGGAGATAATGCTGTAATTATATATTTTAGCAGAGTTAAAGCTATAACAAGATATTTCTATGAAAATTTTAAGGTACAATCAGTGAAAAAGGGATCTGTACTCAAATCAGTGAAGAGGATATCACAAGAAAAGTAGGGGTTAATAAAGTTGTCATAGCTAATAAAACATTTCAGATTCTTTAGGTTTAAACCACCATATTTAGGTGTTACTAAACTTTTAGGAGAAACAACAATTTCATCCAACCAATCAGTAAAATCCATGCAGAATCCCCTAGTTGGAGCCATATTTACTTTGTACTGATAAAACAACAGCAGAGGGCCAAACACCATCACAACTTAATTGAAAATATATTTTTATGTTTCTACTAGAGCTCATTATTGAAAATTAAACTATGAATTACTTAATTGCCTTAGAGCCATAGCTGATGCGCAATTAGCTAATACATTGGTTTGTTCTGTTTGCAGTTTTGAGGATGACTTTTAACTAACACTGAATACATTATGTTTTAATTAAACTCAATTAACCACTTGGAGAATGCTTCTCATAGTGAGAATTTCAGATACGCAAAGTCTTGGAGTCTTGGGACTTCTGTCATTGAAATAACCACAGTTTTAGCCCAAATGTTGACATTTGAGGCCAATATTTTTCAAGTAAATCCTTCACCTAATCAAATAATTGTTCTGGGCTGAGTTGAGTTTAATGTTTATAGTATTCAAGAGGGGCTTCCCTGGTGGCACAGTGGTTGAGAGTCCGCCTGCGGATTCAGGGGACACGGGTTCGTGCCCCGGTCCGGGAAGACGCCACGTGCCGCAGAGCGGCTGGGCCCGTGAGCCATGGCCACTGAGCCTGCACGTCCGGAACCTGTGCTCCGCAACGGGAGAGGCCACAGCAGTGAAAGGCCCACGTACCACCAAAAAAATACTTTATATATATATATATAAAGTATTCAAGAGAACTGTAGTAAAGAATTAGAACATGCCTAAGAAGACAGTATTTCCATTTAAGGGCACTTTAAAAATTCACTGAGCAGGAAGTTATTACCATAATATTCTGTAACCTTTCTTAAACCATCTGCTCAATAAACAATATGATAATTGAAGAACAGTTTCATATCATGACCTATGAATTTGGAGAAAATATGAGCATTTTCAGGATTCTAGTCATTGGGTTAAGTAACATTCCTAGAAAGATATTAGAACATATTTTTTGTTTGAGATTCTTGAAGATTATATGTTATAAGGCTATGGACCCCTAAATTCCTTTAAGTTACATCCTTGTACCTTTTTACTAAGAGTGAAAGAGTAAGCTAATCTGTAGAAAGAGAGAGAAAGAAAGAGAGATGGAGAAAGTGGGGGAGGAGGAGAGGGGTAAGGAAAATACAACACACAGTTGTCCCTCAGTATCTTTGGGGGGTTGGTTCTAGGACCCCACCTCCATGGATACCAAAATCCCCAGTTGCTCAAGTCCCTATTATAAAATGATGTCGTATTTGCATATAATCTACACACATCCTCCCATATACTTTAAATCATCTCTAGATTACTTATAATACTTAATACAATGTAAGTGCCATGTAAATAGTTGTAAATACAATGTAAATGCTATAAATATAAATAATACTTGTACGTGACAAATTCAAATTTTGCTTTTGGAACTTTCTGGAATTTTTTTCCCCAATATTTTCAGTCTGTGGTTGGGTGAGTCTGTGGATGTGGAACCTGCAGATCCAGAGGGCTAACTATACATTCAGAGAGAACTAGAGTATGTAAACCAAATAGAGAAAGAAAGAAGAGCTGTGTGACTCTTGATGGATATCCAGTTTCTTGTTCTATATTCTTAAGGATCCAGTCTCTGTTTCCTGCCCTTGAATTCCACAGGTACCCACATATCTGTTCAATATATCCCACACCAGCAACGCCCATGCTAGAGTGATCGGCCGTCTCAGTTTTCCTGGAACTGTCCCAATTTTAGCACAGAAAGCCATGTATCCTGGGAAACTCTTCACTCCCAGACAAATTGGGGCTCACAGTCACCCTAATCTGAGTATCTTTTCTCTTAAGCTAATGTGATGTGAGTTTTGGGAACTGTCAACCAGGAAAGCCTTGATTAAGGCAGACACTTTAAGCCACATGCAACTGGTGAATGTCCATTGTACCCAAAACCTGGGTTATACATATTACCTTCTGCTTTGTTCTGTTATTTAGAACTTAGGACAGAGTGTAGCTGTGGGCAGGAGAGTTACCATGAGCAGAGATGGGTTAATTGTAGGTAAATAAAGCAGTTCAGATTGAGATGATCCATGTTGAAAGGAATTATTCTCAGAGTTAATCATTAGAGTCTGTTGCAATTTTCAACTTCTTCTAAGTTATAACATTAGGTCACAGAGTTGTTTTAAGAGTGCAGATTTTATCAAGCAATGAAGTGTACTGAAATAATGCTCTCTTTTCTTTCACACACCTGTAATAAAGTAAATGTTTTGCTCTTAATCTGTATCTATGCTTCATCGGGGAGGTTGTGCTTTGTAAATTGGTTTTCTGCCCTCAGAATCACTTGACTATCAATATTTGCAGCCACTACAGTTTAATAACTGTATGATCTGCAGCAGAGGCCAATGAATGTGAGAGGTCAAGGCCATAAAGAAGCTGATGAGATGATTCCTTAAGAAATGACAGCAGCATCAGCCTAAGCAGCAGAGACAGACCACCCAGAGAGGCTGCCTCTCAGTGGTGGCTCCACCAGCCACACCCAGTGTGAGAAAGAAATGCTGACAGCCTAGTTCAGAGGCACAACCCTCACCATTGAAAAGATTGTCATCAGCTTCACAGATGGTCTCAGAAAAGCCTCTTAGCCTATAAAACACTTATCTTACCCCAGATATCCCTAGCTTTCTACACCTTTATTACGGTCATAAGTAAATGAAGAATAGTGGGAGCCTGAAGCATATTATCTAATGTGGTTATCTTGTGTCCATACAGCTCTTTTATGAACATTTTATTTGACCCTCTCAAAAAACTATGAGGGAGGAAATGGAGTTACAATGATTCTATTTTGTTGATTAGAAATCAAGAAATCTCTGTTGTCATGCTTGGCTCATTAATGCCACTGTGCTATTACTATTAGCTAACATTTTTAGAATAATTATGTCAGGCAGTATGAGTTAAACACTTTAAGTGGATTATCTCCTTTACCTTCACAGAACCACTTTAGAGTAGATGACACTGTTCCTAATTTAGAGATGAGAGGACTTGGGCCCAGAGGGGTTATAACTACTTGTCCAAGAAGAGTCAGAATCCAAGCCTGGAGTCTAAAATATATGCTTTTCATGTAGTCTTAACCCTATAAGATAAATCAGTATTTTTGAATGCCTATTGCTTGAATTATTTTGCTTAAAAATTTTGGGGGGAGTGCCAATCTAACTAGTTTTAGACTGTTGTCCTATGAGTTTATGCTAATTATTTGAACACTTATCGAATGGATATTTATTGAGCACTTAATATATGCAAGGCACTGTTATGAGTTTTGCGAAAGTATTAGTTTAAAAAGTCACATTTTCTATATTAACATGGTTATGTTTGTTTTTCTGCAATTTTTCTTAATTAGTTATGCAAGGATGCTCTTTTCATTCTTACATGTGGTCTCCCATATGGAACAGTAGAACAGTAGCAGGAATCTTGTGGCTTAAACCGCATTGAGAGGAGGTTTGGAGTTAAGAGGACTCCATTAAACATGCAAAAGGCAACAGAAGGGACTTGTTAGACAGTAAAATGATTGGTGTTTGGGAGGAAAGTATCTCCCACTCCTCACACTTCTCTGTAGAAGAAATCTGCACCGGAGTAACTCGACCTCTCTCTGCCTCTCCACTCACCCTTTCCCACATTTTCTGAGTTTTGTAGAAGGGACTGGAAATACCTGGCTCAATCTCTTCTGCATTTGGTTTGGGGTCTTGTTACCTGCTGAGAGGGTGCCTTTGAGTCTGCTTTTTTTTTCAAAATGGGCTCAGCTAGTGGAGCAGGTTTGCTCCTGGGTGGGGAAGTCTGCTGGTGCCCTGCATTGCCAGTGATTGGTGGATAAGTCTGCATATTCAAGAAGGAAGTGTCACAGCCCATTAGGCTGATACCCTAATGGTACCAGCTGATACCCATTCTCTAGTGAGTTCTTATAATTAAAATGAAGTTATTTCAGTCTCTCATTCCTGCTTCTTTCTCTTAATTTTGTCAGAACTCAGGAAAGTAAAAGATGTCTTCTACTGACTTCTCTACCAACAATTGTTAGAGAAGAATCCATAAACCTGTATCTTCTCTGGATCTATCAACGATATTTCAGAATTGTCTGTCAATTTGCTAGCTTCCTCACTAGAGAGACCAATCTATTAATTTTTAGTACATGATATGGATATAGCAAGTCCTTAAAAGGTACCCAGTAAATGTTTTTTTGACCTAAAATTTAAAAAGAATGAATGGGCTTCAGTTTTTCCCATTTGTAATATAAAGGGACTGGATTAATTTCTCAAGCTCCAACTAGGATCACCCTGAGATTCTATAAGTGATACACGGGGTTTAAAAAATGCAGGAAGAACTTCCACTTCAGTCAGAATAAAGTAGCAGAGACTGACTTAACAGATCTACCTTTAGCAAATAAACAAAAAAAAACTGGTCAATATATATGAAAGAAAGATTTTCAGATATTGGACAATTGGTGGCAACTGTGAGCCCTAAGAAAAGAGAAACAGATAAGGTGGCCCTATAATTGAATCAACTTATAGGCTGAAGGAGAAACAAAACCAACAAGATGTGTATGTATATAGTCAGAGATTTATTACAAGGAATTGGCTCATGCAATTATGGGAGGCTGGCAAGTCCAAAATCTGCAGTGTTGTGGCTGGTGAGCTAGAGATCCAGGAGGGCAATGTTCCAGTTTCAGTACAAAGGCTGGTGAGCTGGTGACTCAAGAGAGGTGACGGTGCAGATGAAATCCAAAGGCAGTCTGCTGGAGATGTCCCTCTTTCTTGTGAGGCCAGACTTTTTGTTTTATTCAGGCATTCAGCTGATTAGATGAGACCCACCCACATTATGGAGGGAATCTATTTTATTCAAAGTTCACTGATTAAATGTTAATCTTATACCCAAACACCCTCCAAGCTTACATATAAAAATCAACCATCACAGATGGGGAACTTAAACAGATCCTGTTCAGATAAGGAGATAGTAGAATCTGTGGAGACCAAAGCAGCTAAAATCTGTGGTGACAGAATACTGGAGAGGAGAGGGTTGCACCGAGAAAGAGAGTTCTTGAAATGTGCTAGTGTGGCTTTTCTAGTCTTTTGCTGAATACGAATCTGAACTTTTATGCAAGTGCTTGATGGCAGGAAAAGTACCACTGGAAAAAAGTAGGCAGAACAATTCCCAAAGTTCACAGAGGGCTGGAAATACATTGCTCTCACCACCCAGAGTGGAAAGATCTCAAAATATAGGAGACATCAAATAGAATTCTCAGAAGTATAACGCCTTGTGGGGTAAAATGAGTCCTAGACTAAAGGCTGGTTTGGATAACTCTAACAAAAAGCTGGAAAGAGTCTAACACCAAAAACTTAACTTCATGCCAGGAGGAAAGAAAACCACACAACACTTTTTAAAGATATAAAACAACGTCCAGCAACCAAAGCAAATGTCAGGTCTGGTATATATCAAGCATTACCATGTGTGAAGAGAAATAAGAACATATGACCAATAACAAGGAGAAAAACCAATCAATAGAAACAGACTCAGAGATGATATGTGTATGATAGAATTCGTAGACAAGAACATTGAAACAACCATTGTAAATATAGCTCATATGTTCAAGAAGGTAGAGGAAAACACGATCATGATGAGAAGAGAGCTGGTATATATACAAACAGAACCACATGACTTAGGGCTAAGTGAAGAGTTCTTAAACTTGATACCAAAGGCATGTTTCAGAAAAGGGAAAATTGATAAGTTGGACCTTATCAAAATTTAAAACTTTTGCTCTTAGGAGGATGAAAAAACAGCTACAAAGTAGGAGAAAATATTTTCAGACCACATAACTGACAAAGGACTTGTATCTATAATACATAAAGACTTCTCTAAACTTCACAGTAAGGAAACCAAACAATCCAATTAGAAAATGGGCAAAAGACATGAAAATGAATTTCACTGAAGAGGATATACAGGTGGTGGATGTTCAACATCATTAGCCATTGGTAAAATGCAAAGTAAATCCACAATAAAATATCACTACATACCTATCAGAATGGCTAAAATTTTAAAAAGTACTGATAGTACCAAATGCTGACAAGGATGTGGAGAAACTGGATGACTAATACATTGCCGGTGGCTACATGAAAAATGGTACAGATGCCCTGGAAAATACTTTGGTAACTTCTCTTAAAGCTAAACAGGCACTTACATGCTTCAGCAATGGCAGTCCCAGGCATTTAGCTCAGAGAAATGGGAACTTATGTTTATATATCAATGTGATGTGAATGTTCAAAGCAGCTTTATTTGTAATAGCTGGACACTGGAAACAACCAAAGTGTCCTCCAGTTAATGCATGGTTAAACAAACTGTGCTAGATCCACACCATTGTATATTATTCATCAATGAAAAGGAACAAAGTATTGATACACACAACTACTTGGATGGACCTCCAGGGATTATGCTGATTGGAAAAAAGAAAAACAACAGAGGAATTCCCTGGTGGTCCAGTGGTTGGGACTCTCACTTTCACTGCTGAGGACCTGGGTTCGATCCCTGGTTGGAGAAATAAGATCCCACAAGCCATGCAGCCAAAATAAACCACACAAATCTCAGAAGCTGCATTTTTTATAATTTTTTATAATTCCATCTATATGTCTTCTTGACATTTTTCTTTCTTAGATTCCATATATATGTTAGCAAACGGTATTTGTTTTTCTCCTTCTGACTTACTTCACTCTGTATGACAGACTCCAGGCCCATCCACCTCACTACAAATAACACAGTTTCATTTCTTTTTATGGCTGAGTAATATTCCATTGTATATATGTGCCACATCTTCTTTATCCAGTCATCTGTTGAAGGACACTTAGGTTGCTTCCATGTCCTGGCTATTGTAAATAGAGCTGCAATGAACATTTTGGTACATGACAGTTTTTGAATTATGGTTTTCTCAGGGTATATGCCCAGTAGTGGGATTGCTGGGTCATATGGTAGTTCTATTTGTAGTTTTTTAAGGAACCTCCATACTGTTCTCCATACTGGCTGTATCAATTTACTTTCCCACCAGCAGTGCAAGAGTGTTCCCTTTTCTCCACACCCTCTCCAGCATTTATTGTTTCTAGATTTCTTGATGATGGCCATTCTGACCAGTGTGAGATGATATCTCATTGTAGTTTGATTTGCATTTCTCTAATGATTAATGATGTTGAGAATTATTTCATGTGTTTGTTGGCAATCTGTATATCTTCTTTGGAGAAAAGTCTATTTAGGTCTTCTGCCCATTTTTGGGTTGGGATGTTAGTTTTTTTGTTATTGAGCTGCATGAGTTGCTTATAAATTTTGGAGATTAATCTTTTGTCAGTTGCTTCATTTGCAAATATTTTCTCCTATTCTGAGGGTTGTCTTTTGGTCTTGTTTATGGTATCCTTTGCTGTGCAAAACCTTTTAAGTTTCATTAGGTCCCATTTGTTTATTTGTGTTTTTATTTCCATTTCTCTAGGAGGTTGGTCAAAAAGGATCTTGCTGTGATTTATGTCATAGAGTGTTCTGCCTAAGTTTTCCTCTAAGACTTTGATAGTGTCTGGCCTTACACTTAGGTCTATAACCCATTTTGAGTTTATTTTTGTGTATGGTGTTAGGGAGTGTTCTAATTTCATACTTTTACATGTACCTGTCCAATTTTCCCAGCACCACTTATTGAAGAGGATGCCTTTTCTCCACTGTAAATTCTTGCCTCCTTTATCAAAGATAAGGTGACCATATGTGTGTGGGTTTATCTCTGGGCTTTCTATCCTGTTCCATTGATCTATATTTCTGTTTTTGTCCCAGTACCATACTGTCTTGATTACTGTAGCTTTGTAGTATAGTCTGAAGTCAGGGAGCCTGATTCCTCCAGCTCCATTTTTCGTTCTCAAGATTGCTTTGGCTATTCGGGGTCTTTTGTGTTTCCATACAAATTGTGAAATTTTTTGTTCCAGTTCTGTAAAAAATGCCAGTGGTAGTTTGATAGGGATTACATTGAACCTGTAGATTGCTTTGAGTAGTAGAGTCATTTTCACAATGTTGATTCTTCCAATCCAAGAACATGGTATATCTCTCCACCTATTTGTATCATCTTTAATTGCTTTCATCAGTGTCTTATAATGTTCTGCATACAGGTCTTTTGTCTCCTTAGGTAGGTTTATTCCTAGATATTTTATTCTTTTTGTTGCAATGGTAAATGGGAGTGTTTTCTTAATTTCACTCTCAGATTTTTCATCATTTGTATATAAGAATGGCAGAGATTTCTGTGCATTAATTTTGTATCCTGCTACTTTACCAAATTCATTGATTAACTGTAATAGTTTTCTGGTAGCATCTTTAGGATTCTCTATGTATAGTATCATGTCATATGCAAACAGTGACAGCTCTACTTCTTTTACAATTTGGATTCCTTTTATTTCTTTTTCTTCTCTGATTGCTGTCGCTAGAACTTCCAAAACTAGGTTGAATAAGAGTGGTGAGAGTGGGCAACCTTGTCTTGTTCCTGATCTTAGTGGAAATGGTTTCAGTTTTTCACCACTGAGAACGATGCTGGCTGTGGGTTTGTCATATATGGCCTTTATTATGTTGAGGAAAGTTCCCTCTATGCCTACTTTCTGCAGGGTTTTTATCATAAATGGCTGTTGAATTTTGTCAAAGCTTTCTCTGCATATATTGAGATGATCATATGGTTTTTCTCCTTCAGTTTGTTGATATGGTGTATCACATTGATTGATTTGCATATATTGAAGAATCCTTGCATTCCTGGAATAAACCCCACTTGATCATGGTGTATGATCCTTTTAATGTGCTGTTGGATTCTGTTTGCTAGTATTTTGTTGAGGATTTTTGCATCTATGTTCATCAGTGATATTGGCCTGTAGTTTTCTTTCTTTGTGACGTCTTCTTCTGGTTTTGGTATCAGGGTGATGGTGGCCTCATAGAATGAGTTTGGGAGTGTTCCTTCCTCTGCTATCTTTTGGAAGAGTTTGAGAAGGACAGGTGTTAGCTCTTCTTTAAATGTTTGATAGAATTCACCTGTGAAGCCATCTGGTCCTGGGCTTTTGTTTGTTGGAAGACTTTTAATCACAATTTCAATTTCAGTGCTTGTAATTGGGCTATTCATATTTTTTATTTCTTCCTGGTTCAGTCTCAGCAGTTGTGAATTTGTAAGAATTTGTGCATATCTTCCAGGTTGTCCATTTTATTGGCAAAGAGTTGCTTGTAGTAATCTCTCATAATCTTTTCTATTTCTGCAGTGTCAGTTGTTACTTCTCCTTTTTCATTTCTAATTCTATTGATTTGAGTCTTCTCCCTTTTTTTCGTGATGAGTCTGGCTAATGGTTTATCAATTTTGTTTATCTTCTCAAAGAACTAGTTTTTAGTTTTATTGATCTTTGCTATCATTTCTTTCATTTCTTTTTCATTTATTTCTGATCTGATCTTTATGACTTCTTTCTTTCTGCTAAATTTTGGGGTTTTTTGTTCTTCTTTCTCTAATTGCTTTAGGTGCAAAGTTAGGTTGTTTATTCGAGATGTTTCCTGTTTCTTAAGGTAGGATTGTATTGCTATAAACTTCCCTCTTAGAACTGCTTTTGTGGCATCCCATAGGTTTGGGGTCATAGTGTATCCATTGACATTTGTTTCTAAGTATTTTTTGATTTCCTCTTTGATTTCTTCAGTGATCACTTCATTATTAAGTAGTGTATAGTTTAGCCTCCATGTGTTTGTATTTTTTACAGATCTTTTCCTGTAATTGATATCTAGTCTCATAGCGTTGTGGTCAGAAAAGATACTTGATATGATTTCAATTTTCCTAAGTTTACCAAGGCTAGATTTGGGACCCAAGATATGATCTATCCTGGAGAATGATATGCTCTATCCTGGAGCACTTGAGAAAAATTTGTATTCTGTTGTTTTGGGATGGAATGTCCTATAAGTATCAATTAAGTCCATCTTGTTTAATGTATCATTTAAAACTTGTGTTTCCTTATTTATTTTCATTTTGGATGATCAGTCCATTGGTGAAAGTGGGGTGTTAAATTCCCCTACTATGATTGTGTTACTGTCGATTTCCCCTTTTATGGCTGTTAGTATTTGCCTTATGTATTGAGGTGCTCCTATGTTGGGTGCATAAATATTTACAATTGTTATATCTTCTTCATGGATCGATCCCTTGATCATTATGTAGTGTCCTTGTTTGTCTCTTGTAATAGTCTTTATTTTAAAGTCTATTTTGTCTGATATGAGAATTGCTACTCTAGCTTTCTTCTGGTTTCCATTTGCATGGAATATCTTTTTCCATCCCCTCACTTTCAGTCTGTATGTGTCCCTAGGTCTGAAGTGGGTCTCTTGTAGACAGCATATATATGGGTCTTGTTTTTGTTTCCATTCAACCAGTCTGTGTCTTTTGATGGGAGCATTTAATCCATTTACGTTTAAAGTAATTATTGGTATGTAAGTTCCTATTACCATTTACTTAATTGTTTCGGGTTTGTTCTTGTAGGTCTTTTCCTTCTCTTGTGATTCTTGCCTAGAGAAGTTCCTTTAGCATTTGTTGTTAAGCTGGTTTGGTGGTGCTGAACTCTCTCAGCTTTTGCTTGTCTGTGAAGGTTTTAATTTCTCCTTGAATTTGAATGAGATCCTTCTGGGTAGAGTAATCTTGGTTGTAGGTTTTTCTCCTTCATCACTTCAAATATGTCCTACCACTCCCTTCTGGCTTGCAGAGTTTGTGCTAAAAGATCAGCTGTTAACTTTATGGGGATTCCCTTGTGTATTATTTGTTGTTTTTCCCTTGCTGCTTTTAATATGTTTTCTTTGTATTTCATTTTTGACAGTTTGATTAATATGTGTCTTGGCATGTTTCTCCTTGCATTTATCCTGTATGGGACTCTCTGTGCTTCCTGGACTTGATTAACTATTTCCTTTCCCGTATTAGGGGAGTTTTCAACTATAATCTCTTCAAATATTTTCTCAGTCCCTTTCTTTTTGTCTTCTTCTTCTGGGACCCCTATTATTCGAACGTTGGTGCGTTTAATGTTGTCCCAGAGGTCTCTGACACCGTCCTCATTTCTTTTCATTCTTTTTTCTTTATTCTGCTCTGCAGTAGTTATTTCCACTATTTTATCTTCCAGGTCACTTATCCGTTCTTCTGCCTCAGTTATTCTGCTATTGATCCCATCTAGAGTATTTTTAATTTCATTTATTGTGTTGCTCTTCGTTGCTTGCTTCCTCTTTATTTCTTCTAGGTCCTTGTTAAATGTTTCTTGCATTTTGTCTATTCTATTTCCAAGATTTTGGATCATCTTTACTATCATTATTCTGAATTCTTTTTTCAGGGAGACTGCCTATTTCCTCTTCATTTGTTAGGTCTGGTGGGTTTTTACCTTGCTCCTTCATCTGCTGTGTGTTTTTCTGTCTTCTCATTTTGCTTATATTACTGTGTTTGGGGTCTCCATTTTGCAGGCTGCATGTTCATAGTTCCCATTGTTTTTGGTGTCTGTCCTCAGTGGCTAAGGTTGGTTCAGTGGGTTGAGTAGGTTTTCTGGTTGGAGGGACTAGTGCCTGTGTTCTGGTGGATGAGGCTGGATCTTGTCTTTCTGGTGGGCAGGCCTACATCTGGTGGTGTGTTTTGGGGTGTCTGTAGCCTTATTATGATTTTAGGCAGCCTCTCTGCTAATGGATGAGGCTGTAGTCCTGTCTTGCTAGTTGTTGGGCATAGGGTGTCCAGCACTTTAGCTTGCTGGTCATTGAGTGAAGTTGGGTCTTGGTGTTGAGATGGTGATCTCTGGGAGATTTTCACCGTTTGATATTACGTGGGGCTGGGAGGTCTCTTGTGGACCAGTGTCCTGAAGTTGGTTCTCCCACCTCAGAGACACAGCCCTGACGCCTGGCTGGAGCACAAAGAGCCTTTAATCCACACGGCTCAGAATAAAAGGGAGAAAAAATAGAAAGGAAAGGAAAGGAAAGGAAGGAAGGAAGGAAGGAAAGAAGGAAGGAAGGAAGGGAGGTAGAAAGGAAGGAAGGAAAGAAGGAAGAAAGGAAGGAAGGAAGGAAGAAAGGAAGGAAAAGGAAGGAAGGGAGGAAGAAAGGAAGGAAGAAAGGAAGAAGATAAAAATAAAGTTATTAAAATAAAAAATAATTATTAAGAGGAAAACTTTTTTAAAGTAAAAAAAAAAAGGGTCGGTCAGAACCCTAAGACAAATGGTGAAAGCAAAGCTTTACAGATAAAATCTCACACAGCAGCACACACATACACACTCACAAAAAGAGAAAAAGGAGAAAATAATAATGTATCTTGCTCCCAAAGTACAAGTAATAATATATCTTGCTCCCAAAGTCCACCTCCTCATCTTGGGATGATACGCTGTCTATTCAGGTATTCCACAGATGCAGGGCACTTCAAGTTGATTGTGGAGATTTAATCCATTGCTTCTGAGGCTGCTGGGAGAGACCTTCCCCTCTCCTCTTTGTTCGCACAGCTCCCGGGGTTCAGCTTTGGACTTGGCCCCGCCTCTGCGCGTAGGTCACCAGAGCGCGTCTGCTCTTTGCTCAGACAGGACGAGGTTAAAGGAGCAGCTGAGTCGGGGGCTCTGGCTCACTCAGGCCGGCGTGAGGGAGGGGTAAGGATGCGGGGCGAGCCAGCGGCAGCAGAGGCTGGTGTGAGGTTGCAACAGCCTGAGGCGTGCCGCACGTTTTCCCGGGGAATTTGTCCCTGGATCCCAGGACCCTGCAGTGGGGGGCTGCACAGGCTCCCGGTAGGGGAGGTGTGGAGAGTGGACTGTGCTCGCACACAGGCTTCTTGGTGGCGGCAGCAGCAGCCTTAGCGTCTCATGCCCGTCTCTGGGGTCCGCGCTGATAGCCGTAGCTCGCGCCCATTTCTGCAGCTCCTTTAAGCGGCGCGTTTAAACCCCTCTCCTCGCGCACCAGGAAACAAAGAGGCAAGAAAAAGTCTCTTGCCTCTTCAGAAGCTCCAGACTCCTTCCGGACTCCTCCCGGCCAGCCGTGGCGCACTAACCCCTTCAGGCTGTGTTCACACCACCAACCTCAGTCCTCTCCCTGCGATCCGACCTCCAAAGCCCGAGCCTCAGCTTCCCGCCCCTGCCCGTCCCGGTAGGTGAGCAGACAAGCCTCTCGGGCTGGTGAGTGCTGGTCGGCACCGAGCCTCTGTGCGGGAATCTCTCTGCTTTGCCCTCCGCACCCTCTTGCTGCGCTCTCCTCTGCGGCTCTGAAGCTTCCCCCTCCGCCACCCGCAGTATCCTCCCGCTAAGAGGCTTCTACTGTGTGGGAACCTTTCCTCCTTCACAGCTCCCTCCCACTGGTGCAGGTCCCGTCCCTATTCCTTTGTCTCTGTTTATTCTTTTTTCTTTTGCCCTACCCGGGTACGTGGGGAGTTTCTTGCCTTTTGGAAGGTCTGAGGTCTTCTGCCAGCGTTCAGTGTGTGTTCTATAGGAGCAATTCCACGTGTAGATGTATTTCTGATGTATCTGTGGGGAGAAAGGTGATCTCTGCGTCTTAGTCTTCCGCCATCTTCTCTCCTCTCAACCTCATTTTTAATTTTTTATTAAAATAATATTTGAATGTTTAAAGCAAATGTAATACCAATATATTGTAGAATTAACAGTATATGTAGAAATAAAAGGTATGTCAGCAATAGTACAAAGGCCAGGAGGTGGAAATAAAAGTACAGTATTGGGAGATTCTTAAACTCTGCATGAAGGGGTTGTATTGATATTATTTAAAATTAGACTGATAAATTAAAGATGTATATTTTCAATCTGATTACAACCACAAAGACCAACGAAATAACTGAAAAGATATAACTAATAAACCAATAGAGAAGATAAAATGAAATCCTAAAAAAATTAAATGCAGAAGAAAGCAAGGAATTAGGTAAAAGGAAACAAAGAGCAGATGAGGCAAAGAGAAAACAAACTAGACTGTGGATCTAAACGCAACATTATTAATAATTAAATAAGATATAAATTATTTAAACACTCCACTTAAAAGTAAATATAGTTAGATGGGATAAAAATAAAGAGCTAACTGTGTGCTGTCTCCAAGAAACACACTTTGAATAGAAAGACACAGAGATTAAACATGAAGGAAAAGAAAAGATATCTCAGGCAAAAATGAAACCAAAATGATCTTGAATTATTATATTAATGAATGCAAAGAAGATTTCAGAAGAAGGTATATTATGAGAGATGAACAGGGACATTTCACGATCATAGGGGACAGATTCATCATAAACACACACAAATCTTAAATACATACACTGCTAATAATTCCAAAATACATGAAGCAAAAACTGATAGAACTGAAAAGAGAAATAGACAAATCCACAATAGTAGTTGGAGATTTTAACACTCTTCTCTCAGTAATTGATAGAACAAGCAGCCAGAAAATCACAATGTTAGAGAAGACTAGAAATATAATATCAAACAATAAAACTGGCACAAAAGCTACAGAAGAAAACATTGTTTACAAATATATATGGACTATATTTGAGACCAAAAAACAAATCTTAATAAATTTAAGATGATTGGAATCATACAGACCACAATAGAAGTAAACTACAAATCAGTATTAGGGAGACATATGGAAAATTCCCAACTGAATTTTATTGATGCAGCTAATGCAGTGCTTAGGGGGAAATATATACATTAAATGCTTACATTAGAATAGAAGAAAAGTCTGAAATCAGTGATCTAAGGCTCCAATGTATTGAGCTAGAAAAAGATGAGGAAATTAAATCCAAAATCGACATAAAGGATGAAATAATGAAGATAAGATCAGAAATCAATAAAATTGAAAGCAGGTAAAACAATAAACTCATTGAAACCAATAGCTGGTTATTTGAAAAAGTGAAATAAAATTGATAAACCTGTAGCCAGACTGAAGAAAAAAGAGAGAGAGAGAGAGAGAGAGAGAGAGAGAGAGAGAGAAAGAAGATACCCATTACAGATATCAAGAATGAAAGACCCTAAGGACCTACAGATATTAAAAAGATAATAAGGAAATAATATGAACAGGGTTTCTCAACCTCAACACTATTGACATTTAGGGTCAGATGCTTTGCAACATTCCTGGCCTTTACCCACTAGATGCTAATATCCTTTTTTCTCTTCCTGCCCCCTATTTTTGACAACCAAAAATGTCTCCAGACTTTACCAAATATCCCCTGGAGGACAAATACCAAGTATCCTCTGGAGGACAAAATTGTTCCTGGTTGATAACCACTAAACATTGCTATGGAAAATAGTAGTGTTAGGAGTAGGAGACAATTCTGAATTTCACAGATTCTGAAATTCACCGATATTTCCATATCGTATGTGTAAAAAGTGATTTCAGCAGCAAGTGATAGGAACCATGACTGACAGGAGCTTAAACAGTTTACTTTTCTCAAATGACAAGATACCCAGAGGTGGATTATTTCAATATCAACAGTGTCAGGGCTTGAAGATACCATCTCTGCTATTCTCTGATCTTTTTCTCATGGTCACAGGCATCATATCTGTGTTCAAAGCTGAAAGAAGGGGCTAGGAGCAAGACTGGCCTTATATGTTCCTTTTATCAAGAAAAGCAAAAGCTTTCCCATAAGCTCTCCCATACCAAGTGGACTTTCTCTGACCCCTCCTTGGGCAGACCTGGGTTATACAATCCTCCTTAGACTCAAAGGATGTTGGAAAGTCTAGTGTCTTAACAAAGGGGAGCAGGATTCTTATGTTGTAGGCTGAATTGTGTCCCCTCAAATTCGTATGTTGAAACCCGAAACCTCAAGTACCTCAGAATGTGACTATTTGGAGATATGGCATTTAAAGTAATTAAGTTAAAATGAGGCCATTAGGGTGGGCCTTAATCCAATCTGACTGGTATCCCTATAAGAAGAGAAAATTTGGACACACAGAGAGACACCAGAGGAGCACCCAGGAGAAAGACCATGTATGGACACAGAGAGAAGATGGCCATCTGCAAGTCAAGGAGAAGAAGAAACCAAACCTGCTGACGCCTTGACCTTGGACTTCTAGCCTCCAGAACTGTGGGAACATAAATTTCTGTTGTTTATACCACCCAGACTGAGAGATTTTGTTACAGCAGCCCAAGCAGACTCATACAGCTTGGCCAATGTTTTCTCAACAGAGAGTAGTACTCTGTAGGAGAGCATTTGGAAATGGTGGAGAACATTTCTGATTATTGCAATGACCAGGGAGTACTACTGGCCTTTAGTGTGCAGTGTAAAGGGGAGCCAAAATTATTAACCATTGACAGTATAGTCCTGTACAACTAATAAGCTCCCATCCGTCTACAGACAGAAGCTTTCCTTCTGAGAAATGATGCTTAAAGTAATCATTATCCACTGACTAAGACTGCACAATTCAGTCCCCAAACAAAATCCAGAGTCTCATTGGTAAGCATGGAAGAAATGGTTGTTGACTGGAAATCAACAGTGTCTGCCATATATCTCTTGTTGCTGGGTGGTCCTTCCTGATACTAGACAAGAAGGGGTAATTAAAGATTTCAGAGAAATGGAGATAAATTATTAATGTTTCTGTCAGTCAAGAGGTACTTGATTACAAATCATTTAAAATATTCCTTTTAAAGTCAATCCATTTTTTGAAGATCAGTTGCTTTACAAAATGAGTGCTAGGTGACATTTGGCTTTCTTTTCAATCACAAAATTTGCCAAGGTCAAATGTAATGATATAGTTTTCAAGCTCATAATTTTCTAACAGAGTCAATTTGAGAAAGAAAATAGGTAATAAAAGAGACAAGTTAACATTAGCCCTTGGAATAAGTGAGAAAAATTAAGTGAAATTCATTGGTTTTGAAAAGTAATAGTAATTAAATGTTCCTGAACTGAGGACTTCACACATTTTTAGGGAGCCTACATTCTTTCTTTTTATTTATTCCCAGTGAGTAAGATAAGAATTAAACATTATTTTATCCATTTCAAAAATTTAAGTAAAATAAAGCTGAGTGAATTGCCAAGATTGTAAGGTCTGTCAATGGTTAAGGTGGACAAAACACAATGGGACACATGTGAAAGAGCAAAGCATTGACTGGCAAGTGGCTGCTTCCTCCAGAGTTTTGCCTTCCCAAGGGTTTTACCTGATTGGGCTTATTTCAAAGCAGCATCTTGTATAAAGGCGTATGTCAAAGTTCTTTCCTGTATAATTGTCTCTTAACTTAGACCTGCTTTTTATAAAGCTGTTGCTACTTTGCTAACGTAATCCGAATCTATAAATGCTATAGCTGACCCTCTGATTTAGAAGGATATTGATTTTTTAAAAATTGGTGTGTTCAGATAATCTATATGTAATGCCTTTGTTGATACAGTTGGATTTAAATTCACTATCTTGCTTATTGTTTTCTATGTTTCATCTGCTCCTTGCTCCAAATTATCTGCCTTCTCTTGGATTAGTTGATTATTTTATATTATTTCATTTATCCTCATAGTGGACTTATTCATATATCTTAAATTTTTTTTTACTAATTGTCCGAAGTCTCACAATATGTATCTTTAAAAATCAAATATTATACTGTTTCTTAGTGTAAGAACTTTATAACAGTATGTTTCCAGTTCCTCTTTCCATCTTTTGTGCTATAGTTATGCTACAAACTCATAATATGTTGCTACTAATTTGCTGTAGACTGTAAAATTATCAATTTTTAATGTACAGTTTTCAGAGTTTTGACAAATGCAATCATGCAACCACCACAATCAAGATACAGAACAGTTCCTTTGCCCTACCTGACCCAAATTTCCCCATGTCTTTTTGTAGTAAATCTCTCCCTCTACCTCTGGCTCTTGGCAACACCAGCCTGATTTCTCTCCCTTAGGTTTTCCCTTTTCCATAATGTCATATAGGTGGACTCTATAGCATTTTGCATCCAGCTTCTTTCACTTAGCGTAGTACGTTTGAGATTCATCCACATGTGTGACATGTGTTGGGTGTTCATTCTTTTTTATTGCTAAGTGATATTCTATGGTATGACTATACCACAGTTTATTCACATGAGGGCTGGGAAACATTAGGGTTGCTTCCAGTTTGGGGTTAGTATGATTAAAGCTGCTACAAATATTTATATACAGGTATTATGATAGACTTAAATTTTCATTTCACCTAGGATTGGGATTTTGGGGTTTATGGTAAGTATATGTTTAATTTTATAGGCTGTTTCCAATCTGTTCCCCAAAGTGGTGGTACCATTTTATATTCTCAATGGCAATGTCTAAGAATTTCAATTACTTTATCTCCCCACCAGCACTTCATATTATTAGTATTTCTTTTTTCTTTTAGCCATTGTATTGGGTGAGTAGTAATATCTTGTGACTTTAATTTGCATTTTCTTTTTTTTTCCATTTCATTCAGTTTAATACTGTTCATTTGAGGATTTGAGATTTATAAGAACGCATTCTCATTAAAATTCTAAAAGTACAATACATAATTTTCTGCAACCTTTTAATTTTACTTCCTCAAGCATTTTATAGCTTCTGGAATAGTTATCTAGTATTACATTTTACAAAAATGATATCCTTAACTTTTCTTCCCAATTGCATTTTATTTATTTATTTATTTTTATGAACTATAGTTGATTTACAATGTTGTGTTAGTTTCAGATGTATAGCACAAGTGATTCAGTTTTACATATATATATATATATATATATATATGTACTTTTTCAGATTCTCTTCCCTTATAGTTCCCTGTGCTATACAGTAGGTCCTTATTGGTTATTTATTTTATATATAGGAGTGTGTGTATGTTAATCCCAAACTCCTAATTTATCCCTCCTCCCCTTTCCCTTCTGGTAACCATAAGTTTGTTTTCTAAGTCTTTAGGTCTATTTCTGTTTTGTAAGTTCATTGTATCTTTTTCTTCTTGTAAAGGTTCCACATATAAGGGATATCATATGATATTTGTCTTTCTCTGTCTGACTTACTTCACTTAGTCTGATAATCTCTAGGTTCATCCATGTCGCTACAAATGGCACTATTTCATTCTTTTTTATGGCCGAGTAATATTCCATTGTATATATGTACCACATCTTCTTTATCCATTCCTCTGTTGATGAACATTTAGGTTGCTTCCATGTCTTGGCTATTTTAAATAGTGCTTGTAATGAACATTGGGGTGCATGTATCTTTTTGAATTAGAGTTTTCTCCAGATATATGTCCAGGAGTGGGATTGCAGGATCATATGGTAACTCTATTTTTAGTTTTTTAAGGATCCTCCACACTGTTCTCCATAGTGGCTGCACCAATTTACATTCCCACCAACAGTGTAGGAGGGTTCCTTTTCCTCCACACCCTCTCCAGCATTCATTTTTTGTAGACTTTTGATGATGGTCATTCTGATATGAGTAGGATGATACCTCATTTTAGTTTTGATTTGCCTTTCTCTAATAATTAGCAATGCATTTTCTTAACAACTAATGATAATGAATATTTTTTCATGTGCTTTTCACCATCTTATATTTTATGGTGAAGTGTCTGTTAAAATTTTTTGCCCATATTCTTATTGAATTGTTCATTTTCTTATTGTTGATTTTGAAAGGTTTTTTAAAAAATATATTCTGATTACAAATCCTTTATCAAATTTGTATTTTACACACATATTCTTCCAGTCTGTGACTCATCTTTTCAGTACACACAGTGTCTTTCAAAGAGCAATATTCCTTAATGTTGATGAAATCCAATTTATCATTTTATTCCTTTAAAAATTATGCTTTTGGGCTTCCCTGGTGGCACAGTGGTTGAGAATCCGCCTGCCGATGCAGGGGACACGGGTTCGTGCCCCGGTCCAGGAAGATCCCACATGCCACGGAGTGGCTGGGCCCGTGAGCCATGGCTGTTGAGCCTGTGCTCCACAACGGGAGAGGCCACAACAGTGAGAGGCCGGCATACCACAAAAAAAAAAAAATTAAAAATTATGCTTTTGATGTTGCATCTAAGAACTTTTGCCTAACCAAAAGATACAAAGATATTCCCATATGTTTTCTTTCCCAAATTCTATAGTTTTACATTTAGGTCTATGATTCATTCCAAGTTAATTTTTCTGTAAGGTATGTGCTTTAGATTGAGATGGATTTTTTTGCATATAGACATTTAGTTATTCAGCACCATATGTTGAAAAAATTGTTGTGATGGCCAATTTTGTGTGTCAGTTTGACAAGGCCAAGAGACATCCACATATCTGATTAAAGATTTATTTCTGGGTGTGTCTGAGAGGATGTTTCTGAAAAGATTAGCATTTGAATCAGTGGACAGAATAAAGTAGATGGCTCTCCCCAAGGTAGGTGGGTATCATCAAATCCTTTGAGGGCCTGGGTAGAACAAAAAAACAAGGAATGTTGAATTCTTTTTCCCTGCCTAACTGGTTATTCTGGGACACCAGTCTTCTCCTGCCCTACTGGGACTATCCACTCTCTGGTTCTCAGGCCTTCAGACTCAGACTGAACAACACTACCAGCTTTCCTGGGTCCCCAGTTTTCAGATGATATGTCTCGGCTCTCTTCTGTTTCATTGACCTAAAGATTGATCCTTTCTCCTAGTTAATTATCCATTAAAATGACAAAAATAAGAAAAATGTGTTTTTAAAATATTTAGGTTCATTTTAACCACATTTAGGAATCTTCATGTCTTTGTGTGGGCCCAAATCTAGTGTCATACTCCTTTTAGCTGAAGAATTTCCTTTAACATTTCTTATACCACAGGTTTCCTTGTAATGAATTCTCTCAACTTTTGTTGTCTATAAAAGTACTGCATCTTTATTTCTTTTTTTTTTTTTTTTTTTTTTTTTTTTTTTGCGGTATGTGGGCCTCTCACTGTTGTGGCCTCTCCCGTTGCGGAGCACAGGCTCCGGACGCACAGGCTCAGCGGCCATGGCTCACGGGCTTAGTTGCTCCGCAGCATGTGGGATCTTCCCGGACCAGGGCACGAACCCGTGTCTCCTGCATCGGCAGGCGGATTCTCAACCACTGCACCACCAGGGAAGCCCTGCATCTTTATTTCTGAAACATAGTCACTGAGTATAGAATTCTCCATCAATAGGTGTTTGCTTTTGTTTTTTCCTATCAGTATTTTAAAGATGTTTCTCATTGTCTTCTTGAGTACATTGTTTCTGATGAGAAATCTACTGTATTCCTTATCTTTATTTTTGTTTTTTTCAGTATACAATGTATCTTTTCCCTCTGGCTATTGTGAAGATTTTCTTTTTATCATTGGTTTTCAGCAATTTGATCCCAATATGTCGTGCTGTAGTTTTCTTTATGTTTCTTGTGCTTGATATTTATTGAGCTACTTGGATCTCTGAGATTATATTTTCCATCACATTTAGAAAATTTTCAGCCATTATTTTTTTCAAATATTTTTTCTACCTTCCCTCCCCCCTTCCATGGGGACACCAGTTACATGTATATTGGGTTAGCTGAAGTTATCTCACAGCTCACTGATACTTTGTTTATTTTTTACATTCTTTTTTCTCTATGTGTTTCTTTCAGTATAGTTTCTAAAGCTATGTCTTCAAGTTAAGTAATCTTTTCTTTGGCAATGTTTAATCTGCCATTAATCCTATCCAGTGTATTTTTCATCTCAGACATTGTAGTTGTAAACTGTGAAGGTTTGAGCCCTCTCCAGTACTCTGTCTGGCTGACTGTAGCCATCTTGATTTCCTCAGACACTCAACTCTGTGTCCTCAACTCAGGAGTGGGCTGGACTCTGCTACTGCTCTCTTTCCTTGATCTAAGGCACATAAACTCACTAAAGGCACTAACCCCGGGCAAAAATAGTATTCACTTCATTTGTTTCCCATTTTTCAGGGATCATTGTCCTTCATTACCCAATATCCAGACAATGTTTTGAAAATATAGTTTCATATATTTAGCCCAGTTTGCATGTTTCTTTTTTTTTCAAGAAGGAAGATAAATATGATTTCTTTTGGCTCATATTCATTACAAGTGGAAGTCCCCTCTGTCACTTTTGTAACTTCAAGTTATACTGCCATTTCCACAATATACCATGTTCTCACCAGCCTCTGGACTCTGCAGATTTTGGCTATTCCATCTCTGTCATATCCCTCCTTCCTTCCTCATCTGACACATTTTTTGTCATCTTTCACATCCTTTAACTGAAATCTCTTCATTTATTCACTTGATTGGTTTTGAAGGCTTACTAGATGCTATCATTTTATTTGACTCCCAAAATATTCACAATTTGACTTTCTTAAATTTATCCAGTCAACAAATGATGGAAAAGGGGTTTGAATTCTGATCTATATCACTTTGCCCATGTTCTTTTCATTATGCCTTATTATTTTCCTTCATAATTTTTGAGCATCTGCAGTGTTTCTAGCTCTGAATTAGAGTGCTTTGGAAGTGGTCCTAGTTCTAGAAAACATGACCTTTATCCTCAAATGTCTTAAAATATGGTTAACCTTAGCACACTTGAAATAGATAATCATGTTAAGAGGTTTAGGACAAACAGTTAAATGGAGTGGCAGAGAAGATCCTTAAGAGATCATAATAGCCTATGATAGTTGATAAGTATTTCATTGAGGACATCTACATCAGAGAGGAACAAGATTTTGATGGCTAGTGGGAAATTGACTAGATCAGCTCTTCCTAATTAGTTTCCTGAGGTTCACAGTATTCCAAAAGTGGATTAGAGATATGCCTAAGACATCAGTTCCCTCACACTCAGGGCGCCTGACCAAGACCAGAAATCATCCATTTATCCCTGAGTGCCTAATAAACACTATCATCTTTTGTAAAGTAAAAAGATTGTGAAGTGCTGGGATAAAGTGAAAATGAGACACAGGAAAAGCAAATGAGAATAATAATCAGAACAGAGGGGAGAGAGGGGACAGCTTGTGATGAGCAATTTTGAAAAAGCTCAGATAAGTCAAGCATTGTGAGATTGTAGAAAGGCATTTAGATCAGTTACTGTACAAATATAATGCCTATTTGTAATACCATTTGTTCAAGAAGAAAAGAAGGAAAGAAAAAAAAAAGAAAAAACTAGGATAGTACAGAGGAAGTCTTTCAAATAAAAATTATAGTCTCTAAATTCTTAAATTCATCATTTTCAGTCAGTGTTCTCCTTACGTTTCTGTAGAGTTTTATGACATTAGTTCTTTGAGGAAAGGGAGAAAAGTATTTGATTTTTATTTAATCACCTTAAACTTACTTTACTGTGGTAGGGCAACGCTATGAAATATTAATGAAAATATCTGAGAATATGTGTTTGAGAAGAAGTAGCTCTCATCTCTCCCCCCACCCCCGCCCCCGACTCCTCAGATTAGATCAAGATCCTTCAGCTTTGTTAAGGAGAAGAAGAGTTAGACAGGAAGAAAGATAATAACTCCCATAGTCATCTCTGGGAGTGGGCAAGTTCCCAAGTTCTCTACCCCAGTGTGGCATGGGAGGGAGAGAAGTGTGTCTAAGGGAGATAGACGTCAGGAATCCTCTCAGAGTCCCTGAGATGCCCCCCAAAGATGTGGCATAGCCAAATATTTTACCATGATAAATGGTCAGATGTGGTACTGAGAATTGGAAGACCTGGAAGATCTCGAGGTGAGGACAAGGGAATACCCTCAGCAGATGGGAATTCAGACAGCTCAGTGGATGCAAAACTGGAGGAAGAGCAATAGTGAGGAACTAGATTCAATGATGCGCATCTCAGCAGGTGACGCAGGCCTCTGCTGTCCCACCCACCCTCCATCAACACAACCTGGAATATCCCATGGAACTTGGGTGCCATCATGGGGAGATGAAATCATGGGGGAATTTTGAATTTATAACAATAAATCTTATATTACTGGATTTACCTGGAATCGCTCAAGACTGTATTTCCTAACACCAGGTCCAACGGGGATTCGAAGTCGATATCCTACTGCTTCGTAAAAAAAAATAAAGTTTTGCACACCTAAATACACATCTTAAAATTTTGTGCCCTCTATAACTCTACTCTGATTAGTTGATTAGACTACTAACGTGAGGAGATTAAGAAGAGAGGTCCCTTGGTGGTAATTCTAACTTTTCTATCAGTTCCTTATGGTGTTTTGCCTCAGTTTCTCTATTTGTAGAAGCAAATTTGGCATGTCTTCTTCTCATAGACTAACGGTATCTGGGGTAAGGATACCATGTGGTTTCAATTTTTCAGAGTGCTGGTTCAGCTGTATAAGTTTCACCATCAGCCTTAAAGATAGGAGGGAATTCTAAGTCTGACTTTTCCTGGACTTGGCAATCATTTTCCTAATTTTTGCTTACTTGGTTCTTTATCATATGGTAATGTATTCCTGTGACCTTGGGAGAGATGTATATTCAAGGTAGAGGCTTGTGTGGAAAAAAAATCTTTGATTTTATTTTTTAGAAAATAACGTGGTGCTCTGCTTCACCTTTGTAATATGAATGCCTGCAATGTGCTGAGTCCTTAGGGTTGAGAGACACTAAACTGATCCACCTGCAATTAAACTTGGGCACCTGCAATTAAAAGCAATTAATGTCTAACATACCTCAGGTGCTTAAATTGACTTGGTTAGGATTGGCCCCTAGCTTAAAGGGAAAAGATTTCCTTGTACAGAATGTTCCCTGCCTCCAGTCAAGGAGGGAGGCCAGCCAGGGGAACTGGCTGTTTATTTTTGAGCCCATGTAAAAGGAGCTCATGAGTAGACACCTCCTGCTGTAGACCAAGCCTGGCAAAGAGGTCATCTTTGTTGCAAGTGGCTGAGGAATTGCCTCCCCTGCTGATGATTGGGGATATTTTTAGCTACAAGCTGAAACTTTTCATTCTTGAAATTGTTTTCATTTCTACCCAAAGAGGCAAACTGCATGAGTCGGGGGAAAAAAAACAAAATAGGAGGTATAAGCGCTAATAGGAGCCGTGTGTCCATGTAAAAAGAAACCGATGAAATTGCTTCCCCTGGTGCTGACAACTTGGTCCTGGCACCAGGGTGGTTCTAATAGCTGTAGGCTAAAAGAATCATTTCCATAGTGCAGCTCATAAGGATAATGTAAATTTCACTTAAGTATACATGATTACAGAAAATTGCACAGAATTGCGACAGACTTTGTGCTGTACTGTTTATGGAGCAATATAGATTTACCATTTTTTTTTTCTAAATTCAGTGCAAGACAAACTTTGACTTAGGAAAGGATAAAGGTCTACAGCGTTGCATTAATGTGTATTAATATTCTAATACAGGCCTGCCACACATTTGCTGAGTGCTAACAATGAGTTGGGAAATGGGGGAGGATTCTATTGCATTTACCAACTTTGAAGTATTTCATGAAATCTCTGAGTGTCCTCACTCTCTATGTGTTCATGGCAGACGGAGACTCTCCTAAGGCACTCTTGGTTCAAGAGTTGCGTGAAGATACACCTAGGGCATCTGCTTTGCCGTGAACACCTCCAAGGCCTTGTACACATCTCTGGAGGCACTTCCTTGTCCCATTACATGTCACCATGGTTGGTGGATATGCTGGGCATCTCTACCCTCTTGTACGTTTCTAAAGAACAAGCACTGTGTTTTTCTTATTGAGCTCAAGCTCTGTACCTTATCCCTGGTAGGTCTTCAATAACTATTTGTAGAATTTAACTGAACTGGAGTGAGATGATTCCTTCCATTAAAAACACAGAAGCACCTGTGTCATGAACGGTTTAAATCTTTATGAAAACCTTATTGTATTCTTATGATGGCAGGGCAATCTGTCAGATGTGGCAGAAGGGAGATGTGTTTATGGAGTGTTTTGGCAGAGAACTAACACCCTAAAAGAAAGGGAAAGGAACTAACTTTATCAAGAGGGATTAATGCCCATTCACTCGTTCAATCCTCACAGCAACTCTGAAGGAGATATTTTAATTCTCATTTTATAGATGAGAACATTGAAATTCAGAGGGATTAAATACATTTTCCAAGCTCATGTAGCTGGGATGTGACTCCATCTCAGTCTAGAACCCTATCCTAAGGGTCTACCATCCTTATGCCACATTCCCTGAAAAAGAGGAATATCTCACCTGTGTCCAATGGCAGAACCAAGCTTCCATTTCCATTCTAAGTTACTTTTCCTAAAATGCCTTTAATTAAGCTATCTTCAGAGAAAGGACTGTAAGATTCTGACTTAATCATATTTCAGCCAAAAATCCAAGAAGAATCCCATCAACTTCTCTCCCTCTATTGGTGATTGACTCATATTCTGAGTGATTCCTGGGAGTCACAGTGGCCTATTGCTCAGAACTGGCAGACCCTTCCCCTTCCCCGTGTGTGTGCTCTGGCATACAACTGCCGCTTCTGGGTTATGGTGAATAATAACATTCCTTGGTGGTAATAGTAGCAAACAGGGCTGTCGAAGTTAGGCAGAAAGCTTTCTTGGGGGTTTGATGGGATTGAAAACTCAAGGTGAAGTGTCTGAGGAAGGCGCGTCATGTAGATCATGCACAGGAACCTGCTGTAATAGAGAAAGATGACTCCTTGGCCATGAGTTTTGGAAAAAAACAAAGGAGAAATGCCAAGGGAATACTTCTCCATTCCACGCACATCCCATCCCTCACCTATATATAGTAGTTAGTACATTCATTTTCCAGGTACAAAAACATAAGGCCTGGGACTTCCCTGGCAGTCCAGTGGTTAAGGCTTCACCTTCCAATGCAGGCGGCGCAGGTTCGATCCCTGGTGGGGGATCTAAGATCCCACATGCCTCGCAGCCAAAAAAACCCAAAACAGAACAGAAGCAATATCGTAACAAATTCGAAAAAGACTTTAAAAATGGTCCACATAAAACAAAACAAAACCACCAAAAGGCCCCGTGTAATTATTCTATAGTTACCTGGAAATTTCAATGTCATACGTGAATGTCTATCAATATTATAGGACTTCTAACTTGCTTGGTAATTCGACTTGGAGTTCTTAAGAGAATCTGGGGTCTTTGGAAATGCCTTCCATCGGTGTGTGTTATTGGTGCCACATGAAACAGAGTGTGACTGAGATGCACTATGACTGTTTGGCTTTCAGACAGCCTCCCTAGGTATGTATGAGTGTTGCCAACAACCAAGTCTGTCCCTTGTTTTAATTAAAATCACTAATACTACGTATTGATTTAAAATAAGTACAAATTCGAGGTATGGAAAGAGGATCCATACATTTCCTCTTCGCAATCATAGCAGACACTTCACTACCTCCTGCATGTGACCCATGCAGGACCAGTGGAGGTGACCAAGGGGAGTTGTGCCAGCCTGTCAAGGACATGCAACCCTGTGTTCCTGGATGAATTCACTCTCTCTGAGGCTTTCATCACATCATATTGAAGTTTTCAAGTGTGAGGTGACCATTTTGGAAAACTTGAACACAACAGTAAAATGAATTTATATTCATATTTTTTCCCAGAAACGTTTCAAGCTTAAAGACCATCTCTAACTCATCTTTGTATGCATTCTTTGCTAACCATTATACAGTTCTTGAAATCCTGTGGTTTCTGCCTTCACTAACTTTTTGCAGGTTGCTCAGTTGAGACTAGTTGCTCAATAAATAGTTTTGGAATGAACAAAGGGAGGGAAGAAATGAGAAAGTAAAGAAATCCTAGTATTTATAATAGGGAGATTGGTACTCTGAAAGTCAATGGCTTAAACCTTTCTAATGTGCAAATGAGGGTTGAAAGTTAAAAGCTTTGCAAAATGCATAAAATGACAAAAAAGGGGGGAAGTAATCTCTAAACCCATTTTCTGAGGGTGAAGAATTAAGGAGGGATTCTTGAACTTTTATGGAATACATTTAAAGATAGGTTTCTTGTATCATGTGTATTAGATGTTTCAAAACATTTATTATAAGATCTTGAGTCCGAATTATGTGCTAATCAGAATTTGATATGTAATTACATTGTTATTATAACTTTTCACCTTTTCAAGGTGTTTATTGTATTATTACCAATGAGTTTTAGGCAAATAATTCTCAACTTGATGATTTCCTTAGAGATCAAAACTGTCCCCTCATTTCTCTACAGCAGCAGTTCTCAAACCTTTTGGTTTCAGGACCCTTTTATACTCTTAAAAATTAGTGAGGACCCCATGGTGCTTTTGTTTTATGTGGATTATATCAATATTTAACATATTGAAAACTAAAATGAAGAAAGTTTAAAATATAATAGTTATTTTAATTAAAAGAACAATAAGAAACATTACATATAAGGAAAAATAGCATTTTTAATAAAAATAATTTTTTAAAGCAAACAGTGAGATTGGCATTGTTTTATAACTTGGAAAATCTCTTTAATTTGTGGATTAATAGAAGAGAGCTGGAGCTGAGTTTTTATATTTCCTTCTTCATTCAATCTGTTGTGATTCATTGTTTAGTTGAATTACATGAAGTTGGAAATGTGTGGTGTATTTTACAAGCTTTTCCAATAATTATGGACATTCTTTGATACTATACCAATACTTGACCAGCAGTAGTTTCTTAAAGGTTAGTGCAATATGAAATCTGAAACCACATTAATGAACTCTTCATACTCTAGCATATTAAAATCAATCGGTCAGTCTTGTGCTTTTTTACACATTCATGATTTTATACCATTTATAGTCATTTGCAAAAGATTGATTTATCGAGTTGTGCAGATTTCCCAGAGATTGACACATTATTACGTAATGTAAAAAAACACACATTGCTTAATAACCTCACCAATTTCAACAGAAAAGTCAACTATAGGAATGCTGTAAAGCTACCAGTGGTGGAAAAACATTTGTTGGCAACAAAACTATGTGTTGTTTTCCTTATTGTGACAGGCTCATTTGTTTTTCATTTTTGAGAGATTGTCAAGCAAATGCCCAAATCTGAATGATCATAGTTTGTCTATAAGTTGGTCTTTCAGGTAAAAATGGTGTTCTATGAAAAAGAGCTTCTGGTTCAGTTCATAATTTTAAAAATATTCACAGGAGAGCTTTTTTTTTTTTGAGACAACTTTCCTATTTCTATATGCAGCAAACATGCCTTTATGAATACACTTTCCATTTCATCAAATATCACAAAGTCTGAGGAGTTGAGGTTTAATAAAATTAAAACTGTTTAGTGCTTCATCAATAATATTCTTAAGTGAAACTAGCCTTTTTTTCTGCAAATGTGTGAAGGTAAAATATAATTATTGGTACAGTTTGGTGTCACTGACTTAATTTACACAAGGGCACAAGCAGTTTTATTTATCATTGCCTTCGCAACATGTCATTTTGTTTGCAGATGTCAACCTGATGAAAATGCAAATCATGTCTTAGTATCATCATGAAAATCTGAAGTACCCAGAATACACTTTGAGAACAGCTGTTCTATGACAATTAAATTACGATTGAGTTCTGTTCACCAAATATGTTTTCAGTGTGTACTGTAGAGACACACACTGGTTCGTCAAAGAGGAAGATAAGATGCAGTCTTAGCACTTGAGAAGTGGCTCTGTTGAGCTACACCTTTATTTAAAATCACATTACCTTTAAGTCATCATAACTCTCTTAAGAAACGTTTCTTGGCTTAATGGATTTATGCACAGTGAAGAACAATGAGGTTGGGCTTCACTGGTGGCGCAGTGGTTGAGAATCCGCCTGCCGATGCAGGGGTCACGGGTTCGTGCCCTGGTCCGGGAAGATCCCACATGCCGCGGAGCGGCTGGGCCCGTGAGCCATGGCCGCTGAGCCTGCGCGTCCGGAGCCTGTGCTCCGCAACGGGAGAGGCCACAGCAGTGAGAAGCCCGCATACAGCAAAAACAAAAAAAAAAAAAACAAACAAACAAACAAAAAAAAACAAGAACAATGAGGTGAACACAAATATTTAGTTGATGTGGTTTTTGAGATGCCCAGAGTTTTGATGAGCCAGACAGCCCCCATATAGGTAACACAGTATGATATGTTTTGAAAGAGAGGCCCATACAAAACACATAGGCCCTCAGGGGAAAAATCAACAGTCAGATGTAGATTGACTGAATTCTCTGGAAATAATTCTTCCCAAAGGAGAGAAGGGCTGTCTCTGCAAATCAACCATTTGCTATATCCTTATCCCAGAATGTCTTAAGTTATCTCTCATGACTCTACCAATTGTACTCATTCCTTCCCTCCATCCTCACCTCATGTTTTAGCTGTAATTCATTCTTTGTCTCAGTAATGAAAAGAGCAGTGTATTTTTTTTTTCTTTCTCAGTAACGTGATCTTATGCACATACACACACCAGACAAAGGAAGTGGAATTTAGCTTCCAAAACTATATTAAACTCCATTATAGCTTTTCAACACAGTCCTCTTAGAAAATATTTTCTTCTCTGTATTCTTCTAAATACCACAGAATAGCTGTGGGACATTGGGACCCAGTTATTAACATCAATTAAAAAAAAGGTCATTATTTGATTCTTTCCATTCCAGCATTTAAAAAATTATGACATACTGATTTCACATGACAGAAGATAAACTAAATATTAAAATATTCTTTATTTCAAGTTGTGATGATTTATTTGGCTTTATATAATTATCATATTTCTGTCTTTTATTAACTTTGTACTGCCATCTTTCTGGTAAAGGTATGCTATTATTTAGAGACTGCTATGGATCGATTATGATAACAAATATTGATACCTGTACAAAATGACATATATGTGTATGTTTCTATATATGTATATAAATGGATGACCAGATGATTTAGGGCATTTACAATGTAAAACATAAGAAGTTGGTACTGTGTTGAAGATTTTTGTGGATAGAGACTTTAGATTTGCTTTATTCTAAGCAGGAAGATATCAGTATCACAAAGTCACCAATATAACTTGGCAATGTTGTTTCCAGGTCCCCCAAAGAAGTTGACTATTTAAGAGACTCAAATGTTTTTCACTTCTAAGGAGTCATCTCCGGTTGTTTTGAAATATACATGGGTGGGGAAATTCCCTTGGTTGTTTCTTATCTGCTTTCCATTCTGAATAAAAAGACATCTAAATTCTGTTACTCCAGCCAGCACTTTGAATCTTGAATCAAAAAAAAGATTTTTTTTATAACAGAGGCAGGCCGTGGACAGATGAAATGGTCACTGCACTAATATCAGACAATCTTTCTGCTCCTTCTTTATACATTTATATTCCCCACCCAACTCCCCTTCTCAAGGGACTGGTCAAGACCATTCACAGAAAAACAAAACTTCGCTTGTTGAATTTGGCTTATTTGACTGTTTAGAAGGTGTGACAATTTTATTCCTCAAATGAAAGAGACAGATTTTGTAAGCCAGAACACACAAGGGAAATCCACTTTCCTTGAAAAGTCTGGCATCTTTTAACCTGGCACTTACAGCAATTCTACAAAAGGTCTATTTTCCATTTCTACACAGTTTCAGAGAAGTTTAAAGCGAGTTCAAAGGCATAGTGGCATAGAATGGACATGGGATCATCAAGAAATGAAGAGTACTTGTTCACTACTTAGATGTCCTTGAGGATCTTTCTCAGGAACTTTCTCTGCTTACCTGGTACTCCCTCTGCATTAGATATTGTACAAAGATACCATATGTTTCAACCCCAGCACAAACCATAGGCCTTTATCTTTGTGTGATAATTTGAGACAACTGGATGATTCCTATTGTCTACCAGTACCAACAGTTTTTCCCCTAGAAAATTATACCACTTTCTGTTTTTCAATCTGGCAGTGCTGTGGGGTTTTCTCAAACTTTATTTGGTAGATTATTATAATGTATTCAAATAGGAGAAGACAGATGCTAAGAATCTGCCTTACATTTTTATAGCACTTCCAAGATTATTGAAATATTCTCAATGTATTAAACCATAAGAACTTTCTCAAAACATCATTAAAATTTTTATCTGCAAGTACCTGAAAATGGTGATATTTAATAAGGCAACCTCTGTATCTATCCAAATAACTCTGCATCTTCACCTGATGAACAAAACATTTCAGTTTTTATCCTGTTGTACAAAATAAAGTATATAGAGATCTCTTATTCAAAATCATAAAAGATAGTCATACCCAAACATACTTTAGACACCTGCCACTTACATGTTTGAGACTACAACCAAGGTCAAACTATCAGAAAAATAAAAACAAAATAAGCTCTGTAGGCATTTGTTCTGAGAAGCTCTGAAAGTTTGTTGTATAACTGAGGCAACCATTCTTATTAGCGTCCTTTTGCAGGGGTATGGAAACTCCATTTAGATTAAAATTTCAAATTGTTTGTTTCCTATTAAAACTTCATTCTGTGTAGACATTTGATTTTGCTGGTATCTCGGTGACACCAATGCAACTAGTTGAAAAGTGAGCATTTCAGGGCTGGGCAGCTGGTTTGATGGACATTCCTTAAGTGAATTGACTGACTTGGCTTGTTGTTTGGCCAGCTTCTTTTTCATGTAGACACAGGCTAAGAGAAAAATAGCTCCACTTATTTCCTTTGGCACTTATCAGGCAAATAGGTTCTTGTAGTCAAGTTGTTCTCCAGTAATAGAACAGCTAATAAATCTGACCTGAAGATTCCTCTCAGTATACCAATGATCCCTGAGTGCTTGAATCCTGCTTTTATCCACTCACAGTTTATAATCCACTCACAGTTTACAGTTTATAACTTGGTTTTTCTACCATTCATAAATCCCTACTGTTCTTGGCTGTTCAGGGATAGAATTTGGTGCTTTCTGAAACTTTAGAGTCTTAAAAAACAAAATACAATTTCAAGGAATTGAACATTCACTATCCTAATGGTTTGGTCAGTTGTTTTTTTAACTCTCATTCACCCCCCGCCCCCACCCCCACTGCCCTTAACTGTCTAAGCAAGAATTCTCAGTGTCTCTGATTGACTCATTAACTGATCAGATCAATGCAGAAGCCAACTTTTGGTTCTAAATAAGAGTTTTAAGGAGTAACCTTTCTCTTATCTTAATGTTCCCAAAGAAAGAAGTGCAAACTCAGGCTGGACAAAGCTCATCTTATTGGAGTCATAGTCTGTAAAATATTATATTAAAAAAAGATGAGTTCTGAGAAGTAAAAGTTGGATTGTAAGGCCTTCTGCTTTCCCTGCAGTCATTGTCCTGGGGAACTCTAGCATCACAGTGATAATATCATAGGATGTTCTACTGACATAAGGATTCTACATACCAGCAATTCCCTTTATCCTTACATTAGAAAAGAATTCCATATGTGAGCCTACCAGTTATTTCAATCGAAGGGCCAAGTGGTTTGGATAAAACAAGATCTTAGTTGAACCTTTGCCTTAAACTGAAATTGAACCTGAATCTTGTTTGAGGTTCAAAAAGTTGAGTTAACTTTTTCCCCTTTATTTTAATTTTTGTGCATCTCTGCACTTCCTGATTTTGGTTGGGAGTAGAAACCAAAATACCGCAAGAAAAGCTATTCTTGTTGCATTTCCAGCCTTTCAAAGCCAAAAAGCACTAGAAATCTCATGAAGAAAACAGTTCCCACCTAATTTCTATCCCCAAAAGGTTCAGATAAGTTTGAATAAACTTTGGATAATGGTGTATCTATTACTTGGAGAATATCTAAGACAGGCAGTGATAAAAAGCTTTAAGATGATAGAAAGAAGGAAGGAAATAAAATGACAACAAATTGGACATTTCTTCAAATTAAACTAAGGACAGGGTCATAATCAAACCAGATCTTTTTTTGCTTCATGGCGCAAAAGTCCGAACGTTATAAATTTTGGATGAAAAATTTGAACTTAGCTTTCTAACTTCTTAAGTGTTGACATTCACAAAATACTCTTCCCATTGAGATTATTACCTTTCAACTATTTAAAACCTAATCACCAAAAGCCATTTTAAGATAATTTCATTTGTCAGCACATCAAGGATCTGTGGGAATAAAGCATAATGTATAATTATAATGTTTTCCGAGCTTAATTGTCTAACTGTTCACTGGCTCATTCAAGTCTGTGCAATATCTACTCTTTTATTCAACAGGTATTCATTGAGGACTCGCTATGCGTGAAGGGCCCTATAAATTGCTGGGGAGCTGATGGTGAGTAAGATACATACTTCCCCCCAAGAACTTACACTCTGGTGAGGGAGACAGGCACCTTAACTAGCTAGATCTAACAGAGCTTGCCAAGGGCTGTGATAGGGATAGACAGGGAGGATTGGGGGAAGTTGGAAGGAGGTCCCCCACCTGGCCTGGGTGCTCATGTAAGGTCTCCTGAAGGAACGGGTCTCAGGAGGCTGTAGTGAGTAGGATAAAGAACCATTTCTCTGGATCAAAGTTTTTTTCTCCTTCTCTTATTTTTCCAGGGATAACTTCTCAGAATCAGGACTTGGTTGGCAGCACACGAGGCCAAATAGAAATGATAAAACTGTGAAGGCAAAATTGGAACTTGAAACTCTGGGAAGGAGTTTGGGGAGGGCAAAGGTCAAGCTGGGGAGAGGGAGAAGCACAGTGTTAGGAACAGTTGGCAGCAGGCGGCAACAACAGGCAGCAGGGGACACTGGGGAGAGGGCAGGGCCTGAGCTAAGGAAGACTGACCCAGGGACAGAAGTCCAACTTCCCTTTGGACTCCACAGGAACAAGATTGTTATTATGATTATTGATATTCTTATTTAATATAGTTTGGTGTTATGGAAAATCATGGGTTTTGGAATCAGACAGACAATTTTAATTCCTGGCTCCACATCTTATAAGTTCTGTGGCTTTGGATAATTTACTTAACTTCACTTAGCCTCTGTGCGATGGAGATGATGATATCCTGTCCTAAGGTTAATGTAAGAATGAAGCGGGAGCTGTTATGGGAGTGGGCCTGCCTGATCTCCAGCACCCAGCAATGCCAGTAAATGATAGCTTCCTTCTCGCTTGCTTCAAGGCCCACCCATTTGGTCTCTTGACAAAATTTCCCTCTGAGCAGTAGAGTGTCCAATTTGCCTACCTCTAGCTGTCTCTCCTTAGGAATAGCATTTTCTCTTCTTTTTCACTGCAACATTGGCTCTCAGGGCTTCATAGTTGTTTCTATTCCCACAAACACCATTTTAGAAATGAGGACACGGGCTCAGACAGGTTAAGCAATTTGCCCCAGGGTACAGCTGATAAATTATGGTGTTACCTTCAGATCTGAGCCTCTGTGAATCCCAAGTCTGTGTTCTTTCCAGAAAATCTCTCACTGTATCTGTATAACACATAAGAGGTATACTTACTGGGAAAATGATTTTGTAGTTTGGTGTCTGTGCAGTGAGCTAGACTCCAGGGGCACTCATATTGAGAGGTCCTGTTTTAGAAGCTGGTCTCCATACATTTCCTTATTTTACCAATGAAGTGAAAACAGGATAAAGAAAAACTTCATAATCTTTACTAACAACCAGGAGGGAATGAGAACTAAGCAATCCCCTACCCTTTTATCCAGGCAAGTGAGTGCTTCATTCTTTGAAGATAAATGTGTATCTGTTTAAAGATATTCTATATAAGTTGATCCAGGTATTAAAAATATGCAAGACAAATAATCCAACGGTCAGTATTCTTGCCAAAAAAAAGAAGGAAAAATAGCTTTACCCTGAATACAGACAGCTCATATGTTGGCCACCAAGGCAGATCTGAAATTCAAGTCTGTCTGAATTCATTGTTTGAATTTGGAGTTTTTGCCCTGGATTTCTCAGCTCCTTTTTAGAGAATGAAAGCGTTTATCATCAATATCATGAGGGTTTGCTCTTTTCTTCTCACAGTGGATGGATACTTTGTCCAAAGAAAAGCATTTTAATTCTCTATGATTTTGTAGCTGAGAGGTTGCCCCAGTGAAGAGACATATTCCTAAACAAATGGTATGACATATATCTTTAGTCTTCTTTATGTATTAATATAGCCCAGATTTTTTTAAATGAACTTTCTCCTATGAGAGGACTCATTCACTCTTACTAAGGAAAACTTTTTCAGTAAAGACACACTCATAGCTGTCTGTTTGCCAGAAACTGCAGTTTCAGGATTCTCCAGGGGAGGATGACCACAAATGCCACTCACAGACCTAAATTAAAGTACTCATCTATAGCTGGTGTTTGAGGTTGAGCCATATACAAATAGAATTAGGGCCAACTTTTACCAAGATGACTCAAGAGAAATGGCCTGTTTCTGTACTAGGCAGGGACTCTCATCTACAGTGGCCTTCCTTGGTTTTGTGGTGTCCCAAGTAGAGTGTTTTGTGGACAGAAGGGAGATAGTAAATGAGTTAGGGAAGGAAATGGCTCTTCATATACAGAAGTCTCAGATCTCCATATTCTTTTTTTTTTTTTTTTGGCGGGGGTGGGGGGAAGCAATTAAGATTTAATCAGAGGATAGGGTATAGACTATTCAGTAGGGTGAGGTCATTTCTAAAGGAAGATCAGATTTCCATATTCTTTTCTCATACCATGGACTGTTTTGACTTAAAACAATGATTTCCTGCATTTCTTGGGAAGATTTGGAGAAAATAATAATAAAAGGTACATATTATGGGTTGAATTATGTCCCTTCAAAATTCATATTGAAGTCTTAAGCCTCGGTACCTCAGAATGTGACCTTATTTGGAGAAAGGGACTTTATAGGGGCAATTAGGATAAAGTGATATTGTCATACAATATGGCTGGTATCCTTATAAAAAGGAGAAATTTGCAAGCAGAAATATGCACAGAGGGAAGACAAAGTGAAGACACAGAGAAAATGGCCATCTGCAAACCAAAGAGAAAGGTTTGGAACATTCCTCCTCATAGCCCTCAGAAAGAACCAATTCTGCTGTCACCTTAATCTTGGATTTCTAGCCTCCAGAACTGTTAGACAATAAATTTCTCTTGTTTAGGCCACCCATTTTGTGGTACTTTGTTTTGGTAGCCCTAACAAATGAATGCACTGCTATCTGCTGCACACTTATGAGTCAAGTACTGTCTTACCTGATTCACATACTTCATCTCATCTAATTCTCACAAAAACTTATTAGGAAAGTTGCTACTAACCCCACTTACAGGTGAAAAAACTGAGGCTCAGAACCCTAAGTAATTTACCCCAGGTCACATATAGGAAGTGGTAGAATCAAGTTGCCATTCCAAGATATTTCTGAAATCCCTTGATTTCCACTATGCCATGTCCTTCATAAGGGCAAAGGACTGATACTAGATTACACATATCAAAATAACCTTACATATCAAGTTGTTTGCTTGTTATGGAACTTGGTGTTAAGTTCTGAGGACCTAACCACTTGGTAACCACAGTTCCTTTGAATTGAAAGCCTATGACAGTTCTCCACGTTTATTTCCTGATTGATATTTGGGCAGCTATAGTAAAATAGTTCTCTAGTTTTAAGTTTTTCTGTTCTTTGCCAGACCTCTTTAAATGCAATGCAATTGCTGATACTTGTTGATTGGTCCTTTTGAATTTCTGATTTGCAATTGTGTTGAGGAAAATGAATACAATGATTAATAGTTGGTTTGAATTTGCCTACCTACATGTGATTTCAAGTATAAAATTTTCTCTTACTAAAATACAATTAAACTTGTCATTGCAGATCTAATAAACTATACATATGTGGGCATATATACATACATATTTTAACTCAGTTGCACTTATTGTAATTAATGACCTGTTTGGCCTTATTCCTGACATTTTGTTTTGTGTCTTCTGTTTTCTATGCTTTCTTATTTTGTATTTTTCCATCTTTTGTTGAAATATTTGATTTTTCTTTGTTCCACATTTTTTTCTTCTAGTGGTTTGGAAATGAAATTTCACATTCCAATTATTTTATAGGTACACTCAACATTTATTAAAAATGTTTACTGGGGATATTGAGGGAGCCTAACCCTTCATCCTTTTTCCTCTTTGGATTCTGGAGTCACTGAGAAACAGATATAGAAGCCTGTTAGGAATTAAAACATAATAGTTTCCTCAGCGCTGGTAAAACTGGATTAGAGAAGGAGCTGAGTCTGAGGCTGAAACAAAGCTTCTACTTCTTTCCACACAAATGGAAAATACCCACCTGTAAGAAGGAGAGCAGGGAGCAAGAGGCTTACTCCAGTGTGCTAACCCCATGCCAGAGGGAGAAGAGAAATCATGGACAACTTTTCCCAAGCCAAACTCAAAGAGAGAAGAGAGAGCAAGAGAGCAGAGACAGAGCAGGAGTCACAAAAGGCTCAACTGTGAATGAACAGAACCATGGGTGACCTCCACCCAGACTCATCAGTCAAGTAAATCACTTCTGGGACTGTCTTAAGACATGGAAACTTTCATTTAGAAGTCAAATCAAACGGATTTAAACAGTCACATTAAATATAATGTGAGATTATATTCACATTAAATAAAATATATATATTTTGTATTTTTCTTCATAATTTTTGAAAGATTTTACTGTATGGATTTTGAAAGTATAGCTCTGAATAAATCCCAATTTATGTTGTCTTGGCAGTCATTATGCAGATTCAGATATTCTGATTAAGTGAAAATATTAATCTATAAATTGTTTCCAAAGGTAATTAATTTTTGAATACCATATTTAGCAATTAATAAAGTTAATATGTGGTATATTGTTAGGAATATGATTACACACATTAAAATATTAAAATTTCAACTTTTTAGTTTTCCTTTCTGGAGAAAATACTTTTTTTTTTCCCAGTTCCAACATATTCCTGGGTGCTAAACACTCGCCTATAGTTCCTAACGGATAACAGTGTGATACACAGTTCTGTGGGGAGGAGCAGTTGGGGAGGGGAGTGGTTTGAATGACAAAACATTTTCTAATACTTCCTAGAACATTTCTAGAACAGTTTCCTAGAATTTCTCTGAGGGCATAAAACTTTCAATTTTAGGGACTGAGGATGGGATACTTGAAGAGTTAGCTTTCAGAGACATAGTTATATTTCTATATGTCTTGATTTAATCAGTATCTATATTCTACATATAAAACAAAAATATTATGTATTGTACTTTTACTCCATCCTGAGAACTCTCATGCTGAAATCACTTATGATTTTCAAATCTAATGCTATATTTTATTTTTGTGCTATACATCACCAGTTATTTAGACAATGATAAGATTTACTGAAGGATAAATGGATAAATAAAATGTTATATATACATACACACATACACACACAATGGAATATTATTCAGCTTAAAAAAGAAGGAAATCCTGCCCTTTGTGACAACATGGATAAATCTGGAGGACACTATGCTAAGTGAAATAAGCCAGACACAGAAACACAAATATTGTAAGACCTTACTTATACGTGGAATATTTTTTAAAAAGTCAAACTCATAGTAACAGAGTCTAGAACACTGATTACCATTGTCTGGGGTGTGGGGGAAGAGGGGAGACTAAAAAGAGAAAAGAGAAAGTAGAATGGTGGCTGCCAGGGGTTGGAGGGCAAGGGTCATGGGGAATTATTGTTTAATGGGCACAAAGCTTTATTTTTGCAAAATGAGAAGAGTTCTGAAGGTGGTTGGTGGGGATGGTTGAATAACAATACGAATATACTTTATACCATTGAACTGTACATTTAAAAATGGTTAAGATAGTGAGGTTCATGTTATATATATTATACCACAATTAAAAATGTTTTATTCTTTATATATATTAATGGATTTAGTTTGCTAATATTTTGATTGGAACTTTTGCATATATGTTATAAGTGAGATTGGTCAGTATTTTTTCCTTTCTTGCAATTCCCTTGTCAAATTTTTGTATTAATAATTGGCTTCAAATAAAGAATTGGTAATAAATGTTTTACATCTGGAAAGAAAAAAATTACTGAATTTCTTGCTTTATAAACTAGATTTATTGTTGGATTTACATTCTGTAATTTTTTTATAGAAGGTAGATGATAAATTCTGAGCATACAGACTGGGTCTAAAGCTCTAGATTCAAAATTACACTTTTTATGAAGAGCAAACATATGAAGCTATTGTTCTGGGGTCTTTTACATTCAGTGCTGCTAATGAAAAGACTGGCTATCAATCAGATTTTTCAATCTTTGGTAGATAATATATATTTTCTTTTTCAAGACTTTTAGGATTTACTTCATATCAATACCTGAAGATATAAATATTGGTTAATTCCTCCTACTCAGTAGTTGGTGGACTATGAATCTGAAGATCTGGGCTTGCTTTTCACTCTGGTGGGTTTTTCTATTGTTTCTTTATTTGTGCCTCAATTCTTTCTGTGCTCTTCTTTCCGAACTACTATGAGGTGGGTGTGGATCATCCTCTATGTCTCCTAACTCCTCATCCACATATTTGATGTCTTTGTGCATTGCATTCTCAGAGAATTACTGGGCTGAATCTTTCAGTCTTTAATTGTATCCATTCTGACACTTAGTCCAACTTTGGAAATTTTTTTAACATAATATTTTCATTTCTGAGATCTCTAGTTCATCATTTTTATAACTTTTTATTATTGTATTATAAATGTGAGATCTCTTATATGTTATTTTTTTAAACAATTTTAAATGGCTTTATTGACATAGAATTTAAATACCATAGAATTAATCCATGTGAAGTGTGCAATTCCATGGTTTTTTATATGTTCAAAGAGTCATGCATCTATCACCACAGTTGTTCTGTTGTTGTGGTGTGGTGTGGTCTATAGGTGTCTGTTAGCTCTAGTAGGATTATAGTGTTGCTCCAATCTTCCATAACCTTGTTGATCGTCTGCGTAGTTGTTCTATTCATTATGAAAGTCGTATTGAAGTTTTTGGCTATTATTGTTGAATTGTCTATTTCTTTCTTCAATTCTTCCGGTTTTTGCTTCATATATTTTGGGGCTCTATTTGCTGAGTGTATGTTTACAATTATTACATCTTTCTGATGGATTGACCACTTAATCATTATGAAATGTCCTTCTTTGTGTCTTGTAGTCAGAGGTTCCCACAACCCCCTCCTTGGGTTCTATTAATTTTCTAGAATGGCTTACAGAACTCAGGAAAACTTGTTTACTAGCTAGATTACCAATTTATGACAAAGGTGATCAAAGAATACAAATCAACAGTCAGATGGAGACCTAGGGGAGGACCCGAACAAAGGACCTTCCATCCTCATATAGACTGGGGCCCAGCACAGTGGTCCACAGAATCATTCTGGCTCCAGTGTAGAAGCTCTCCAAAGAGGCCAAAAAGCTGTCCTTTGGGGTTTTTACAACAGCTTCATTACATAGTCATGATTAACTAAGTCATTGGCCAACAGAAACTGATTCAACCTCAAACTCCTCTCCCCTCCTCAGAAATAAGGTGTGGGACTGAAATTTCCAACCTTTTAGTCACATGACTGGTTCTCCTGGCAACCAGCCCTCACCCAGGGATCCAAAAGTCCCCTTCATTAACATAAACCCCACTGTCATGGAAAGGGCTGGTTATGAATAATAACCCATTTTACCTTTATGACCCTGAAGAAACTGAGGACAAGAGACCAAATATTTTAACAAAAGATGCTCCCATTGCTCTTATTGATCAGAAAATTCCAAGGGTTTTGTGAGTTGTGGGCCAGGAACTGTGGATGAAGACCAAATTGTCTAAGAAATATATTTTGGTCATCTGAATGACTATGTGTATTTCTTAAAAATCACAGTATCACAGGTATCCATTGCTCCTTATGAGAAGTTAGCTATTAATCCTGCTGTGGTTCCTTTTTATGTGCTCAGTCATTTTTCTTTTGCTGCTTTCAAGACTTTTGTTTTTGTGTTTTAGCATTTTGACAATGATGTATTTGGATATAGATCTCTTTGCATCGACCCTACCTAGAGTTCATTGACCTTCTTGGACATTTAGATTAATGTTTCTCATTAAATGTGGAAAGTTTTCAGACATTCATTCTCCCTTTTATTTTATTTTTTTGACATCTTTATTGGAGTATAATTGCTTTACAATGGTGTATTAGTTTCTGCTTTATAACAAAGTGAGTCAGCTATACATATACATATATATCCATATCTCCTCCCTCTTGCATCTCCCTCACATCCTCCCTATCCCTCCCTTATAGGGGGACACAAAGCACCGAGCTGATCTCCCCGTGCTATGTGGCTGCTTTCCACTAGCTATCTATTTTACATTTGGTAGTGTATATAAGTCCATGCCACTCTCTCATTTTGTTCCGGCTTACCCTCCCCACTCCCTGTGTCCTCAAGTCCATTCTCTACATCTGTGTCTTTATTCCTGTCCTGCCCCTAGGTTTTTCAGAACCATTCTTTTTTTAGATTCCATATATATGTGGTAGTATGCAGTATTTGTTTTCCTCTTTCTGACTTACTTCACTCGTATGACAAACTCTAGGTCCATCCACCTCACTACAAATAACTCAATTTCGTTACTTTTTATGACTGAGTAATATTCCATTCTATATATGTGCCACATCTTCTTTATCCATTCATCTGTCGATGGACACTTTGGTTGCTTCCATGTCCTGGCTGACTATTGTAAAAAGAGCTGCAATGAACATTATGGTACATGACTCTTTTTGAATTATGGTTTTCTCAGAGTATACGCCCAGTAGTGGGATTGCTGGGTCATATGGTAGTACTATTTTTAGTTTTTTGAGGAACCTCCATACTGTTCTCCATAGTGGCTGTATCAATTTACATTCCGACCAACAGTGCAAGAGGGTTCCCTTTTCTCCACACCTTCTCTAGCATTTATTGTTTCTAAATTTTTTGATGATGGCCATTCTGACCGGTGTGAGGTGATACCTCATTGTAGTTTTGATTTGCATTTCTCTAATGAGTAGTGATGTTGAGCATCCTTACATGTGTTTATTGGCAATCTGTATATCTTCTTTGGAGAAATATCCATTTACGCCTTCTGCCCATTTTTGGATTGGGTTGTTTGTTTTTTTGATACTGAGCTGCTTATAGATTTTGGAGATTAATCCTTTGTCAGTTACTTCATTTGGAAATATTTTCTCCCATTCTGAGTGTTGTCTTTTCATATCGTTTATGTTTTTCTCTGCTGTGCAAAAGGTTTTAAGTTTCATTAGGTCTCATTTGTTTACCTTTGGTTTTATTTCCATTTCTCTAGGAGGTGGGTCAAAAGGATCTTACTGTGATTTATGTCATAGAGTGTTCTGCCTATGTTTTCCTCTAAGAGTTTTATAGTATCTGGCCTTACATCTAGGTCTTTGATCCATTTTGAGTTTATTTTTGTGTATGGTGTTAGGGAGTGTTCTAATTTCATTCTTTTCCATGTAGCTGTGCAGTTTTCCCAACACCAGCTATTGAAGAGGCTGTCTTTTCTCCATTGTATATTCTTGCCTCCCTTAACAAAAATAAGGTGATCATATGTGTGTGGGTTTATCTCTGGGCTTTCTATCCTGTTCCATTGGTCTATATTCCTATCTTTGTGCAAGTACCATACGGTCTTGATTAATGTAGCTTTGGAGTATAGTCTGAAGTCAGGGAGCCTGATTCCTCCAGCTCCATTTTTCTTTCTCAGGATTGCTTTGGCTATTTGGGGTCTTTTGTGTTTCCATACAAATTGTGAAACTTTTTGTTCTAGTTCTGTGAAAAGTGCCACTGGTTGTTTGACAGGGATAGCATTGAATCTGCAGACTGCTTTGGGTAGTAGAGTCATTTTCACAATGTTAATTCTTCCAATCCAAGAACATGGTATATCTCTCCACCTATTTGTATCATCTTTAATTTCTTTCATCAGTGTCTTATAGTTTGTTGCATACAGGTCTTTTGTCTCCCTAGGTAGGTTTATTCCTAGGTATTTTATTCTTTTTGTTGCAATGGTAAATGGGAGTGTTTCCTTAATTTCTCTTTCACATTTTTCATCATTGATGTATAGGAATGCAAGAGATTTCTGTGCATTAATTTTGTATCCCGCTACTTTACCAAATTCATTGATTAACTCTAGTAGTTTTCTGCTAGCGTCCTTAGGATTCTCTATGTATAGTATCATGTCATCTGCAAAGAGTGACAGCTTTACTTCTTCTTTTACAATTTGGATTCCTTTTATTTCTTCTTCTTCTCTGATTGCTATGGCTAGAACTTCCAAAACTATGTTGAATAATAGTGGTAAGAGTGGGCAACCGTGTCTTGTTCCTGATCTTAGTGGAAATGGTTTCAGTTTTTCACCATGGAGAGTGATGTTGGGTGTGGTTTTTCATATATGGACTTTATTATGTTGAGGTAAGTTTCCTCTTTGCATACTTTCTGGAGGGTTTTTTTAATCATAAATGGGTGTTGAATTTTGTCAAAAGCTTTTTCTGCATCTATTCAGATGATCATATGGTTTTTCTCCTTCAGTTTGTTGATATGGTGTATCACATTGATTGATTTGCGTATATTGAAGAATCCTTGCATTCCTGGTATAAACCCCCCTTGATCATGGTGTATGATCCTTTTAATGTGCTGTTGGATTCTGTTTGCTAGTATTTTGCAAGGATTTTTGCATCTATGTTCATCAGTGATATTGGCCTGTAGTTCTCTTTCTTTGTGACATCTTTGTCTGGTTTTGGTATCAGGGAGATGGTGGCCTTGTGGAATGAGTTTGGGAGTGTTCCTCCCTCTGCTGTATTTTGGAAGAGTTTAAGAAGGATAGGTGTTAGCTCTTCTCTAATATGTTTGATAGAATTCGCCTGTAAAGCCATCTAGTCCTGAGCTTCTGTTTTTTGGAAGGTTTTTAATCACAGTTTCAATTTCAGTGCATGTGATTGGTCTGTTTATATTTTCTATTCCTTCCTGGTTCAGTCTTGGAAGATTGTGCTTTTCTAAGAATTTGTCCGTTTCTTCCATGTTGTCCATTTTATTGGCATAGAGTTGCTTGTAGTAATCTCTCATGATCTTTTGTATTTCTGCAGTGTCAGTTGTTACTTCTCCTTTTTCATTTCTAATTCTATTGATTTGAGTCTTCTCCCTTTTTTTCTTGATGAGTCTGGTTAAATGTTTTTCAATTTTGTTTATCTTTTCAAAGAACCAACTTTTAGTTTTATTAATCTTTGCTATTGTTTCCTTCATTTCTTTTTTATTTGTTTCTGATCTGATCTTTATGATTTCTTTTCTACACTAACTTGGGGTTTTTTTTGTTCTTCTTTCTCTACTTGCTTTAGATGTAAGTTTAGGTTGTTTATTTGAGATGTTTCTTGTTTCCTAAGGCAGGATTGTATTGCTATAAACATCCCTCGTAGAACTGCTTTTGCTGCATCCCATAGGTTTGGGGTTGTTATGATTTCATTGTCATTTCTTTCTAGGTGTTTTTCATTTCCTCTTTGATTTCTTCAATGATTTCTTCAGTGATCTCTTGGTTATTTAGTAGTGTATTGTTTAGCCTCCATGTGTTTGTATTTTTTTACAGATTTTTTCCTGTAATTGATATCTAGTCTCATAGCATTGTGTTTGGAAAAGATACTTGATATGATTTCAATTTTCTTAAATTTACAAAGACTTGATTTGTGCCACAAGATATGATCTATCCTGGAGAATGTTCCATGAGCACTTGAGAAGAAAGTGTATTCTGTTCTTTTTGGATGGAATGTCCTATAAATATCAATTAAGTCCATCTCATTTAATATATCATTTAAAGCTTGTGTTTCCTTATTTATTTTCAATTTGGATGATCTGTCCATTGGTGAAAGTGGGGTGTTAAGGTCCCCTACTATGATTGTGTTACTGTTGATTTCCCCTTTTGTGGCTGTTAGTATTTGCCTTATGTATTGAGGTGCTTCTATGTTGGGTGCATAAATATTTACAATTGTTATATCTTTTTCTTGGATTGATCTCTTGGTCATTAGGTAGTGTCCTTCTTTGTTTCTTGTAATAGTCTTTATTTTAAAATCTATTTTGTCTGATATGAGAATTGCTATTCCAGGTTTCTTTGGATTTCCATTTGCATGGAATATCTTTTTCCGTCCTCTCACTTTCAGTCTGTATGTGTCCCTACGTCTGAAGTTGGTCCCTTGTGGACAGTATATATACTGTTCTTGTTGTTGTATCCATTCAGCCAGTTTATGTCTTCTGGTGGGAGCATTTAATCCATTTACATTTAAGGAAATTATCAATATGTATGTTCCTATTACCATTTTCTTAATTGTTTTGAGTTTGTTCTTGTAGGTCTTTTCCTTCTCTTGTGTTTCCTGCCTAGAGGAGTTCCTTTAGCATTTGTTGTAAAGCTGGTTTGGTGGTGCTGAATTCTCTTAGCTTTTGCTTGTCTGTAAAGGTTTTAATTTCTTCTTGAATCTGAACGAGATCCTTGCTGGGTAGAGTAATCTTGGTTATAGGTTTTCCCCTTTCATCGCTTTAAATATGTCCTGCCACTCCTTTCTGGCTTGCAAAATTTCTGCTGAAAGATCAGCTGTTAACCTTATGGGGATTCCCTTGTGTGTTGTTGTTTTTCCCTTGCTGCTTTTCATATTTTTTCTTTGTATTTAATTTTTGCTGATTTGATTAAGATGTCTCTTGGCATGTGTCTCTTTGGATTTATCCTGTATGGGACTCTCTGTGCTTCCTGGACTTGATTAACTATTTCCTTTCCCATATTAGGGAAGTTTTTGACTATAATCTCTTCAAATATTTTCTCAGTCCCTTTATTTTCCTTTTCTTCTGGGACCCCTGTAATTTGAATGTTGTTGTGTTTAATGTTTTCCCAGATGTCTCTAAGGCTCTCCTCGGTCCTTCCATTCTTTTTTCTTTATTCTGCTCTGCAGTAGTTATTTCCACTATTTTATCTTCCAGGTCACTTATCCGTTCTTCTGCCTCAGTTATTCTCCTGTTGATTCCTTCTGGAGAATTTTTAATTTCATTTCTTGTGTTGTTCATCATTTGTTTGCTCTTTAGTTCTAGGCCCTTGTTAAATTTTCTTGTATTTTCTCCATTCTATTTCCAAGATTTTGGATCATCTTTACTATCATTACTCTGATTTCTTTTTCAGATAGACTGCCTATTTCCTCTTCATTTGTTTGGTCTGGTGGGTTTTTACCTTGCTCCTTCATTTGCTGTGTGTTTCTCTGTCTTCTCATTTTGCTTAACTTACTGTGTTCGGGGGTTTCCTTTTTGCAGGCCACAGGTTCATAGTTCCCGTTGCTTTTGGTGTCTGCCCCCAGTGGCTAAGTTTGGTTCAGTGGATTGTGTAGGCTTCCTGGTCAGGGGGGGGACTAGTGCCTATGTTCTGTTGGATGAGGCTGGATCTTGTCTTTCTGGTGGGCAGGTCCATGTCTGGTGGTATGTTTTGGGGTATCTGTGGCCTTATTATGATTTGTTGTGTATTCAGGTATTCCAGAGATGCAGGGTACATCAAGTTGATTGTGGAGATTTAATCCACTGCTCCTGAGGCTGCTGGGAGTAATTCCCCTTTCTCTTCTTTGTTTGCACAGCTCCTGGGGTTCATCTTTGGATTTGGTCCCATCTATGCATGTAGGTCACCTGAGGGCGTCTGTTTCCCACCCAGTCAAGACGAGGTTAAAGTAGCAGCTGATTAGGGGGCCCTGGCTCACTCAGGCCAGTGTGAGGGCAGCGTACGGATTGCAGGGCGAGCCTGAGGTGGCAGATGTCAGCATGACGTTGCAGCAGCCTGAGGGGCACCGTGTGTTTTCCCGGGGAAGTTGTCCCCAGATCACGGGACCTTGGCAGTGGCGGGCTGCACAGGCTCTCGGGACGGTAGGTGTGGATAGTGACCTGTGCTTGCACACAGGCTTCTTTGTGGCTGCAGCAGCAGCCTTAGTGTTTCACACCTGTCTCTCATGTCAGCGCTGATAGCCGCGGCTCACGCCCATCTCTGGAGCTTGTTTAGGCGGTGCTCTGAATCCCCTCTTCTCACATATCCCTAAACAATATTCTCTTGCCTCTTAGGCAATTCCAGACTTTTTCCCAGACTCCCTCCCAGCTAGCTGTGGTGCAGTAGCCCCCTGCAGGCATTGTTCACGCAGCCAACCCCAGTCCTCTCCCTGAGGTCTGACTTCTGAAACCCGAGCCTCAACTCCCAGCCCCCATCCACCCCGGTGGGTGAGCAGACAAGCCTCTGAGGCTGGTGAGTTCTGGTCGGCACCGATCCTCTCTGCGGGAATCTCCCTGCTTTGCCCTCCGCACCCCTGTTGCTGTGCTCTCCTCCGTGGCTCCGAAGCTCCACCTCCCACCCCCAACCCCCCAACCCCCCACCAACCCCTGTGTCTGCCAGTGAAGGGGCTTCTAGTGTGTGGGAACCTTTCCTCCTTCATGGCTCCCTCCCACTGGTGCAGGTCCCGTCCCTATTCTTTTGTCTCTGAATTTTCTTTTTTCTTTTGCCCTACCCAGGTACGTGGGGATTTTCTTGCCTTTTCAGAAGTCTGAGGTCTTCTGCCAGCATTCAGTAGGTGTTCTGTAGGAGTTGTTCCACATGTAGATGTATTTCTCATGTATTTGTTGGGAGGAAGGTGATCTCCACGTCTTACTTCTCTGCCATCTTGAAGGTCTCTCCTATTTCAGAGTCCCAAGAACACACTGGCTGGTCACTTACTGTAATGTGGTCTAGATTCAAGACTGTGTGTACACGGGTGTGTTTTTAGTCTCAACATTAAGCATGTCATGGGGTTTTCAGTCTGTGGCTCTGCGGATAAAGGGTTCACACACTCTCCTCATGGTTCCTGGATTATGCTTCTGAGGAAAGCAAAAGCTGTGAGTTGCTGGGCTTCAGCCATTATTTATTTAAATATTTTACTGTCTTCTTTCCTTTCTCCTCTTCTCCTGGTACTCCCATAGCAAATATGTTGGTCCACTTAAATGTTGTCCCACATTTCTCTGAAATTCTTTCCATGTTTCTTTATTTTGTAATCTCTGTTCTTCAGAGTGCATAATCGTTTTTTTAACATCTTTATTGGACTATAATTGCTTTACATTGGTGTGTTAGTTTCTGCTTTATAACAAAGTGAATCAGTTATACATATACACATGTTCCCATATCTCTTCCCTCTTGCGTCTCCCTCCCTCCCATCCTCCCTATCCCGCCCCTCAAGGTGGTCACAAAGCACCGAGCTGATTTCCCTGTGCTATGCGGCCGCTTCCCACTAGCTATCTGTTTTACGTTCAGTAGTGTATATATGTCCATGCCACTCTCTCACTTCGTCACAGCCTACCCTTCCCCCTCCCCATATCCTCAAGTCCATACTCTAGTAGGTCTGTGTTTTATTCCAGTCCTACCCCTAGTCTCTTCATGACTTTTTTTTTTCTTAGATTCCATATATATGTGTTAGCATACAGTATTTGTTTTTCTCCTTCCGACTTACTTCACTCTGTATGACAGACTCCAGGTCCATCCACCTCACTACAAATAACTCAGTTTCATTTCTTTTTATGGCTGAGTAATATTCCATTGTATATATGTGCCACATCTTCTTTATCCATTCATCTGTTGATGGACAATTAGGTTGCTTCCATCTCCTGGCTATTGTAAATAGAGCTGCAATGAACATTTTGATACATGTCTATTTTTGAATTATGGTTTTCTCAGGGTATATGCCCAGTAGTGGGATTGCAGGGTCATATGGTAGTTCTATTTGCAGTTTTTTAAGGAACTTCCATACTGTTCTCCATAGTGGCTGTATCAATTTACATTTCCACCAACAATGCAAGAGGGTTCCCTTTTCTCCACACCCTCTCCAGCATTTATTGTTTGTAGATTTTTTGATGATGACCATTCTGATCAGTGTGAGATGATATCTCATTGTAGTTTTGATTTGCATTTCTCTAATGATTAATGATGTTGAGCATTCTTTCATGTGTTTGTTGGCAATCTGTATATCTTCTTTGGAGAAATGTCTATTTAGGTCTTCAGAGCATTTTTGGATTGGGTTGCATAATCTTGATTGATCCAACATCACTTCACTGATCTTTCTTCTACTGGCTAAAATCTACTGTTGGGCTTTTCTAGTGAATTCCTCATTTCAGTTATTATACTTTTCCACTACAGAGTTTTCTTTTGTTTCTTTTTAAAAATTTTCTTTTTGTTTCTTTTATTTCCCTTTCTACCTCTTTATTGCTATTCTCTATCCATTGAGACTTTGTCATCATATCTTCTTTCACTTCTTTTAGAATGTTTTCCTTTGGTTCTTTGAATATATCTACAATAGCTACTTTGAAGTATTTGTCTGCTAAGACTCTCTCACAAATAGTTTCTCTTGCCTGCTTTTTTCCTGTGTATGGATCACACTTTCTTGGTTTTGTATATCATTTTTTGGTGGGGTAAAAACTGGATATATTAAGTAATACATTGAAACAACTGAATAGATACTGATTTCTGTAACCTCTACCCTTCCCTGGCCTTATTCTTGGTTTTTATTTTATTTTTTTTGTCTTTTTGTTTGTTTTTGGCTTGTTTATTTTTTAGTGATTTGGCTGGACTATTTCAGTAAATATTTCCACAGCAGTGTTTAACTTCTTCTATTGTTCCTCAGAGGGCATAGACTTTGGCACTTGCACATTCACCCTGACCCCTTTCCTCCAAGAGATGACAGCTGTTTTCACTGGGCTTTTACTGTGTCTTTTCTTGATCTTTCTATTAACTTTCTAGATGTCCTGCCACTACTGGCATCATACTCAGCTGTCAGCCTCCACTAATTGCTAAGTGATCACGCTATTGTTTTTGACAAAAGCCTGTGGCATAAATTATTTCTCAATCTGATCCAATCAAATTCAGACCCCTTTGCAGGAATAGTCTTCGAGGGCAGTCTTTGAGGCATGCTCTGACCACAATAGGGCTCTTGTTAGCTGCCTTTTTTCTTGGTTTTCTTGATTAAATTTCTAGCTTATCTACTATTTTGCTTGTGGCTAACATGGAGCTACAAGTCTCTTCTTAATTGCTTGCTCTCAAAACCTCCATTTCTTTTAACAGTGCCCTAAGCTTGTACTTCCCTATGCTCTCTCCCAGGTAACATTAATACTCTTCAGGAGAGGTAAAGAGTTTTCCATTTTCATGAACTGCCTCTCCCCCTTACGAAGAAATTTTGCACCACTGCTCTAGAGCTGGAAGTGGGGACAATAGCCTGTTTCTCTCATTGTGACACCCTTGCTCCATAAGCAGAAGGAGGTGTAAGGTGATAACATTTGGCTTTCTTGGCTCACCTCTCTGGGTATGCAACCTCTGCTCTGCAGGTGAACTGGGGCAAGGGTGATTAGGGGCAAAAGTAATTGCATCTGGGGTAGAGCTTCCACAGATAAGGTTTGGGTGGAAGAGGGGAGCTCAAGCTCTCTCAGTCACACCTGCTTGATATAGAGCTTCTGCACACAGAGCTAGGAGTAATAAGAAATACTGGCAATCTGCTTCTCCTGGAGAAAAGCTGTAGCTCTAGACTGGGAACTGTGGGGATGATTTTGGGTGGCCTCAGCCTGCAGCAGCTTGAAGCAGGATTTTGGTTCCTGACCAGAGATTGAAGTCAGGCCGTGGCAATGAGAGCATTGAATCCTAGGTAGTGACAGGCCCTGGCTCTTCAGCTTTGCAGAAATGAATTCCCACAACGACAGAAAGTAGTGAAAAAAGTAAAGTGTTTATTAGGAGGAAAAAGCGTATGTGTGGATAGATACATGAGTGGACTCAGAGAGTCATGCCCTCGTGGTAGTTTGAATCACTTATATGGGGTATTTCTTCCAGGTTTCCTTTGACTAATCATCTTGTTTTGCCTGGTTCTGAGTCCATACTTGGTTTTTCTTAGGGTACTCCCATGTGTGCGTGCACATCTCTTAGCCGAGATGGATTCCAGTGAAGAGGCCTATGGGTAAGTTGACATCATTCCCTTTTTGACCTCCAAGGAGGCTTTCTGCACATGTATAGTTGGGAAGGTCTCCTTGATCTTGAGAATGAGAAATATGTGGTTTCTATCTTTTCTCTGGGCAGGGCTCACCTCCTCCTCCTCTTCATCTTGTTTGTATCTGTCCACAGGGGACAAACACCAGCTGTTCAGCCTGGGGCCCATCTATCTCCTGCCTCAGGGAGAGGGAGCCCCATGTTCTTAATTGTACCCAACTGGAGTGAGCTACTGTCATGCCGAGCTGAGGGTGGGGGAAAGGGCATGTTGTGGTTCAAATGCCACAGAATTTCCCTGTTCTTACTAAGAGTTAGTGGAATTCCTTGAATAAATATTTCTCCATTTGCTGTATACCCTTAGGACACTAAATCATTATTTTTTATAATTTTCATCAGTTCAGTTGTTTTGCTGAAAAGAGTATCCATGAGCTCCTCATGCCTCATAATGCCATTCTGGGCTGTTATTCTCTCTTTTTAAAAAAAAATTTTCTTATATTGTTATTTATACTTCTTTGTTTTTAAGATAAGCATTCCCAAGAGTGTGATGACATACCCATCTGCATGAATGTACAGAGACAACTGCCCTCATCTAATTGGTTGGTTAGAAAATATGAAAAAAGAAGGTAAATACAAATGTGGGAAGGTAGGTGTTTATTAGGCAATTATATACTTCGAGTAACAAGAGATGGGGTTTACCTTATACAATTAAGAGATCTATTTTCTTTTTCACAAAGACTAGGAGAGAAATGAAAGGCTAGCCAAATTGGAAGAGGAGAACCAGAAGTCTAGCATACTACAGACAGAACAATTGTTACTTTTGAAATTCAAACTCTCCTTAGAGTTTAGAGCTTAAAGGGCAATTGAGTGAAACAAAAACAACTTTGGTTAAAAACAAGTGGTGATTCAGTTTAAATGCTGAGCAAAATTTAACTTCAAGTCTTTTGAGACCAAGCTTAGGCGTGTGGGACAATTTGGATATATTAGAAACCTGATCAAGGTCTCTGGTCTTAACAAAAAGAGATCAATCTAAAGAGTTTAACTCTCTCCATACCACCCAATCCTTGAACAAAAGGCAAGAGGCAGGGGATGGAGAAATGGAGGTTTAGCCAGACCTTTATGGCAAATAAAAAGTAAGTTTTGAAGCTATTTATAAAGGCTCAGATTGAGTTTTGTTTGTCAAGGTTGTGAAAAGTATTTGCCTTTTTATTAAAACCTCATGGGATTAAAATGAATAATGGTATTCAGAATCTGTCAGTGGAAAGTTGGGGTGGATAGAAGGTTCCTTTACTATCCCAAATCACACAATTACAAGTTAACCATTTAGGCATTGTGTCTAGTAAGTAATGACCATTCAACTCAAAAGCCTTTGTTAATCTAGACACAGAAATAAATAAGGCTAAGTAGTTGGAAAAATTATGAAATAAATGAGATTGGTCTTTTGTATGTTCATCTAATTTTTCAGTATTCAATCATTCAGTGTGTTTCATATTCTCCATTTGCCCCATAAGATCTGCACTCCACCCTGTTCCCCTTTCTCTGTGTCCAGGAGCTTGACCTATCTGGAATTCATAGACTGGAATTCTTCCTTGCTCTTTGACTTTGACTTGCATTTGGCCAATGAAAGCCACTGGCAAGACGTCAGAGGGTAAGAGAAGAATCTGGAGTATTTTCCCTGCAACCAGCTCTCTTCCTGGCCAGGGGTTGACAGGCATTCCTCTACTGAAGGCACTGTTTCTGCCAGGGACCTCTCCAACAGCCTCAGCAATAGCCACAGCTCTATCTGTAATTCCCTTTCCCTTTCAGGGCTACAAGTCTCTTGTTGTTGGTAGCCTCTTGGTGTTTCTCCTTCTCTTATTCTTTTCCTTAGACCTTCCTGCACCGCTGTAGATAGTCTTTCCATTAAACTCTATTCAACAGCCCTGTGTGACTGTGTCATATATTTCTTGTCAAGCTTGGATGATATCCCACCTAAATGGTATCTCCTACTGTAGACCTAATTAGTGAGCCAGTACTGGTCAAACTTTCCTTGAAACCTGACTTCCACCATTCATCATCTATTTTGTGTTTGTTCAGTTTTAGTATAAATGTACAGTGATTTTGGAATAGTTAACTCATGTTCCCATGGGTAACAACTTTACCAACTAAAGTACAGTGCTTAGGTACAATTCCCTTTGCCTTTAGTCTTGCTGTCTTCATTCAGTTCCAAAGTTGTTTAGGTCTTGCTAATTTTAACGAATATTTTAAATTTTTATTTTATTTAAGAAATCTTATTGAGTGCCAGCTATGAGTCAGGCATGAAGTTTATGGTCTAGTGGGAGAGATAAACTAGTATACCTAGCCCTTAACTTCATGACTCATTCATTCCCCCAAATCCTGCCTTTAAGTACAAAGCTGTTAAATTAAAAAAAAAAAAGATCTTCATCTATTTTAATGGAAAATTATTTGTTCCATCTTAACCCAAAATGCATAAACCGTTTTCACAGCCAGAAACACATATCATTTGGACAATTTAAACAAGTTATATATGTAAACATATAAAGTGAACAAGTGAAGTTTGTTTATAAAGTATAAAGTTATAAAGATCTATTGTCCTTGCCAAAGTAGGAAGAAGAGACTTGATGGCACATGGTAACTGGTAGGAAGGAGTATAAGGAGCCCATATTTTTGTAAAATGCCTGGAGTCAGGTGATGTTCTATCACACATGTATTTTATTGAATACTTAGAACTTTTTAATCTTTCTGAACCCAATTTTTTCACAAATTCTTCAACTTTTAGATACAATTTTCTTGCTCTTAAATCACATTTAACCATAAAGTTAAAGCACAGAAAATCACCTTATGGAAAAATAAAGGCAAACGAGGAGAGGACGTCAAAACATGGCAGAAGCTCTTGTTCACAACAGACTGAAGAGCCCTAGAAGATGCTACCTCTTCACCTTTTTATGGTTTGTTTTTTTGAAATTATAACACTTTACTTTGTGCAATGTTTTGGTCCACTCTTAGCTTCTTTTTTTCATCCTTCCAATTTTTTTTAGGTGAAATTCACATCACATAAAATTAATCATTTTACAGTGAACAATCCAGTAATATTTTATTACATTTATAATGTTGTACAACCACTACATTTATCTAGTTCAAAAACTTTTTTTTTTTTTTTGTGGTACGCGGGCCTCTCACTGCTGTGGCCTCTCCCGTTGCGGAGCACAGGCTCCGGACGCGCAGGCGCAGCGGCCATGGCTCATGGGCCCAGCCGCTCCACGGCATGTGGGGTCTTCCCGGACCAGGGCACAAACCCGTGTCCCCTGCATCGGCAGGCGGATTCTCGACCACTACGCCACCAGGGAAGCCCCAAAAACATTTTTATCACCCCAGAAGGAAACCCTGTACTCATTAATCAGTTCCTCCCCCTTTTCTCCTCCCTGCCCTCCCACAACTCTAGCAACCACCATTCTGCTTTCTATCCCTGTGGATTTATCTATTCTGGATATATATGGAATCATATAATATATGACCTTGTATGTCTGGCTTCTTTCACTTAGCATGATGTTTTTGAGGTTCATCCATGTGGTATTGTGTATCAGGTCTTCATTCCTTTTTAGGGCTGAATAGTATCCCATTGTATGTATATACCACAATTTGTTTATCCATTGATGGACCTTTGGGCTGTTTCCACCTTTTGGCTGTTGTCAATAGTGATGCTATGAACATGCATGTACATATATTTGTTTGAATATATGGTTTCAATTCTTTTGGGTATATCCCTATGAGTGGAATTTCTGGGTGATATGAATATTCTATGTTTAACTTTCGAGGAGCAGCTAAACTGTTTTCCACAATGGCTGAACCATTTTACATTCCTGCCAGCAACGTACAAGCATTCCAATTTCTCTACAACCTCACCAACACTTCTTATTTTTCATTATAGCCATCCTAATGGGTGTGAAGTGGTATCTCATTATGGTTTTGATTTGCCTTTTCCTAATGATGAATACTGTTGACCAATTTTTCATGTGATTGTTGGCTATTTGTATATCTTCATTGGAGAAATGTCCATTTGAGTACTGTCTTAGTTTATCTGGGCTGATATAACAAAAATACCATAAACTGGGTGGCTTATAAGCAACAGCTATTTATTTCTCATAGTTCTGAAGACTGGGAAGTTCAAGATCAAAGTGCTGGCAGATTTGGTGTCTGGAGAGGATCCACTTCAGAGATAGCCATCTTTTTGCTGTAACCTCACCTATGGAAAAAATGAGGGATTTCTCTAGGGCTTCTTATACAAGGCACTAATCTCATTCATGAAGGCAGAGCCCTCCCAAAGGTCCTACCTAATACCACCACCTTGTGAGTTAGGATTTCAACACATGAATTTTGAAGGGACACAAACATTCAAACCACAGTAACCACTTTGCCCATTTTTCAATTGGGTAGTTTGTCTTTTTCTCATCAAGTTTTAAGGTTCTTAACATATTCTGGACCTTTATCAGCTATATAATTTTCAAAATTTTCCCCCATTCTATAGGTTGTCTTTTTGATTTCTTGATAATGACCTTTGATGCACTTACAGCCAGGTAAGCTTGCCTAGAGAGATTCATCTTGGCTGTGACCTGAAGCATAAATAGACGTTAGCAGGAAAATAAAGAGTTGATGGTTTGGAGGTTGTAATGAGCATAGTTCCAACCAGAGGAAACAGCATATTCAAAGGCATAGAAATAAAAGATCATGGGATAATAGAAGCAATTCTGTTGATCTGGAGAGGATGAGAGTCAATGGACTTGATATTTCAAGTTAGGTTAAAAAGTTTGACCTTTATGCTGAGGACAGTGAGTGGGGATTCATCAAAATGTTTTGAACAGAGAATCAACATAATCAGCTTTGACTTACAGAAGGATAACTTTTCGCTAGTGGAGAGGACAATATAGTTGGGGGAGAGCGGGCATCCAGGAATTCGACTTAGTCATCCTGTGGAGAGATGATGGAGGCGGTAGTGCGGGAGAGAAGTCAATGGGTAAAGAATTTTTAAGAGCAAGAATTGATGGCCTGGATGGCTGATTTGATCAGAGGTCTAAGGAAGAAGCCATTAGAAACCATTTGAAACATTTAGAACCCAAGAGTATCATTGATGCTTGCAACAAGGACAGAGTTTGACTTATTAGATATCAAGCACAGGATCTGACTCTCAATTATTCATTTACCAAGTAGTTACTTAGGGCTTATAATGTCAGATACTGTTCTTGGCACTGGGGATTCAGCAGTTGGCAAAACAGACCAGATCCCTGGTTATGGGTTTTTCAGTCTATCAGCATAATATAGTGGAAGAAATGAAAGAATATGACTAGAGCATAGAAGACAGTAGTGCAAGAAGAGCTAAAGAAGGAAGTAGGGATCAGACTGTGCAGTGTCTTCTAGGCCATCAAGGATTTTGGACTTTCTCCTAGAAAAGTAGAAGTCATTTGTGGCTAACACTGCGAGTTGACCACTAAAATCTTGCCTTCTTCCTTAAGAATACAGTTGCAGCTGGATGTGGAGCTGTCTGGGAAGAGGCTGTATTTCCAGTATCACTTGAAGCTAGGTATTGCTAAGCTATTGCCAAAGCCAATGCCAAATGATACATGCTACTTCCTAGTCTGAGCATTAAAATAGGTACAAACACCTCTATGTGCTTTCTCTTCTTATGAGTTGGAAAGCAGAAGTTCCCATGACCATAATTCTATAGTATGTAGATGAGAAAAGAGCTCTAGAGTTCAGGTTAGAAAACTATGGCCCATGGGTCAAATTTGGTGACCAGTTGTTTTTGCAAATAAAGTTATATTGGAAGACAGACACACCCACTCAATTACATACAGCATATAGCTGATTTTTGTTTTTGTGTTACAATAGAAGTGTTGAATAGACGTAACAGAGGCCAAAGACTATAAGGCCTAAAAATTTGTTGGACCTGCCCTAAAGGAAGAAGAGAAATAAATAGAAACCTCAGCTCTGAATGATTATGTGGAACTAAGCAGCCTGCCCATCTAGACTTTTCTCTTTGAAGCTGTTACATGAAAGAGAAATGCAGCTTTTATGTTCTGTAAGCCACTGTATTTTGAAAACTATTTTATATAGAAGGTTAGTCTTTACACTTTTGAAAATTTTAAGTAGGGAAATGATAAGTTCTCCTGGCTTCTGTGTAGAAGGGCTTCAGGAAGGATAAGAGCAGCTAGGGGTTTGTTGCAATCCTGCCAGTGTGAAATGAAAATAAGTTAGATTAGGCTGATGATGGTAGAGATGAAGTGAAGTGGATTTGTTGGGCACAAATAAGTAAATTCATCAAATTTTGGTATATAGGTACTTAATGAATGTTCATTGCACAGACCAATGGGAATGTCTCAAGAAACCATATGCTCTGGTCCTGATGGCTGGTCCTGACACCTTTCATTCTCTGCGTCGGGCAGTGATTGACTACAGGCTGCCCAAGGGAGTCAAGCATACACTCCCAGGTACCTCCAGCTCCAGATGCAAGGCAAAGTGACTCTGGCAGCCCAGGGGCAGACCCCCCCAAAGACAGCCCCTGGTGCGGGGACAGGACTGTTAGAAGCAAAACTGTGCAGAAGCTGGGGGCGTGGTGTGTAGAAATGGAAAAAGAGATCTGGGGAGACCTCAGCTGAGCACTGGAGGTGTCAGCTGTACCCAGACAGATAGGATTAAGGGAGACTGCAGAGGACGTATTATCTGAGGCAGATCTTCAAAGATAAATGGGATTTTGTGAAGTGGATAAGGGAAGAAATGCATAAAGCAAAGAGTTGAAGATATGTGGCTATAAGCACGGTGAGGACTAACAAATGTTTTTATCTGCTCAGCCTTCTGATAATTATGTAGTAAGGGTGCTACACGCAACATCCTGTAATTATTTTGAAGCTAACCTCAGATATCATATCATTTCATCCATAAGCATTTTAGTACATAGTTCTAAAAATAAGGACTCTTTAAAAAATATAGCTAAAGGAACACTATCACATTTGAAAAAATGAACAATAATTCCTTAATGCTACTAAATATCTAGTCAGAGTTCAAATTTCATCAATTGTATTATAATATATATTTATATGAAATATTAATTAATATATATCTACATTTACACATAAATATGTATGTTTGTTTTCAGTCAGCTTGTTTGACTCAAGATCCAAACAAGGTCTATGCATTGAATTTAGTAGGTATGCCTCTTAAGTCTCTGGTATTCTGTGGGTTCCTTCTCATCATTCACCTTGTTTTCTTGCAATATGTTAGAGAAACCAGGTTATTTGCTAAAAAGAGTTGTCTGTATTTTGGATTTTGCTAATTGCATCCCTGTGTTGTCATTAACAAGTTCCTCTGTTCTGTGTATTTCCTGCCAATTGCTAGTTACGTCTAGAGACTTGATGAGATTTACTTTTCTTTTTGTTCTTCATTTATTTTACAATAATACTTCCTAGCAGAGAGCTGGATTTTACAGTATCTTGCCAAACTAAATATGCATTTACTTCTTGCTTTAGTAATGCTACTTTTAGGAATCACCCTCAAAAGACACCTCCTCAAATATAAAATAATGTATGTAGAAAGCACATTTCCAACAGCAAAATATTGGGAGCAACCAAAATAACCATAAACAGGAAATTGGTTGACCAAACAATGGTACCTTTACACAATAGTACATGTAGCCATTAAAAAGAAAAAGAATGAAAATCTCTATGAATGATATGGAAAATTTTTCAGGATTTATTAAGTAAAAAAATCAAAGAGCAAAACAGTATATATACTTTGTTACAGTTTGTGTAAGAGAGAGAAATATATACACTTTTATATGTTCATATATTTGTATGCTTATTTTTACAAAAAAAAACAAAGGGCCAATAAACCATAAGTTAAAGAAAATAATATTACCTTCAGGGTGGAAACAGGGTGAGAGAGTAGGAAAAGGGTTGATTTCTCAGAGTATATATTTTTTTAAAGCATAAAGATTTCACTTTTGAATAATGTAAATGTCTTTCCATATTTAAGCATGCCATATATAAACTTTAAAATAAAATTAAATAAAAATATATTATGGGGCTTCCCTGGTGGCGCAGTGGTTGAGAATCCGCCTGCCGATGCAGGGGACGCGGGTTTGTGCCCTGGTCCGGGAAGATCCCACGTGCCGCGGAGCGGCTGGGCCCGTGAGCCATGGCCGCTGAGCCTGCGCGTCCGGAGCCTCTGCTCCGCAACGGGAGAGGCCACAGCGGTGAGAGGCCCGCGTACCGCAAAAAAAAAAAAAAAAAAAAAAAAAAAAAAAAAATATTATGAGGAATGGTTTCTCATGACTGCATAGAACTTTCCCCTATAGCCATCCTATCAGACTATGGTCAGAACACTTCATGTTACAGCTAACATGTCTTTCAGTGATTCCCCAAAAGGGACCATTCACTTTAACTCACTGTATAAAAAACTTGAGTTATCTAATAAAAGGGTAGGTTTAGGTTGCGCGCGCGCGCGCGTGTGTGTGTGTGTGTGTGTGTGTGTGATTATAACCATTATTTCATCAATTGATTAGTGTTCAGGCTACCCTAAATTGATAGTTTGACTGATGGTGTTGTCTTGTATTTTATGAGTTGTTTAAAACTGATTTGACATTGTATCAATCCAATAGGTCTTATTTGAAAGAGAACCTTAAAATCACATAGGTGAGGATATGCATACAAAAAATAACTTGATCAAACACTCTAAAACCTCATATCCAAAGTAATGTTTTAGGGGACCTCAAAACAAAGATATTTGTAAATGGAGGCATTTCTTATAACCCATATTATCAAGATGTTCCCTTGCAGACCTAAAGGAGAAAACATTCTAAAACAAAATGAACCGTGTAGCAAAATTAGTGTGGCTTTTCTCTTCTGGATGGTCAGGTCTGTTTTGTGACTGCATTAGGAAGGCATTATTCTACAATTGGGAAGCTGTAAAAAGTATTCTTGGATAATTTGGACAGGCAGCTAAAGGGAGTAATTTCCTCTATACAGGTGAACATGGAAAAAAAAGTGAAAAGCTAAATGGTGATACCATAAAGGGTATTTGTGAGCCCACATCGAAGAGGAGAGAGAACTGCTCCAATGAGGGAAAAATACAGTGTATCGTTGAGATACACTGAAATGTGATTGAATGGCTTAGATTCTGGAACAAGTATGCAATAGTCAAATATGACACCTTCAGAAGTGTCGAATGATTTCTCCTTAGCTGGGAGAATCCATACTTTAGTGCCAGAAGTCTGTAGACTTCAGCACATGTCTCTTCCACCGTTGGCATCTGTGACCTGCAAGATGAGAGAATTCTCCAGTGATGTTATATAAAATTAAATATTTGGTCCTGATTTGAGAAGAGGATTGTGTCTGTTTGCCACTATCCAACATTTAAGGCATCAGTGGAGTGGGGGCCTGGCTTATCAGAGGAAGATATCTAGTCTTTCACATCCAGCGGCTTTGGGTGAACTGAGGCCAGGTACTGGCATCACCAGTAGTTTTTATTCTCATGATTTTCTACAGCTTTTAATGTTGCTTATGACTTTTTTTTCAAAGCTTCCTTAAATTTGGCTTCTGTGAGCTGTCACTGTCTTGGTCCATTTCTCTTCTCCCTCATTTTTGTTTTTTAAGTGTTTATACTTTTACTCCTAGATTTTATATCTGGTCATATAAATTTTATCACTTTTGTAAATACCTTGTCAGTATTTTGGGGATTTCAGAGAATACAGTCATATCAAGTGCAAATCACGATATTTTTTTGTCTCCTCTTCAAAACCGTATTTCTATTTGCTGCCCTATTTCCTTGCCATAGACTTAGAACAGTCTTAATAGAGTTGGAAATTTTGAAATTCCAGCATATTTCTGATGTAGTGAGACCCAACGTTCCCTGCAGTGCCCCAGCAATTACCCAGAGGTGCAGAGAAATGTAGAAGGTCACAAGGAGTCACTGGACCCCAGTAATGCCATGGTCACCTCCCGCAAATAGCTCAGAGATAGGGGGAAAGTCGGTGAAATCATCATAGAGACTTACCTCCTATTGTTTGCAATTCCTGAGCGTTATTAAGGACAGTGCCGGGTGAACCAGAAGAAACTGGTCGCTGGTGGGAAGGAGTCTCTCCAGGAAACTCCAAGTTGGCTCAGCCTCAACAATGAAATTCTGAGTCACAGGCACATGATAGAGGGCGCCCCTCCCTCTGTGTGCCAGGCCTCAGGGAAATTCACAGGCTAAACCTCCCACTTGCTCTCTCAAACCAGCTTCCTCTGCCTTGTCTGAACTCTTTAGTGTAGATTTGACTCTTTCCCATCTCTTTGACCACTTTGAAACTGATGCTTTGCTTACTGAGATGCTCTTTGCAGTTGCTCTTTTGCTCTGTGTCCTGCAGTCTGGACCTGAGAATCAAGACCTTCACTTTCCTAGGAAGGGACTGTAGGTATATCTTGTGCAGAGACATAGTCTCAGAGAGTTTTTGTGTTTTCTTAAATTTTTAATTTTTTTAACTGAATGAAAGATTCTTTAAATCTATAGTGCTTCACTGTTTTCATAAATTTCACACATATGATTTCATATAATCCTATAATAACCCTTTTTTTCCACCTTCCTCTATACTACCCCTCCCCCTTCCCTCTCCCTACTGATAACCACTAGTTCATTTTCTGTACCTGTGTCTGCTCCTTTTTTGTTTTTTTCACTAGTTTGTTATATTTTTTAAAGTTCCCATATAAGGGAGATCTTACACAATTTGTCTTTCTCTGTATGACTTATTTTACTTAGTGTAATACCCTCCAGGTCCATCCATGTTGCTGCAAATGGCAAAATTTCATTCTTTTTTATGGCTAATATCCCATTGTATATGTACCATATCTTCTTTATCCATTCATCTGTTGATGGACACTTAGGTTGCTTCCATGTCTTGGCTACTGTAAATCATGCTGCTTATGCAGATTGGGGTGCATGTATCTTTATGAATTAGTGGTTTTTAAATTTTTTAATATTTGATTTAGATTTGAGTCTATATTAATTAAGGATGTTGGTCCCTAGTTACTTTTTCAAAAAGAGTGTTCTATCATTGTCAATTTTGCTGGCTTTCTAAAGTGGATTGTACTTTTCATCTTTTTCTATGGCTTGGAATAATTGTAGAAGTATTTGAATTATGCAGTAGTATGTTGGTATTTGCACACAACAAGCTTTAGGAGCTGGCTGGGTGGGGTTGGGTATGCCCTAGTTTGTAGGGAGTGAATGCCAATTTCCGTATGTAAATACTTCTACCATAGCTGCACCTCAAAGTGGGAAGAGATCCACTGGGGCTAAGAAGCTCTAGTGCACCACAGGGATTATCAACTCTTAATGATGAGTTGTGGAAAAAGCCACTTTCCTTATTGGGATATATATTAGGATATTAGAATATTGTGCCAAAGATTTGCTAGTTGTTCACTACGAACTTTTCCCTTCTCTCCCTGGCACACAGATAATTGTGTAGCCTCCTTTGCCCATTCCCTTAAGTGGGCCTAAGACCAGTTTCTGATCCAGGAAATGTGGACAGAATTAATGTAAGTCACCCCTAAGACTGGCCAATAACAAGCACCATTCTCTTCTTCCAATGCCTTCCTGACAAGTGCAAAGAGAGGGTCAGCAGAGGACTCCGAACCTCTAGAGACTGGCGAGTCCACATGGTAGAAGGCCATGTGTCCCTGAAACACTGCTTTGGGGGGTCAGCCACACCTGTTCAGACTTGATATAATGAGAAATAAGCTTCCATGTATTAACTCACTGGGATTTCTGGACTTTTCTCTTACAGTAGTTAGCTTATACTGATTAATACAAATGTAACAACCATTAATTTATTTCAAGTATCTTTCCAGGAAATTGATCTGTTTATGTTCCTACTTCTTCATGGCTGGATTTTAGTGATTTATGGTTTGCTGGAGAGTCATCCATGTTCTCTAGATTTATAAACTTGTTGCCAAAAAACTAAATATTTGCTTTAAATTCTGTTTTCATCTGATTGTGTTTACGTCTCCTTTCTTGTCCCATTTCAATTATATTATTATACTCTTGTCTTAATTTTTCTCCTAAGGATTTTATCTATTTTCATTTCATTCTTCATCTATTTCATTCTTTTCAAAGAAGCTGCCTTCTTGAAAGGCAGGATTCTTGAAAGGATTTCTTGTGTGATTAATGCTTAATGCTATTTTTTTTTTATTAATTTCACCTTTTGACTTTACTAAGCTTCTCCTACTGCCTTCTCTCTTTTATATGTTGTTCTCCCTCTAATATCTCAAAAAGATTACTAAGTATTATTATTGCTACCTTCTCCTGAGGACATTTAATGCTGTACATTTTCTTCTCGGTAAATTTTTAACTTTATCTCTCATAGGTTTTGTCATGGATTTTCACTTTTTATTGCTTTTAGTTAGTTTATAATTTCAGTTTTTACTTGTTTGGTCTAGGTTTTATTCAGGAACATATGTCTTAGCCTCCAAAATATAGCTAAAAAAAGTAATTTTTATATTTAACTCAATTTCATGTTATTTTGTTCAGAGAACGTGACCTGTAAAATCTTTATTAAAAAAAAATTGAGACCCATGACCACATTGATTTATTCCCAATTTGGGGGATACATATGCCCCCCCACACTATTTTGTTTATCATATTATATATTGCTGCTGGATTTGTCCATGTCTGAAAAAGCTATGGTAAAAAAATCTCACGAGAATAAACTTTTAAATTAAGTTCTTGAATTTCTAATAATTTTATGTTTTTGGTGCACTTGAATTTATTTCTGGCAAATTTTCTTCTTAAAAAAAAGTTTCAGGGGCTTCCCTGGTGGCGCAGTGGTTGAGAATCCGCCTGCCGATGCAGGAGACACGGGTTCGTGCCCTGGTCCGGGAAGATCCCACATGCCGCGGAGCAACTAAGCCCGTGAGCCATGGCCGCCAGGCCTGCGCGTCCGGAGCCTGTGCTCCGCAATGGGAGAGGCCACAACAGTGAGAGGCCCGCATACCGCAAAAAAAAAAAAAAAAAAAAAAAAGTTTCGCCTTCTATCATAATCTCATGTCTCTTTGCCCTCCTTGAAGTGTTAAACTTTGGAGAAACCAGCAGCCAGATTTGCTTTCTTTTTGTTTGCTTTTGCACATCATTGTATTTCTTATCATAATATTTTTCAGTTCTTCTATATCCCTTAGATTTAAGAGTTTTTGTCTTAAACAATATAAAGCTAGCTTTTGTTTCTTTACTGTATCTTGACTATATCTATCTTTCAAAAGGGCAATTCAGACCACGGAGATATTTGGCTTATTCTCACTTTATTACTTTAATTTTAGTCTTTATGTCACTTAGATTTTCCTCCTTTTCTTCTTATTTTATTGTTAAAAGTTATCATTCCTTTTCTTCTTATTTTATTGTTAAAAGATATCATTCATTTCAATTTTCCCATAGTTTTAGAAGTTATATTGTTCTTTTCAATTTTACTAGTAGTTACTTTCTCATCCCTAAAATTCAAAAATACTCTCTAGTGTTAAATAAATAACAAGTCATGATAATCTTGATTTGAAAAAAGATGTCAGTGTGCAAATTGAACAGCTCAATATCAGGGTATTTTCCTCTACTATTTCTTTTATTATTGCTTCTCCATTTCTGTTCCTTCTATTCTATTTGAACATTTTACTATTTGCATGATTGACTACTTGGATCTATTCTCATCTATATTTGCTCAGTGACTATCCCGATTTTAGTTCACTCACTGAAATTTTTAATAGGAAATCAAGAAGTTTATTCTGTAGTAAGGATCTCCTTAAATGTACATATTATTGTTGTTATGAATTTTGTGAAAATTATCATCTGTCTCATCCACAATTCTGTTTCATTAGAGGCTTCCTAGTCTAGGTATTCTCTTTGCCATTTCTTCTTTTGGATTTTAGATCCCCTTATATGTGTCATTGCTTATGCTTATCTGCTCGTGGTATGCTATATCTGGGGGCTCACACCAAGCCAAGGGAGTCTATTAAACAGTGACAAACAGACACGTGGAGAAGGACACAGCTCTCTGTGCTCTGGTGAACTGTTGGTGTACCTGCTAGTAAACCGGCAGCCTATAGTTGAGTCACCAGGGGAAAACTCTCTGCCCCAGTATTTCCAGGGCTAAAGGGTTATAGCTCCCAAATTCAGGGACCGGGATAGCTCTGCAGAGGTCTGGGAGATCTAGCATTTCTTTCTAGGAACACATACTTGGGACTCCATGGATCTCTCTTGAGTATAGAGGGTTCTGCCGATTCTTAACCCTATCTTCGGTTCTCAGGCTCCCATCTGGTACAGAAAGGAACAAAGCCCTGTGCCCCAGTAGAGATTATGGTCCAGCACATAATCCCACTTTTGGTGCTGCTCTCCCACCAGAGAGGAGGATCAGAATTGGAAGATGAGAGCAGAAACAACAGAATACTTCCTAATATAATTATTCTTTTATCTTTTAATAGTGGAGCTTAGCTCATGTGTACTCATTGTTTCCTTTATTTTCTTTTGTTACTTCAACAATTATTTCTTTTCTTTAAAGAAGAAGTGTTATTTTATTTTATTTTATTTATTTTTAAATTTCTCCCCTGGGACACATACAACATCTCTTTGATGGGTTTAGGCATTTATAAAAGGCAAGAAGAAACACTGACATCTTCTTTTTCTGTGACCTGCCCTAGAAAAATCCCCAAAGCAATGAATTAATAAGGAATTAGTAAGCTATATGAGATAGAGGAAGAAGAAAATATCAGGAGGACAAACATGCTATTTTTAACATGACATCCTACTGTAGATGAGAAGTGTTATTTTAAACTACATCTATAGTTGCATTTGAGTTTAATGGATATATATTTAATCCTACATTTTTTCTAATTATCAAGGCATCCAATTTTGTTTAGAAAGAATTTGTCTGATAATTAGAGGATATGGTCTCTGGAATCCAATTCCTTGTGCCTGTGTTTGGTGTCCATTACTTACTAGCTGTGTGACTTGATTAGTTTCCACATTTATAAAATGAGGACATAAACCTCACTGGGCTGGTCCATGAATGAAATAATACAAGCAATATTTATAATATTATCATTATAAATAATTCTGTAGAATTATATATAATATATAATATAGAAAGTATAATTATAATAAATTATTTTTAAACTTTTATTTTACTTTTAAGGATCCTTTTCATTGACTTTATGTTGTTGTCTTTTGGTAGACTTTATTTATTTTCTTAATTTTGTTTGCCAGCTCTTTACTGAGAAGAAGTCCCTTCAGGCCTGGGATTTGCTGTCAGAGTAGACAAATGTTCTAAACCAGTTCTCTGCTTCCATCAATGTCTGTTCTAATGAGGAATAGAACTCCATCCATTCCCACACCAGCCCACCTCCTGACATTAAGGATGGTTTTTGCCACCTGCTCAGTGCGATGCTCAGCAGGCATTCACATGTTGGAATGTGCAGCTCTGAAGTAGGTAGGCATTTTCTCGTGCTCAGGTTGTCTGGTCCTGTGACTAGGCTAGAGATTTGGATGCAGTTTACAGAGCTCCTTTAAACGATATAGAACATGAAATACTTCACCCCCAGCACCTGCTATGCCCCATGTGCTTCCTCTTTACACCCCTCCTTTTTGTTAGCTGACTCAATTATCCTGATACCAATCAGGGTTCTTGGACTTCCCCAATCAATAGAAATTGGTAAGAGTCCAGTCAAGAAATTCAGGCCAGACCTTATTGGGGCTCCTGAGGCCACAGGAGGGAGTAAAAATGCTGCTCCCCGATACGGGAGATGAGCTTGTTCCTTATACGGGGTGAGGGTAGGGGTGTGTCCTGGGTGGAAGGGGTGGCTTAGGTGATTTGCCCACCCCTTTGGTGGTGTTGAGTGCAGAGGGCATGCGCAGTACCCCTGCTTTTGCTCCTGACACCCTGTTTTTGCTCCCAGCTCCTCAGAAGTGGCAGTTGGAGGGGTTTTTTTTGGTCATTTTGTATCTTGTTGTCCAGAATTTGCCCCCAACGGTGCATGTACACAGTTATTTTGAGTCCCTTACAGTTTCTTTGTATTCTATTCCTCGAGGAGATGACTGTCCAGGTACAAGCGCTGCAGCAAAGGGTCCCAGGTCCCAGCCTGTCTCAATCCCAGGATATAAACTTTCTGTAACTGTGCACTCTACTCAACCTCTTGCCATGATGTCCAGCAATGTTAGTCTCTAAATGGAGATAATAAGAAAAAGTTGTTGGGAGAAGGGCTGAATGGGATGAGAGAGCAGAGAATGACAATGATTTTGCCTGACACACAGTTCCTAAGCATTTGTTGCATGGGCTGTTGTCTCTCTGAGTTGTACACCCTCCCACCCTCTAGGTTAGGGCAAAGTTTTGTTACCTTCTTTGGGGCCCTCTGTTCAGTTCTGATTCAGAGGGTGGAGTATATGTTGTGTAATCTAAGAATATGTATTTCATTCCATTCTCATGGGTGATGCATTCAGTGGAAATTCTCCCCCCACTTTGGGCTATAAGGTCTTTTCTTATTTTTTATGTACAGCGCTGTCATCATTTTGTCTTTTTGTTTAAACTCATGAATATTTTAATTTAATGAGAAATTCAGAAAAGTTGTATTAGACATAGTGTCTACTATAATCTTAACTTCTAAATCTTAACCTTTTATAGTTTGTTTGTTTTAATGAACAGCTATGGAATTGGGAAAGGACACTGACCTTTTAAACACATTTTGTACTGAATCTGGGTTTGTGGCTATCACTATTTTTCTACCTTCTTCTTTTAAAGAAAGGTATGAAGGAAATAGAATTCCCTGAATATTGTGTACCTCATATATGACAGAAATGGCACAAGACCTTTTTACATACAATGTTGCATCTAATCTCATTTAAAACCCTGTGAGTAGGTGTTTTTCCATTTAAATGAGGAAACCAAGTTTTAGAAAACATAAACCCTTTTTCATAGACGCATATGTTGAAAATGGAATTCAGATCAAAGTCTTTTGACCTCAAGTGGTATAGCCAGGAAATTCAAGACCCAGTTATTTGGACAACCTTGAGTTATTTTATCGCTTTCACGTTGATCATATATGGGTGCCATCTTGTCCTTTATGTAGTGTGGCTTATGAGTATCCTGGGTCTTTGAACTGGGATTATACAAATGGAATGGGCTGGATAAGGCCATGAATTATGTCTGCTGTGCTTCTCAGCCAGTGGCTTATATGAGCATCACTCAGATGAGCTCCATGGAATCTGGATACCTTCTATAGTGCCTCCTTCATTTGGACACAGTGAGGCTGTTGGCCAAGTTATCTTTCTCAGTGCTGATATATTTTGCCCAATCCAGATTTTGGAACATAGTTGGCTTGGTTGGTTGGAGATGTCCTTCCAACATTCCTGCATCTAGAAGGGCTCTGCTTCTTCCCTTTGTAGCATGTCCAGTTCCTGCTTTCACATGGACCCTCATTCCCACTCAAACACAGTTGCTTTACCTTCTGAGCCTCAAATCATGAGTCCTTCTACATTCTGTTTTTCTTCTCTTTCAGCAAGTTCTCTCTTAAGGTTTAATACCACTTTTCTTCTATTAGGGTTCTTTAAGTCCCAGTCACTTTCCTGTCTTGGTAACCACTTTTCAGTGGTTACCTCTACCTCCTTTTCCAGCCGTATTTTAACAAACATGTAAATCGAACCACATCTTAGCTATATGGCTTTTTTTTTTTGCCATTTTTAGGAAGAAAATTTTTTTTAAATACCAAAATCTATTAATCTAAAGCTTCCTGTAATGTCTATATCTAATGACCTAGGTATTTGTACTACTTTTGTGTCAGCATAATTCTCAAGAGGAAAGCATCTCTTATATCAGCTTTTTTAAACAAATTTTTGGTTTTATTTTAATGAGGATTTCAGCCAGCTTTTCTTCTACTCTTGTCCAAGTGAAGGTTATGTCTATAGAATGATATGGTAGAGACCCTCCTTTCTTATTTGTTCCTAGTAAAGTCCTCTTCTTTTCTGAGGGTAAAGCTGCAATACAGATCTCCAAGATTCACATTGCATAATTAGAACATGGTAGATCAAAAGCATATAAGTCACCCAATTTTGGGGTCAGTTCTGCCTTGGCCCAGGATAAGGGTCAATACTTAATATCAAAGACCAAAATCTCCTAATGGTTTACAAAACTGGCTGAGAAGCACAACAGAGGGTATCAGACCATTCAACCCATTAATGCATGGGTTGGTAAACTTCTCTGTAAAGGGTCAGGTAGTAAATATTTTAGGCTTATGGACCATATGATTTCTATTGCAACCACTCAGTTTTTCCACTATCATATGAAATTCTATATGTAAATGAATAGACTTAACTGTGTTCCGATGAAAGTTTTTTTTTTTTTAATACAAAATCATATTTGACCTGTGAGCCATGGTTTGCCAACCCCTGTACTAATGCTTGGACAACTGGAACATAGAAGCTGTTCTGAAGTGAACTTTCAAAAGAACTAAAGAAAGCAATCAAAGTCAAGATGTATATGCTTGTCACTAAAGCCCAAGGCTCAAAGCATGCATCCTGGCTCCATCAAATGCCTCTTAGCATATTTAGTTGTAATTGCTTTTAATTTTGTTCTGTTTTGTCTGCAAATTCCATTCCCTGTCTTCTTTCTCTCAAAATTCATTGTTCATTGCACCAGATTTGGGGGCGTGATGGGAGGCACCAGTAATAACACCCTTTTTGCCTATCCAAGTTCTGAACAAACTGAGAAATAAAACAAGGAAGTTGACATGTAGAGACCGATATTTTACTTTTATAATTATGAAAAGCCAGATTGGAGGCTGTGGCTTGTAACTGCAGGTAAGTGAGTTTCCTAGTATGGAGTTCTAGACTTAGACATTCTTATCAGCCTAGAACTCCTGCTCCCTGCAGGTAGCTTGCATTCAAGAAAATGGAAGAGGGAAGGGCTCTGCTTACTTTTTCTGTTCACATCTACCATCCAGGTAAGTAATTCCACCTGGCCTGGTCAGGTGTAAGAGAGGGAGCCAAGAAAGTCTAGAATTGCTGTGCTAATTTCCTCCAAAGTGGGAAGAAGTATCCCCCACTTATAACGTCAATTCAAGCCATGAGTTCAAAAAGACTCTTTTGGGATAAACAACAAGGTCCTACTGTAAAGCACAGGGAATTATATTCAATATCCTGGGATAAACCATAATGGATAAGAATATTAAAAAGAACGTGTCTATGTATATAACTGAGTCACTTTGCCATACAGCAGAAATTAACACAACATTGTAAATCAACTGTACTTCAATTAAAAAAAATTTTTTTAAAGGAAAAAAGGACTTCTGTGTTGAGATGAATAAGGCAACTGATGATACAATAACAGATGGAGAAAGCCAGCAGGATTTTTAGGCTGAATGACATCCACAGAACGATTTTAAGTTGTCATGTTTTAAGTAGTGGTCCTATTCTGTTGCTCCCCTAAGTATGTGGGAAAGTCAAGAACATTCTCAAAATAATTTGTTTGATGAAGTTCCCGGTTTCTTATCATTATAATAATTTCTTCTGCAATAACCCAAGAGCCTTGAGGGCAACTCTTATTGGTCTGCATCAACCCTTTCTCTTTCCCTCTACCGGCACCTAACACAGTGATGGTCAACTAGAAGTCCTTAATAAATATTGCTTAAATAAATGAATAAATACAACCTCCTGAGGTCTTTAGTTCCTACCCTCATCATCTTGTTTTTCTTTTAATTATCTCCTGAATTTGGATGCAAATGAGGCCCAATCTTTGTATTTTTTTTTGAAGATGTTGGGGGTAGGAGTTTTTTATTAATTAATTTATTTATTTTTGCAGTGTTGGGTCTTCGTTTCTGTGCGAGGGCTTTCTCTAGTTTGGGCAAGTGGGGGCCACTCTTCATCGCGGTGCGCGGCCCTCTCGCTATCGCGGCCTCTCTTGCGGGGGCACAGGCTCCAGACGTGCAGGCTCAGTAGTTGTGGCTCACGGGCCCAGTTGCTCCGTGGCATGTGGGCTCCTCCCAGACCAGGGCTCGAACCCGTGTCCCCTGCATTGGCAGGCAGATTCTCAACCACTGCGCCACCAGGGAAGCCCCCATCATCTTATTTGAAGTTAGTAATAAGTTTCCCATTCACAGTATCTGCCAGTCTCTTTAAAGACCCTGCCTTTCAGCACATAGAAATTCAGAGTCATCTTACTATCCTGCTTTTCTGATTGTTCTTGAGAGAAAAAGATGGAAAAGTAACACCCGTACCCAGTGCATAGAATATAGCAGGAGTTGATGATATACCTGAAGTCTGATGATAATTTTTGTATTAAAGAGGCATCTACTAATTTGTTGCTACTTCATATTTGGAAATTGATGTTGTCTCTGAGGCCTTCAATGAGGTCAGGAAAATATAGAGGCTCCTTTAAAAAGGGAAACTGAAATTTAAAAATCTTTCATATTTTCCTTGGTCTGTTGCTTAAGAAGGTTACTGTAGGAAATGTAAATAGACCACAGGAAGCTTTAGAAACTCAGCTCCTTCATTGGAAAAATAGAAATTCTGTTTTTTACGGAAATAAAGTAATTCTATGAAAATACAAAATGCAGTTGGTTATCATTTAAAAAAGGGTTAGTCTTTTGGATTATGGTTTCTTTGATATAGTACAACTTTGGCACAGGGCTTTCCAAGTATATTTCTGAAAGCAAAATAAATGGAAAACTGTTTTCTCTCTTCATTAATGTCTTGGTCTGTTCTATTTGTGGAATGCCAAGAGAAGGAGCACACAGAGTTTCTCTGGATCCCTTTCAGAGAGAGAAGAATGAATGGGGTAAGGGAGTTGACCCTGAAAGAAAAGAATCACTCAATTTGAAGAAATAATGCTTCCCCAGACTTAGAGCCCACGTAGATCCTCCAATTGTGAGAAATAACGCTTTTCCTATATCTTCAAATCCCATTCGCCTTGAATGAAAAGAATCCAAAGAACGTGGAGAGTGGAGAAGATTTTTGTTTGTTTACTGACTATAAAGTCCTCATGACCCTACCTTATAAATTTTTCTTTTTGGATGATTCTTTTCGTTTCCTTCCCAAAGACACATTTCTTTTCCTCTCTTCTCCATTTGCCTTGAACTTTTATATCCTCTCTTGGTGAAATCCAACTTAACTCCTTTTCTTTCTTTGAATAAACTTCAGTGTGAAAATGGTAATATCTTGAAGAAGGTATTTTTTAATAGGTACTCATTTTTTAATCAATATTTTTTGATCAATGACTACATGCCAGGGCCTGGGGAAACAGTGGAGAATAAGTCAAAAATCCCCTCTGTCCATATGGGGCTTAACTGGCTTTCTGGAGCCTCTAAAGCAGAGGTCAGCAAACTACAGCTCACAGGGCAAATCTAGCCCATTGCCTGATTCTGGAAATAAGGTTTTATTGGGACAGAGTCATGTTCATTCCATTACATAATGTCTATGGCTGCTACCGTGGCAGAGCTGAGTAGTTGCAACTCAACCATTAGGTTGGCAAAGCCTAAAATATTTACCCCTTGGTCCTTTATCGAAAATGTTTGTCAACTGCTGCTCAGGAAGGAAAGCTATTTCCTGTAATACTAGGGCTAAAGAAAGGCAGCCACTGAAGGATTTCTGTGGAAGGACATGTCAAAGCTCACTAGTCGACCCCACTATTCATTTTGTACTTCTTTCTTTGAAGAATAGATCTAATTTTCAGTTGTGCAGGTATCACCTGGAATATAGACTGCTTTTCCTAGTCTCTTTTGCAGATGGAGATGGCATTGTGATTAAGTTCTGGCCAATGGGATGTAAACAAAAGTGTTATGCGAGCTTTCTGGAAGTGTCCATAAAAGACGGAATGGATTCTTCTTTAGCCCTTTCTTCTTCCTGCCAGTTGCCATGCAGCCATCTGGGACCATGGAGCCTAGGAACAGTGAAATGGCAAGAGAAAGAACTGAGTATGGAGCCAATCATGCTAATTTTGGACTACCTTCCTCTGAATTTCATTAATGTGAAGGAGAAATAGACTTGTATTTTGGTTAAGCCACTGCTATCTTGGCTTTTCTGTCAAGTGTAACTAAACTCTAGAAGAATTTTTATCTAATATCCATTTTTCACTCCCCCCTCTGTAGTATAAACCTTTGATAATTGTTTTTAACTTTTTATCGAAGTGTAGTAACATCTAGAGAAGTATATATGGCATGAATATACAGTTCAGTGAATTTTTACAAACTGAACACAGAAGCATAACCAGCAGCCAAATAATAAAGAGAATAATACCAGTACTGCAACCAAAATGCCCCCCCCCACTTCCCTTCCAATAGCTATGCCCTCTCAGGAATAACCACTCTCCTGACTTCTAATTGCACTGATTACTTTTTCCTGTCTTTCTTTATTATACAAATAGGTTCACACAATAAGTACTCTTTTCTGTCTGGCTTCTTTTGCTCAACATTATGTTTGTGAATTTTATCCACATGGTAGAATGTAAGCGTGGTAATTCATTCTCACTGCTATATAGTATTTCATTGTGAATATACCACAGCTTGTTTATCCATTCTACATTGGATGGACATTTGAGTAGCTTCTCATTTCTGACTACTACAAACAGTTCTACTATAAACATTTTAGGACATGTGTTTTGGTGAACACATACACAGGTCTTTTGGTGAAAGCATGTCCCCACTTTTCTAAAGTTTGCGTTATACCACTAGGCTTTTGTGAAAGATCTCCACTGGCACCTGTTTTTGCCAACTGAAGGAAATCCAAAGAGGATTTTTGCTTTTACAAAAAAAAAGCAGAAAGAGAAAACTATATTTAATATCCTGTAATAATCTATAATGGAAAAGAATCTGAAAAAGAATATATGTGTGTGTGTGTGTGTGTGTGTGTGTGTATAACTGAATCACTTTGTTGTACACCTGAAACTAAAAAAACATTGCAAATCCACTATACTTCAATAAAAAAGTGAAAATAGTGTTCAGCATTTGTTTTGCAGTGAAATGTTATAGAGGCAACATGCACCCTGAGCAGTGAGAACAGCACTTTCCCTGGGAAACACACTTAACATCTCAGCATTGTGTTTGAACCGTGTCTGTGAGTATCTGTGGTTTATCTTGATTTATTTTGTGCATCCATTAGCAAGATGTGTCCTAAGGTAATTGCTTCTTCTCTTTATGCCATCTCAGCTTATGAACGTTTTCATAGGAATGCTCTACTTTCGTATAGCGGGGGGAACCTGTACCCATTTCTGTTTGTTATATTACCTAGGAATGGAATCGCTGGATCAAAAGGTATGCATAGGTTCAGCTATGATAAATACCGTTAACAGTTTTCCAAAGTGACTGAACCATGTTACATTTCCACCAACCATGTGTGAAAGTTTTTATTGCTCTAAGTGCTTGCTAACACTTGAGATTTTTCTTATTTTTCATTTCAGCAATTTTGGTATGTATGTAGTAGTGCTGCATTGAGTTCTTATTTTCATCTTTCTCGTGACTTACAGTATCAGTTATCTATTGCCTCAATAATGCTGCATAATAAGCAACCACAAAATGTCAGTGGCGTTCCACAATAAGCATGTGCCAAGCCCAAGAATGGAGTCAGCTAGGGGCTGGTTTGGCAGCTCTGCTGTTCTTGGCTGGCATTGTTCACATCCCTGGTGATGTCAGTCGACTGATTGGCCGAAGCTGGAGTGATTGGGGTTACTGAGCTCTGCTCATCTCTCATTCTCCAGCAGGCTAGCCCCAGTATCCTCATGGAAAAGGAACAGGTGCAAAAGCAAACAAGTCCAGTTGTGCACGTGCTTTTCTGACCTTTGTTTGCATGACATTTGCTAACATCCCACTGGTCCAAGTGAATCACACAGCCCAGCTTAGATTCAGCATCAGTCAGTACTACAAAGTAACACGCTAGACGGCGTGGAGGCAGGGATGGAAGAAGTGATACATTTTTGTGATCTATCACACCGATGCAGTTCAGTACCCTTCAGATGGTTACTGGCCATTTAGGTATCTTCTTTTATGATGTAGCTGCTTAAGTCATTCCCATTTTTCTCTTGGGTTGCCAGTCTTCTTCTCATTGATTTATGGATCTTTATATTTATAGATGAGTCTTTTATTGGATGTATAATGTGAGCAGCTTCTTCCCCTCTATGAGCTGTCTATTTCTCTCTCAATGATGTCTTCTGAAAAAAAAATAGAACTTCTTCATTTTAATTTGGTCAATTTATCGATTTTTTTTTTATGTTTAATGCTTTTTGTGTTTATTTTAAAAGTCTTGCCTACTCCAAAGTCATAAAGAGGTTTACTTATGTTTTTCTATAATATCTTTTTTATTTTATCTCTCATATGTAAAGCATAACTTGTTTGGAATTTATATTTGTGAATAGATCGAGATAGGAGTAAAAACATGTTATTCCTTTATGGTTATCTAATTAACCAGGTAGAAATTATTGAAGAGTTCATCCTTTTCTTAGCTGTGTTGCAGTCCCACCTTTGTCATAAGTCAGATGCCCATGTATGTGTCAGTCTGTTTCTGCAATCTCTTTGATATAATTTTGAAATACCATAGCCTAGTTTGGACCGTGCTTTGGGAGTTAATATCCAGTCCTGTTTCTGTGCCTAGAGAGAAGTGGTAAATATCCAGTTGGATGAGCCTGTCGACTCTCACATGAAGTGACTTTTTAGTGCAGAATTTAGGGTTGAACAGTGCAAAAGTGTGTTTCATACACTTATTGACTGACTAGGGATAAGAATAAACATGTCATGAGGAAAGCTTTTTTTTCTGGCTCCGTACATTGAGCAAACTATTTCTGAAGTGTTTGTAGCTCACAATTTTTCTTTCAGTCTAATCCATAAAGCTTCAGGTATGGGCTTCCCGGGTGGCGCAGTGGTTGAGAGTCCGCCTGCCGATGCAGGGGACACAGGTTCGTGCCCCGGTCCGGGAAGATCCCACCGGCCGCGGAGCAGCTGGGCCCATGAGCCATGGCCGCCGCGCCTGCGCGTCCGGAGCCTGTGCTCCGCAACGGGAGAGGCCACAACAGCGAGAGACCCGCGTACCACAAAAAAAACCTTCAGGTGTGACATCTATTCCTAGGGCAACAGCTTATGTCTATTATGGCTTTGATGGTTTTCACACTAGGATTTTGGTAGGCACGAGCGATGAAAACAAGAACTGTCTTATTTGTAGAATAGTAAGAAACATGGGCTCTAAATTTCTTGATGGAGAATCAGGGATAGAGAATGACACTCCAAATTTATAGAGGCTAGAGGAGCGATTTTACACCGTCTGGTCATTGCATCCCCATGCTTGATTTCCCAGAGTTTGACATGTACAACCTCTTTAATTCATAATGTAAAATCATTCTTATTGCTACTGTTTATCAACGGAGTCCAAAGCACCTTTTCTCGTCTACATCACGAGTAGTCTTTATTGATAGTTCATTTGACAATCATTTACTACACAAAAGGACCTCTTCTCTTGTGTCATGATGCATGAAAAGCCCTTGATATGGTGCTTAGTCACAACAAATACTTGATTAAATGTCATGTCCCCTGACTGTAAGAGCCTCATTAGCCCCTTCCTCCCATGAAATCCTACTTACTCTTTGTATCAGTTTTCTATTGCTGTTGTGACTACCACAAATTTAGGGGCTTAACACCATAAAATTTATTTTCTTGTAGTTCTGGAGGTCAGAAGTCCAAGATAGGTCCTGCTGGGCTAAAATTAAGGTGTCAGCTAAAATCAGAGCTGCATTCCTTTCTGAAGGGGAGAATCTGTTTCCTTACCTTTTCCAGCTGCCAGAGGCTTCCCACATTCCTTGCTCTGTAGTCCCCTTCCATCATTAAATTCAGCCATATGAGTCTTTCTTATATCACATCACTCTGACACTGACTCTTCTTCTGCTTCCTGCTTCCACATTTGAGGATCCTTGTGATTCCATTGGGTTTACTCTGATAATCAAGGATAATCTCCCCATTTCGGGTCAGCTGATTAGCAATCTGAATTGCATCTTCAGTCTTAATTCTCCTTGTCCAGATAACACATTCTATTCACAGATTCTGGGGATTAGGGTGTAGGTATCTTTGGAAGGCATTATTCTACCTACCACACCCTTAAAGGTCACACGTATCACTTCTTCTGTAAAGCATAGGATGACTCCCCAAAATAAAGTGAATCATGTTTTTTCAGTATTTCTTCCACACATAGTGTTTACCTCTTATTACAGCTTTTAGCAATTTGTGCTGTGATTATTTGTGTAATAGTCTGACATCTTCACCCCAGGGAAGCAAGGGCGTGGTATCTGGCAAAGAGCAAGCTCTGAATGAAAAAACTGGTGAATTAACAAATGTGGAGGAGGTAGGTGGAATCTTGGTAGGGTTCTATTAGCAGGACAAAGGGTTTATGATAGGGATGTGGATTTCAGGGCCATTTGTGATAGGATAGGGGTAGATGAATGAAAGTCAGAGAAATCCACGCATTTAGAGACAAGGCTGAGCAGTCGTTCTCAATGAAATGGGTGCAATCAACTAACAACAGGCAATGACCAGAAGCTGTGTCATTTTATCTCCCACTATACTGCAATTTAGGGATAACTTGTTTATGAACTCTTATGTCATTAGGAAGGGAGCCTAAAATGAAAGGAAGGCTGTATGTAGTAACATGTCATAAAGAGATGCCATAATGACACAAAATCGGAAAAACCAGTAAGTGTTCTCTGTTTTTTTTTTAGATATAGAAAACTGACACAAACAAATAATAATAACAATAAGAAAAGAACCATCCTTGTTTCTCCATCACTCTCCTGCGAGAGTGGTGCTTTGATTTAAATGATCAGGAGAGTTCTATTTCTTTCTTAGTCTGAGCTATCCCTTGGGTGGAGAAGGTCAAGGTTGTGTTGTATGAGTGTGACGCATATTTCCTTCAGGCAACAATCGACTTCCTTTTTCCGATTCTGTGCTCCCCACACACCCGCTGATAAATAGTCTAGCCTCCCTAGAGGAGCCACTCACCAGGAAGGGTGTGCCTGGTTCACATCTGACCAGTCCTGTTCCCAGCTCCGGTGATGGTTGGCCGCTGCAAATTAATAAACTGTGCCTTAGTTTATAACTGTTTTTGTGTGTGTTATTAGAATGAATCAATTTTCCAGGGTCTAGTCGGGAGTCTAATAACTATAATGGATCTCAAAACATGTGGAAGACCGGCCCTTGATCACAGCCGGCCCAGGGGAGTGTAAACTTCTCCGAAGCCTGTCTGAGCACTCTGGCTGTGAGTGCTACTGTGATGGTTCATTTTGACTCGTGCACCTCCGCAGCCTACGTGTTGCTGTGCTTCTGCGCAGTGGGGAATAGGGTAGTCATTGGAGCTTCTTAAATAACTAGGGGAATAAGATGGTGAAAAAGGAGCTTTAGAGAGATTGATCTGACATTGCCGTGCACAATCGATTAAGGGGTAACGAAAGACGAAAGGTAATCGGTGAGGGGGCCGTAAAAATGCTGCCTGAGTAGGCGAGGGTCTGCATCGGGAAATGGGCGATGGGGGGGTTTTGTCAAGACATCGTGAAGGAAGAAACTGACCACTACCATGGATACGGGTCTGAATAGGAAGCAGCAACCCAAGATGAGTCTTTGATTTTGATTATGGACACCAGAGTGAGTCTAATCTGAGAGAACCTGTACTTAAGAGATACTTAACACAACTTCTGGTGGTCCCTGAATTAAAGGTGTGAAATAATTTCAGTATAACTTTCTTTCTTGAAAAAAAAAAAAGTCAGGTGACTTCTTTTCAAAAAATTTGTTAGTATCAACTTATATAAAAGATTAGCACCCAGACATTTTTTTTTTTTTTTTTTTTTTGCGGTACGCGGGCCTCTCACTGTCGTGGCCTCTCCCGTTGCGGAGCGCAGGCTCCAGACGCGCAGGCTCAGTAATTGTGGCTCACGGGCCCAGCCGCTCCGCGGCATGTGGGATCCTCCCGGACCGGGGCACGAACCCAAGTCCCCTGCATCGGCAGGCGGACTCTCAACCACTGCGCCACCAGGGAAGCCCCAGACATATTTTTGAACTACAAGAACAGTTTCATTGTTTCAGAACCTTAGCTCTCGTTGCTTTTCTGTTAGTTAGTAATGACTGATAAATTAGTTCAGGAAGTAAGTATAAAGCTAAAAATATTCTCTGAAATATAATGCTCAATTAGCAGAAAATGATAAAGGCTCTTTAAAAATTCAATTGCCTACCAGGAAAGACCAACTTTATGTGATAGGTAAGTACCAAGTCTCTTCCTAAATTATTCTAACTGCCTAGAATCATGCAAGAAATATTTTGCAAAGTTACCTGGAATTCTAACCAATACCTAGGAAGCATGACTTATGGGTGAAATCTGAGCAGGTTTTTAGAGCCCTTGATGGTACCAAGCTAGACAGCATCTTCAGGGGACTTGCCTTTCATTTACACTCAAGGTCAGATTAAATTTTGCGTAAACACTCTTTGGCTGGGTTCCATATTCAATACTCCTTTCAAAAGTCATATCAAAGCAAAAGTAAAGCTAAGATAAATAAATAAAATTCATAAAGAACAAAAGCCTCACTGTCTGGTCTGGTAAATTTACCTGCCTCTGTTCTCTCTCTCTTTCACACACATACACACTTTTTAAAAAATCCTTAATTGAAAAATTAAGCCTCCAGGAGCCAAAACATACACTGCAAAGCTAAAGACGTTTGGGCATTGGCATCTCCAAGAGCCTGGCACTTGTGGCTGCTGTAGCTAGTTTTCGCACTGTGAAACCGCTTTTGATTTACTGCTGTTATAAAACAGAAATAGGTGTGACGTTAGGATGATGTGCGATTTGTTCGTAACTCAAAGGACTCTGGTGGCCTCCTAAATTTATTATAACAGCTCATATTAGGAAAATGGAACTAACTTGATGGACTTATTCCTTCAGGTCCCACAGAAATTGTGGGGATTTCCCTCCCGTGTGTGGTGTTTGAGGAAATGGTGAGAATGGAGACATAGGAAGAGGGGGAGAATGTGGCCATTTGATGTCCCCGCGTTAAAATAATCAACTTAGAGTTGGAGGTGTTGAGTATTAAGCTCAGGTTTCTCCATGGACAACTACAAGCATTTCTAAAAAAATAATTTAGGTTCCCATTTTACTTGCTTATCTTTACATTTTTCACTCCAGTGTGAGGGTCTCAGTGGGGCAGGTTTCCTACGAATGCTTAACAACATCCATGCTGGCTCATGGCAGCTTGATGGGGCATCAGGGAAAGAATAGCTCAAGCGGGCCGCCCAAGACCTCGGCATGAGTGAGTAATTGTAAAGGCTCCCCACGACATGTGTTAATACTCGGAAATATAGAACTGAATGTCAACGGTTTACCTCTCCCAAAAGCACTCAGGTCTGAGCATGGAGGCTAAGGATAACACCATACCAGCCTGGACTCGAGAAAGGAAAGTATATGTTATCTGTTTTAAGTCACGTGTCAAAAATGAGTTTTTCTTGAGCTCTCTTCTTTGGGGAGAAAAGAATATAGAAGAGCTTTTGGTATCAACTGCTTTGCCTTGGCACTGAGTAGCAGCTATGAACACTGAGATGGGCTACCCATACCAGAATGGCAAGCACATCCATTATTACTCAAACACAAAGCATTTGGTGATAAAAGATTGGGCAGGAGTTCTCATTCTGCTTTTCTAATCCTCAGAAATCCTCAAAACTTCTCTAAATTTCAGGTTTCTCACTGACAAAGGGGAATATAATCTTTGTCTACCTAACAGATTTAGCATAAGGAAAAGTGAAGCTTGTCTTTGTTAGAGGTAGGGGTGTGTGTGTGTGTGTGTGTGTGTGTGTGTGTGTGTGTGTGTGTGTGTTAGGGGTGGAGAGGAGGTTTTGCCTTGTGTAAAGTAGAGTGGATTTAGTGAAGTTGGAAAGGGACACCATGCCCACTGCAGTGCTATGCCCACAGTAAAATCTAGCCCTTGCTGCAGTATTAACTATCATCGGAGGAGGCAGAAGCATTAAATCCCTTGGCAAGGCAGCTATGAATAAGCGATTGCTTATGGTCTTACCCCACAGATTCCTCTGTGAAAGTTAAACTGTAGGAAAGAGATATCTGTAGTGTTTCTACTTTTCCTCCCAAAGCCCTATCATCGGTTAGTGTGCCAAGAGAAAGGATACTGCTCTTGGGAAGCCATTATAATGATCCTGGGTAGCCTGACCTCCTTCTATACACTATGGAGGTGATGTTCCATGATGGCTGCACAAAGCCCTCTGCAACCTTGATCACCAACTCTCAAGATAAAATGGCTCACCTAGGCTTAGTTTCATGGAAATTGCACTGTATCAGGAGTCAGTATAACCCACTTCTAGTCCTGACTTTCACTAACTCTGAGCAAATCACTTAACCTCTCTGAGCGTGTTTCCGTGTTTACAAGATGTCATGCGTCAGGGCCAGGGCAGCTGGATGAGGGAGTGGACTAAGTGTTTACGTTTCTTCTCAGTTCAGACATTCCTGATAGTGATGTCCTAAGGCAAGGTCATCAGATGGAACAGCTAGAACATGCTTAGTCTAGTCGGTGGGGAATGACACAAATAGCTACCAATCATTTAACTCTTTCTATGTGTAAGGAACTTCTCTAAGCAACTTACATACATTATCTCATTTCCTCCCCACAACAATCCTATGAAATAGGTGTCACTGTTATACTTAATTGATGGATGAGGAAATCAACGTATAGAGAAAGACTGATTTTCCCAAATAACACTTCTGGGAAGTAGTAGATGCAACGTTTGAGCTTATGTTGTTTGTCTTCATGTTCTTTAGCTTCAAATTATAGTGGCTTTTTGCAACATTATTTTTAGAAGAATTTGAAAGCCTCATTAGGAAAGAATTCCATGATTGATTGTTGACGTTTGCCAAGGGCTTGGAAGTGTGGAGTACGGGCACTCATGCTGAGTGCCTCCTCAAGCACTCCTGAATTATCAAGCCCAGAGGAGTATTTACATTTTAATACAATGCCTAGATCCTTTTTTTGCGGTATGCGGGCCTCTCACTGTTGTGGCCTCTTCCGTTGTGGAGCACAGGCTCCGGACGCGCAGGCTCAGCGGCCATGGCTCACGGGCCCAGCGGCTCCGCGGCGTGTGGGATGCTCCCGAACCGGGGCACGAACCGGTGTCCCCTCTATCGGCAGGCGGACTCTCAACCACTGCGCCACCAGGGAAGCCCACAATGCCTAGATACTTTTACTAAGACCTTTAGCAGGATAGGACATACTGGGGGCAGATGCAACCATGTCTGTCATTGAAAAGACAGAGGCATGTAGCATAAGCCTCTCCCCACCTGAGATCATTAACTTCAACACTTATTCTCCTACCCCTCATCTCCTTGTTTGCTGTTTCCAGAATTTCATAAGTCTTTGGAAGAAATCCAAAGCAATTCCTCTACAGAAAAAAAAGATGGGACCTTCTGCTTTAATGCATACAAACAGTGGGATTCAGGTTGGATGTCTCAGAAGGTAGGGAGGAACGAAGTGCAGGTGTGAAAATGTCTCTGAGGCAGTCCAGCCTTGATGCCTTGCATTTCCGCATGACCTGGATTTACATATAGAGAAAGAACATATCTTGTTTACTGTTCTCAGATGGTTCGGATATTTTCTTCAATGGATAGAAAGATATACTTCTCATATTGCTGATAGAACTCAATTCATGTTAGAGATTTAGCCTAAGTTTAGTCTTGAATCAGCTGTCATTTTGGAGTAAATGTAAATGTACGTATAGAGGAGAAAAATGAGTATATTTTAAACACTTTTAAACAGACAAAATTATTAACTAGCAGGAGCTGGAATTTGATTAGTTATATAGAAGGCCAGTTTTATCAGGAAATATCTTTAAGGCTAAAAAAAGGATTAGCATGAACTGAGTGCAGGGGAACTCTATCTTGGTGGCCATCCATCTTTTTTCCCAGGGTACCTGGTCCAGACCTCTCATAGCACTAACTATATTGTGTAGTTTATGTACACGTCTGCTCTATTACACCCAGAGTCTCTCAAGGGCAAGGAATGTCTCTAATTCATCTTGAGGTTCCCCAAGAGTCCAGCACAATGCCTTGCATGTAAAAAGTATCTTTGTCAACAGCTACTGTAAAAATGCTCTGTAACCAGCCACACTAAGACACATCATCACACAAAACTTAGTATTTATACTCTAGAGCATGGTTCTGAGGTTACCTGTGGATCAGAAGACGTAGGTTATGCTCAGCTGGGAGATTCTAATCAAGCTGTTGGCTTGACTCCTTGCTGTAGGATATGCTCCAGTCTGTCCCTAGAATCCTGGTTGAAGGGACAGCAACTAATCAGAAGAAAGTATTTCCCATGGCAGGGGCAGTAGCACAAGAGAATAAACTTAACTGCACACCCACACTTCAAATATTTCATTATGTCATAGCCATTAGTATTTAATTGGCCAAAGCAAGTCACATGATCAAGCTCGCCCTTCATTGAGTGGCAAAATATACTCCACATCTAGTGGAAGAAACTTCAAAGCCACATGGCAAAAGATGTGGATGCAGGATAGAGTGAAAAACTAGAAATACGAATGCAGTCTACCATCATAGGTACTCAGTGGAAGCTTAGAGAATTAATGAGTTCGTGTTCCTACCCTGTTTTTTCATACTTTTTTGAGTTCCTAACTAATGACTACATCAAATGCTCTAGCGGTTTTCTCAGAATAGTATTAGTGGTTGGTAAATATTAAATAATTGGATGCCTAGAAAGTATTCCCATGTGATCTGAACTAGAGGGATTCACTAAGGTATAGCTGGTGCTCTGCAAATTCTCTTTCTGGCAGTGTATGGCATTTCTTTTCATGATCCAGGCCTGAGCCAAAAGAATCAAAAATGGAAAAAAAAATTATAGAAATGTCCTCTAGTGTCTGAGCTCATACACGTGGGTGGGGTCTATTGTTTTTAGTTCTTTTATTTGAAGACCGGTTTGAACCAGTCAGTTTAACTCACCTATCTCCAACCCACGCAGAACTAATAGAACTTTCTTTGTAAGACAGTGGAAGCCTATAGCATGTGCAGCTAGAACTCTAACAGCAAAGCGCCCCCCCCCCCAGGAAGTTGCTGCCCTGCTGGGACCCTAACCTTCCTTCCAGAACCACTGAATGACTTCTGCCACGTCTCTATGAGGTCGACACACCTGCTTTGAATATCAGTTTGCCTGTGCCTCTGGATTTCCAGGTGGTGATTTTTATTGCTTTCCAAAGCATGACATTTGAACTTAGCTTTTCCCTGATGTCCGATTAGCGAAAGCACCTGAACAGTGAGATTTTTAAATAAAGCAGCTATTTCTGGTGGTTACCTCAGATTTTAAGAGCCCATTAGAACTATATGGAGAGTTTGCTAAAAGGCAAGAAGAAAAGTGTTGAACATTTAAAGTTTCAACTGGTCATCTGTCTACTAAAATATTAGGTGTTGGCTGGCTTACATACTTTTTTAATGTTACAAACCACACATCTGAAGATAGAATAATAAGCTGCAGTGATTAGAGATGGAGTTTCCTTGTTTATTTTCAAAGACACTTAGGATCTTTTATGTTGGGGGAGGGGTATGGAGAAAAACAGTCCTGGATGGCAAAGGACTCTGCTGGTGGCTTCAGTGTGAGGTCATTTTACACTGTAAGTCACAGAGCACAGTCTGATCCTTATAAACTCATAACCTATTTTACCAAACCAAGTAGTAACAAACAAAACAGCCCACCAGTTGTGACTTTACCTGGTACCTCATTTTACAATACCAAGGCTGAAATGTAAAGCAAATAAAATAAAACTCTGTATCACTTGCCATGCAAATTGGTTGCCTGAGGTATCATTATCTGATTAACCCTTGCAAACCCTTGCTTGTATGTGCAAATGTGAATCAGAGGCCTCTCACTAGAGGAGTCTCTACTGCACGGAGCCCAATGCTGAGGCAACTTGGGAGACCTGTTGTGGTTATACTATGTATGAGGCAAATGGAACTTGTGGATATAAGTGGAGCAGCTCTAAGCACACAAACACCCTCTATTGTCCACTTTTATTCTCCTAAGAAAGCATGCATTTGCTTTATTTATTTGCTGTATTTCTGATCTGTCACAAAATCTTTCCTGCAGAAAATCCCAAGCATTTCTGGCGTTTCCTTAAAGCTTTATTTTCAATCAGCAGACTTCTAAGAGTTTTAGTTCTACCTCTGTGAAGCAATAATACTGATTTTTTAAAAAATGTTTTAATAATGTCTTGTCAATTGGATAGGAATGTAAACCATTGTGGTCATGTGATGCCCTAGCGTTTGTTGAGCTCAACAGTTTCATTTTGCAGATAAGAAAACTAAAATTGAGAGACACAAGGGCCTGTTCAGGTAGCAGAACACCCAGACTAAATTCCAGATCAGCTGCCTCCTGTCAAATGCCCTGTTCACCCTCCCAGGCTGTCTCCAGAGTAAAACCATAGTATAATTTGTGTTGGATTTTATTGGTCTGCAAACTGAAACTGAGAAGCATACAATGAATACAGCTGGCAATTCGATTATGAAAGTGGTCTCCCCCATTCTTCACTCAAACTATTCTCTTCAAAGAATTTCTTTTTGTCCTTTCCTTAAGGGTAGAAAGTTAAGGATGTAAGAACATCGTTGCTGCATTCCACAGCTGTACTATCCAATGTGGTAGACACCAGCCACATGTGGCTATTTAAATTTAAATAAAGTAAAATAGATGACTAATAAGGACCTACTGTACAGCACAGGGAACTCTACTCAATACTCCGTAATGAGCTATATGGGAAAAGAATCTAAAAAAGTGGATATACATATATGTATAACTGAATCACTTTGCTGTACAGCAGAAACTAATGCAACATTGTAAATCAACTATACTCTATTTTTTTTTTTTTTTTTAATTTTTGTGGTACGTGGGCCTCTCACTTTTGTGGCCTCTCCCGTTGCGGAGCACAGGCTCCGGACGCGCAGGCTCAGCGGCCATGGCTCACGGGCCCAGCCGCTCCGCGGCACGTGGGATCTTCCCGGACCGGGGCACGAACCCGTGTCCCCTGCATTGGCAGGCGGACTCTCAACCACTGCGCCACCAGGGAAGCCCTAAATCAACTATACTCTAATAAAAATTAAAAGAAAAAAAAAGAATTGGTACCCTATTCAGTACCAGGAAAAAAATACATTTAAATAAAGTAAAAATTTAAAAAATCAGTTCCTCAGTCGCACTAGCCACATTTCAAATGCCCAATAGCCCCATGTGGCTGGTGGCAACTATACTGAACAGCACAAGATATAGAACATATCCACTGTCCCAGAAAGTTCCATTGGATGGTTCTGCTCTATTGTCAGGAAATGAATTTTTCTGCTTTCTGTTCTCTGAATTAGGCCATTGTTGAGAACATTTTTCAGAGTTATTGGTGGAAAAACATTCCTCGCTGGGAAAGTCCTGTGTCTTAGTCTCTTCAGTCTGCTGTAACCAAATACTGTAGCTAGGTGGCTTATAAAATACAGAAATTCATTTCTCACAGTTCTGGAGAATGGGACGTCCAAGACCCAGGCAGATTCTGTGTCTAGTAAGAGACTTCTTTCTAGTTCACAAAAGGTCCTCTTCTCACTGTGTCCTCACAAGACAGAAGGGGTGATGGAATTCTCCAGGGTCTCTTTTATAAGGGTACTAATCTCATTCATAAGTGCTCCACCCTCACGAACTAATCACCTCCCAAAGGTCCCAGTCCTAAAATCATCACATTGGGGGTTAGGATTTTAACATATGAATTTGGGGGGACACAAACATTCAGTCTATAGCATCCTGACTTCTGTCTCTGTGTCACAACCTTAACACCACCTGCCTGTGAGGCTGGTCCTTGCGTGCAGGAGTTTGGGTTTTCAGGTTATCATGTTCATACCAATATTTCTTTCTCAAACAAACAAACAAAGACATTTCCATTCAGTTGGATTTCTAGAGGAGAAATTAGGTGCTATATTTTATTGGAAATATCTATGAAATGAAAACTCATCACTTTCATTTTTACCTTCTAGCAAAAACAATCAGTGCATTTAAACATAAAGAGCTGTCAATTTGAGTTTATAAGTGTGGGATCACGAGAAAGTAAATTGTTATGTCACTTTACTGATGAACTAAATGCTGTCGAAGTACCAAGTCCAGTGAGAGTGTGTTGTCATCAATATTGCATATCACAAATATCAAATGTCACTGGATACATTGGTATTTCTAGGTAAACAAGTTTTTAAAATTATTTGGGCTTCTAGCACTGCCTCACTGTTGTAGTGACTTATCCCTTTGACAGTGTGAAATGTGTTTGATCTTTCAGATTTTAGAAGAAAAGATAATTGTGCAGTGATCTACTAGAGTGAAAGTCTTTGTAAGGAAAAGGAAATAAAATAGTGACAAAAGTAACATGAGCACTGCCAGAACACTAGAATATTAGAACAACATAAAACTAATTAAATATAGTGATTTGGGGGAGGGAATGCTGAAAAATGTCCTATCTGGAGCGGTATGCATAGTGATTAAGAAGGCAGACTCCCAAGCCCATCCCACTGACCAGATAGACTTCAAAACCCAGTTCTACAATTTTCTAACATTGTGTGACTCTGAGGAATTTAATGAACTTCCCTGAGACAAGTCTAGAAAAGCCCTTATAAGGAGGATGCCACTGCAATTGGGCTGCATTTGTAAAATAATTCCCAAATCAGCTTTCTATCATCAGAGCCTCCTAACATTTCTGACCTCTAGTTTTTAACTCTTGCTTCATTTTTCTCTTTCTCTCTACTCTGTCCATCAGCTTATCATCTACAAGGCAGCTCCTCATTCTCGTGGGCCTGGATCATCTGTGTTATGTGTACAGTGCAGAATTGCCCTGTTGAATCCGAGACCTCCAGCACTGTTCCTGGACAGCAGCTAAGCGCTTGGTCCTTCACGATCTGCGCCTGGCAGGATCTCTGAGTGGACGTGCTCGTAAACTAGACCTGTTTCTCACAGCCTCGTCCATGCTCCTACAGGGTAGTCCTGACCTGCAGAGATCAACCCTGACCACCTAGCTCTTCCTCTTTCTTCCAAGGCCCCGAGGACTTCACCTAATTAACCTGTCCCCCTTTGCCGAGCCCAAACAAGGGTGCGATCAGCCATCAGGGTTAACTGAAGAAACAATGTTCAAGATTATCTGATCTGTTAACTCCTTAAAAAGTTCTTTATATGTATAGTGATTTGTGCTGGGCACTCTGGAGAGTGGAAGTCATTTAAAACATGGCCTTTCAAAAAAGGAACTTACAATTTATTTTGGGAGGTCAGTCATACAATTGAAAAGTGTGTTGCAATAGTAAAGATAGGTTTCTGGATTCTGTAGCTCTTGGGGGAAGGTTCCAAAAACTAGTCTATGTGAAATTTCCACTGTCTTGCTAGGAGTGAATATTTCCTTCCTGCAGCGTTAAAACTTCTTACGTGTTTACAGCTATGCAAGATTCAGGTCCAGCCCAGGAGAAGGTCTGGTTCCCAGGAGATAAGCTGAGTTTATGATTCTAAGGAAGGGAATGAATGTAGTAGCTATTCTTCCTGGCACCAGAGGAAGAACGGTGAGAAACAGAAACGTTCTCTTATTAATGTCAGTGGGGCTATACATATTGCTAAGGGCAAATGTTCTTAAATTGGTGATGTCAATGATCATTTATTAAAATTGTGGTCTTTCCTTGCTGGTAATTTGTGGGTGGCTAGTGTGATTATATTCGTTGGTAAAGAAGGTCACTGAATTATTTCTGATTTCTAACTCCTGAGACTGACCCTAGGAACTGATCGCACTGGGCTGGGAGATGTAGCTGGGAGCTACGCAAGGTGAGTGAAATGTAAGGGACCCCTGACTAAGGCAAGACAGCCTATTGGTGTGACAGACAGTGAGTCTAAAAGGAGGAAATTAACCAAGCATCGCAGTGGTGGGGCACAGTTTACCAAAGAATTGGGGCCCTGGCGTTATGCTTTACAATGAAAGGGATTTAACATAAAATGAAGGGAAAACAGAAGAAAATTGGAGAAGGAAGAACAGGTTGCATAAACCTCCACATTACAAGGTCTAGGTTTCCTCACTATCTTACCACAGTCCACTTCCCAGAGTTCCCAGCTCCTGTGCCCTTCCAGACGCTGCCTGGGAACGCTCTTCCCCACTCCCTCCCTGGCCCCTTCCTTCCACAGGAGACTCCTTGTCACACAGAAAGAATGGGAGGGAGGTGGGGGAAAGGATGATGTCATCCTATGTGTGAAAGTTTGTACGATTGCTATAGTATTCTCTGGACTATTTCCCACAGCAGTTTCCTTCATGGCAAGACAGCGTCACCAAGTACAAATCTCATATGGACTGTCCTGGGGTCAGATGGCCCGAGGAAGTTCAATCAGCTGAGGCCAAGCCGTTGAAATTGAACAAGGCCAGAATCAGGGTGAAAAGAGGGAAACACTCCCCTTGGGTACGTAATTTAATGGGAAGCCCAAAGAGTCAATAATCAAGATAAATACTATTGTAGTATTTAATACATTTAATACAATATTTTAAAAGCAAAATATTATTATTTAAATAAAGACAGGGTGGTACTGCCTGCTTGTTTTATGATTCCGTTGTTGTGCAGTGAGAGGGGGTCGTTTTCAATCAGCCCTGGGGTCCTGGACCCTGAGGCCTTTTCCTTCCTCTCCAGGAGGGTTGACGTGGACAGGACTTGTGAACAGATTGCACAAGGCAGAGCTCTATATGCAGTCGTGTTTGATGGTAGAGCTTTTATTAACTTTTCCCATTTGGCTACACCTACGGAAGGGTGTTTTGACAAGTGCAAGTAAGGGTGCACATTTTTCTTTTTGCCTTCGGTTTCAGTACGACTGGGGATGGCGCTGCTATTGAACAATCCATTCAATTTTAAACAGGGCGGTGAGTAGGGCAGCTTCCTACAGAAGAGCCTGAGGGTAGAGCCAGCTAACAGCAGGCGTCCCTAGTGCATCGCTCACGTGTTAAAGGCAGGGGGACAGTAACCTATGCGGATCCGTATGAGAAGTGACAGAAGGAAACCTTGTGATTCAGATGTGAATTGAAGTTGAAATATGGGGTGGCAGACCAGGGCTCCTAGCCCTCCCCTCTCCACTCGAAAAGTCCTTTTCCATTGCTAACTTATCAAAGGGGGATATTGTTTCATTGAGGATGATCCGGGACAAGGGAAGATAGTGAAATACAAAAACAGAAAACAGTTTCAGAGAGAGCAAATGAATAATAGGAAAAAGTCTGGAAGAAGAAACCAGGACCAGATTTTGAAATATTTAAAATGCTGATATAAGGAGTTTTAATTTTAACTGTAACTTAGGACTTCTGATTTAACACAGGCACCTGGGTAGCCAGTCCAATGCAGTAGAAAGAGCACAGGATTAGGAATCAGATGTACCAGGTTTGAATCCCAGACACTTATTGACTGTGAAACCTTTGGCAAATTATGTGTCTCCTCCAAGTTTCAATTTCAACAACACATGGCTTACAAAACTCACTCCATAAGTATTGACTATTATTAATAAGTTCAGTCATATTAGATTTAGTGATTGAATGACAAGGAGCAGCTAGAAGTCTAATTTGATGTAATTCCAGCAAGACTGAGACAGTGATGTTACCATGGATACCAACTGATATCAAGTGTATTAGTGTCCTATGCTGCATAACAAATTTAGCAGCTTAAAACAATGCCTAAACATGTATTATCTCACAGCTTCTATGGGTTGGGCATGGCTTATCTGGGTTCTCTGCCTAGGGTCTCACAAAGTGGCAACCAAGGTGTCAGTTGGGCTGCATTTTCTCTGCAGGCTCGACTGGGAAAGAATCTAGTTCTTAGCTGATTCAGGCTGTTGGCAGAATTCATTTGCTTATGGCTGTATAACTGAGGGCCCCTATGTTTTGCTGGCTGTCAATTGGAAGTGGTCCCGGGTCCTGGAGGCCACTGCAGACCTTTGCCATGTGGGTTTCTTCCACAGGGCAGCTTACTTAATCAAGTCAGCAAGGGAACCCTCTTGTTCCATCTGCTAAATTAGAATCATAACATATCATCATCACAGGAGTAACATTCCATGAGCTTTGTTGTGTTCTATAGGTCAGAAGCAAGTTACAGGTCCTTCCTGCCCACATCAAGGGGAGGGCATGACATAAGGCACAGACACCAGCAGATGGACACTCACTAGGGGCCTCCTTAAGGTCTGTCTGCCATACTGAGTGAATAGGAAAATCTGAAGGAAAAACCAATTTTGAGCTTCAGATGAAGAGTTTGGTCTTAGATATGTTCCAGGTTGTAGCCAGAACAGCAAGTAATACAACCCAGTAAAGAGGTGGAAATAGAAAATCAGAATTCAAAAGAAAAGTCAGGGATAGACTATGGATCAGGTGGTTATCCAATATAAACAGTCACTGAAACTGCAGGGACAGATTCAATTTCTGAGGAAGACGGGATACAGAAAGAGAGATAGTAGAATGAGGATTAAACCTCAGCCTAGATCTCTGGTGTGTGGGAGGAGAGGTGTAAGGCAAACAGTGCAGTGAACCGCCACTTTGAAAAAAAAGAAAAAGAATACATAAATAATAATAATAGAGTATTAATAAAAACTATTATTTAAAGAGCAAATCCTCCTGATGTGTCAGGGCTACTTAAAGGACATTACACGTACTGGCTCATCTAATCTTCACAAAGCCCTGTTAAATAGTACCAATACCATTTCCATTTTCCAGAAGTGAAAGCTGAGGCACAGAGCGTTTAAGTAGCTTGTGGGAGGTGACACAGCTAGGCTGATACTCGAAAGTGGCGTTTGCCTGCTAAAGAAGAAAACAGGCGGGGCAACTTCAGAGGCCCAGTCCTCACACAGGAGCAGTGACTCGCCTTGTCAGGATGAATGAGATCCAGAGATTGAGTGGCCATTGTCAGGAACGGCGGCGTCAACAGAGCAGTAGGTGCAGCAGGTACAGGCAGGGCTAGGAGAGGATGGGGCTCAGAGAGTAGAGGATTTAACCATTGTGGGCTTAACCCTCCCCTCAGAAAAAGGACGAAGAACCCCGGCAACTTCTCAGCTTCATGAGATTCTTGATGCCTATACCACATAAGAGCATTTAGCTGTTTGCATGACCGTATTGCACATGCTTCTAAGTATTTTATGACATATCGCCACTCTTTGTCTCATTTGTACAGTGGGCACAGTACAACGAAGTCGTTAAGAAGTTAGACTGCCTTTCAAATTATGGCTCGGTTCCTTAACTAGAAACTAGTTAAGCACTTCCTTGTCGTTCAGCTTCCTCATCCAATAGTGTAGATCATAGTAACACATGCTGTGGTTGTGAGCTCTAATTTAGCTAATACATAAAATGTGCCTAAAAGGCCTGTAAATGCCAACTCTTACTGTTCCCACATCTTCCCGATTTGCCGGTAAGCAACCCATGAAGAGAAGCATGTCTTCTATTATTTGTTAATACCCTCCCCTCGCACCTCGAGTAACCGGCATAATAGAAGGTGTTTGATGGTTCCTGGAAAAATGGTGGATAAAGTAAAAGAAATCTCACCGGGGGGTATATGTAAGAGAATCACAGGTGGTGGAAGAGGCGAAAAATCAAAATGAAAGTTAAAAGAAGAAACAGGGGCTTCCCTGGTGGCGCAGTGGTTGGGAGTCCGCCTGCCGATGCAGGGGACACGGGTTCGTGCCCTGGTCCGGGAAGATCCCACGTGCCACGGAGCGGCTGGGCCCGTGAGCCATGGCCGCTGCGCCTGCGCATCCGGAGCCTGTGCTCCGCAACGGGAGAGGCCACAGCAGCGAGAGGCCCGCGCGTACTGCAAAAAAAAAAAAAAAGGTGAGTTTAGGGGCTTTCCTGGTGGCGCAGTGGTTGAGAGTCCGCCTGCCGATGCAGGGGACGCAGGTTCATGCCCCGGTCCGGGAGGATCCCACGTGCCGCGGAGCGGCTGGGCCCGTGAGCCATGGCCGCTGAGCCTGTGCTCCGCAACGGGAGAGGCCATAGCGGTGAGAGGCCCGCGTACCGCAAAAAAAAAAAAAAAAAAAAAAAAAAGAAAGGAAAGAAGAAACAGAATGTGTTTTTTAGAGGGGGGATAAAGGGCATTGGATAGGAAAGTAACATGCCAATGTTACATTTGAATTAGGACTCAGAAACTGGGACCCATGAGCATGACTTGGCCTTTCCAGCTCCAGCTCATGCTGTGTGTACAGTGTTCCCACCATCAGGGCATTGATGGAGTGAATGCACGAAAAAGCCACAGAGGTTTTTTTTTTGTAAACCCTAAAGCTAAAAACATATATTACTGAATTATTGAGGTGATCAGTGAGTTTCAACATGAGTTACCATCAAGCTTTAGTGATTTTCCTGTGGATTACCTAAGTTTAGATCTGAAGTTTTGTCACCCATCACCCCGCTTGAGGTCCCTTGTCCGTGTCCCAGGTGGCCGTGCAGCTGGAACCCATTTCCCACTTCACCTCTACTTTTTAGGTTTGGGTCCAGGATGGGTGAAGAAGACAGCCATTTGTAGGTGAGGTAGTACGGGAGGACCTGACCTAGGAGGTTATGCTGAGATGGGCAGGCATTACCTGGACAGTTGAGAAGTCAGATCTGGTTTGGGGTGAGCCTTCTGGAACCTAGATTTAGAGTAGGTCCTTAGTTTAGCATCACTAGCTGAAGAAGAAACCGGGGTCTTAAAAAAGAGAGAGTTTATCTCCAACTTTTTCACAGGGTCAGGACTGATCCGAGGTTTATCCCCAAGTATTAGCTACTGACTGGATGTCACTAAATTCTTGATTTAATGAGAGTCCCCCCTCCCCTTTCTTAAATGTAATTGCCCAGTTACACAAGAATAGATCATGGCTGGGGCCGTCAAAGGATGCTCAAGGCAAGTGGGCAGTCCCGAGAGACAGATCTTGTCCCCTTGGGAGTGGTATATTGACTGGGTGATCTGAGCAGAGGATTAATATGAGGAAGGCTGGGGTGCCTGTTCCTTGAGCCGGGGACAAGTCACTTACAGTAAGGGCTCTGTCTCAGGTCCCCAACATGGAGAATGGGGTAGATGCCACAGGGAAGGAAAATGGAGTAGAAGTGCCCATTGCTGCTTGTTCGTTTTTTCTTGTTACTCTAATAGGCTATTTTGCTCAGCTTTTTTTTTAAGAGGGAGAAATTACCTTACTAGTTAAAAGTTATCCTTTGGGTAACAGTTAATTGGGAAAGTTAGTATTTGTCTCCCCTCCTCTTCTCTACTTTTTCCTCCTAGTCATTCTGAGCCCTAAGCACTATTACAACCACCAACACACATCTAGAATTAACCCTTTGTAAAGAGAACCTCTCCAGGAAGAGCATTTCCACTTTGAGAGGAATGAAAACATTTCTAGACTCCTAAGCTGGGGCAAGAGTTATTGCATAGTATCTAATAGTACATATTCTTTGGAGGGCAGGGAATGCACATGATTTTATTATGTACAATATATTCAAATATGAGTAATAATAGAAGCTTTATAGCTGAATTCTGCCACATAAATATTTTGACTTTTAAAATAAAAATTAATTTTTGTAAGTTAATAACATAACATGTAAATAACTTAAAACTTATGTAAATCATTTGCCAACTGTTTCAGCTTAGATGTATTTTCAGGCACACAAAATGACCTCGGAGGTTTCACTAACTTAGCTGCTCTTCACAGTCGAGTGAAAGGCTCCAACCAGAGTTCAGTGGAAGAAGGTACTGCTTTGGATAATATATCAGTGAAGGTGATTGTGTTTTCTTCAATATTGAAAGTGAGTCTAGCTTGGCTAATAAATTATAAATCATTAACATAACAATTCATGCTAAAAGATATAGTCCCTGTTGTCATTCAATTTGCAGACCCAGTGACAGCACATGCCATCCATGGTTAATTTTATGTATCAACTTGATTGGGCCATGAGATACCCAAATATTTGGGCAAATATTATTCTGAGTGTTTCCATGAGGGTGTTTTTGGATAAGATTAACATGTAAGTCCATAGACTGAGTAAAGCAGATTGCCCTCCATAATGTAAGTGGGCCTCATCCAATCAGTTGTAGACCTGAATAGAAAACAATAGCTGCCCTTTCGCCAAATAAGAGGGAATTCCTCCTGCCTGCTGGCCTTGCAACTTGAACTGGAAAATCAGCTGCAGACTTTGGACGTGCCAGCCTCCATAATCACAAAAGCCAATTCCTTATACAAATATCTTTCTGTGTATAACCTATATTGGTTTTGTTTCTCTTCTGGTTCTCAGAGAGAACCCTGACTAATACAACACATCATGGTTGACATTTTGCTATTTCCTGAGGCATTATATCTAGTGTGTAAGTGGTGGTGCTCAGGATTTTAGATAGAGATCACAGTATATATACAGATTTGTCTTTATTGGTTTTTTTTTGTTTTTCACTTAACATTAGATCATTTTTTTCCCTATGTCATGGTGTTATCAGAAAACAATTTAAAATATGTGTGATATTTCATAATATGGATATGCCATCCCTCTGTTATTGGACTTCAGGTGATTTTTGCTAACATACATAAAACTCCAGTGAACATCTCTGAATGCAAAATTTGCCCCTTATTTCTGATTATTTTCTTGTGGTAGGCCCTCAGGAAAAGAATTATTAGGTCTGGTCCAGGCTTTAGCCAGCAATGCCTGGAAGTACTTGGGTCACCTGAGCAATTTATCAGGCTCTAGTAACTGAATAGCACTTCTAATAGGGAGGATGATTAATTAAGATGCAGGGAAGTAGCTTAAACAAAGATACTTACCTGATCCTCTCTGCCAGGTATTCGTATTTATAAGACCTTTGCAGGGGTTTTAATGGTTGACCGTGCCTGAGAACTCTCTGAGAGCTTCATACATGTTTTTGAAGTCTAGACAATATGTATACTTGTCTTATCTTTTCTCCTCAGTTAACAGCCAGCTACAATTGAATTCATCAGTGACTCAGCTCTAAAATGGATTCATTCTATCCTTCATGTCAGGCTTGCTTCTCTGACACTCTTGAACTCCAATATGTTCATTCTTCTCAGTCTTCACTTTTCTTATAACCGTGTTCTTGGCACTATTTTGAAGCTCTTCCAGCTTACCTTATTGGTGTTCATTCAATGTCAAGTCAGTGACATGACCCCACTGTCTGAACTCCTATGGAGCCAGATTGGATATCCCTTGCCATTCTGTTCAGATGTTGACTCTCTCTTGAAGAATGGCCGAGTCAAGACTCCCTTTTTTCAAAACTAACTTGCCTTTCTTCTCCTTCCCTGTGCCATAATTTCCACTTCTGTGGTCGTTGAACAATGTAAGATGACTCCAGTCCTTGTCTTGAGCAATGTCTACTTAAGAACCTGGATCTTTCTCTTTATCATTCTTACTAAAATAACTAATGGTCAATATCTTTCTAGAGTCTGAATGAGGATTGTGTTTTTTGTTAATCAACAGTAGTTATCTATTATAGTTAGAATTATTCTTTTCTCTCTCTTAGGGGCATTTGCATTTCAAAGAGATGTTACTAGGGAAACAGATCTTAAATCTAAAGAAAAACATCTTTACAGATGATATTTCACAAACTATGTGGTGGTCTGGTAGGGATTTGGGGGAGATTTTTGATAACAGTTACCCATGAAATGTCATCAAAAAATGAAAGTGTTATTCAGTAACAAATGAGAGGGTCTTGAATTACAATCATAATAATTCACATTTTTCTAAGCAACTTTCAACATTTGAAATGCTATGCTTTCATGTAATATGTAATTTAAAATTCAACAACCCACCACACCAATGCAAGATACTAATAATGGGAAACTGAGGGCAGGGGGAGAGGGAGTATCTCTCTCTGTACTTCCTGCTTAATTTTTTTGTAAAGCTAAAACTGCCCTAAAAATAAAGTTTATTAATTTAACAAAAGTTCCACAACACTGTGAGATAGAAATTTTCATCTGAATTTTACAGAATCCCAGATGTAGAGCAGTGTTAAGTGCAAACCCAGATCAATTGACTCAAGACTCTGGTCAGGATCCCCACTTGTACTGCTTCATTTCCTCCCCTGTGGAAGGAGAACCTCGAGCTTGCCTGTTTATACTTTTGCTTCACATTCATCTTCAAGGATTGGACAAATTTGTCCTTCCATTAGGGAAAAAAATGAACCAACTAACCAGCCAACCAACAAAACCAGCAAAGAGTGGGCATGTGAACCTGCAGAGGAATTGTACAAACTGCTAAAACCCAAATCTCCTTATGTTTAGTTTTTCCCTTCAAGGGCAAGAATATGACAATGTTTTAGAGTCTCCCATCACTCTGAGTTAGTTCTAAACTACTGAAATCTAGTGACTCCACCTGGTATAGAGATTCCCTTATGCCAAGAGTAAAGAAAACCATTTTTCTCAGAACCCAAGGGTGTAATCAATGAAGAAGATGCCAGCATCTCTGTTGAAAGAACTACCATTTGTGTTTGTGATGGCAGAGAAGGCACAGAAAGCTTCTGAGAGCCTGTGATACTTTTAGCAGGCGTCTGGCATTTGAGGCAAGACCATTTACCCATAAAACTGCCTTCTCTTTCAGCTTGGTAACCATGGACTCTAGCCAGAAGTGATTTTGGCTCACACTTGTCCTTTCTGAATTCCTCTAAAGAGTGAGGGAGAGAAAGGGGAGAATTTTTTTTTTTCCTTTTTGGTAAATTAAATTAAAATAAACAAAAACATCTACTTATATAGTTAAAAATCCTTGGAAAAGTACAAAGCTCTGATTGTATGGCTAGAAAGCTAGATATTTGATAAACGTAAAAACACCCACACGCACACAAAAAAACACTCTTTTTACTGCTTAAAATGGATTGAGACCTCATAGTTCTGAAGCCAGGGCACACAGACTTTCACTTACCTTCTCTGGTCTGGCAACTTCATTCTCCTGGCATTAAGTTTGGCTTGTACAGTGAGATTTTGAAGAGAGGTCTGAGTTTGATTAACTGTGCCTTTATGAATAACATCCTCCGAGAATTCCAGGCTATGTTCAGACTCTCAACTATAGCAGCCATGGAGCATTGGTATATGGCTAAGCTGTTCCTTGCAATCTTCCTTGAAGATTCTGACAGATCATAACTCTTCTAACCTATGGCAGTCATCACCTTTTTTGTAGGGTGATATTCCTAACATTTTCATTTTACTCACAGTCTTCAGCTAATTTGTCAGTTTATTGGGAAGCATTAAATCCATTTCGGTATGCAGTTTGCTCCCTGCTGGAAGTGGCTAATCAGACATAGACTTGGGATGTTCTCAAAGGATGAAGACATACCTAACGGGAGGGTTAAGACAAGTAGAAGAGAAGGGGAAAACATCCCTCAAATTATTTATAGCTGTTGTAATTTCCTACAGCTGTAGATAGTCTACAGCTATAAAATTTAGTCTTAGAGTCTCCCCTTGGTGAGAGTTGCTGTCTGTGGACTCTTCAGATCATGGAGAATCAGCAGTGGTGGTACAGTGCCAGGGCCACACCCATGGCAAATACAGCTACTGCGTGGAGGAACTTTCCCGGTTGGCCTGTCAATTGGTAAATGCCATTAAGTGGAAAATCAAATGGCAACTAATGTTTTTTCCTCCTTAACAGAGACCACCAAAAGTGGGAAAAAAAGGCCATTAATCTTTCCTGTGTTAATTGAGAACACTGGACGCCATTATGAAACCATTTCCTTTGGAGTCACGCTCCTCATTTGAATCCCTGCTCAAGTTTGTTGAAACTGTAATGGTAGTAGGCGTTATCATGTCACAGGGTACCATATTACAGCATGATTGCTTTCCATTCTACATGGTTCATAAAGCAAAATAAATTTTGAATAACCAATGGTGAGGGTTTTAATTGATATATATTTTCAAGAGAAGAAAATGTTCCAATCATAATATACTGCATTGGTAATTCAGTAAGTTTTCTCTTCACTGTGCTATTTAAAATGCAAGATATTCATATTATGTCATAATTTTCTACCTCTTCTGCAGAAAGGCAAAAATTTCAGTACTATCATATATCACATGTATGTGTGTTTGGGAAAGTGAAAAGACTTTTATCTTATTAATTTTTTTTAAAAATCAGCAATATCTCTAAGAGAATCATTTCTAGGAGAACAGTCATCTTTATGGAGTTCACTATAGTGTGGAAATCCAGAGTAACTAAGAAATCGTCAAGCAAACCAGTTTATTTGTAATTCCTACTCAATCTTCTTTCCTTTTAGGAATTTCTCTCTTTCTACCCTTCTACACTAACTTCTGCACCAGTACAATATCTCCAATCAGCTTTGTGTACAATTCCACTTGCTCTGAACCTTTGCCCTCCACCCCTTTATCAAACTATATTATTTATTCCTTCAGAAACACTGACTAAAAAACAAACAAACAAACAGGACTTCATTCAGCACCAAACATTTCACCAGCAATGATGGATAAAGACCTCAGACTACTATATGAAACATATTTTCAACTCAGAATTTCATATTTAGCCAAACTATCAATCAAATGGAAGGCCATTATGAAAGTCTTTTTTAGAAAGGCAAGGCAAGGACCCCAAATGTTTATCTTCCACAGACCCTTTCTCTGAAAGTTATTTGGACATGTATACCTATTAAAACAATTTGGTACCCAATTCCCAATTTGGAGTGGGGCATGGTTTCTCATACCACAAAGCAATTCTCGGACACAAGCTGGGTGTCCTACAATTCAACTCAATTCTGACACTATCTGCCTGGAGGTTGCATCAGATGCCACAGGTTAAAGGCTCAGTCCTACAAGGCTGCACACACACGCACCGCCCCCGCCCTACACAGACACCTATACATACACACTTCGGTTGCCTATGAAAAACCCAGGTTGTTACCTGTACTTCTGACCAATGGGCTGTAAATCAGAGGGTTGGGTTTGAGACAGGAAGGAAGGGGGCAGGGCAGAACCATTCAAAGAATGACACAGTCCTTGAGAAATCAGGATATGACAAAAACTGGTTAGAACCTACTAGGCCCAAAAGGTGGTGGAAGGTTTGCCTTCCAGCAGTCCTTGAGCCTTGGTACACGCTCATTGTAATATGTTAGCACGTGCTAAATGACACACCCACCAATGCCATGACAGTTCCAAGGCTGACCATAAAAGGCCAAAAAGTGGGCGGTGGCCCAATTCCTGGAACTCCCCCTTCCCCAAAATAGCTGGAGAATTCCTCCCAGTGGAACTAGCATAGGAAATTACCCAGCCCATAAAAATGAACAACCCCACACCCCAAGGCCGCTCTCACTGGACTGCATTCTGCCTATGGAATGTGTACTTCTCTCTTGAATTCTTTCCTGTGTGAAGCCCAGGACCCTCATTTGGCAGCCCATCCCAGGAACTCGCCTGAGGCCTGGGACATGAACATTCTCTCACTGCCCCTTTCTCCTACAACAGGGTAATTTGCTAGAGTATCTCACAGGACTCACTAGATTTCTGGTTTATTACAAAGGTCACCTTGATGGCTCTGACGTGATCTCAGAAACTGAGGACAGAGACCAAATATTATAACAAAAGATGTTCCCATCGCTCCTATCCTCAGGAAATTCCAAGGGTTTTAAGAGCTCTGTGCCAGAAACGGGGATGAACCATGAACGAAGACTACCTATATTTATTTGTTATGTGTTGGTGTATGTATATATCTTATTATAAATTACAATAGCACACCTATAAAACAAGGGAGTAAATCAAGAAAAACAAACTGTGGGTTCCAGGAACCATTGGATTAAAAGCAAGAAAGGAGTGGCATCTTACACCAGACTCGTTGATTTGTAGTAGCTCTAGAAAATCCAGATTGGAACGAAAGTAGAGAGCTCTAGCTATAGGTGGGAAAAAATCTGAGGATATTCTCTTAGAGACAAAAACCAGATTGTAAAAACAAAGACAACTCATTCCAAGTTGATTGCAGGATCATGTTTATTTCAGTGGCATAGGATTATGATATTGGATTACTGTGTGTGTGTGTGTGTGTGTACAGACACACACACACACACACATATATATATGTTAGGTAGCTAGTCAGACATGAGCAGTTCCTACCCCATTCCGGAGGGGGTCATCTTTCCCTCCCCGACCTGGACCCTGGTAATCAGAGCACACCCAGAGATCCTCTGTCTTCTAGTCAAGGACCACCGATAAGTTTAAAGCCTTATCAGGACTAAGCAGGGTAAGACTGTTACCAAGTTACCAAGTCCAAGCTCGCTCTGCTCGCTGCAGACAGGCCAGTGAATCGGAGGCAAGGCGTTGAGGCAAAGAATACGACTTGATTTGGAAACCCGGCAGACTGAGAAGATGGCAGACTCGTGTCTCTGAAAAACCATCCTATCTGGGTCTGGATGCCAGTTTCTCTTCTAGAATCAGAGAGGGAGAGGCTCTGAAGAAGTAAAGTAAAAGGGCCATCGGTCTCCTGGGATGAGCAGCCTCGGTGAGGAGATGTGTTAGTTTCTTCTCTTTTGCGCCCATCCACAGGCGAGCGGGGCCAGGTGGTCTCCCAGTGAGCTGAACAGCAGAGGGGCGGGGTTCCCCGAGGCAGACCATATGTATGATTAGAATAACAAAAAGCAGCGAAAAGCAAAGGTTAAAGTCAAAGAAACAGATCCCATGTGGAGTCCAATTTAGCTCTTCCCTTCCCAACGCAGGTTGGTACGGGCGCAGCAAGACCTAAAAAGTGACTCGACGTAACCGGGGTCCGTTATGCCTTGATTATAATAAATGAGCCTTGCGGGTTTTGCCCCCCCCCCACCGTGGGTTTCGACTGGGTGCTTATGGGTAAGTGCCTGCACACTAAGGGAAAGGTTATATAACCTAAAACTGTCAATCAACTTGTCAGTCGAATGACATAGAACACGGGGAGGGATGGCCACCACTCTGAGAAACCCAAGCCTACCCTCACTGCGGGGCTGTTTCTGGTTTCCATACAGCCCGCTCTCATTCCCTCTTGAGAGTATAATTTTGCTTTGCTTAATGAAACTGTTGCTACTAGAAACTGCTTTATGTCTCTCCACTGAATTCTTTCCCGCCAGAGGGCAAAAATGGAGGCATTGCTGTCTCGCCAGTAACATATATAAGGCGTATAACAAAAAAAATGTAAATATAGCACACTACGCTCTCAGAGTTGAATAATTTTTATGTGGGCACGATGTAAAGACTGTTCATTGATTTTTCAATTTCTAGAATCAACTTAGAAACAAAGTGCAGAAGACAGATATAATTATAGAATGAAATAGAAATATTTTTATTTTAGAAGAAGGGAGGAGCTATGGAAGCGAGTACTGGAGTACTAATGTTTCTACTTCACAAAATGGGATCTTGAGGCACATTTTGTGCTGGAGAGAAGCAGTGAACACTTAACGCATGGTGCTTGAAGTTGCAGAGTAACCAGCAGAGGATCTGAGGGCAGGAGCGTTCTCAGTCTGGGTTAGGTAGTGTGTCAATCAGGATTCTTAATTGGCAGCAACAGAAACCACCTCTGTCTGACTCAAGAAGAAAAGGAAAGCCCCTTTTAGAGGACTGGAGAAACTGAGGCCTAGTGACTGGGAGCAATTTAAAAAATCACACAGCAGAAGTGATCTAGTGGCAGAATTCCTTTGTTAGCTGAGCAAGGCGTGACAGTTTGTACTTTAAACACAGTTGGCACGGGATGCTGGGTGTCCTGATTAGCACTGCTGCCACTGCTACCCAGGAACTTAATCTTACCACAAATGTGCCTCTGGGGGCTTCATCCTACTATCTGAGAGGACCAGAAGATCTGTGCTTTCAGAATGCTCATGTTTTCTGGTGGAGTACGGAAGCCTTGTGCCTGGCAGGGATGGGTGGGGCAGGTGAAGTCATCCCTGTGTTGATTGGGTGATGGGTCTTGGGGGTGGAAGGGACTGCCAGTGCCATGCTTCTGCTTTTCCAGTTTGGACCCCAGAGCTGTGACGTTAGCTCACTAACCTATCGCTAGGAAACACCTCTCTCTTCTGTCACTCACCACAGGCTGAGCCATAGCCTGGGAGGGGAAGGTGCAAACTTTCTTTAATCAGGCCCAGGGTTACGTAACCTCTTTTATCACCACAAGGGTGTGTCTCCTGAAGCTGGCAAGGAAGGCAATAAATAGCTTTCAAGTGTTTCATTTAAAACCTCAAATAAATACTTTTTTTTTTTTTTTTTTTACTTCATTTGCTTTGTGAGACGTTTGAGCTTTATTAATTTTTTTTTCTAACTTGGGAGCATAATATTTTAACCCATCAGCACTGGAAGTCAAGAAAGACACAGGATCTTAAGTAAGTCATGTAACATTTCTGGAACTCAGGTTTCCTTACTGTAAAATGGATTAGTTCTCCTCTCAAGTTCTTTTCATTGAACATTCTATGATTCTGTGATTGAATTCAGTAAATCCATTTTATATTCCTGTGTATGGTCTGCATCTTTTTTTCTGTCTTCATGGGAGACATTATCAACAGCTTCAAGGGGTAAAAGTAAAAATTTTATCTTTACGATTCCCACCCCATGAAAGAATATCTTGATTACATACGCATATGAGTCAGGGAGAAGGATGTAGAGAATACTGGTTGTGGTTTTAGTGGCTTACAAATAAGTCTCCACATTACTCACAGCAGCCCCAAAGTTAAACAATCTAAATGTCCACTAACTGATGAATGAATAAATTAAATGTGGTATATCCGCACAATGTAATGTTATCTGGCAATAAAGAGAAATGAAGTACTGATATATGCTACAACAAGGGTGAATCTTCAAAACATTCTGAATGAAAGAAGCCAGACACGGAAGACCACATACCGTACGATTCCATTCACATGAAATATCCAGAATAGGCAAATCCATAGAGACAGGAATTAGATTAGTGTTTGCCAATGTAAAAATTAATAAACAGAAACTTCATTAAAATAGAGTCAGGAGGCCAGAAGGGAAGGCTCTTACACCCTATGGTGTTAACAGAGCCCAACAGGAGGAAGAAAGAAAGACTTCCTCTACTTACCTGGCAAGAGCACAGCCAATGAGAGACTCTCACAACTCAGCCAATGAAAAGCCACTATACCCTGAACTCTCAGTTCCTCCAGTTGACGCTCTGCTGACTAGAACGCTCCCAACTTCCTTTTCCCCTATTTGAAAGAGTTCTTCTCTCCTTGCTGTTCAGGGACTTGCAGGTGACTCGCCATTGTTGCAGATCTTGTACCTCCATTCTTTGCTGATCCAGAATATACCCATTTGGGCTGGAGAAATAACTGGCAGTCTGTTGGTTTTAGGTCAACATTTTGGTGACCAGCATGAGGATACAGAGAAACCCCCGACAACTCTGAGGCTGGCGAGCAAACAGGCGCCGTACCCACACGGAGCCCCCTTGCCGTTCACTGCTTTTCTCCCAAGCCCTGGAGTTTGAGGGTGAGTCTTTCTCTTGGATCCAAGCTTCCTTCCTCTTTGCATTTTGAAACTCTCCAGGTTTGAGACGGGATCACCTTTGAAGCTTCGTCCTTTCCGGTTAAGGCCTTGTTCTGTCTTCAAGTACTTATTTGATGCTTTGGCTTGACTCTTGGAACTCAGGCTGTTTCAACTGGAACTCTGTTAGCTTTCAGCCTGGTTACTTTTGGTGGAGGGGCTGTTCCATTGAAGACTTCATCCTGCTCCTTAGGGGCTAGGCTGTTCCCTTAGAACTTTCTGGTGTTAGGCCTGGCAAATAGCCTGTTTGGGCTGTTTGGGTTGTACAAACATTTTTCTTTTACTCGAGAGAAGAACCTCTGGGACATGGAATCTGAGTTATCTAAATATTTGAGGGCGCCCCCCTCCCTAAAGGGATCCCAGTGGATTTTATGTTTAAAAGTCATGGTCCTTCCTCAAGTGCATTTCTAACTAAACAGACCAATCTGATCAAAGGCACTTTAGAACATCAATAGCTATCATGGAGAACTTGTGAAATTCCCCAAACTTACTTTTCGGAAAACTGAACTGAACAACCACAGCTCTAAAATTTCCAAAACTGAATGGAAGGCCTATCATGATTAGTATTCTCGGCCTTTCAAATGTTGTCAGGAGCCTAAAGTTGTCTCTTAGCAAAATAAAATTTTAAGACTGACACAAACAAATGATTAAAGAAAGATAAAGTAGCAACCAAAGCCTCATCCTCCTCTCGCCCAGCACCTCTGTCTCAGGTTCTCCCTCCAGCACCATCTTCCTCATTTCCTTCTAATACCACCTACCCCTCCCCATAGCCTCAGTTCCCCCACAATGGTTCTCTCACTGAACTTCCATTTTCCCCTCAAACTCTGTCTACTCCCTTTTCTTCTGAACTTGTCAGAATCTGTCCCTTTAAAATTAATCCTTCTGAGGACCCAGAGGCTAAACCCTTAATTTTTATATTTCCTGGACTAAATCTGAACTGCAAGCCATACTCAAAGATTTCCCCCAAAGTAACCGAAAATCCTCACAGATCTGATGAGCAATTTAATATGGGCATTTAAACTTATCAGCCAGGTTTCTCTGACTTACATCATGTAGTTCATACGTTGGCTGGCTAAGGCCAGACCCCAGTGTTAGATGAAAACCACTGATTGGGGAAATCCTAAAATGTCTCTAGAATTACAACTGGGAGACCAGTCTGCTAACTTATATGATCAGGCTCAGGCGATCTCTTGGTAACTTAATTGGCTAATTGACTCCTAGGGCTTTTCCAAGGTCTGTTGATTGGAACAGAATTCAGGCTTGTACATAAAAATCAGATGAACATGTTCATGACTACTGCAATGAACTTTAAAAAAATTATTTTTGCAATCAACTTTAGATCATTATTATTCTTTAACTTCTGGTCTTCCTGTAGAGGTCGATCCCATCCATGTATCTTTTAGCTCTGTTTATTAATGGGCTGGGACCTTTCCCGTCTAGTAAAAAGAACCAGGGTGGAATAGGAAACTATGACCACTCCAGATTTAGTTAATCTGGCAAATCAGCTCTCTCACACTCTAGATGAGTCATCTAACAGGAAGACTGCTAAAATTTGTAACCTTCAACTTCAGCAAATGAAGGCCCCTAACTGATCCCAAAACCCTTCTAGTTTCTGCTATTATTGCAAAGAGCCAGGGCATTGGAAAAGAGATTGTGACAAATTTAAGCACCTCAGGCTTTTAATGAGAGTCCTTATCTCCCACAAATCCTGAAGGCTGATCTGGATGATATAAAGTTCCCTAGAGGTTCTACTTTGTTGCAATATGTGGGTGATTAGCTTCTTTTCTCTCCTCCTCAAGCCTCCTCACAGGAACACAGCATTCACTTGCTGAGCTTTTAGCCTTCAAGGGACCTACGGTTGCTGAGGAAATATTGCAGTTTACCCAAACCCAGGTTCAATATTTAGGGCATCTGCTATCAGAATATGGGCTACAGCTAGATCCAGAGAGACTTCTCATCTGTGTCATAAATTTCCCTAAAGCCCAAACTAAGTGCCAACTGCAAGGTTTTCTTGGGCTAGCTCGTGATGGCCAAAATTGGATTCCAAATTTTTCTCTTAAGGCCAAACCTCTGGTCGTTAGACTCAACCATAACTACTCCCACCCAATTTTATGGGAAGAACAGAGCAAGGTAGGCTTTAAGGGCTTAAAGGAGACTTTGATAAACCCACATGCCCTAGGGCGTCTCAATTATCCTTTTCTTGAAGGAAAAGGAAGGGAATGCCTTTGGGGTACTCACCCCCAAACACAGGGGCCACCATTGACCTGTAGGGTGTTTTAGACAGTAACTGAACCCTGTGGCACAGGGATACCCCCTTTGCCTTTAGGGCCTTTATGACCCCTGCCCTTTTGGCTAAGACCACCAAGAAAACCATTGTGGGGTCCCCTTTAACTATTTTTGTACCTCATGCAGTAGAAGCTCTCCTGAATTCTCATCACGCTCAATACTTCTCAGCCACCAGCCACCGCACCTCCGACGAAGTCCTTTAGTTAACCGCTCCTCTCCTCACATACCTCTTTCGCTTTGTAATAACCTTAACCCTGCTACTCTTCCGCCCTCCATCACTAATGGAGGAGTCCCTCACGACTATTTAAAACCGACGGATCTTCTCCTGACTCCTCCCGATAATCTGCAGTGAATTCCTTTGGGTAATGCTGACTCCTGGTTCACTGATGGTTCTTATTTAAAAGGTGACAGTGATAAATATAGTGCTGGTATGCTGCTACAACTCCTTTCAATGTTGTTGAGGCAGCATATTTACCTATAACTACTTCAGCCCAACAGGCCGAATTATATGCTTTTATATGGGATTATACTTCGTCCAAGGACAAAACTGCCAATATTTATGCTGTAGTAGATTATGCTTTCAGAGTAGCTCATGATTTTGGAATGCTGTAGAAGCAATGAGCTTCCTTACTTCCAGTGGAAATAAAATTTAAAATGATCACGAAAAAGTGCCTACCTTACTTGTCTAAAATACAGCCTGTGGAAGACTGTTTCTTGGATATTTTAAACTGCCTAATGAACCATTTGAGGTCTGGCAATTGGATTTCATACAACTTCTCTTGCCTCATAGATACAAATATGTTTTAGTCACGGTCTGTGTGTTTTCACACTGGACTGAGACCTTCCGGAGCAGACAGGCTACTGACTCTTATGTACCTAACGTCCTTTTGGAAAAGATTATCCCTACCTGAGTAATTCCTTCATACTTCATAGTGATTAAGGAACCCATTTTACTGGTCAGATACTTCAACAAGTCTGTGCCGTTTGGCTGGTTTTACAGCACTTTTACTGTGCTTACCACCATCAGTCCTCTGACTGAGTTGAATGAGCTAATGGTATTATTAAGACTCATTGGAAAAAAAAGTGTAGAGTCTTTCCAAAAAGCATTGTCAAAAACATTGCCATTTTTCCTTCTGAATCTCAGATCCTTTTCAAAATCTCAGATTTTGAAACTCATAAACACTCACCCTTTGATATAGTCACAGGGTGCCCAATGATCTTGCCTTTTTGACCCAGACAGGATAAAAGGAGGGATACTCCAATATTAGAAGGCTGAAATTGCTTCTATTAGAAATAACGATGCTTTGGTAGAGCAATCTTTTCATGGTGAGCTCTTGGGAGATGAAGACCTTGCAATCTGAAGATTTTTTTCTATTGTAAAAGACACTTCAAGAACTGTTTTCAACCTCTCTGGAGAGGCCCCTATCAGGTACTGCTAACCGATACTTGTGCTGTCAAACTCCAAGGAAACAGACTCTTGGATTCACATGACATACCTAAAGAAAGCACCAAACTCTGACTGGACCTCCTGGAATCTAAGCAGATGACAATTGATAAGACAGCTTTCCCATGATATCTGGACTAAGCTTGTTGGACATCTGTCTGCCAACCTTTGATGATGACATAACATTTCAGATGATCTCCAGTGTCTATGATCTTGATAACATAAGGGTTTTAGACAAAAAGTGCCTAAGAGTTCTCCCCGCTACTCCTCCTTGCTACTCCAGTGTGACCTCCATAGTTTTCCATCTGTGTACTTTCCCTCTGGTTTGGAACACTACCCTCAGGAAAAGTCCTTCCTGACATTGAAGGACAAAAAGCTGCTGGAACTGAAAAATCAGACTTGATCAGTGATACTTTCAGAGAAAGATCTTGATCAAAAGAGGGAAATGTAAAAATTAATGAACAGAAACCCCAATTTAAATAGAGTCAGGAGGTCAGAAAGGGGGAGCCCTATGATGATAGCAGAGCCCAAAGGGAAGAAGAGAGACTCCCTCTTCTTTCCTGGAAAGAGCTCAGCCAGTGAGAAATTGTCACAGCTCAGTCAATGTAAAGCCACTGTAGTCTGAACTCTCAATTCCTCCAATGGACACTTTGTTTACTATAGCCTCTCAAAGTTCTTTTTCCTTCTTTAAGAGAGTTCTTTTCCCCTTGCTCTGTGTGTGTGTGTGTGTGTGTGTGTGTGTGTGGTGGGGGAGGAGGACTTGCAGGTGGCTTGCCTTGGTTACAGACCCCAAATTGCAATTCTTGGCTGATCTTGAGTAAACCCATTTTTTGCTGGAGAAATAACCAGCAGTCTTTTTGTTTTAGGTCAACACCTAGGACTAGGGGTAGAGAGGGTTGGGGGACAATGCAGACTGACTGCTAATGTTCTCATTAGAGTGACAAATATATTCTAAGATTGATTATGGTTGTATAAAACTGTGAGTTACTAAAAACGAGTTATAGAATTTAAGTGGGTGAATTTTTGGCATGCAAACTTTATCTCAATAAAGATGTTATATAAAAAACAAAAACAACCCCCCCCCACACACACACATCTCTAGTCCCTCAGTAAAGGGTTGGCTGCTGGGAGGAAGGGGTTGGAATTTGGGGGTCTGTGTGATGGGACCTCAGGAATTGCCTCCAAAGGTTTGTTTGCATCTCATTAAGTGGCAGCACAAGTGAATTCAAGGAAATTTTACCAAGAACTGTAATCCTTAGGGTTCAAGTTTATAGAGAGCGACGTTCTCACTGAGAAGTCACTGCAGAAGGAGGCTCTACTTTGACCTCACACAAAAGGCAATGCAGTGAAGCTGTCCTCTGGGCACAGCCTCTGGGGCTGGCTTTACTGGCATGACGGGACTTCTCCCTGTGAGCTGTGGCCTCCCTTACAGAGATGCCTCTGCCACTATGTTTCTGAGTAGTCACGTGTGCCCCAGACACACCCAACCATATTTCCAAATCTTCTCACTTAGCTCAGTAGCAATGAGTCTCCTGTCTTTGGAGAAAGGCTGTGAGTAGGACAAGGTCTCCCCAACACTGTTACTCTTATTTGGTCCCCATTCCACCTTCCGACGTGACTCATCAGTGTTGGTTTCTGCAGGGCAGCCAGTGCCTCTGGGCTTTGAAGGGTCAGCACACTGGACATTCATAAACTATCAGGGCTTCCTGAATGGATAGAGACTTGAAAGTAGTTAGAATGGGATTTTGCACGTTGCTGCTCTCTGTGGGACAACGTGAGGCGTTCCGTTTGCTCCACAAAGTAAGTAGAAGTCTTTAGCTAGGCATTCTTTCAGTCATTGTTTCAGTTAACCTTAGGTGAACACTTACACAATCTGCTACATTCAAGGAGGCAAGAAGGGAAAAATGCTTTGCACATTGGAGCTGCCCTGGGGCTGCTCAGGGGCTACTGGGAAGTTAGTTAGGCACAAACATAAACAGCTATAACAGAAAGTGGAATCTGGTGCATTTTGCTTTGGGGGTGAGATGCCTACCTAGATAAGGTAATTCTTTTTTTTTTTTTTTTTTTTTTTTCCTTTTGCGGTACGCGGGCCTCTCACAGCTGTGGCCTCTCCCGTTGCGGAGCACAGGCTCCTGACGCGCAGGCGCGGCGGCCATGGCTCACGGGCCCAGCCGCTCCGCGGCACGTGGGATCTTCCCGGACCGGGGCACGAACCCGTGTGCCTTGAATCGACAGGTGGACTCTCAACCACTGTGCCACCAGGGAAGCCCCTAAACTCACCTTTTTTTATTTTTTATTTTTATTTATTTATTTATTTATTTATTTTGCGGTGGGCGGGCCTCTCACTGTTGCGGCCTCTCCCGTTGCGGAGCACAGGCTCCGGACGCGCAGGCGCGGCGGCCATGGCTCACGGGCCCAGCCGCTCCGCGGCATGTGGGATCCTCCCGGACCGGGGCACGAACCCGCGTCCCCTGCATCGGCCGGCGGACTCTCAACCACTGCGCCACCAGGGAAGCCCTAGATAAGGTAATTCTTAAAGCTTTTATTTAATGATAAAATTAATCCATACATACAAAGAGCTTTTATAGAGTATCAGTGACAGCATGTGAGGCCCTAAACGATAGTATTTTATTAAAAATTTTCACAGAGGACTCTAATGTACAGCCAGAGTTGAGAACCACTGATCTCAACAATTTATTAAAAAGTAGAGAAATAATATAGCTATAGTCACTACATATCCTGTAAGCAAATTTGGGCTATAAAACTTAACGGAATTATTTTCTGACTTGGGAATTTAGTTATACAGAAAACATTTTTGTCAAGCAATTGTTTTAAATCAGTAGTTCTCAATCTCTTTGGTCTCAGGACCAAAGTCTCAGGACTTTTAAATATTATTGAGGATCCAAAGAGTTTTTGTTGATGTGTGTTATTTCCATGGATATTTACTGTATTACTGTTTTATAAATTAAAACGGAGACATTTAAAATATATTTTGTATTAAATTATTTTAAAATAACATTAACAAACCCATTACACGCTAACACCAAGAGCATAGTTTTATAAACAATAACTATATTTTCAAAAACAAAACAGTTTCATGAGAGGAGAGGCACTCTTTCATTTTGTAAGTCTTTTAAATGTCTGGGTTAATAGGAGACAGCTGGATTCTCGCCTCTGCTTGGCGTTCAATCTGTTGTGATATCTCACATGATCTAGGCTCTGAAAAACTTCACTGGACCCTCAGGAAAGAATGCGAACAAGGCAAATGACGTTTTAGCATTATTATGAAAATAGTTTCAATGTCAGGGACTCCACTGAAAGATGCTCAGGGATCCCCACATTATATGAATTCTCATAACAACTCTGTCATTGAAGAAAAATGAAGAAACCGAGGCTTGGGAAGGGAAGGAACCTCCCCAGGATCACATGGTGGTGACAGCAGCCCTGGGATTTGCTCGCAGGTGGCTGGCTGTGAAGTGGGAGCTCTGTCACCACACGTCGCCTCTCAACAGTTCATACAATACTTAACGGTCACTTGATTTCTTCACTCATCTGTTGCTGATGTTGATAGGATATTGTTCCCTTAGACTTGTTTGAAGAACTTAACAAACTCAAGAGTAGCTTTTCTTCATTTTTTTCAAATATCTCAAAGCAACTTTCTAATTCTTTTGGATTAATAAGCAATATTAAACAAGTTATCAAATGACTCTTCTCATCCCCACAAATTTTAAATCATTGGAAATGATTATAATACTTGCAGTAAGAACTTGATTTATTGATTTTTCTTTAGTTTTAAATACAGTCTGTTCTATTCTAACCCAATATGTAGCATCCTAATAAATTTTGTTTTCAAAATAAAAACCCCAGCAAACATTGTTTCAATGAAGTGCAAAGGGGATAGAACCTAGAGAGTTTCAGATTCGCAATTAAATTTTTTTATGCAGGAATTTTAATGGAGTCTTCTTCAAACCACAGGTGTATATCTACAAAAGCAACAATTACTGAGCAAAATAAGGCTCTGATTACATCTTCCCTTCCTACAAGAGCAACATCTTTCCCTATCAACCATCAGCACTGATCAGTGTTTCTTTATCACTTATAATTCTCCTTTGTTATGGTAAATAAAGCCCCAAATCACAAACAAAACTGCTATATTGGATGACAGATTTTGCTGTGGATGTTATTGTTTTTATGTTTATTTTTGTTTTTGCCTTTTTTTCCTAGTTGTCAGTGGCAAGTCCTAGATCCCTACCACCTTCCGAGTAATAGAATGCCCCACATAATGTAATTTGTGCTCACTATTAGGTCTACTTATAACAATTCATGTTGCAAGTACCCAGACAGTAGAAGAAATAAATGACTGTTTTAATGTTCTCATACACACAAAAAAACATTAAAAAACATGGAAGCACTCTGATACATAAACACTTTTTCTTCGATCATCTTTTTAGCAAGTAGTTGTTAAGATAAAGCTTTGAACACAAACTCATTTCCAGGATAACTTCAGAAAAAAAATTGGAAAGCTCACTAAAAATATTTCCCTTTCTGTCTAAGGGTATCCCATTTAATCTTTGTTTATTTCCTTATGAATCTTAGAATAAATGATAGAGACAATTAAGCTTATTCTTCCAAAGATTTAAATTGCATAAAGTAGACAGTTTACACAGCAGTAGTCTACATGTTATATAACAGGTTCAAATAGCTGTGCATACATTATTAGCCATATTTCTATTAGCCATATTTATCTTAAATTCTTTTACTCTGAGTCACAATATTTTAGAAGTTTTTTTCTTTTTTCCAAATTTTGGTATGAGAATTATAATACTATTTTGCATAGGCTTTCCATTTTTATACTATATTACACTTTGAAAATAGCCCCAGTGGAAGAGATGGGTAACATTGGAAGAACTGGGAGGAAAATTCTGAAATATAATCTTCAAAACCTCTTAAAATATATATATATATATGTATAGCTGATTCACTTTGTTATGAAGCAGAAACTAACACACCATTGTAAAGCAATTATACTCCAATGAAGATGTTAAAAAAAAAAGAGGCGTTTTAACTGCAAAAAAAAAAAATAACAATAAGGATTTGATCATTATTAGTTCCCTCTCAAATGTGGTCCAGTTTCTCAGAAATTATATGTTTATGGATAAAGTTTCCTGTATTTTGTTTGAATAAAATTTAAAAAATATTTTATATATCTCTCGGTATAATTATATTTAAGTACTCTTCTCATATAGTAGAATAACAAATACAATTAGATTAACACAATTTTAGAAATATATACTATCTGGTTTTCACTAATGTACAATCACAATTAATCATTTTTTAAGAAAGAACCTGAGAACCTTTATTTTTGCTTTTTTGAGCTCATCATTTTTAGTGGGTATGCTAATGATTTATCAACAAGTCTGCTGTTTCTCAGAATGCCAAAAAGCAAAATCTTTCACCTGACAGGGCAACACATTAATTCCAGGACTTTTATAGAAATATCTTACCAAAAGAAGAAAAAATGGCTCTTTTATATTTGTGGCAAATGAATCTGATAAAATAGTAAAACATAGAGTTTTTCCCAATCCTTGTTGCCAAACTGGTGGAGCTTCTATAACATCATGCACAATTATTTCACTTTTTTGTTTGAGTAAAATAAAATTCTCAGCCAAAGTGGAAATTTGCTGGTGGGGCAATCTGTAGATTTGACATGGTAACCAAGCTAATGGCAAGATATCCAGCTTTGGTTTTCTTTGCCACAACTTCTATTTTAATCTAATTTTCTTCATTGAATCATTCAAAAGAGCTGAAACTGAACAAATATTTGTTGGATATCACATGTATGGGTAAAGTCTAGATAGATCCCACCTATAAGGAGAAATTTACTTAACTAATTTGGATGCCAATGTTACCTGGGGGATATTACACTTCTTTTTCAAAGGTTTCTTTTTCATAGCCTCATTTAAAGAATATGAAAAAGAATATATATGTGTATATATATATATATATATATATATACACATATATATACATATGTATGTAACCAAATCACTTTGCTGTACACCAGAAACTAACACCACATTGTAAATCAATTATACTTAAATTTAAAAAGTAATAAAATCAGAGTAGACTTAAATTGCCCTTAGCACTTGCTTTGTCGCTAAAATAAAAGTTTACCACTTATTTCAAATGTACATCAAACAATTGCAAACCACAGGCAAAAATTTGCCTTGAAGGTTAATGCCTAGAAACACACGTTCATCATTTTTGTTATCCCATTAGATTTGCCTTCTTACATTTGCATAGTCATTTATTTTTTAAGACAAACAATCTTGTGTATTATATAAATTAAAATAAACTTAATTTTATTTTTAAAATAAAGTCTGTATATATTTAAGAGGTACAATATGATGATTTGATGTACATATACATAGTGAAAGGATTATTACAATCAAGCTAGTTCACATATTATCTGCTCACATAGTTACCATATATTTTGGTGATGAGAGTACCTGAGATCTACTGTCTTAGTAAATCTCCAGTATTCAATACAATATTTTTAACTATAGTCATCATTCTGTACATTAGATCTCTAGACTTATCCATTCTCTACAATTACAGCTTTGTACACTTTGACCAACATATCTCCATTTCCCCCACCTCCACATGCTTGGTAACCACCATTCTACTCTCTGCTTCTAAGTATTCAATTTTTTCAGATTCCACATGTAAGTGAGATTGTGCTTTCTTTTTTTTTCCCACTGTATCTGGCTTATTTCAGTTAGCATAATGTCCTCCAGTTTCAAGCATGTTGTTGCAAATTGTAGAATCTCTTTCTTTTTTTAAGGCTGAATAATTTTCCATTGTGTTTCTTTATCCATTCATCCTTTGACATACACTTAGATTGTTTCCATATATTGGCTATTGTGAGTAATGCTGCAATGAATATGGGAGCACAGTTATCTCTTTGAAGTACTCATAGAGATTCATTTCCTTTGGGTATATACCAGGGTAGGGATTGTTGAATCATACGGAAGGTCTTTTTTTAGTTTTTGAAGTAACCTCCATACTATTTTCCATAATGGCTGTACTAATTTATATGCCCATGAACAGTGTATGAGGGTTTCATTTTCTCCACAACCTCACCAACACTTATCATTTATTTTAATATTTTTAAATAATAGCCATCCTAACAGGTGTGAGGTGCTATCTGATTGTGATTTTGAGTTGCATAATCTCGATGATTAGTGATGTTAAACACATTTTCATATGCTTGTTGTCCATCTATATGTATTCTTTGGAAAAATGTCTAATCAGGTCCTTTGCCCATTTTTTAATTGAGTTATTTGTTTTATTGCTGTTGAGTTGTATGTGTTCCTTATATATTTTGGAAATTAATCTCTTATCAAATATATGGTTTGCAAATATTTACTACCATTCCGTTGTTTGTCTTTTCACTTTGGTGATTGTTTCCTTTGCCGTGTAGATTTTTTCTAGTTTTATGTTGTCCCACTTGTTTATTTTTGCTTTTTTTGCCTGAGCTTTGGTGTCATTCCAAAAAGTTATTGCTAACACTAATTTCAAGGAGATTTTCCCCTGTGTTTTCTCCTGGATGTGTTATGACTTCAAGTCTTACACTTAAGTCTTTAATCTATTTTGAATCAATTTTTGTGTATGGTGTAAGAGTCCAATTTCATTGTTTTATATGTGGATCTCTATTTTTCCCACCACTATTTGTTGCAGAGACTATCCTCTCCCCATTGTGTATCCTTGGAACCCTTGCCAAAAATTATTTGATCATATATGCTTGGATATATTTCTGGGCTCTCTTTTTGTTCTACTGGTCTAAATATGTTTTTAATGTCAGTACAATACTGTTTTGATTACTATACGTTTGTAAAGTAATTTGAAGTCAGGAAGTATGGAGCCTCCAACTCTGTTCTTCTTTCTCAAGATTGCTTTAGCTATTCAGAGTATTTTGTAGCTCTATACAGATTTTAGATTTGTTTTTTCTATTTCTGTGAAGAATACCATTGGAACTTTTATAAGGGTTGCACTGAATCTGTATATTGCTTTGAGGAGTATGTATATTTTAACAACAATAGTATCAAAAGGATTATACACCAGGATCAAGTGGGATTTATCCCTGGGATGCAAGGTTGTTTTAACATTTGTAAATCAATTAATGTAATACATCACTTAACAGAATGAAAGATAAAAACCACATGATTCTTGAAATAGACACAGAAAAAGCAGCTGACAAAGTCAAACATCCATTCATGATAAAAACTCTCAACAAAATAAGTATAAAAGGAAATTTTTTCCTTAACATAATAAAGGCTATTTATGAGAATCCCACCTCTAACATCATGATCAATGGGGAAAATTGAAAGCTTTTCCTTTCATACAAGGATTTGATACAAGGCAAAGACACCCACTCTTGCCACTTTTATTAACATAGTACTGGAAGTACTGGCAAGAGCAATGAGATAAGAAAAGGAAATAAAAGGCAACAAAATCAGAAAGGAAGAAATAAAATTATCTCTGTTTGCATGATCCTATATGCATAGGCATTTAGTTTACATTGTATTTGAGACCCATTGATTTGGAGGGGAAAAAAGCACCACTAAAACATACACACAAAATATATTCATCATATTTTCATAATATGTCTTTGTTTTTGTGAGTAATAATGTTATTTCTGGATTTTGGCTTTTTAGGCATGTGTTATATTGGGATAAAGGTGACCCAAATATTACACTTCTGTATTCTCCTTGAGTTCTGAATCAGTTGAGAAATGAAACAAAAAAATAATAAATCAAGTGGAAATCATAATATCACATTTTTTATATGTAAAGCTGTTTTTGGATAATTAGGCTTTTATCTATGGGCAAGTGGACCTTTAATACTCAATTCCAAAATTAGGCAGAATTAGTCACCCAGACACAAGCAGTAGTGGAAAAATCAAGCTCCCTCCTCCCTGCGTGGAGTACTGAACCCATTTCAAGCTTTCTGCAAGGCAGCTATTCCCCAAGAGAAAAAAGATATGAAAGGTCTAGGACAGCAGTCTCAAAGTGTGCTTCTAGGATGAGCAACATTTGCATCATCTGGGAACTTGCTAGAAATGCAAATTATCAGGACCCTTCCAAGACATTCTGAATCAGAAATCCTGGGGAGAGTATGCAGAAAATCTATTTAACAAGTCCTCCAGGTGATTCTGAGGCAAAGTAAAGATTGAAAACCAACAGTTTATTCCCACTTTCCTCTTCCAAACCAGTTTTATTGAATTGAAAGGTTTATTATATTAATGGGACTACTTTCATATGAAAGAAAAAATTAGGAGTGGGGAAGAAGTGTTGTGTCCCTAAGATTTATTTTGAATTATAATACTTATTGACTTGATCGATTTAGTTTAGTTTTACTTTAGAGTAGTATTATTGGAAATTCCAGATCATTTGAATAGTTTATGGGTACCCAGGAAAAGAATAGTTGACACTGAGATTGTTTTAGAAAATGTATGTATACCTACCATAAATGTGAATGATAATTTCAGTCTTCATAATTGTGATCTAAACAGGAATCCATGTTTACAATTTTTTGCCTTTCTTTTGATGATTGGCATATGAGGCTTCTCTAGTCAATATTCAGGGACTGGTGCACAGTTGCCAAAGCCCCAGAATTCATACAAGTCATCCAGTTGCCCCATCACCTTTAACTAATCTTACCTTTATTTGTTTATTGTTAGACTTTGTGACACATGAGCATAATGTGTGGAACATGGTGATACAAACAGCCTAGTTTAAACAATCTCCTTTAATTAGTGATTATATTCCCTTAGGTAAATTATTAAACCTCTCAGACTTCTTACAACAAACAAACAAACAAACATTTGGCTTTAAAAAAAAATCTTCTAGAAAATGTGAATTTTGTAATGTGACCTTTTTGTTTTCAATATTAGGAAATTCAGTGAAAATTTTGGGGCCAGGTTGCAATATTTATATGTTACCTTAAAACATGTAATTCTTTGTATTAATGTCCTGCTTTTATTTTACTTTTGCCTTGATTTCTTTTTATTTTATCTTATTATACTGTAGACAATATTTTTAAAATTTTTTTCACATATTTATTAGAGTATAATTGATTTACAAGATTATGTTAGCTTCTGCTGTACAACAAATTGAATCAGCTATACATATACATATATCCCCATATCTCCTCCCTCTTGCATCTCTCTCCCACCCTCTCTAACCCATCCCTCTAAGTTGTCACAAAGCATTGAGTTGATCTCCCTGGGCTATGCAGCAGCTTCCCACTAGCCATCCATTTTACATTTAGTAGTGTATATATGTCAGTGCCACTCTCTCACTTCATCCCAGCTTCCCCACGACCAGTGTCTTCAAGTCCATTCTCTACGTCTGCATCTTTATTCCTATCCTGCCATAGGTTCCTCAGTACCGCTTTTTTAGATTCCATATATATGTGTTAGCATATGGTATTTGTTTTTCTCTTTCTGACTTACTTCACTCGTATGACAGACTCTAGGTCCATCCACCTCACTACAAATAACTAAATTTCGTTTCTTTTTATGGCTGAGTAATATTCCATTGTATATATGTGCCCCATCTTCTTTATCTATTCATCTGTTCATGGACATTTAGGTTGTTTTCATGGCCTGGGTATTGTAAATAGTGCTGCAATGAACATTGTCATACATGACTCTTTTTGAATTATGTTTTTCTCAGGGTATATGCCCAGTAGTGGGATTGCTGAGTCATGTGGTAGTTCTATTTCTAGTTTTTTAAGGAACTTCCATACTGTTCTCCACAGTGGCTGTGGCAATTTTCATTCCCACCAACAGTGCATGAGGGTTCCCTTTTCTCCGGATCCCTTCTGGCATTTATTGTTTCTAGATTTTTTGATGAAGGCCATTCTGACTGGTGTGAGGTGATACCTCATTGTGGTTCTGATTTGCATTTCTCTAATGATTAATGATGTTGAGGATCTTTTCATGTATTTGTTGCCCATCTGTATGTCTTCTTTGGAGAAATGTCTACTTAGGTCTTCCACCCATTTTTGGATTGGGTTGTTTGTTTTTTTGAAATTGGGCTGCATGAGCTGCTTGTATATTTTGGAGATTAATCCTTTGTTCATTGCTTCATTTGCAAATATTTTCTCCCACTCTGAGTGTTGTCGTTTCAGCTTGATTATGGTTTCCTTTGCTGTGCAAAAGCTTTTAAGTTTAATTAGGTCTCATTTTTTTTTTTCATTACTCTAGGAGATGGGTCAAAAAGGATCTTGCTGTGATTTATGTCATAGAGTGTTCTGCCTATGTTTTCCTCTAAGAGTTTTATAGTGTCTGGCCTTACATTTAGGTCTTTGATCCGTTTTGAGTTTATTTTTGTGTATGGTGTTCGGGAATGTTCTAATTTCATTCTTTTACATGTAGCTGTCCAGTTTTCCCAGCACCACTTATTGAAGAGGCTCTTTTCTCTACTGTATATTCTTGCTTCCTTTGTCAAAGATAAGGTGACCATATGTGCATGGGTTTATCTCTGGGCTTTCTATCCTGTTCCATTGATCTATATTTCTGTTTTTGTGCCAGTACCATACTGTCTTGATTACTGTAGCTTTGTAGTATAGTCAGAAGTCAGAGAGCCTGATTCCTCCAGGTCTATTTTTCTTTCTCAAATTTGCTTTGGCTATTTGGGGTCTTTTGTGTTTCCATACAAATTGTGAAATTTTTTGTTCTAGTTCTGTGAAAACTGCCATTGGTAATTTGATAGGGATTGAACAGAACCTGTAGATTGCTTTGGGTAGTATAGTCATTTTCACAATATTGATCCTCCCAATCCAGGAGCATGGTATATCTCTCCATCTGTTTATGTCATCTTTGATTTCTTTCAGCAGTGTTTTATAGTTTTCTGAGCACAGGTCTTTTGCCTCCTTAGATAGGTTTATTCCTAGGTATTTTATTCTTTTTGTTGCGACGGTAAATGGGATTGTTTCCTTAATTTTTCTTTCTGTTCTTTTGTTGTTAGTGTTTAGGAAAGCAAGAGATTTCTGTGAATTAATTTTGTATCCTGCAACCTTACCAAATTCATTAATTAGTTCTAGTAGTTTTCTGGTGGTGTTTTTAGGGTTTTCTGTGTATAGATAGTATCATGTCATTGGCAAACAACAACAGTTTTACTTATTTTCCAATTTGGATTCCTTTTATTTCTTTTTCTTCTCTGATTACTGTGGCTAGGACTAACAATACTGTATTGAATAATAGTGTGAAGAGTGGACATCCTTGTCTTGTTCCTGGTCTTAGAGGAAGTGCTTTCAGTTTTTCACCATTAAGAATGAAGTTTGCTGTAGGTTTGTTGTATATGGCTTTTATTATGTTGAGGAAGTTTCCCTCTAGGCCCACCTCCTGGACAGTTTTTTTCATAAACCAGTGTTGAATTTGTCAAAAGCTTTATCTGCATCTATTGTGATGATCATATGGTTTTTATTCATCAATTTGTTAACATGGTGTATCACACTGATTGTTTTGTGTATATTGAAGAATCCTTGCATCCTTGGGATAAATCCCACCTGATCATGGTGCATGATCCTTTCCGTGTGTTTTTGGATTCTGTTTGCTAGTATTTTGTTGAGGATTTTTGCATCTATGTTCATCAGTGATATTGGTCTGTAATTTTCCTTTTTTGTGATATCTTTGTCTGGTTTTTGGTATCAGGGTTATGGTGGCCTCGTAGAATGAGTTTGGGAGTGTTCCTCCCTCTGCAATTTTTTGGAATAGTTTGAGAAGGATAGGTGTTAACTCTTCTCTAAGTGTCTGATAGAACTCGCCTGTGAAGCCATCTGTTCCTGGATTTTTGTTTGTTGGAAGATTTTTAATTACAGTTTCAATTTCATTACATGTGATTGGTCTGTTTATATTTTCTACTTCTTCCTGGTTCAATCTGGGAAAGTTGTACCTTGTCACGAATTTGTCCATTTCTTCCAGGTTGTCCATTTTATTGGCATATCGTTGCTTGTAGTAGTCTCATATCATCCTTTGTATTTCTGCAGTGTCAGTTGTAATCTCTCCTTTTTCATTTCTAATTCTATTGATTTGAGTCTTCTCCCTTTTTTTCTTGATGAGTCTGGCTAAAGGTGTATCAATTTTGTTTATCTTCTCAAAGAACCAGCTTTTAGTTTTATTGATCTTTCCTATGTTTTCTTCATTTCTATTTCATTTATTCATATCAGATGTTCACTGTAGCAGATACCAAATCACTTCTTTACCTTTCTGACAGAACCTGATGCATTGTCTTGAACACATGTACACAGAAGGTTCTCAATAAGCAGGTGTTATTCTCATGTTTAAAAATTGCCAGGAGGCCACAGGAGTGTCCTTTATTTTTTTGCTCCCTATAGGTGGGTGTCATTAGTACAGGTGTGCAAACCCAAATGTTAACAGCAAACCCCATCTTGGCTCCCTTGTTTATCCCTACAGCACTACTGTAAATTGTTGCCATGAGAATACAGGTGTTCTTTAAAGCCTATTATCATCACCACCTGCTGGTTGCACAGTATGTAATACTAAAGATCATCATAATGGAAGTCACGGAGTGCAGTTAATGCTTACAGCAGCCTCTCCAAATAGATATAAGCAGTTAAAGATGAAAACGTATTTTTACATGGACACATTTAAACTAAATCACAGTCATCTTTTAATAAGGACAGGGCAAACACTTGCATCAATCCAGCTAATTGCTAGGCTGACTTAAGTACATACATGTTCAGTATAAAGGAAAATAATATTCCTGTATAGAAAATGCTCAAGGCAATACTATTTTTTTTTTTTTTGAACATAACTTCCTTCTGTGGTGTATTTTCCTAGTAGTATAATGAGCCAATTTTAGGGGAGATGAAAGCAGGGAGAATGACAGGATTGGCTCTGAGGACTTCATTCTTGCAGATTTCCATCATTTCTACCATGGCATTCCTTTTGTTAACCTCAAAAGATCACGCATGATCCAGTTTGGGGGCAGATATTTTTGCTCCGTTGCGCAGCCTATATAATGAGCCATTTGTGTCATGAAGTTCTCATCATATCCTCCCACTCAGTATGATTGAATGTCTTCTTTCAGCACCAACCTTAGCAACCCTTGCTGTGAGCAGGAGGAAGGGATGCCCCTTTTGGGCATTTGCTGAAATTAAAGTCTGTGAGGCCTTAGACACTGAGTTCTGCCTTTTGGAAACAAAAAGCAAATAAACACACACACAAAGCCCAAACGAAAACCCTAGGAATGTTCTTTGTGCTAAAAGAAAGTCCCTCTGAGCCCCCTTTCCCCTTGTCCCCAACAATTCAATCAAATTTTCTTCTATAGCAGCTGGTTGTGGCCTTGTGCCTAAGTTCTGTCTAGGAAAAGAGAAAAGAAATAGGCACTTGCAACATCTGGGCTGTGTCCTTGAATGAAGCCCGCCTTTCTGTTACATTCTCCCCCTTCCCTCTGTCATAATGAAGATTTGGTGGTGAGCTGTTGGACCAGGCAGGAAGGAAAGGCCCCAGCAATGGTGGAGCAACAGCCAGAACAAGACTGGGTCCTGGTAGCATTGTAGAGCAGAGCTTCCTTATCGGGAATTATCGATTGAATTTATATGTAAATGAGAAATAAATGCTAATCTTCTTCAAGATTCTATGTTTCTTGAGGTTCCTGCTCCACAAAGCCCAACTAATCACATAATAAAATCTATCATTAGAAAAGGAATTGAGACCTATTAAGCACTCAGTATTATTATTGTTTAAAAGTACGAGTGGAATTAATTTCAATCAGCACATACACTTGTCTAGTAATACATAAAACATTAATGAAATTAATTTCAGATTGAAGATATATACTGCTGTTTAATATTCTTTCAAATCTTCATCAGGTTAAAATCTTCAAGTCCACAGGAACAGCTAAATGGTGCATTTTGCTTTAAAGTTTGCCAAACTGAATATATCTAAACGTATTCCACAGGGAAATCGCTGCTTTGTTGTTTTAAGACACAAATTAAGCAATGCTTACAAAGGGTTCTTTCTCATCCACGTTACCCAGATGTCAGTGTGGGTCACCTTGCCCTTAAGAAGTCTGACACCCTCCCAAGATTTCTTCACTTTGTAAGGTGCTTGGTGAACTTAGTTACATCTGGCTCTGGTTTCTGGCATCTGCCAGGGTTGTCCAATCTTCATCTTGCAGCTGGGTAGTTATTTCTTAGCTGTGCAACACTTTTCCCTGGATTTCCTCCCTCCCAAATATGACCCACATGTGAACCTGTGTGTGTCAGCTAGAGATCCACCGGCAGTGGTCAAAGGATCTGAAACAATCTAGCAGTTAATTTCAAACTGTATATTAGACAACCCTGTTTTTCAAAACCCTCTTGGACATTTGCACTAACTTACAACACATTCCAGCCAGACACCATTTTATCTGGACTTTATTTCCTTCTCTCTTATGTTTTCCCCGACTTAACTTACAGTTGCCTTCATGGACAGACTGGTTTAGTTTTCTCATTGTCAGGAGCATCTAATCCCTATCCTCAGGGCCACCTTTCCTTCTCTAAATATTTCATCACAATATTTTCCTAAAAATGAGTGTTCCTTCCCTAAAATGAACTCTGTTGCCTACTGACTACATTTGTACCCATCAGCTCTTCTCATGGGGGAGATGAAATTCATTCAATCTTATTTTGTGGTTAGATAGTTAACTTTTTTGGTCTATGACTTCATAGCTTAGATTTTAGGAAAAGTTTATGATGTTTTAGCTTCTCTTAAAAAATAGAATAGAATCCAGTGTAGTATATTGAAGTATCAAACTGCTGTTGCACTGGTCTTAATATTATTGCTTTTCCTCCAAGTATGATCCTGCTTGTCACCTCCTCCTGCTGTCTGTGTTCTCTGAAGGCTCATTTTCATGAGTGACAGAAGGTCTTCAAGATCTTGACCTTGAGTGCTCCACTGTAGCTCCAGGCTCAGATTTCCTACATCTCTCATGTCCCAGGAATAGTGCTTTGTACCTCATCTGTTACTAATCACTAGCTCGCCTTTTCCATTCCCTTATGCCCACTTCAGCCACCTCCTTATCAAGCCTTGCTTCCATACACTTACTGAAATGCATTTATCACAACAGCAAGATTCCCTGCTCTTTAAGCATTTTGGAAACATATTCTGTTGATCGCGTCCACGTCTCCTATAGTGGCTAGTACAAAATACCCTTCGATAAATATTTGTTTTAGTAAAAAGAATATAAGAAGTATTTCTTCCAGTGCTAAAAGAATATTTAAAGTATCAGTTTTTTAACTTGTGGAAGAATGAGATTTTTTTCTCCCTAGCAGATTCCCAGAGAATTCAAGGCCAGATCCAAAGAGCTTCTGGTTATATAGAATACTGTTCAAGATATACCTATTTTTCTCTTTTAGTCAAATTTAGGTGTTTATATAAATTGTTTGTGTTCTCATTAGAGCTTGAGATATTTCTTATATTTTCCTCCTCTTTTTCACTCAGCCCTCTGGAGGAAAACATCAGATTTAAGATAGAATGTTAAGACTGATTTTTGAACTTGTTCAAAGTATTGGTCAATTTCTTACTTTTACCCCTCCCAGGCCCTTGTGATCCGTAGGACCCTATTAGCTCCTGTGTTCTTGCTTGAGTTCTGTCATGTTAGATTTAGGATTTTGGAGGACAGAGAATTTTAGAGGGTAGATTTTCTTTCCAGTGTTCTGGTGTATGTAGGAGTTTTTAAAATGACTTATTAAGATTTTATAAATCTTAATAGAGATTTAATAACCTTAAAAAGGTTATTAAAATTAAGTATTTAATTTATAAAAGGTTTTCCTTATTTATTTTTCTGGGTGAGAATTAAAAGAAAAAATTATTTTGTCAAATCATTTGCCAAGAAACACTCCCACATCTTCATAGTACCTTTGGAGACAATGTCCCATTGTGCTTATAACCACTGAAACGCCCTCTGTCAGCCTGCAGTCCAATCATGAACAGCATGGGTGTTCTCAGGAGCTGTATATGTGAAGAAGAAGGAATTATAACTCCACGTGTTTCATGGATATGCTGTCATTTATATCCTCATTTTTTGAAGCAGAAAATAACACAGCTTTGCTGTAGGCCGCGGGATTTATAGGGACCTGCAGAGGAATGCCTTTAAGTGTTAGTCTTTGGACACTAGCTTGGGTTACTTAGTTCTTCTTCTTCCAGTCAGTCTTTTCCGAGGAATTCAGGTGGCACCAGACTCCCTTTCTTCTAAATTTCTATCGTTATTTTAGTCTACCACATAATTTAAACCTCAATTATATGCTTTTTAATGTTAATATTGTTATAACTGTGTAGCACTAAGGGTTTTCAAAACATTGGAATGAGAACAGAAAAGCTTAACTTTGAATGGCTTACTATTCACTATCTGTTTAGATTTACCCAAATCGCATCCTCTCTGAACCTGTTTCTACTGTGAAAAATGGGAACAAAAACTTACTTTGCTGTATTTTGGGAATGATTTTATGTAAAAGCACCTTTTGCAAAGTATTCCCTAAATAAATATTAGCTATTATTGTAAGTTATCATTATTTTATTTTTATCTCCTCCAATATAAATGTAAATGGTTACATTCAGCAAGTATTGTATGTATCAAAAAATCATGAAAGGTTTAAGATTTTACCATACTTGCAAACTATTACGTCTACCACAGTTTCATGGATACTAATAGAAGACCTGACACTCCTGGGTCAGAAACAAAAGACAACTTATTATTGACAGTAATGGCAATAGACAGGATACCAGCTTTTTTGTACTAGTTCTTCAGGCCACAGTTCCCATAGAGAAGAGGGCCAGAAGGTGCCTGTAAACACAGTTCTTTATAAGACAGAGGCCCTCAGCTTAAGGAACTCCGTTCTTTTTAAAGAGAAGTGTGCCTGCCATTTGCTCCAGCAGAAGGGATCTTCCAAAGCTGTAGGGAAACTTTCCCTTTGTCTGAGGGACATTAACTCTATATTTCAAGACTGTTTGCTACATGAACACCCTTAAAAATACAGCCGGGAACAAAGGGCAATCAGTGCCTTTCTCACAAGACATATAAGAAATGTCAGAGACTCATGGAAAATTTTCTTCCAACAATATGACTTGTGGGATATAATCAAAAGACAGTGTTAAGGTTTAATAGTGAGTTTCAGCTATGATAGAATAATTGGGATTGGGTTTATTTCCCTATAGTAAACAACAAGAAAACTGGACAAAATACATGTGGAAATGGTTTTCATACACTGGACAACAGACAACAGAAGACTCTGGTTCCTGAAAGAAGACAAGTGAATGATGGGAGCCTACAATTGCCCTGGGTTTCTGCTTAGAGGCTTTTTCTGGACCTCAGTGCAGCTGGGGAGATTCTAAACAAAGCATGGCAGACTTGCTGAATTAAGAAGATAGAGAAAAGAGATCAGAGAAGCTGAACAGCCTGGCATTTTTAGAAGAGTGTCCAAGAAAGGGAAGATAAATAGAGAGAAATCTCCAAAAATCTGCATAAGAGTCCCTTTTAGATGGTGGCTGAATATTATGCATGTGCATAGTGTAAACCCTATGAGACTAGGTTAAAAAAAAAAAAAAAAAAAAGATTGAAAAGCTGTAAGATAAATAGGTCATAGAACAGGAGACATTCTAGTTAACCACCCAGAGGAGAGAGTCCTTGTTAAACACCTGAGCCATCAGAGACCCCAGAAAAGCCATGCTTTAGAAGTGTGGCTAAACTACCATTAGACCAAAGCTACTCCAGTTCTTCTCTTAAAAACTTGAAAACAGCCCTCAAAAGGATAGATTGATCACAGTAACTTAATATCTGCTGGAACAGAAGCCAATGTTCTTTAAGAAATACAATAAAATCCAGAACTTGAAAACATAAAAATCACAATCTAATAAAAATTTACTACACATACAAAGGAGCAGGACAATGTGACATATGAACAGGAAAAAATAGAAACAATGTAATATATTACTAGTCAAAAGAAACATATCCAGACATGACAGAGATGAAGGAACTGAAAGAAAAGTACTTTAAAGCATCTATTTAAAAATGTTCAAGAATTGAAAAGAAAGCATAAACATAATGAATAGAAAAGTGAAAAATATTAAAAAGTTCCAAATGAAACTTCTAGTTAGAGATGAAAAATACAATATCTCAAATTAAAGTTTCACTTTAAGAGATTAAAAGCAAGTTAGAAACTGTGAAAGAAATGATCAGTGAACTTGAAAATATAACTGTAGAAACTATCCAAAATAGAGCAAAGAGGAAAAAAGGGTTAAAACTTTTAGCAGAGCCTCTGTAACCTGTGGGAGGCAACACATGTAATTGGAAACCCAAAAGAGGAGAGAAAGAAAAAATATTTGAAAAAACAATAATTTAAAATTTCTCAAATTTAATACAAACTATACACCTACAGATTCAAGACTCTCAACAAACCTAAGCAGGATAAACACAGAATTTTGAAAACTACTAATAAAGAAAAAAATTAAAAGCTACAAGTCAGAATAAAAGACACATTATATACAGAAGATTAAGGTTAAAAATTGGCACATTTCTTTTTTTAAAATTTTTTTGTTTCATTTTATTTTTTTATACAGCAGGTTCTTATTAGTTACCCATTTTATACATATTAGTGTATACATGTCAATCCCAATCTCCCAGTTTATAACCCCCCCCACCACCCCACCACCACTTTCCCCCCTTGGTGTCCATACATTTGTTCTCTACGTCTGTGTCTCTAAAAAATTATCACATTTCTTGTCTGAAACTATGCAAGACAGAAAATCTTTAAAATGATGACAAAATAGAGTTAACCTAGAATTCTATAGCCAGTAATTATATATTTGAGAAATTAAAGGTAAAATAAATAATTTTGCCTTTTAAGATTCAAAAAAGTTGGGAACATCATCCCCAGGAAACTTGCACTATAAAAAATATTAAGTAAGGTACTTCAGATAGAAGGAAAATGATATTAGCTGGAAATTTATATCTATACAAAACAGAAGAACAGTGGAAATAATAAATAAGTGGGTAAATGTAAGAAAAATTTATTTTATTTTAAAAATTGCTCTAAAATATAATTGACTAGAACCTCCAGTACAATATTTTGTAGTTTTCAGTGTACAAGTCTTGCACTTCTCATTTAAATTAATTTCTAAGTATTGTATTGTGTTTAGTGTTATTGTAAATGGAATTGTTTTCTTAATTTTATTTCAGATTATTTATTGCTAGTGTATAGAAATACAAATTATTTTATGTATATATAACATATATGTAATCATTATATCCTCAAATAGAGATAGTTTCCTTTCCAATCCCATTGCCTTTTATTTATTTGTTTTTTATTGCCTAATTGCCTAATTGCTTTAGCTAGAAACTTCAGTACCATGTTGAAAAGAAGTGGTAAGTGCAGAACCCTTGTTTTGTTCCTGTTCTGGGGGGAAAGTTTTCAGCTTCCACTATTAAGTATTATGTTAGCTGTGTGTTTTTCTCTAGATGCCCTTTGTTGGGTTAAGGAAGTTTCCTCTTCTGTTTCTGGTTTGTTGTGTATTTTTGTCATGAAAGGGTGTTGGATTTTGTCAAATGTTTTTCTGTACCTATTGAGTTGATCTTATGTTGTTTGACTTTTATGTTAATATGGAGAATTGCATTAATTGATTTTCATATGTTGAACCAACCTTGCATTCCTGATGAAGCTCACTTGGTCATGGTGTATTATCCTTTCTATATGCTGCTGGATTCAATTTGCTTGTACTTTGTTGAGAAATTTTTTATTTATATTCATAAAGGATATTAATCTATAGTTTTCTTTTCATGTGATGTCTTTGTTTTTAGTATCAAAGTAATATTGACTATATAGAAAGTGTTAGAAAGTGTTACCCTCTCTTCTCTTTGTGGAAGAGTTTGTGAAGAATTGACATTAATTCTTCTTAAAGCATTTGGTAGAAACCACCAGTAAAGTCATCTGTTCCTGGGCTTTTCTTTGTGGGAAGTTGTGTGATTATTAACTCAATTAACAAGTTTACTTGTTATAAATCTATTCAAATTTTTTTATCTCTTGAGTCATTTTCGGTAGTTTATGTCATTCCACAACTTTGCCCATTTTATCTAGGCTATCTAATTTCTTGGCATATAATTGTTCTATACATTCCATATTTCTGTGAGGTCAGTGGTAATGTCCCTTCTTTCATTTATGATTTTAGTCATACTGAGTTTCTTGAATTGTTTTTCTCCCATGGCTTATTAGATACCCTTCCACCCAGTCCTCCTATTTATGTTTATTTCTTTTAAATGTCTTGTCATAACTTCTCTTTCTTTGTCTGCTTCCTAAATAATGGTGTTCTCCAGTACTCTGACTAGATTATCTTCTATTCTCATTCTGCAAGCTTTCCCAACTCAGTATCTTCTACTGCCATGGTATAAAATACTACCTATATATTAATTCTCAAGGCTTTATTACTAGAAGAAATTTCTCTTCCGAACTCTAGACAATGTCTACAGCTGGAATATTTACCTTAATGTGCTAAAGTCACCCCAACATGTCCAAAAGTAAAGGTATCTACTTCTCCTCACACTAAACTTGGTCTGTGTTACCTAATCCAGTGAATGGTGTGACCATCAATCCAAGCATCTAGACAAAGTCCTAAGTTTCACATAACTTCTCATATAACCCAATCACCAAAATCTAATGATAGTACTTCCTTATATGTCTCTTAATACACCTAATGTCTTTTCTGCCTAAAATTTTCTCCATTTAACTTCCCTAAAGTCTGTTTGGTAAACACATTCATTTTTGGATTCAACGCCTCATTTTTCTCTTTCCATTTCCACAGATAACATTGATCGCTCCCTCCTTTCAGCCCACATTTTATCCTAACTTCATTTCAGTCTTTTTAATACTTTATTGAATGCATTGAATTACATGTATTTGTCTCTCTCCTATAATGTAAGATGCTCAGGGGTAGAGAATTTAATTCACCTCTGCATTCTTATCTGGGAATAACAAATGCTTGAAACACATTTGTTGAATGAATGAATGAATGAGTCAGTGAGTGCAATATTGCTAGATCTCAGTCCTGTCAGGCTAGCAAGTAGTGTATCAGGATGTCAGAGGGATTGGAAGGAGGGCATTCAAAGTGAGAGAACAGAGTGGTGTGCAAAAGCTCAGAGCCATGAAATCATATGGAGTATTGTAGGAACTACAAGTTTAGAAAATTGATCATGGAAAGAAAGCGAGTAATCAAAACATGGTCTTCTGTACCATATTGAAAACTTTGAACTTTATTCTAAAGGCAGTCTCCACATGATTCAAGGAATTGTATTTGAGGTCCTCCAGAACATGTCCTAGAGGAGGGCCATCTATCTTATACTCAAATCACTAAAACCATCCCTTTCTTTAAAAGCTATTATTTGCATATTATAACAACCAAAACTTACTAACCATAAAATTCCTGAAGCAGAGGGTGCATATTCTAAAACTATATTATTTCAATTGTGATAGAACTAGACATCACTTCTTATTGCTTATTGTTAGCTGAATCTTGTAAATCTGAAGTAGATGTGAAATTGAACACATTTGCCTTTCTTCTCTTTCTGGACAACAACTCCTCTACAGTTGCATATAATTTTCAAACTTCATTGTCAATGGTTCCTGATGAAATCACATCTTCCATCATCTCAAACTTATCAAAAACTTGGTGCTTGACTACTCAGCATGAACCTGTGCATAATTTTGAAAATAATGCTTATATAGTCACTAAATTATTTATAACTGCCAGGGATTTTTTCTTTTTTGTGTGTGCTTTAAAAAGTCTTGAGGGCTTCCCTGGTGGCGCAGTGGTTGAGAATTTGCCTGCTAATGCAGGGGACACGGGTTCGAGCCCTGGTCTGGGAGGATCCCACATGCCGCAGAGCAACTGGGCCCGTGAGCCACAACTACTGAGCCTGTGCGGCTGGAGCATGTGCTCCTCAACAAGAGAGGCCACGATAGTGAGAGGCCCGCACACCTCAGTGAAGAGTGGCCCCCGCTTGCCACAACTAGAGAAAGCCCTCGCACAGAAACGAAGACACCCAACACAGCAAAAATAAATAACTTAATTAATAAACTCCTATCCCCAACATCTAAAAAAAAAAAAACAAACCAACTCTTGAAATACCTTCTTTTCTGTTTACCTATCCTTCTATCTATCTACCTACCTACCTACTTATTTACCTATATACCCATTCATTGATTCACAGAGGAAAGAATTAACCTAGAAATGTTCTGGGAGTCCCAGGAAGAATGTCATCTTGGAATTTTTTTAAATGTCCATCTATCTACTCTTGGGCCATCATCGAACAATAGCAATGGGAGGAATCCAGTACAATCAGCACCCTTGACATTTAGAAAAACTGAGATCTGAAGAGGTAGAATGGTTTCTCTGGGATAAAGCAGTAAGTGTGGAGCAAAGCTTAGGTTGGACGGCCAATATTCTTCTCCATTGCTATGTTCATTTCACTAAACAGTAGAATGATTTTAACTGTATTGTGTTCCATTTCAAATTCCATAATTTTACAACAGCTCCAGAAGAAATAGAGGGAATTCCAAAGAAAAGTAAACAGAATGAGGGGTTTTTTTTTAAGGGCTAATTTAAAAGAATCTAATTATTTCTTTTGTATTTTGGATTATAAAGTTTGAGTCAATTGCTTAACACTCTTCTAATATATGGACAACTTAAGGCAGCAGCTCCCTGGCATCTAAGCTGAGGTTAGAACAAGAAGAAATGAACCTCATATCTGGGGATCTGGGCTACAAGTAAAGAGCTTTGTCACTGTAAGAGTAGGAGAAAATACTAGATTTTTAAAGTAAGAGCATAGAAGTCCATTCTTTGGAGATTTTTACAGAAGAACAGGCTACTATATATCACAGTCATGCAGCCCTATGCAGAAGGAGAAAGCTGGATTTGGATGGCATCCTGAAGACACTGATTTTATTATTCTGTAATATTGCCAGTTGAAAAGAGTAAAAGAGTAAATTCCCATGTAGCAACTTTCAGACAACAGCTGAGCTATGACTAAAGTTACGAAATATTGCCAATAGATTGCAGTCCATCTTATTAAATTTTAAAATATTATTATTTTAAATTAAACACTTTAACTTAACAAGATAAAATATCAGCATCAAGTTGGTAAAATACATAAAATAAACCTACTTTTCTCTTTTAGTTTTTAGCCTTTGTATATTTTAAAGACTGAAATAATGAGGTGGTCACATGTAGGATTATAAAAATATATGAGAAAAATATAAGTAATTCTAATAATTGTAAGTGGCATGTTACTATTTACAAAATGCCCTCATATATACCAGAATGTGTTTTTAATCCACACAGGTACCCCTTATGGCAGGTGGGGCAGATACTATCCTCATTTTCTAGGTGGTGAACAGGATCAATGTAACAATGATGATTTTTCCAATTCCCAGGGCAATAAACCATTGAGTTGTTACATCCCCAAATCTTTATATTCTAAATAATTTACTGGTTCTCTAAGGCAGATACTCCCAGCCAATTGGGTGATCCTTGAAATTTAAAACTAATTCTATATTTTTGTAATATTATGTAAGCTCAGTTAAATTCAACAAGATTTTTTAAGACACCTACTCTTTGGGAGATACTGGCATTATAAAGATGAATAAGATACAGTCCTTGGCTTCAAGAAACCAGCTGTGTAAAAGGGGAAAGAGATGCACGTACACTGTTATTGCATCTCATGGTGAGCAAAAAAAAAAAAAAAAAAGAGGGAAATACATAATTTGGGTGGGGAAATGAGGTTTTTGTAGAAAGATTTACAGAGGAGATGACATTTGATGTGGTTACTTGAGACTAAGAAGGATGTCACAGGCAATAAAGTAGATAGTTTTCCTTCACCAAGGCAAGAAAAACTTTTATGAAAAGGAATTCTAATGAAGGGAAATGATTTTATCGCCTACAAGGAAACATAAGGTCTCCTGACTTCAACCCTAGGTGAATTTGCTTAACATCTATCATAGGCCTTTCTTTGGATATTGTCTCTTTCTTATCATGCTCTGTCTGCAAATTCAAGGTGCTAGGGGCTGTACTGAGTATTTAAATTGGTTTAAAGAAGAATTCCCTTCATTAGTAGAGACATTGTCAAGTGCAGAAAGAAGAAAGCTTTTTGGGGATTGGAATCCTGTTGCATGAAGAAATGTAGTGGCCTCATTTGTAAGAATGGCAGAAACTTCTTGAAGAGGCACGGGGTTACCGTACTTCAGAATGAGCTCAGACATGTTATTCAGGCTTTAAATGAGAAGAAATAAGAATCTGTTGAATTTAAATGTCATGGCCTTAAGTAAAACATTTAAACTGGCACACCCTGCTTGAACAGTCTGGAGTACACACAGTGTCACTGGGCAGTGTCATCCCAAGAAGACCAGTCCTCTCTCCCACCTGCTTTCTAGGACACACCCAAGAATCTCCTCAGATTCTTACTCATGTCCAAGGAGCCAACTCAGGTTGCTGACCCCTAATTAGATGAGATGAAAAGAAGATGGGCCCATTTGAGGCCGAAGGAATCCATCTTTACTTCCCATACTAGGTCATCCATACATCCTGCTTGCCTATAATTGCTGTCACTGAACCCAGAGACAAGGGGGCATGACTTAAACCCATAGTATAAAGACATATGCCCTCTTCCCACTTGTTGCTGGCACCAGTAATAAGGCCAAATCTTCTTGTTGCCTCCTAATATCCTAGCAGTCCTGGCTCTGTAACTACAAGCTCAGAGAATCCCTGGCACCCACTTGCTGTGGTTGTGGAAGCTAAAGCCACAGCCTGGTGTGGTGCTTCCACTAACCTTGGCTGCCCTCAGAAATGTGGCTCTATAGCAGACCTGTGCTCAGGTCACTGCCACTGAAATAGAGCTCTGCTCAGTATGTAGCCCTTCCCTACAGTGCTTAGAAGGCGGCTCCTTTTCTTTGTGGCACACTAAGCTAGCAGCATTCTGGATCAAAACCGTCCTGGGTTCCATGGGTTCCACAGCCCAGCCACTTCCCCAGTACCAGTTGACTCTAGAAAGGCTGCGCCAGAGATGTTCATTTGTGCAGCTCTCTTCTTCCCAGGCCTTGGATGCCAGGCTTCTCTACTTGTACGTCATCATGGTAGATTCTGTCTCAGGTGGATTCTATCTGTGACCCCATCTCCCTTTCTGCTTGACCTTAAACAGGGTCACCTCAGGTGAATCAGTATGTTTTGATTCCTTTGGATTTTAATGAAGAAGCTCTCAGTCCTTGTCCTCCTTAGAGCGCCCCTGTAATCTTATGTAATTTAATTTATCTACTGCTCTGAAATTGCAAATCCTGTATGTAAGTGACCATGTCAGGATTAAGTTAAAGAGGCCATCCACACATTAAATGTCTTTTTATAGACTAAAGGGCTGGTTTCTGTAAATCTCTAATGAACTACAAGTTATTTTTAAAACGACTTGCCTGGAATGTGTGTGTGTGTGTGTGTGTGTGTGTGTGTGTGTGCGTGCGCGTGTGCGTGTGCGCGTGTGTGTGTTAGCACAGAAAAGGAGAGAGGAGGTCAGCTCAGGGTTCCTAGTTCTGGCTGTGTTACTAACAGCTGTTGACTTTGGATAACTCACCTAAAAATCTCTGTGCTTCACTTCCCTCACGCAAAAAAAAATGAAGGGGTGGAGCTACATAGTTGCTCTCGTTACTTCCAGCTTTAGATAATTCTATAATTCTTTTCAATGATCTAAACATAATTTGTAGACAAACACACCCTTGTGTGTTGTTCCAGAAGCTTCATTCGTGACCATTAGGTTCATTTTTGGTCATCAGCTTGAATTGAGCCAACTCCTGATTACCCATTCACAGGTACTAGAGGGTTACCCATGGATGGTCCGGCTCTTCACCAAGCAATAGGTTAGATTGGGGGCTGCTCCAGGGCCCACCACAGGCCAGATTCATCCAAATACAGAGCCAGAAAAAAGGCAGCCTCCACAGGTTGATGGAGCCCAGGGCGAGGTCCTCCCAGCCCTGCTTCAGAATGTTCATGGCAAACTGCCTAAAAATTGTTCACAAACACAAATTCCTATGGCAACCTAACAAAAAGGAATCGGAATCGAAAGAAGAGGGAAGGCTTCATGAAATTCCTCTAGGCCCTGGACGGGGGCTGCTTTGCGAGACTGTCATAAGACTGAAGGCAAGGGTGTAGCCCTTTTGTAAAATTACCCCGCACTGTGTGTGTTTTCCTGATGTATGGTGTTCACGTCAAATCAGAAATGAATCCAAGCCTTCAGCCTCAGACACAACGTGAGTGTTTTGGGAGGTTCCAAACATCTTTGGTTTGTTTTTCAATTTTATTAAGTTCAGTACTTCCTGGGTTTGGCCAGGCCAGACACACCACAGGACGTTTCCAGCCTGAAACCAGAAAGCGTGCAGGCACTCACAGAGGAGACTGGTGCAGCAAGCTTTCCATCTCACTTGCCAGACCTAAAAACATCTCGTGTGGTTAGCTGACTCGTGGTTATACCTACCCAGAGCACATAATATATGAAGGGAGATGTTATGTATTGGCTAAGCCCTAGTGCCCTATGCGTGCTCTAGCCCCTGTGTATTCACTACTCTTCATAACATTTCTAGGAAGGAAGGAAGACTGGCCTTTTCATTAAGAAGATGAATGTGAGCATTTCTTGACAGCAAGGACAATGTTTCCATGTTCAATTTACTATTAAAAGAACTCCAGTAGTAATTGCCGTTGATGAAGAGGAAATGGAGGTACTGACATTTTGAATAATCCAGTTCAGTGTTGTGAGTCACCTATCCACAGTATTCAGTTCAACAACTATTTAATTGAATGCTACTGCCTGAGCACCAGGATAATTACAGACACTGTGGAGGATTAGAAACCTGTAAAATTTTAGGGCTTTGAGAACCAAGTGGTCATCCAGGAAACCACGGCACAGTGTCTGGCCTCAAAGACATTACGCTCCGGCTTGGGAGACAATACTGGCTTTCAGGAATGCCATGGCATGGCAAAATAGAAGGTGCAGGACAGGTGCTTCCTGTAGCCACCAATCTGCTTATCCACATCCCTTCACAGCTAAGCTCACTTCCAGAGAAGCGTCTACTAACAGTCACTCCTTTCTTCTTCCCAGCTTCTGCGAGGAATACCCAAACCTTCTAACTTGTTAAGTTAAAAACGGGCACTTTTCTGCATCTGACTTGCCCTCTCTGCAGCATTTGATACTCTTGACAACTCCCTTCTGGAAACTCTCCACATGTCCAGTGATCAGTGTATTGTCTCTCCTTGCTTCCTCACTGCCCAGCAATCTACTAAACAGATCTTCCTGCATTCTCTGTCTTAGTGAAGAACATGACCGTCTACCCAACTGGTCAAGCCAGGAATGCTCGTAAGTGGAAGATTTGAGGGAGTGGAGAGATTACTCACTGGTTATTCTTTTTATTCACCCTCATGTCTAGTCACTCCCAAAAATCTTATAGGATTTTCTTTATTAACATTGTGTGTCTCTTCCTCTGGTTTTCATCACTATTGCATAGGCTCAAGCCTTTATTGTATGTTGCCTGTATTGTTGAAGCACCTATGATTCATCTGGCTTTTGGCCTTTAGACTTACGCTCTGTCAATCCATCCTGCAGGCTACTAAAAAATTTGCTTTTTGCAAAAAAAAAAAAAAAAGACTGTAAGCAAGTGACTCCCCCATTTAAACTTGACTCCACGTTCCTGTAGGAAAAAACTCAAAGTCCGTAGCATGACAGACAAAAGCATTCGTGATCCCCCCCCGTTCATGTCTTCTACCTTCACCCACACCCTTGTCATCCTCAATGACTTGTGGTTCTGGGACGACATGAGTGCTCTTCCACACCTCTGTGCTTTTGTTTATCCTTCCAAAACTTACCTTCCTATCCCTAAGAATCCTCTTTGCGTTTTCATCCACTTTGTCCATAGCTCTATCATAGCACTTACCTAGCTGCACAACTTTTACAAAAGCAAGGATTAAAACAAACAAAACAAAACAAAAAAACCCCCAAAACAACGAGGCATGTTTGGGAGACCACAATTAGTTTCACTTGATTGAGCTCAGGGCCTTGGCAGCTCTTGAAGGTATGAAACATGAAATGAAATGGGTCGTCATTTACAGATTTTAATTAGGGAAGTTAAGTGATCAGACTTGCATTTTAAAACCTTATTCCAGTTGTGTGTAAGATGCATGGGAAAAAGGACATAATTATTAGAGACTGAATGAGTGCAGGCGGTGTGGCTAAAAAACGGAAAAGAAGTCATTCCAGAGAGATTTATACAGTAGAATTAGCAAGTCTGATGGATTGATTAAATGAAGTGGAGAATTTATCTATTGATTCAATGATTATCGAACACTAAGAATTGTTGCAGTTCCTAAAAGTACAAAAAATTATAAGGCGATGTTCCCACTCCTGTAGAAAATCATCATTCTGCAATACAAAGTCCAAAAGTAGACTCAAGTATAGATAGGAGTTCAGTAAATGATAACCTTTGAGTTCTTTACTATGTAGCTTTAGAACAACTGACTAACTAGGAAAACACATATATAAAGCTATATTTTCATGCTGGAGAGGGTGTGGAGAAAAGGGAACCCTCTTGCACTGTTGGTGGGAATGTAAATTGATACAGCCACTATGGAGAACAGTATGGAGGTTCCTTAACAAACTAAAAATAGAACTACCATACGATCCAGCAATCCCACTACTGGGCATATACCCTGAGAAAACCATCATTCAAAAAGAATCATGTACCACAATGTTCATTGCAGCTCTATTTACAATAGCCAGGACATAGAAGCAACCTAAATGTCCATCAACAGACGAATGGATAAAGAAGATGTGGTACATATATACAATGGAATATTACTCAGCCATTAAAAGGAATGAAATTGGGTCATTTGTAGAGACGTGGATGGACCTAGAGTCTGTCATACAGAGTGAAGTCAGAAAGAGAAAAACAAATACCGTATGCTAACACATATATATGGAATCTAAGGGGAAAAAAAGGTCATGAAGAACCTAGGGGTAAGACGTGAATAAAGATGCAGACCTACTAGAGAATGGACTTGGATATGGGGAGGGGGAAGGGTAAGCTGTGACAAAGTGAGAGAGTGGCATGGACATATATACACTACCAAATGTAAAATAGATAGCTAGTGGGAAGCAGCCGCATAGCACAGGGAGATCAGCTCGGTGCTTTGTGACCACCTAGAGGGGTGGGATAGGGAGGGTGGGAGGGAGGGAGATGCAAGAGGGAAGAGATATGGGGATATATGTATATGTATAACTGATTCACTTTGTTATAAAGCAGAAACTAACACACCATTGTAAAGCAATTATACTCCAGTAAAGATGCTAAAAAAAAAAAAGTTCTATTTTCCCATACACTACTCATCAAACTCAGTTCCAAATAAACTGAATATAAAATGTAGAATAATAAAAACAATAGAATAATCCTAAGTCAATATGGATATAAATCTCTGGCATTTAAACCTTTCTAAACAAAGCACCAGAGACATAAACCATATAATGGAGGGCAATAAATTTGACTACATAAAAATGAAAATATGTTTATCACAAAAACACAGCAATAGAGAATTTGTTGCAACAAAAAGGTAAAGAATTAATATGTTATAAAAACTTTTGTTACAACATTACACACTTGCTTTTGATTTGGCCTGTTCCAAAGGCAGGCTGTCAGGAGAAAAGCCTGAGGATCTGTTTGATTACTTACTTTTATGAGGCTGTAATTGAGTACCCCCAAAATGGTAAGAGCTTTGACCAAAGAACTCCAGAAACTATTCAGAGGAAGAGACTCGAGTCCTCCATCCATTACACTCTTTCAGAGAAAGGAAACTGCTTGAGCCTAATCAAACATTTCTACTCTGAAGTTTTCCACTGATATACTTTTGTTGCCTGATACTTAGCTTTAGGAGACAAATAATTTCCATCTATCCAATCAGCAATTAATGAGAACCTATTATGTTTTAAAGCACTGTACCAGATACTGTGTTTACTCAGTATTACCTTCTCCAAGATGAGTAAGAAATGCTCTTGTCCTCAAGAATTACGTAGACAGACATTTAAAAAGAAATTATACTTAACAATGAAATCTACCTTTACTGATTGTGAATGCATTTGGATTCTTCCATGATCCTCACCTGACTGGGTTAAGCACACTGTGGAGGACACGGCGGGAGGAGAGAGAACATTTAACAGCTCTAGCACAGACTTTCCTTTTGGGTTAGGTGGAGCCTCAGTTTTCAGGGCTGTCAGCACAACACCTTCTAAAATGTCACATTCCCTTTCCATGATGTTTAAGAGGCAAAGGGATGTAGCATTAATAGAGGAAGAAAGTGATGCTTATTCGTTTGAATAAGGCCATCCGAGTCTCTCTGCGGGATCCTTAAAGAAGAGAACAGACCCACACTAGTTAAAATGACCTCAGTGGAGTCTAACATTTTGGTGAGTAAATATACAGAATGTTATGTTTTCCTCAAGTGTACCTTTACATGATAAACCCTAGAGACTTCCAATTTTTGTCTTGAGTACGTGAAACGTATGCTGTGGCCAGAAGGCCATAACCATCTCCATGCGGATGTCTCACTGCCACCCACAGTGCACATTCCTGACCCCATCCACACCCTGCCCACTTCTCTTCTTGGTTTCTGTTTGCCAGGTTTGGCCCCTCCCCCTACATCTGATTCTCAAACGTCTTCTGAGCCTTCTGGTTTGGGGATTCTTCTCCCAGGTTCTTCTTTAAAGGGTTTTTGGGGGCTGGGTGAACTTTTGACCAGCTTCCTTGCAGCTTCTTTACCTCATGCCCTCCTCCCCACTCTCCTCCCTGCCCCGTTCCCACGCTGCTACATCATCTCCAAGGTTATGTTCTACAAACATATTTTGAAATTTCCCTCTTTTACTCTTCATTCAAAAATTCCCTCAAGACTTACCACTTTCTGAGACAAACTCTCAGAATGTTTGGTAAAGTAAAGCAAAACCAAGTTAAAAAAACAAAAAAACCCCCAGCCATTCAGGGGCTACTACAGGTCTTTCAAATGAGGAAAAGTGTCCAGACGGCAGCTCCTTCCTTAATTGGCTTCATAGCTAGATGCTGTACAGAGACCCGTAAACAGCAATTAGGAACACATACTGTGCTTCGTCTCCCATTATCTCTCCACCCCCTTCCAAATCGGAGGTAAGCTAAGGACACAGATTCTGGGATGCTTGTGGGTTCTTTCTGACCCTCAGTGATTATTAAATAGCATATTTGGGTAAGGTTTTTTCCCCTGCATTGTGGTTTATGTGATTAAGTGATGAACTGCATAATGTTCTTGCAACTCCAACTGGCTAACATATTTTCACTATTTATGTATATTCATTTTTTATTTTTCTGCAAAAAAAAAAAAAAGAAAATGTGGTATTTGAAAAACAGATAGAGATTTGTTCTTCCCTTTCTTTTCTCCTTTATAAAGATTTGACAAAATCTTGAAAGTTCTCAGTGGGATATTGTTCCAAGAGACTGGCACCTCTGTAAGTTATCAAAGGGAAACTATCTTTCTATAGCAAATCATCCTACACCCACTGTGCCAGGCAATCAGGCAGACTTTCCAAAGTTTGTTGATGGGCAAATACAAGGGGGAAAGGAGAGGGAGGAAGAGGAGAAGGAAATGAGGAATGAGAGGAAGGAGAAGGAAGAGAGAGAGAAGGTAAAAGGGGGGGAGGGCAACAGTGACGCAGTTGTGTATTGAATGAGTCTGAGTTAGTCTAACATCTTCCTTCACATGTTGGCTCCTGGGTTGGAAAGGTGGTCAGTTTCCCATCTTGCTCTCAGCCACAGTTTTGCTTCACATTATAGCTATTGCTTTTGTATTTTGAATTTAAAACAACAGTGAAGCTAAACATTTTGACGCTGAGCTTTGAAAAAATAAAAGACACAGCTAGAACATGTCTTTTTTTCACAACGGTCAATTCGTACGATTCCCAGCACAATTTAAAGTGGTTTACATGCAAAAGGGTAAGTGTTCAAATAAGCATGGTCCACTTCAAAATATGCTTTAAAATATGCAGATTTAATTGTAAGAAAAAGCCCTCCTCAAGGTGGTATATTTTGCATGAACATTGAAACAAAATTGAGTATGGCCTCACTCTTTTGGCTTTGTTTTTCTAAGATTATTGAAGAAAAGAGAGCTTTGCCCAAACTAAACAAAACACAGAACCATTCCTTTGAACCTGAGAACTCTCCAATGCCCACATATGATTAAAACCCATCTTGGTTAAGCCCTTTTCATCAGCTTGCTTGTTGTAAAACCTGTTCAGAGTTCCTGGCAATTTTATGGTCTTACCTGTGTGGTCCTTTTCTTTAGAGAATATTCAGTATGATGTCGTCCTGCTACAGCTCAACTAAGTGCTTACGGAAGCTGTGATGTAGAGAGCTCACAGCAGCTTGAGAATGATGCCACAAATGCACCCATGTCCCCAGTAGACCCAATCTAACTCGTCTTCTTGTCTCTCCACAAAAGAGACTTTTTGAGAAGAGAAAGGGAAAGATGGGAAGGAAGTTAAGTAACTTCAGAACAGCATCAGGAGATATACTGACAAGTGCTTGGAGTTGGGGGAATTTTCTTTATTAAAGGCTCTAATTGAATTTCTTTGACTGCAGTTCAGAGCCATGTCTAGAGCACACTGCAGATCTGTTACTTTCGCATTCTATTTCTATGTCTATGAAGTAGGTCATTGTAATGAATACAGATGGGCAATAAGTACAAAGTTATTGCATAATTTTTCAAAATTTTATGATTGCTTTTCCTACTTCCTCTTAGAATAATGGCCTCTCTGTGTAGCCTGGAGACCATTCACTATATCTTCAGTGTGTTTTACCATTTCAACAGATTTTAATTTATTAGAGACACACGAGAAGTGGTGTGTAAACAATCCACAGGATGAAAATGATTTGTAAGACATGGACAATCTGAACCAGTGTTAAGTTACGTCTGAGATCACTTGGTGAATTCAAGTGCCTGTGAGTTTTTCCCCCTTCATCCCCTCCCTGCCCGCCTCTTGATTTGGCAAAGGTTGGGACTTTGGGACTCGAGGGAAAACCAAATTAAAGCCACCCACCAGCCCATAGCAAACAGAACAGAAAATGTCAGTCTTATGATGGGATGTGTAACAAGATGGAAAGTTTCTCTACGGCTTTGCGTCTCTAAACTAGGCTTCGCCAAAGATGCAAAGCTGCCAGGTCTGAGTAAACAAACACGGCTTTACGAGATGAAGTATGCTAATGGTTTCTCCATCATCTGTGGGATTGCTCTCGATGGAAACGACTGACCCTTTACTTTGTTCAGTTCCTATTCCTTTTGCCTTATTACTGTTTTCACGTGAACTCCTCTCTAGACATGATCACAATGGGAAAAGTTGTCTGACGTGACAGTTCCAGGGCCTGCTGAGCTGAGCGTCCTTCAAGAGCCATCCTTAGTCGAGCTGTGTCCAGGACTGTGAACTCACAACTGAAGTGAATTTGATCAACTGTATATCTGCTCTAGACCTGAGCATGACGGATGAGGGGATCACACACTATGGAAGCTCCTTAGAAAAAAATGACTGACTCTGCCTGAGAGCACAGGAAAAGGCTTCATGGAGGAACCACATTTGCACTCATCCTTGACAAGCTAGTTGAGGCTGTAGAAACCAGAAGCCAGAATATCGTAGTTGATGGACAAGCATATGCTCATTATGAATCATCAAATAGACAGAGCTTAAAAGGGTGTGTGTGCTTTGATGGAGATACTTATTTTCTATGAATTTGCCATCTTGCAATTTTAAATATGAATATTCACATAAAAGGGGAATAAAATATGGAAAGCTAGAATTAATCGCAGAAAATATGTGATGTCCATATTTCTCTTGGCTTAAAGAGAACAATTTAAATCTACAGTGAAAGTAATTTAAATTTTTAATTTAACAAGATTTTATGATGTAGATTTAAAACTACCAAGGCTGCAGTGAAAGACTAGGGACACCAGTAGTAAATTGGGCCTGTGAGGTAAAGCAGTGGTTCTCAAACCATTTTTCTCATCTCTCCCGAAAAATATTTGGAAAAACCATGTACCCTCTGACACACTTTCAAGTTGACATCTAAAAAATTTCAGCGTAAGTTTAAATAGTTTCCAAGCATGTAATTTATGATACTTTTTTAACATCGATGTTTTAGATGATGTTTAAATTAATCAAATGGAATCTAAAAAGCATAGTTTGTTGATAAACACTATCATCCATTAAGTTTTCTCTCTTTTCAAATGAACAAGCAGCTTTCCAGTAATGGAAATTTTCTATCCTTGAATTTATATTTCTATTCCACTTTCCTCACAGTATTTGTTTTCTAATGTAATGTTTTTAGACTTAATATCATTTTATTTCTCACTCTTATCATATTTCTTTGCAACCAAAAAAAGTACATAAATCTATTTTAAAAAATTTACTTTGACATAAGATTTTAAATTCCAAATGCTTTCTTTTGGATTGAGTTACTATAATTTTATTAAAAAATTGATCAAACTATAAATACATTATAAATTTTGGAAAAAAATTTAAATGTTAAAATTTTATTGGAAACACATTTCTATTTGAGATGGATAGGGCTTTTTGTTTTTCCAGTAAGTTTATGTGTGCTATTATTATTTACTGTTAAACTGAGCAGTGTTCAGCATCTCTTCTATTCCTTTCTTTTTATTGTTATAGCTGTAAGTGCTGAGAAAACTTGTTCTCGTAAAAAAGCAAATGAAAGACTTTTATTACAGCAGTATCACTTGCTTTGATCTCCTGAGTTTAATGCCAAATATCACATGGTGATATATCACAGAAATACTTTTTAATAACCATCTGCTAATAACTTGATTAATTCTGCCTCAGTTTTACTGAAAGCAAAGAAACTTGAGAGCCATTGACAGTGAGGTGCTGAAGCTCTAGGATTAAAGAACTTAGTCAAAGGAAAGAAGGCTCCTGAAGTTAGAATCCTGATAAACACTTATTTAAGGAGGTAAATGATGAAAGTAGCCAGTAAACATATCAAGAAGGAACTAGGGCCAGGAAGTATAGTGTCATGGTAGTAAAAGAAGAGAAAGTGTCAAGCAGGAGAGGTACTTAGCAGTGTCAAAAGAATTCAGAGAGGCAAGCTTGAGGCAAACTAAAAGATGCCATTATTTCTCTGAGGTTTCAAAAAGAAGTTAAACTTTTCCTGTATGTGAAACCATGAATTTTGGCATTGCAATCATATCATACAGGATCTGGGATTTAGGACATTGGAGCACTATTTTTTATTTATTTCAAAATCATTTTTTTATGTGTGAGTCTCTTTTTAGGATTTTTATTTGGATCCAATTGTCTATTTGTCAATTCCCTGGCAGCTTAGGTTAGCAGCCATTTGGTCCTGTCCAAAATGTCCATAAGACTTTTGGTCCATGCCAAAAGATCCTTTCAGTTTAGTCCTATCCAGAATGTCCCTGAGCATATTTGCTCAAGGACAGCTGGTTTTGGACAGGACCAAACATCAAGGACCTTTTGACGGGGACCAAACGTCTTATGGACCAACTGTCTATGGATGTTTTGGGCAGGACCAGATGTCCTGCGAGGGTAGGTTATCGTATTATTGCTTTACACAAGTGTTGCCTTTAGATAAGGCAATTCTCTCACACTGTTCTTCATTAAAATTGTCAAAATTACATCTTTGCAATCATGAATTTTACCATGAAAATATTACATGTCTACTCCTTCATTTCTTTTTACTTTTTTCAGTAGTGTCTTGTAATTTTCCTTATAAAGATGTTGTATGCCTCTTGTTATTTATTTTTAGATACCTTAAGTTGTTGTTGCAACTGTGAGTGGAAATTATTTTTCAATTGCATTTTTGAATAATGATTTTTTTGCATTTATCTTTTAATGAGTAGTAATGTGGAATTCTCTTAGTTCCTAAAAACCTGTTGGCAGGTTTTCTTGGTTGTACCACATAGACAATCATATTAGTTACAAATAAAGATGACTTGACCTTTCATTTCTAATTTTTACTCATTTTATACCACGCCTTGTCTTCCTGCATTAGATAGAAACTGCAGTGGAATGTTGAATACAAATGGCAACATTGAGAATTCCACTTTGTAGCTAACTTTGTAGGAAAAGCTTCTAAAATTTCACCATTAAATTTAGTTGTTATGGCAGTTCTTTAATGGATAACTTCATCCTTTCTATACTAAGAGAGTTCCTTTCTATACTAAGTTCTGTACCACACATGTACATTGAACTATCAAATGTTTGCATCTATTGAAAGAAACATGTTTTTCTCTTTTAATTTCTAATTGTGAGTTATTACATTAATAATTGGTTAATGTTGGACTATCCTTTGATTTCTGAGAGTAATGCTATTTGGATGTGATATAATGTTTTAATATTCACTGATGAATTCTACTTAGTAGTATTTTAGTTAGGATTTTTACAGGTATAGTGAAATAGATCTATAATTTTATTTTCTTGTATCTTCTTTTATTTCCCTTGTCTAGTTTTGGTATCAAAATTATACTAGTATATAAAATGCTGTATGCATCCCTTACCTCTTTCTGTACTTGGAAAAGTTTGTACAGGATAAAATTATTAATCTCAAGATAGTTTGTGAAAATTCACCTGTAAAACTTATGTGAGCCTATTGTTTCTTGTGGGAGGCTGGTGATGATCAATTCAATTTATTTAATGATTAATTCAATGGTACTCATATAAACTGTACTGTAAATTTTTTGACCATGCCAACTTATCTTAAGTTATCCATTTATGATCCTAGTATTGCTTACTTATGATTTGTTTCCTTTTTAATCAGCCTTACTAAGTTTTGCCTGACTCATCAGTTTTCAAATAACCACCTGCTGATTTTTATTGATCTTATATACTGTGTCTTTGTTTTCTAATTAATCTGATGTCTGCCTTTATCTTTATCATTTCCTTCCATCTAGTTTTTTTAGGTGTATTGTATTTTTCTCTCTAATTTCTTGATTTGATCACTTTTTTTTCAGTCTTTTTTTAAAGACTTTTCAAGGAAAGTGCCCTAAGTTTTCTCAGTTTTTCTTCTTTTGTCAATGTCTCCTCTCTCTGATAGGTTTTTACAATGTTCTTTATTCTTTGTATTCCTTAATTTCACAAAAAGGTGTGTTGCTATGTGTTCGTTTGTTTTAAATATTTCCTCTCAGTACTTGGAATGCTCTTTCAATTACCCAGCCATAAAAAAGAATGAAATTCTACCATTTACAGCAACATGGATAAACCTAGAAAATATTATGCTTAGTGAAATAAGCAAAAAAGAGAAAGACAAATACTATGTGATATCCTTTACATGTGGAATCTAAAATAAAAAACAAATGAATGTATATGCAAAACAGAAACACTCACAGATAGAGAAAACAAACCTGTGGTTACCAGTGGGGAGAGGGAAGGGAGGAGGGGTTAGATAGGAGTATGGGATTAAGAGATAAAAATTAATATGTATAAAATAAATAAGCAACAAGGATTTATTGTACAGCACAGGGATTTATAGTCGCTAATTTGTAATAACTTTTAATGGAGTATAACCTATAAAAATGCTGAATTACCATGCTGTACACTTAAAACTAATATAATATTATAAATCAACTATACTTCAATTAAAAAAGAAACTCATGTTTCTTCAATGCATAATAATTCATAGTCATTATCTCTTTGCTGACTCCCTCCATTCTCTCATTGATTTTATTACTGTTAGATTTTGGATTTGCAGAATCATTTTCAATGAGAAAAAATTTTTTCATCTTTTGTTTTTCCTTTTTTTTAAACATCTTTATTGGAGTATAATTGCTTTACAATGGTGTATTAGTTTCTGCTTTATAGCAAAGTGAATCAACTATACATATACATATATCCCCATATCCCCTCCCTCATACATCTCCCTCCCACCCTCCATATCCCACCTCTCTAGCTGGTCACAAAGCACAGAGCTGATCTCCCTGTGCTATGTGGCTTCTTCCCACTAGCTATCTATTTTACATTTGATAGTGTATATATGTCAATGCTACTTACTCTCTCACTTCGTCCCAGCTTACCCTTCCTCATCCTGTGTTGTCGAGTCCATTATCTACGTCTGTGTCTTTATTCCTGTCCTGCCCCAGGTTCTTCAGAACCTTTTTTTTTTCCCTTTAGATTCCATATATATGTGTTACCATATGGTATTTGTTTTTCTCTTTCTGACTTACTTCACTCTGTATGACAGTCTCTAGGTACATCCACCTCACTACAAATAACTCAATTGTGTTTCTTCTTATGGCTGAGTAATATTCCATTTTTATGTGTGCCACATCTTCTTTATCCATTCATCTGTCGATGGACAATTAGGTTGCTTCCATGTCCTGACTATGCTAAATAGAGATGCAATGAACACTGTGGTACATGACTCTTTGAATTATGGTTTTCTCAGGGTATATGCCCAGTAGTGGGATTGCTGGGTCATATGGTAGTTTTATTTTTAGTTTTTTGAGGAACCTCCGTACTGTTCTCCATAGTGAATGTATCAATTTACATTCCCACCAACAGTGCAAGAGGGTTGCCTTTTCTCCACACCTTCTCCAGCATTTATTGTTTGTAGATTTTTTGATGATGGCCATTCTGACTAGTATGAGGTGATACCTCATTGTAGTTTTGATTTGCATTTTTCTAATGATTAGTGATGTTGAGCACCCTTTCATGTGTTTGTTGGCAATCTGTATATCTTCTTCGGAGAAATATCTATTTAGGTCTTCTGCACATATTTGGTTTGGGTTGTTTGGTTTTTTGATATTGAGCTTCATAAGCTGCTTGTATATTTTGGAGATTAATTCTCTGTCAGTTGCTTCAATTGCAAATATTTTCTCCCATTCAGAAGGTTGTCTTTCAGTCTTGTTTATGGTTTCCTCTGCTATGCAAAAGCTTTTAAGTTTCATTAGGTCCCATTTGTTTATTTTTGCTTTTATTTCCATTTCTCTAGGAGGTGGGTCAAAAAGGATCTTCCTGTGATTTATGTCATAGAGTGTTCTGCCCTTGTTTTCCTCTGAGAGTTTTATAGTGTCTGGCCTTATATTTACGTCTTTGATCCATTTTGCGTTTATTTTTGTATATGGTGTTAAGTAGTGTTTTAATTTCATTCTTTTATATGTAGCTGTCCAGTTTTCCCAGCACCACCTATTGAAGAGGCTGTCTTTTCTCCATTGTATATTTTCCCCTCCTTTATCAAAGATAAGGCAACCATATGTATGTGGGTTTATCTCTGGGCTTTCTGTCCTGTTCCATTGGTCTATATTCCTGGTTTTGTGCCAGTAGCATACTGTCTTGATTACTAGAGCTTTGTAGTATAGTCTGAAGTCAGGAAGCCTGATTCCTCCAGGTCCGTTTTTCTTTCTCAAGATTGTTTTGGGTCCTCAGTGGACTTTTGTGTTTCCATACAAATTGTGAATTTTTTTGTTCTAGTTCTGTGAAAAATGCCATGGGTAGTTTGAGAGGGATTACATTGAATCTGTAGATTGCTTTGGATAGTATAGTCATTTTCACAATGTTGGTTCTACCAAACCAAGAACATCGTATATCTCTCCATCTGTTTGTATTGTCTTTAATTACTTTCATCATGGTCTTATAGTTTTCTGCATACAGGTCTTTTGTCTCCTTAGGTAGGTTTATTCCTGGGCATTTTATTCTTTTTGTTGCAGTGGTAAATGGGAGTGTTGCCTTAATTTCTCTCTCAGATTTTCCATCATTAGTGTATAGGAATGCAAGAGATTTCTGTGCATTAATTTTGAATCCTGCTATTTTAACAAATTCATTGATTAGCTCTAGTAGTTTTCTGGTAGCCTCTTTGGGATTCTCTATATATAGTATCATGTCATCTTCAAACAGTGACAGTTTACTTCTTCTTTTCCAATTTGTATTCCTTTAATTTCTTTTTCTTCTCTGATTGCTGTGGCTAAAACTTCCAAAACTGTGTTGAATAATAGTGGTGAGAGTGGGCAGCCTTGTCTTGTTCCTGATCTTAGTGGAAATGATTTCAGTTTTTCACCATTGAGAATGATGCTGGCTGTGGGTTTGTCATATATGGCCTTTATTATGTTGAGGTAAGTTCCCTCTATGCCTAGTTTCTGGAGGAATTTTATCATAAATGGTGTTGAATTTTGTCAAAAGATTTTTCTGCATCTATTGAGATTATCATATGGTTTTCTCCTTCAATTTGTTAATATGGTTTATCACACTGATTGATTTGTGTATATTGAAGAACCCTTGCATTCTTGGAATAAACCCCACTTTATCATGGTGTATGATCCTCTTAATGTGCTGTTGGATTCTGTTTGCTAGCATTTTATTGAGGAATTTTGCATCCATGTTCATCAGTGATATTGGCCTGTAGTTTTCTTTTTCTCTGGCATCTTTGTCTGGTTTTGGTATCAGGGTGATGTTGGCCTCGTAGAATGAGTTTGACAGTGTTCCTCCCTCTGCTATATTTTGGAAGAGTTTGAGGAGGATAGGTGTCAGCTCTTCTCTAAATGTTTGATAGAATTCGCTTGTGAAGCCGTCTCTGATCCTGGGCTTTTGTTTGTTGAAAGATTTTTAATCAATTTGAGTTTCAAGTTCAGTGCTTTGGATGGTCTGTTTATATTTTCTATTTCTTCCTGTTTCAGTCTCGGAAGGTTGTGCTTTGCTAAGAATTTGTCCATTTCTTCCAGGCTGTCCGTTTTATTGGCATATATTTGCTTGTAGTAATCTCTCATGATCCTTTGTATTTCTGCAGTGTCAGTTGTTATTTCTTCTTTTTCATTTCTAATTCTATTGATTTGAGTCTTCTCCCTCTTTTTCTTGACAAGTCTGGCTAATGGTTTATCAATTTTGTTTATCTTCTCAAAGAACCAGCTTTAGTTTTATTGATCTGTGTTATCGTTCCCTTCTTTTCTTTTTCATTTCTTTCTCATTGGATCTTTATGGTAACTTTCCTTTGGATAACTTTGGGTGTTTTTGTTCTTCTTTCTCTAATTGCTTTAGGTGTAAGGTTAGATTGTTTATTTGAGATGTTTCTTGTTTCTTGAGGTAGGATTGTTTTGCTATAAACTTCCCTCTTAGAACTGCTTTTGCTACATCCAATAGGTTTTGGGTCGTCGTGTTTTCATTGTCATTTGTTTCTAGGTATTTTTTGATTTCCTCTTTGATTTCTTCAGTGATCACTTTGTTATTTAGTAGTGTAGTGTTTAGCCTCCATATGTTTGTATTTTTTACAGATTTTTTTCCTGTAATTGATATCTAGTCTCATAGCATTGTAATCAGAAAAGGTACTTGATATGATTTCAATTTTCTTAAATTTTCCAAGGCTTGATTTGTGACCCAGTATATGGTTTGTCCTGGAGAATGTTCCATGAGCACTTGAGATTAAAGTGTGTTCTGTTGTTTTGGGATGTAATGTCTTTAAATATCAATTAAGTCCATCTTGTTTAATGTATCATTTAAAGTTTGTGTTTCCTTGTTTATATTCATTTTGGATGATCTGTCCGTTGGTGAAATTGTGGTGTTTATGTCCCCTACAATTACTGTGTTACTGTCAATTTTCCCTTTTATGGCTGTTAGCATTTGCAGTATATATTGAGGTGCTCCTATATTGGGTGCATAAATATTTACAATTGTTATGTCTTCTTCTTGGATTTATCCCTTGGTCATTACGTAGTGTCCTTTGTTGTCGCTTATAATAGTCTTTATTTAAAGTCTATTTTGTCCGATATGAGAATTGCTACTCAAGCTTTCTTTTGATTTCCATTTTCATGGAATATCTGTTTTCCATCCCCTTACTTTCAGTCTGTATGTGCCACTAGGTCTGAAGTGGGTGTCTTGTATACAGCATATATATGGGTCTTGTTTTTGTATCCATTCAGCCAATCTATGTCTTTTGGTGGGAGCATTTAATCCATTTACATTTAAGGTAATTATCGATATGTATGTTCCAATTACCATTTTCTTAGTTGTTTTCAGTTTGTTATTGTAGGTCTTTCACTTCTCATGTGTTTCCTGCTTAGAGAAGTTCCTTTAGCATTTGTTGTAAAGCTGGTTTGGTGGTGCTGAATTCTTTTAGCTTTTGCTTGTCTGTAAAGGTTTTAATTTCTCCGTTGAATCTGAATGAGGTCCTTGCTGGGTAGAGTAACTTGGTTATAGGTTTTTCCCTTTCATCACTTATATATGTCCTGCCACTCCCTTCTGGCTTGCAGAGTTTCTGCTGAAAGATCAGCGGTTAACCTTATGGGGATTCCCTTTTATGTTATTTGTTACGTTTCCCTAGCCACTTTTAATGTTTTTCTTTGTATTTAATTTTTGATAGTTTGATTAATATGTGCCTTAGCGTTTTTCTCCTTGGATTTATCCTGTGTGCGACTCTCTGTGCTTCCTAGACTTGACTATTTCCTTTCCCATATTAGGGAATTTTTCAACTATACTCTCTTCAAATATTTTCTCAGTCCCTTTCTTTTTCTCTTCTTCTTCTGGGACTCCTATAATTCGAATGTTGGTGCATTTAATTTTGTCCCAGAGGTCTCTGAGACTGTCCTCAATTCTTTTCATTCTTTTTTCTTTATTCTGCTCTGCTATAGTTATGTCCGCTATTTTATCTTCCAGGTCACATATCTGTTCTTCTGCCTTAGTTATTCTGCTATTGATTCCTTGTACAGAATTTTTAATTTCATTTATGGTGTTGTTCATCATTGCTTGCTCTTTAGTTCTTCTAGGTCTGGGCTTCCCTGGTGGTGCAGTGGTTGAGAGTCCGCCTGCCAATGCAGGGGACGTGGGTTCATGCCCCAGTCTGGGAGGATCCCACGTGCCTCAGGATGGCTGGGCCCGTGAGGCATGGCCGCTGAGCCTGCATGTCCAGAGCCTGTTTTCCTCAATAGGAGAGGCCACAACAGTGAGAGGGCAGCATACTTCAAAATAAATAAATAAATAAATAAAATTAAAAATATATTATTAAAAATAAAAGATATAAAAGTAATAAGAAAAAAGAAAGAAGAGAGCAACCACACCAAAAAACAAATCCACCAATGACAACAAGCACTAAAGACTATACAAACAAACAAACAAACAAACAGACAGACAAAACCCTAGGACAAATGGTAAAAGCAAAGCTATACAGACAAAATCACACAAAGAAGCATACACATACACACTCACAAAAAGTGAAAAGGGAAAAAATATACATATATTTTTAAAAAGGAAGAGAGCAACCAAATGAATAAACTAATCTACCAATGATAATAAGCTCTGAATAGTAAACTAAGGTAAACATTAAAACCAAAAACAAATTAGATACAGAAAGGAAACCCCAAGTCTACAGTTGCTCCCAAAGTCCACTGCCTCAATTTTGGGATGATTCGTTGTCTATTCAGGTATTCCACAGATGCAGGGTACATCAAGTTGATTGTGGAGATTTAATCAGCTGCTCCTGATGCTGCATAGAGAAATTTCCCTTTCTCTTCTTTGTTTGCACAGCTCCTGGGGTTCAGCTTTGGATATAGCCCCACCGCTGTGTGTAGGTCGCCTGAGAGGGTCTGTTCCCCACCCAGACAGGACAGGGTTAAAGTAGCAGCTGATTGCGGGGGCTCTGGCTTACTCAAGCCAGGGAGAGGGAGGGGTATGGAATGCGGAGCAAGCTTGTGGTGTCAGAGGCCGGTGTGACATTGCAGCAGCCTGAGGCACTCTGTGCATTCTCCCGGGGAAGTTGTCCCTGAATCACGGGACCCTGGCAGTGGCGGGCTGCACAGGCTCCCAGAAGGGGAGGTGAGGATAGTGACCTGTGGTTGCACACAGGCTTCTTGCTGGCTGCAGAAGCAGCCTTTGCATTTCATGCCCATTTCTGGTGTCCACACTGATAGCCGTGGCTCGCACCTGTCTCTGGAGCTTGTTTAGGTGGTGCTCTGATTCCCCTCTCCTCGCGCACTCTGAACAAATGGTCTCTTGCCTCTTGGGCAGGTCCATATTTTTTCCTGGACTCCCTCCCAGCTAGCTGTGGTGCACTAACCCCCTTCAGGCTGTGTTCACGCAGCCAACCCCGGTTCTCTCCCTGGGGTCTGATCTCCGAAGCCCGAGCCTCAGCTCCCAGCCCTCACCCACCTCAGGGGTGAGCAGACAAGCCTCTCGGGCTGGTGAGTGCAGGTCGGCACCGATCCTCTGTGCGGGAATCTCCCCGCTTTGCCCTCCGCACCCTGTTACTGCGCTCTCCTCCGCGGCTCCGAAGCTTCCCCCTCCGCCACCCCCCGTCTCCGCCCACGAAGGGGCTTCTAGTGTGTGGAAACCTTTCCTCCTTCACAGCTCCCTCCCACAGGTGCAGGTCCCGTCCCTATTCTTTTGTGTCTGTTTTTTCTTTTGCCCTACCCAGGTACATGAGGAGTTTCTTGCCTTTGGGAAGTCTTAGATCTTCTGCCTGCATTCAGTAGGTGTTCTCTGATGTATTTCTGGGGTGGAAAGTGATCTCCACGTCTTACTCCTCCACCATCTTGAGGGTCCCCTCCTGACAGCTATTTTTAAAACCTACCTTGATATATAGGGGAGCCTCTCTCCAGGTATTGATTTCAAGCAGTAATGCTGGATCTGGTCCTGTACCTTGCATGGAGACCTTTTAGGATGGGTTTCCCCTGAGGAGGCAAGACTTGGTTACCATGACCACTGCTTGGCATGGAAACCAGCAGGACTGCAACTTCCATCATGCTTACCGATTTGCATGTCAATTCTGTTTCCAGTTTACTAAAGGTTTATTTTGCTTTTGAGTATGCTATGTCTTTTTAGGGATCACTTTTAAAACATTTAAATTATTTTTGTTATATGGATTAGAGGAGCAAAAGACTTGTTAGGAGACTTGGGATCAACTTATAATGCAAGTAAAATGAGATTTTAATACATTATATAAATTGAACATGCTGATTTTAAGTGTTTCTTCATATTAGGACTATCAAGCATGTTTAAAGAAGCTCTTTCGATAGCAAAGCTTTTGATATAGGGTATATTGATTTGACCTAAAAAACAAAGCCATTAAACATCAGGATATTTTTAAATGACCAAATAATATGCAAGACCATTGCCATCACCTCAGCTCTGAAATTATACCATTGGCCTCATTCCACTCCATCCCCATCCTTACCTACTACAGAAGATGTGGTGTGAATCAGGTTAGGGTTACCCACAACCTGCAGATAAACCACCCAAAGCAAGTATCTTTATCAATCCCTTTAAAAAATAAAACTGTAAAATACATAAATATAGACAAAACCCACTTGATGAACCAAGAATGTCTAACATTCAGTTATAAGAAATCTAAAGAGTACAAACGTTAACGTAGTTAGTTGATATTTTAGGACTGAATGAAAGATTTCTGGGAAATAAGAGAAAGTAACATTCATTCATTCAACAAGCATTAATCAAGCAAAAACTATGTTATAAGAAAAGAGGAAGCCTTATAAGAAAAGCTATGGCCTTTGAAGAGGAAAAACTTACCTCTTCAAAGTGGTAAGTGAAGTGTTGGATCACTGGCTGAGAAATTCAAGCAAAAAGCTATGAGCAAGACACTTTAATCTTGTTTGTTCTTCTGGAGCAAAGTTCTCTTTAAAATAACTTAAAATAGAAAATTTCTCTTTATGCCTTGCTTTCAGGAAATTCAAAGCTAAATTTTACGTTTAATTGTATTATTATCTAAGATTTGAAAATAATTATCTCCATCTTCCATCTGTTGAATTTTGAATCCTTTTTTTCAAATGTTATTTCCATTATGAAGTTCTCTTAAATTATTTTGGAATTAAGATATTAGTGAGTAAATTGAAAAAATGAATTAACTGTATTTGAGCTGTGAGGGGAAAAAACATAGAATCAATTCAATACTGAAGTCCACACATTCCCACCTCATAAACAGGAAATTGTTAAATGTATTTTATTTGTATGTTATGTAATGTACGTGAATAACTACTATATTCTTACCATCTTACTTCCTTCCTGGGAACTCTTTAAATGGAATTTTATGTCTGGTTGGGAGTAATACAATTAAAGAAGAATGTGGATATACTGGAGAGGTTACGATGGAAACTACTAAAAATGATGGGCGTTCTAGAAACCATGGTCTGTAAAAGAAAATGGAAAGAAAAATTAGACTTATTCAGCAAAAAGAGAAATAGTGCTAGGTTAGGAAGAAGATGAAATTATAGGGAAGTCATTTTTTTTTTTTTTTTTTTTTTTGCGGTATGCGGGCCTCCCACTGCCGTGGCCTCCCCCGCTGCGGAGCACAGGCTCCGGACGCGCAGGCCCAGCGGCCATGGCTCACGGGCCCAGCCGCTCCGCGGCACGTGGGATCCTCCCGGACCAGGGCACGAACCCGTGTCTCCCGCATCGGCAGGCGGACTCCCAACCACTGCGCCACCAGGGAAGCCCTAGGGAAGTCATTTTTTAACTGTAGCAATGCTAGATTGCATTTTGAAAGATCTGTTAATTATTTTAGTTAAATGTTGAGAATACTTAGGGAGGTTAAGCAACATTTTCTAAGTGGAGGTTTCCCCTAAACTACCCTTCCCCTCAGTACTGTCTTTTTCTTCGGTGCTCTCGACAAAGAAAGTTTGGTCAATTTTCTTTAGTAATAACACAAGTAATAGGGATGATGAAAAAGGACATACCCACATCCCTGGGAGGAACTGTGTCTTTGACCCTGGAATTGCTGCCAACTATTTGTGGGTAATTTCGAGATTAAAAATATTTTATTCTTCCAAGAATTCTGCAACAGATGCCCACCGGAATTTAGCAAGATGTGAATGGGACAGTGGAAAGGGTGAGAGACCTCCCCCTCCCCTTTAAGAGTCAGAAAAACTAGATTCCAGTCCCAGCTCTTTCACTAGCCTGGTGATTAGTCACTTAACCTCCTTAAACTTTGTTTCTTCATCTCTAAAATTAGGTGGGCATGGGGGAAAATCTCTGAGGGCTTTGGGAGTTCTGACCAGCTATGATTCCACGGAATTCTGAGACTTGATATTGCTGGGGTCAAGCAGGAGCAAAGAATAAGGAATAGGGGTTTTTTTCCTAGCTGCTTTCATCAGCAAATTGTTGCATAAGCGTACCAGCTGAAACAAACAGCTTTGTAGCACTCACGGCATCCTCGCTGCCCCCATTACTGAGTTTTGTCATGACTAGACAGGATGCTGCCATCATTGGTGAACTTTGACCTCTGTCCTTTCCAAGCAGAAAGAGAGAGAGATTATCGAGAATCTGGTTGCCTGTCTCTGACCCCCGTCTCACCCTGCTCGGCAGCCATCATCACCTCCTTCAACACTGAGACGCTTATTTATACTCCAATAAAGAATGCCGTTTAAATACTCAGATAACTACTTTGATTGCATTCAAGCTTTCAAAGCACGAAGGCCCTGAATTCTTTTTTCCTCTTTAGCGTTGGCATACTGTGGCCCCTGCCCAGTGTAGAGACTGCTTCCACATCCTTATCCCCGGCTCACACTTTCCCCATCAATCTGATGACATGGAACCACTTGACTCATAAACAGGAGTTAGAGAAACAGAGGTTAAACCACGGGCACCGAAAGTGGTTGTGAGTCCGCGAGTGTGGAAAGAGTGGGAATGTCAACAAGCATGTGGCTGTTGCCATTTGCCCCAAGTGCTGAGCTGTAGAATGAATTCAGCAAGAGCCTGCTATTTAAAATAATGCAAATACTCTGCCCGTCTCTCCTTGGTAAAGACCAGTGTGCTTTGCTACAAAACACCTCCCTTTCAGAAGTCTCCAGTGTGAAAATAGATGTGTCAGCTTCTGTCAATTTCCTTTTCATTGATGATGGGAAGACTTCAAAATCTCTGCATTACTGATCTCCTCCTCACACCCTTTGTACGTTATCTAGTAACCCAAGTAGAGTAATACCTGTTGCAAACGCTTACATAGTGTATACTGTTTAGAGGAAAATGTTCTAAGCACTTTATGTGTATTAACACATTCAACACTTATAACAACCTCACGTCTTGGTATTGTTATTATCCCTTATTTAACACACAAGGAAATACAATGTAGAAAGATTAAATGACTTTTCCCGGGAGAAACAAGTGGCAGAGCTTGGATTTGAATTTGGGCATTCAGACTCCAACATCTGGGCTCTTAACCATCGTGTTCTTCTGAGAAAGAAAAAGATGAAAACTAAGAAAAAAGATGGTGCCACAGTGATGACGTCGAGACATAGGAAGCTTTTGAATAGACCACTAGGTCAACTCTTCCTAGGGGAATACACCAGGGACAACTAGGTTCCCAGTAAAAATGACTTATTTCTTTACTTTAATTTTGTTGTAGCACCTACAGAATTGTTATGCACCAAGCAGTTGCTTCAGACCCTTAGGTTAACTTTAAGGGTTACACTGGGTGGACTGGTAGGAGAGACCAGCAACTGCAGGTATCAAAGCCAGTTTTGTGGCAGTTCTGAAGTGTGCAGGGGAACGGAATGTGACAGTTCAAGTACAGTCACTTGAAGGGTTTAAAACTAAATTTCTGCCAGATACCAGCATGTAATATTTTCAAGTGCTCTCCTGAGGCCTTCTCAGCAAGGTCCCTGTAAATGATTATGTGTATTAAGACGATGGTAAACAACCCTTTGCAGTGAAACACATTATAATGTAGCCTTTAATTATTATAATATAGATGCAGTGACCATAGTGCATGTCATCTCTCCCATTGGCCCTCTCACCCCTCCACACCTTTCTGATTCATAATAGAGACGTCTCTATTTTACTCTGTGATGAGCCTCTGCTATGTACCAGGGATTTCCTGTCATCAAGAAGTTTACTCTGTCAATAGGCTATAGTTTTTCATCTTTTTAGTGATCAAACTTAGTCATCCCTAAATTTGACACTGATTTAAAACTATAAAGTACTTTGTTTTAACCGGTGGTATTGAAGAGCGTGTAAGAAAAGCTTTTTCTCTGAATTTCAAAGGTGGTGCACCAGAAAGGAAAGTTCATCTATTTTTCTTCTGTCATTCATCATCAATTTGGAGGTGTGTGTGTGTGTGTGTGTGTGTGTGTGTGTGTGTGTGTGTGTGTGTGGTACAAATGAAATCAGAATATTTCCTTCCCTTATATCTTCTCACATTGTGTGGGTTTATTAACTGCATGAGTCATATGGTTAAAACTTTTGAAAATTTCTGACTTAACAATAAACAGTAAGAGAACAGACCTCCTTTCTCTCTGGGGCTGGGTCTCCCGTCATTTGCAGACAGTTGCCCAGAGCTATGAGATGTGGAGTGACTGACTGACTGGGGGAGGTGGGTGGGGTAGACGCTCACTCAGTCTTTCAGGATAACACTTGTCTGAGCCTGTTTATCTTCCTCCTCTAACCTCAGCAAATCTGTCTCCCTGACCTGAAAAATGTGGGAAAATTCAGGGGGGTGTGGAAAGATTTTTCCATGAAAAAAAAAAAAAAGATTTGATTTTATAAGAACATGAAATAAAAGGACGTGCTGGGATTAATGCATTTGTTTTCTAGAGCTGCTGAAACAAAGTACCGCAGACTAGGTAGCTCAAACACCAGAAGGTTATTGTCTCACAATCTGGAGTTGAGAAGTCCAAAGTCAAGGTATCAGCAGGGTTAGTTCCTTCTGGGGCTGTGAGGGAGAATCTGTCCCATGCCTCTCTCCGAGCTTCTCGTAGCATCAGACATTCTTTGGCTGATAGACAGCATTCTCCCTGTGTCTTCACTTCATCTTCCTCTATGAGTGTGTCTGTCTCTGTGGCCAAATTTCCCCCCTTTTAGGAGGATAACAGTCTTATCGGATTAGGGTCCACGCTTCTGATTTCATTTTAACTTGATTACGTCTGTGAAGACTGTAGTTCCAAAGAAGGTTTCCTGAGGTACCTGGGACTTGCATTGTTTCTTTTTTGGGGGGGAGACAGTTCAACCCATAAAGCCCACCAAGAAAACAAAATGGCATACAGACTTAGTAGTAAAGCTGATGAATCTGCACTCTTTAAGTAAAACCCTTCCAGCTCTTCCTCCCCAAACAGCATTTCTGCCTGACTTAAATAAGAAAGACTGTGTTAACATGATTTTTCCACTGCCTGAAAATCTGAATACGTTTTGAAATAAAACCATGGGTTTGCATCCATTCTATGGAAGAGCTGCGGCAAGAACTTTTCCCAAAAGCCACTTTTTTTTTTTTGAAGCTCCATTTTCTGATTTGTCAGATGGGCATTAGTACATATGCTTTAAGTATCCCACTAGACTATATAAACCCTGCAAGTGTAGACGCTTAAGTTCAAGTTCATTTTATGCATATAAAAGAATTAAAACTTAGAATGTTCTGTGTTGGAGAGAGTTTGCAGCAGAGAGGAAGAGGCATGGCTGTGAAAGTCAGAAGATGAGGTTTCTAGTCTCAGCGCTGCTGACTCAGTGCTCTGATCTTTAACTGTGGCATAGGGGGAAGATTAACCACTCAAGTCCCCTCTACTCAAAAATTCTAAGTGCAGTGTTTTTGTAACATACAGTGTAGTGTTAGCGTGTGTTCCTAAATCCCATGTAGTAGAGGTGAGCCTTCAGGTACACACTATACCTGCCCTCTCAAGCTTTCTTAGGATTATTATTAATCCGAACCCTTCCCTTTGTGTGTGGGCTGAACTCCAGTCACACCCTTGAGAACCAGCTGACATGGAACCCACCCTCAAGTGTTTGGCGTGGAACCATGCATGGGGAACAGATGCAATATTTAGTCAGGCTTTCTCTCACGTGTATTCTTCTCCACATTTGGTGCAGAATTTCAGAGAAGTTTCATGTGCAGGAAACAACCAGGAATGAAACATAGTGGGTTTGGATTACTTTCCCAGAGTAGTGGGAATTTGAAATTCTTATAATGCAAATCAATACTAAGTCCATTTAGAATCAGACGAACAAAGTGATGATTATTTTATGTCTCTGGGCCCAGAGCAAAGTCGTTTCCAGCTAGTTTAGTACCTATGAACATTTACAAAGTTCTTTCTAGTAAAAGGCAAGTCTTTGGGGAATAGCTCATGCCCAGCTATTTCATGCCTTTTCACACTTGGCACAAACACGTCTAGGTTTTGATGTGGAAATCCTTCCTTGTTATAAGAATTTTGATTCTTGAAATCTCCCTTACCCTCTCTCTCTCTCTCTCATCTCCTAAAACTACCTGGGAGTGAAAGAAGTCATTGGGGAAGAATTCCTTAAGTAACATGAAAGTTAGCCTGCAAGTGAAATCAGCTCTCTTGTTGGAGTGGTGACTCAGAAGATGGGCCCAAGGCTTCCTCTGCCTGGGATGGCAATTCCCGTTGGCTCCAGACACACATGCACTGTCTGTCCTGTGCATGTCTGGGGCACCTCAAGTACTTCTCTTCTGTATGTTTCTAATAATATTAACTTTCAGTTTCCCTAGCCAGTCTTATTCTGTAAACAATGCATCTCCTCAAAGGGAGGAGGACACTGACTCAAACAGGAATCACCCGTCTCACACTTACTGATACGCTTGCCTATGGAGTCCACTGGGGAGGGCGTTTCTTACTCCCTGGATGGATAGTTAAACACAAAAATCTTTTCAACCCTAAACTATTGTGGCATCTTTTAGAATTTGGACTCTGAGCAATCCTGATATGATGTATTGATGGTGTCCTCTTTCTCGTCCAGAGAAGCATCTACATAGCAGAAACTATAATAGGCACTGGGATAAAAGGTGAACATCATTTGGATTTGCCCTCAGAAACCTCATATTGCAGATGGAGAATAGATAGGTAAAGAAACAATTGCAGCACTGGCATAAGTGATTGATGACGGTAGATAGATAGGTAGATAGATAGATAGAGGACACCTTGTCTAGGGGAGGATTTTTTTCCGCCCAGAGGTCCTGGGATGCTTGGTCAGAGAAGGTCATATCTGATCTGGCTTTGAAGAACGGGAAGGCGATAGCATTCCTGGCAGAGAGAGAAAAACATGAACAAAAGCAAATGTGGGTGTGGTAAAGCAATAATAAGTAGTTCTGCATGACTGGAAGATAAAAACATTTAGGAGGAGTGGCTAGAAATAAACTGGAAAATTTGGACCAGGTCTTGAAGCTCCCACCAGGCCTGAAAAAACCTACTAGCCTGTCATCTTTTGGCAGCTCAGCAGCTACCCCTACTGGCAAGGCTGAGTTCGTATCCAGAGTTTTGAATAGTGTCTCCCCTTTTATCTGGAAAAGCGTTTCTGAAAATGTGTCCTATATATCACCACCCAGCTCCCAACCCTACCCTCCTCCTCCTCAAGCTATTCCATTAAAAAGGAGTGTGAGGTCAAGTGGTGCACCCGTGATCTAGTGCAGTTCACTAGCATAAGGTTTGACGGCCAAAGCCGCATGAAGCAATGTACCCTACATAGGGATGTATCGGTTGAGCCTGCTCAACAGTTCTGGGTTTTGCCCAAGAAATTCTACATCCTATCACATCTAACAACTATCATTAAAGTAAATATGGAATAGAGACACCCATAACAGAATTTTTGTAGTCCTAATCCAACTGTTCATGTTTGCTCTAGTTTTTACTTCCAGAAAGGATCATAGTACAGCCTGGCGTCCTTTCTTCTTTAGCTTCTCTTCACCCATTGATTGATTCATTCAATTTTTACCGCCAGTTATGTGCCAGGCATGACCGTAAACTTACCCCCAACAGGAAGGATTTCTATTTTCAGAGTTGCAGATGAGTATAACACTCCTGATTTTTGTTCCAACACTCTACCAGTTAGCCTTCCCAGTATTTCCAAAGAAAGATTCTACTTTTCTCCTGCGGAGAAATTTTAGATCATGAGGGTGAAGGAACTTCAATCCTTCAAGTTGAAGGATGGCGGCAAGAAGTACATCAATGCAGTGTTTCTCCTTAAACGGAATGTCTAAAGGAGTGGAGGGTTGAAAAACGTAGGATTATTTCAGGGCTTTGGCCCTTCTAATAAGATACAGTTTTGATCTCAACTCTTCTTCTCTAGGAAGGTTGGGAGTCCCAGCTCGCTCCATTTCCAGGGCACAGGAGATACCGCTCCAGTCTGGGTGATGTACTTCTTCTGCAGAAGCAAAGGAAACATTTTCAGGAGTCATTGCTCCCCATGATATCTTCAGGAATGATGTTCACCCTTAGCCTAAGTTCTAGAAGAAACAGAGGACGGGGCAGAATAACAGTCACTTGAGGGTGGGTTTTTGGTTGTTCCCGGTGTCAGGGCAAGTTCCCAGCAGTCTTCCTAACCGTCTATAAATGATGTAGCAGACCAGTCTGGGTCAGACTCTGGGGTCACTCAAGCAAGTCACAACGTAGCTTAAACCCATGTCCTATGGAAGCATCTAACTAGGGAGTAATAAAGTGCCGGTGTCAGCAGCTCCGTTGTAATAGGAAGAGATGGAGTGTGAGAAGGAAAATAGGTTTAGTACATTCCAAATTGTAATCTTTGTTGTATTAATCTGCTCAGGTTGCTATAGCAAAATACCATAGACCGGCTTAAACAAGGCACGTTTCTTTTCTTACAGTTCTGGAGGCTGAAAGTCCAAGGTCAAGGTGCTGGCCAATTTGGGTCTTAGTGAGAGCTCTCTTCCTGGATTGCGGACAGCTGTCTTCTTGCTGTGTCCTCACATGGTAAGTAGAGAGATCTCTCTCTCTCTCTTCCTCTAATTATAAAGCCACTAACTAATCATCTCATGAGCGCCGCATTCTCAAGACCTTGTCTAATCCTAATTACCTCTCGAAGGCCTTCTCTTCGAACGCCAACACACTGGGGTTTGGGGCTTCAACTCATGAATGGGGCGAGGGTGGAATTTAGTCCATAGCACTTTGTAACAGAGAAACATGCTCGGTATGAAGACGGAAAGGAGAGAAGAATCTGGCTTATTAGAAAAGCCAGATACCTTTAGTTGCAACTGCTTCTCATGTTTAACCTTTCTCATTGAAGGTAGAGTTGGGATTCTGGTGCAAGCTCAAGAAATGGAAACGATTCTAGGTATTTCAATCTGAAAGGGATGTAATAAAGAGAAACATGTGCTTAGAAACCTGTTGGATGGGATGAAAGAGCAAAGACTGTAGAGTGTCGATCGACTAACATCCCTGTCTCTCAGTGTCAGGAAAATACTGCTGCACCCATAGGTCAGGAGACTCCAGGAACCCATTGCTGGTGTAAAAACTGCCCTTACATCTGTTCAAAGGTTGTAACCACTTAATGGTAATAAAAGTCTGTGGGTGAGAGAGTCTGGGGAAATGCATTTCTAAGGCTTCTGGTCGCTGTGATGTAAAAGAAGGTATAAAACAGGGTGGAAATGGGCCCGGATGCCGGTGGATGATATCCAGGAAGCTCTCCTCTGGGGTGTTTTTCCTGCTACTGCATTGTTCACAGCTGTGCGTGTCTTGGCCTATGTTGGAATTCCACACCAGGTGATGGAACAGATGAGACCCAATCGTTTCCTGTAGTCAAGAGCAAGGGAGCCTTAGCTTGTCAGAAATGCATGTTTGTATCCACATTAAGTGGCACACTCATGGGGGCTTGCCCTGGTTTCACAATTCAAAAATTAAAAATTATTCCCTGGGGCTTCCCTGGTGGCGCAGTGGTTGCGAGTCCGCCTGCCGATGCAGGGGACACGGGTTCATGCCCCGGTCCGGGAAGATCCCACATGCCGCGGAGCGGCTGGGCCCGTGAGCCATGGCCGCTGAGCCTGCGCGTCCGGAGCCTGTGCTCCGCAATGGGAGAGGCCACGGCAGTGAGAGTCCCGCGTACCGGAAAAAAAAAAAAAAAAAAAAAAAAAAAGGTTAGTAAGGCGGCAAGGCCAATAAGAAGGCAAATAAGAAGAAGCTGAGTAAAAATATACAGCAGTATTAATTTCAATACGTCAAACTGTCTGGAACTCTGTGTAAGTGAAACAGGACAGCAGAGTAGGAAAGGTCCATTGAAGGCTTGCGCATGCACAGATGACTTTATGGGGAAAGAGTGGTATGAACTGGGTTCAGGAGGAACGATTTGGTTAGAGGGAGAGAGGAGAAGGCATTCCAAATGTGTCTGTGTACGTGGCTCATGTCACAGTCAGTGAAGGATCTGCCTTGCTGGAGCTGAAAAAGGTAGAAAATTGTATCAAGGAGGATCTAGGGAGTTTCTTGAGGCTTCTGTGCTCCATGCAGTGAGTAATAAGACCCACTGAGGTTTCTTCCCCGCTACTACTCTCCACTTCTATATTGATCCAATATTGTGGTTTCTTGTGGAATCAAGAAATACCTTAAAATAATCCTAAAAGCGGGTATTAGGAATTGCCAGGCAGACACGAAATTAGCTGTCATCTCTGCCCTTCACTAGATGTGATATCTGAAACAAACCACTTAACCATATCTTAATTTCTAGGTACATAATAGGGAGAATATATATTCAGTATATATATCTCCCAGTATTATTGTAATAAATAGAGGGCAAATGGTGCACTTTTCATTGTGCCTAGCATATAGTAAGCATTCAAATACTGTTAACTCCCCCTTTCTCCCTTTAATAAGTGGAGAAACTAATCACCCGCTAACCACATCTAGGTGTAGGAGAACTTCTAGATACCAGAATGATCTCAAGAACTATCCTTCTATAGTTCTTTAAAAAAAATAATAAAAACCAAAAAAAAACCCTGAATGTCCAAAATAAAATACACTGGGTAAAGTTTCCAGAGTTTGGAATTTTACAAAGCCTGCCTACATGCCAGAACTTCACATAAGGTATCTGGGTTTTGCACTTAGGGAATCAGTGTATCCATGATGCACATAAAATGTGAAGAGTTTGTTCCTCATCAAGCTATGGAAGAAGGACTGATTGTAGAAGGCCAGACAAGATAATTAGATGGTACAGACAATAGCTATTATCACAAACACTAACACATGGTAACTTGCAGGCTACCGTGCCAGAACTGTCAAGAGTCCTCAAACTGTATATCCCTGGAATACATTAAAGCATCACTTCATAGCCTGAGCATCTGTGCAAGCAAATGAGGGGGCAGTTACTTCACCTCCAAAATAAAGAGTGATTTGATTGCTTTAACTTATACTTGCTTAACCTTCTTGGCTGAAGGACAGCATAGCACAATGTAGAAGTGCCCTCTAACATTACTTTACGGACAAAAAATAATTGGCTGAGGGTGGGGAAAACCTGGCTCCCGATACTTGCAGGTGTATTTTTCTTGGGAAGCAAGATTGCTAGCGAAACAAAAGATTTGGTTCATTTGGCTTGGCAAGTCGAAAATGCAATCCTAGGGGAAGACTTTATTTAGAAACTTTATTTTTCCCGTTAACTTGAATAGCTTGTGGAGGGAAAAAAAAAAAAGAACTATAAATGGTTCATAAGTTCGCAATTATTTTTGTTTTGGTTTTAAAAACAAAATACACTATCCCCACCCAGGTAGATCTTGCTGTACATTAATTTCACTTTTAAAAAGCTGCAGTTTAGGCTGGGAGTCATTTTTAAAGTATGTGGGAATGCAGAGGGGACTCTTGGTTATCACTACTCTCTCCTCAATCTTCAATGGTCCTCACTCCCCTGGGCTTTCTCCTAAGTCTACGAACATGCTTCTCTCTCCCTTTAAATACAGTCTTTCATTGACCCTGCTCTGTCTCTTTCAGTAAATCTCCAAGTCCTGATTTTTGTTTTCCCCCACCCGCCATTCACTCTTCAACCCGCAATAATCTGGTTTTTGACCCACCACTATCATGAAAATGCATTTCTGAGATCACTGGTAATTATCAAGTTCAAAAGAGACAGTCTGTCTTTATTTATATGATGTCTCTGAGTACTTTTATACTGTTGATCACTCCTTCCTCCTTGAAACTACGTTTCCCTTTCTTGGTCCTCTTCCCTATGACCCTTCTTCTTCCATCTCCTTTCCTGGCATCCCTCAGACACTTGCAGAGTACATTTCCCCTTCTGTATGTTTTGCCAGGTGATCAGATCCACACCTGTGACTTCAATTTTCCCCTATATTCCATGACCACAAAAAGAATATTCCTAGTCCAATTAGCTTCCCTCACCTCTAGTCCCATATGTCTAGTTGCCTAGAAGACAGGTCATCCTGGCTACCCTATACTAGGAACCTCCAGTTCAACGTGTTCAAAACTGAATTTACTGTGTTTTTGCACGGCTCTTCCTGGGGGGTCACAGCATCCAGTTGCTCAGGCTAGAAATCTTTGGGTTACTTATGAATTTTTTCACTACCAACACTCAAATTCAACCAGTCTCCAATTCTTATTAATTTTACCTCAGGAATATATCTTGAATCCTTCTTCTTTTCTTTACGTGTCTTCCACAACGTTAGTTCAAAGTCTAATTTTTCTCATCTATGATATGATGACTACAGTAAATTGGTCTTTTTCTATCACTTCCTATCCTCTTTCTAATCCATTCTATGTGTCATATAAGAGATAACTTCTTAAGACACATACTTTTTTGTTTCTTTGCTACAAAGAAGTTTACAAAATGAAACTAGACAGTAGATCCTAATGCATAAGACATAAAATCCAAAATTCTCAATTTTGCGAAGACAGCAGAAAACTCCTTTCACAATCTGGTGCCAACCTACGCTTCAACTCCACTTGACCATCCTCCATTCACATCCCCAGACGCCATGCTTCAGCCGCTCCTTTGCCATATCACGTTAAACTCACTCACGTGCTTGCCTTCCTGTAAGCCCTCTCTTCCCCTTCCAACTGGTGCCTGCTCATCTCATAAATTATAACTCAACTGTTGGCACCTCTGTGAAGTGAAACTGACGCCTCTGAGCTGAACGGGCAGTGACTTCCTTTGAATTGCCATTGTAATTTCTATTCTATTATTACTGATTCTCACCATATGATTATTGTATTAAAATTGCTTACATGTAAATTCCCCTGCAAAGATCAATTATATCGTTGAAATGAGGGCGTGTGTCTGATTTATTTTATACTGTACCTCCAGCACTTACCACATTGCCTGCCATTTGGGAGTTGGTGAGTCTGTGGAATGAATGAATGAATGAATGCTGTCTGTAAAGTGCAGCACTATAATCTTTGGTTAGACTCATTTATTTTTTTAATATCTCTATGGAGTATAATTGCTTTACAATGGTGTGTTAGATTCTGCTTTATAACAAAGTGAATCAGCTATACATATACATATATCCCCATATCTCCTACCTCTTGCGTCTCCCTCCCACCCTCCCTATCCCACCCCCGCTAGGTGGTCACAAAGCACCGAGCTGATCTCCCTGTGCTATGCGGCTGCTTCCCACTAGATGTCAATTTTACATTTGGTAGTGTATATATGTCCATGCCACTCTCTCACTTCGTCCCAGCTTACCCTTCCCCCTCCCCATATCCTCAAGTCCATTCTCTGTCTGCGTCATTATTCCTGTCCTGCCCCTAGGTTCATCAAAACCATTTTTTTTTTTTTAGATTCCATATATATGTGTTAGCATACGGTATTTGTTTTTCTCTGTCTGATTTACTTCACTCTGTATGACAGACTCCAGGTCCATCCACCTCACTACAAATAACTCAATTTCTTTTCTTTTTATGGCTGAGTAATATTCCATTGTATATATGTGCCACATCTTCTTTATCCATTCCTCTGTCGATGGACACTTAGGTTGCTTCCATGCCCTGGCTATTGTAAATAGAGCTGCAATGAACGTTGTGGTACATGAATCTTTTTGACTTATGGTTTCCTCAGGGTATATGCCCAGTAGTGGGATTGCTGGGTCGTATGGTAGTTCCAGTTTTAGTTTTTTGAGGAACCTCTATACTGTTCTCCATAGTGGCTGTATCAATTTACATTCTGACCAACAGTGCAAGAGGGTTCCCTTTTCTCCACACCTTCTCTAGCATTTATTGTTTGTAGATTTTTGATGATGGACATTCTAACTGGTGTGAGGTGATACCTCATTGTAGTTTTGATTTGCATTTCTCTAATGATTAGTGCTGTAGAGCATCCTTTCATTTGTTTGTTGGCAATCTATATATCTTCTTTGGAGAAATGTCTATTTAGATCTTCTGCTCATTTTTGGATTGGGTTGTTTGTTTTTTGGATATTGAGCTGCAGAGCTGCTTGTATATTTTGGAGATTAATCCTTTATCAGTTGCTTCATTTGCAAATATTTTCTCCCATTCTCAGGGTTGTCTTTTGGTCTTGTTTATGTTTTCCTTTGCTGTGCAAAACCTTTTAAGTTTCATTAGGTCCCGTTTGTTTATTTTTATTTTTATTTCCATTTTTCCAGGAGGTGGGTCAAAAGGATCTTACAGTGATTGATGTCATAGAGTGTTCTGCCCAAGTTTTCCTCTAAGAGTTTTATAGTGTCTGGCCTTACATTAAGGTCTTTAAGCCATTTTAAGTTTATTTTGTGTATGGTGTTAGGAAGTGCTCTAACTTCATTCTTTTACATGGAGCTGTCCAGTTTTCCCAGCACCACCTACTGAAGAGGCTGTCTATTCTCCATTGTATATTCTTGCCTCCTTTATCAAAAATAAGGTGACCATATGTGTGTGGGTTTATCTCTGAGCTTCCTATCCTCTTCCATTGATCTATATTTCTGTTTTTGTGCCAGTACCATACTGTCTTGATTACTGTGGCCTTGTAGTATAGTCTGAAGTCAGGGAGCCTGATTCCTCCAGCTCCATTTTTCTTTCTCAAGATTGTTTTGGCTATTCAGGGGTCTTTTGTGTTTCCGTACAAACTGTGAAATTTATTGTTCTAGTTCTGTGAAAACTGCCATGGGTAGTTTGATAGGGATTGCATTGAATCTGTAGATTGCTTTGGGTAGTATAGTCATTTTCACAATGTTGATTCTTCCAATCCAAGAGCATGGTATATCTCTCCATTTGTTTGTATCATTTAAAATTTCTTTCATCAGTGTCTTATAGTTTTCTGCTTACAGGGCTTTTGTCTCCTTAGGTAGGTTTATTCCTGGGCATTTTATTCTTTTTGTTGCAATGGTAAATGGGAGTGTTGCCTTAATATCCCTTTCAGATTTTTCATCATTAGTGTATAGGAATACCAGAGGTTTCTGTGCATTAATTTTGTATCCTGCTACTTTACCAAATTCATTGATTAGCTCTAGTAGTTTTCTGGTAGCATCTTTAGGATTCTCTATGTATACTATCATGTCATCTGCAACAGTGACAGTTTACTTCTTCTTTTCTGATTTGGATTCCTTTAATTTCTTTTTCTTCTCTGATTGCTGTGGCTAAAACTTCCAAAACTATGTTGAATAATAGTGGTGAGAGTGGGCAACCTTGTCTTGTTCCTGATCTTAGGAATGGTTTCAGCTTTTCACCATGGAGAACGATGTTGGCTGCGGGTTTGTCATATACGGCCTTTATTATGTTGAGGTAAGTTCCCTCTATGCCTACTTTCTGGAGGGTTTTTTATCATAAATGGGTGTTGAATTTTGTCAAAAACTTTTTCTCCATCTATTAAGATGATCATATGGTTTTCCTCCTTCAATTTGTTGATATGGTTTATCACATTGATTTACTTGCACACATTGAAGAATCCTTGCATTCCTGGGATACACCCCACTTGACCATGGTGTATGATCCTTTTAATGTGCTGTTGCATTCTGTTTGCTAGTATTTTGTTGAGGATTTTGGCATCTATGTTCATCAGTGATATTGGCCTGTAGTTTTCTTTTTTTGTGGCATCCTTCTCTGGTCTTGGTAGCAGGGTGATAGTGGCCTCGTAGAATGATTTTGGGAATCTTCCTCCCTCTGCTATATTTTGGAAGAGTTTGAGGAGGATAGGTGTTAGCTCTTTTCTAAATGTTTGATAGAATCACCTGTGAAGCCATCTCTGGTCCTGGGCTTTTGTTTGTTGGAAGATTTTTAATCACAGTTTCAATTTCATTACTTGTGATTGGTCTGTTCATATTTTCTTTTTCTTCCTGGTTCAGTTTTGGAAGGTTATACCTTTCTAAGAATTTGTCCATTTCTTCCAGCTTGACCATTTTATTGGCATATCATTGCTTGTAGTAATCTCATGATCCTTTGTGTTTCTGCAGTGTCAGTTGTTACTTCTTTTTCATTTCTAATTCTATTGATTTGAGCCTTCTCTCTTTTTTCTTGATGAGTCTGGCTAATGGTTTATCAATTTTGTTTATCTTCTCAAAGAACCAGCTTTTAGTTTTATTGATCTTGCTATTGTTCCCTTCTTTTCTTTTTCATTTCTTTCTCATCCAATCTTTATGATAACTTTCGTTCTGATAACTTTGGGTGTTTTTGTTCTTCTTTAATTGCTTTAGGTTTAAGGTTAGGTTGTTTATTTAAGGTGTTTCTTGTTTCTTGAGGTACGATTGTTTTGCTATAAACTTGCCTTGTAGACCTGCTTTTACTCCATTCCATGGGTCACTGTTTTTTCATTGTCATTTGTTTCTCGGTATTTTTTGATTTCCTCTTTGTTTTGTTCTGTGATCTCTTGGTTATTTAGTGGTGTATTGTTTAGCCTCCATGTGTCTGTATTTTTATAGATTTTTTTCCTGTAATTGATATGTAGTCTCATAGCATTGTGGTCAGAAAAGATACTTTATACTATTACAATTTTCTTAAATTTACCAAGGCTTGACTTGTGACCCAGGATATGACATATCCTGAAGAAGGTTCTATGAGCACTTGAGAAGAAAGTGAATTCTGTTATTTCTGGATGCAATGTCTTATAAATGTCAATTAAGTCAACTTTGTTTAACGTATCATTTAAAGCTTGTGTTTCCTTCTTTATTTTCATTTCGTATGATCTGTGCGTTGGTGAAAGTGGGGTGTTAAAGTCCCCTACTATGATTGTGTTACTGTTGATTTCCCCTTCTAGGCTGTTAGTATTTGCCTTATGTATTGAGGTGCTCCTAGGTTGGGTACATAAATCTTTACAATTGTTATATCTTCTTCAATTGATCCCTTGATCATTATGTAGTGTCCTTCTTTGTCTCTTGTAATAGTCTTTATTTTAAAGTCTATTTTGTCTGATATGAGAATTGCTACTCCAGCTTTCTTCTGATTTCCATTTGCATGGAGTATCTTTTTCCATCCCCTCACTTTCAGTCTGTATGTGTCTCTAGGTCTGAAGTGGATCTCTTGTAGACAGCATATACACGGTTCTTGTTTTTGTATCCATTCAGTCAGTCTATGTCTTTTGGTTGGAGCCTTAACCCATTTACATTTATGGTAGTTATTCATATGTGTGTTCCTATTACCATTTTCTTAATTGTTTTGGTTTTGTTATTGTAGGTCTTTTCCTTATCTTGTGTTTTCCTGCTTAGAGAAGTTCCGTTAGTACTTGTTGTAAAGCTGGTTTAGTTTTGCTGGATTCTCTTAGCTTTTGCTTGTCTGTAAAGATTTTAATTTCTCCATCTAATCTGAATGAGTTCCTTGCTTGGTAGAGTAATCTTGGTGGTAATTTTTTCCTTTTCATCACTTTAAATATGTCCTGCCACTCCCTTCTGGCTTGCAGAGTTTCTGCTGAAAGATCAGTTGTTAACTTACGGGGATTCCCTTGTATGTTATTTGTTGCTTTTCCCTTGCTGTTTTTAATATTTTTTCTTTGTATTTAATTTTTGATAGTTTGATTAATATGTGTCTTGGCATGTTTCTCCTTGGATTTATCCTGTATGGGACTCTCTGCTCTTCCTGGAATTGATTGACTATTTCCTTTCCCATATTAGAGAATTTTTCAACTGTAATCTCTTCAAATATTTTCTCAGTCCTTTTCTTTTTCTCTTCTTCTTCTGGGACTCCTATAATTCGAATGTTGGTGTATTTAATGTTGTCCCAGGGGTGTCTGAGACTGTCCTCAATTCTTTTTATTCTTTTTTCTTTATTCTTCTCCATGGTAGTTATTTCCACCATTTTATCTTCCAGCTCACTTATCCATTCTTTTGCCTCAGTTATTCCACTATCAATTCCTTCTAGAGTTCTTTTAATTTCAATTATTGTGTTGTTTATAACTGTTTGTTTGCTCTTTAGTTCTTCCAGGTCCTTGTTAAACGTTTCTTGTCTTTTCTCTATTCTATTTCCAAGATTTTGGATATTTTTCTATCATTACTCTGAATTCTTTTTCAGGTAAACTGCCTATTTCCTCTTCATTTGTTTAGTGTGGTTGGTTTTTACCTTGCTCCTTCATCTTCTCTGTTTTTCTCTGTCTTCTTATTTTGCTTACCTTACTGTGCTTGAGGTCTCCTTTTCACAGGCTGCAGGTTCGTAGTTCCTGGTTTTTTTGGTGTCTGCCCCCAGTGGCTAAGGTTGTTTCAGTGGGTTGTGTAGGCTTCCTGGTGGAGGGGACTGGTGCCTGTGTTCTGGTGGTTGAGGCTGGATCTCTTCTTTCTGGTGGGCAGGACCATGTCTGTTGCTGTGTTTGGGAGTGTCTGTGACCTTATTATGATTTTAGGCTGCCTCTCTGCTAATGTGTGGGTTTGTGTTCCTGTGTTGCTAGTTGTTTGGTGTAAGATGTCCAGCACTGTAGCTTGCTGGTTGCTGAGTGGAATTGGGTCTTAGCATTGAGTTGGAGATCTCTGGGAGAGCTTTCATCATTTGTTATCATGTGGAGCCAGGAGGTCTCTGGTTGCCCAATGTCCTGAACTCAGCTCTCCCACCAGAGAGGCACAGGCCTGACACATGGCTGGAGCACCAAGACCCCGTCAGCCACATGGCTCAGAAGGAAAGGGAGGAAAAACAAAAGAAAGAAAGAAAAAAATAATAAAATAATATAATTAAAATTTAAAAAACATTATTAAAAATTTGAAAGTCATTAAAAGAAAGAATGAAAGAAGAGAGCAACCAAACCAATAAACAGAGCCACCAATGATAGCAATCACTAAAAACTATACTAAAAACAAAAACAAAAACAAAAATCCCAGACAGACAGAACCCTAGGACAAACAGTAAAAGCAAAACTATACAGACAAATCACACAATGAGGCATACACATACACACTCACAAAAAGAGGAAAAGGAAAAACATATATATATCTATATGTTAAAAAAAAAAGGAAGAGAGCAACCAAATCAATAAACAGATCTATTAATGATAATAAATTCTAAATACTAAACTAAGATAAACATAAAACCAGAAACAAATTAGCTGCAGAAAGCCAAACCCAAGTCTACAATTGCTCCCAAAGTCCACAGCCATAATTCTGGGATGATTCGTTGTCTATTCAGGTATTCCAGAGATGCAGGGTATATCAAGTTGATTGTGGAGATTTAATCCACAGCTCCTGAGGCTGCTGGGAGAGATTTCCCTTTCTCTTCTTTGTTCTCACAGCTCCTGGGGTTCAGCTTTGGATTTGGACACGCCTCTGAATGTAGGTCACCTGAGGGCGTCTATTCTTCACTCAGAAAGGACGGGGTTAAAGGAGCAGCTGCTTCGGGGGCTCTGGCTCACTCAGGCCTGGGGGAGGGATGGGCACGGAATGCAGAACGAGCCTGTGGAGGCAGAGCCCAGCATGACATTGCAGTAGCCTGAGGCACTCTGTGTGTTCTCCTGGGGAAGTTGTCCCTGGATCCTGGGACCCCGGCACTGGCGGGCTGCACAGGCTCCCGGGAGGGGAGGTGTGGATAGTGACCTGTGCTTGAACACAGGATTCCTGGTGGCTGTAGCAGCAGCCTTAGCGTCTCATGCCCGTCTCTGGGGTCCGCGCTGATAGCCGTCTCTGGAGCTCGTTTAGGCGGTGCTCTGAATCCCCTTTCCTCACGCAACTTGAAACAATGACCTCTTAGGCAGTTCCAGACTTTTTCCCGGACTCCTTCCCTGCTAGCTGTGGTGCACTAGCCCCTTTCAGGCTGTGTTCACGCAGCCAACCCCAGTCCTCTCCCTGGGATCTGATCTCCGAAGCCGCAGTCTCAACTCCCAGGCCCCGCCCACCCCGGCGGGTGAGCAGACAAGCCTCTCGGGCTGGTGAGTGCCAGTCGGCACCGATCCTCTGTGCGGGAATCTCTCCGCTTTGCCCTCTGCACCCCTGTTACTACGCTCTCCTCCGCGGCTCCGAAGCTTCCCCCGTCCGCCACCCGCAGTCTCTGTCCGTGAAGGGGCTTCTAGTGTGTGGGAACCTTTCCTCCTTCACAGCTCCATGCCACTGGTGCAGGTCCCGTCCCTGTTCTTTTGTCTCTGTTTATTCTTTTTTCTTTTGCCCTACCCAGGTACATGGGGAGTTTCTTGCCTTTTGGGAGGTCTGAGGTCTTCTGCCAGCGTTCAGTAGGTGTTCTGTAGGAGCAGTTCCACATGTAGATGTATTTCTGATGTATTTGTGGGGAGGAAGCTGATCTCCGCGTCTTACTCCTCTGCCATCTTGAGCAATATCCGCTAGACTCATGTTTTTTAAAAACCCAGGCGTTTTCTAGTGTTCCAGTTCATAGGTCTTCATTCTTTCCCTGTGGGAATGGTCCTTTCAAGTGGCTTTTTTTTTCTTTTATTATGCAAATGACCACCTTGTGATACTTTAATTTATTTATTTAGCTCTATTTAGATAGTGGATAAGAGCTCTGTATTGTAAAGTTCCAGTAGAATATAATAAGAAATAGAAGTGAAAAGAGACAGGTACTTGAGAATGTTCCACAAGAAGGTGAAATGAAGCTTCCTCAGCCCTTGTGATCTCAGATAAATTTCCCACAGTGGGTGCTTTGCAGGCGTAAATCTTTTCTACCCATCTTCCATCGTTTTCATGAACCCAGTTCTTTAGAACCCATTTCTTTTCCTCACCTTCTTGAACTCATTTCCAAGTTTATCAACTTAATTAATGAGGTCATATTAATCAATCATTATATTAGCATTTCCAAAGCCCACTTTTATATATGGTGTGGTTTTTTTCACCCATTGGGAATCATAGTGTTACCATTAAATATAAAAATAAGTTGGGGAGAGGAGAATTTTCTTTATTCCATTATTTTATTGTTTTTCTCCCAAACCTTAAGAAATAAATTCCATGTCACTGGTAAAACAGCTACATAGCTAACGGGTGCTAATGGATTCCATTTGGCTCTAAATTGCAGAGCTGAGAAAGTAATTTAAAAGATCTAGAACTGAATTATGGACCAGTCTGCATTAGCATCCTTAGAAGGTCTCAGGAATTTAAAAAAAACAATCATAACAGATCTCATTAACCTACAAAAGCAGTGGTAAGGTGACAGTTACAGCAAGGAGATCTCCTGAGATTGAGGTGTAAATTTAGAGAATGAGCCCAAAAGAATGAGAGATTGCATTAACATATGTTATCAAAAAACAATTTATGCTATTAACCAAGATTTGAGGTATATTTTTATTTACGACAGGAAATAATATCCAACCAGGGAATGTAACCTGTGGCATCTCTCTCTAAAAGAAGTCTCTGTATATCCTACATAAGAGTCACGTCATGGTAGCCAGGAGACGTATTTTTTGTGCCAACCCAGAAAAACAGCAGAATTCATTGAAAGAATGTTCCAGGCTGCAGTCTTGACCAGCTGCCATGGTGAGAGATGTGGGCCCACTCAGGCCAGTCTACAGGTCTCCTTCCCTCTGGCTCTGAGTCAAGCTCCCCTCTGCTTTACCCAGTTTTGAGCTCCCACAGGTTTTCGTTTCCTCCCCTTTCTGTTGTTTTAATCTAGAGAATTTTCTCCAGTTTACACACCATGCTCATCAGGTTCCCTTAAGTCTTTTTTTTCCCTGCAGAAATAGAAATATTCTCATCTACATAATTACCTTCGCTGACAGACTATCTAATCCTAAAAACAAAGCAGCACTGTGAAAAAGGATGCAAACTCATTGAAAATGATTAATAAGAAAGAAAGATATATGTTGACAACAGTCCATTTTCCTGTAGAAAAAAGTAAAAAATACGATTGTATTCTTTACAGTCATGTCAACAGTGTTTCCTTTGCTTCCTTTGCACCTGGTGGAGCAAGGCAAGGAGAGGATCACAGAATATTATCAGTCAGTAGTGTGAAAGGCTGGGCATTAGAGGGTGTGACCTGAGTGGGTTCCACCCTCAGGACAGTGAGCATTTGGAAGAGAACCTGAGGCTTTTCCTGCCCCCTTTATGAGCTTCAGGGATTCTTGTCTGCAGAAGGGCAGCCTGTTTCCATGATTCCAGTGTAATTCATAGGCATATTGTTCTTGTGAAGAAGGAAGGGACGGTCACATAAATAATCCTGAAGACAGAATTATTTACAGTGGAGAATGAAGTGAAAGGAATGATTTGAAATGTAAATGTGTGGAAAGCACTCTGAGTGAGAAGGACACCGAAGTGATTTCCAGGGACGTTTAGCACAGCAGGACTGCTTCCCAGGACTGGTCTTGAAGATTTTCCTCCTTTTTTCTGTGTTCCTCTCCCATCTGCATGGTTTTGCTTACCACATTCCCAGCATCTGTACCTTTTGGCCGTTTGGGGGCCGCCCAGAGTCCCCTGCAGAGTCCCAGCTAGGCCTCCTTGCCCACCGTGATTCAGAGGCACAAACCTCAAAAACAAAACACAATAAAACCAATAAAAACAACAACTCCATTATTAAGAATCTGATACTTGGCGATTATGAAGACAACAAGCTGATTAAACTTACTTCCATGAGAGAATAAATAATAATGATTGTAAGATTTATTGAATTCTTATCATGTGCTATGTGCATTTTATGCATGATCTCATTGAATTTTCACCCAAACTCTCTGAAGTAGGTATTTTTATTACACCCATTTTCTAGATAAGGAAATTGAGGCTCAGAGAGGGTAATATTGCCCACTATAATTGCTTCTGCAATTGGAAAAGCCAGGGTTCAATCTCAGGTGTGTCTGTCACTCAAAGCTATACATACTTTGTCTCAACTTGACCCTTCCATTTTATTAATCCTACTTCCAGTATTTGAAAACAATATTATACCCTTTTGTATTGTTTTGTTTTGAGCAATACTATTCCATTGTTGTTTGGAAAAATAGAAACAAACTCAAGTTATTCTGAGATGGAAAATGTTAGAATATGAGCTGTCTTGCAGTACCCAAGATCAAAAATGTGCTGGCCCCCAGGAAGAGGGAGAACCAGGGACTGGAAAGTTGCAATCTCTTTCCACCTCTCAGCTCTTCTTCTCTTACACATCAACTTCATCCTTACCATGCTCAGCAGACGAAGTTTTCTCTGCACTCCAGTCCAATTGGTAGTGAACAGGTTGGCTCACTGTGCCTGCATGACAGCAATTAAGCGATAAGCCAAAACTAAGCCCGGAATCTTATCATTTCAATTCAGAATTTTTAAAGAAGAGGTTGTCATCGGGTCAACATAGGTCATGGACCCGTATTCTTGACCAGTCAACCATGTCTAAGGGACTAGTGTCACGTTGTACAAATGGATGTTTCCAGGGGCTCACCGCCATTACATGGTAATGACATGTATCACAGCTCTATTAAGAGTTGAGAACACAGCTATGGATGGTAACAAGTCACCTAGTATTTAAGGAGCTCAAAATTCTTTGCCTGTAGAATCCAGATATTCAAAATTGAGGACTGTAAGTAGAAGTACTTTATCTGTTTATTGTCTTATCTTACACCTCAAGCCAAGTTTAGCCAAAACTGATAGAGGAGCCACTTTCCTTACTTTTACTGCCCCTGAATTGTTGAGTCAACTCTTGAAAAATTAATGACAATTTAAAAATATTGGTATAACCCCAATTCACTATTATAAGCAAAGGCATTGACAATTCTCATCATTAAAACATATTTATCAGCAGGCATGACTCAGACTAATAAATGGGTTTTTTTTTTTTTTGACAAAATGATAAAGGGGCCTAAGTGAATTTTTCCAATAGCATGTTTCAAAAAAGTCTATATAATGTTATAAACAGATTTTCCCACACTTGTATTCTGCAAAACACTTGCGTTAGATAAGAAAAGCTATTTAATATATCCCCTTCTTGGATACTGACGAAGTGTATTTTAAAGGTTCAGATAAGACCTTCAGTAGTGACTTACTCAACAAATACTTATCCAGCATTTGCCTAATTGATTTAATGAAGAAATAGCTCACGAGTTATTGGTATTATGATGAGTGCAGTTTGAATAATACTGCAAAGACTATGAAATAATTCCAAATATGCGTAGAAAGATAGATTTCCTATTGTTAAATGCAATTTAAAACAAATTCTATTCTACTGAAGAGAATTTAACCAGAACTCCAGAAAGATCAGTTAAAGTAGAGATGACCATCTCTATTTTTAAAGATAAAACTGTCAGACCGAGGAAGTAAATAACTCTCCTAAGGTCATATTGCAGCATAAGTCTAAAACTCAAATCTTTAACTCTTAATCTTCTGCCCTTTCTACAGGTTAACACATGGACCAAGAGCTCATTTGAGATCTAGCAAAAGAAAAATAGTCAATTCAAATGGTCTTTAACTTTTTCCACAGAACTCACCAGTAGATCTTATGACACAAAGGGTCAACTCTTCAGAGATCTGACAGAAACTGATTACTCAGACATATAAACCAACAAGCTGGTCAAACCCCAAGTAGTGTTCCAGATATTAGGACCATTTCAAAAAAACAAACATAATAATAATTTTTAAAAAGCGGGTTTAAATTTGTTTTTTACCTATGCAAGAGTTGTTAGGTAATAAGAGAATGTACCTGCTCACCTCCACCTTGTTCTGTAGGAAATTCATCCCCCTGAATTTCCATGCTAAGAATTCTGGGAGTCCCCTAGATGATTCCCACAAATACCCTTGGTCCTTCATCATTTGTACCCACTTCTTCCCCACCATGGTGCCAAAGGAAAAGTGACAACTTAGCTACCAAATGCCAAGTAAAGGCATATTTGCTGACGTTGATGCTACTGATATCTGCATTGATGTCAATGCCTTAAACCAAGAGAGCTAATGTTTAAGACTAGGTGTTGGCACTCTGGCCCACACAAGCCATTACCACTGCCACTGCTGGCCACCCAGCACCATGGAGGTTGCCAAGGCCAGGTCTGCAGACATCCCTGCTGTTTTTACCTTGCATTCTCAGTACCTCCCAGAGATGGTAGAGAAACAGCAATTTTTAAGTTTTATTTATTTGTCTTTGGTACAACCCCTTCATCTGGTGACTCAAATGGAAGACAACAGTGACAAGGCCAGGGTCAACATTCTCTCTCCCAGACCTGGTTTATACAACTTGATCCAAGTGAATGCATCTTGGCTTCTTTTAGTCTTGGAATGAGGTTTCTCCTGAGTGGCTTCTCAGTCCTCTGTGGCTTTTCCCATCACTTATTTCATTTTCTCAGACCCAGGACAGAATCCCGGGATGGACACAGCAGAGAATCTGTCTAGAGCCCTGGATGTAACAGCCTACACCCAGCTGTTCTCATCCAAAGTGAGAAGGGATCTCTCCTTCACAGACTCTGTTAGTGTACGGCCATATGGGTTAGACAAGCCCAGCTGCAATAAGAGTATCATTTTCCTAAATAAACATCAGTGTTAAAAATAAGAGGTTCCGGGGCTTCCCTGGTGGCGCAGTGGTTGGGAGTCCGCCTGCCGATGCAGGGGACGCGGGTTCACGCCCCGGTAAGGGAGGATCCCACATGCCGCGGAGTGGCTGGGCCCGTGAGCCATGGCTGCTGAGCCTGCGCGTCCGGAGCCTGTGCTCCGCAACGAGAGAGGCCACAACAGTGAGAGGCCTGCGTACCGCAAAAAAAAAAAAAAAAAAAAAAAAAAAGAGGTTCCGTGAAGTGGTGAAAAAGCCCTGGCCTGGGAAGCATACATCTGGACTCCGCCTCTTATTAGTTATTTGACCTCACTTGAGTCCTTTAATCGCTCTGGACTTTAGCTTCCTAGCTTGGAAAACCCACTGCTCACTCTGGTCACTAAGCTTCTATGTAGCCCTGACATTCTCTGCTCAAGTTGGTGAATCTAAGTCATCCATTTTCCGCAAAGAACCCTAATGTGTCTATTTGTTTTATGGAATAAAATATTTATCATTACTGTTCCATCTAAGTGATTATTATTCACCTTATTTTATTTATACATAAAGAAATTGAAGTCCAAAAGTGTTATGTTAATATATATACACTACCAGTATAAGGGTTGCAGTCAGAAAAAAAAATGAGTTATGCCAATTTATAGCTGATTCATTTTTCTCTTCCACATATTTATTAATGGTTTCTTATTGTCCTTGTCTTCCACAACCAAGATTGGTCAATATTTTGACAGCAGTACCCTTGGCATCTTTCCCTCTTCTTCATTCTCATTGCTAACTGCCTGATTTGGACCTTCTTTATCTCAGTCCTCAAGTAGCTCATTGCTGAAGTAGCTTCCTAGATTCTATATCTTCCAACCTCCTTTCCACCCCCTGTACATCCTTCATAGTCCTGGCGTGTTATTTTATTCCCTATTGTTCATAAACCTCCAGAGATTCTTTATGGATCACAAAATAATATCCAAACTCTTGGGTCCAACATACCTGTGCATTTTTATTTTTCTAATCTTCTCTTACATCATGCAAATGAGTTTGCCTTCAACTTCTCCAAATCGTTTTGAATACTCAACTCCTTCATTAACCTTGTCTGCATCCTCTCTCTGAGACAACTTCCCCTCTTATTCAGTAGCTCTAAATCTTATTTGTCTTCAAAAGTTGAGTTCCAATGAGCCCTTTTAAAAAAAGATTCCTCGGGGCTTCCCTGGTGGCGCAGTGGTTGAGAGCCCACCTGCTGATGCAGGGGACACGGGTTCGTGCCCCGGTCTGGGAAGATCCCACATGCCGCGGAGCGGCTGGGCCCGTGAGCCATGGCCGCTGAGCCTGCGCGTCCGGAGCCTGTGCTCCGCAACGGGAGAGGCCACGACAGTGAGAGGCCCGCGTACCAAAACACAGACAAACAAACAAACAAAAAAAAACCAAGCCAATGAAGAACCAATCAATAGTGTGGATGACTGATAATCGTAGCTCCTTCTCTGTGGAACTGATTACATAAAGTTCTCTAAAAAAAAAAAAAAAAGATTCCTCTATACCCACCATTGGAAGTAGTATTTCTCTCTGGATCATCTAGAACTTTATAAATATGTCTACTTTGTAGTCCTTATAAGTGTTGTGATTTTGCATTTATTTATCAATATCTTTCTTCTCCTTCTAGACAATAAGCTCCAAAAGGGCAAGAACCATGCCTGTTTATGTGTATCATTCTGTCTCCAGGGTCTAACACAGTACCTGTCACATTGTAGAGGCTCAATAGGTAATTATCAAACAGGTAGCTGAATGAACATCTCTTAAGACCCAGCATTTTCTAATTCATGAGGGTAGATATTTGTAGCCATGTCTTCCATAATAAGCTATTAGCTCCTTGAAAACAGTAAGTCTGATTCTGTTCGGTGTCCCTCAAAGAAAAATGCCTTCCATGTTGGAAGTATTTTTTATAAATATTATTATGAAGTATTATTCATAAATAAGTATTCATTAATAGATGATTGACAAGGCAATTTTAGGAAAAGACCAACCTTTATAGTCATATAGCCCTATCTTCAAATCCTGGCTTTGTAAAGTTAAGTGAAAAATGTTCAATATTTCCCAATTAAAATAACTGTTACCTTTTATATCATACAAAGAACTTTCACATATATCTCAGTTGATTGTCAAACAGTGTTAGATAGTATTACTACCCCCAATTTATAGATGAGGAAACAGAGGTAAAGATAAGGCAGTTGGGCTTCCCCGGTGGCGCAGTGGTTGAGAGTCCGCCTGCCGATGCAGGGGACACGGGTTCGTGCCCCGGTCCGGGAAGATCCCACATGCCGCGGAGCGGCTGGGCCCGTGAGCCATGGCCGCTGAGCCTGCGTGTCCGGAGCCTGTGCTCCGCAGCGGGAGAGGCCGCAGCGGTGAGATGTCCACGTACCGCAAAAAAAAAAAGATAAGGCAATTGAGGCTTAAAGAGGCTAATGATCATTCAGCTACTAAACGGAGGAACAGGAATTCAAACTAAGGTTTTTGGAGTCCAAAGTCTATGTCTTTCCCATTTTCATGGGTATACTGACAGCAAATAGATGTAGATCAATGGATCTGTGCCTTTGGATGACAACTTTTTTTTCTAAAATTGAGGCCTCCTTTAGTCCTTATCCACTATTATGACCTCTGAAAACACTAGAAGGAGCATATTTGGAGTTTCTGGTGTCAGGATAAAAAGGCAGGAGAATATATGGGGTAAGTTTTGGAAGAAAAGCAGAATAGATCCATTTTCATACTTGACATGAGGAAATTACAGCAAAGTCATAAATTTTTTTTTTCTCTCTGAAGTCTTCTTCACCAAACAGATACAAAGTGAAAACTCATCACTTTTATTTAAACCAGAGACCCTGCTTCTTTTCTGTTTGTAAAATCACCTGATCTCTATGCTGAAGCTCAAAGCCGAATCAAGAGAAAAACAGCTCTTATTTATTATTCAGTTTGCGCTCATCTTCTTCCCAGAAATGAATCCCTGTCCCTCTCTGACTTTCTTTCACAGGACACTCTGATCTGGCTCTCCCTCTTAGCACTAGGCAAGTTGTTTTGGCCTGGCTTTTCCCATCAGTAGAAGGCTCAGCTGTCTTTTCTCACACTCGGAATCCAGGAGACCGTTTTCCTTGGTCATCAACAGAGAAATGGGGAGTCTCTCCTCTTAATGGTCTGAGCTCCTGCCAAGTTCCAAAGTGCTCTCACCCTTCCTTAAAGATGCTGAATACTTGCTGTTACCCAAGACATCTGGATACCTTGTGTGAGTAACCCTCTCCTGAGGGTGGTGGGTTGTTTGAAAGCAAATCATTCCAGTAAAAAACGTTAGGCACTTCCAAACAATTCTGATAGAACTTGGTAACTTAAACAAAACAAAACAGAAACCTTCCCCATTGCAGTTTCTACTCAATAGCAGGTGAAACAATAAAAAATCTTGAGCAAGCAAAATTAATCTGTATCTAGAGAATTTTAATAAATATTAAAACAAATAATTCCACATAGATCCTCCGGGGTTTTGCCAGTAAGTCTTTAACAATGGTTTTTTTTTTTTTTTTTTGCGGTACACGGGCCTCTCACTGCCGTGGCTTCTCCCGTTGCGGAGCACAGGCTCCGGACGCGCAGGCTCAGCGGCCATGGCTCACGGGCCCAGCCGCTCCCCGGCACGTGGGATCCTCCCGGACCGGGGCACGAACCCGCGTTCCCTGCATCGGCAGGTGGACTCTCAACCACTGCGCCACCAGGGAAGCCCTAACAATCTGTTTTTAATAGCCAGGCAATATGGTACAACAGCAGGCATTGAAGAATAATAAAAATACTTTGTAAAAAATAAATAAGTAAAAGCAAGAATAATGTTCAATGCAATTGAAGCAAAATGGTGACAGCAAATATTCTGGCTGAAACAAAAGGAGTACCAGAAATTATACGGGTTAAATATCTATCAGCTGGATGGCTGAGTATGATGGGCCCTCCATTCTTACTCCAGAGCAATGTGACAGGCATGTAGCCTGACTATACAACCTTTCCTCCTTATGAGCCAAGACAGCTAAACGTTAATACAGATCTTATTAATAGTTGTATGGAAATCGTGAGATTCAGCATGTTTTTATTTTTCTTTTATTCAAAAGAAAACTGCCTCAGAACTTCAGAAATAAAAAATAATTTTTAACAAGACACTTTTTTGGTAACCATTATTGTTTGTCCATCATCGAGGGAACACTTATTCTCTGTAAATTAATTTTCCTATAAAACAAAGCAAGTTTCGTGTTCGAAGACATAAATTTCATTTAGATATTTTTGCTGGAACTCTTTCTAAAAGATATTACATATTGAACAGGATTCGACCTTTTCTGATGATTCAGTTATCATTATGATCATCAATCACTGTGACTAGCCACCAACTCCTTCCTCTCCAAATACACACATAACTGGAATCTCTCACAAGCTAAAAGAAATGTTCTTTTTGGCCTTATCTACCTTGAATTTCCCCGTTTATGTTCTTTTTTTAAAGAAGCTTTATTGAGATATAATTCATATACCATACAATTTACTCATTTAAAGTGTACAATTGAATGGTTTTAGCATATTTATGCATCTATGCAACCATCACCACGGTCAATTTCAGAACACCTTCAAAAAGAAACTCATACCCTCCAGCTATCATTCTCCCCGCCCTTTGGTACCACCTCTCTCTCATCCCCTCCAGCCCAAAGCAATATTAATCCACTTTCTGTCACTAGATTTCCCTATTCTGGGCTTCATATCAATGGGATCATATAGTACAGGGTCTTATGTGACTGACTTCTTTCACTTGGCATAGTGTTTTCAAGGTTCATCCTTTTATCAGTACTTCATTTCTCTTTATGGCCAAATAACACTCCATTGTACAGGTATAACAGACCTTTTTAAGAATCCATTTGTCTGTTGATGGACATTTAGGCTGTTTCTACCTTTGACTCTTTTTTTTTTTTTTTAATTGGGGTATAGTTGCTTTACAATGTTGTGTTAGTTTCTGTTGTACTACGAAGTGAATCAGCTATATGTATACTTATATCCACTCCCGTCCTCTTGGACCTTCCCCCCCATCCCACACGTCTAGGTCACCACAGAGCACTGAGCTGAGCTCCCTGCACTATACAGCAGGTTCCCACTAGCTATCTATTTTACACATGGTAGTGTATATATGTCAAACCTAATCTCTCAATTCGTCCTGACCTCCCTTTTCCCCTCTGTGTCCACACGTCCGTTCCCGACGTCTGCTTCTCTATTCCTGCCCTGCAAATACGTTCATCTGTACCATTTTTGGACCCAGCAATCCCACTACTGGGCATCTACCCTGAGAAAACCATAATTCAAAAAGACACATACAACCCAATGTTCACTGCAGCACTATTTACAATAGCCAGGTCATGGAAGCAACCTAACTGTCCATCGACAGAGGAATGGATAAAGAAGATGTGGTACATATATATGATGGAATATTACTCAGCCATAAAAAGAAATGAAATTGGGTCATTTGTAGAGATGTGGATGGACCTAGAGTCTGTCATACAGAGTGAAGTAAGTCAGAAAGAGAAAAACAAATATCGTACCTTTGACTCTTTCAAATAATGCTGCTATAAACATTCATGTACAAGCAAGCTCCTGTGTGGGCATGTCTTCATCTCTCTTGAGTATATACCTAAGGATGATATTGCTGAGTCATATGACAATTCCATATTTAATTGTTTAAGTAACTGCTAGACTATTTTCCAAAGTGAGTGTACCATTTTACACCCTCCCCAACCCCGACCCCAGAAGTATATGACGCTTTCAATTTCTCCACATCCTTGCCAACATTTGTTATCTGATTTTTTTATTCTAACCATTCTAGTGGGTGTGAAGTGGTATCTCATATTGGTCTTGATTTGCATTTTCCTGATCCCTAATGATGTCAAGCATGTTTTCATGTGCTTACTGGCCATTTGTATATCATTGTAGAATTGTCTGTGCAGATCCTTTGCCCACTTTTATCTGCGTTATCTTTTTCTATTGAGTTGTAAGAGTTCTTTATAGATTCTCCCTATATATTGTATTCTATGTATAAAATATATGACAAGTCCCATATCAGATATATGATTTGCAAATATTTTTTCCCACTCTATAGGTTGTTTTTTGCACTTTTTTGATGTGTCCTTTTCCCTTAATTTCCTTCTTCTCTTGTTGCCCAGCTACGTGAAAGAAGTTCCTCATAGTCCTTGGTAGTCTGCTACATCTCACTTTTCATTCATTCCTAAAACCTACTACAATGTGGTGTCAACACCCACTATTCCTTTGAAAACCCTCTTACTAAGGCCAAACTGTTCTTATTAAGGCCAAAGAGGACTTTCTTCTTGTTAAATCCAAAGGCATTTCCTTAAAGGTCATTCTGCTTGCCATCTGACATTTGCCAATGTTCAATCTTCTTTTCTTTTAAAGTTTCTCCTCGTTCACTTCCATTACATCATTTTTTCCAGATTTTACTCCTATTATAATAACAATTCCTTGTTTTCTTCCTCTGGTCCTTTTATTCTATTTACACTTAAATGTTGATGTTCCCCAGAGTTTAATCTGCCATTATCTTTCCAGAATACATATTCTTCTGAAATAATCTCATTTATTTCCATGCCTTCAACTCTATTGATAACTCCCCAAATAAATCTCCAGCCTCCACCTTATTTTAAAGTCCGGAACTATATTTTTAACTAACTATGAGTAGCTCCTTCTTAATCACTTGGAAATCCTGCAGGCAGCTAAAATGTTTTCAAAATACAAAATAACTTTTCTCTCTCTTTATCTTCCCTTATTCTCGTAACTATGGGGCAAGGAAGTTTGGAATCATTCTCTGTTAATCTTTTTCTTTCATGTTGGTCTCACATTGGTCATCATGTTGATCTCACCTACTAAATATTTTCCTACTCTTTTCCTTTTGTTTCCTCACTACTGTCATTGCCTTTCAAAAAGCTTTCATAACCACTTATTAGGGTTATTTTAGTACAGTCCAATTCCCTTCTTCCATCATCTCTCCTGTTCAATCCATCTTTCTCACTTTGGCCAGCATCAGCTTTCTAAAATACCCTTTACATTGGCACCGTTTATACTAACTACTTTTAATAACTCCCTGTGACCCAGAAGATAAATTCAGATGACTTTTTTCATTATGTATCAAACTGCTTTCCTGCTGTGTTGTCCGTACACTCCATGACCCAGAAAATTTAAACTTCTATTCCTCCAAAATGCCGTATTCATCTTTTTATTGGTGTGTGACAAATAACTAGAACTTTAGCAATTTAAAGTGACATAAATTCATTATCTCATAGTTTCTGTGAATCAGGACTCTGGCACATTTTAGCTGTGTCTTCCACCCAGGGTCTCACTAAGGTGAAATCGAGGTGTCAGCCATCTGCGTCCCTATATGGAAGCTTAACTAGGGGAAGAGCCAACTCCAGATTCCTTCAGGTGGTTTGTGGAATTTATTTCCTTGCAGCTGTATGACTGAAGTAGCTGTTTCATTACTAGCTGCTGTAGGAGCCACTAGAACTAGGGGCCATTCTCAGCTCCTTACAGGTGGCTCTTAGATCCCCATCACAGGCCCTGTTTACACTGTGGCAGTGTGCTCCTTCAAGGCCAGCAGGAGAATCTAACTCTCTCTTTGAATCTTTGTTTGTTTTTTATTTTGTTTTATTTTTAAAATTTTTCTTAGAGTATAGTTGATTCACAATGTTGCATTCGTTTCTGCTTGTACAGCAAAGTGTATCGGTTACACATATGCATATATCCACTCTTTTTTAGATTCTTTTACTGGGATTGACATATATACACTACTAAATATAAAATAGATAACTAGTAAGGACCTACTGTATAGCACAGGGAACTCTTCTGAATACCCTTCTCTCTTTGAATCTTTTAGCCTCTTTGAAGAGCTCATCTAATTAGGTCAGACCCACCCCAAATTATCTCCATTTTGATTAACTCAAAGTCAACTGATTAGGAACACTAATTCAATCTGTAAAATCCCTTTGACATATAATACAATACAGTCATGTAAGTCATATTCCATTATATTCACAGGCATGTTCTGCTCACACTCAAGGGGAAGGGATTATACAGGGCATGTTCAGAGGGGGTCAGCCTAGAATTCTGTCTGCCCTACATGGCATGCTCTTTCATTACTTATGCTGCTGCATATTCTGTCCTTTCTTTTTATTATATCCTTCATTACATTCCTTCATTATCAATTTGGAAAGCCCCTGACTGGCTTTTAAGACCAACTTCAGACCTCACTTTTCCATTAAGCTTCAAGACAAATCAGTTTTCCCTTCTCTATACGTTTATAGCACTTTCTCTTTCTCTCATAATTGTTTATGTTTCTGCTTTCCCAGGTGCACTGTAATATTCTCAAGGGCATGAACTGTCTTACTTGTCTTTGTTTCCCCAACCCCAGACATGTATTACGTTCTTAATAAATGCGTGTTGAACAAAATAATCCATCTCTTTGTTGTGTAGTAAGGCCATGATCATATGGTCTGCAGTAGTGAATGGAGCTTCTGACCACATAGCAAATGTCCTCAGATTGACACTCTTAAGCCAGTTTTTTGTTTTGGTTTGGTTTGGTTTGGTTTTGGTTTTGGTATTCCCTCTCCCATTGTATTATCAGATTGTCAAATGTCATTGCTTCTTGGGGTCAGGGAGCCTGGCTGTAAAATTACTTCTCCTGAATTTTCGCATCCAAACTAGTGTGGACCAGGAAACGGACTAATTAAATATATTAGAATTTAAGGGCAAATTATGAATACAATGGGCTTTTATTGATTGTCAGAGAAGTCTCTTTTATGGGTGTACATGACCTTTGGCACAGAGACCGCAAAATCAGTTTTGATTGTTTTTGTAGGAATTCTTCCAGGTACTTAGATATCATCTGGCAAAGTTTGATGGGTTAGTGACCTTTGAATAAGTCAGAGCCAATTTAATGTTTGCAAGATCAACCATTTGGAAAGGTAAGTTTTAATAGGAGATACCTAAAAGCAAGAGAACTTATCCATCCTTTTACTGTTCTGTTTATATAATTATTAACAAATGAAAGTTTTCAATAGCTTAACAGAGAGTCTCAAAACAGGAAAAGTGAGCTCAAAATATTTTCTCCAAACTTAAATAATTTAATTTACTTGTTTTTGTCATTTCATTCATTGGGTCTCACTAGTAGAGAGATAAGATCAAGAATGTATGTTTTAGAATCAGGCATCAAGTTCCCAGAAGACCACAAAAAAGCAGAAATCTGTAAAACAGACCTCAGTGGAAAAAGCTATAAATTTGGAGCTGCCCAGTTCTATATTCCAAGGGCTACAATGGCAACTTGCCCGGAGCCTGAGGGCCATGCTTAATTTGCACATAAATTTATATAAAATTCTAAAATTTGAACATGCGTGCACAAGCTTAGCATTTGTTTACAGGATTAATGGAAATGTCTTGCTTGCTTTCACCACTTATGAAAACTCCAGGATGGATAACTTTGTCCCCAGATCACTATTATGCAGAAATGGCACCTCTGGAATTCATGGTCGTTGGTTTAAAATAAATATACTGGTGACATTCTAGACCTATTCCTCTGTTTAATGTAAAACATGCTTCATAGGTAACATTAATGAGACACCCCCAGAAACCAAATATATCATTTATAGCAGCTTCAATATGGAAAACTGTGATTCTCTTCCAAGTCTAGAGACAGATTTTCAGTTTGTCGTGATGTTATTCTGGAACCACAGCGTCTCAAAGATACATCTTTATTGAATGAGTTGTTTGGCTTTTGCTTTTGGTGGGTGATGGTTTAGATTGTGCATTGACTATGTGAAGATAGTAGTGACACGTATACAGAATAATGTTTTTGAATACCAAATCTAATATGAAAGCAAAAACTCAACTCTTAAAATTATCTGCAGTCAGGAAGACACATGACATTAGGAAACAGTAGATAACCATAATACAAAGAACTTACATGGAGTAGGGAAGAAAATGGGTCAAGAATATACAATTTGGATTATTCTCTTCTTGCTGCAAGTTGGGAAAATCTATAAAACCCTGTTCATTTCAGCAATCTAGTAAAGGAAGCATTTGATCATAGGAGTTAAATGAATACATTCCCACAAGGAGAGAGTAAGCCTCCAATATTTCAATGTTGAATTGCCTGTACCAGTATAAAATAAGAATAAAAATAGTTGAAAGAACACAAAAGAGTGAATGATGACAAAACATTGAGCAACTATAGACATAAAATCCAATAATTTTCTACAGTCTATATGTCAAAAAAGACACAGTCACTAAAATGTGAGCACCATGAGAGTGACGATTATGTTCAATATACGATCTCCACTTACTGGTACGATTTCAGCACGTGTAGTCACACCTTAAATCTTTACTGAGTTAAAGAATGATGGAGGATCTGTTATGTAACACTGTGACTTCGTCTGAGTCTTGGACTAAAATATGTGGTCTTAGAAATGAATCAGTGGATAATAGAGAATCAGCATGAGAAAGGATGGCAGAGACTCTGACACAAAAGTGGAGAGTCGTTTTCCCATTCCTAGTGAAGTATTTCCTCTTCTCTAGTGAGGAGGCATTAATGGTGATTGATAAGCTCACATGCCAGTGAGGCCTCTAAAATTATCTGTAACTATTGTATGTTCTAGAGATGTATGTTTAGATCAAGAGTAGCATATTCCACAATATTACTTTAGTTCTTTTTCAATACATATAAAATCTTGAAAGTCTAACCACACTGAATTTGAATGAATCAAATCACACTTTTCTGGGCATTCTGTTGGCCAGAATATAAAGGCAGAGTAAGAAGAACTTAGGATGACTTATAAAAAGGGCCTGTTTTTGTCTGGTATAATTTTCTATAGCCTGATGCCTTCAAGCTTAAGAAGGATAACATAAGCAGAACACAGATTTATGCCAGAAGACCCTATGGTATAACATTAATGGAAAAATTGAATAATTATGTTTCATTGAGTATTTTGGGTAATTTGGGAGAGAGTTAGAGAATCATAGCTAGACTGGTCTTTTAGCAAAGATACTATAGCTAGTCAAATGATATACCAAAAATTCACCAGATTAGGAAACAGAAAACCTCTGCAACTAACTGTTTAACTTTTACTGAAGAGTCATTTGATTTCAGGAAGGCTCAGTTTTCTTGCTGTAAAATGATATTGAACTACATACTGTCTAACTCCCTTTCTAGCTCTAACATTCTAAGACTCTAAGCGTGATTTTCTGTTGCTGTTGTGTTTTACTGCTCTTCCATTCAGTAAGTCCATGATGTCGTGTTGTAATTCTCTTGCATTGATGCTTGGAAAGAGTGCTTTACTACAGGACTGTTTAAAGATCTGGATTGCTTTTCACACATTTGATGACTATAGCTTAACGAGTTAAATTGGTATTTGTGATCGTATAGCTCGTCTATACCATCAGAGATAGGCACGAGCAAAAACTGGGCGGACATAAAAACAGGTGTCCAGTAAGTCTGGCTGAAGATGAAGTAATAATACTACCTATATTGGAAAGCCAGTGACAGATTGGGAGTCAGTATCTGTATAAAATTTGTCAGGTAGACATTCAGTATAATATGAATTGTTGAGTATAAGATGTTGAACAGATCAGTCTGTTGACAGTAAAGACTGAAAAAAAACCTCTGAAATCAACCTCATATATAAGAAAAGCAGAGAAGAATGTTAAATGTCTTTCTTCTCAAATGTATGTAGCTTGAAATAAGAGGATTTAAATACTGTAGAAGTGATTTAAATACTTCACATACTTTCTAAAATACATTAAAAGCAGTAAGTACCCTGGGAGAATGAAGAAGACTATATCATGGAAACACTTAGGCCCAGGAGTTCTGGATTTGGAAGTACGATTATTCTTTAGGCCTTCACCCTACTGAATGGATTTCAACACTATACATGGCTATTTCATCAAGGACCTTGGAACAAACTTTTAAAAGCCTCTAAACATGCTTTGTGGAATTCATTGAGCAACAAGAGATGTTTACTCTGGGAGTATTTCTTTGGGAAATTCAGTTATTACTTGGGAATGGACCAACTTCTGAAATCATAACGATTTTGATAACATTCATACCATCTCCTTGAAAGTTGAAAGAATAAGATTTTTTAAAACAAAGTTCTAAGAGAAATGACCATCAAGTAACAAGAGTCTTCCCATTTGTTATGCCACCATGATTTCTATCTTTGGAACGGCTGAGCTTTCAATTTACTGGTAGGACTTCTAAGAAAGCATCAGCCTTCCTGCTCACAGAATTTTAGCGTTGCCATTCGTTCTATATTTTCTGGCTAAGCACACCACCCAACATAAAACTCCCATCTAAAAATATAGTGTAAGGTCACTTGTGAGATCTCAATAACTCACTTAAGTTACACTGAACTGCATGCCTCCCACACTGGCAGAGTACACATGGTCCTTCAATAAACCATCAGTAAACCAATCTGCCTTTTAAAATTATATTTCCTAAACCTCCTGCTTTAATTATTTCTTGTCCTTCCCTCAGGGGCCATTGCTAGCAAAGGGTCATAGCAACCTTTTAGATATTTATCAACTATGTTTGTAGATACAAGAAAATTTTTGGTGCAGTCAGCTAAATAAAGTGTAACCAGCTGCCATATTGTCCACCCTCTGACCTTGAATTAGATGTTAGTCCCTAAAAATTCTGAAGGAGAAATGAAAAAAAGTACCCTAATAGCCAAAGTAACTTATTTAAATTATACCTAGTGGGAAACACCTTTATTTCATGAAATAGCGTGAGGCCATTTCTTACACCAAAGTGAAATATCTTTTGCTGTGATCTCTAAGGTGTTTTCAGGAACACTGGTCCTCACACTTCCTCCATAAAAAAAGTAAGAGACAAATTCTACAAATGCAACATAATAAATTCTCTTGTTTCAGTAACACAATGCATATTAGCATGTTAAAAAAACTCCGAGAAGTCCTGTTACAAGGAGACACATTTAATTTTGTTTAAATCTTTATAAAAAACTTATCTTCTCATTTTTCCTTATAACACCTATTTTTTGGCCACAAGGAACTATTTTTCTGCAGATCCTACCCCAGGAAATGCTGAATTTCCCTTTGTGGAAATGAAACATAAGAGGCCACAATTTTCCTTACTTGGCCAAAATGCTATTAAAATGGCACAAAATGATAACACATAACTGCCATTCTTTTCATGACTTAAATTGCCTCTTTACAAGATAACTCAGTTTATTCTAAGTCCCTCCATTTACCCACCAAGCCCCCGATTAGGAATTGCTAGTGTTTAACACACAGTCTTAGAACTTCTGAGCCATTTTGTCTTTCCCAAAATTCTGCCCACCACGTATGATTTTAAAGCGTGTCCAGCTAATGGTGGGTTTCATCATTAATAACAAAAGAAACAGCAACAATATGAAAAGTCATAATACAGCTTTGAAATCAACTGTCTTAGGGAGAATGGAGAATATGTGAAAAAGTACCCATATGGTATGCTTTTCTCTTCCCTGGAAAGAATATAGTCAGAATACTGAAATAATATCTGAAAGAAGACCAACAGTTTAAGAAGTAGCTAAAACAATAAAATCTGCCAGTTAGAAAGGTCCGGTCACTATGTTACTACAAGTATATTTGAACAGACTTCCCATTTTCTTCACCTCTAATTCTTTCTAATCCCTCATGTGTTCTTATGATTGTTGAGAGTCTGAGTGAGCCATAATGACTTGTAGGAAGATGCTCAGCTGGAAAAATAAAATTGACTTCATGGTGAGGGGAAGGTGAATTAAAATTTTAGTCATTACTAAAATTTTGAAAGCATCCCTGTATGTTCCTTCTGAAGTTCTTGACATCCAGAAGCCAAATGTCCTCTAGAATTCCTGCTTATAAATACTAGCATTTGGTCCTTTGAACGAAAGCAGACTATAATAATTATTACAAAGTGACATTGAGGACAATAAAGTCTAGGCCTCTTTTGAAGGTAAATTGCTATGTTTAAGGATGCAGAAGTTAAAAATTCTACCCCTTCTTAGGTCCTCCATTTTAAAAAAATGGCACTTGAATCTTTATATATTTGGTTGCCTGACTTTGGAATTAGGCCTTGTGGGATAAAGGCAGGGAATATTAAATATCCTGCTTCTAAATGTACGTCCATGGGGCCTACATTAATTTAAAATACTTACAAATATATACATTTACTATGGATTATTTCTACATTCAATGGTGCTGAAAGCATATATGTTCAGAACTTAGAAACTGAGTACCTACCTTCAAATCATTTTCTTGAATTAGAGCATCAGAGGTGTGTGTTTTCTAAGTTGATTATTGAATCTGGTTTAAGTAATCTTGGCAGAAAGTTTCCACCTTCCAATCTTTGTTCCTTTTGGCTGAAAACAAATGAAAACATGCCATCTCTTTGATTAAAAATCATCAGAATCCCCTCCCCGCATTTTTCCAAGGAAGATTGTATAGTGAGGGGCTAGTGGTTCAAATCCTGGCTGATACTTGGTGGCTGTGTGACCATCACGCTTTCAATCCTGTGCCAGGTATAATAATACTCCCCGCAGTATTGTTGAAAAGTAAAATGAGGTATGTGTAACACCCAGAATGAATTATGCATTTAGTCAATACTATTATTACATTTGTTTTAATCAAGTCATTCTTGTTTGCCTTCTAGCCTTTACTAAACTGAGTATCTCAACCAGAAATACCTTTTTTTCTACATTTTTTTTTTAGCCAAGTGAAGTTCTAGATAGGTTTTAAGTCCCAATCTAATTATAGCTTCTTTTCCAAGCCTTGCCTTAATGTCTCCTAGTAGAATTAATTGTTACTTTCTTCTGGGTCCCTATAGTCACCTCACAAGTACCTGTACTATTTAATTCTTACCAAAGATCTACTATATGTGAAGAATATGACTTGATCACTATTCTCAGTATATTACAAGTCTGACCTATTACATGAAGTTTTTAAAATTTTCCTCAGTGCACTGTACAGTGAATGAGACGTACCCCAAACCTTATTCATCTTTGCACAGTTAGCACGGGACATGCCACATAGAAGCATTTGATACATGTGGCTTGAATTAGGTTAAATTATAGAAAAGATGGATTATCATTTACTTTCCTTTAATGTAACACTCTGTGCATGGTTGAAGAATCCATATGAAACAGGCCAAAATGGTTCTGTGGCCTGGCAGGGCCCTGCACAGGGTATGGAAGCTCAGGCTGTTTGGGGTATTTCTCTGATACAGATGGCCATTGGCTGACCCCCTCTTTAAATCATGCTGCTCTCTAAAAAGGACAGACTATCCTTTCTTGGAATAAAGTACAGTGATAGTCCACATTTTAGCTTCTTTTTCTCATCCTTTCCAAATTTTATGTAGCTCTCTATGGTCTAAAACAGCATTCATCACAAACTTCCTCTCCCACACCCCTCTACCAGGCCTCTTTCCAATATACCCTCTCTTCAGTTGAAGTTGAGGGTAACTAAACCCTATTACTCACTCTAAATAGAAAAGAATGGCATTGAAACTGAACATTTTACTTTAATTCTGAATATAAATGTTTCATCAGAACCATAAAATTTCCATAACAGTTCATTTTAAGAAACTCTTTGCAAGTCCAGGAGAATAAATAAGGAGACAAATGAACGTTGAATCACACTTTAAAGAATGGATCCAATCAACCTTTCCAACACAATCATCAAGAGGAAGACCATAAATAAATTTTTGGTTTTGAAACATAAATGCAACAAGGACCACCTTAAGAATGTATTAGAGAGAAGATTCCTCAGATAACTGATTAGAAAGGGAGGTCCCAAGAGATCCAGGAAATGAGTGTCTTAGGAGAAAAGAAAAAGCAAAAAAAGAAGAGAGGAAAAATTCTTTCTATTGAATTTATACAAGGGAATACCAATGGAAAGAAACAAAAGCCTCTGCATTAGTTTGCTAGAACTGCATAACAAAGGATGACAAACTGAGTGGCTAAAACAACAGAAATTTATTATATCACATTTTGGAGGCCAGAAGTTTCCGATCAAGATGTCAACAAGTTGGCTCCTTTGGAGGGCTGTGAAGAAGAATTTGTTCCATGCCTCTGCCCTAGCCTCTGGGTGGTTTTCTGGAAATCTTTGGCTTTCCTTGGCATATACAAACATCATCCTGATCTCTGCCTTTATCTTCACATGGTGTTCTTCCTGTGTATGTATCTAGGTTCAAATTTCCCCTTTTCATAAGGACACCTAAGTTGTATTGGATTAAGGGGCTCATCCTACTCCAATATGATCTCATCTTAATTGCTTACATCTGCAATGACCTTAATATTTCAATGTATGAATTTGGGAGGGGGGACACAATCAATCCATAGCAACCCCCTTTTAATATACAGAGAGAGTTTGTGTTGTTCGTGTGTTTTTGAAGCATGCATTTTGATGGGGATTCAGTCTAAGACTAGAGATCCCCAGAAGTCAGGAAGTTGAGACTGAAATAAAAACAAAGGTGTAAGAAAAGAATACATTTCGGCAAGATCATCAACTGCAATTATTAAGAAAACTCATGTAGGAAAAGTTCTACCATTTTCACTTGCCCCAGAGGAGGCTACTCACTGAGCTGTGAGTGCCTGATGCACATCTATAGAATGAATTTTGTAAACAACTGAAATACTAGGGCCATTTTACTTGACGGCTTGGGCTTATTTGCTTCAATTGTTCACTTGCTCCTTGGTGACACAACTCTTTTTGGCTTGCACAGGAACTCAATATATGCAAGCTAATATCTCCTGAATACTTAGTTGAGTGGCTCGGGCATATATAGTCATGATCTTATTCAACTACCATCTAAGAGTGAATGATGGCTATATCAGTTTTAACTGTATTTAACTCTTAACAATATAAAAATTTCACTAATAATGGATTAAATATTTATAGGTTTATCTCATGTAAGAAAAAATACAGGGGTTTTCAGTCCAGGGTATTTTAGTGATGGCTACAGGGATCCTGGCTCCTTTCATCTTTCTGCTACTCTATCCCCTACTTACAGGTGTTGTTGCCTTTCTGCTGTTGCCAATGGATAGGAAATGGCTTCTGTACCTCCAAGCCTTATGATCTCATTCCAGGTAGGAAAAGAAAGGAGAAATGACAAAGGGCAGAAGGACAAGGAACATGATGGCCAAGTCCATATCTTTTGCAATTGAGGAAGTTCACTTTTTCTGGAACCTCCCATTCAACAGATTTCCAATTGTATCTCATTCAAACTATGTCACATGGTATCCATGGCTCCATAATAGATAAAAGGAAGTCCAATTATATTTCCAACTCTGACCTCTCTCGAATTCTCTCTTGGACTCCAGATCTATATATCTAGCTCTTTTTAGATGCACCAGAGGTAACTCATGCACCACATATCCAATCCAGAACTGAATTCTTCTTCCACTCACATTGCTTCTCCATAGACTCCATAGATGTCCTCCATTCCAATAGACATCCTGACAGAATTCTTGTTATGATGCTCAGATCTTCTTTCTAGAAGTTATATTTAATTGTAATCAAGTCTTATATAGTCTGACTCTAAATATTTCTTTTTATTTCATTTTTTCTTGCCTTAGTTTTGGCCCTCATAGCTTTTGCCTATAAAATTGCAATAGCCTGATGAATGGTCCTCCCACTATAACATTTAACTCTTCAATATTTAACAGTATAGTTCTGTATTACTAAAGTGATGTTCTAAAAACCAACAAGGACCTACTGTATAGTACAGGGAACTCTACTCAATATTCTGTAATAACCTGAATGGGAAAAGAATTTGAAAAAGAATAGATATATTTATATGTGTAACTGAATCACTTTGCTGTACACCGGAAACCACATAACACTGTAAATCAACTATTCTCCAATATAAAATAAAAATTTTAAAAATAACTGTAAGTTAAAAATAAATAAATAAATAAAAGGCAAATCTGATCAGATACTCCACAAGCACCTGTATACTCCCTATCAGTGTATGTGGGGCTTTTCATAATCTGTCCTATGACTACTTTCAATCTGAAAAATTATTTGCAATCCCCGTGTATACCAAACTCTCCTATGTTGCTGTAACTAGTTGATAAAAAGTATTAATTTTGTAAGGTAAAATCAGAAAGTACAGTTATTCTTTATCATCATTTCCTTTTTAAACACATTCTCTTGACGTGGTTGGACTTGGTTGTCAGGGACTATATCCCAGAGAAATAAACCTCTAATTTAAGTCCTGAAAAACAAGGAGGAGATATTCAAGCATATTAAGGAATGATTCCGTTCTAAGCACAGGAATATGTATACTCAGAGGTTTAGAAACAAGAAGACAAAACTGTCTATTCAGAGGAACTAAACGTATTTTATGTCTAGACTAAAGCATTTATGTATAGAAACAATTCCACATCTCACAAGTCAGGCAGAAACTCTCTTTCCTTTCTCTTAAAATAATTTGGTTTTGAACAACTAACCAACAACCAATATGTAATGCAGTCCTTGAAAGGCATGAATGCAGGATTTGCAATTATTATTTATACTTTTCAAGTATTATATTGATGATTCTCTTTTATAGTTTATAATCATTTATGAATACCTCAGCATCTTTGGTTGATAGACCATTTAAAAAATCAAATTACATGGTTATATCCCTAAAAATGGTAACTAAAACTTCCAAAAATCTTTTCATCTATTAAAAAATAAGGGAACATTGGTAAAAATTGTCAGAATCAGGCTTTCTGAACTCTGGAAATTAACTAAAGGCTTACAGAAATTCAGGGAGCATTTATCCAAGAAAAATGGTTAAATCTCATTAATCATTATTCTCATTAAGAAGAGTGAGATTTGTGGTATTTTAACTTTTCCAATTTTCCCCTTTCCAACTCCATGCTTCAACTATATGCTGTCTACAAGAGACACATTTAATATCCAAAGACAAAAATAGGTTGAAAGTAAAAAGATGTAAAAAGATGTAGACCATGCAAACAGTAACCTAAAGAGAGTTGGAATGGCTATACTAATAAATATTTTTTTAAATAGACTTTAAGACAAATTGAAACAACAAGGTCCTACTGTATAGCACAGGGAACTATATTCAATATCCTGTGATAAACTGTAATGGAAAAGAATATGAAAAAGTATATATATATGTATAATTGAGTCACTTTGCTCTGCAGCAGAAATTAAACACAACATTGTAATTCAACTATACTTCAATAATTTTTTTTTAAAAAAAGACAAATTGTTACTAGAGACAAAGAAGAGCATTTTATAAAGATAAAGGGGCAATACTTCAAGAAGATACATCAGTTTTAAACATATATGTACCTAACAAGAGAGCCCCAAATTAAGAGAATCAAAGACTGACAGAATTGAAGGAAGAAATAGAAAATTCAATATAGAACGATTAGACAATAACTAATAAAGAAATAGAAGATTTGAACAACACCATAAAAAAACTAGGCATAATAGATATTAAGAGAAAACACCACCAAAACCCAGTAAATAATAAAAAATAAGATAATCCAATTTAAACGTGGGCAAAAGATCTGGGTAAACGTTTCTCAAAAGAAAACATACAAATGGACAGAAAGCACATGAAAAGATATGTGACATCATTAGTCACTTAGGAAATGCAAATCAAAACTACAATGAGGTAACAATTCACAACCATTAGCATGGCTCTAATTAAAACCATAGTAACAAGTGTGAGTGAAGATGTAGAGAAATCAGAACCTTCATACAGTGCAGGTGGGCCGGTGAAATGTTTGAGCCATTTAGAAAAACAGTTACCCTAGGCCTCAGTCAGACAAGAGAAATCAAAGAGGTGGTAGAGACAAGTTGCCAGACGTAGAAAACAGGGTACTACTCCAGAGCTAGGAAGAGCCAAAGAGAATCAAGGAAAACAACATGAAAACCAAGGGATGGAATGGGATGGTTGTGGGCAAAGGACTGTTTCTGCCCTTGGGGCCGTGGGCCCCACTGGACTCCATAACTGTGGAGCTGCAAACAGGCTCATATGCTTCCTGTTCAGTTTTCCCATGTATCAATTCTGGGCATTTACCAGAAAAATAGTTCCTCATGTACCTCAACACCGTTAGTTCCAATATAGAGACACAAAAGTTTGGAAAGTTGCTTCTGAAGAAACCCCTGCAGGAATCACTAATTCCCCTTTGCTGATAAGAGCCATGAACTGGCTGACTCCACAAGAAGGGGAGGGGTAATCTCTACTTGACTTACAACTCATTATATTAGTGGTGCTGTCAAATCATCCTTTCAGACATCTGACCTTCTCCTTTATAGTCCAGACTTGAGTGACACAGGTCGATCAAAAGTTGGTTGCAGTCAGCGTCTTTAGAATTTGACTATACTTATTTCCCATTATTCTCAATTTTAGGATTTTAGAAAACTTTCAAGATAACAAACAACATCCCAGCTAGCTTACTTCGACTTATCAAATAACTCACTGATTCTATCCATGATATTGTTTTAGACCTAAGTAGAATATGAGCACATCTTCACTATTTTCCATCTTGTATTTGTTACAACTGTTACGTATCATGATGCCTTGGGAGCTCCTTTGTTTCAGTTTAGGTGCCATTTTCTCAGAGAGGACTTAGCTGATTACCCTTTCATGGAATCCCCTCCCCTCTCAGGCTCTACTACATCTCCAAGTTTGTATCCTTTGAAATTCTTCAGAATCTCTGACACCATCTTACTCATTTATTTATCAGTTTATACTGTTCTCCCCACTAGAATATGTTTCATCATGGTAACGTGACCTTACTGTCCTGTGCATTTGTGTGCCCTAAATGCCTGAGATAATTCCTGACATATTGTGTATAGTAAATACACAATAGCTATTTCCTAAATGAATAAATGAGTAAATATGTGAAAAATTGAAAAACATGGCCCATATCATAATTTCATCTTGCTCTTGGAGTTTTTGCTCATTGATAGAAGAGTTTTATACCCTTTGCTCATTTCCAAAAGTTCCCTTTTTCTCGACTTCATTTGTCCTGTGAGCATTTTGTCCAGTAGCTAGTTTTACCATCCATAGACTTTTAGCAGCTAAAGAAACCTAAACGTTCATCTAGCCCAACTGCCATAGCTGAGGACTGTTCTCAGCAAGCCACCAGGTAAAAGAGACTGAGGAAATTTCCATGAGGAAATATGATCTTGCCTAGAACCAAGTTTCATAGCCCATCTAGACAGCTTTCTCAGAAAACTCTGTATTCATGAGAAAACTCTGAAAATATTGAATCCTACTTTGCTTTGTATACCTAATCATTTTCAGATTACTTACCCTTCGAAATAGCCTTCACATCTGACCACTTCTTTCCAGTTTTGCTAAATTTCCGGTCTTGCCTGTGTTACTGCAACAGCAACCTATCTCCCTAAGTTCAGTTTTGTCATTCTTCAATCCACACTGCAGCCAGAACCATCTTTCTGAAATAAAAATTCTATGTCATTTTCCTTCTTTAAAAACATAAAACCCTCAAATATGTCCTACTAGTTCTTAGGCTAATGTCCAAACTCCTTAATATATTTTGCAAGGAACTTTATGGCCCAGCCCTCTTGTGCCCTTTATAACTTCATTTCAAACCACTCTCCCAACTTTCTTGCAGTTCCTACAGAAATAGTCTAATTCTCTCTCATCCTCTCTCTCCCTTTTTCTCTCCTCCCCTTCCTCCTCCTCCACCTCATCCTTCCCTCCCAGCTTTTAGGAATATTCTTTGTAAATGGAATCATTTTCTTAATTCTGTGGTCGGATTGTTCATTGCTAATATATAAAAATACAATTGAGTTTTGTATACTGATCATTGGTCTTGCATCTTGAACCTTGCTAAACTCACTTATTAGATTAAAATTTGTGTAGGTTCCATAGGATTTTCTACATAAACATATCATCTGCAAATAAAGACAGTTTTACTTTTTCCTTTCCAATCTGTATGCCTTTAATTTCTTTTCCTTGCCTTACTTCCCTGGCTAGAACCCTCAGTACAGTGTGGAATAGGAGTGGTGAGAGTAGACAGCCTTGCTTTATTCTCGGTCTAAGAGGGGAAACCATTCAGGCTTTCACCATTAAGTGTGATGCTAGCTATACATTTTTTTATAGATGCCATGTATCAAGCTGAAGAAGTTTCCCTTTGTATTAGTTATCTACTGCTTCATAAAAATACCCACAATGTTGACAGTTTAAAGCACCATGCATTTATTACCTGGAGAGTGTTCACTGTGTTCTTGAAAAGAACGTATATTCTGCTGTAGTTGGGTCCAGTTTTCTCTATATGTAGTTGGGTTGACATTGGTCAGTAATCTTACCAGAGTCTCTCACCCCACCCCTCTGGCTTTGAGGAAGCCAGTGGGCATGTTGAGGAACCTCACGTGGCAGGAGCTGAAGGCGGCCTCTGGCCAACAGCCCACAAGAAACAGTCCTCAGTTCAAAAACTGCAGGGAACTGATTCTGCCAACACCCTGAGTGAGCTTGAAAACAGATCTTCCACCACTTGAGCCTCACATGACACTGCAGTTCTGACTGATACCTGCATTGCCAGTTAAGACATGCCCAGGTTCCTGACCCAGAGAAACTGAAATGATACATGTGTAGTTGATTAATATAGATTCTATAGCTCTCCTACAGTTACTGTTTGTGTTACTATTTGCATGGTATATCTTCTTCCATCTTTTGATTTTGAACTCATTTGTGTCTTTAGAACTGAAGCATATCTCTTATAGAAAGCATACAATTGTATCATTTTTATCCAGTGTGACACTCTATGCCTTTTAACTAAAATGCTTAGTCCATTTATATTTTGTATATGTATTCTATATGTCTTACATCCTTTTGTTCCTCTGTCCCCCCTTTACTATCTTCTTTTTGGTTAAACATATATATACTTTTAGTGTGCAATTTTAACTCCCTTTTATTTTATTAACTATATTTCTGAGATTCCTTTACTCTGGGGATTACAAGCTAAATCTTTTTTATTTTTATTTTTTTAAGTAGTTGCTTAGTTTATTTAAAATATACACAGTATTTTATATTTTGTAAATGCAATATAAAGTAATATCAGGGTACTTGATGTTCTGTATTTAATCTTGCAGTCTAGTAATTTAAAGAGGAATAGTGAAAATTATTTTGGGTCACTCTGGATGCAGATTTGAATTCCAGATTTTAAATTTGGTCTTTTATTTAGGGTCTGAAAAAGAAACGTTCATTAACTTTTCCGAAAGAGCATCAACACCAACTCAGACACGAAGATCTCTCTGCATTCTTGGAATGAATGCCCTCCTTTTCTAACAGAATTAAAAAATAAAATATACATCATTCTAAATGCCTAAAACAAAAAATGGAATAGAAATAAAAACGAGGCTGTTAGAAAGAGGACGTCACAATATTTCTTCCAGAGTAGAAAAAATAGTCTTTGGCAGATCCATCCTCTGCTTGATTTTGTCACGGTGAAAATTCCTTCAGCTTTGTTTTCAAGGGCTGGGATTGGGATGAGAGTGAAATGTGTAACAGCAGGTGACCCTTACTTCTTCTTTTTTTTTTTTTTAACGTCTTTATTGGAGTATAACTGCTTTACAATGGTGTGTTAGTTTCTGCTTTATAACAAAGTGAGTCATACATCCCCATATCTCCTCCCTCTTGTGTCTCCCTCCAAACATCCCTATCCCACCCCTCTAGGTGGTCATAAAGCACCTAGCTGATCTCCCTGTGCCATGCGGCGGCTTCCCACTAGCTAGCTATTTTACATTTAGTAGTGTATATATGTCCAGGCCATTCTCTCACTTTGTCACAGCTTACCCTTCCCACTCCCCATGTCCTCAAGTCCCTTCTCTACGTCTGCGTCATTATTCCTGTCCTGCCCCTGTGTTCTTCAAAACCTTTTTTTTTTTTAAGATTCCATACATATGCATTAGCATATGGAATTTGTTTTTCTCTTTCTGACTTACTTCACTCTGTATGACAGACTGTAGGTCCATCCACCTCACTACAAATAACTCAATTTCTTTTCTTTTTATTTCTGAGCAATATTCCATTGTATATATGTGCCACATCTTCTTTATCCATTCATCTGTCGATGGACACTCAGGTTGCTTCCATGCCCTGGCTATTGTAAACAGAGAGGCAATGAACTTTGTGGTACATGACCCTTTTGGAATTATGGTTTCTGCAAGGTATATGCCCAGTAGTGGGATTGCTGGGTCGTATGGTAATGCCATTTTTAGTTTTTTGAGGAACCTCCATACTGTTCTCCATAGTGGCTGTATCAATTTACATTCCCACCAACAGTGCAAGAGGGTTGCCTTTTCTCCACACTTTGTCCAGCATTTATTGTTTGTAGATTTTTTGATGATGGCCATTCTGACTGGTGTGAGGTGATACCTCATTGTAGTTTTGATTTGCATTTCTCTAATGATTAGTGCTGTTGAGCATCCTTTCATGTGTTTGTTGGCAATCTGTATATCTTCTTTGGAGAAATGTCTATTTAGGTCTTCTGCTCATTTTTGGATTGGGTTGTTTGTTTTTTGGATATTGAGCTGCAGAGCTGCTTGTATATTTTGGAGATTAATCCTTTGTCAGTTGCTTCATTTGCAAATATTTTCTCCCATTCTCAGGGTTGTCTTTTGGTCTCGTTTATGGTTTCCTTTGCTGCGCAAAAACTTTTAAGTTTCATTAGGTCCCATTTGTTTATTTTTGTTTTAATTTCCATTTCTGTAGGAGGTGGGTCAAAGGGGGCTTAACTCTGATTGATGTTATAGAGTGTTCTGCCCAAGTTTTCCTCTAAGAGTTTTATAGTATCTGGCCTTACACTAAGGTCTTTAATCCATTTTGAGATAATTTTGTATACGGTGTTAGGAAGTGCTCTAATTGCTTTCTTTTACATGGAGCTGTTCAGTTTTCCCAGCACCACCTATTGAAGTACTGTCTTTTCGCCATTGTATATTCTTGCCTCCTTTACCAAAAATAAGGTGACCATATTTGCATGGTCCTCTGGGCTTTCTATCCTGTTCCATTCATCTATATTCCTGCTTTTGGGCCAGTACTATACTGTCTTGATTACTGTAGCTTTATAGTATAGTCTGAAGCCACAGAGCCTGATTCCTCTAACTCCATTTTTCTTTCCAAATATTGTTTTGGCTATTCAGGGGTCTTTTGTGTTTCCAAACAAATTGTGAAATTTATTGTTTTAGTTCTGTTAAAAATGTTTTGGCTATTGTTTTGGCTATTCAGGGGTCTTTTGTGTTTCCAAACAAATTGTGAAATTTATTGTTTTAGTTCTGTTAAAACTGCCATTGGTAGAGTGATAGGGATTGCATTGAAACTGAAGATTGCTTTGGGTAGTATAGTCATTTTCACAATGTTGATTCTTCCAATCCGAGAGCATGGTAGAGCTCTCCATCTGTTTACATCATTTTAAATTTCTTTCATCAGTCTCTTATAGTCTTCTGCATATAGGGCTTTTGTCTCCTTAGGTAGTTTATTCCTGGGTATTTTGTCATTTTTGTTGCAGTGGTAAATGGGAGTGTTTCCTAAATTTCTCTTTCAGATTTTTCATCATTACTGTATAGGAATGCAAGAGATTTCTGTGCATTAATTTTGTATCCTGCTACTTTACCAAATTCATTGATTAGCTCTAGTAGTCTTCTGGTAGCCTCTTTAGGATTCTCTATGTGTAGTATCATGTCATCTGCGAACAGTGACAGTTTACTTCTTCTTTTCTGATTTGGATTCCTTTAATTTCTTTTTCTTCTCTGATTGCTGTGGCTAAAACTTCCAAAACTATGTTGAATAATAGTGGTGAGAGTGGGAAACCTTGTCTTGTTCCTGATCTTAGGGGAAATGGTTTCAGTTTTTCACCATAGAAAATGATGTTGGCTGTGGAGTTGTCACATATGGCCTTCATTATGTTGAGGAAAGTTCCCTCTATGCCTACTTTCTGGGGGGTTTTATCATAAACGGGTGTTGAATGTTGTCAAAAGCTTTTTCTGCACATATTGAGATGATCATATGGTTTTTCTCCTTCAATTTGTTAATATGGCTTATCACGTTGGTTGATTTACGTATATTGAAGAATCCTTGCATTCCTGGGATAAATCCCACTTGATCATGGTGTATGATCCTTTTAATGTGCTGTTGGATTCTGTTTGCTAGTATTTTGTTGAGGATTTTTGCATCTATGTTCATCAGTGATATTGGCCTGTAGTTTTCTTTTTTTGTGGCATCTTTCTCTGGTTTTGGTATCAGGGTGATGGTGGCCTCCTAGAATGAGTTTGGGAGTGTTCCTCCCTCTACTATATTTTGGAAGAGTTTGAGAAGGATGGGTGTTAGCTGTTCTCTCATTGTTTGATAGAATTCACCTGTGAAGCCATCTCTGGTCCTGGGCTTTTGTTTGTTGGAAGATTTTTAATCACAGTTTAAATTTCATTACTTGTGATTGGTCTGTTCATATTTTCCTTTTCTTCCTGGTTCAGTCTTGGAATGTTATACCTTCTAAGAATTTGTCCATTTCTTCCAGGTTGTCCATTTTATTGGCATATCGTTGCTTGTAGTAACTTCTCATGATCCTCTGTGTTTCTGCAGTGTCAGTTGTTACTTCTCCTTCTTCATTTCTAATTCTATTATTTGAGTCTTCTTCATCTTTTTCTTCATGAGTCTGGCTAACGGTTTATCAATTTTGTTTATCTTCTCAAAGAACCAGCTTTTAGTTTTATTGATCTTTGCTATCGTTCCCTTCTTTTCGTTTTCATTTCTTTCTCATCCAATCTTTATGATATCTTTCCTTCTGATAACTTTGGGTGTTTTTGTTCTTCTTTCTCTAATTGCTTTAGGTGTAAGTTTAGGTTTATTTGAGATATTTCTTGTTTCTTGAGGTAGGATTGTATTGCTATAAATGTCCCTCTTAAAACTGCTTTTGCTGTATCCCATAGGTTTGGGGTCACTCTATTTTCATTGTCATTTGTTTCTAGGTATATTTTATTTCCTCTTTGATTTCTTCCATGATCTCTTGGTTATTTAGTAGTGTATTGTTTAGCCACCATGTGTTTGTATTTTTTACAGATTTTTTCTTATAATTGATATCTAGTCTCATAGTGTTGTGGTTGGAAAAGATACTTGACACGATTTCAATTTTCTTAAATTTACCAAGGCTTGATTTGTGACCCAAGGTGTGACCTGTCCTGGAGAGTGTTCCATGAACAGTTGAGAAATTTAATCTGCTGTTTTTGTGTGGAATGTTCTTTAAATATCAATTAACTCCATCTTGTTTAATGTATCACTTAAAGTTTGCAATTCCTTATTTATTTTCATTTTGGATGATCTGTCCGTTGGTGAAAGTGGGGTGCTAAAGGCCCCTACTATGGTTGTGTTATTGTTGATTTCCCCTTTTATGTCTGTTAGCATTTGCCTTATGTATTAAGATGCTCCTAGGTTGCATGCATAAATATTTACATTGTTATATCTTCTTCTTGGATTGATCACTGCATCATTATGTAGTGTCCCTTCTTTGTCTCTTGTAATAGTCTTTATTTTAAAGTCTATTTTGTCTGATGTGAGAATTGCTACTCCAGCTTTCTTTTGATTTCCATTTGCATGGAATATCTTTTTCCATCCCCTCACTTTCAGTCTGTATGTGTCCCTAGGTCTGAAGTGGGTCTCTTGTAGAGAGCATATATATGGGTCTTGTTTATGTATCCATTCAGCCAGTCTCTGTCTTTTGGTTGGAGCATTTAATCCACTTACATTTAAGGTAGCTATTGATATGTATGTTCCTATTAACATTTTCTTAATCGTTTTTCATTTTTTTATTGTAGGTCTTTTCCTTCTCTTGTGTTTCCTGCCTAGAGAAGTTCCTTTAGCATTTGTTGTAGAGCTGGTTTGGTGGTGCTGAATTCTCTTAGCTTTTGCCTGTCTGTAAAGATTTTAATTTCTCTGTCAAATCAGAATGAGATCCTTGCTGGGTAGAGTTATCTTGGTTGTAGGTTCTTCCCTGTCATCAGTTTATATATGTCCTCCCACTACTTCTGGCTTTCAGAGTTTCTGCTGAAAGATCAGCTAGTAACCTTATGGGGATTTCCTTGTATGTTAATTGTTGCTTTTCCCTTTCTGCTTTTAATATTTTTTCATTGTATTTAATTTTTGATAGTTTTATTAATATGTGTTTTAGCCTTTTTCTCCCTGGATTTATCCTATATGGGACTCTCTGTGCCTCCTGGACTTCATTGACTATTTACTTCCCCATATTAGGGACGTTTTCAACTGTAATCTCTTCAAATATTTTCTCAGTCCCTTTTTTTCTCTTCTTCTTCTGTGACCTCTATAATTCAAATGTTGGTGCATTTAATGCTGTCCCAGAGGTCTCCGAGACTGTCCTCAATTCTTTTCATTCCTTTTTCTTTATTCTGCTCTGTCGTAATTTTTTTTGCTATTTTATCTTCCTGGTCACTTATCAATTCTTCTGCCTCAGTTATTCTGCTATTGATTCCTTCCACAGAATCTTTTATTTCATGTATTGTGTTTTCATCATTGTGTGTTTGCTCTGTAGTTCTTCTAGGTCTTTGTTAATTATTTCCTGTATTTTGTCCATTCTATTTCCAAGATTTTTGGATCACCTTTACTATCATTACTCTGAATTCTTTTCAGGTAGGCTACCTGTTTACTCTTCATTTGTTTGGTCTGGTTGGTTTTTACTTTGCTCCTTCATCTGCTGTGTACTTCTCTGTCTTCTCATGTTGCTTAACTTACTGTGTTTGGGGTCTCCTTTTCACAGGCTGCTGGTTTGTAGTTCCTGTTGTTTCTGGTGTCTGCTCCCAGTGGGTATGTTTGGTTCAGTGGGTTTTGTAGGCTTCCTGGTGGAAGGGACTGGTGCCTGTGTTCTGGTGAATGAGCCTGTATCTTGTCTTTCTGGTGGGCAGGACCACGTCCAGTGGTGTGCTTTGGGGTGTCTATGAAGCTATTATGATTTTAGGCAGCCTCTCTACTAATGGGTGGGTTTGTGTTTCTGTCTTGCTAGTTGTTTGGCATAGTGTGTGCAGCACTGTAGCTTGCTTGTCATTGAGTGGAGCTGGGTCTTAGCGTTGAGATGGAGATCTCTGGGAGAACTTTTGCTGTTGATATTACATGGGGCTGGGAGGTCTCTGGTGGACCAACGTCCTGAACTCGGCTCTCCCACCTCAGTGACTCAGGCCTGACACCCAGACAGAGCACCAAGACCCTGTCAGCCACATGGCTCAGAAGAAAAAGGGAAAGAGAGAGAGAGAGAGAGAAAGGGAAAGAAAATAAGATAAAGTTATTAAAATATAAAAGTATTAAAAATAAAAAAAATTTAAATCAATTTTAAAAAAGAAAGAGAGAAAGATAGAAGAGAGCAACCAAACCAAAAAACAAATCCTCCAATGAAAACAAGCACTAAAAACTGTACTAAAAAGAAAAAAAAAGTTGTTTGTGGAGATTTAATCCACGGCTACTGAGGCTGCTGGGAGAAATTTCCCTTTCTCTTCTTTGTTCACACAGCTCCTGGGGTTCAGCTTTGGATTTGGCCCTGCCTCTGCCTGTAGGTCGCCTGAGGGCATCTGTTCCCCCCAAAACAGTACGGGGTTAAAGGATCGTCTGATTAGGGGGCTCTGTCTCACTCAGGTCCGGGGGGAGGGAGGGGTATGGAATGCAGGGCGAGCCCGCAGCGGCAGAGGCCGGCGTGACGTTGCACCAGCCCGAGGCGTGCCGTGCATTCTCCCGGGGAAGTTGTCCCTGGATCACGGGACCCTGGCAGTGGCGGGCTGCACAGGCTCCCGGGAGGGGACGTGTGGAGAGTGACCTGTGCTCGCACACAGGCTTCTTGGTGGCGGCAGCAGCAGCCTTAGCGTCTCATGCCTGTCTCTGGCATCTTCACTGATAGCCACGGCTCGCGCCCGTCTCTGGAGCTCGTTTAGGCAATGCTCTAAATCCCCTTTCCTCATGCACCCGGAAACAATGGTCTCTTGCCTCTTCGGCAGCTCCAGGCCTTTTCCCGGACTCCCTCCGGGCCAGCCGTGGCGCACTAGCCCCCCTTCAGGCTGTGTTCACGCAGCCAACCCCAGTCCTCTCCCTGGGATCCGACCTCCGAAGCCCGAGCCTCAGCTCCCAGCCCCACCCGCCCCGCAGGTGAGCAGACAAGCCTCTCGGGCTGGTGAGTGCTGGTCGGCACCGATCCTCTGCGGGAATCTCTCCGTTTTGCCTTCTGCACCCTGTTGCTGAGCTCTCCTCCGTGGCTCCGAAGCTTCCCCCTCCGCCACCCACAGTCTCCGCCCGTGAAGGGGCTTCTAGTGTGTGGAAACCTTTCCTCCTTCACGGCTCCCTCCCACTGGTGCAGGTCCCGTCCCTATTCTTTGTCTCTGTTTTTTCCTCTTGCCCTACCCAGGTACGTGGGGAGTTTCTTGCCTTTTGGAAGGTCTGAGGTCTTCTGCCAGCGTTCAGTAGGTGTTCTGTAGGAGATGTTCCACATGTAGTTTTGATGTGGGGAGGAAGGTGATCTCCACGACTTACTCCTCCACCATCTTGAAGGTGCCAAGATAAATCTTTAACTGGTCATAATCTCATCATAATCCACTTCAGGTTACTACCGTATTGACTAATTCTACTAAGTATGGCAATGTTGCAAAGCTATGAGTTTTCATGCTCTGCTACAAATCAATCCTGCCTCCTCTGGTAGCAAAGGTGCAAGTTTTGAAGCCTGTTCCCAGCTACTAAAACTATAGTTATTATCCAGTTATGCAAGGGGATGGGTGGGGTGGGAGGAACCACTAGCAAATAGGCCACTCCCACATTCTTACCTGATGTGCTAGGAATTTTTCAATGACAAATGTTTTTCAATTTATCGTCTACCTATAATCAGTAAGAAATGGTTGTTTTTCCAATTTTGTCCAGCTAAATTTTTGGGGGGCAAGGTGGGGGGTGGCAGTGGTGGGCAGAGGATCACCAACCTCATCACAAAACCATAAATGGAGGCCCCAGCTGCCCTTTTCATTTTTAACCTTCAATTTTTTTAACCATGATTGCCAGGTGTTTGTATCTGTTATTTACTGACGGAAGAAAAATCCACTGAATTAGATAAGCCTGTTTCCTATTTTCCAGTATACAAATTAATAAGCCTGGAGGTGATGTCAGCAAGGTGACAAAATAGGAATTACCCTGCTTGTATCCTCCTACAGAAACAATAATTTGGTAGCCATCCATGAGCAAAAGTACCTTTGTGGGAGCTTTAGGATTCAGTCAAATTGTAGTGAAGCCCTTATGGAGCCCAAGACTAAGAAGGGCCATTTTGGTAAGGCAGGACCACTTGCAGGTGGCAGGCTTGCTGACCGTGGTTCTGGCTATAGACCCCAAAACAGCCCAGTCCCCCATGGACTTGGCTACAGCCCTATTTAGCCTTGGTCCTGCCACCAGCACCATCCCTCGGGTTACCTGGGAAAAGCCATGCCTGCCCATACCTTGGGTAATGGACAGGCCAACTTTGGTCCTAGCTATGGACCCTGAAGCTCCCCTTCTGTAGACTTTGTATCAGGCTCACCATCTGCAGATCTGTCTGTGAACCCAACTGATATAAAGTATCTTTTCTGACCACAATGGTATGAAATTAGAGATTAATTACAGGAGGAAAATGGGAAAATTCATTAATATGTGGAAATTAACTAACACACCCTTGAACAACCAATGGATAAAAGAATTCAAAAGGAAAATCAAAAGGTATCTTGAGACAAATGAAAATGGAAACACAGCACCCCAAAATGTATGGGATGCAGCAAAAGCAGTTCCTAGAGGGAAACATAATGATAAGTGCTTACACTTAGAGAAAACAAAACAGATCTCAAATAAATTACTTAATTTTACATAGTTTTAACCTAACTTTATACTAGAAAAAGGAGAGCAAACTAAGCTCAAAGTTAGCAGAAGGAAGAAAATAACAAAAATTAGAGAAACAGTAAGTGAAATAGAAACTAGAAAGATAATAGAAAAGATCGATGAAAGTAGGAGTTTGTTCTTTAAAGATAAACAAAATTGATAAAACTTTAGGTAGACTATAAAGCCCATGACCCAGCTCTAGCTCCTCTCAGCCATGGTCCAGGAGTAACCCCACCTGTCTAGGAACCTGGTAAGAGACATATCCATCTGTGACCATGGAGGCAAATGGAACTACAACAAACTAAAATCTTCACAGTGAAGGAAACCATCAACAAAATGAAAAGGTCACCTATGGAATAGGAGAAAATATTTGCAAATGTGATAGAGTTAATATCTAAATAATATAAAGTACATGTACAACTCAATAGCAAAAAAAATAAAAATCAAATAATCCAATTTAAAAATGGGCAAAGGACCTGAATAGAAATTTCTTCAAAGAAGACAAACAGGTACCTGGCCAACAAAATGGCCAGGAGGTACATGAAAATGTGTTCAACGTCAATCATCAGGGAAATGAAAATCAAAATGTCACACCTGTTATGATTATTTTTATCAAGAAACGAGACGACAGGTCTTCACAAGGGTGTGGAGAAAAGAGAACACTAGTATACCGTTGGTGAGAATGTACACTGGTACAGCTATTAGGAAAGTATGAAATTATAGAGTGTGGAAATTTCTTTAAAATTTTGTTAAATTAAAAGTAGAATGATTATATGATCCAGCAATCCCATCTGGATATATATCCAAAGCACATGATAGCAGGATCTCCAAGAGATACATGCAATCCCATGTTCATTGTGGCATTATTCACACTAGTCAAGATATGGAAACAACCTAAGTGTCTGTTGACATATCAGCCATAAAAAAGAAGGAGATCCTGCCATGGGCAACAACATGGATGAACCTGGAGGCCATTTTACACTAAATGAAATAAGTCAGACAGAGAAAGACAAATACTGCATGATCTCACCCTTATGTGAAATCTAAAACATTAAATCTCTTAGAAGCAGAAGGTAGACTGGTGGTTGCCAGGGGATGGGAATTGGGGAAACAGGTAAATGTTGGCCATAGCCTACAGACTTTCAGTTATAAGACGAATAAGTTCTGGGAATCTAATGTACAGCCAGATGACTATAGTGAATAATAGCGTATTGTATACACGGAATTTCCTGAGAGTAGATCTTAAGTCTTCTCACCACACACACAAAAATATTAACTATATAATGTGATGGATGTGTTGATGAACTTGATTGTGGTAATTAGTTCACAATGTATAACTATATGAAATCATCACTTTGTACACCTTAAATATATTCTATTTTTATGCATCAATTATACCATAATAAAACTGGATGAAAATTAGTAGTCCTGATTTAGGAGAAAAGAATTACTTTCTAAACCTAGTAATCTATTGTTTTATGCATATTTCCTATAACTAAATGACCAAATGATTAAAATCATTGAATAATAAAGACCTCTTCTTGGGTCTCGTGACATTTTTGGCATTCTCAGATGTCCTTTTATGGAATATATTCAGTTGTTGATTAAATTTAAAAACACTTTCTATTTTCAAATTAAAAGAGTGAGTTTAAAAGAATAATTAAAGCATGTTTGGTCTGGAATATCTGCAATAAATTATTTCAGCATTAAGGGAAAATATATAATCTTTTTACTCTCAACCAAAAAGGTGAGTCTGAACCAGATAAGAAATGACATTTACGACATTTCATCAAGGTAATGAGAAAATATTTTTAGTTAAAGAAAAATCACTGAAATTGTTTTACTGGAAAAAATATAACTAAATTTCTGAAGCATGTTCACCTGAGAATGTAGGGTCGTGTTGCCTTTAATGAGAATTCAGTACCTATTGCTAGCAATCTTTTTAGGTAAGAAAAGGAGAAACAAATTAAGAGAAGAGTAAAAATAAAAGGTACCATTTGTTCGGAAAAATAGTCTATATGTGTAAGGCAAAGTCTTTGCAAAGACTTATTCAATTCATAAGAATCATCTCTGTAGGGGCACCTGATCACAAGAGTCAAAGCATATGAGAAAAATGAATGATGACTGGAAAGGAATTCAAACATATTTAGCATCAAAGACATGTAATGCAGATGGAAAGGAGCCTAGGCATTGTGCTGTATTTACTAATATACATGAATGCATTGATCCATGATGTCATTCTCTCTCCAAGGCCAGCCTGTGGGACAGCCAGCATTTGTGGCACATTTCATTGAAGGAGGGATTGGCAGTGACCTCCCACCCTCGGAAACTCTGCCTAGTGCCATGGGAATGTCCTTGGCCGGTGTGGAGAAGGTAATCCGAGGCTGCTGTTAGCATTGCAGTTAGCAGTAATTACCTGGAGACTCAGCAGAACGATAGAGTTTAAAGAAGCCTCCGCAAATGACTAAGTTTTTCCTAGAGAATTTCTGAAGCCCTGGAAAAAAGGTAGCTTATTATATGTAAACATCACTGAGGGTGTTTTTGTGTAAGAGCGAAGAGTGAAATGTTTGTGTGGTGGGAACATGAAGGGGACATTTAAGGAGCTGCAAGACAAGACCCAAACATGAGCGAAATGATGAAAGGAGGCTTTGCACTGGCAGCCCAGCGCAGCTGAAGGAGAGGAGTCTGGGGACCCTTAAGAAAGGCATGTAAACAGAACTCCCAAAAAAGTGTTTAAAATAGAGAACAAGGCGAGAGCCTCAGAGAAACACCCAGAAATTTCAGGAGGGAATTAGGTTACACCTCAAAAATGGATGTCAGAAAGATGGAGGTTGCCAGAAGGATAAGGGAGAAACAGCTTTGCGCCGTGATGATGGGGACCCCTGAAGTTTAGAAGAGATGACTTCCGGTAAACAGCTGCTGGCCAGATGTCCCAAAGCACATGGCAAATAATAACACGTACCCCCCCCCCCTCTGCAGGCGCCCCCGCTCCGCTGCCCCGCCAGCCAAGGGACCTAGTCAGAACTGAAACTCTCTGCAGAAGGCTCCCCATCCTCAAGTTTCAGTGCCTCTAATCCTGCCAGTTTTTCATTTGGGAATTTGTTATTCATTCTCAGTGAGGAGTTTCCTGAAAGATCAACAAACTCTATCCTCACAAATGTGACTCACGCTGGGAATGGTGAGAGGAGCCAGGTCTCCCCAGTCTACATGCTATCTGGGCTCCCAAATGTGGCCTGGCTTGCAGTCCAGGGCTTGTGCCAGCGCCGGGCTTCCACGTAGCCTCCCGAGAGGAATTGGTTCTCGGCGGAGGCAGCAGTCGTTGGCCAGAGATTCTCAGGCATGCCTCATCACCAGGTTACAATGATGGTGGCTCTTGTCGGCAGGGCCTTCCATCGGCGGTGGCAGGACATGCTTCTACCAGCACTATTCCTGGGGCCCACCTTTGGGCCCTGAGGGTCTTGCTGACCCACGTAGGGACAGTTTAAGCATCACCTTGGACGGCTGCCCACAGCAGGGACTTGCCGAGCATTTCGATAGGAGTTCCGATACACCAATCTGTAAATGAACTTGTAAACGGCCTCTGTAGGTGTGATGTAGTGCAGACTTAAGCGACACCACACACGTCATTTCCCTCGTTTAAGCTCAGAGTCACCAATTCTCTGTCTGCTGTGGACAGGCGCACGTCCTCATAAAGATGTCCCATCAGGAGAAGGAGCCCATCCCTCCCTCGGACCACTGTCTACATTCGTCCAGAGACTCTGACCAGATGTGGAGGCAGCTAGACAGGAATTTTAATCTAGCTTATACCACTTATTAACTGAGTTACTTCCTTAGCTACCTAGCTTGTCAACTTGCCTAGCTCAGTCTTTGTTTCCTCACCTAAAAATTGTTCTATCTCACAAAGGGGCTGTAAGGATTAAATTAAATGCAGTAATTGATTTTGCAGCACTTAGTTTAGTCTCTGGTTATATGCTACTTTCCCTAAAAATAAAACAAAACAAAACAGTGAACCCAAGCATACAATAATAATTCCCTAGTGTGGCGATTCACATATCCCCTGGGATTAGAGGTTTCTTGGCACGTGTGGGGTATCATAGGGAGGAGTCCCGTCTCTTTGGGGCTGGGTCAGGTGCATCGGTGGCAAGGAGGTGGCTGGGGTTGATAAGCCCCATTTGGCCACATCACTTGGGAGTCAGGGAAGCCAGGTCTCCCCTTAATTTCACAAGGCTGCGGGATCAGTCGGGGAGGTGTCTCAGGAGGAGAGGCCGCCCTCCAGGAGCTGCAGGTTCCAAGGCTGCAGTGGGGAGAGGCAGGAGCAGAGCAGCGGCTCCTCTCTGATTCGCAACAGCACCGATCTCTGTAGAATCCGTCATCAGCATCAGTGGAAGGGAATCCCATTGGGCGCTTAAGCTGTCTCCACTGCGGTGCCTCAGACATGTCTGAGCATGTCTGGTGAATTTGCATGAGGAGCTATGGAGAGAGAATTAACGATCCATTCAAAACCAGCAGTGCTGACTGAGCATCTATGATGCACGAGGCGCTGAACAAGGCCCCACAGACTGAGAGGTAAACAGATAGTGCTGTGCAGGAAAAGGAAAACAAGCAGAGGAGGCTGCGCCAGTAGTGAAGTCTTAGCTTAGTCTGGGCTGTCCTGTGGTCACGTGGCTTGGACTTTCTTTTGAGCTCTCCAGGGATATAGAGGGGAGGACCTCGAGGGACAGTGTCTTCCTTCTCACAGCTGCACAAGTCATAGCCTGCCTTTAGCTGCTAAAGGCTCCCAGGAATGCTGTGTTAGCTGCTGCCTGGTGGACAGAGAGGCTCTCAGGAAAACCTTCAGTTGTGACTGGCTGAAGAGCAGCATCTGTGGACAAAGTCAAGGGATTTGGGAATAGGAAAGCCAGAGGGGGAAAAAGAAAACAGCAGGCACCAGGGGGTAGCTGGTAGGACTCACCTGTGAACACACATAAGATACCCATGGGGATTCTCAGACACAGATGAGGGGGCTCTGTCTTTGTGAGGGTTTGGAGAACTGCAGCGAGAGGTATGTTCCATAACCGGGGAAGCTCACAAGCAGTACTGTCCTATTACAGGAGTATGAGCTGACACCCGACTCAGAGGAGGGTCCCAGCAACGGTGACAACAGCCACAGCAAGGGGAGTGGAGCAGTTCCTCTGCTGACCCCACCCAAGATAATGGCTCCTTCCGTGTGTTCAGTGTGAGGGGACAGACACCGTGAGGTGTGGGCACTTAGCGCCATTGGAGAAACAGATGCAACTTTCTTCTCAGAGTCAGGGCAGGGGATCACATTGCCGTCAATGTGGACTCAGCTCTGGCTCACACCTGTCGGGTCTGCAATCCTCTTTACCCTCCTTCACTCTGGGATGACCTATGCATGCCCATTTTCACAGTCTTACCTCTTTTATTTTAATTTATCAAATAATATTATCATTTACTTCCTAGCATACACATTTTAGAGTCTGTTTATTCTAACACTGACCAAGCTAAGGCCTGGCTCAGTTAGCACCCACATGCATGGCCGGGGCAACTTACTTAAGCCAGCGCTACTCTCATATAAGAGTCACCTGGAGATTCTGTTAAAATGCTCCTGCTGATTTAATAGTGTTCGGAAAGAGCCTATCGTTATGCATTTGTTACAGGCTCCTAGGTAATGCTTCTGCTGTTGTTCTTAGACAACGCTTTGAGTAACAGGGACTTAAAACTCTTTGAGCCTCAGTTGTTTCCTCATCTATAAAATGGGGAAAATAATGGTTAAGTTGTTATGAAGATTGAATGAGATGATACCAGGCAACTATTAAGTGCTTGATAATAGGATAAGATATTTTAGTACTATATATTAGCTGCATTTTATGGAAAAACCCACAAAGGCATCCTATATGTCTTTGATGTGAATTTGTGTGTGTGTTCTGGAACAAATAACTCATTCCAAATTTTCTATTTTACATTTCCAAACACTGTAGTAATTCCTTTAAGTGGTTATTTTTGGCTGTTTATATAGTCTCTCTAGTACAGTGAATAAATTTATTATTATTGGTAATAATAAAAATAATAATATATTTACCTTCAACATAGTACTGTATATTAATTCCCTTGTAGGCAGATCTCTGGACAAGCTACAAAAGAAATCAGATCTTTATTCATCCCCGGTGGCCTTACCCTTATTCTGGTTTTGCTAGCATGTGAAAATGTTTGTTCTGACTTACTTTCTAGAGTTACCTTTTAAGTATGGAATAACTTAATTATAGATCCCCCACTACCAGTAACATATTGGTATGAGATTTATGTCTTTTTCTTTCAACTGAAAGCAAAAACCATCCCCGGAAGATTATAGAGAATTTCTGACTTACATTTATGTCAGAATAGCTTAAAACTTTGTTTAGTACACGTATTAAAGTTTTATAACCTGTTTCCAATTTGAAGTTTTATAAAAAAAATAAATATCAAACATTTAAAATGTATCTGTAAATTTACATGTAAGAATTATTTTGACTCCCTGTAAGGGATTTTCCTTTTAATTTTATATCAAATTTTGTGAACCACTATAGGAGAGCATCTATGAGAAATAACTACTAAAAAATCTGTTTTAAAAATATATCTTGATGATATTAAGATCACTGGTCTCCGCTCTCTCTGCAGAACATACGTATAAAACACATTCAAGGGCCTTTGTAGCTGCAGAAAAAAGAAGAAATGTCACATGTGACTATTTTTCCTCTGGCATTGCTAACCCTGAGGGCAGATGAGAATGAACTGATTATTTTTTAGCCCATAGATTCTCATCTTCCCCATGGTGGCTGACGAATTGTTAACATTTTAAGTTTCCTGAGAAGAAGTTACTCATCATCGCCCCAGAATGATGATCAACAATATTCACTGAGTTCTAGTCCAATAGTTTTCAACACTGGCTGCACATTAGAATCACCTGGGGAGCTTTAAAAATACCACCGTCCAGGTCCTACACCGTCTGGTTGGATCAGAATCTCTGAGGCTCAGACATTTGTATTTATTTTTAAGTGCTTCTGTTGATTTTGGTGTACAATGAGCTCTGAGAAACACTTAACCTAATTAATAGAACTTATTATTCAAAACCTAATTACAGATTAGTACAATGAGTTTCACTTTGTAATCCCATAACCATTCTGGGAAATCAGTATATGTGGTCATACCCTAGATTTAAGCTTAGGAAGACTAATTAGCTCAATTAAGATCATAAAGTCACCTTTTTCTTTCTTTCTCTCCAGTATCAGTTTTTCAGCTTAAAGAAAAAAAAACATAATTCAATGTAGATATACATTCAGCAAAGTTCAATTAAGGGTAATACTTGTTTGAGCAATTATTCCAGACCTGAATTTCTAAGAGGTACTGGAAATGTGGTGAGATAGAGAAAATTGAATATATGTGTATTCCTTTTAGGCAGAGAACATATGAGTCACATGGGATAAGCTATAAGAACTCCCACCACCCCTAGCATTGCTCCACTTCTAAGAATTGTGTTTATGCAATGGAGGGTGTCTGAAATAATTTTTAAAGGGCTCTTATTAACTGCAAATCTTTTTAATGTGAAGCTTCTCTTTTATAAAGTGGAATATGCAAGTTTGGGGCACTACCACCTCTGGTCCTCTTATCCTACCGTTTGATATGCAATCTTGCCTCTCTTCCAAATAAAAGTGAATGAAATCTTAAAATACCAGTGTGAACAGGTCTGCCCAGAACAATCAAACATTGGTCTGCCTGAGGGATTTGTCAGTCTGACTCTTCCGAGATTTTCCCATCTTGTTGTCAAGCTACGGAGCTAGACCTTGATTAAGATCAATTTAGACCAGGTTCATTTTTATCTGAAGGAAAATTTCATTCAGCATTTTTAGGAGCTGGCTGTGTGCCAGCCTAAAGGAAGAGTCAGACATTGAGCCTGACCTTGAGGACCTCTCAGTCCAACCATGGTTGGAATCAGGGAACGTGATTGAAATTCTAAATTTCAGATGCTGTGCGAGGAAAGTGGCAGGAACATAACTCATCTCTTTTACTCGAAGAAGTCTACTATATTTGAGGAAAAAATGGTGTTTCTCAGAAGACAAAATTTCAAAGAATAGAATGTTCTCTCTTGTTTCATGTTTAAATGTCTGTGATTCTCAGTCACCCACTCAGCTGACATTTACTGAAAAATCTCTTGTATTCTAGGCACTGTGGAATGGGGGAAGTTAAACTGGTCAAACATGGTAGATAGACCACAAGCTCAAATCATGAAATAAAGAAATTTTTAAAAAGACATAAACCAGAAAGGACAAAGAGAATGAGACACAAAAACTGAAGGAAGGTGCTCAAATGCAAACTGAAAGAGGACTAAGTGAAGAGTTCTGTAGTGAACGGTGTCTCATCTTTGCCCTTTGAAGACACTGGCAGTCAGGGATATACCGTCCTCAGCCCCACCCTCTGCAGAACATTGGTGAATTGTTTTTTTTCCTTTGGAGAAATGGAATAGCTCTAAAGAAAAGGCTTACAGATACTGATATTTGGAGGTCCCCTAAATGATTAGGCTACCATTTAGGCTAATTATGAAAGCAAAAATTAAATGTAGCAGCCAAAACAAGTGGAAGAAAATAAGGAACTTGAAGAAAATTTAGCAATGCAGGGAACATAAGATAACTTTTAAAATGCAACTTTGATAATCACACTTAGATAAGTAAAAGATGAGACTGCATTCATAAAAAATCGGTATTATAAAGAGAAAGAAGAGAAAAAGAGCTTTTGAAAATTAAAAATACGATAGCATAAATAAAAACTTGATAGAAGATTTGGAAAAATAAATTCAAAGAAATCATCAAGAAAGTAGGGCAAAAGGTAAAGAGATAGAAAATTGGAGATCAAATGTCAGAAAGTTAGAGCATCAATTCTGGCAACCCAGCATGTAATGAAGAGGACTCCTGAAAGAAAATAGAGGAGAGCAAGTCACCAGAGAAATAATATTAGAAAATTTACCAGAACAAAAGGATGTGAGATTCCAGCTAAATGAATAAAAAAGACCAATACCCAGATACAATAACAACATGAATTACAGAATATTTGGGATAAAGAGAAGATCAGTTTTGTTGTGAAGAAAAGAGAAAGAATAAGCATGGCTTTCAGTCCAGCAAAACTGGTAAATGGAAGACAGTGAGGCAAAGCATTAAAAATTGTAAATGTTATAACCTTATCATGAATTTCAACTTCAAATAATTTATACTTCAACTATCAATCCAATATATGGATACAAAAAAAATCACTTTCAGACAGGCAAGTTTGAAAATTACTTACCTCCCATTCTTCTTTCTTAAGAGACTTCTAGTGGCCATACGTCACTAAAATGAGAAAATAAATCATACAAAAGGAAAATAGGAACCAGCAAAAGGGAAGATTTGACAATGGAGGGAGGCAAAATCTGGCTAAGTTCACTCACTCCTTTTGCTTTATAGAGTGGGATTATAACTGTCAGGGTGACTGGACATGCTCCTATAGAAGACTCTGAAACATAAGCATTGCCATATAGCAGTCTCCGTTGCTTATCTTGGTATCACATTATAGAGCAATACTCAGTACTCTGATAAGCTACAAAGAGTATCATTTATGTGTAAGTGGTCCATACACAATGCATCTCAGCTCATCTTAAGGGCACGTTTACCTTAAGCAGCTGGTAGTACAGTCAATCTGACTGTAACTTGGAAAACAATGCCATTTCACAGCCCTCATCTATTTACTGAAAGGCAAAATGTTAAGATGGTAGTTCTAGGTCCGTGCTTTCAAAATACAGTTCAGAATTGACAACCTTAGCATCAACTGGGTTTACTTATTACCCGATACCGAACTTTGCTTTTTTATCTCTTTTTTTGAGCAATTTCCTACTTATTTGTGTTACAAGATGTTCTGGATTCATCTTGGATTTTCCCTGTCCCAATTCTAGAATCAGCTCTCTCTCCAAATCATGTATATTTTAAAGAAGAATATTTCAGGACAAATAATGTTATAATGAATCAGCACTGCCTAGGTGGAGGTTTCAGAAGAAATATCTGAGACAAACTCAGGTACTTATGTTTCCCCTAAATAAGAAATTATAGTCCTGGATAAACCTCTAAAGTTTACTTTAAATCTAAATCTGGGACCCACCCATTACATGGCCTATACTTGGAATGGTTACATTATGGTGATGGAGGCCTTTTCTTGGGTCTGTGTTCTATGAATTTTGAGTAGAGCATCTAGAATATTTCCCCACTTACGCACCTCACCTGTGTGAGCAGAGCAAGAATCTGACATCCTGGGCATGTGTATACTCCTACCATGCACACCTGCACCTGCAGAAACCCCACCTCATTTGTACTGATGAATGAAAATCAGGGCCGCTTGTGTCTATTCTTTAATTATCATGAAGATCAGCACTGTAACTTAAAAAAAAAAAATCTTGGCACTCTCGAGTGTGAACAGATTCATGTAACATTAGTCGCTCCCTGTTTTTTGTTTATAAACTATGATAGCATCTCTTTCTATCTCCACTTGCATGGTGCCAAGACTTATTAAACTGATAGGAGTTAGACATGCCTGGTACTAAATGAGTTAGCATTGTAGTAACTTTAGGAAATTCACTGGGGTGTGATTGACTTTAGATAAACAAACTTGCCTATAAACGTTCCAAAGTTAAAAGCATGTTTTTTTAAAGCCAAAATTTGATAATAGGATGCTCTCTCATCTTCATTCAATCTTTTTTGCAGTAAATATTCATTCATGGTATTTGAGAATAAAGGAGTTAAAAATATTCATTCTCAGTTCTCTTTTCTGTTAGTTCTATTATTACTTTGTATAATAGAAAAGAGAGATTTAAGCATTGTTGCCTGTTTGTCAAAATTTGATGTAAGATGACTTATTTTTACTCTTAGACTCATTTTGCTGTGCCCCAAGCAGTCTTCAGTATTGATGTCTTGAAGTGTGTGTGAAAAGGTGATTCCACAAGACTCTTAGATGTTCTTATACAGCTTCACGGAGTTCCTTATTTCTTAGAAACTTAATTTCCAGAATGATCTTATTACCATGTTTGATCTATTACTTCTCAATGCTGAGAGTTTGGGTAGAGTACCTTTCAGCGTTCAACTCTACAGAGTAACAGTAGTTCAGAGAACGTTCAAATCATCATGCTGAACAGTTAGTTGTAATAAAAAAGGTATCACAGTCTGACCTTGAAATATATCTGTGATACCCACTTGTTTCTAGCCACTCTAGGCTCAGCACATCACAGAAACATTGTTAACTAAGCACAATTCTGATTTAGCCTCAACCTTCAGAACAGGGAAACGCTAACCCCAACTCTAATTCTTCCTCACAGGTTCCAGAACTGAGGAAAGGCCTCTCTAAGAAGGAGGTATTTTAGCAGAAACCTGCTTGAAATGAGAGAGGAAGCAAGGTGAAGATCTAGAGTGAGAGCAGGGCAGAATGAAGGGAAGGCCAGTGCAGAGGCCCAGAGGCTGTAGTAGCTTCGCTTGCTTATGAAACACTAAAGCTGAAAGAGGGAGAGTGGGAGGGAAAATAGTGCGTGAAGAAGGGAGGGGGTCAATGCATATAGTTTTGTTAACCTTGGCAAGGAGTTTCAGTTTTATTCGGAGTATGGTGGGAATCCACTACAGGGTGACTCTGTACTCCTCTGTACAGTAAAGTGACTCTGTACTTGACATTGGTGAGGAATGAGGTACACGTGTAAGATGAGAAGTCAGGGATGATGAGATGCCCAAGGAGCACATGTTTTTCTTGAAGTTAATTGTACCACCGAGGATTTGTGTTTGTTCATCTGCAGTTTTTATCATTGCTTTTTAGTTTTTTTGTTTGGGATAAGAGCGAAAAAATGTGACCTTGACGTAGGCAACTTTGGCTTCGAGTCCTCTGTCACTTCTTGTGATAACCATTGATTCTTCCATTATTCCTTCCAGTGTGTTCCTATAACCCCTTTAGTAAAGAGAAGGAAAAATCCTTTATACTCATTTTGTTACACCAGTACACAAAGAGCATTTCCTTGAACTCAGATGTTCCATAGCAGTTTTATTCATAGAGTCCTACCAGTTTATAAGCACCTCTCCCTAGGTATCTGGTCCAAGTCCCTGGGTCAGAGTTTGCAAGCTTTGGAAAAAAATAGAGTAACTGCTGTTCTGCTGTTCTCAAAATTCTTTTAATCTCACCCGTGGTTTATTGTCTCTGGACTAGTGTTTCCCAGTGAGGCTCCTCATATCCTTGGGGTAAGGTTTCTCCTATGCTGTTCCCTGGCATCATTGCAAAAAGACCTCTGACAGGTCTACCCTTCTTGCCCTCCAGATACAGGAGTTCATGTTCATACTCTGGCATTCCTTCATAATACATGTTCAGCGTGAAATCTGTCTCATTGGCCTTAGGGGAGTCTTGGTCTATGGAATGGTAACTCATAACATCAGTGCATTAGGGCTCTTAGGACATATCTTCTACAGAGGGACTCCCTCTAACCTTCTAACAGGTAACATCATAAGACCACTTGAATAATTAAATCAAATGTCCAATTTTCTTCTCCTGGAAATTTTTGCCTTCAGTTTCCTTACCTTCAAGTCTTCAAGGAAGATGCATACTTTTATTCAACATCTGCTTTCCATCCTGTTATTGCTTGTTAGCAAATATCTACTTATTAAAGCGACTCTGTACTTGACATTGGTGAGGGATGAGGTACAAGTGTAAGCTGAGAAGTCAGGGATGATGAGATGCCCAAGGAGCACATGTATTTCTTGAAATTAATTGCACCACCGAGGATTTGTGTTTGTTCATCTGCAGTTTTTATTATTGCTTTTTAGGTTTTTTTTGTTTGGGGGGGGGGTGGTTTCTTGCTTTTGGCAAAGAACGACTTGTTGTTAGTGGTTTAGGCAAACAAAACTTTCTACCACCCTGTAGAAGTGAAATGAAATGGTTCTCACTTTCAACCGGCAACATCTTTAGACATGATTGTCTAATCTTTTTGCCTTGAAATAACAACCAATCATCCTGCATTTTCTCTAAAGCACAAGCAGTGCCATTACAGAGAATGAGACACTGAGGGAGACGTGCCCGGAGCAACTCTGGCATCGTGGGGAAGGTGCTCTGCTCCTGGCACTTCATTACTTGTCCCTCCCTTATACAGCACCGGTAGGGCAAGAGCCTAAGACATTGTACATTTTTGGACCAGCTTCATTTTGAATTCTTCTTATTGCTGCTTTTTAAGTATTTTTTAAGTTGTCCAATACTGATGAATTTGTTTCTACTGGTCCCCTTTCTCTGCTTTCATCACATGCTCTCAGTTTTAGGGACATTTACATTTAGGATATTTACTTAACTCTGCTTTAACCTCAGGTTTCTGAGTGCTGCACTTTCACTCCATTGTTATGTTTCGTTTTGTTTTAACCTGCCGCCAGATGTGCCACATGGGATAGAAACACACCTTCTGTCAGACACAGTCCTGAATTCATTAAGTTGCCATTTTCTTTACTCTTTGTGGGACCCAACAGACAAGCACCTCTATGAAAGGAGTATTTACCCAACACCAACAGCTGCCAAGAAAAATAGAAAGAAAAACAGGAGGCAAAAAAGGTGGAGTGGGTAGGAGAATTTGTGTGTTTAGAGATTGGAAGAACTTTTTTAAAAGTTATAGTTTAGGGGTTTGCGTACATGATTCCTGCTGCTGCTGAAAGCATCCCGTCACTGACATACGGTCTAAGATCTGAGCTTAGATCATGGAACTCTTCGCTTCTGACACAACATGGATTAACATCACAGCTGACCTCTGACTTCCAGGGAAATGAACATTCTGATCTCAGTGGGAGTCTCTGTAGGGTGGTAGCTCACTGGATTACAAAATAATCTCTGGTCATTAAACACATTTGGCCTCTTCAGTGTGTGGGAGAGCTCAGGGTGAACAAACGGGAAGATTGGATGTTATGCTAGGCGGAGGGTAGACTTGGTAAGTCAGGGTCAACTCTGGAGTGAGGAGACAGGGACAGAAGTGTGTTGTCTGGCTGTCTGACATAACCCCTAGATAATCCAAAAACTGAAATCATGTCTTGACATTCTCATAATCCTTTGGTCTCAGCACACCCAGGGAGAGGGGAAGGAAGGTGCAGGCGTCAGTCGTGGCTTGCGTGAAGCAGAGGGCAGCCTCATTCCTCTGTACCCACCGTGGTTCCTCCTCACAAAGACAACAAACAAAGTAGAGCCTATTCTTTTCTTTCTTCCAATCTCTGAAACTCTAATAGAACAAGGACTTTCAGAGGGTTGGGGGGAAATGCAGAGTAAGTATATCTTTCTTCCAGTTCATTCCAGGGAACAGACTGTCACTTTAGCTACAGCTTACAGAATGATTGACAGTCAGCCATGGGAATGAGAAGCATGTTACCCAAGAGTCACACGCTTTAGAGACATTGTATTTCACAGTGAAGTGTTTTCGTGTGTTATGGAGAACCATTCGGACACCTCCACTCAGGATGATTCCAGTTCGAGCCAGGACTGACTATAGTTCCCTTACTGTCTTTCTGAAATCATGGTTACCATCCGAGTCCTCCACACTCTTCTGCAGGGACTAACAGAACCAGTGAGGAAGAACACTGAGCTTCTAGAGACTTCCAGCTCAGTGGAATAGAACCGGCGGAACACCCAGAGGCCAGGACCTCTCCTCACACAGGATTTCGGCTCCTCTACACGATGGCATTCCACCCTACATGATGCTGAGGGCCTCTCCCTGGGGTGTTAGACCTTGTCTCACAGGACCCTCCAGCTCTCCTCATGCACAGTTCCCTGCAGTGTTAAGTGGTGTCTCATGAACAGGTATCTCCTGGCCAAGTTAAGTCCTTCTGCACTGAGGGATTGTCTAAATCTTTATGATGCTAACATGCAACTTGGACCTCTAAGGTAGCATCTTCAGAATAGATTTGACTATGAAACCCTTGCTGTTGTTTTAACCAAAAATCTCCCAGGACTAACACGATGAGAAATACACAAAGGTAATTTATAGGAGCTCCTGTCTGCTCTTTAAGAACACATCTTTATGATTCAGAGGAAGTGTAGCCCTAAAACTATAGCCCTGATAGGAATTGAACAGTTATAGTGAATGAGAAGTATCAGAGCCATATTTTCAGACTTCAGTTTAAGGGATTTTTCTTTGAAATCCCTGACTATATATAGTCCCCCAATTATACAATCCCTTGGCTTAGCTGAATGACGTAGTCTACTATCTAGAGCTAATTAGAGTATATACCTGAAGCCTGCTAACTATTAAATTAATGTTAAACTGGAGGGATTTCTACAGTGGTTTGCATTAGGGCTGTGTCCTTCAGCTTATTATTTTCAAGGTTTTTATTAATGGCTTGGATGAAATCATAGAACACATGTTTAACCAGATACCCTGAGGACCCAAAATCAGAATGGATGGCAGAGTCTGATCTCAACAGACAGACAGGACTGATGGACCGAGTCTAGCGAGCTGAAATATTATCAAAGGAATTTAAAGTCCTTTCCTAAAGCCCCTAAATCATAAGTCCAGGATGAGGAAGATGTGACTATATGAAAAAAAGACTTGGTATCTCCAACTGGGTACAGTATGAGATAATGATGAAGTAAGGATTTAAAGCCTCAAGTACGTTAGAAAAAGTGCATGAAATAAGCAGACTGAGGCAAGGTGAAGGCCATTGGCATAATGTTTGCAACTCTGCAAGGAGCACAGTCTTTTTTTTTAAAAAAACAATGGAAGACACTTTATATTTATTTTTAAAAATCATCTCTCAACATTTCAACTCTTGATAGAAATCAAATGCAAAACATCTGCTTTTTAAAATTAGCGTGTATTTACCTCGGTCACAGCAACCTCACACAATAAGAGACACAACGAGGAGGAGCATGGTTCATAGCGTTTCCTATTCCAGTCCGCGAACACAGTACTTCCGTGATGATACACACGTTGGCCTTTCTCTTCCAGGACAAGTTAGTTATTCCTACTTTTGTCTGCTGTGTAAGTTACGTGGCGGCACGGTTGGTTAAAAGAGTCACTGTAGTGCTAGAGCAGTCTGGAAATGGAAAACTAGAAAACTCAGGACTGGGACAGGCACGGACACTTCTGAACCGTGAAAGGGAAGAACATCAGAGATGAATGCCCCAGAATGGGTGGGTCTTAGTAATAACGTTGGTTGAAATTCAGCTTTATATACACACTGAATCTACACGTGATCTACTAGATATATAGAAAAAGAGCCATAGAAGATTTTGAAAACCTTAAAATCACGCAACTGAGTTGGAAGAACATCAGCAAGTTCACAGTGGCCTCAAGATTCAGCCAGATTTAAATCTGCTCAAGGGCTGAATACCTCCTTCTATCAGAAAACCCACTGCATGTAAATTCCTACAACATTCTGTACACCACAAACACTTATGGCTAAAATATACTGTTAGTTCACAAGGAAGCAGTTTTATTTTCAAATTCTTGCCCCACTCCTGCTCTGCACCCCAGAAGGAAATCCAGGGTCAGCAATTCACATGAGGGGTTTAAGAGGCCTTCGGGTTTAGAAGCACTGAGGCTCAGCTAAGAATCTCAGGACACATCTGTCGGATGGGCGCACGCCGGCTCCTGCCCACTTTTGGTGCAAAAGGTCACAAATGTTGCAGAGGAATCCTGGAAAGGAGCACAGTCTTGAGTGAAGTTATGTCCATAAACACCCCATCCCCTGTGAGCAAACAGGCCAGTATGTGCAAGCACGTAGATAGATGGGTGTCATCCCCTACACTCCCCGGTGCAATAAGTGCACAGTGACTCGCTGAGATTGTAATTCAGGAATGGTTACACATTTAAACCATACTCAACAGTCTCTTCCACGTTCTTCTAAATCAAAGTAATTCTGGTTCACTGACAAGTCCCAACACTTTCCTTGGCTAATAATACCTCTCCAACTGGTCTCTAAGCCTCTGTTTCTATGAACAAGACTTTTACTGGAGTCTTACAACTGCACTGTTATAACTGTCACCTCTTCCTGGATTGCAGGTGTGTGTGTGCATTAAAGTTGGTGTTTCACCTAAATTATGATCAGATTATATTTACAACCTAAAGCAATCATTTTGTCTCTTTCCTTATCAACATTTTCTTTGCCTTTAAAAAAAAATGAGTTATAATTAATATACAATATTAGTTTCAGGTGATACAACATAATGTGATATTTTTATATATTATGAAATGTACACCACATTAAGACCAGTTACTGTCCACCACCATGCAAACTTATTACATTATTGACTATTTTCTATGCTGTATATAACATCCCTGTGATTTATTTATTTTATAGTTGGAAGTTTGTACTTCATAACCCTCTTTCCCTAATTTGTCTGTTCCCAACTTCCCCTGCCTCTCCTGCAGAAAGCAGTTTGTTCTCTGTATCTATGAGTCTGTTTCTGTTTTGTTTTGTTTTGTTTGTTTGTTTTATTTTTTTTGGATTCCATGTATATGTAAAATTGTATTATATTTGTTTTTCTGTTTAACGTATTTTACATAGCACAGTACCCTACATATCCATACTTGTTGTCTCAAATGGCAAGATTTTATTCTTTTTTATGGCTGAGTAATATTCCATCGTGTGTGTGTGTGTGTGTGTGTGTGTGTGTGTGTGTGTGTGTGTGTGTGTGTAGTACATATTTTTTATCCATTTGTCTGTTGAAGGACATTTTAGTTGCTTCCATATCTTAACTATTGTAAATAATGCTGCAATGAACATAGGAGTACATGCATCTTGTCAAATTAGTGTTTTCATTTTCTTTCAGTAAAGACCCAGAAGTGGAATTGCTGCATCATATAATAGTTCTAGTTTTAGTTTTTTGAGGAACCTCCACACTGTTTTCTGTAGTGGCTGCACCAGTTTACTTTCCCACCAACAGTGCACAAAAGGTTCCCTTCTCGCCATATTCTCACCACACTTGTTGTTTCTTGTCTATTTGATAATACCCATTCAAACAGGTGTGAGGTGGTATCTTATTGTGGTTTAGATTCACGTTTCCTTGATGATTAGTGATGTTGATGCCTGTTGGTCACCTGTATGTCTTCCTTGGAAATTTGTCTATTCAGGTCATTTGCCCATTTTTTAATCATTTTCTTTATATTGAGTTGTATGAGTTCTTCATATATTTTGGATATCAATCCCTTATCTAATATATTGTTTGCAAATACCTTCTGCATCAATGGAGTTGGTCTTATAATTTTTATTCTTCAATTTGTTAATGTGACATATCACATTAATTGATTTGCAGATATTGAACCACACTTTCATCCCTGGGATAAATCCTACTTGATTATGGTGTATAATCTTTTTAATGTACTGTTGTATTCAGTTTGCTACTTTGTTGTTGAGGAATTTTATTTCTGTGTTCATCAGGGATATTGGCCTACAATTTTTTTGTGGCACCTTTCTCTGGTTTTAGTATCAGGGTGATGCTGGCCTTGTAGAGTGAATTAAGAAGTGTTCCTCTTCAATTTTGCAATAGTTTGAGAAATACAGGTGTTAACTCTTCATTAAATATTAGGTGGAATTTAACTGTGAAGCTGTCTGGTCCTGAACTTCTGTTTGTTGGGAGTTTTAAATTTTTTATTGGTTCACTTTGATTACTGGTAATCAGTCTGTTCATATTTTCTATTTCTTCCTGATTCAGACTTGGGTAATTGTATGTTTCTAAGAATTTATCCATTTCTTCTAGGTTGTCCATTTTCTGATTTTATTGATTAGGGCTCTCTCTTTCTTTTCTTTTTTTTGTTTTTTTTCAAGAGTCTGGCTAAAGTTTATCAACTTTGCTTATATTTTCAAAAAACCAGCTCTTAGTTTTGTTGAAATTTTCTATTGTTTTAGTCTCTATTAGGAAAGACATTCTACTAACTTTGGATTTTGTTTGTTCTTTTTCTAGTTACTTTAGGTGTAAGGTTAGATTGCTTATTTCATATTTTTCTTATTTCCTGAGGTAGGCTTGTATTACTATATAATTCTCTCTTAGAACTGCTTTTGCTACATCCCATAGATTTTGGATTGTTGTGTTTGCATTTTTATTGTCTATAGGTATTTTTAAATTTCCTCTTTGATCTCTTCAGTGGCCCATTTGTTGTTTAGTAGCAGATAGTTTGGCCTTAATATGTTTGTGTGTTTTGCAGATTTTTTTTTTGTAGTTGACTTCTATTCTCATACCATTGTGGTTGGAAATGATGCTTAATATGATTTCAATATTTTTAAATTAATTGCATCTTGTTGTGTGGCCTAGCATGTGATCTGTCCTGGAGAATGTTTTATGTGCAGTTGTATTCTGTTGCTTTGGATGAAATGTTCTATATATATCTATTAAGTCAATCTCATTTAATGTGTCATTTAAGGCCAACATTTCCTTATTGATTTTCTGTGTGGATGATCTATTGATGTAAATGAGGTATTAAAGTCCCCTACTGTTATGGTGTTGCTGTCAATTTCTCCCTTTATGTTTGTTAATATTTGCCTTATGTGTTTAGGTGCTCTTATGTTCGTTACATATATATTTACAATTGTTACATCTTCTTTTTGGATCCATACCTTTATCATGTAATGTCCTTCTTTGTCTCTTATTACTCTCTTTGTTTTAAAGTTTCTTTTGTCTGATATAAATATTCCTACCCCAGCTTACTTTTCATCTCCCTGTGCATGGAATAGCTTTTTCCATTCCCTTGCTTTCAGTCTGTGTGTGTTTTTAGATCCAAGGTGAGTTTTCTGGTAGGCGGCATATATATGGATGCCTTTTTTGTATCCATTCAGCCACACTGTCTGTGTCTTTTGATTGGAAATTTAGTCCATTTATGTTTAAAGTAATTATTGATAGGTATGTACTTATTGCAATTTTGTTCATTGTTTTCGGGTTGTTTTTGTAGTTCTTCTCTGTTCCTCTCTTCCTCTGGGCTTTGATGGATTCCTTTAGCATTATGTTTGCATTCCTTTCTCTCTATTTTTTGTTGTAGGTTTCTGGTTTGTGTTTACCATGAGATTCATATATATCCACCTGTATATATAGCAGTTCCTGGTGAGCACTGCACCTGAGGCTGCCTTGGTGGACTGCTGGGGCTGAAGTCCCTGGCTGGAGGCAGTTCCTGGGCCAAGGCTGCCTTGGCAGGGCAGCTGGAGCTGGAATGGGTATGGACCAGGGAAAGTCCCAGGGAAACTCAAACAATGGCACTCAATTGTGTCTCTAACTGGCAGTAGCTCTGGGGTTAGTAAATGGATTTTCTTCCCATATGGTCGAGGGGCACTTTAAACTTCTGTTTTTGTTTGTTTGTTTGTTTTTTCTCTTTGTCTCAGGGCAGGCAAGTCTATACTCAGGTCCTTCAGCATTATCCCTCCTTACTGCAGGTTGCTGTTTCAGGGGTGGTGTTCTTGTGGATACCTTGTGTCCATCTTTCCTAGTCATTTCTATGTGGTCCTTCTATATGTAGTAGCTGTTCAGTAAACACTCAGGTCTTCTTCAAGTGGAATTGCTCTTTATGTAGATGTAGACTTTATGTGTCCCTGGGAGGAGGTGAACTCAGGCACTTCCTGCATTGTCATCTTGGGCCCCTCTTCAACGGTCTTTGTTCGAGAGCCAAAATAATATTAATGATAAAAACTAACATTTATGGAGTTCTTACTATATGTTAGGCATTGTAGTAATTGCTTAAAGTAGATTCTTTAATTAATTTTCAAAACAGTATGAGAGTGGTTTTAGTGTTTGCTCCCTTTCCTATTGAACTAACTGAGACACAAAGAAGTTAAGAACCTCGCCTACAATCACATACCAAGTAAGTGACTGAGTCAGGACTTGAGTTCAGGCATTTGACTCCAGAAACTGTGGTGTTCTTAACCAGTACAGTGTATGGTTTGCCCATACCCAGCTTCTTCACTCTTCAAGAGTTTTCATGTAGGTTTTTCTGGCTGCATCTATTTAATTCTCTTCTGATTCCTAAGAGCATAAGACTTACCCATTGGCTGAAATATAAAATCTTGATTTTGGCTCCTTAATCTTGATTAAGGAATTCTATTATTTTAGCCTACACTGTTTAACTCTAGTTACCTGCTAGTCAATTTTGTTCACATATTCAACCTAGCCAGGAAAAGGTTTCTCCATATCTAGTCCCTTACTAAAACATAAACATACGCTTAGAATAGACTGATTCTTCCTAGTCAAAGCACTTAAAAATTCATCTCCCTCGGGCTTCCCTGGTGGCGCAGTGGTTGAGAGTCCGCCTGCCGATGCAGGGGACGCGGGTTCCTGCCCCGGTCCGGGAAGATCCCACGTGCCGCGGAGTGACTGGGCCCGTGAGCCGTGGCTGCTGCGCCTGCGCGTCCGGAGCCTGTGCTCCGCAACCGGAGAGGCCACAACAGTGAGAGGCCCGCGTACCGTAAAAAAAAAAAAAAAAAAAAAGTCATCTCCCTGAGGACAGAGTCCTCGACTGATTTAGATCCAGTTAAACTATTCCATCCTTAGAATCCAAACATCTTTTTGACTTATAGATTCAATGATGAAACATGTAGTTAACTCATTTTCATTATATCTGTGTTTTGTGTATGTCTTCCTTCATTAGGTTTTGAATTACTAATGACAGAGAACTTACCCACCAAACTTATGAAGTTCAAGTAATGTATATCGTCTATATTAATGTTAATAACACAGTCATTGAGATAACCTATTGGAAGTATCTGGCATATAGAAAATTCTCAACATAGCTATTATATTTTTAGGAGGTTGTTTACTTAGGAGAATACCTTACTTTCTCTCCCATTTGCTCACCTATGTTTAACACAATCATATATATTATGCTAAAGTTCCTAACAGAGGTTCACTAATTACTAAATAGTGTGTGTGTGTATAGAAACCAATAATTTTTAACAGGGAAAAAAGATATTTTCAAGACTACTTTAAGTCTTTTATTTTTATTATTATTTTTTTGGTGTGGTACGCGGGCCTCTCACTGTTGCGGCCTCTCCCGTTGCGGAGCACAGGCTCTGGACACGCAGGCTCAGCGGCCACGGCTCACGGGCCCAGCCGCTCCGCGGCATGTGGGATCTTCCCGGACCGGGGCACGAACCCGTGTCCCCTGCATCGGCAGGCAGACTCTCAACCACTGTGCCACCAGGGAAGCCCTATTTCTTTTTTGAGGGAATTATAATTTTTCACATGAGCCACAAATGTTCAATATTGTACTTAAATAATTTAGGGAATTATCGTGAGTATCTGAAAAGAATCCCCAATGTCACCATTTTTTAAATAGTCTGCTTTCAAAGGCTGGTTATAAGGACTATGTCTTAATATATAGAAGTGCTTATAATTGAGCATGGCAGATAATAAGATTGTTATAAATGTATCTCACACACACGTGTTTTATATATAACAATAATTATTATTTCTCCACTACTAATTACACTCTTGTCATATTCCATTTCTTATATATATAGGGATCTGTTTCTAACTTCTCTCTTCTGTCATTGGATTTATTTCTATACAAATATAATATTTTAGTTTATATATACAGAATTACATATACATATATGTATTTATATGTATATATCTAAATATATATAATATTAAAATTACTATTTTAATATATAAATATATATAATGTTTAATATATTATATATGATATACTATATTACATCCTATTATATAATATATAATTATAATTATATGATATAAAATAGTATATCATATATAATTATATATTATATATCATATTATGTTAATATAATCTATATTAATATAATATAGATCATATATTAATATGTTGTATTAATTATGTATTATATTAATATATTATTTTAATTATATTATAATAGTATTAACATATAATAAAAATTATATATTAATATATTAATGATATATTAATATATGTTGATTATATACTTATATATTAATATATAATATACAATATAATTAATATGTTATACAACATATATTATATATTGTACTTATTATAGGTAATATATAATAAGTATTATATAATATTATAATATAAAATATGGTATATTGCATATAATATATTTTAAAAATATAATATAAATATATGTAATTATATATAATTATTTATATAAAATATATACTAATATGCAATATATTTATATAATGTATAATAATAAAATATAATTTAAAATATAATATATTTTATTATACAAATATATATTATATATAATTATAATTTTAGGTATATAATTATATATTTTATATATATATACACATACAACTGGATTAGACATACTAAAATTATTTGCTCTATACTTCATTGTGGTTAGTGTCTATAATTCAGTCATCTTTTGCAGAATGCAATCTGCCATTAGCACAATTTGGTGAACTTCTCATTTCAAGTATTTTATTTTTCATGTCTGTAATTTCATTTGGTTTTTATTTTACATTTCCATTTCTCTCATTCAGTTCACATTTTACTTTATATAATACTAACATCCTTGTCTGCTAATTCCATCATTTCCATCTGTTTCCATCATTTTGGTCTTTCTCCAATGGCTGATTTTTCTCCTAATCCTTTGTCACATTTTCCTGCTTTACAAGTCTAATAATTTTTCATTGAATTCTGGACATTGTGAATTTTTTAGGTGAATATATTTTAAGTGTCTGGATTTTGTTGACTTCCTCTACAGACTTCTAGACTTTGTTTTTATAGGTAGTAACATTAATTGCAAGTTAGATTAGTCTCTTGGGGTCTTATTTTAAGCTTTGTCAGGGAATTCCCAGAATAACCTTTACTACAGGGATGATTTAGTTTCATTTATACGGTCTGACCCATCTACAGTCTCTAATAAATGATCAGTGAGGACTTGCAACTTCGGTTAAAATTTCATATCCTGCTTGAGTTCTTGGAACCACTCAGTTTACAGGTCCCTTGTCATTTTTTTTTCCAACTGCATGAAGTTTTACCCTATGCATGCATATTTTAATATCAAGAAAGATTCAAGGGCTGCACCCCTGTGAAGATTTCTGGAGTCCTTTTTCTTCATTACTTCATTCTCCCAGAACTCAGCCATGCATAATACAGGGGGTTTCTGTTTCCCGCCATGAAAGAGTAACAGGAACCAGAAATATCTTCCCACTGCAAACACCTAGAAAACTGAACAAGGTAAATTAAACAACTGTTTTCAGGTGTTGGACAACAGGCAGTCCCAGAATGGGATGCCTGAGAGAAGGGGAAAAACAAGGTGAGTCCAATGATTGTCCAGCTAATTTTCTGCTGGAGGCACATTCCAACAGGGAAAATCATTGCAAGCAATGTTTGGTTGTCTCACTGAGCTGGGGAAGCACAGATCGGGGCTCAGAGAGGGTGAGGCGGCTGGCAGTTCTGGGGCAGAGTTACAGAAGGGAGGAAACTATATACACAAAAATATCTCCAGAAATCCACTTAGGAGATTCCTTTAGTTCATCATAATTTGTTTTTTGCCAGTCAGGTGGATGTAAAATCATAATTCAGCATGGTCTTAATTTGAATTCTCCTGATTGCTAGTCAAGTTGAGCTGTTTTTGATATATTTACTGGCTGTTTGTATCTCCTCTTCTAGTAGAGCAACTGGTCAAATCCTCTGACCATTTTTCTTTGAATTGTTTCAGTTTGTCTCTTTTTTTTCTTCTACCTTGCTAAACTCCCCTATTATATCTAGCAATTTGTCTGTATATTTTTTAGTGTTTTCTATGAAGAAAATCACAGAATGTAAAACAATGTGTTGAGCTCCTCATTTCCAATTCTTTAAATTTTATGTATTTATTTATTTATTTATGGCTGTGTTGGGTCTTCGTGTCTGTGCGAGGGCTTTCTCTAGTTGCGGCAAGCGGCGGCCCCTCTTCATGATGGTGCGTGGGCCTCTCACCATCGCGGCCTCTCTTGTTGCGGAGCACAGGCTCCAGACGTGCAGGCTCAGTGATTGTGGCTCACGGGCCCAGTTGCTCCGTGGCATGTGGGATCTTCCCAGACCAGGGCTCGAACCCATGTCCCCTGCATTGGCAGGCGGATTCTCAACCACTGCGCCACCAGGGAAGCCCCCTCACTTCCAATTCTTATACCCATCTTTCCCCTCACTGTAATGACTAATAATGACTATAGGTGGTGGTATTGATATCCTTCTCCCAAAGTGAAATTTAAAAAATTTTAGCATTAGGTTTGATGTTTGTTCTAGACATTTTTGTAATTCCCCTTATCAGCTTAAGAATGGCCCTTTTATTCCTAATTTCCAAAGTCTTTTTATTTTGTTACCCTGGATCTTGACAGAACTCTAAAGTTTCCTTTCCACCAACTTATGCCATTGGAAGTATGTTTTTTTCTGATTTCTCCTTCTAAAGTCCGGATTGTGTGGCTTTCCTGTTCTATCTCCCAGCCTCATTCAGCCTTGAGACCACCATCTTCTGTCCCTGTGCAGGCATGAAACTCAAGTCTTTGGATTATTAAGACTGAAAACACCCCACGTGTATACCACTCCTCACTCTAGTTAGCAAAGTCCACTAACAGTAATGGGATCACTATCCTGATTTTCAGATTGCTTTTTTTCCCACATATATAAGATTTACTATTTTTTTCTTACAAATGTAACTATGCATTTAAAATAATGGGTATTGCAACTTATCCAGCATGTGTAGATGTTTGCAGAAAGTTAGTGTTAAACTTATCTGATCCATAATATCATTAGATCCAAAAATTCTCCAATTGCATCATTATAGTTCAGAGTGCTAGAAGAAAATAAGAAGGGATGGACTATGAGAAACTGAAAGAAACACTCTAAAGTACTTGGTAAGATGAAAACTACCAATGTTATAGTCATCTTTCTTCATAAAATGCCCATCGGTTTCTCCTTGATATTGCTGAAAAGTAAATGTCTCTGACAGAGCATTTTCCTTAAGGTATTGTATATACTTCTTTTGAGCCTATCCATGAAATGGTATTTAACCCAAAGCTTGGAAAAGATTTAAACTTGGAGACAAGAAAAAAAGGGAAGAAAATAAAAGAAATGAAAAGAGAAGAAGATAAAAGAAAGAAAGAAGGAAAAAAGAAAGGGAGGGAGAGAGAGGAAGAGGAAGAGGGGAAGAACGGAAGCAAGAAAGCAAGCAAGAAGAAAGAAAGGAAGGAAGGAAAGGAAGGAAGGAAGGAAGAAAGAAAGAAAAAGAAAGAAAAGAAAAGAAAAGAAAAGAAAAGAAAGAAAGCCAGTATGACTGACTGCCTTTTCTAAATGGCAGACTTCAAACTCTAACCAGGAAACCTTGCAAATGCATTCCTTAAGCCCTTAGCTTATTCCAATAGGAGTAAAATAGCTTAACATTTTCAACCTCTTTTTAAAAAAATCAAATCTGGGCTTATTGTCCTACAGGAATTCTTGCTCTATGCTGAAGAAATAGCCTGTGTACTCAGCTGACTCTGAGATGCCGCTCTGCTCCCAGGGAGTCTGTCCATCACCTGAGAAGACCGTAGTGATTAAAGCTCATTGTGCCTGGCCCCTCTGCTCCTGGTCACACTTACTCTCTATTCATCACATTTTTCAAGAAGGAGGGGAAAGTATGCAAGGAACAAATCTGTCCTCTCTGTCCTCTCACTATGGCTCCACCCCTAGAGAAGAGGAGTAAGCATTCATGACTCAAGACTTTTTGGTTTCTCTCCTTTAGAACCTACCTGCTCAAAGAAAGGACACATTCTGCTCTGCTTTTCAGACCAAGGTAACTAGACCTTCGTCTGGCTCCAAGCTGTCTTCAAAAGACATGTCTGAAAACCCATGTCTCTCTTTTCCTTTTAGTCTCTGGGGATTGCTAGGCACAGATACCTAGATTTGCAGATTAAAACTGTCACGTGGATGAATCAATCCAGTCTTGACTTCAAACTGGAGAAAGAGAAAATGAAGTAGTCCAACCACGGCCACAAGCATCAAATTTAATCTCATCAGTTAATATAAAAAGCTGATACTTGTCCTCTAGTTTTCTGATTCGTAGATCACATTTCTCAACTGAGTGTTGGAGTTAAGCAGAAGATTTATGATTAACAGCCTTAAGTCACAAGTTCCGTCTCCCCTCTTCCTCTCCGCCAACTTTTTGCTGCAACCACCAACCAGCAATGTCTTGGAAATGCAACTCTGATGCTGTTACTCTACTTACTTAAGACATTTCAGTTGCTTTATGCATCAGTGTCTAATACCATAATATACAAGCATTCAGCACCTGCTTTCCTCTGCAGCCTTATTTTTCATCACGTTTCCAGTTATGTTCTATTCCTCAATCATAAAAGTTCTAACAGAACCTAATCTCATTCTCATTTTCCACCTTTACACAGTTATGACAGGTTATTACTCGAGCCATAGAAAACTTTGAAAATGCCTTTCAAATAATCCAAGAAAAGTAAATGATTTTTGGCATAGACTAAGAATGCATTTTTGTATGCAAAACATTGGGCCATTCATCATTTGAATATGATATATGTGATAACTATTTTAAATATTCTTATTATAAAAGCAATATATGTTTGTTATAAACAGTTCGTAATCATACAAAGTGAAAAGTGAAAAATAAAATCTCCTCTCCCTTCCACAATCTCCCAAATTCTGCTCCCCAAAGGAAATGTTATGTATGTTTTCTATGCCTATATAAATATTTAGAATACACATATTCAAGTTTTTTCTTAGATGAAGTTTCACACTGTTTTGCAACTTCCTTATAGGACTAATTATATATATATATATATATATATATATATATATATATATACACACACACACATATATATACACACATTTACCTACTTTTTATGACAGTTGTTTGTGTATACACATACATATGGATTCTTATTAACATCTGTATATTCCGTAGTGAAAACATGACATTATTTATCTGTCATAAACCATACTGATGTAAATATTTTCCTTTTTTTGCTATCTCAACAGCCTATATTTGGGTTTTTGGTTTTGAGCCCAGCTAAAAATCTTTTTTTTTAAGTTTATCTAGTTTGTATTTATTATAGTAGATATATTTGGTCATTTTTTTAATATGTGATTTTATTTTACATTATGTCATCTTACTTTTTATTAGTTTCCTTCTTACCACTTCTCCTTTATTTATCTAAAGTTTAGACACAACAGTTTTTGCTTTTATTTGTCTATGTATTTTTTCATTCTCCTGATAAGCAGTTCTGCTACTGCTTAGCTTTATAATTTTAAATAATATTTATATATATACTTAGAACTTTTTTTTTAATTTCTTAATTTTAAACAGTACATATTGACCCACTTAAAAAATGAGAAAGAAACTTAAAAATAAATGCTTCAACACAAGTAGGAGATGACTACAACACCAAACCACGTATTTTCAAAAATTTGTAAAATCTGTGAAACAGGGTCAAATTGAGGGAGTACAAGTGAAAACCTATAAGTAATCTTACATGTTACTTTCTCTTGAATTCAACAAATAACGCTTTATCTTTTATGACAGAAAGTAGGATTGGGGGTGGGCTAGAAAAAAAATGTTGAAACCACTCTATGAAAGTTTGACTCCAAATACATAGAATGATAAGAAAGAGTCTGAGGGAGGGATGCCAGAGTCACACCATCTTGGGCTTTTCTTGATTAGACTCCTAAGCCCAAACCAGGTAGAAGTGAAGAAAAGTTGTAACCAACTCGATCTGTGTTTCCTACCAGAGTGCAAATAAACACGATGTCCCCAAACATAAAGAGTTGGCACTACTAAGCTTCAGGGAGAGCCATCTTGGTCTACTGCTGGGCCATGGGCTCTCTCCACAGTGCATGAAGGGAGATGTGGAATCCCTGGAAGATGAGCAGAGATGATCTCCAGGGAAACACCCAGCAAATACGCTGAGAACATATTCTGAGAAAACAGACTCTACTGCTGACCTGAATCACCCTCTCTGCGCCTTCCCACATTATTCTTGGACAAATAGCAGATCTAGATGGAACATTAGATATTGAAAAATAAACAAGGGACAGAAAGGATTCAACATAAGACCTAGGTACATATTCAACAAAATGAGAACGTGTCCAAGACTATTATAAGTAACAACCAAATGCATACATTTTAGAAGAATTACCTGGGTTAAAAGAGAATATTCCAGACAAACCATTTCCTATATTTTCCACAAAAAAAAATTACTAAGATGATGAACTCGAAGAGCTGTAAAACATCAAGGTATTAACCTTGTAGTTGTCAAGGCCCCCCTCAGCCAAAGACCCCCTGGGAATCCCACGTCTTCTGGGGTCACCCTTTTTGGTGACTTACCCTTCAGATTCCTCCACATCCTCTGGACTCTACTCTCTGCCTCAGCCCAGAGCAACCACTGTGAATGCCTGGATTCCAGCTTTCTCTGTTGCCCTCAGGAAATTATATACAGTCATGGGGCTGGGATGATCATGGATCTTACCTCATGGATTTTCTTTCTCTTAAGGACTTCCGTCTTGCACTGCCTGTTGTCCAAGGCCTGGGCCCAGTTGCCTCATATTGTGGGCTGAGGTGTCCATCCTGCAACCGTTTACAGAGAAGAATTAGTGTAGCACCAGTTACCCCATCATAACTAGAAGCACAGGATGTCGCTTATTTTTATATCCAAATTGAATTCCTCTTCCAACCAGCCCTTTGCAACTATCATTGCTTTTGTATTTACTGGATATGGTGGACTTAATATTGTTCACAAAACATGTGAGAATATGCACAAACACAGAACAACATGTCAGAGATGAAGGCTGAAATAGCTCATAGCTTCTATTATCTCTTAGTGACAGACACGTTGCTGAAACTAGGCTCTGCTGTGTAGCTTTGTCTGTATTACTGAAAATTCATTAAAAATACGTTTTTAAATAGAGAAAATTCTGGATCCAAATTGCTACCCCTGCCAATTAGTGACTTAGTTTAGTAAATATTGCAACGTGACATCAGAAGGTATATTTGTAACATACACTCACCTTGAGCCACTCACCATCAGTCTTACCTAAATCAAGTAAGAATAACTTCACTTATAGAAATTCTTTCAGAAGGAAATCAATGATGAGTGAAAGTTTGGAAAGGTCGTGAAGATGCAGGGGAGGAAGACTCAAGCAAGGAGTCTGGGGCCCCAAAACTGAGGCCAAGCATTACCAAGTACTAGCTCTGTCCAATTGCTAAGAAGATGCCCAGGCAGAGGACTGAAACCAGTCCACAGCCTGTGGTGCACGTTTGTAAAGTGTGGCTTCTGGGATGTCAAAGGATGATTTGAGGCTCTGTGTTCGGTTGTTTTGCCATCACCCTTCCTGGCTTTTGTAAGTGCAAGTGTTCTTAGCACTGAGAACTGACTTGGGTTTTCTAGCCTCCTGAAGAAGCCCTGAGCACTCTTCCTCCCTCATTAGAAACTTAAGTTTGTTGCCAACCCAACTGGGCAATGTGACAATAGTTGACCGTGTTATGCGCTTTTTGAAGTCCTTTATGTGTATCAACACACATAATCGTCACAAGAACCATATGAAGTAGGTATTATTATTATTCCAGGTTTATAGATAAGAAACTGAAAATAAAGCTTAAGTCATTTTCCCCAAGGGTCCATGACTAGGAAGTGCAGAGCTGAGTCAAAGCCAGGCTCTTCTCAGAGCCTGAGCCATTCTCCACTCTGCTTTCCTGCCTCTCAGTATACTGAAGTGCTTACTAAGTGCTGCAGATTCCTGGAGAGCTAGGAATTTGTGCCCTACCAAGAATTTTCCAGAATATTCAGCTTGTGTTGTAGGTAAAAATATACTTTCCCCTCTGCCCTGGCTATCACTTTTCAATGGACACCACCTATTTCCTTTTCTCTTCAATGAACATCTGTTTCACAGGATCTAGGTGACCTGGTTAGAATATTGCAATTGGAGAGAGGTGGGTGGTGTTGCAGTGAATTCCAGCCAAGGCAAACCTTCAAACCCAGCAGCCCTAATGCTCTCCCACACAGTGCACAATTTTGTTTGGTGGACCAGTTTCGATTTAGCGTCCAAGTAACTTGTCACTGCCTGGTTTACACGAGAGGGTGTACTGTGTGTGAGCATGTGTATGCATAAAACTGAGTTTCTTTCCACCTTTATATCTCAGGCCAGATGGCTCCGGGGATATAACCTGAAAGCATTATAAGTGGAAATAATTCTACTTACTTTCCTGCCATGCGTTTTCTATGTAGAAAAGGATTCTTTTCTATTAAAAAAAAATAGCTAGAGGACAACATTAGTTTTATTTTATATATTGAAGGCAATTTATCACCTTTCCATTTAGAAGGAGTTAACTGATGTGAACTGATTTTCACAGCCATGCCATGTGTTAATATTAGTGTGCTCTGCTCGGCAGATACAGAGTAAGTGACTTTGTGTCGTAGGTTGGGTTGACATTGAATCAGTAGCTATAAAACACTGCCTCCTCTGTTCGAAATGAAACTTTACTTTCATTCCTGCTTCTGGACCCACAAGCCTCTGTGTTCTCTCTGTGAAATCCACAATAACGAATGTGTACGTCTTGATTTTCACTCATTCCTCCATTCAGTATTCATTCGTGTATTCACACGAGTGTCAGAGAATCCACATGAAGGCACAGTGTCAGATGCTGTGATGCGTGTAGCACACCACTCTGGAGAAACTTCTAGTCTCAGAGCTGACCTACCTGTGGACAACGGCTACCATGTGCTATGAGCACAACAGTAGAATGTGCACCCCTGAGGACCCTTGACAAGGGAGAGGTGATTGACTGGGCAGAGGAGGGGAGAAGCACAGAATACTTCACAGAGAAGGTGCTCATTGAACTGTTTCAGAGAGGGATGAAAAGCCGTGACACAGAGAAAGATGGGAAGGTATCGTGATCAGAGCACATAGCATGTGTAAAAAAAAAAGGACCACATGATGTATGCACCATGGCCTGTTCTGAAAAGTCTGATCCTACTGGGGTGAATCTAGGATGTGTTGGGCCGGCACGGAAAGAGAAGGTAAGAAAAACAGTCTGTGGCTGGACTGTGATGAATCTTGTAATCTATGACAGAGTTTGGATTTTATTCTGTGATTTCTAAAGAGCTCCATGTGTGCAAAGGAGACTGAGAGAACAAGAGAAAGCAGAGACTAAATAAGCAGTTGGACGGTGCTTACTTTTTAATAGAAAATATAAGGCAAATTAGAAAGTACAGGAGAAATTATTTTTTCCTTTCAACCTGAATTTAATTTTTTTTAAGTAATGAGCTTTTCCACGAGGCAGCGTTACTTTCACGTTTGTATATGCTCAGAAAATGAGGCACCCTTTAATTTCTAAAGACATATTTCCTCTGAACTCTACAGCAGGGAGGTGGGTAATTTCCTATGACACCAACGCTATTATTAGTGTCATTATTTCATTGTTTCAGAATATTGTGTCCCATTGTCCAAAACACTAATCAGGGCAAAATAGCTTCTTTATGGGACTAAAACATAACTAAGTTTCTCTGTTGTGAGGCCTTGCTGCTAAACGAAAGAAAATGCCTTTCTAGGTTCCCTAGGCAATGTGTTTAGCACCTGTGTTTGGGAATATACTAAAATGTTGTCCAAAGTCAAATACAGGGTTTGTGTCAGTACATGAGACAGAAGGATTGGGGACAGACAGAACAGAAAATCGGAAACCAAAATGACCATAAAAACATGAGTTTCTGAGGGAAAAGAACTAAGAATTATTTTCTAAATTTCTAACAAAAAAGATTTTATTGTGGTAAAATATGCACAACATAAAATTTACCATTTTTACTGTTTTTAAGTGTACAGTTCTATGGCATTATGTACATTCACCTTGTGTGTCCATCCATCTCATTTCACCTTCTCCAGCTGAGACTCTGTGCCCATTAAACTATAACTCCCCATTCCTTCCTCCTTTCGGCCCCTGGCAACCAGCATTCTACTTCTGTGTCTATGAATCTGGTTATTCTGGAGCCTCATATAAATGGAATCATACAATATTTATTCTTTTATGCCTGGCTTATTTCACTTAGCATCATGTCCTTGGGGTTTATCTACCTTGTAGCCTGTGTCAGAATTTCCTTCTTTCTAAGGCTGAATGATATTCCATTATATGTTTGAACCACATTTTGTTTATCTACTCATGTTTCAATGGACATTTGCATTGCTTCCACCTTTCAGATATTGTGAATAATGCTGCTATGAATATGCATGTAAATACATCTGTTTGAGCCTAAGAATTCTTTATCGGCACCATAAGGAGGAAGTTGCAGTAACATGCTAGTTAAGGAAGATTTGGGCAACATTAGACAAAATGTAATAGTATGATGCTATAATCATCCTTGAAATACCTCAATTTTTATCAAAAAGGCAAATGAGGCCATTTTGGTTAAAGGGGAACAGTATCATTTGGTTGAATATAAAGGTAAAAATGGATATGAACAAGGTAAATTGAATTAAAGGAGAAGAAAAGATTAATTATGAGTAGAGAAATCAGGAAATGCTTCATCAAGATGGTGGCTTTTAGCTACACTTGACCTTTCTCTGCCAAGACTGCCCTTGTATGGGAATGGTTTTAGTACAGTGGCTTTCAGAAGGTCAGAAGGAAAAGCTTCTCAGTGTGTGTGTGTCCAGTAAACTCTGCTTGTTTCATGAAATTTAACCTCTAGAGAGCATCAGTCTTTCATTATGCAAATTTGGCTACCCATGAAGAGGTCGCTCAGAGAACTGATCTCCATTTTCTCCTGCCTGCCCTCTCAGCTCTCCCGATTTCACGTAGAATGTATGATTCTGTGAAACAGGTCTTCTAAGGAATACCAGACATAAACATGAGTGCAAAAGCTTTTTACCCCAACATCCTATGCTCACTTGCCAGTAAAATAAACGTTAAGACACAACTTTTCCTCCATTTATAGATGGTAAATGAGAACTGTCAAATGCCTATAAAGGGCACAGGGGACTTTTTGGTAATTAAAAGTTCTAAATGTGTAATTTAAATAGGCTCCAACAAGAAATGGAACCTCCCAGTAGTGTTTGAAATGGCAACTGTCTCATGCAGTAGCAGCAGGCAGTAATGGAAAATCCTGCTTTGGTGGAAAAAAAAGAAATAGGTTTCATCGTTAATGGTGTGGCAAAAAGGTTTTGTAAATTAACGCGTAAATCAGTCCACTTTTATTTTAATTAACTTAGCCAAAAACACTCTGAGAAAAAAAATTTGTTCGAATTTAGAATGAACTATAAATCACTCACTAATTTAATGATGGGCATACAGACAGTGCAGAAATCCTAAGTATACAGCTCAGTGAATATTCACCAGTGACCACACCCATGTAATTGCTGTGGAAATCCAGAAAGTAAACATCGTTAGCACTCCAGGAAGCCCTGTCTTGCTCCCTCCTCATTACTATCTGCCCCATCCCCAGAGGAGACCATTTTCTGACTTCTAACCATGTTGATTAATTTTGCCTGTTTCTGAACTTTACATGAATGGAATAAATATAGATGGAATAGTATAGTATTTTTTGTGTCTGGTCACCATTATTTTTATGAGATAAATCCGTATTGTGTGAAGTTCTAGATTTTTCTTACCTATTCCTATATACTATATATTGTGTAAATATACCACAATTTCATTATTCATTCTTTTATCGATGGACATTTGGAAAGTTTCCAGGTTTGGGCTATTACTAATAGAGCAGCTAAAAGAATTCTAGTGTATTTTAGTTTTTAGTGTATGCACATTTCTGTTGGGTACATGCCTAAGAGTAGAATTGCTGGGTCATAGATTAAACATGTATTCAGCTTTAACAGATACTGCAAAAAGTTTTCCAAATGGTGTGCCAATTAAAGTTTCTATCTGCAATGTACAAAAATTTGAATTGCTCCACACCCTTTTCAATACTTGATATTTTCCATCTTTTTCATTTTAGCCATGTTGGTGCTAATTTATATTTCTATCATGAATAATAAACTTGGCCAGTTTGATATCCTCTCTTAATGAAGTGCCCTTTCAAGTCTTTCGCCCATTATTTCTTGGGTTGTCTGTCTTACTGCTTTGTTACAGCCTTTACGTGTTCATATATATATTCATAAAATGTATATGTGTGTAAGGGCTCTTTGTCAGATAGAGATATTGCAATTATCTTCACCCACTCTATAGGTTGCCTTTTTACTCTCTTGATGATGTATTTTGGGGAATTAAAGTTTTCAATTTTAAGGTAATAATATACTGTACAATTTTTTCTTTATGATTGGCACATTTGGAATCCTTTTTATATTGTTTTCCTAAAAGCTTTTTTGCTTTATTTTTATATTCAGATCTGGATTCCATCTGGAATTGATTAATGTTTTAATGTTAGAGGTTAAGGTATATATGTACGTGTGTGTGAGTGTGTGTGTATCTTTTGCCTAGTATCATTTATTGATTAAAAAAAAACTTCCTTTCCCCATCACAGTGCCTCGTCACCTTTGCCATTAATGTATGGCTCTGTTTCTGGACTGTCTTGTCTATCCTTTGGTCATACATTTACCATTATGTTAATCCTATGCTGTCTTGTTACTATAGCTCTATAACAGGTCTAGCTAGCCAGTAATGTAATTCCTCCCAAAGACCTACATTATTATGGTAACAGCTTTTTTCATAAAAGCAAAAATCCTCTTCTTCTTTCAGTTAGTGAAAACAGACACTAATGTGGGTCTTTCTTTCCTAAAAGGGAAGTGGCATAAAGTGAACTTCAGAGAGAGGGGAATAGTCTTCACTTTATGCCATTTCAGTTTATAAAAGATTTCATAGGAAGCTCTGCTTTCCAATAGCAGGGGAAACCTTTTATAACATCTCTCAAAACATTGAATCTTGCAATTCCTTAGCACTATATAGCTCTCCATTTACCTTGGTCTTCTCTAATATTTCTCAATAGTGTTTCTAGCTTTCAGTGTAAAGATCCCACATTTGTCTTCTACTTGGTTGTTACTGGTCTGTGTTGAAGTCCAATTGACCTTGTATCCAGCAACTTTGCCAAATTGACTCATATGTAGTTTCTCTATAGATGTTGTTGAATTTTCTATATACACCATTATGTCATCTCTGAATAATTCTATTTCTTCCTTTCCTGTTCTTATACATTTTAATATTTTGCCCTTGCTTACTGAACTGTCTAGGACTTACATTAAGTACAGTGCTAAAGAGAAGTGATGCTAGTGGGTATCCATGTTTCATTCCCAATCCCACGGCCAGCTTTAACTATTTCACCATTAAATTTGTGTTTGCTATATGATCTTACAGCTTCCCTTTATTAGAGTAGAGAGTTCCCATCTATTTCTAATTTCCTGAGAAAACTTTGACCTGCTGTTGAATTATACTAAAAGTACTTTCTGCATTTATGAGATTACATGATTTCTCTCTTTTGTTCTCTTAATGCATTAAAATATATTGACTGATTATCGATGTTAAACAACTTTGCATCCCTAGAATAAACATTACCAGGTTGTAATATATCATCCTTTCCATATTTCACTGCTTACAGTTTGTTTAGAATTTTTGCATTTATGTTCTTCAGAGATTAAACTATAATTTTTCTTTCTTGTAATGTCTTTGTTGTGTTTTGAGATCAACATAAGCTTGAGTAAAAATGGGACGAGGGTTGAAATTCACTTGTATCCTGATATTTTTTATTTTTTTATTATTATTTTTGTGTGTGTGCTAGGCGGGCCTCTCACTGTTGTGGCCTCTCCCGTTGCGGAGCACAGGCTCCAGACGCGCAGGCTCAGTAGTTGTGGCTCACGGGCCCAGCCGCTCCGCGGCATGTGGGATCTTCCCGGACCGGGGCATGAACCCGCGTCCCCTGCATCGGCAGGCGGACTCTCAACCACTGCGCCACCAGGGAAGCCCTCCTGATATTTTTTAAATGGGAAAAAAAAAACCAAAGCCAGATGAGTCACTGTATTGTGATTGGTTTTCATTTCATTTCTTCCTCTTCCGTTTCCAATATTGATCTATTCTCTTAAATCTCATAACTTGGAAGTTTTAAAAAGTCTCTTTCCTTATCCACCTATTTACACCTTAAGCCTCAAAGCTCCTCTTATTGTATGAGTAAGTGATGAACCTCCTCATGACTAGTGCAGCTAAGTGGAGATTCTCTCTTGCCCCAGGCTTCTCCACATGCTTCCAAAGCAGGGCAAAGGCCTGCTCAGTCTCTGTTACTCCAGAGGAAGTAAAGGGAACTACATGATAGCTTCAACTGGTTCCCTCTTATACAGATTTCCTGCTTCTGACTTTCTCTTAAAGAAGCAGACCCTTAGATACATTGTTCTCTTCTGAAGAATTATTACTCTTTGAGTCATAAAATGCTTTAGATATACAGAGTGGGTTGAGTGATTCATTAAGTAAGCCTTCTGTGTAGAGGTGAGCAGGAGCCTCTTTTAACAAATGTGATAAAAAATAAATCTTCTTTTTGTTCTTCTTGATCTCTGTGGATACGTTAGTGAAAAGGTAATTCCCAAAGAAATTAAGGTCCGTATTAGTGTTCCAAAGCTATTTTTCGTTGTAAACACAGAAAGAATTGGTATTGTAGAATAGCAACTATTTTGCATGAAACACAGTGCCATATTTCTATCGTTCTGACCTCCCAGGGCCTTGAAGATTGAGTATTGGGTTGTGAGGGGAGAGGTCACAGTTACCAAGATAATTACAGTTGTTTTACTATGTCTGGATCTGCAAGTGCTCTCTGGGCCCCTCAGGTCCCTCTTTCTTCTCTCTTGCCATCTTTCTTTGCTGGCACTTAAGAACAGCCACATAATGGACAGACACATGAGAGACCGCCCCACCTGCCCCCCCCACACATATTTAAGAAAACATGAAGACTTTGGAATGGAGTGGGGAGGCCAATGTGTAAGAGCCAGACTCTGTTCTATTTACTTCATGTGTATTTCTCAAGAGAAAGATGTTCCCTTTCAAGAGCCTGGGACCACCCAGGACAGCGAAGCAGCCTGAGACAGATGGCCTCATCAGGTGGGCCTCCTTGGACAAAAGTTGTCTTACTTCTCAAGAGATTGGCTGGGGAATTCAGTCACACTGCACAACAGGTCCTGGGATTTCAAACTTTAATACACACGAATTTTGGGAGCGCGTGAGGGTGCATTTACAGCAATCCCTAGCATATCTTCCTTTCCAAGCCCCCCCGGTCTTCTGCCTGAACCACCCCACTTCTTACTTATTCCTTGATTCCTCTCACTCCCAGCAAATCCCTGTATCAGGGCACTGACCTACTTGAAAGTCAGCTTGCAGATTTAAGAATCCCGGTCCTTTCCAAGTCTCTGTGGTTGCCACATTCATTACTCATAAAAGAGACAGGGAGCCCCAACTCTCCACGGAGCCTCTGGTCTTTACTTTACTTTATTTATTTGTTTATTGATTTTGCCACAGCTCACACTGGAGCCCAGGGAGGGTCAGTCTACACCACCAAGTCTGTGAGTGCTCAAGCTTTGCTAGAAAGAGCCATCAGATCTAGCATCTCAATCAGGTGAGAGGGTGGTGTTTTTTTTTTTAAGATTAGCTCAACCAAAACGTTACATTTTCATGATTGTTCATGCATGTGTGATTTGAAAATGTGACTGTTCGTATGGAGGCAAAGAAAAAAAGTCTTCCTGCATGTGCAATACTTAAAAATAACAATACCGAATGTAAATAAAAAGGGAAGGCACTTCCTGTAGGTTTGTGAAGAATTCTGAAAATAGCTTCAAGCCTCTGCCAATGTTAATACAGTTAGACAGCCAGCATTTCCATGAAAGCACTGGTGCCCTGGGTGTCTATACTTGTAAAATTGTGCAAGTGTCTGCAGCCTGGATGATCTGCTCGCCACAGCCTGACTGTCATACATACAGTGGCTTGAGATTCCTTGGTTCTCGTGCCCACTTTTTAACCCCCAATTAGAAAGGTGGCAGTTATGAACCCTCTGATGTCCAAAGGGTTTCAGGGCTGTGCTGTATTTTGTAAAGCAGCATGAAACCTGGCTGTGTCATTAAATCAACACACTGAAGGGATTTTCATCCTTCTGAGAGTATGCACGCGTACGCCTACGCAAGGGTGGCCCAGGGAACTTTCCTCTCATTCACCACAAAAATGAAAAGGCCTTCTCTGTGTTGATGAAAACAATCATGGTTTTTCAGAATATTTTCACTTAATTATCTCATGTAATCTTCACAAAAATCCAGTGTAGTAGAGAAGCCAGAAGGTACGATTTTCACCTTAGAGATGAAGAAACAGAGTCAGAAAAGGCACAAAATTGAATGTATTGAATTTTCAATTTCATGGTGTATTAAAACATTTTAAACTAATTAAGGAAGGCATTTAAGGTAGCAAAATTAGTATTTTGGCAAATGAGGACGTTAAAAAAAGGTGTTCGTTAATAATTATGATGACAGTCAGTGCCACACGCTGTACCCCACACTTACCCACTTACCGTGGGCTGTGAAATCGTGGGCAGTGAAGTCCAAATTCCCTGGGAGACACCAGTTCTACCACTTCAAGGCCATGCGACCAGAATAAATCAATTCCCTTCTTGGTACATCACTTTCCTCACTTATGAGATAAACTAATAGCAGGCAACTCATAAGTTTGTTGTGAGCATTACATAAGTTAATATTTGTCAAGGGCTCAGAGCAACGTCTGGCTCAGAGTAAGCACTATAGCTATATGTTAAATGAGCAAATAATCTCACTTAATCCTCACAACGGCCCAAGAGGTGAGCAGCAAGTTAACCAAGTTGCCAAAGGCCACTCAGCTAACAGGTGGTAAAAATAGTCCTCTCACCCAAAACACTCGAGTCCAGAAGCCACACACTGAAGGGCCATGCAATACTGAGCATTAGCCTTTAGACTGTATTTTATAAAGGGGACATTTTAACCCCCAAAGTTAAGTAGAACTTAGTGTTAGAATAAAGGGCAATCCTCCTCAGAAAACAGTTAGAAATTATACAAAGTCATAAAGGTATAGTTATATTTTTATTTACTTAATATTTGTATGCATATACTTGTATATGTTCATATGCACTGTATTGTGATGCTTCTAACATTTTTGTTATGTAACAGTAAAAACTTGGCAGTGGGTGGCATTGGCTCATGGAACACGTTGGAACTGTTGATTTGGCACACTGTTCCAGGGGACTCTTGGACAAATTCTCTTGTATATGTCTAAAACCCACCCTACTGCCGCCTGGCAAGCAAGGCACAGTAGCATCTGTGCACTGTTTTCCCAGAAAGAAAATTCCAGATGTTGTAATAAATAAAAGCTATAATGCTTGTTTCATTCTTTTAACGTTGCTGTTAGAGAAGAAAGAGTGACCTATGGAACTTGCCTCATATAAGTGATAGAATCATGAGGGGTTGTTAAGCGTGGCCTTCCATTACCTTCAAGGGAGGTACAATTAAAGAGTTCAGGACATGCTCAAACTCTTAGCACCACTTCGAAGTGGTCATCCGGATGTCTCTGTCCTCTACCCACCAGAAAAAAAGAGTAGTGAAAACTCTAGGACTGCCCAGAGTTTAGATGAAAGAATTCTTAACAGTAGAGGGATGAAACCTGTGTGGGTAATATCTGAATGGGGTTTAATGATGATTTGGGTAGAGAATAAAAAGTCAAAGCAATACCTTTGACTCTTCTTTTTTTTAAAATTAATGTTGAATTTTTAAGTTAAAACATGGTTGATGTACATTACGTTAGTTTCAGATGTACTACATAATAATTTGACATTTGCAGACATTATGAAATGCTTACCATGATAAGTCTAATAACCATCTGTCCTCATACAAAATGATTACAGTATTATTTACCATGCTCCTTTTGCAGTATATTACATCCCCATGACTTATTTATTGACTGGTGTCTTGGTACCCGGAAATTTCTGTCTCACTACTTATCAAAGTGACTCCTGATTTAAGTAAGGTCCTGAACAGTTCTTCAAGCTTTCATGGCTAATATAGTCAGAAAAACTTCCTGACCCTTGAATCCTAGTCCAGGGGTATTTTCATCCTATGATACTGGGTCTTGGTGGTATTGACCTTCAGGACTTTGACACACAGTCTGTTGTTCTGGCAAGTTTTCTTGGAGGTCTCTCTTCAGCCTGATCTGACTCAGTGAACATAGGAATTACCATGTTCCCTGTGGACACCAGAAAGACTCTAGTTCCAGAAGCTTTGCATCCAATCACATTGTAATCCTTTGTGTGTGTATGTGTGTGTGGTAAAATACACATAACGTAAAATTTACCATCTTACGCAATTTATATTTGCAGTTCAGTGGTATTAACTACTTCATAATGTTGTGCATCGATCCATCTCCATTAACTCTTTTCATCTTGTAAAACTGAAATTCTATGACCATTAAACAATGACCTGCCATCACCACCTTCCAAGTGCCTGGCAGCCACCTTTCTACTTTGCGTCACCATGATTTGGCCCACTCTAAGTACCACATGTAAGTGGAATCATACAGTAGCTACCTTTTTTTTTTTTTTTTTTTTTTTGCGGTACGCAGGCCTCTCACTGTCGTGGCCTCTCCCGTCGCAGAGCACAGGCTCCGGACGTGCAGGTGCAGTGGCCGTGGCTCACGGGCCCAGCCGCTCCGCGGCACGTGGGATCTTCCCGGACTGGGGCACAAACCCGCGTCCCCTGCATCGGCCGGCGGACTCTCAACCACTGCGCCACCAGGGAAGCCCAGTAGTTATCTTTTTGTGACTGGCTTATTTCACTTAGCATAATATCCTCAAGGTTAATCCGTGTTGTCGCATATGTCAGAATTTACACACTGGAATCCTCTTAAAGCTCAAGAAAAATATCCTATTTTACCTAATGTATGTGGGAGTACTCAAAGAAAAATGGCAATCTAACGTAGAAAGCAGTAACTGATCTCTCTAGTTTTTGACCACAAAGATGATTAGAAATACAGATAATATATTGCTCATATAATTCTTATCGTTAGAAGTTTTTTATTCATAAATGAATGTTAATAGTAAAATAACATAATTAACTCTTTTCTCACTCTAACTTTTTAAGTTATTTGATTCACTTTGATGGCTAAAGTCATCATCCATATGCAGATGGTTCTAAAGTCTATTTTTAAAATTTTGACTTCTTATCTGGATTCTTTTTCTTTGTAATTATTGCTGGCAATGTGCATACACTTACTCCATCACCACTGCAAAACAGCAACCCCCAAAGGGACCCGGCATCCTAGTCCCATCCCATCTTCCTTTTACCCTCCTACTGGTCATACAGTTCTTCCAAGACACAAGACTGAAGTATTGGGATGAATTTTTTTAGTGTTTTCTGTCATTACTGCTTTTTCGATGTACCCTCAATATACTCTTTTCTCTTTATTCCAGTGGTAACTTTAACCAGGCCTTAGGCCTCTGTTACCATAGCAGGTACTTTTCTCTATGGTAAGTCATTCTTTTCCACCTTTGTGCCACCATACAGCCTGCTGTAATTTAGAACTCCCCAAAACAGGATTTCCTTCTGCCATTTCCTAGAGTAAGAGAATACATGTCTCCTTCAATCATGTGAAATGCTTTCTAATTTTATTTCCTTCCATCACCTGCCTACTCCCCTACCCAAGACTTACCCAGTCTGAATCTGACAGATAGTTTGATTTGTTCACAATCTTTCCTCCCTTCCCCATTTTTGCCATGACTTCCCTCTGGGTATATTTCCCCACCCTACTGATATTGGGTGAGGACATGTCACTTGGTTTTGCCAAATGGAGTGAACAGAAGGGACAAGATGTTAGTTCTGAGCCAAGGATTTAAAAGGCATGGCAAGATTCTGTGAGCACCTCCTGAGTTTCTCATATCTTCCATTAGAAACCATGTTCCAGATTATCATAGATCCTGCAGCCTGAGTCCTAGGATGAGTAAATATCACTTGCAGACTGGAGCCAAATCCATCTGAACCCAGGAAATCTTAACCAGACAGAGCAGAGGCATACTTAACCTGCAGACTCATGAGAAAGAAAGAAATGTTTGTTAAGGGAAGCCATTAAGATCTGGGGCTTGTTTGATACACAGCAACATTGCAGCAAAACTGACCAATACACTAAGTTCCAACTCTAGTTTTCACCTTAAAATATATCTCCCACTCTAATTAGGTTTTTTGCTCTCTGCGTAAACCGGGCCTATCCCTGTCTCATTCATTCTTCCAGTGCCCTTCCCCTGCCCCCTTTACATTTACAAATCGCAGATCATGCTCTCCCCCACATGCAAAGCTTTCTTTGACTCTCACTCTACATTGTCTGAACACCCCCTCAGATTTAATAGGGACCGAAATCAATACCATGTATTTTAGCTCTGATTCATTTCATTTTCAATAAAATAATTGACTCCTTGTTCACTCTTTGTTCACTAATATTCACTTAATAGTCATTTTTATGGCACCTTGTTGAGAAAGCTGATTATCAACATCATAGAAAGAACCTTGGCATTGAGTCAAAAGACAAGTGTTCAAATCTTGCTTCTGCCACGTTCGCCTTATAAACTTGAGCAAAACATATAACCTCTCTCTCAGTCTCTTCAAATTTAAAATGGTGGCTGTAATATCAGATTCAGAGAGAAGATGAAATAAAATGAGTATATACTCTATACCTCCTCTTCACTTATATTCACTCACTCCCACCCCATTCCAGCCACTTTTTTTTATTTCTTCTGTTTTTGATGCAACAGTCATTTCATACAGAAGTTTGAAATAATTGGAAAATTAGCATGCATTTTGTCAAACAGACAAAACCAAATCAATCACCTTCCAGTATTCATGCCACATCAGATTTAAGCCCAGATTTGCTAAGATTCATGTTAGGTAGAGTAGAAATTTAAGATATGTTTTCTTCTCTAGAGAATTTAATAATATATCCTAGAAGTCAAGCAAAAAACTCACTTGAAAATCATTAGAAATCAGTTAAAGAATAAATTGTGCAGTGTGGATTTTTTGAAGTTTAATGAAAAATAAATAATCCAAGTAGTCTAAGAAGTGAAGAAGTTTTCAAGAAGGAACTTGGGCTGAATATGCTAAAAAAAAAATCTGTAAGACAAGGGTAGGCAGTAAGTTGAAGGAATGGTGTTCCAGGTCGGGTATGAATAACACCAATGAAGCCCAGTGGTAAAGGAATGATGTAGTTTATGCAAAAATAGTGGAAAGATCAAGAATGAATGAATGTACCAAGCAGAACACAAAATAAGACTGGGCGAGATAAGGAAGAACCAGGAAATATTAATGGGATTTTATGTGGCTGCTAAGAGTAAACTATTATATGGACTTGGGCAGAACAACGGTCTAAAGGATAGATAGATGTAGTTTATTCTCACTGCTCTTGATAATTATACAAAAGCATTTTGCATTTGTTATCACTCTACTTTCTTTTCCTCTCCTCGAGACTGCAGTGCATTTCCCCCTGGTGTAAACTTCTAAGGATTACGGTAAATTATATCTTTATTATAATTTATAATTATAATCTTTAAAACAATTTAAAAATAATTTTTTAAAAACTAAAATCTTTTAATATTTAGAGTTTATTGGTCCTGATTGCTTTCCTCATTCCCTATATGCAGAGATGAGCAGGGAAGAAGGAGGAAATTATAAATCTATCTTGTGAGAAAATATTACAACATTTAGTAACTTGAAAACCTTTATGCCATAATGATCTTTCTCATTTGGGACAAATCATATTTATAAGTTTATTATATGCATATTTTCTATGCTTAAAATACCGACTTACATCCTTTCTTCTATTCAAAATATAGATTTTGCATCCCCTACAAATTTCTCTTATATTAGAGGCAGTTTTTTTAGAATAACTGTAGAGTCCAGATGAAAAAAAGTGTTGAATTTACAGAATTTACCATAATATTTATAGAGAGACTGAAGTTTGAACATCCTTGGGGATCATGCACTATCTGTCTAAAATTATTTGGCTGGTAGATCAGAAAGCCCTGAGCTGTGACTTACTCTTCTCTTTATCAATAGTCATAAGGAAAGAGACCAATATTTCCTTTGAAAGGTCTTGGCTTTTAAAATATTCTTACCCAGGGCTTCCCTGGTGGCGCAGTGGTTGAGAGCCCGCCTGCCGATGCAGGAGACACGGGTTCGTGCCCCGGTCCAGGAAGATCCCACATGCCGCGGAGCGTCTGGGCCCGTGGACCACGGCCGCTGAGCCTGCGCGTCCGCAGCCTGTGCTCTGCAATGGGAGAGGCCACGACAGTGAGAGGCCCGCATACCGCAAAAAAAATAAAAATAAATTTAAAAAAAAAAATATTCTTACCCTGAAAACAAAAGTCCACTTAGTCATTTTGCCAGAATATGAGTCTGATATTAACACATTGGCCAGAAGATAAACTGCATGGTTTATTACACCGGGAAATACAGACTTGTGGATGAGAAGACAGATGACAGATACTGTTTCACTGTCTTTTTCTTTTGCTAAAACCTCTCTTCTCTCTTCCTAGACCTGAGGCATAGTGACATTAAGACTTCCAGTTCGACTGCCAAATATGTTAAATGATCCCATTCACGTCATCCAAATGCTATTTGGTGGGGCAGGTTCAGACCAGTGTTTCCGACTCTAAGGTTGGATTATAGTGCTCCCATTCTCCCGCTATAGCGTGTGGGACAGTGACCCAAAAACTTTTTATTTTCTTTAACGTCTTTATTGGAGTATAATTGCTTCACATTGTTATATTAGTTTCTGCTGTATAACAAAGTGAATCCGCTATACGTATACATATATCCCCACATCTCCTCCCTCTTGCGTCTCCCTCCCACCCTCCCTATCCCACCCCTCTAGGGGGTCACAAAGCACTGAGCTGACCTCCCTGTGCTATGCAGCTGCTTCCCACTAGCTAGCTATTTTACATTTGGTAGTGTATATATGTCCATGCCACTCTCTCACTTCGTCCCCGCTTAACCTTCCCCGTCTCCATGTCCTCAAGTCCATTTTCTACGTCTGCATCTTTATTCCTGTCCTGCCCCTAGGCTCTTCAGAACCTTTTTTTTTTTTTTTAAGATTCCATATATATGCATTACCATACAGTATTTGTTTTTCTCTTTCTGACTTACTTCACTCTGTATGACAGACTCTAGGTCCATCCACCTCGCTACAAATAACTCAATTTCGTTTCTTTTTATGGCTGAGCAATATTCCATTGTATATATGTGCCACATCTACTTTATCCATTCATCCGATGAAGGACACTTAGGTTGCTTCCATGTCCTGGCTATTGTAAATAGAGCTGCAATGAACATTTTGGTACATGACTCTTTTTGAATTATGGTTTTGTCAGGGGATATGCCCAGTAGTGGGATTGCTGGGACAATGACCCAAAAACTTTTTAGAAATTTTCCTTTCTGTCAAATCTTCTGAGACTAGTCACCCTTGAGGTCAGTAAATACAATACTCAGAGTGAGCAAAAGAGAATGATTACAGAATGGACATATTTTCATAGTGGATATTTGCATGCTGAGTTAACTAGCTCAGGGGACCCAGTCTGACCAAAAGCAGCCTAAAAACAAAGACTGGGAGAGCTCAAGAAATAAGATTCTGTAAGCCTGCTCTATAGTTTCTGCTTCTAAAATTCCAAAGAAAAAAGGAATAAAGATTTCTGTGTCTACCTTAAACCACTCCCAAGAGGACCAGGGGACCACCACTATTCCTGGTGTCAAATACTTCATAGTGGTTTCCGATAAAGGAAAATTCATGAGATCACATCACACCTACAGATGAAGATGTTAGATCAAATCTTCAAGGATTCACTCCTTCCCAGTTTCACCCTGTCATTCTAGTTCATTCCAGCCCAACCTCTTCAGTTCACCTCAGTTTCCTTCAATCCTCGTCCCTCGTGATCACCTCTGTCTTTCTCTTTATTATGAGAAATACATTTCCAAGTCATGGAATTTTCGTATTCTTTGGGAATTTTTAGATGATAAACCTGCCAGTGCCAATTATCCTGTTGTAATTGCTTCCCTTTGTTTTCAAGGCATTTTCAAGATATCTAATACAATGTTATGTGCATAAAGGATACTCATGATTTCCAAAAAGACCACTAGACTGATTTGTAAAGTGCTTGAATAAATGGAGCTCTTATAAGAACACCAAACTTCTATAGCAACAGATTCTGGGTAAACAAACGATAATAATTTAAACAGTAGGCACTCAAGACTCAGTCCACACACTACTTATTTTCAGTAGCAGGAATCGAGACGTAGCCCGCGTCATAGTTTACCAAGGTAGGGGCAAGGCTACGGAGGAGACTGTGGCTGGAGGAGATGGAATCCCAGGAAGAGCCAAGTAAAACTTTAAGCTGAATCCTTGATTTCTTAGGGGCAGGTATGGCTCAGCAAATAAGGATTACCCTTGGAAATATTTAATAAAAGCAGCCTGTTCTGTATGGCTTCGTGGTGCTAGGAAGCCCACAGTGTTGAATATAGTCAAGCATTGCGCTTGTTGTCCAGAAGCCTGGACATTCTTTCACTTTTTTTTATTTTTTATTTTCTTGGTATCCAATGCATGTTCATTTATTTTACATTTACGAAAGAAATCGCCCACCTTCTGCCCCATCTCCCCTAAAACAGTCTCCTTTTACAAACATTTAAAAATTAAAACCAGCAGGGGGGTTACGGTGGTAGAATGAATTGGGAGATTGGGATTGACATATATACACTAATATGTATAAAGCAGATAACTAATAAGAACCTGCTGTGCAAAAATTAAATTTAAAAAAGTTAAAAATATTAAAACCAAATGGAGCTAGACAAGTGAATTTCAGTACAATTATTTTTCAGTGTAACTGTCATAATCAGAGTTTACCTTTCCTACACGTGACTTATAGGGAAATCCTGATTATTGGCCAATAGGAAAATCCCACGTTACAAGTTAGCAAATTCTAGTACAAAAATAGTCTGTTTGTTGGAACAGCCTTTCCCTTTACATAGGTCTCAGGTCAGCCTACTGACTGCATAGGACGCTAACTTCTCAGGGTTCTCTCGTTCACAAGTGGCTCATTCGTCATAGCTGCAGCAGCAGGGCACCCACAGCGGCAGGGGCTAGCGTCCACCTACCTCGGGGCCATGCTGCAGACAGCAGGTCTGGGAGTGCCTCGGTGGCCCCAGGGTAGCCGGGCAGAGCCCCAGCTCCACGTTGGGGGCCTGGAGGGAGGGACGAATTGCAGGCAGAGTGGCGCCCCTCGGAGGGAACAACAGGCCCAGGGAGCTGGGCCGGTACTGGTGCAGGACAGCCCACCTCCTGCCTGTGTCTCCTCGTCCTACTGTAGCCCAGTGAGGTGAGAGGTGGCCCTGCACATCGTCAGCGGCAAGAGTGGGGCCCTGCCCTTGCTGCACCTGAGCCGGTCTGGCCGGAAGCCTGGGGCATTCTTTACAGCTGGATCAATAACACCCAGGGAAAACTTTCTTCCGTGATTTTCTCATCTGCAACTGAGTGAGAGTGATGGCACTTTTCTTCCCTGACACCCAGTGTGGTTTTGAATTCAAATGATGGAACCCAGAGTTCAGCAAAGAGTTGGCACTCAGAAAGCATTTGTGGAGTAAATAATGCTGACAATTTCACCCAAGCACGTGTGAGTGTTCAGTATTCAAATTATTCAATACGGTCCTAACGAGGACAGGAAAGCAGAATGGGGTATTTTCTGAGACCTTTCCACAGCTTACCTTTATTTTCATGTTCTAACGTTGCTCTTCCTGTTCCTGGTGTTGACGTGTGATCTGAAAAGCAAAGGCAATTTTCAAATAATTAAATAAATACAGTCCCCTCAAGGAGCTAGAACATCACACCCCATCTCTGAAGGGTGAGCTGTGCAGAGTGACACCTTTCCAGAGGACATACTATAAAAAGGAGTGAAAAGAGTAACTTTACAGTGGGAGAAATCAAACACTCCCTCAGCCAGGTGACCAAGGTAAACATCAGCAGTGATGACATGTAGATAGTATGTACCCTTGACAGATGGGATGAGAATGACACTTATGCTCTGTCATCTTTCTCCAAAAAACTTTAACCCCAGTCTAATCATGAGAAAAACATCAGATACCCCAAACAGAAGGACGTTCTACCAAACCCCTGGCCAGTCCACCTCAAAACTTTCCAGATCATGAAAAATAAGGAAAGTCTGAGAAAGTCACAGTATAGACGACCCTAAGGAGATATGACCAGTAAATATAATAGGGTATCCTGAATCTAGGATAGAAAAAGAACAATAGATAAATACAAGAGAAATCTGAATAAAGCATGGACTTTAGTTAAAATTAACTTAGTTAATAATATATCAGTATTGGTTCACTACTTGTGACAAGTTTCTCACATTAATGTAAGACTTTAGCAACAGGGCACACTGGATGCCGAGTGTATGGGAACTGTGTACTATCTTTGCTACCTTTCTGTACACCTAAACCTATTTTAAAATTAAAAGTTCACTTAAAAAGATCAAAGGCATGATCTTCCCAAGTCAATTTTAAGGAGAGTCCTCCTTTGCTCTGCCTACTATTTGTAGAACCCGGCCACATGGATTTGATTCTTTTCTAGATACTGTGTCTTGGGATTGGGTTCGCGCCACGTGCGCTCCCCTCTCTCATGCAAAGTAGTTCCCGTTTTGTATACGTTAACTAAAACAAGGCTAAGGCTGCTTGGCAGATGCCAGTTTAGACATATACATACCCTCTTCCTATTTAGTAAATAACATGAATATATTATGAGCAACATTACATAGAATTTTTCTGGGAAGTATTATATAGCCTGAACATCCAGAATGGTGCCTGAAACATTTTGGACAAAGGATGATAGTAAATGAAGTTAATAACAAAACACTAGATTAGGAATTTGAAGAATTAGACCCTAACTCTATCTCTGTTACTAAATTTCTGTGTAACTGAGACAAATCTGACCACATCTCTGAGCTTTAGATGCTTTATTTCAAAATGATACATAGGGATTCTGGTCATTCAACTGGGAAGTGATGTTCATTGGTGTTCATCCTAATTTGCTTTACTGCCACTTGAGAAAGCATCCTGAGTGTATATTTGTCACAACTCCTTGCTACAAAAAAAAAGGAGTTAGGTATTTAGATGGAAGCAGAGATTATATTCCCAAAGCTGGAGCTATAAGCACAGTCAGCTAACCCTTCGCCAGCACGAGAAAGGGAAGCACACACACACAGCCCACCGCCGCCGCCACCACCACCACCACCACCACCCATGCTGCTTGAGAAAGTGACGGGATCCCCAGAGCCTCCTTCCATTCCTCCTAACTTGTTGAAAAGTTTGAGGTGCTAGATGCTACCGTCTAGTACTTGTCTTTGCTTAAAGAAAACAAGAGTAGAGAAATTCTATTCTCTTTTCCTACAAGACTGTGTATGGAGGCTGTACGCATGTGCTGAAACATACAGCCTCGTCCTTAGATTTTTCTCTTTGGTGGTGAAAAATTAATTACCTTCTTTATTAGTGAGGCATCAGGGCTAATAGAGGTGCTTTTTGCCTGAACTTTCGTTGTGCTAGTCGCAAATCCAGAGTTTGATGCTTTCGTTGATTTCTGTCAGAAGCAGAGAGCATGTCTTCCTCCTTAATGTAAAATGCCACTGAAAAACTGTGCTCTGGGAATGGTTGTTTAACATGAGGAAAAGCAGAATTTCACTTAAGAAAAACCAAAGAAGTAATTCACCAGTGACTCCCACAAGTCTTTGGAGAAGCTTGGGTAGCCACGATAAGTTTATCATGTTGTTGAAACAGACAACAATCTAACCACCCAGGGGTCTGTGGGAAATCAAGCCCCAAGGGGTGGAGTAGATAGCAGCTTTCTGGGAGAAATTCCCAGGCAACTTGTGAGTGTGGTTCTAAACCAGACTGGTGGGAATTTCCAAACTAGACAGCACTTTGGGGGCCAGGGCAGAGGAATAGGAGATCTTTTTCTTCTGGAGTGGGGCTGGGAATGTTTCTTATGAGCAAAAACTAAGCACCCACAAGTTGGACTGATTTCTTAGAGCCAAGTTATAAATGATTAATTTTATCAAGAGAAAGAAACAGTGCCTCTCTGCTAAACTTTGTAACGGGGGGGTGGCGGGGTGGGGGGTGAGCAGATTTTTTATAAATTTGTGTAAAATATTATGTGGGATTAGCATAGCCAGCCAGGAATCAAGCTCCAGGAGCCAAGAGGAGGATGGGAGCTCAGCCAACAGGAGAAGCAGGAGATGATGTGCATGGAGCTCGCCAAGCCAAGGAGGCCAGCCAAACCCGAGCTACAGTAGCAAAGAAAGGAGATGCGAGAGGCTGGCTCATCGGAGGGTGTTATTATTATTATTGCTGTTGTTTATACAATACATTTTCACCTCCTCTTTCTCCCGAATACTATTCTCACCACTTTCAAGTTTAGTAGACTACATGATTACTAAAGAGGGCAGCAGGGAAGTTCGTCGGCTTTTCGGGTTCAGTTTGGCCGAGCTGGTCTGAGCGGAGACCCACTGGGTTGGGAGGTGGAGGATAGGGATACAGGCGGCACTCCAGGCCTTCCACAACTGCTAGACCACAGTAGGGAGGGCTGAATGTAGAACATGGGACTCCACATTATTTCCTCCAGAATCCCACATTAGAACCACGTTAGCTGTTCCCAGAGAGTCCATAAGTCTTCGCTTTGGCTTACTCTTTCCCAAGAGTTAGGAACGGAAGCTACCAACACATATCAGGATAGGCCTGATTCTGTCTGCTCACCTCCACTCTTGATAATTGCATTGCTCAACCACATTCCTACTGGGATAAAAGCACAAGGGATCGGTCACAACGGACACATTGGGGGCACACACAAGAAGTCCGTTTGTCACTGTGGCCTGATCTGGTCAGAACCTAACCACACACCTATGGGCCCCCTGCGAGCCCCCGGGATGGTCCTGGGTGCCTGGAGAAGACTCCAGGTAGCAGCCAGCGCCCCACCCGCTGAGGCAGGGGGCCCCCCCTCACACTCAAGCAGCCCTTCTTTTCTCCTCCCCAGGCTTCCCTACTCCTTCTCAACACGGAGGTCTAAACTGAAAGAACCCCAGCTATCTGTCAACAGCGACTGATGAAGGGGAGCCACCCCCTGACCAAGCCAGTAGGAACTGCCCTGCTCTGTCTCAAGAAGGAATTAGTTCTGGCTCGACTTCCAACCCCTTCTGCACAACATACACAGTGTACGAGTGAGCAAGGCGAATCCCAGCTCGGAGGCCCTTATTCCAGCCCGTCCCCTGCGTGGCACCCACCCCCGGCAAACACGCAGGCACCCCGAGCAGAAACAGCCCTCCACCCCTTCAGCAAATGCTGTGGGCTCCGCTCGGCTGAGAGGAGGGTGACATTCTTTTCACTTTCAGCTGGAATGAAACCGACCATCTTCTCGTAAACACAGACTGAGAGATTCTTGTTTTCTGGAAAGAGACAGGGTGAAGTCTGGACTTTCTCCCTAAGCCATCGTGGAGGGAGTTTCCCTCGTGGAAAAGACAGTCTTGCCAGCTGTGGCTGGCATCACAAATGCCTAGAAATGGATATTTCCAACCAAGGTCCCTTTGTCTGAGGCTTTTTTTTTTTTTCATCTAGTCCTACTTGGGGGGAAGCCTCCCTATGATTTGCTAGAGTCCAAGAAAATAAATTTTCCTGATTGGGTTGTCTTCTGGTGACCTGGGGCACAAGAGACCCATGAGTTCCCTAGGAAACTGCCATGCACCCACCTTAATAGCCTGCCTGCTGGCGCAGGGGTGTGTTTGCAGAGAGGGTGGGGTATACAACCATTTACTGAGAACCAGGACATTTGTTCGTTTGTTTTTCTTTTAATTCTCGTGACCACTTTGTGAGCTACAATAGTATTTTCATTTTACAGATGCAGTTACAGATTTTAGGTGAATAACTTCCCTAGGACAACTGACCAAATAAGTACTGGGAAGTTCTAGCCTGACGGTTCAAAGCCAGCCCCCTCTGACTTCAAAGCCCAAGTTTTTGTTGCTGGGCCACCCATCTTACAAAGTCCTAGAATTCTGCACCCCAGATGTTCTTAACCTGGCCACCCTGCCTGTGTCTCTCTCAGAATCAGAGCCGGAAAATAATGCTCGAGTGAAACTTCAAGATTGTCTGTGCCTACCCAGCCATGCCACCCTGCTCGCCTCCTGTAACAAATGAGAAAACTGAGGTCCCACAGAAGTGAGCCACCTGAGGGGACACACGTTTAGTGAACTGTGAAGCCAACATCAAACATGAGATTTTTCTTTTTTTCTTCTCCTACAGTCATTTGAGAGTGAAACAAAATTAACAAGAAGGGAACAAACACAGTTCCCCTCCTTTAGCTGTGGAATAGACACAAAGTCTAATGCTGCCAGGTGAGCAAACTTGTTTTCAGCCCTAGGACATGACTGATATTTGTACTTCCGCATGTGCATTTTCCATCTTGTCCCATCACAGATAATAAAAGCTACCAGAAGTGGAAGGAAAGACTTTTTGATAATTTAGAAGGATAAAAAATTATTGTCACTAAAACTTCAAACAGGAAGGAAACCTTTCTATGCTTGCTTTTGTATTCAATTTCATGCTGCCCAAATAATCACACTGAGAGCAATCTTCTACACTTGTTTTTCCCTTAAACTTCATTGCAGGTAAATAAGCACAGAAAGTCAGATTGTTCCTTCAGTAGGTGGTCTTATGCCAAAACCCTTATGTTCAGATCTTCTTCTTCTCAGTAAACAAAACCATTTTCCTGAGTCTCGAGATTCAAGAAAGTAAGATGATTCATCACTGTTTGCTGATATTAAATGATATTTGATCTCTGTGTATAGTCATCCATCTGCTATATCATAACCTTCTTACAGGTAGGAAGTTTTCTTATTAATCTGTATATTCTCAGTGCTGTGCAAAAAGTGATTGATCAGTACACATTTGAAAGATGAAAGATAGATAAATAGCGCTAGCTGACGCTCAGGTTATCTATTCCCTTCCTCCTGGGAGTCAGGATCTATAATTCAAAAACTGGTTGGGAAAGAGACCTGATTGCTTCTTTAAATGTGAAGGAGCTGGGCTTCTCTGGTGGCACAGTGGTTAAGAACCCGCCTGCCAATGCTGGGGACACGGGTTCAAGCCCTTGTCCGGGAAGATCCCACATGCCATGAGCAGCTAAGCCCGTGCACCACAACTACTGAGCCTGTGCCCTAGAGCCCACAGACCACAACTACTGAGCCCGCGTGCCTAGAGCCCACGCTCCACAGCAAGAGGAGCCACTGCAGTAAGAAGCCCGTGCACCGCAACAAAGAGTAGCCCCCACTCACCACAACTAGAGAAAGTCGGCACTCAGCACAAGACCTAATGCAGCCAAAAATAAATAATAAATATTTTTTTTAAATGTGAAGGAGCCACTTAGCCGTTAAACTTTCCACCATTTATCCATTTCATTCACGTGTTGAGGCATCACCCACTCCCCCTGCCATGTACCAACCACTGGGCTGTGTGCTCTTAGCAGCTCATGTTCCATAACAGGAAACAGAGTAGCAAATATGGACAAGCTCAACAATAAAATTTAAAAAGAGAAACATTTAGTGGTGCCTATACACAACGGAATATTACTCAGCCATTAAAAAGAATGAAATAATGTCATTTGCAGCAACATGGATGGACCTGGAGGTGATCACACTAAGTGAAGTAAGTCAGAGAAAGACAAATATCATATGATATCCCTTATATGCAGTATCTTTAAAAAAATGATACAAAGGAACTAGTTTACAAAACAGACTCACAGTCTTAGGGAACGAACTTATGGTTGGGGGGAGGGATAGGCCGGGGGTTTGGTCTTGACATGTACACACAGCTATATTTAAAATAGATAACCACCAAGGACCTACTGTATAGCACAGGGAACTCTGCTCAGTGCTCTGTAATAACCTAAATGGGAAAAGAATTTGAAAAAGAATAGATACATGTATATGTATAACTGAATCACTTTGCTGTACTCCTGAAACTAACACAACATTTTTAATTAACTATATCCAATATAAAATTTAAAAAATTTTTGAAAGGTCCATCAGGCAATAATCTATTAAAAAAGAGAGAGAAAGAAACATCTAACCCAGTCCCCAGGGGCCAAAACTGTTTTAATCTTAGAGGGAGAAAATAACTTGGATGCTTGAAATTGAAAAGGCACAGATAACATTGGTAATCTGTTATGTAACTGCAAAGATAATTTTCAAACTATTACCCCCAAATCAAAGGTAACATAGTTATGGCTCTACCCTTGATAACATCACATCTCTGCCCCTCTACTACTGTCCGATTCGACTACTGTCCTCCTATCCTAAACATTTTTTTTTTTTTTTTTGCGGTATGCGGGCCTCTCACTGTTGTGGCCTCTCCCATTGCGGAGCACAGGCTCCGGACGCGCAGGCCTAGCGGCCATGGCTCACGGGCTTAGTTGCTCCGCGGCATGTGGGATCTTCCCGGACCAGGGCACGAACCCGTGTCTCCTGCATCGGCAGGCGGATTCTCAACCGCTGCGCCACCAGGGAAGCCCCTAAACATATTTTGCTGGACAAATAGCTCTCTTTGGTATCACTTGGGGTCTCCTTTCACAGTCACTTCTCCAGCTGACCTCTCTTTTTCTCTGTGCTTGCCTTGTGGTCTTGTTGTCTGAGAACATACCATTGGCAGGATTTTGCACTAGATAATGGTCATACAAAGACATGGGTGCCACTCACAACAAAAGTGGGAGGTTGCCAAAGTTTTAAGTTTGGCCTCCCTGAAAGTCTGCATTTAGTTAAATGAATCTACCCTAAATTTAAGAGGTAGTACTGTTTGGAGCACATTGTGAATTTCACATCGATTTTTAGAAATCAGTGGTTAGAGTGAGTAAATAATTTTTTTAAAATTTAAAAATTAAAATAAGCTTTGCATGAATGATTGTATAGTAAGAACTTAGGAAGCCATTGCTCTCTGGATTGATGAAATTAAAGGCCAATTTCAGAAAAATAAAAGGGTTTTTCTAGGGTTCATCTAACATTTCTCCTTCATTCTTAATAACTTCTAATTCCAAGAAAATTTATAAAGTATTTTGATATCATTTTCAACACAAACGATCTCTAAACTAAGTTTTACAGAAGTTTACAGAAGTCACAGTATAACTTAATTGGCGCATACCTGGCATGTGTTATGATGCAGGTGTGCTAGAGATTTCAGTGGTAGTGAGGAAGAGCATAAAAGACAAGGGAAGGGTTGAAGTGCCATTTTTCTACTGATCAAAATATAAGTAATGAGCAGTTATATTTCCTTAAATGTTGGTGCATGTGCACACAAAAGTACACCATATGGCTATGTACACGAGGTCCCTGTCTGTAGAATTACTCATTCTATAGGAGAACAAAAGTTGTAGGAATAAAGAAGATTGGAATGAGAAATATAATTTTTACTCTTGCTTTTTTGAAAACTACGGGTTTTTTTCACATCTTTATTGTAGTATAATTGCTTTACAATGTTGTGTTAGTTTCTGCTGTACAGCAAAGTGAATCAGCTATACATATACATATATCCCCATGAAAAATACGTTTTAATTTGAAGAGTTTAGGTAAGTTAACTTCATTGTATTTCTGTCACACCGGGAGTTGATTATTGTGTGTTGTTCATTGTTTCTTGGGCGGTTTTCCTGCCCTGACTTTACTTTTTTGTATTGAAGTATAGTTGATTTACAACAATTATATTAGTTTCGGGTGTACAGCATGGTGATTCAATATTTTTATAGATTATACTCCACTTAAAATTATTACAAAATAACGACTCTATTTTCCTGTGTTGTACAATATATCCTTGCTGCTTATTTATTTTATACATAGTAGTTTGTGTCTCTTCATCCCATATCTCTATCTCTGTCTTGACTTTAAACTCAACAAGTTCAAGACTGTATATCCTACCTAACATGGCTCTCCTATGCCCTAGCATGGTGCTGAATGCATGATAAATCCTTGATGATTAGTTGCTAAGTGAGTGAATATAAGAGCTCCCTGCTTTAATCAGAAAAGACTACATGAAGGTGGGGTTTCAGCCTGGCAGATACATCAGGGCAAGTTGTTACAAGTACAGGAACAGTGCGGGGGAGGGGGGAAGACTTTAAATTTAGGACCTGGGGCTTTTGACCTTGGACCATGAGTAGATTTTTTTTTTTTAACATCTTTATTGGAGTATAACTGTTTTACAGTAGTGTGTTAGTTTTTCCTTTACAACAAAGTGAATCACTTATACATATGTTCCCATGAGTAGATTTTTAAGGCTAAATTGTCAGTCCTGCACAGAGAATGGGAGAAAACTGGATGGGTGGTTGCTTAACATTGTGGGTCAACTATGCTTCAATAAATAACACTAAAAATGAAAACAATAATAAATTGATGAAGGAGACTCTACTTTGTAGTAGAATTTTAGGACTAATGGTCATGTGGAATCTATAGACAAAGAGCTGGTTTTGCAATGAGATGTGTTATATTATGTAGCAGAGGCCCGCAAAATGTATGAACTCTGTGTGAGGCGCTTCGCAACACAATATTTTTAAAATGGCTTCCTGAACAGACTGCCTGGGTTCACATCTCAGCTCTGCCTGTTACCAGCTGTGGCCCTTTGGGCAACTCAGGCAACCTCTATTCCTCAGCTTCCTGCTCTTTAAAATGATGATCATCACATATATCTCACAGTGCTTTGTAAGGGTAAAATGAGTTAGCGCACTCATTATCACAGGATAATTCTGGCACATATAAAGTACTGAATGAATGTTTATTATCTCATTATACCGGTTTAATGAAATAAAGAGATTCCAATGGCCTTTCCAGCTCAGAAATCTCTGCCATGGTTCACCCTTAGCTCCTACCTGGCCCCAAATCCTCATGATGGATAATTGCAAGTCTAGAGAAGGCAAATTCTAAGGAAAGGTTTCCAGAGAGCCACTTTTAAAATACACATAAATTACTTGAGAAGGCAAAAATAAATAACTAATTAATTAAATCATTATAAAGTAGGTATGATAGTTTTATATGTCAACTTGACTAGTCAGCGGGTGCCCTGACTAAACATTATTTCTGGTGTCTTGAAGGGTGTTTCAGGATGAGATTTAGCATTTGAATTAGTGGACTCCGTAAAGTACATTGCCCTCCTCAATGTGGGTGTATATACACCTTCATTTGTTTATATTTACATATATAAATATTTAAGTATGTATCTCACTGGCTCTGTTTCTCTGGAGAACACTGACTAATACCGTGGGCTCGGAAAAGTCAGTGAGCATCTTTCCAACCCCATCATTTTACTAATGAGGGAAATAGGTCTTACAGAGGAAAAAGTTAACTCTCAAAGCTCACTGGTGGACCCAAGATTATCATTCCATGTATCTACCTCCTAATCCATCTTATTTACTTCACTGCTATATCCAACTTCCATCATTAACATAATTGCTAGGATGATAGCACACTGATTGGCTGACGCTTTCAGAGAAGACCCCAGATAGCTGAAGGAAAAGCAGGAAACGCCCTACCTAGTAGGCAAGGGACAGCAAAAATTTTTCAACCAACAAGCATCCCTGAACAATAAACAGCAGCAGAGGAAGGATGAGGAGAAGGGCAAAAGCTAATTCCGAAGGTTTCTTCCAATATGTGAAAAGGTAAAAGGTGCCGGGTAGAGAGGATCACTGCATTCCCCAGAGGTTTGGTTGGGAGGATAAAAAAAGTAGTAACAGTATTAACAAAGTTTGGGATGACTGAGTCTGGCTTTCTTTGGGGATTTCCAGAGCATCTATTCTGGAACTTCACAGTTGGAGGGAAGTAAACGCCCAAACCCAACAAATGTTCTAAAAGAAACTATCCTTAGATAAAGAGCTGAAATGTCGGCTACCCTCTTGACAGAAATTGGAACTTGGTTGGATTTCTTTTTTCTCAGCAAGACTGAAAGTCGTACAAGGACTCTCATGTAATGTGTACTGTTGTGTTTTTCTTGTTTGTTTGTTTTTGTGAGAAACCTGAGGGTCTTCAAGTTTTCATTTCAACAGTTAATGATGATTGCAATTTGACTCCAGAATAGCATAACTGTGAGTAATGGTCTAGGACATCGAAATGTTTTGACTTGATGCTTTTTGCTTTTCTACAATATGCAAGCAAAGTGTTTTGTTGGCAAATTGGATTTTAATTTATGTTTATTCTTTGCCACTAACATATTATAAGACCAGTAGTTTTCATAATTTGAGAGAGTCAGGACACCAGATATTTGCTATGTAATTTTTTTTATATACTCAAATGCCTTTAGACAAAACAAGAACCTAATTTAGCCACCCACTAGCCATGAAGGCATCTGGGGTACACAATATTTTTTTCCATGGGGCCTGGATGACTGCTTTTGGTGCTTGTTTATTTGATCTGGGAAAACACAGCTCACAAACAGCATCTGGATTTCAGAGAAGGTTCCTATATTTGCCCCCAAATTCTCCCTTTCAGTCAACGGTATCCAAGTGACTCATCTACAAGGTCAGAGAGTTGAGCTGCTCGGCAGAGACTGAAGCGCAAGAGCCTCTGGCTGGTTCCTGTAACCACCAAACCCCACAATCTCCTCCGTGGGTGTGCAGCCTGGGAACCTGCGTGAGGTTTTGCCAAGACCACCAGGGGCTGGGAAGAAAACAAGATCTTAGAGCCAGAAGTGGGCAAGACAGACCTAACAAGAGTAAGAGGGACCCTGGAGAGGTCTTCGAACTTGTTTATTTTATTTAAAGAGTTCCCTGTTAAGAGCAGAAACTAGGATGGGATAGGAGAAGGAACTTTTTTTTCCATTAAAAGGTATGACTAAGAACTTGCAAATTCTGATGACACGTTTCTCCCTCAGAGATCTTCACCATTTGAGACACTGATGAAAAGCTGTAGGGCACCGTTTTCTGAGGTCTCCAAGAGAAACCCAACAGTTTTAACTTATTCCAGCTCCAGTGGGGAAAGTGGGTCAGAGTAAGTGAAGAAACAAACAGCAGGTGGTGCTTCTTGAACATTTGAGCAAAGGTGAAGCAAGGCGAGGCCATGACAGTGTCAGCCTGACCTGTAGCCTCTGATCAGCCCGAGAATTATGGCCTCCCTGGTTTTTGCCCAGTCTCCTCATTTCCTTTATTGTACAACTTCTGGAAACAGGCCACCTGCTTAGTTTGAAGTACCTGCCACTGTCATTTTTAGCAACAACAGATAGAATTCTCTAGCTGATTTATTACATTGCTACTGCATCATCAAGACATACCTCAGCAGAAAAGGAGGGTTCCAAGAACATGGAGACTTCGAACTGTCATTTTAATAAATGCATAGTAAGGCTACACAAAGTGAAGAAATGTCTACTCATTTCCTAAATAAGCTCATTAGTTGGTGACCACAGTTAATGTTTAACTCTAGTCTTCTCTTACATTTTTTATCTTCTTTTGTTTCTTTTTGTAATTTAATTTTTGATGTGAGGAAGAGAACTCCAGTTATTCTTCAATGTGTGAAGTCAAGTTATACCTACAAGTCTACAAGTCTAGTTATACCTATAAAACATTGTAAATCTGCTAAGAATTGAAAAATATTATTACGTTTAAAAGAATACACAAAATAAAGGCTAATATTTAATTATATAAGGACATATTTTCAAAACAAGAAGAAAAAAATAAGCTTTTCCCTTTATCAAATAAGTAGGAAAATCTAATACTTAAACGTTACCAACTTCCTACAAAAACAGTTAATATTTCAATCCCTGGACTTTTCCTTCCATACATTAGATAAATCCATAGGCCAGATTTGATTCCTTTGCTCTTTTCTTTTTACCCTGTCTGACTTTTCCTCCATCTTTTCTTTCCTTTTCCCTTTTTCTTTGTTTCTGTTCATAATTTTACAGCCGTTGGCTCTAGGCCATCATTTTATTTATAATTTTTTTGCCCTAAATAACAGTGCTTCTCTTGTCTTCATGTAACATTATATTCTTGAGACTCACAGCTTCCTTTGTATCTTAAAATAAATTCATAGTTATAGACAAGACCTATGCTTGATTTATGTATCCTACAACTTTGAAGAAATGTGCATACCATTCAGAAACCTAGTTTGAATCTCTCTTAAATCTCCCCAGTGCTTTTATAGTGAAACCCTATCCATCCCAAAGCTAGGTATCTTTTGTAACAGCCATGGTCCAACCCTGAATGACAATACTGTCAGAGAAAAATTAGAGGTGAATGTACCCAACTTAGCCTGTAGAGAAATTCCATACCACATTTCCTTCCCAGCATGTTCATAAATTCTCATGATTAGGAGAGGCAGTGTTGTAGGTTGAAACAATAATGGCCTTTGGAGTAAATGAATCTGACTTCAAACATTGGCTCTGCTACTCAGCAGCTCTGTAATCATGATTGAGTTAATCTCTCTCTGCCTCAGTTTCCTTATAAGGCCTATTCTATAATGCTGTGGTGAAGCTCAGTGAGAAATTGCATAGGCAGTATTAATGTCACTTAGTATGTCACACAGTCTGTGCTTAATGGAGCTTTAATGTGATGGGAAAATATTTTTCATTGATGGTAAAAGCAATACCAAAACCACCACCTTATATGAGTCACATTAGCTCAGATAGCATAACAGGAAGGCATACTTTCTCTAGGTTAAATTCAACATGGGTGGAATTTTTCATTTCACTGAATTTTTCACAGAGACAGTGTCTTGATTGGGGTCTTAGCTGAATTCAATTGATTATAGACTCTGGCTTTGGGAGATCTGGTACTTTACTCTGGATGCAAAGCTCTTTTCTGAAATGAAGTCCACTCCCTATAGTGGTCACTAGCTGGTTGATGGTAAGACAACACGAGGCATCATATCACGCTAAGCGCATTGGCATTGCAACAGTGACCACTCGGGGACTCTTTCCATTAGTTCTGTGACTCCCCAGGAAGCACCACCTGAGCTCATTCACAATCCTGGTCTAGTAAATCAGAATGTCATAAACAGAGCCCAGAAATCTGCATTTCTCTGGTTTTCCAGGTGTCATAGATGCATTTAAGAACAATAATGAAAGCTATAATGTGACATCCATCACTTTTCTCATCAGCTCCAGATCCTTCATGAGTTTGTATTTTTGAAGCCTATACAATCCACACAATCACAGATGCTGAGTACAACTTAGGTGTTGAAGGTTGTCAACGCCTTCATGGAAGTGTTAGTGCTGCCACCCCTGTAATATAGGCATGTGTCCGCTGACCATGACCAGACATGTCTGAATCCCAGTAAGAAACGTGACTGAGACTTAAGGTTGGACACTGTCATGGCCTTGCCTTGTTTTATTGTTGCTCAAGTGTGTAAGAAGTGCCACTTGCTGTTTATTTCTTCATTTTCTCTGAAATGCTCACTCCACTGAAAGTAGATTAAGTTAAAACAGTTGGATTTCTTTGTGGGGGGGAAGCGGTGCCCCACAGCTTTTCATCAGTGTCTCACATGGAATTGCCAATAGTGAAGAGTGTATATAACTTCTAAGGCAATAGAAGAATATATTTAACCCATATAAAATCAAGAAGAGAGAGACAAAGGAACACAGAATAGACAGAACAAATATTTCTATTTGAATGAGATGATAGATTTAAAACTGAATGTAAAAGCAATTTACTTGAATTTAAATGTATTACTGCCAATTAATTGAAACTTTCAGGCCAGTTTTTTTTTCAATTAAAAGAATAAACAGAAGACTTACAGAATATAATTCTTCACTACATTCCTTACTACAATTATGCTAGGAACCAATAAAAACAAAATAACTGGAAAATCCTCTTATGACTGGAAATTAAGAAGTATACTTCTAAATAATCTATGGGTCAAAAGAAATCCCAGTGAATATTAGAAAATATTTTGATCTAACTGAAAATGAAAATACATTTCAAAATTTGAATTAAAAAATTACAATGAAAATTTGAAATACTTTGATCTGACTGAAAATAAAACTATGTGTAAAAATTTGTGAAATGCCACTGATACCATACTTAGAAGTGTATAATGTTGGGTACATTTATTAGAAAACAAGAAAGGTTGAAAATCAATGGGTTAGCATACATCTTAGAAGTTAGGAGAAGAACATCCGATTGAATAAAAAGAAAGTAGGAGAAAGAAAATAATAAAGATAAGAGAAATTAATGAAACAGAAACAAACAATAGAGAAGGCCAGTAAATAAAACGTTTCATTGGGAAGCCTAACAAAATTAATAAATGCTGGACATGGCTATCAAAAATATAAGGGAGAAGGCACAAATGAGCAATATCAAAACTAAAAAAGAGGTAGCAACTAGTAAATGTTCTGCAAACATCTGGGAAAAATAATCAGATGCAAAGAAACCATGTCTGAGATTTGCTTTAAAATAATCCAGGGAAAGGGGGTAGTGGGAAGAATAAGGATGAAATAAATTGGTCATGTGTTCAAAATTATTGAAGCTGTGAGAAAGTACATTAGAGTTCATCATACTATTCTCTCTAGTTTGGTATGTGGTTGGAATTTTTCAGAGACAGAGAAGTGAGGGAGAGAAAAAGAGAGAGAGAGAGGGAAATGAGAGAGACAGAGAGAAAGGAGAGAGGGAGAGAGGGAGAGAAAGAGAGAGAGGGGGAGGAAGGGAGGGAGGGAGGAAGGAAAGGGAATTTATCGAAGAGTAATATTTGTAGAATGTTCCAGTTTACACCCTTTGACTTCGTATCCCAGCTGCTTCTTATTTCACCTGAGTTGTCCTTTTGTAACAAAGTATCAATTTTAATACTTGCCGTAAAATAATCTTGATGAATTGGGTAGACTGCCTTTTTGTACTTTCACCTAATACCATTGCTTTATCTAGTTTCATATGTTCAATGAACAAAGTTCTCACTATAAAACTGAAGAGAAATGGTAATCTGCCACTCTTTTTGCTAACCCTAACCATCCTAGCTAACACCTCCTTTTACAGGCAACAAGCAAGGCACCAGCTGATCAAATGAGGTGCACTTTGCAGGAAGGGCATCCCCGTCTGACTCTGGGCTCTGGCGGAGGTAAAAGACTACTCAACATGGCTGCCCTGTCAGCTACTTGGTGTTCTAGTGAGCTGTGCCATGACTCATGCTATGACCTATGAGACGCAAGTAATCGCCAGGCTGCCAGTGGTGGCGTCTGAGAGGAAAGTGAGAAGTCACAAGTTAAATGAGGAATTTATGTGGGAAAACAACTGTGTAGTCCTGCCATAAGGTGTATAGACTAGAAAAATCTAAACTCTCTTACTATAATGGTTTGTTATTTATTGAATGGAGTAAAACCTATAACTGTACACTTCTTTACTGTTAGGTAATGCTTTCTTATTTTCTAATACTTTCAAACTTTGAATTTTAGAAAGAATTTAGTATTGAATTTCAGTTTCAAGGGTGTTGCTGATAAACATGTTATTTACACAAAATGTTAGTTTACATTTACCAGTCATTATAGGAGTCATAGCATTATTCCTGACCACACACACACACACACACACACACACACACAAGACAGAAGACACAAATCTGCTAAAGTATCAGTATTCAAAATTAATAGTTATTTTGAGAAGGCTATTCCCGAAGACAAAAGTTAGCACAAGCAGCTGCAGAAGGTGTTATTTACACATCATTCTGTGAAGCATGATTTTTCATTTAGATCAAATGACTGCTGTAATTAATATCACTCATTTTGTTAATATAAGGTTTCTTGTGCACATATGAAAAGTGAAGTGACAGCCATGAATGTATTGGCTCCATTAGTTCAATAACTTCCCAAACATGTACACACTGGCCTTATGCTACTGTCATCAGAGGCTTCAAATAGAAAATCAGTTAATTCAATAATGCTTTTGTTATTTACACAGAGTCAAGTGCTAGGGAGTTCATTATGCGAAGCAAATGCTTGGGTGTTAGTTCTGTTGAAAGTAAAATGAGACATTTTTGTGAATACTGTTGTAAATTTCATTTAAAAGCTCAACAATGAAACAAAATTATTTGCTTTCGTGATAAAGACAAATTTTGGTGAAACATGACACCAATATTAGACAATATTCTTACTAAATTTCAAACTTGTATCACTCTTTGGTTGGGGTACACATGCTAATTCATAATTACATCCGAAGAAGCTGCTATATTCTGCTAATTGAAATAAAAGCTCTAGTTGTCAGTACTTACAGAGATATGTAAATTTTGACAATGAAATAAAAAATTTTACAATTAGTATTGAATATTTATATATATAGTTGTATATAGATATAAACGTAGTATTAATTCAACCTCAATGTCCTACAATGCTTTTGAGGTTCTTCATAAATAAGACCTCTAAAATTTGGTTTTATTTTTCTCAAAATCAGTTGGAAAACTTTAATGAAAATATTCACCAAATGGAACAGCATAAAACTTCAGCTCTCAGTTATTAATTGTAATTAAGTAACAAAGCTTTCAGAGCGATGGAAATATAAATATTGATACATTCCTTTAAAAACAAGGAGGACCTGGAGAAATAAACTATGGGAACTCATATGGTGTACAAGATTTTGCATTAAAACATTATAATTGAGACATGTGATATTTTAACTTGACATAAGAATTTTTTGATGGAGTTCCTACTTCTAATTGGGTAAATTTATATTCTGAACTGGAGTGGAATGAAATTGAAAAGGCCCAAAATTTTGCAGCATATAAATTTAGTGAATACTCAAAAGAGTCAAAACCGTAGACCACTTGTCTGATGAATTTTGCCTTGCAAAAATATGTTTCAAAGAAATGTACTCTGAATTGAAGCAAAAAAACAGGACAAGCAAAATATTTGGACTGAAATATTTATGTATTTCATTATGAAAAAAATAATAAAATTTATTCCAGGAAACTACTACGAGCTTTGAGGTACCTCAACACCTGTAGAAAGAGTATGTTCTCAATTAAAAATATTTTGATCTACAAAGAAAAGTCACTTGAAATTGTCAACAATATCAAATTTAGAAAGATAAAACCAATTTCAAAAACACTGTGGGCAATTACATGAAAAAGGTTAAAAATAATAAGATAATATTGTAAAAAGTATATTCTTCAGAGAAATATCAGTGGTACAATAATATCAGTGACAAATACAGTCAAGAAACTTATTAAATGACATGACTATTTACTAAGAACAAACATTTTTAGGTCATTTTATAATGTTTAGGAATTGAATATAAAAAAGGGTTTTTTTTGCATTAATGAAAATAGATATTCTACTTATATTTTATAGAAAGGATTTATCTTTTAAAATAGACTTTCAATCATTTTATAAGTACACCACAATAACAAAATCAATTTTAGGTAAATAAATAAATACATCAAAAATAAAGAATTTCGGGCTTCCCTGGTGGCGCAGTGGTTGAGAATCCGCCTGCCGATGCAGGAGACACGGGTTCGTGCCCTGGTCTGGGAAGATCCCACATGCCGCGGAGCGGCTGGGCCCGTGAGCCATGGCCGCTAGGCCTGCGCGTCCGGAGCCTGTGCTCCGCAACGGGAGAGGCCACAACAGTGAGAGGCCCGCATACCGCAAAAAAAAAAAAAAAAAAAAAAAAAGAATTTCAATAATTTGTAGTACCCTTCTCACTCTCAAAAGTGTTCCAGTAGGATTATGAATCATATCGTCACTATCATCGTGAACAACTTAAAGAAAAGGAACTTGGAAACTTACATTACATATTTTTACAAGTTTCCAAATACATCTGACTTACCTAAAAATATTTAATTACCAAAGATGAAAGAAGGAATTGAAAATGTAAACAATACTATCCCTATTAAACAAATAAACTCTGTAAATAAGTATCTTCACCCAGAGAAAACTCCAGGCCAAGAGCAGTTACCAATGAAGTTTAGGAAACATTCAGGAAGGAATAATGCCAGTTTTACACAAACACAGAGAAAAGAAAAGGTGGAAAAGCTGGCCATTTTTATTTTATAATGCCAGCATAACATTTATGACAAAACTTGACAAAGGCATTATGGGGGGAAAAATTACAGACAAATCTAACTCATGAACATACAAGCAAAATTCTTAAACACTGTATCAGCAAGCCACACCAGTATTAATACAACATAACTAATTTTGATTAGACCAGGAAAGCAAAATTTGTTTAACATTAGAAAAGCGATCGGTATACTTCACCACATTAAGAGAATTATGGAGAAAGAAATTATCTCAATATGAGCAGAGAAACATTTGAAAAGCTTCAACATACATATATGATTTTTTTAAAAAATTCCTAGTGAACTAGGAATATAAAGAAACTTTCTTAATCTGATGAAGAGTATCTACAAAAAACCTTCAGCAGACATCTTACTTTATGGCAAAACATTTTGAAAGCCTTTCCTTTGAGATCAGAAACAAGAATAAGATGGCCACTATCACCACTTCTACTCAAAATCATGATGTCCTATAAGAAAAATAAGTAGGAAATATAAAGATTGAAAACGAAGAAACGAAATTCTTATTATTCATAGATGATGTGATTATATAGAAATTTTACAATAAAAATGGCTTTTTAAAATTGCTGGATAAAGATTAATATACAAAACAAATTGGGTTGTATTCAATTGCAACTAACAAAAAGGGAAGTTTTTTGATATTTTGAATCTTTTGAAAGATGTCATTTTCAGTAGTATCAAACTACCAAATTTCTAGGGATAAATCTAAAGAAAGCCTTGTAAGACCTCTACATAGAACTTTATAAAGTATATAGTAGAAAAATCAAAGAAAACATAATTAAATAGATGGGTATACTATGCTTATGGAATGGTAAAATTAATATTGTTAAGATGTCAGTTCTGCCCAAACTGATCTTGATGATTTAATGCAATCCCCCCAAAAAATCCTAAAGTGTTTTTTTGGATAATTTTGGTGGGTATTGAAAAGCTGATTCTAAAATTTCTATTAAAAGATTAAGAAAGCCAAGACTGTCCAAGAATCACTTGAAGGAAAAACAAGTAAGGATTTGCTCTCACAAATATCATTTATCAACACATTATTTATAAAGTGGCAGTAATTAAGACAGTGTAATATTGGCTCAAGGATCAACAGATAGACCTATGAGAAAAAGTAAAGAATCTATATAGCCCAGCCCATATGTGGACTCTAGATTGAGGACAAAGGTGGCACTGTATAACCATGAACAAATTATATCTCTTTAATAAGTAGTTTGGGGACAGTTGGATATATGCAAGGACAAAATGAAACATCCTCTACCTTAAATTGCATGCAAACATCTACTTCAGGTAGATTGTAGAGCTAAATGTGAAAGGCAAAACAATACAGTTCTAAAATATAATATAGGAGAGTATATGCATTACTGAAGGGAAGGCATTATCATTGAAGGAAAAGATTAATACATTGGAATATGTTAAATTAAAAATGTATATTCCTCAAAAGACATCAACAGAGTGAAAGGCAAGCCACAGAGATAAAGAAGATATTTACCATCCTTAAACTAACAAAGGGCTCATATCCAGAAAATACAGAGAAATCAATAAGAAAATGGTCCATTTGATAGAAAAATGACCAAAATAATACTTTACAAAAGAGGATATACAAATGGCCAATAAACACATTAAAAAGGCTCAATTTCATTGTCATCAATGAAATGCAAATTAAAACCACAATGCAGCACCACTACACAATTGCCAGAATGAATAAAATGAAAAAGACAAATAACAATTGCTTACGAGTATGTAGAATAACTGGAATTAATTACTGGTAGAGGTGTAAAACATACAACCACTTTAGAAAACTGGTCGTACTTATTAAAGCTGAATATTCACATATCTTATAAATCCAACAGTTCTACTCCAACAGAAATGAAAACACATTTGCACACACAAAAATGATACAAGAATATTCACAGCAGCATTATTCGTCATATCTCCTAACTGAAAACTTTCCAAATGTCCACTTATGGTATATTCTTCTCAGGGAAATCTATTCAACATTGAAAACGAATGAGCTACAGTTACACCCACAACTTAAGTGAACTTTCCAAATATATTGTTGAGTGAAAAAAGTCAGATACAAAAGAATATATACCATATTACTGTAGTGCAGTGTTAACAGTTACGATACTCACAGGGGAAATGACCAGATGTTTCTAGATTACCAAGATATCTCAAGATTTCTTTAAATAACTCAGAAAAAAAATCAATCTTTTTGATCACCGAGTAAAAAATACGCTTTCACTTTGATAAAATCAAAAGTAGAGCTAAAGGGGAGAGATAGATTGGGAGTTTGGGATTGACATGTACACACAGCTATATTTAAAATAGATAACCAACAAGGACTTACTGTATAACACAGGGAATGATGCTCAATATTCTGTAATAACCAAAATGGGAAACAAATTTGAAAAAGAATAGATACATGTTTATGTATAAATGAATCACTTTGCTGTACACCTGAAACTAATACAACCTTGTTAATCAACTAGGCTTCAAAGTAAAAAAAAAAAAAAAAAAAAAAGTAGAGATAAAGATCTTTTCCCAAGAGGGAATTGTGCATGCTTGGGTAGCATGCCTGGGGGAAAAACAAGAGTATAATAATATTTTTGTGTCATAGTGCATGAGTCCAAATTTTGATTCTACCGTTTACCTGCTGGAAGATTTTACGCAAGTTATTACCTTCTCTGTGTCTCAATTAATTCATCTGTAAAAAGAGGATGATAACACTTACCTTACAGGATTGTTGGAAGAATTAATTTATATAATACAAGCAAAATATGTAAAGCACCTAGTGTTTAATAGTCAGTAATGACCCTCAATAAATGGGTGTTATGCTACACTTGTATGTTTTAACAGTTAAGTTCATGGAAAGGAAGAGAACTAATATTCTCTGAGTCTACTATGCTTCAGTTACTGCATCAGCCAATTTCTATATTTTAATTCAGTCCACAAAATAATATTATTGAGTAAATACAATTTCTAATTAATAGTACTAGGGAAACATATTATGGGAGAGATGTCTGATCTTGCCAGACAACTTGTTTTGGAATAAAGGTCTTTTTGTCATAAATAATTGGAAGGTCACTTATCTGGCAATAAAATTTGAAACCTTCTCCATGCATTTCTGTCCTTTTGTTTTATAAAATGGCCCCCTTTTTTTCAGGGTCAGCAAAATTCTCAGACTCCATTTCTTCATTTGGTTTTACATTACTTGCCTAATCCTTATCTAAGCAGCCAATCCCTCCCCAAACCCCAGTCATTTCCTTCTGGATCCAGACCTGCAGTTAGACTAGTCACTCCTTGGTACAAGTAGGGGTTTGCTTCAGGATCTCCCATGGATACAAAAACCCGTGGATGCTCGTCTCTGGTTAGCAGAAGGCCAACTGTGATAGGTAGAAGTGAAATGAATAGAAGGGGACATTCTATTAGGGGCTTTTTACATGTCTTGCTCTAGGGGGTCAGTGTAATTGGCTTCACAGCTTAGGAAGAGAAGTTACACTTATCCATCCCTGATTCACCACCACCACACACTCCTAACACATACTCCTTGCTGTTGTTTGTAAGTTGATTTTAAATTAGCCTCTACGCAGATCTCAAAGCTTAAAGAATTAGGAGGTCTTAATATTCCCAGGACCCCACCAAGAAGTCAAATTTAAAAAAACAGAAATCAAGAACAAGAACCAGTGGCCTGGAAGGTCCTTTTCATGGTAATTTGGAAAAATAAGTGCTATATTTGCTTCCATGAGAAGTAGGGGACACAAGCTTGAGGGAACGAGGTCATAAAGTATTAAGAACCATCCCAGTGGTGAGGGAAAAGAAAACCAGACAGGCCATTTACTCCTTGGCTGAGGCTGCTCTCCAGAAGGGCTGCCCAGTCTTCCTGTGGTAAAATGGGAGGAGCTAGCATGCATACCTTAGGAGTAAACCATGATGAACACTGACACCAAGAGTAAAAATAAATGGGCTAATAAGTGGACAGACTTCTTGAAGTTCCTAAACTTCCTAAGTGTGGCGAGTCTAAGGAGTTCAATTTTCCAGATTTCACTCTCTATAAAAGAGATTAAATCATGCCATTTATCACCCTAACTGTATAATTAATTTTTAATATAAAATAATCATCGAGGTTGTCTTATTGATACAATTAGAAGCATGGGAACCAAACTAGTTTTATCTATACCTACTTTGACCACATCATTATAATCAAACCTATAGGTAATTAGGTAGTTTAAGCAAACCAGACCCCAAAATCAACATTTTCAAAACAAATTAGATCAGTGGGTGATTATTCACTTTACAAAAGTCTTTGTTTTTCTAAGGCATCCACCATAGGATTTCTTTTTGAAATAGAAGTGTTCTCTGGAGCATTTAAAGTATGACTCAAATTTCTTTTTTTTTTCCTTTTTTTTTTTTTTTTTTTTTTTTTTTTAAACACCAGGGACTCAAACCAAGTGAAATATCAGGTTGGGTCAGGTTGGGTTTGGAGAGCATTTTGATGTTCTGGTTTTGTTCCATTTCAATTGCTTTAGAAAAATTTATAATGTCAGTCACAGCACGAACTGACTCACAGAGGCTTTGGGGAGGAAGTGGGGTATGGAGTGGGGGACCTGTGGTCTGTTCACAGTGCCATAGAAAAGAATAACTCAGGGTTTTCTTTTCTTTCAGACTTGAATCTATTAATGGAATTCCTCCGGCTCTTTTAGCTCATAGTTTTATTTTGGTAAAAACTCTTGATTTACATACAATTTTTCAGAAAACTTCTTTGCTTAAAATGAGGTAAATCTGAAACAATCTGATCCTTCCACTCCCCTGTAAAAGTAGAGGCCAACAACAAATTCAGTTTTTATAACGATTTTAGGTATACAGTGAGTGCTAATCTTGACCCTTCTCTCTAAACTGAACAACTCAAATGCCATTTACCTATAATTCTTAGCTTCAATGTCTTCCATCTTTTGGTAGTTTTTCTCTAAATAATCTTTAATTTCTCTATCTTTTCTTTAAGGGTAAATCAAATTTGCAGTTAATATGTTAGTAAAGGCTTTCCCATTTCTGAGTATTTGAAAAAAGTACATTTTCCCAGTCTCTTTTCAATTCTAAGCCATAGGCTGTCTTAACTCTTTTCTTCCCCACTCCCCCATCTTTTTTAAAAAGGTAATACAATATATGTTTTTGTTTCCAGATCATTTTCATGTTAGTTTGTGTCAATTAATCACACCTTATTTTGTATTTTACTGCTTTGATTAAATCTTTGCATCTTCTATTAACCATCATTCCATTATTAATATTATGTATTTCTCTTTTTAAAAAACAATCTTCTAAGATATTATGATCTATGTCTTTATATAGCATCATCCAGAAGCCTTTTGACTAATTTCTACTTTTATCATTCATGTATTACAGAAAAAGATGAAATAACAGCAGCCCCAAGATCCACAGTGACAAACCCCAAGTCCTGTCCTCCCCTGTTACAGATCATCCTTGTTTGAGCTTGAATGGAGGAAACTGTGAGAGTTCCCACTGAAGAACATGGGTTTTAGAGCCAACAGACCTGGATTTGAGTCCTAGCCCTGCTACGTTCTCACCGTGTGACGTTGGGATGTTTACTTAATCTGTCCAAATCCTCAGTTTCTGCATCTTTAACATAGAGATCATTGAGTTACTGGGATGAGTAAGCATCATCTCTATGGAAACCGTTGAGTGCAGACCCCAATAGAGAGCCTGTCCTCAACACTATTTTTACTGTCATATATTGGTCCTGTGTTTGTGAGAATACGTAAGTCTTGTAAAGGGGACAAAGAGATATTCTCTCAGGGGCACATGAGCAGAGAAGTCTGACTATCTCCAAAATTTCTAAGAGATTTTCAAATCCTCTGCTGCTCCAAAAAGTGCACTTTTTGACACCAACTTACCAAAATGCATGATGTGATGCATAAGACAGCAACATTATGATTACCTCATTTAAAACCATTAATTCACAGTCAACTTTCAAATAGTGCCCTAGTCTCTACCCTCTCAGAGCTTATAATTTAATGCAGAGTACATCTGATATTATATACACTAACAAGCGAGGATAAAAACCCAACCAGAACAGCATTGCTGGTGTAGCTGGAGGAAAGTATAGCTCAACATACATGCTCCTACTAAGTGGTTTGTGGAGGTGGGGGAGGAGCATAGTATAAACCAAGAAATCCATAGGAAGCTGTGGTTCAAAAGAGGAAACAATCTTCTGTATACAAGAAGATCGCCATCAAGTTGTCCTAGTGTGACGGCTGATGGTGCAGGGAAATCACATTACTTTACACCGAATGAAGACTATGTGTATACAGGACCATGGGTCTCAACACAAATTGTTATGCCTTAGAATAAAACCTGAGCGTTTTCCGCATATTTAGTCAGAATCTTCAGTTGAAACTACTCAATTTTGGGAAACAAGTAGTAGTATTTAGAATCCACTTTAACCAATGTACTAATTACCATGCTAGACATTCATAGGGCAAGGTGAAGACTTTAAAGTCTCAGACACTGAGCTTTGTTTATATTTGCTACCACCAGAAACCATAGATATGGTTTCTGAGCCCTTAGTGATTAGGTGTCCAGACATCTCAACAATGTGCTGCTTTACTCTCTGAACTTATCATAGCCCTTCTCCACCTCAGAATTTCACTCAGAGGGTTTTTTTTTTAAACTCAAATCCTGTTTTATTGTTTAAGGAGAACCCTCTTATGCTGCCTTTGAGAAAAGGCTTTACTTTTCTGTCCTAAACTAGATGTTTGTTATGAACTCTTACATCTCAATGTTTTTGTCCATACACTTCCATGATCCCCGGACACCTTTCTCTCCTCTCTGTCTGTTGACACTTATTTATGCTTCATAGTTAAAAAATAAATGTGTTCTTTCAGAAAGAACATTCCATGAGCCCTTCACATTCCCCTATCTAAGCAGAATGAATAGGTTCCTACTAGGCATTTGTACTATACTTTTTTTTTATACACCTGTCTGACTTATTTATTTAATGTTACTTACGCTGTGCTAGTGCCAGTAGGGGCACTTATGAGCAGCAGTGGCATCTCAAGCAAAGACCAATAGGAGGGGCACCCCCTCAGGGCCAGTATGAAGCAGGGGCTTCATTGAATTTTGACAAAGCCAGGAGGGGTTACTGCAATGAACTGGCATAGGAGAGGACAAAAATTGTATTTGCAAAATGGTGGCTAATGATTTTGTGAGTGGGTCACCCATAAGACAACTCCTGGATACCAACGAGTAATTTTAGAGGAAATAAGGCCAAAGAAAAGCCTTTTGTGAGAATCATTTTGGTCCTATATTAACCCCTAGAAAACACTGGATGTATTTGTAAACTCATTTTCCCCCTTTAAATTGCAATTCTTGAAAGCAGGGAATGTTTTGTTTTGTTTTTTTCCCTCTAAGTCTGGGTCATGGTCTTGCTGAGAAAAATCTATATTGAATTACATTCTTTCAATCAGCTTCTTTAAATATTAGACTATTTAGATTATTTCTTTAAAAATACCCAAGAGTCATGGTGATTTTCAACTTCTCAAACTTTGAAAAGTGCTTTGGCCTACATGCTGAGCAAACCAGAAGATGAAAACATTTGAGGTTTTACTTCTCTTTCTTCCTGTGCACTGATTAAACTTAATTTCCTATTGTCAGTTTCTTGTCCTTTCTCCCAAAATTACTTTCAGAAAACATAGCTGTTTTGGGCAAAGATTTTTGTACACAGAAATTTTCTATTCAGCTCTGAGCATAAGAATCATTTCATTAAATAATGATAATATCCTTAATTTATATATCACTTTACACTTGCAATACACAGACACATAGTCTCTCAGATGATTCTTAAACCAACCCTCTTGAAACAGGCAGGATAATTATTATTGAATACTTTATCTATGTGGAAGCTGAAATCATTAGAAGCCAGTAAGTCAGAGTTCAAACTAGGTCTTCTGTATCAGTATTTATGTTCTTTCCACTGTGGCAGAAGACATCACATCCTGGTACTTTTCCTCAAACTTTGCTCCAGGAACATCTAGAAATCACTTGTGAGCTCAGATTTCCTATGTACCGCCATCTCTCTCTTTTTTGACCACATCCCTTCAAACTCTGCCCTTTGCAGATTCTGACCTCTGAGTGTCTCTGGACTTACATAATGTATTTAGTCTTCCCAGCTTAACCAAGTAAAGTATAACAAATAAAAGGAACAGCAGAATGGGCAAACATAAACATGTTTTAGACTATTAAATCATCTATTCCCAAGAACAATGGTTCACAGAAATTGGAGATGAAAAACACCTATGAGGTCATGTTATCCACCCCAGAGCCAAAGCAGGTTCAAGCCCAGAATACTGACGGCCAAGTGGTCGTTTAGTTTCCAGCCCTGCCTTTTGAGGCTCTAGATTGTATCTCCTGCCGGAGTCTGCTGGAGGGAAAACAGCAAAGTGATCTCAAAGTTGGAGCACTAACTGGGGTCCCAGGGCCTTATTGCTCTGTGCAGAGGACAGTGTGCCTGTCATTGATCAGTTGTCCCCTAATGGATGTGGTCTTAATCAGGAATAATTCCCACAGAAACTTTCACAGGTAACTGGCTGAGAAAGAAAGTCCAAACTAATAAAAAGTACACAAGCTCAAATTCTTTTTGAAGTCAGAAGTGACCAATGGGAATGCCATAATACACACACACACACACACACACACACACACACACACACACACACACACACACACACACACACACACACACACAGAGTCTGGGTGACTAGGAAACATGCCAAAACCAATGCCTTGATTCTTTTCCTATCATTTCCTAATTAATCTCTGAGGCAAATCAGTCAGCTTCAGAGCGAGAGTGCTGAACATTCTAGAGGTCACTAAGTACCCCCTAAAAAAAAAATCGCTATTTGAAGAACAACAGTAACATACAGAAGCATTCTTTATATAGACCTTCCTTTTTTAACCCTCTTCTTATTTGAGAGAAGACTTCATTTTATACTTTAAAAAATGTTACTTAAAGAAAGCAGATAACATGTTTTTAAAGTAGAGGGAAAAGAATATTGTGCTGAGAATGTTTAAGAAATGGAATGATAACCGAGTTCTAATCTAATCACTCACCCGCTATGTGACCAGGGGCAAGTACTTCTTTTTCTCTCCTATGAAAAAAGAGCATAAAACCATATTGCCTCTAAGATGTTTTCTATTTCTAAAACCTACCAAATAGCCCAAAATATCTCTTTATTTTAATCAAAGCCTGTGGAAAAAAGACTCCCCTTTTTTTCTGCTTTGCCAGAATGCCCTCAACCAGAACCAGCAGGAGAACTTGGAATGTTAAGAGAATGAACCTCCATTTTATGCTTTGGTTTTCAGAGCTCAGTTACATTAGTATCTTCTATGGAGAGAGGTTTTGGGAAACAAGCTGTAAGTTTAGACAAAAATGGTGCCCCGTATAAGTTTGAATTCCTACAGAAGCTTCGGGCAGGAATTAGCTCCAAAGGCAGTGCCCTATCTCCATCATTCCCCCGTTCCTAGCCTCCATCCCCCTCCCACTTTCTTCCTTTCTTCCCAGGCTCCATTCAGTCCCTCTGCACCATTTCCAGGAAACACTTTTCTCTTTTATACGCCAGACATTCTTAAAGAACTCCTAGGCTAAGCTCCTTTCTCACTAGAAAATTAATTGTTTAATTTTGGCCTCAGTAGCAATCTCTGCCTTATCTTTGGCCAATATTGTGGGTTTAAACGCAGCTTCATTTGGGGGCTAAGTTGTAAAACTTCCTTCTTACTTGTCTCTCTTCCTTTCCCTTGTCACTTTCTAGGTAATTTTTCAAATCGTACAAACCATCTTTGTTTCCCTCTCTGCAACATGTTTAGTCCTCCCTGAGGACCAGCCTCCCTCCCACTCCTGTGTCCTCACTGTCCCTTGACCATTTGTCAACAGGTGAGGTGTTAAATAAGCTATCCATGTACCTCAACGTCCTTAGAATTTCAGAGAAGATTCACCTCTGACCCTTCAGACCTCAGTTGCTCTACTCCTGTATCATCAGGTACAGAATATAGTCTGTCTGTCTTTTCACTGGTCAACAGTTGCTAAAATAATATTTATATTCACTTGCATAAATTATTTTTTATGTGCTGGATAAAGAAGATAGGGTACTGAGGATGAGAGACAGAAGATGAGGATGGAAAAACTGAGTACATATTTTCTTAGTTCATCTTTGAACAAATAAAGAGAAGATGAGTCAAAGTATAACTTGCCCTTTACTTGAACCACTGAATTTGGTTAGGGATAAAAAGAACTGACATAATTGTATCAGAGTGAACTTGTAAATGTTTATCAGGCAGAACTAAGTCATTATAAATCTGTACGTGAGGACAGAGTTGAGGTGTGATGGCTCTGAGTACAAAGACGGTTACCTATCACAAGCACCTAATTTACTGAGAGATGTGTTTGGAAGACTTGAGGATGTGAAAGCTGACACCATTAATGATGGGGTAGGAGGAGAAATATCAGGAAAGAATCTGGGTTCTGTGCTGCAAGTGCCCTTGGTAACTTTGATTATTACCTTCGCAACACCATTTATTAAACAAGCATCAAAGCCCAATTCTACATTGATCAGCAGTGAGAATTGAGCTTTGATTCTCTTAGGATCCTCTTCCTTACTTATGCTTGGACCGACTGCTTTGATCCAGTGGATGTTTGTGGATTAGAGCTGAGGAAAATAGATTTTAACTTCAACTTTTAGATTTGAATATTTGAAAAGAAGAGGAAAAGTAAGGCAAGCATTACAATCACTAACCACTCACACACACACAACACACTGTTTTGTTTCAGCAAATTATGCTCACAGACAAGGATTATCTTTGCCCATAATGTATTTAACTGTGGTTCACTGTGGAATTATAATTTATAATATTTCACAAGCCAATAGTGTAGGGGATAATGCCTTTTAATAAGACAATAAAAAAATAACATACTCCAAACCAATGATAGATTAATTACACTATTGTTCCAGGCAAAGGGGAGATAAAAGAAAAAAGTCCAAATTTAGTAGAGGTGTACCCTTCTCTGAGTTAGTTGTGAGAAGAGTCAGCTGAGCCAACCAAGAGCTGACATACAGCTGCCAGTGCAAATCAAAAGTTCCTTGTCATTAGAGCACAATGCAAGCAGAAAGGAGGCTCCAGTGTTGGCAAAAAAAGATGAACTCCTTCACGGAGCCGCTACACAGTTTTCGCCACTGTTGGCAAAGAATAGCCTTGCCATGGCAGAATAAGATGCCCCAAGGTCTTCAGAACCTATTTAGATCAGCAAAGAGTAAACTTGTCCATATTTAATACTCTCAGTAAGTGTTCACAAATTCTTGGTATTTAAAGTCTAAGTGTCCATTACATCATAGTTGCTCCTGCGTGAGTTCATATCAATAAGCACTCAATAGCACAACAATCTGATGACATCATCCGGACATGGCATCCCAATGGAAACAAATTCACCCTTAGATGAAAACAACTTCACTTAAACCATGAACAAGTGGATCTGAAATCATAACAAACCAATACACAACAATCCACCCTATGATATCAAACCACTCACAGACTCATTAATCCCAAGGGCCCAAGGCTCCATACGAATCTAAGTTCACAAAAATATCAATCCATCCTGTGAGTCTACATCGTTCACAATCTAATTTTCCCTTAATTTCTCACAGTTTTGTTACTGTAAACTTCATGAAATAAATTCTTAATATTATAAGCAAAAATATAACAAGGAATTCTTTAATATGGTGCCAGATCCAATTACCAAAATGTCAAAAATTAAGTTTCTTAAGCCACTCAGTTAAACTTCCTTGACAATTGTGTTTCTTTGTAAATGGCTTTTTTATAAAACTCTAGGAGGTACCATCTCACATAGCACCAGGAAGCATGGGTTTGATTGCTGTAACATTAGCATTCAAGGCTGTTATTATTTTAGGGAATGCATGTTTTTGTTTTCTTTTAAATTCCTGCGAAGATATTTATATTTTGTTAAACTCATCTTCCAGGTGTTGTTTTAATTGCCTTAAATTTTCTAATGTACAATTTGCATTTATTAGATTAATTTTAGGAGGTCAATGTAAAATATTTCTCCAGTTATTTTAATGGTTCCTCCATCTTCTATTGACCTCACATAATACCTTTTTCCTTCTATTGTTACGTTCATTACCTGTTCTAGTTTTACACATCCCATCATGTTGTGTTCCTTATTTTCCCCTTAGCTCCATGAGATTAGGATAAATCTTGGCTTAGAGGATGTCACCATGATCCAGTTTCCCATATTATATATAAATGGTTGATGTGGCATCAAGGCCATCGTCATGGGTACTTGCACCACAGGTATATCCAAAGGTCTAGCAGTGATAATGGTGTTTTGGTTCCATTCCATCAACATATGCTTACAAACATGTTTTCCTTCTGTCATAAGGGGCCTTCTCTGTGGCCTATAATAATTGACAATCAATCTTTTAAAAAAATCTTTATATTATTTTTTAGGATCTCAATACTTTTAGAATTATCCCCAACTGCTTTCTTCAGAATATCCAGTGCCCTATCAGTTTCTCTTTGAAAATCATTTATGTTTTGCACTATGCTGCTATTTCTATTGATCTGTGGGTCCAATGATGATAAAGTTTCCATTGCATGTGTGTTAAATTGCGATTGTTTATTTTCAAAATTGTTGAAGTCCAAATTAATTTGATCAATTTGAAATTGTGAAAAGGCTGCTGCCATTCTGACTCTAATTAGTTTTCTCACAAGCCCAACAGGAACTGTAAGGGTTTTCTTACCTTTAATGAGTCAATCTTTAACATAGGTTGTAGGTTAGGCATACAGTTGGGCGAACAAAACTGAGCACAAATAGGGCATCTATATCTGGCCTTAAGATCCTGTGTGTTGAATTGTAGAGCATATGCTACTGTAGTGGTCTCTACTATTACAGTGAGAGGTTTAATGAGCATAGGTTCCCATATTCAGGGAGTGAAGACATTAAGAGTGAGATAGAAGGCCAGAGAGGAGCCCCATGGATAATGATAAGCATTATGTTGATAGATTAGGTTTCCAGTGTATCCTCTATATATATTACATTGTTTTCCTTTTTCTTGAAGTCAAGGTGTAGTGTCCATGGATTACCGTTAACTTTCTAATGGGTTATATAAAGTAAGTTGTGGGTATTGTAGGTGATCTAATGTGGGTTATGAATGTTCAGTGGTAGAGTAGCCCATGAATTATTGTGAGGGAGTGCTGTAACTATATCTGTTCCTAAGGCATCCTCATTGTTCATGACTGTAGTATGATACTTAGAATTCCAAATGGTAAATTCTTGTTGGTATGAACTTCATATTGCTTACAAGTTGTCCCACATATTTGATCTCAGTATTTTACTTGAACTCGAAGTTTCCACCAGTCATCTATACGCTCCTTTTGTGCTCTGTTCCATAAGTTATTATCTTAGACCAGTTAGCAATCTTTGAGATGTCATTAGTATAACGTAGATTTTTTGCATTGAAAACTCAAGGCTCCTGTTCCGCATATGGTTGTATTCACATATGAGTTGCATTTTATGCATCCCAGTGCATGTATTGGTTCTGTAAAACTGTTTTGTCACTACTAGAACAGCCTGTGGCCTATATTCACAATATCTATACACCACATCATATGTTCAAAGTAGAGTAAATCATTTGGGGCATGGACCACCATAACGTTTGGTTCATGGTTATGTTATTTGGTGCCTCACTATACGGAGATTTAGTATAATTTAATAAATTGAAGCTTAGGTTATAATCTGGTGATGGCACTGTTGTATTGATGTGTTTTGTTATAGCACCAAACTAACAGTTTGTATCTGTTTAACATGGGTATGAATGGTCCTATACTCTCAGGCCCAGAGGAAACATTAAGTGTAGATTCTGTTCACACTGAGGATGGGCATAGAGCTACTTATTCAATTTTACCTAATTTTACCTAATACCTCACTCCAAAGTTGCTTCTCCATAAGTTCACATCAATAAACACTCAGTAGCATGACAATTTGATGACATCATCCTGACATGGTGTCCTCACTGTAAACAAATTCACCCTTAGATCAAAACAGCTTCACTTAAACCATAAACAAGTGGATTTGAAATCATAACAAATCAAAACAGCATGTGCACACACACGTGGGCACACACACACGCGTGCACACACACCAGTTGGGCACGGTCTACTTGCTTTCCAAAGGGTGGTCCCTGGACAAGAAACATGGTCCTCACCTGGCAGCTCTTAGAAAGGCAGAATCTTGAGCTCCACCCTAGACATAGGGGCTTAGAATCTGCATTTTCACATGAAGCCCAAGTGAGTTGTTCGAGAAACAGTCTACTACAGCCGTCCTAAAAAGGGGGAGGAGGAGCACCATGTGATGAGATAGAAATAAGGCGCATAATTGGGAAGAGAATCCTGGAGAGCATTTTCCTAAACCTATTTTCAGCCTATGTCAAGAAGACTGCTCATCCCCTAAAAAACTATGAAATAAGACAATAATCAACACATCCCACTTTGTTGTTTTTAAGGCAAGTCTGAATATGTTATTATCATCCCAGAAGCTTGATCTGAAATTCAAATAGGTGCCTCTAGCAGAACAATGCTGTTTCATGCACAACTGCAAAAAGTCACCAGAGGAAGGCTTCCCTCAGGGAATATAACTGGGTCCCACATTATGGTACCCAGTCCAATGAATGGTGTTTTTCTAAAAATAAAATAAACCTTTAATTAAAAATAGGCATAAGCCTAAAAATCTCATTGTTCTCTGCCTGCTACTTGAAACAATGATATACAATTTAGTGTATAATGAAAAGGAATACCATTTGGTATCTCTTTCCCTAAATAGTTTTCAACTGTTGTTCAACCTAATTGCTTTATTTCTATAGAAACAAAACTCACAAGCCTTTCTTTAAAGTCAAAATAGCCTTCCAGGGCTACACCAGCGAGCAGCACTTTGAAGCTTAAGCACCCCTCAGTACATCTCTTATTCTCCTCATAAGCAGTGCCTACAGACAACCCATTCAGTCTACACTCTCTGGGCTCCAAACATTCTTCCTAAGTACTCCCTCCTGCTTCTGTTGAGGCTTTGCTAGTGGGAGAAGAAGCTTTCGGAAACCAGCCCCTCCCATCAAAGGAAACTCCCTCTCCACATTCAGTTGGACAGCAGGCAACAAGTTTCTCCTGATGAATCTAAACATTCCAGCTCTCTTTTTTTCCCTCCAAGGCTCCAGGCTCACATTGGGACTTTCCTCAGAATTGATTTCTATACCAACATCAATAGGTTTCTAGACAATTTCCTTGCTTTTCCAGAGACTGCAGAGATTTGCTTTTAATTAAAGGAGACCATTTTCCATTTACGAACATTTTTTTCTAAAATAGGTTTTTACATCAACCTACATAGTAGTTTTTCCACAGGAAGACAAAGCATGTTTGTTTGAAGAAGTCTCTGTTGGCAGGACATATTGAGATGACAAATTACGGGGAAATGTTTTTCGTGCGTGTTCCTTTACTTCAACATAATTATTTGCTTGTAAAATACATGAGAGGGAAAAAAATTCATGAGGATATTTTCAAGATCAGAGAACTCAGAAGTAGAATTGGGATCATCTAGCCTGAAGATAGAATTCTTAATCTTGTAGAGGTTAAGAATATGGACTCCAAAGTTACTGCCATGGTTCAAAGCTTGGCTCTGCCAAAAGTATGCTGGCAAATTGGGCAAATTACTTATCTGTGCCTTGGTTTCCCCATCAGGATAATAAAAGAACCTACTTAGTAGTGTTGTTGTGAAGATTGAATGAAGTAACATACATAAAACACCTAAAATACCTAACATAGAGCAAGTGCTACATAAAATAATTACTATTATTAGTTGTAGGCTGCCAGAATGTAAGAACAAAGCAATTTTCCTAACATGTTCAGAGCTATATTTGATTTCACCATAATTCTAGGCTTTGTATAATGCAGATTATTACTTTTTTTTTTTTTTTAATCTGACAGCCTTGCCCTCAAGGAGTTTGAAGCACTTTGCATTATCCTCCCAGCAAGTATTCAGGTAACATATACATGCAATCCTTTCTGGAATATGGGGAAACGGAGGAACTAAAAGTATAACTGACTTAATTGGGAACAAAGGCCAGCCTGTGGCCCATCTCTTTTGATGCCCCACCAAATGTTCTTTCAACTAAAAAATACACTTCTTTAAAGCTAGTTCAAATCTGTTTTGACCTTGGAAGGGCTGAGAACCTCTGGTTTCCAGCTTTTCTATTATTTGAGCTTGCCCACCAATAGATAGCCCCACTGCTGGAAATCCCCTAAAAGCCTTATAAAGAGATGAGGGCTGCCTGAATGTGATGGAGGGGCCTGAACTGACAACCTGCATTACAATAATTGGAAATATTCTCCATGTTTTATTTCCCTGCTTATCCACACAAAGGTGGCCCAGCCTCAGGTAACTGGGACCGTAGTATATAGCTGAAAACAGGAATCTTTGAGAAGCAAAGGGAGAAGACTTACATCATCCTCTAAAAAAGCAAACAGGATGGGAAAAAAAAAGGGGGACATGTCTTTACTCTCTTTGGAGATTCTTGGTTTACTGGAAAAACTGACTTGCAGGACCACCATGCTGCTTCATGTCCCTTGTTTCCTCTCCAAGGCAATTGTTTCATGCAGCACGAGCCACATGCCCTAGAGTCAACCTAAACAAGTGGGTGATTCCCTAGAGAGGTTTCTGGCCCCCAAACCCACCAAACTGTTGTGCTTCTGTGAACCATTTTCAAACATCTGCCTTCAGTAAGTGGGGCTGGAAATCTTGCGAGAACATGTTTCCTGGAGGGTGGTTTTGAGACTTCTGGCTTCTGGTCACAGCCAAGACCAGAAGAGACAAAGCAGAAGCTGGATTGGAAAGGCAGAGAGAAGATCATTTCACTGGAGGATCATCTCCATTCCTAGCAAATGGTTCCATCAAAGTTGGGAATAGAAGCTTCCATTGGGATTGACATATATACACTAATATGTATAAAATAGATAACTGGGGCTTCCCTGGTGGCGCAGTGGTTGAGAGTCCGCCTGCCGATGCAGGGGACGTGGGTTCGTGCCCCGGTCCGGGAAGATCCCACATGCCGCGGAGCGGCTGGACCTGTGAGCCATGGCCGCTGAGCCTGTGCGTCTGGAGCCTGTGCTCCGCAACGGGAGAGGCCACAACAGTGAGAGGCCCGCGTACCGCAAAAAAAAAAAAAAAAAAAAAAAAAAAAAGATAACTAATGAGAACCTGCTGTATAAAAAATAAATAAATAAATATATTTTTTAAAAAGCTTCCATTAGCTCTCATTTAATCTGAATCCATTTTATTGCAATATCACATACAAGGAATCGTGCTTGATTACAATCAGGCCCCCCAAAAATACAGCCAAGGGCTTCCTTTTGCATCGCTCAGGGCTGGAATACCGGGGCGAGGAGGTGAGGTATGTGGCCTGTTCCGGGTTTGCACAAGCCCCGCTTTGGTTCCGGGTTGCAGTGCCGTGCCCTGAGCTTCGTGTTTCCTGGCCTGTACAAACACCCCACACAGTTTGGGAAATGGGTCACGGGTCTGCTGCTGCCATCCCGTCCCGGGTGGGCTAGCGCTGTAGGTTTGAACTTCTTCAAACACCTCAAAGTACTTTTTGAATGTTTTGGGTTCGCTAAAACCCTGAAGTGTGTTCGGCCTGTTTCCCCCCCTCCTTTTTCAAACCCCTGCGTGTTTCAAGGGAAATTTAATCCATATGTTTCTGATACATTTACACTTAACTCATCAAAATATTGTTTTGTGAAAACCACTGGATGTCCAGGGCTCTTTAGGAGTTCTTTTCATGGCACTTTTGAAAGCTTTTTTTTCTTAGAAACAGGAAGTCACATTTGGGCCAAAAGTTAAAAGAACTCGAACCTCAAAAAAGAAAAAAGAAAAAAAAATTGGAATTGGATCTGGAGTTCCAAATCCACAGGTTTCCAGGGGGTTCTAAACTTGGCAAACCATCTCATGTTTTGCAAACCGAGGCCTATAAACAGAACCCAGAGTCAGGTTCCACAGTCTCTGCATGAGCATAGCCGCCCCTATGTTACCTGAGATAGAAAAGGATGCAGCAGGGGAATTATGGCAATAACCCTGCACATAAAAGAAAACTTAAAGTTCTTTGGTAGGACCATCAAAACCAGGGCAGGAGGATCTGAGCTTCATCCATGCCTTGGGGTGGAGTTGATTGTTTCAAGTGCTGGGTACATTACCAGCTCCCCTGTATACTTAAATCCTTGCTTTTTAAAAATAGAACATGAGCGATTTGGGCCAAAGGTACTTTGTTTCTGCAGAGCCCAAAATGAAAACCAGGAGCTTCAGCTGTAAAACCAAGGCTTTACAGCTACAAGGAGAAAAAGACTTTCCCCTCCAGAACCCTAATTACTGTTACTTTTCATTAGAATCTTGTCAAGGGGATTGCTCTCAGGCTACCCACCCACCCTGTTGCTGAAGGGTTTATTTTCCTACCCAGGATCTTAGTTTAAGCCCATGAGAGGCAAGTGTAGTCATCTGATTTCTCCCAAGATTCGTCTGGTCCTCTGTCAGCCTCGTATTTTAAGAAGTTCATAAAACCTACCTTGCCCTGACTGTTTTGACATGATTTTTACAACACTCCAATTAAACACTTTTCATCATGGTAAAATGCAACTCTGTTTTCCTGTTCAAGTCTGGGGACAATTCCAGCTCCTGTCCTCTTAGGCCCAAAGTGAAAGAGAGCTGTTTGCACCCTTCTTCTCTTAGACTGGTTTCCCAGCCTTGATAAAGAATCCTCCCTGCTGTCTGACTGAATCCTCTCATGTGAGGGGAACCCAGGGGAGGTGCACAGAGACCTGGAAAGGGCCTTCCGAGGGTAACCAGGGAGAGCTCAAAAGTTCCTAGGAGCTCACCCCACTGAGCTTTGCAGAGTGCACTGACCTGAATGCTTGTGTCCCTTTAAAATCCATATGCTGAAACCCGAATCCCCACGTGATAGCAGGAGATGAGGTCCTTGGGAGGTAACAAGGATATGAGGGTGAAGTCTTCATGAATGGGGTTAGTGTCCTTACAACAGGGCCCCAGAGAGATCCCTCACTCCTGTCCCACCATGTGAGGACACACCGAGGAGCCAGCAGTCTGCCACCAGGAATAGGGCTCTCACAAGCACCCGACCATGCAGGCACTCTGACCTCAGACTTCCAGCCTTCAGAGCTGTAAGAAATAAACTTCTGCTGTTTATAAGCTACCCTGCAGTTGTTTATAGCATCCTGGACTAAGACAGATAGCTTTAGAGGCAGATCCTCTCCAGGCAACAGAGTACTATTTTCTATCTTTAGGATACAGAGCTGCCAGTTGCTTGTATGACAGGGAGCAACTTCTTTGTTGTGTCTCATTCCACCACACATGTGCACTCAGAAATCTATGTATTGTCCACAGGGTGCTTTGCTCTCCATCAGAAACCTTGCTCTCCACATGTGGCTACCCTGTCCAGAGCATTGCTGGAAGAAGCACCAACCTCTCTGTCAACGTCATTCCCTGTGTCTCATATTCCAAAACGTGAACACTCTAAAAACTATTCCCGTGCCACGGACATGCTCTGAGTCGTCGTTTCGGGGTGTGTGCATATATTAAACTCCATACCCGCACATGCTCTGCATACTTACACATAAACAACGTATCTGCTCTGGCCAGAGCAGGACCGGGGAAGCAGCAGGCTTCGGGGCAGTGCTGGTGATGGAGAACACCAGAGAAGGTGCTCAGTTCTCTTCAGCCTTGGCTTCGTTCCCCACACACAGGGCCCCAGTGACTGCACATCGAGGGGAAAGGCCCCCGTCTAGGACTCAAGGCACCTTCCTGTTTGCTTGGCCGCCTTTGCACAATCTCTCTGAAAAATCAACTGTCTCCCCTTTCAGCCTCCCCCGGGGAAGGCTCTGGCAGTCCATGAAGTACTGTGTAAAACGGCTGTGAAATTTTTTAAAAATCCCAGGAAAACAGTTTCGGCCCAAGCCACTTTCTGTTAACCTTGGGTATGCACTTCTGATTTGAAAGCAGGAAAAAAGAAATGCCATATTGTTTCCTCTCAACTTCTCTTACCTTGCTTGGCATACCATTTGCCAGTTTAGACCACCTATCTTGCAGACCTGCCTTGGAAGAAAAGGCTCTCTGATGAGAAGAAAATCTAGGAATTTGTAAAGCAAGAATGCCCTCTAATGGAAATGCAAAGGACGCCGTATGATTCACAAAATTATTATCCTGGTGCCTTATTTCAGTCTAACTGGCGATAGCACTGCTCCAGATTTCAGATCTTGGGCTGAGAGTTAACATTTATTTTGTATATGATTCCAAAAGAATGAATACTTCAAATGACTGTGACCATATTCTATATCTAAGCCCCTGGGTCTTGTATGGGTCTTGTAAACTCTGTTCTAAGAGGTTCTTCAGGATTATTCTAGTCTTCTATGCCATTTCAGCTTCTATATCCAACCATGCTATGGTAGAGCAGTGCCAAGAACCAACAAAAATTATTCCCTGACGTGTCTAAATGTGCATCGGCTCTGCATAGACATAATTCCTCTCATCACTTTCCCTTATGTCTCTGTTTAAAACTGTGTCCCTTCCTCTGTGCCCGTGACGGTTGAGAAGTGTAAGTTTTCCACGCTCAATTTCTTTCAGGTTCAAGGTGGAGTACCCAATTCTCTCAGACTCATTTCCATCTGAGAAGTTTCTATTTTCTTTCATGAAGGCATATGTTTGCCATTGAGCCCGTTTCACTTGGCCCAGAGCAGCACCGAAGCTCTCCTGGTCATGCAATAGTGCAGCGCATGAGCCCAGGCAGAGCTGTGTCAGACAGCATAGGAGGGTTTTGTTCAGACTTGCTGACTGCACTTACTGAGGAAAACCCACATAGGCATTTTCCATAAAGACTGATGATTAGCTTAAATTGAACCTAGGATAAGGCTAAAGCTCTCCTGGCATTACGTATCTATTTCCTCTGTTGGTCAATTAAATAATTAATACTGAATGGTGCAGAGGCGGTTGCCTGGCACTTAGCAGCCCATGTTTAAACGCCTTCCCACCTACAGTTATTTAGCCATGATGATGGCTCGGGCAGTAGATGGGACCTAGCCAGAGTAGGACTTACTTTACATACCACCCAAGCAGAATCCCAGAATCCAGGCCATGGGTGGAACGCAGACCATTGACTTCTGAGGGTGGAGTTTGCTCAGATAAAAGCTGTAGAGATTGGTGTTGGCAATTTAATGTCATTAGAACCAAACCACATAGACGCTGCTACTTACTTGTCTCCCACTGGGGTGGAAAATTGCTGTCAGGCTTGTAGGTTGGTGGGTATTTACTAGACTTCTGACTGGACTAGTCAAACCTGAGCCAGTAGGAGTGTCTGCTCTCTTCTCAGATTTTGATTCATGGTCTTATCTTTGACTTCTGTGATTCAGATCATTAAATGACTTGGATGTGTGTGTGGTGAGGAGAAAGGGAGTGTTGGTGGGGAGGGAGGAGGGTTAGGGTTACGGTTCTCTGGAAAGCCTACTATCTAATCCTGCCTATAAGGATCTCTTGCCAAAAGGCCTCAAGCATCTAACACCACTGCTGGAGGGAGTGACGAAGTGAAGTTACTTAACATTAAGTACACCTGAGCAAAGACATGAACTAAGCCACTTGCATTCCCATCAACCACAACCTGGCAAACCTGAGTCAACTCCTTGCCTGCTTTCCACCTCTGTCCTTCCATCTCGAAAATGGAAACAAGGATATCAACTCATACGGGTATGGAATGGTTAAGTAGACCACTTACCTCCATATTAATAGAAAATTTGCATTTGGTTGGTCACCTTGGAGATATGCTTTGTATTGGAACTCTAGTCTTGAAAATAATGCACCTGATGTAATGAACCTGATATTCAGCATTCCATCATTGTCCATTTTTGTCTGCTGTTGCTGATTTGACACAACTGAGGAGCACATAACTAGATCTTGTGTCCACCTGATTTTGTCATGAAGAACATGATTACCCTCTCCTGATTTCTCTGATGAAAGTCAATATCCTATTGAAAAATCACACCTGAGTTGGAGTAACTTACTTTTTAATGAAATAATTCCTATTTAAACTTCGGCAGGGTTTTTCATTGAGAAGGGCCTATTAAAAGTTCCAGTTTAGTTTCCAAACAACTTTCTAGCAAGATAGAGCCTCTGCAATCATTATTCAAAAATTCAAGTAGTCATGAACAGCTGGACACCAGTCTGTCATTCTTTTTAGTACATTTGGGAGGGCTCTGAGGCTTTGCCCCAAATTTCCATCTTGCTGCAATACGAAATTCTGCTGTCACAATATATTTCACTATGTTCAACACTTCTTCTCTCGCAGTATTTTAAAGTGCAAATGCACCAGGCAGGGTAACATCTCAACCAGCAGGGAAAAATTATAGAGAATAGAAAGTGCTTTTTGTCTGAGAGTAAACTGGAACCTCCTTGATCCCTTTTATGGGCCTCCTCTTGTTTTAAGACAGCACAGGGGCAAGAAAGCCTAGAGGCCCACTTTGAAAAATATTCCAAGTCTCCAGCGGTGAGCAAATTAGATCCTTACCCTGGCTGGGGCCTCGGCGCCTAGGGCAGACTCCAAGGCGGAGGGCAGTGAGAAGCTGGCGGTCAGCACAAGAAGCATAATGAAGATGCAGTGCTGTAGGTCAGACGTGTGCAGGTGTATTGGTTGAATTATGTGTGGGTTCGGGACCTGAGAAGCAAAGTGTGGGCGGCCTGGCCTCAGGGGTACATAAAGAACTGTGTGGCAAGATCCTTATATGACCTCTGCCCAAAGTTGACTCAATCTGGTTCCAGGCAAATGTTATTCACTCCTCATTTTTAAGAGTGACATAGTCACTTACCAACTCCCAAAACCCTGGAATTAATCAAACTTCAGAGAGAACCCAAAAGAAAAAAAAAAAACCAAAAAAGTATTTAAGTAATACCTGGTGATTGTCTATAAATCTTAGCATGGGGAGCCCTCCAGTGGCTGTTAGAAAAATTGAACCCTGTGGTGGATAATTTTGTTCAGATGACTGAAGAACCTGGAAAAGCTGTTGCTGCTATTGATGCATAACATACAGCTATTGGTCTTTTTATATAAATAAATAAATCTCTCTATATATACATATACATAACATACCGCTATTGGTCTTTTTATATAAATAAATAGATCTCTCTATATATACATATACATAACATACCGCTATTGGTCTTTTTATATAAATAAATAAATCTCTCTATATATACTTATACATATATATAACTTAGATTTTTGGAAACTTTAGCTGTGCTGTCAACTTTGGAAAAAGTATCCCAGCTGTACCGTGTTGGGCTGGCATTGTACAGAGATTAACAGCCATATTGGTCTAGAAACATTAAACATAATTTTTCCATTTGTACAGGGGTAATGCACTGTATTAAGTATGTAACATTTTATCTACATGGGTTTGATTACGGAAACTAATATTCTCCAAATGTAAAAAAAAAAAAAGAAAAATTGAGCCCTGGTTAGTTTCAGCATCAGAGAGTCTCTTAGAAAAGGTACAATCAACATTTTAAAATTACCTATTAATTATCCCCAGTCATGTAATAATAGCATCTAAGATGAATCTGGACAAGCTCTCTAAAAAGAGGAAAGGAGTCTTGTTTGCCTAAAGATATAGGTCACAGCAGGGAAAGAGTTGATACTGAAGTTGGCTTTCTGAGTTTGTTCTGGCTTTTTCCCTGGCAAAGTGTATGACTTTGGGCCCTTCCTGCTCCTCTCCACTCCCTGAGCTCCCTTCTCTGTTGCTTTCCTGTAGCTCTGTTATGAGGATCTAGCAAAATAGCAGAGTTGACCACCTAGTAGATAAGGTGTCCTCCGAATGCTCATTCCATCCACTTTTCCCAAGATCATTGTTTATGGTTGTACCATTAGATTTGGACCTTACAAAGAACAGAAGTGTTTTGGTAGTTGTCTACTTCTGGGACTACTGTCTTCCCAACTTGCTTGACAACTGGCTCTTCATACTTCTTTATATCCATTAACTAGTGACTATCTGGTACATGGTCGGCACCAGGTGAATGCTGATTATATGCAACTATTTATATAACAAATATTTCCTCAGGGCCTGCTGTATCAGGTACTCACCTGGGGTACTTTGATTGGGACTCACCTGCATCTCCAGCAAGAAGAGGCACTCCCTCACTCTCTTGTTCTCTCGCTTTTGTGCTCCCTCACTCTCTCTTCCATTTAAGTAAAAACAAACGAAAAATCTCACCTAGGGAGGTTTGGGCTAAGATAATGACTCCACCCTCTTCACAAGGTGGCATTTACAATGTGGACATTGTAGGATTAAAATTAACCTTCTGCTATGAAACTGAAAGGTTTCTATTAGTCAGAAATCCCTTGCTTCGGACATATTTAAAGTGATGAAGGAAAAAAACCTACAACCAAGTTTACTCTACCCAGCAAGGATCTCATTCAGATTTGATGGAGAAATTAAAACCTTTACAGACAAGCAAAAGCTGAGAGAGTTCAGCACCACCAAACCAGCTTTACAACAAATGCTAAAAAAACTTCTCTAAGCAAGAAACACAAGAGAAGGAAAAGACCTACAAGAACAACCTGAAACAATTAAGTAAATGGTAATAGGAACATACATATCAATAATTTCCTTAAATGTAAATGGATTAAATGCTCCCACCAAAAGACACAGACTGGCTGAATGGATACAAAAACAGGACCCATATATATGCTGTCTACAAGAGACCCACTTCAGACCTAGGGACACTTACAGACTGAAAGTGAGGGGATGGAAAAAGATATTCCATGCAAATGGAAATCAGAAGAAAGCTGGAGTAGCAATTCTCATATCAGACAAAATAGACTTTAAAATAAAAACTATTACAAGAGACAAAGAAGGACACTACATAATGATCAAGGGATTGATCCATGAAGAAGATATAACAATTGTAAATATTTATGCACCCAACATAGGAGCACCTCAATACATAAGGCAAATACTAACAGCCATAAAAGGGGAAATCGACAGTAACACAATCATAGTAGGGGACTTTAACACCACACTGTCACCAATGGACAGATCATCCAAAATGAAAATAAATAAAGAAACACAAGCTTTAAATGATACATTATACAAGATGGATTTACTTGATATTTATAGGACATTCCATCCAAAAACAACAGAATACACATTTTTCTCAAGTGCTCATGGAACATTCTCCAGGATAGATCATATCTTGGGTTACAAATCTAGCCTTGGCAAATTTAAGAAAATTGAAATCATATCAAGTATCTTTTCTGACAACAACGCTATGAGACTAGATATCAATTACAGGAAAAGATCTGTAAAAAATACAAACACATGGAGGCTAAACAATACACTACTTAATAATGAAGTGATCACTGAAGAAATCAAAGAGGAAATCAAAAAATACTTAGAAACAAATGACAATGGAGACACAACGACCCAAAACCTATGGGATACAGCAAAAGCAGTTCTAAGAGGGAAGTTTATAGCAATACAATCATACCTTAAGAAACAGGAAATATCTCGAATAAACAACCTAACTTTGCACCTAAAGCATTAGAGAAGAACAAAAAAAAACCCCAATTTAGCAGAAGGAAAGAAATCATAAAGACCAGATCAGAAATAAATGAAAAAGAAATGAAGGAAACAATAGCAAAGATCAATAAAAGTAAAAGCTGGTTCTTTGAGAAGATAAATAAAATTGATAAACCATTAGCCAGACTCATCAAGAAAAAAAGGGAGAAGACTCAAATCAATAGAATTAGAAATGAAAAAGGAGATGTAACAACTGACACTGCAGAAATACAAAAGATTATTAGAGATTACTACAAGCAACTGTATGCCAATAAAATGGACAACCTGGAAGATATGCACAAATTCTTAGAAATGCACAAGCTGCCGAGACTGAACCAGGAAGAAATAGAAAATATGAACAGACCAATCACAAGCACTGAAATTGAAACTGTGATTAAAAATCTTCCAACAAACAAAAGCCCAGGACCAGATGGCTTCACAGGCAAATTCTATCAAACATTTAGAGAACAGCTAACACCTATCCTTCTCAAACTCTTCCAAAAGATAGCAGAGGGAGGAACACTCCCAAACTCATTCTATGAGGCCACCGTCACCCTGATACCAAAACCAGACAAAGATGTCACAAAGAAAGAAAACTACAGGCCAATATCACTGATGAACATAGATGCAAAAATCCTCAAGAAAATACTAGCAAACAGAATCCAACAGCACATTAAAAGGATCATACACCATGATCAAGTGGGGTTTATTCCAGGAATGCAAGGATTCTTCAATATATGCAAATCAATCAACGTGATACACCATATCAACAAACTGAAGGAGAAAAACCATATGATCATCTCAATAGATGCAGAGAAAGCTTTTGACAAAATTCGACACCCATTTATGATAAAAAACCTGCAGAAAGTAGGCATAGAGGGAACTTTCCTCAACATAATAAAGGCCATATATGACAAACCCACAGTCAACATTGTTCTCAATGGTGAAAAACTGAAACCATTTCCACTAAGATCAGGAACAAGACAAGGTTGCCCACTCTCACCACTCTTATTCAACCTAGTTTTGGAAGTTCTAGCCACAGCAATCAGAGAAAAAAAAGAAATAAAAGGAATCCAAATAGGAAAAGAAGAAGTAAAGCTGTCACTGTTTGCAGATGACATGATACTATACATAGAGAATACTAAGGATGCTACCAGAAAACTACTAGAACTAATCAATGAATTTGGTAAAGTAGCAGGATACAAAATTAATGCACAGAAATCTCTGGCATTCTTATACACTACTGATGACAAATCTGAGAGTGAAATTAAGAAAACACTCCCATTTACCTTGCAACAAAAAGAATAAAATATCTAGGAATAAACCTACCTAAGGAGACAAAAGACTTGTATGCAGAAAACTATAAGACACTGATGAAAGAAATTAAAGATGATACAAATAGGTGGAGAGATACACTATGTTCTTGGATTGGAAGATTCAACATTGTGAAAATGACTCTATTACCCAAAGCAATCTACAGATTCAATGCAATCCCTATCAAATTACCACTGGCATTTTTTACAGAACTAGAACAAAAAATTTCACAATTTGTATGGAAACACAAAAGACCCCGAATAGCCAAAGCAATCTTGAGAACGAAAAATGGAGCTGGAGGAATCAGGCTCCCTGACTTCAGACTATACTACAAGGCCACAGTAATCAAGACAGTATGGTACTGGCACAAAAACAGAAATATAGATCAATGGAACAGGATAGAAAGCCCAGAGATAAACCCACACACATATGGTCACCTTATCTTTGATAAAGGAGGGAAGGAAACACAGTGGAGAAAAGACAGCCTCTTCAATAAGTGGTGCTGGGAAAACTGGACAGCTACCTGTAGAAGTATGAAATTAGAACACTCCCTAACACCATACACAAAAATAAACTCAAAATGGGTTAAAGACCTAAATGTAAGGCCAGACACTATCAAACTCTTAGAGGAAAACATAGGCAGAACACTCTATGACATCAATCACAGCAAGATCCTTTTTGACCCATCTCCTAGAGAAATGGAAATAAAAACAAAAATAAACAAATGGGATCTAATGAAACTTAAAAGTTTTTGCACAGCAAAGGATACCATAAACAAGACCAAAAGACAACCCTCAGAATGGGAGAAAATATTTGCAAATGAAGCAACTGACAAAGGATTAATATCCAAAATTTATAAGCAACTCATGCAGCTCAATAACAAAAAAACAAACAACCCAATCCAAAAATGGGCAGAAGAACTAAATAGACATTTCTCCAAAGAAGATATACAGATTGCTAACAAACACATGAAAGAATGCTCAACATCATTAATCATTAGAGAAATGCAAATCAAAACTACAATGAGATATCATCTCACACCGGCCAGATTGGCCATCATCAAAAACTCTAGAAACAATAAATGCTGGAGAGGGTGTGGAGAAAAGGGAACACTCTTGCACTGTTGGTGGGAATGTAAAATGATACAGCCACTATGGAGAACAGTATGGAGGTTCCTTAAAAAACTACAAATAGAACTACCATATGACCCAGCAATCCCACTACTGGGCATATACCCTGAGAAAACCATAATTCAAAAAGAGTCATGTACCAAAATGTTTATTGCAGCTCTATTTACGATAGCCAGGACATGGAAGCAACCTAAGTGTCCATCAACAGATGAATGGATAAGGAAGCTGTGGCACATATATATAATGGAATATTACTCAGCCATAAAAAGAAATGAAACTGAGTTATTTGTAATGAGGTGGATAGACCTGGAATCTGCCATACAGAGTGAAGTAAGTCAGAAGCAGAAAAACAAATACCATATGCTAACACATATATATGGAATCTAAAAAAAAAAAAAATGTCATGAAGAGATTAGTGGTAGGATGGGAATAAAACACAGACCTACTAGAGCATGGACTTGAGGATATGGGGAGGGGGAAGGGTAAGCTGTGACGATGTGAGAGAGTAGCAGGGACATATACACACTACCAAATGTAAATTAGATAGCTAGTGGGAAGCTGCAGCATAGCACAGGGAGTTCACCTCTGTGCTGTGTGACCACCTAGAGGGGTGGGATAGGGAGGGTGGGAGGGAGGGTGACACAAGAGGGAAGAGTTATGGGAACATATGTATATGTATAACTGATTCACTTTCTTGTAAAGGAGAAACTAACACACTATTGTAAAACAGTTATACTCAAATAAAGATGTTTAAAAAAAAATAAAATAAAACATAAATAAAATAAAATAAAATGTGTATACCACCAAAGCCATCTATAGATTTAGTGCAATCCCTGTCAAAATTTTGATGGCATTTTTTACAGAAATAAAGAAAGCAACCCTAAAATTTGTATGGAACCACGAAAGACCCTGAATAGACAAAGCAATCATGAGAAAGAAGAACAAAGCATCACAGTTCCTGATCTCAAACTATACTACAAATCTATAGTGATTAAAACAGTACGATATTTGCATAAAAATAGACACATAGACCAATGAAACAAAATATAGAGGCCAGAAATTAGTCCCCACATTTATGGTCAACTAATATTTGACAAGGGAGCTGAGAACACTCAGTGGTGAAAGGATAGTATCCTCAATAAATGAGGTTGAGAAAACAGGATAAACACATGCAGAAAAATGAATTTGGACCCCTATCTTATACCACTCACAAAAATTAACTTGAAATGGATTGAAGACTTAACACAAGACCTGATACCATAAAATGCTTAGAAGAAAAACATGGCAAAGAAGCTCTTCAACATTGGTCTTGATGGTAATTTGTTATGACACCAAAAGCACAAGGAACAAAAGCCAAAATCAATGAGTGCATCTACATCAAACTAAACAGCTTCTGCACAGCAAAATAAACAATCAAAAAAATAAAAAGGTGAACTATGGAATGTGAGAAGATATTTACAAAGTGTATATCAGATAAAAGGTTAATATCCAAAATATATGAAGAATTCACACAACTCAATAACAAAAGGCAAACAATTTGATTTAAAAGTGGGCAGAGGAATTAAACAGACATTTTTCCAAAGAAGACCACCAGGTTCATGAAAAGATGTTCAACATCACTAATAATCAAGGAAATGCAAATAAAAACCACAATGAGATATCACCTTATACCTCATAATATATCACCTTATAATTAAAATGACTATCATCATGAAGACAAGAGAGAACAAGTGTTGGCAAGGATGTGAAGAAAAGGGAAACCTTGTGCACTGTTGGTGGGAATATAAACTGGTTCAGCCACTGTGAAAACAGTATTGAGGTTACTTAAAATTTTTTAAATACAACTACCATATGAGCCAGCAATTACACTTCTAGGTGTATATCCAGAGGCAATGAAAGCAGAATATCAAACAGGTATATGCATTCTCATGTTTATTGCAGCATTATTTATAAGAGCAAACTAATAGAAACAACTTGTGTCTGTCAACAAATGAAAGGATAAAGAAGATGTGGTATATATATCACACACACAAAAACAATAGGGGGTAGATTTGGCATAAGCTATGCAAGACTTCCACATTGAAAACTGCAATACATTGTCGAGAACAATTTTAAAAGACTTAAATAAAGGTAGAAATATATCCTGTTCATAAAATTCAAGCAGGCCCTTTTGGTAGAAATTCACATGTTGATTCTTAAATTTATATGGGAATTCGAAAGACCTAGACTAGCTCAAACGACTTAGAAAAACAAATTAGAAAGGTTTGCATTTCTTGATCTCCAGACTTATATAAAGACAATGTGGTATTGTCATAAAAATAAACAAGTAGATCAATGGAGCAGAAAGGGGCTCATGCATATATGGTCACTTGATTTGGGACAAAGTTCCAAAGCAATTCAAAGGAGTAAGGACAACTTTTTCAGCAAATTGAGCTGGAACAATCAGATAGTCATATGCAAAAAATAAACCTTATCTCCCTCAATATACGAAAATTAACTTGAAATGGATTATAGATCTCAAGTAGGAGGTAAAACTACAAAACTTTAGAAGCAAAGATAAAATCTTAGTGACCTAAACTTGACAAATATTTCTTAACTATAACACTAAGGGCAGACTGTAAAAGAATAAATCAATAAATTCAAAATGTTTGTCTTCAAAAGACACTTTTAAGAAAATAAAAAGGCAAGCCATAGAAAGAAAATATTTTCAAAGTGTATACCCCCCAAAGTACTTGTATCTAAAATATGTAAAGACTTCTTACAACTTAATAAGAAGATAAACAACTCAATTAAAAATGGGCAAAATATTTGGGCAGATATTTCTTCATAGAAAATATAGGGATAGCAAATAAGCATGTGTAAAGATGCTCAACATCATTAGTCATTAGAGAAAGGCAAATTAGATGCACAGTGAGACACCACTACTCACATACTAGAACGTTAAAAAATTATATATTGATCATACCCTGTGTTGACAAGGATGTGGAACAACTGGATCTTTCATTCACTGCTGGTGTGAATGTAAAATAGTACAAATACTTTGAAAAACCACTTGACAGCTTCTTTAAAAAAAATACATACATAGGAACCAGCCACTCTGATCTCAGAGAGATAGCAGTGAGTGGTCCTGAAGAGAGATCTTAATCCCCTGCCCAGGAATTGAACCTGGGTAGCCTAAATGAAAACCAGGAATCCTAGCCTCTAGACCACCAGGGACTAGAGGCTAGAAACAAAGTGGTCTTGGCTCTTTCCCCTGTTTGAAAGCAAGAATATTTCAAGGAGGTAAAAACTGTAAAAACAGGTACAAAGCTTATTATTAGAGACACAGCACAATGTATGGGAGAGCACACAGAGAAGCAGTTTATTTATTTAAGTCAGAAGCTAGGCAGAAATACACACCCAGAGAGAAAAGGTGTGGGCATCCTTCCTAAAGAGGAGGAATGCGGTCAAGAGGTGATTTAAATCCCTTATATAGTACAGTTCTTCTGGGTCTTTGTTTACCTTTGGCCAATTATCTCACTTCTTTTTCTACATCTGACCTGTTTTAGGACACTCCCCAACAGGCATATGCAACTTTTTGCTAAGATGGATCCCACTGCAGAGGCCTGTGGGGGTGCCCACAAATATTACGGGGTGGTGCCCCTTCCCTTTTTGACCCCCAAGGAGCCTTCTTGCGCATGTGTAGACAGGGAAGTTTTCCTTGACCACAGGAGTGGTCATCTTATCTCTTTATTCCAGCAGAGCTCAGCTTCTGCTACTAGCTTTGTCATTGGAGTTTCTGAGTGAGAACAAAGCTTCAGTTTCACTCCACTTGACAAACACCAGCTTTCCAGCCCAAGGGCCTATCTATCTCCCCCCTCAACTCCACTTTGTAATATTTACCCAAGGGAAATGAAAAGATATTTCTATACAAAGACTTGCACATAGAATGTTCATAGTGACTACTTGCTTGCATTATCCAAAAAACCAGAAACTACCTAAATGTTCATCCACAGATTAATGGATAAGCAAATTGTTGTATATCCATAAGTAGTAACAGTAGTTAGCAATAAAAATCAAAAACAATTGATATGCACAGCAACACATATGCATCTCAAAGTCACTGCGTAGCAAAGCAAGCAAGATGGGGAAAGAATGGGAGTAAGGGAGCAATAGAGCATGAGGAAACTTTTAATAGTGATAGTTTCATTAACTTAATTGTGGTGAAGATTTCACAGTTATATATATACATATATATATATATATATCAAAAATCAAATTGTACCACTTTAAGTATGTATAATTTATTTTATATGAAATTTGCCTCAATAAAGTTTGGGTTACATCCTACAAATACCACCATCAGCCCAGTTATGTTGATTTAATCACTTTTCCAAAATTCCTGAAAGGTTTTGTTTACTATTCTTCCACATGGACTGTCCTTTTCTTATGCTTCTTTGCAGTTCTCCTTCTTCCAAGATCCAGCCCAAATTCCTTTGTTTTCATAAATTCTACCCATGGCAGCTACACTGATTGATTCTCTCAAAGACTTATAAGTTATGTTATATATGTGCTGAATGCTTTTCAAAATGCCAAATAAATCATTCCCATAATGGGAAACATCTTATACTCACACATCTTTTTAAGATATACTGTTTTAACTGAACTACTGCTACCTGGCAGAAATATGGCTGAATCCAACATATAATTTTAAGCAAAGAAACTATACACATAAGAGTTCATATTGTATCTTTCCATTTATCAAAAGTTCAAGGATAGAGGTAAGAATAGTGGTTCTATTTTGAGGCTATTGACTGGGCAAAGTAATATTCTTTGCCTAGGTTGCTGAAATAAGGATGTATGTGCACATGTGTGCATACGTAATAAATGAACTTTTTCTTTGTTACAGCTTGTTTCTATTCTTAACCAAATAAGAACCACATAATGATTTATTATTTTGTCTTTTAAGTCTCTTTTAATCTATAGGTTTCCACTCCATCACTAACCTTGAAATTCTATATTGAAGAAACGAGATTGTTTGTCCTATGAGTTTCCCACAGTCAAAATTTTGTTGATTTCATCCACATTATGTCAATTAACATGTTCTTCTCTCCTCTGTATGTCTTGTAAATTGATTGTTAGTTCTAGATGCTTGATCAGATGCCTGTTAATTTCTTTAGCAACACAGGTAGTGATATGTTCTTCCTTCAAGAGTTACGCAATTTCTGCTTGACTTTCTTTTTGTGATGTTATTAGTTGTAGACATTTAATGACTAATTATTGAGGACTGCCAAATGGTAACATTCTAATTCTATTATTCATTTGTTGTTGAGAAAATTATTGAATTTAAAGGGAAAGAATAATCTTTACTTCTCTTGTATCAAATGGTAAACATTCTAGTACATTTTCCTCTCTGATTACAATTATCCAGGGATGGCTTGGATCAGAGTGGAAGGGATAAATAGATTTTGTCTGATCTGGGATAATTGCAAAATAGCAATGTCTACAAATAATAAATACTAGAGAGGGTGTGGAGAAAAGGGAACCCTCTTATACCTCTGTGGGAATGTAAATTGGTGCCGCCACTATGGAAAACATGGAATATGGAGGTATGGAGGTTCCTTAAAAAATTAAAAATAGAGTTGCCATATGATCCTGCAATCCCACTGCTGGGAATATATCTACAGAAAACTCTAATTAGAAAAGATACATGCACCCCAATGTTCACAGAAGCACTATTTACATTAGCCAAGACATAGAAGTGACCTAAATGTCCATGGACAGATGAATAGATGAAGATGTGAGATATATAAATATATATAAAATATATGTATAATATATATATATATATATATATATATATATAATGGAATACTACTCCGTCATAAAAAAGAATGAATTAATGCCATCTGCAGCAGCAAGGATGGACCTAGAGATTATCATAACAAGTGAAGTAAGTCAGAAAGAGAAAGGCAAGGGAGGTAGCTTGGCTGAGTGATCTAAGGCACTGGATTTAGAAAGAGAAAGACAACTATCATATGATATCACTTACGTGTGGAATTAAAATATAATACAAATGAATTTATTTACAAAACAGAAACAGACTCACAGATGTAGAAAACAAACATCGTTATCAAGGGGGAAAGGGGGTGGTGAAGGGATAAATTAGGAGTTTGGAATTAGCAGACACAAACTACTATGTATAAAATAGATAACCAACAAGGACCTGCTGTATAGCAAAGGGAATAATACTCAATATCTTCTAATAATCTATAAGGGAAAAGGATCTGAAAAAGTATATATATATATATACACATATATATATATATAATTGAATCACTTTGCTGTATACCAGAAACTAACAAAATATTGTAAATCACTGATAATTCAATTTTTTAAAAAAAGACCACTGTTGCCTTATTGGTTTTTTGTCTGGATGATCTATTCATGGATAGAAGTGGAAGTGGGGTGTTAAAGTCCCCTACTATTACTGTATTACTGTCCATTTCTCCCTTTATGTCTGCTAATATTTCCTTTACATTAACAGATCTGTATTTTCCAGCTTTTAATCTTCAAACATTAAATAACTTTATTTCCTGAATAAATATTATTCCTACCACCTATCACCCTTTGCAGCAGAACCTGACTTTCTGTAAAGGCCTGTTTCTTAGCACAAGTTGAGGAACATGATCAGTAGGGTGGACGTGGGGAGTTAAAAGGAAAAATCAATTACATTCTCATGTCTTCATGCTCAGTATTCTGAAAATAATGAGCAGTAGAGATTGGAGTGCCTACTGCAGCTCTGTGCCCTCACAGTCCTGGCAGAGATGCTACAAAGGAAGCACTACTTCATTTCAGATGAGCATGTTCTAGCTCTGCAAGGGTGTCTCTTCTCCCCAAGGGATTTTGAAATTGTCAAGAGATAAGCTTGTTCTCCAGAGTCAAGAGAGTTTTCTGACTGATGGAAAGAAATCTCAATCTCATCCTAAATTCAGAATTTACTTACTCAGTTGAAGGCCCTAATTACCTTAATCTTTAAACCGAATCCTTTTATTTACTAAACCCAGATAGGGATCCAGACTTGAAGACACCTTACAAAAAATTGGGTTAATCCTCCAAATCTGGCAGTGCTTTCTAAAAACAATCACAAGCCTGGAAATACTAGCCACAATATAAACTTATACTGCCCACAAATTCAAAGACTAGAAAGGCCTATGTTTAAAGCCATCCACCCAAACCGCCCCAAGACATGTTTTCTCCCTAGTCTACCCTGTATGTTGATTCTCAAGGTCACCAGGCTAAAATACCATGCATTAGATTTATGAGAGACAATTCAATTCCTTGTCATTCCAGATTCTGATCCAGTTAAAATAGAAAGACACACAATTTTTGGCCACCAACAGCAATAGTTGATTTAGTTAATAATCATCAGTGGAAGTTACAACCAGTACATCCAAGATCCCATTGTTGAATGGGATCAAACTGTCTACATATAGATTGCATATCAATTACAAAAGAAAAAATGGTTTATTTTGGCAAAATTATACTAATCAAGTGATCAAAGTTAACATCATCTTGAATGGGACAAACTGACATCATATGCCTTCTGATGTGAAAAACTGAGAAGGACTGATCATCTATACATATAGTATTCCTGACAAAGATACAAAACCTAAATCTAATCGTGAGAAACCCATCAGCTAGCCCAAGTTCAGAGAGCATTCATAAAAACACTGAATTGTGCTCTTCAATAATGTCAGTCAAAGAAACGCTGAGGAGCTGTTCCAGGTTAAAGGAGACAAAAGACACAAATGCAATGTGAATCTGGGATTAGAACGTGGATCAGGAAAGACAACTGTTATAAAGAACATTTCTGGAGCAACTGGTAAAATTTGAATATGGACTGTGTATTAGGTAACAGTATTGTGTCAATTCTAAATTTCTTGAATTTGATAACTGTAATTATGTAGGAGAAAGTCTGTGTTCTTAGTATATATATACTGAAGCATTAGGAGTGATGATTTATGATATCATCAACTTTTAAATTGTTCTGAAAAAGTAATCATTACATTAATATGCACATATTTATGGAGAGAGATAAAGTATATGTATACAATGTTAATGATTACTGAATCGAGATGAAACGTATATAGGTATTCATTGCCTTATGCTTGAAGCTTTTTGTAGGTTAAAGATTTTCAAAATGAAATACTAAAATATAAATTCAAAGCACATTAAAGATAAAAAGTAAATCTCAAAAATATGTACAAGAGTCTCATTAAGGATCCAAATATCAGCTTTATTACTGGTAATACTAGATTGGCGAACATGAAGAGTAAAAGAAAAAAACATGCTTCCTACTCCCTCCTGAAGTGCTTGACTGGAGACAGAGTAGCTGGAAAACTAGGCATTTCCCAAGCTCCTTCACCACTTCTCCCCTGAGAAAAGTATGCTTCCCTAATGGGTTTAACCACAAAGAATGTATTCTGTCTGTTTTTTTTTTAACTTCTTATATTGTCACTTGAAACATACACACAATAGTTTTTATTCCTAGAATTCCTATTTTTGAAAAGTCTGTATTCATTCTTGATATTTTTGGTATACTCGTCATTATAAATTCATGCTTTATTATAATATGTAAAACCTTTTCATAGTTTTTCTGCATCCTGTATCTGCCAATTCTAATATTGTCAGTCTTTTGGTACTTACATGTTTTGTGTCCTGTTTCTGTTGAGAAGCATTCACTAAGACCACTCGACTTCGCAATTTTTGGCAATCTTGTTTCTGAAGTCATCCTTATTTCTGTCTTTGAGATTCCTATTCTGAGCCAATTCTGAGCAAATTTCGAAATTGTTGTCAGCCAGATGATCCCCTAGACAGGGACAATCTCACACTCTTCAATTATTTTGGCTCCAAGCAGGTATCTCAAACGTAGCTTTCCCTCTCTCTGCCTTTTTGAAAACTGATATCCCCTTGACTCTGAGGCTATAGGAATCTGGCTGGCTTTAGGGAAATTCTCACTGCCTGTTGGCCCAGACAGCGTCTCTGCCACTCTGGTTTAGTAATTCTCACTCAGCCTCTCCAGCCATTGCTCCAAGCCTCTGGAGCTCTGACTTCATTCCACACTGGTCCGGCTTCCAAGTATTCCCAGCTCAGCTCCTGGCCATAAATATCCAGGCCCTGTCCCTTAGAAAATCCAGGTTTGTTTTGTCACTGTCATTTTTAAATGATCTCTGACTTCAGTGATGTTCCCTCAAAGTGGTACATCTCCTTGTCTGGAACTTAAACTTGGACTGTCAGCTCTTCTTTACGTTCTTCTCCTCTTGTAAAGTCCTCCGTGACCTAGGTTGTGAAAGTGCTCCCTTCAGAATGTCTGTGCATTTTATTCCTCAAAAGACCCCTAAAGTTTTAACTTCTTCTGACAGATTGCGGATGGCTAGAGGTGACTTTTTTTTTTCCCTATGCACATTTTCAGGTGGATGACAAGCATTTTTGCTGTTGGTAGAGCTGTTCTAGTTCTTTTTCCATGGATAGGTGGGGCTTAAAAGCTTCCAAATTTATGCAGTAGGTTAGTTTCAGCATTCCTCCTTGTGTGAACTAAAGACCATGTCTTCTCTCCCATATCCCAGGCCTGGGATTTGTGCTCTTTTGTACTGCTGTCTATCAGCTCCTATTGTTCTTTTGCCTTGAATTTCCTCTAAGTTTTGACACCTAAGGATACCTCAATTTTTTCTTAGAGTTATGCTTATTCATATGTTCAATGTGTTTGTAGCATGGGGTGGGGAGAAGAAGTTGTATGTTCCACGGTCCATTTTATTTTGATTCACCATTTTTCTGGCTATTCTCATGATACCTCCTCTATAACCATTTACAACCTCCTTTACTGCCATCAATTGGTTGGCCAGTTTGGTAGGATTGACCCTACCCTCAAGTCTCTGCGGGCATAAGCCAATTAGCAAAGTCCATAACCCTGGACAAGGTTGTCGGTTTAGAGCTGGGTCACATTCACTCAGTACAGGTCACTGAGATGAGAAAAGACATTTTCTGACATACTTGATAAAGATAGTTACCAAGTTTTAAAAGATACAAGATGGTAGTATGATACTGTTATTGACCACAACACATATTACAATTTTTATATATTTTACAATTTTACATTAAATTTTGCTTGATTATGTTTGTTTGATTATGTCAAAAATCACTCAAAATAATGTAATCGATTTATTACCAAGATGTAATATGTATTTACTTTGGACAAAAGGGGCAATTATATGAATACCTGACAGCTGTCTCCAGAGAGGCCTTACTTGTTATCTCAACATGAAAGCCCTTCATTTATTCTCCATTATATAATGTACTTTGTCTTCATACCATGTATCACTAGCTGAAGTTGTAAGTTTATTGGATTACTTATTTTGTCTCCTCCATAAAATTTAATCTCCATAAAACAAAGACCTTTTCTCTCTTATTAACCACTATATTCCCAGTGTCTAAAACAGTATATGACACCTATTAGAGACTCAATATTAGTTGAATAAACCCTAACCACAACTCAGAATTTTCCTGGCTAACCTGTTCCCAATCACTTGTTCATGCCTCCAAAAAGAAAATATCATCTCTGTTAATAATTCCTTCAGAAGTATAAGATTGCTTTTTTCCAAGAAGTTACCAGAAAAAGTCTCCTGGATCTCATTGTCCTGTATCAGAACATGTGACCACCCCTGAGCCAATTACATTGACCAGAATTATGGTCTTCACAAACTGACTTAAGCCAGACAAGACCCATCCATATTGCTGAGGGTAAGAAGAATCCACTCAAATCAATTTGCTAAGAGAGTGAAAGAGGTAGTTCCCCCAAAGAATATTCTGGTGCAATGGCCATGAAAAAAATGGTTTACACACTAGTATCTCCTACAGCTGTCCACTATACCACCCAACCTTTAATCAGGATCTTACATATGACAGTTTTTGTCCTGAAAGGTCAAGTGACGTGTATAGGGTATTAACAAAGGATTAACCTAGGACACAGTTAACATGTTAAATTCCCAAAGGACTAAAATTGGAACAAAATCTCCAACTCCTCTGCCTATTATTTAATTCTTATTTAATTTAATTAGTATTACTTAATTTCTTGGTACACATTCATTCATTCATCAGCAAATATTTATTGATCATCTATCATGTGCCAGACACATGCTGTGCCAGGTCTGAGGCTAGAGCAGTAATCTATACAGATGAGGTCCCGATCCTAATGAGTTTATATTCTAGTGTGAAAGACAATGATAAATCAAAGACCAAGTGCTTATGTAATATAAAGTCAGATAGTAATAAATAAATAAGACGGAGTAAGTGAATAGAGAATGACGAGTGATATCTTATGAAAGGTGATCAGAGAAGGCCTCACTAAAAACATACACTTAAGGAGAGACCTGTGTGAAATAAGTGAGATATGAGGATGTCTCTTGGAAGGGAACTGTAGGCAGATGGAATAGCAAATATCAGAGGCCTTGTGTTAGAAGCATGCTTGGCTAGCTTGTGGAAGAGCAAGGAGATATGTAATATGATCAAACAAACACAGGTTGTATAGTCTTGGACAAATTAATCAACCTCTCCTAACTGTGGTGTCCTCCTTTGTAACCAGGAGATAGCCTACTTTGTATTGATACTATGGATAAAAGGGGACTATGCATATAAAGCCTCTGACACACAGTAGGTGTTTCGCCAAAGATGATATCTTTCTTTTAACACCCTTCACCTTTCTCATGGATCCAGTCCTCACCCAAGTCATCTTAGGGCACTAAATAAACATATGCCCAATTTCCCTTTATAAACCATTTCAGTTTGAAGGCAACTGCTGCTTTGAACTGTTCTCTGTCCAAACCATGTGGTTTTGTGACCCTTTTGTTCATGATCCTGTTACACTAACCACAATCCACAAAGGAGACTGCAACACGTTACCTTCTTCACGTGGGTGTTTTTTGCTCTTGCTATTGTTGTTCTTTAAGTTAAGCAGATTGTGTGGGTGTCTGATCATATGAGTCAAATGTTCCAACCAGAATATAAAGAAAATCCAGCTCTTGGTCAAAAGAAGCCAGTGTCAATTGGTGTAGACCAGACCATGCGGTGTACCATAAACCCTTGTAAACTATTGAAATCCATTCTCCATTAACCTTTCCAAATGCTTAGAATATGTTTTCTATTTGGTTTCTACATTGCTAACTTTTTCTAAATAGCCAGGTCTCACTTTATGCATAAATTTTCATGTATATGTATTCTGTGTATATATACATATATATCAATATAAGAATATATATATGAATATACATGGGGGTGTATGTGAGTGTAAATAAATAGTCCAAGGATATTTATTTGACTAGGCATTTTATAAATCCCCGTATGGCACTGGTTTTCAACCTCAGCTCCACAAAATCCTTTCAAGCTATGGGAAAGGGACATGTAAGGAGCAGAAGTGTATGTGCGCTGAGATGTGGGCTTTATGCCATCACTATTTCAATTGGAACTTTGGCTGTTATCTATTTTACATAGTTGGTAAGATTTCATTTAAATAAAGAGTTCTGCTAATTAAAAAAAAAAGCAATTGTAGATGCTTAGGATACCATAACAAAGCCAAAATGAGATATGCTTGGAGATATATTTAACAAATGATGCCCAAGTATCAGATGGTAAAGAGAAGAAGACGTTAGATTTCCTGACTTCCTATAGTCATGGTAAGTGACAAGGAGGTGTCCCTTTCTTCTCTCTAATTTATTGTATTAGGCATCTTTAGGTATATGTGGACGAAGTGAAAAAAGGAAAATCTAAACTATTGTGTAATTACTGTGAGAAAAATAGTAGGTTAGAACATTAATGGAGTAATGTTCCCAATTAGGATTAATTCTGATTTCCCAGTTGCATTAACAGAGGAACAGCTTTACCTTGAAGAGTATTTGTCACCCCACTGAGTTACAGTGCTTTTTTTTTTTAACATTTCAGAGTCAAGATTATATAACAGATTTATATGAACTATTAATGAACAAGGTCTTGTTAGCAATAGAATTTTTGTTAAGCTTCCGATTAGGGTTACATTTGCATAATAAAATTTATCTAGGATTCTCTTTTTTAAACTATTAGAATTATCAGTTCTTTTTCAATGAAATTGAAGTAGATCATTTTGTGAGAGATCTGCAATGACTTTCCTCATCAGCAATGTTCCAGCCTGACTACTTTCCACTCTGCTGGCCTCTTCAGGGTATCTTCATTTAAAACAAAGCACTGGTCCATTTCATCCAGGTCCCTTCCAGCTCAAAAATTCTATGATCCTCTGAAATGTTGCCTTGTGGAGTTTTCCACATCTCCCACTATATTTACACTGGAACACAACAAGGGAGTGGAGAATTTCCAGTTCTTTTTACTGATTTGCTTTTGTATTTCCTTCCACCCAGATTCTGAAGAAGCGGGTGGTACTTGAACCATTTTTTTCTTAAAAAATGAAAAATTCTAGTTTTAAAAATAGCCTTTCAGAAAGAATAAGTTCTTACCAGGAGTTTCCAGGGTCGCGGGGTTTTGTATTCACTGTTCTCTACCTTAGGTGCCAAGTTTTCAAAGCCAGGGAAGAAATAAATTGCATGAGATGGTGGATGTTCCCAGGTGGCCCCAGCCTGCTGATGCTGATAATGAAGAGTCTGCGTTGACTCAGTTTCTGGGAACAAAGCTCACCAGTGAGCTGAACTGTGCAGCATGATTATATGCCCAACTCATATTCTGTGCAAAATGGTATTTTAAATTTAAGGGGTATCTAAGCACCTGTATAGACTCCCTGAAAGTATAAAGCCCAGACTGCTCTCTATAATTCCTTTCAACACCCCCTCCCTGGTGTCAATTCAGGTGGTTTATCATATTGACCAAAGATTTTTGTTCCCATTTTAAAGTCTTTCTCTCCATCCCAAGTTCTGCCACCATTCTGAATGATGTGAAATGCACTTCTATGACACAAACAGTACACTAATCCCTTGGTGTTTGGATTTACTTATTTTTGTTGACTTTTGCCTTTACTCCATTTATTTCCCACTCTCATGATTACAGTTTGATCCTCTGCATCACTCTGGAGGAGTCCATCCCTGAAATCATCAGTTCCAATAATTTAACAATAACTTCTGTTCTTCTATTCCTCCTGCTTACTTGCTGTCAATGTGCCTGCACTTTAACAGTATCTCTGTATTTTTTTCCTCATCTGCTTTCTCTCTGTTTATTCAGACTTTCTCTATCCTTTTCTTTTCTTTCTCTATCCAGTTAGATTCCATAAACTATCACTTTTATTAACTTCTTGCAATATTCTCAGTCACCTTGCTGCTTATTCATTTAATCACTGCCTCAAAAAACCCAAGCCCTGGGTTAATTCAGCTATAGCTGCTTTATACTTTTGAATGTCATGAGCAGCTGAAACTGAGTGTCTCCAAAAGCGAACTCATCACCCTCTCACCAACTCTAGCCCGTGTTATCCTCATGATATCCGCACATCCGGTACCCTACCTATTCAGTTTTCTCTCAGAAAGCGAAACATTACATTAGACGTGTCCACCTCTCCACCAATCCTCATTTCCAATCTATTCCCAGACCTTGATGCTTTAGCGCCAGTCCTCACGTCTTTATTATCACTTCCACTCACTTAGGCCAGTCTCTTACTCTCTTGGACTTTTACAAAAGCCCCACAATGGTCTCCCTATATTCAGTCTTGGACTTGTCCAATTTACTCTGTACACTGAAGCCAGAATGATATTGTTAAAACACAATTCTGATCAAGTTACTCTTCTAATTAAGACCTTCAATAACTAACCGCTGCAATAAGAATGAAGTCCAAACTGACTAAAATGGCCATAAGATCTTTCGTGATCTGAGCCTGTTGCTTTCTGCTGTCTTGTATCTAATCACACTGAAGTTCTTCCAATACCGTGCTCTCCCTGGCTTCCAAAACTTTCTGTATGTTCTCTGCTTAAACACCAGTCTTGTATTCTCTTTTCTCCTGATCCACTGACCTGGTTGGCTACCTGTCTTAATTCAGGTAACATTTAGACTTCCCAAGTATGTGAAGAGCTCTTTCCTCTATTCTCATAGTGCTTTTTATATCTTGTGATATATTTTGTGATGGCCACCTATGCCGCATCTGGGTGAGATGAGAGGACAGAAACCTTATTTATATGGTTCACCAATACAACCCCAGAAACTAGCACAGCAGTAGAACATTGCAGATACACAGTAAATATTTGTTGTACTAATGGATGATTCAATGGATATAGTCTATCCATTAATTGAGTCACTCATTCAAAAAATATGTAATGTCACTTACATTTTTAAGTACTTGAAATACAAAATATAATCATCTGGGACACATTGGAATATGTTTCTATAGTAAAGGTAGCTCAATAAAGTAAATAACAATAACAATAAACAATAAATAATAACAAACCTTTATCAAATTCTGCATGCCAGTTACTGTTTCAAGTGTGTTGCATGACTTGTTTAATCCTTATAACAACATTATGAAGTAGGTACTATTATTTGCACATTACAGATACACAGACTGAGGCAAATGGAGGTTAAATAACTCCTCTAAGTTTAGGAAGCAAGTGGCAAAGCCAGGATTTGAACTTAAGTTCGATTCAAGAATCTATGAAATGCCAGTTCTTTAGAGCAGTCGTTTACTGGGTTTTAGTTGCTTCTGTGTCTACATTTGTTCTAGATCATTAGTTCCAGAAGTGAAGAGACCTTATGAAGCTCTGGTAAATAAGGGAGGTGTACTGTGGTCCTTAAGGCTTTCACAGTCTCTATGTGGGGGTGTGAAAGGTAGAGAATGGGCAACGCACAAGAAAAAAAATCATGATTGATGGATGTGGGCTGTGAACAGAACATTCTGAAAGCTCAGAGGAGGTCGTGACCCACTCTGCCCTCAGAAGGTGAGGACTCAAGCAAGCCTTTATGAAAACATATTTAGCTGGGTTTTGAAGGCTAGAACAAAAAGGGTACAGAGGCAAGAGTATGAATGGCTTGGAGAAATGGTCACAGTTCAGGCTAGTTGGGGCATCAGCTGCTTGGGATATTTTTATAAGCCATGAGGCATCAAAGTAGGTTAAAGTTTTGTGTATTCTGTTAGAAAGTTTCAGTATTATTCTGTGGTAGTGGTGAGGCATCCAACAGAACTCTGACTCCATCTCTTCCTAGCTTTGAAACTTAGGCAAGTCACTTAGGCTCTCCACATCAGTTTCCCCATCATAAAATAGGCCTAATAATTGTGCCTCCTGTACAAGGTTTTTGTTGTGATATTTAAATTAGTACTTATGTCTGATATATATAGTAATATATATCTAATGAGTGTATATATATTTATATATATATAAACTAGAACAGTGTCTAGCACATTATAAGCACCATGTACATCCTAGTTATTATGATGCTGTAACTTTCAAATTTTTTAAAATGAAATATTATGTGGAATCTATATGTAGAAAACACATTTAAAGAACAAGCAAATACACAAGACCTGCTCTGTTGAAGGAGCTCCATCCCCTTGGCTGTCCCTCAGTTTGTTGAGTTGCCCCCGTGGTATTTCCTGCAAACCCTACGACTGCAGGAGAAGAGTTTGAAATTCTCCAAGGTAAATCCTGGAAGGAGGCCCCCAACTCTGAGGAAAGCAAGGCTTTCTCCAGCCTATGTCTCACTCCTGAAATCCACACAATATTTACTAAACCAAATTACAGCAATGTCTAAGAGGCATCTCAAACATGTCTAAATAAAGCTATTGATTTTCTGCCCTTTGCTTCCACAACCGACAACGTCCACCTCTCTCGTCTTCCCCTTGTAATAAATGACACTGCCATTCAACTGGTTTTGAAACCAATCCCTAGATTTCACTCTGTCTCTCACCTCATATTTATTCTGACTTGCCTAACACCTTTCAACCTTATCCCATTACATGCAGCATAAAATTCATACTGGTTAATATGAGCATTCAAAGCTGTTGGTGATTTGATCTGACCCTTGCCTTCTTCTTCGGTGTTGTTTTGCATCCCTGACTGGTTGCTTTTTTTCCTGGAACGTGCCAACCTGCTTCCCTCCTCAGGGCTTTTACACTTGACATTTCTTCCCATCTATTTCAATCACTGTAGTAGGGTTTTCTATTATTTGCAAGGGACGCCTTTCCAATCTCTGGAACTCCACTGCTGACCTGATATTATAAGAACTAGTCTGTCTTACGTTTTCATCACTTCTTTTCAACAACCTCTTATGGCTTATAAATCCACCAGTAGCAACTATAAGAGTTTCTTTGTCCAGAAGAAAGCCAAAGGCCAGATCATCAAGGGGTTTTGTGATTCACTAGGGAGCCTATACTTCATCCTGGAGACAGTAAGTTTTAAAGCAAGAATGTCTTGGTCAGATTTGCATTTTAAATAGATTTCTCTGTCACTCATATAGAAGCTAGTTTCTTCTCCATTTTACAGATGAGAAGTTTTAGGTTTAGAAGTTCAGTAAACACACAGAATAATTTTTTATTTGATAAATAAAAATTATAAGGGGAAGAAGCCAGACTTGAATCCTGATTTTTCTAACTTCACCCTTACAATTATTCCCTTTATTGAGTAAAAGGAATGGGTTTTCTTAGGCTAAATGTCAATTTATTATTTTCTTTAAAATTATTTACTAAAATGCTTACAATGTGCCTTTCTGCGTCCTTGGATTAAAGAAATAAAGAAAATCCAATCCTGCCCTTTAGAGTTCACACTCCTCTTATGATTTAGCCTCAATTTGATTTTCAATAAGTCTAATAAAAATCTATTTCTCTCCCCACTGAAGTGATTTCTTCCCTTTCGCCATTCTTCCCTGGTGTGAAGGGAACACAGAGGCACAGTATCCTTCTGTAGCATTTGTATGGAGATTGCCCATGTTTCAGTTTGAGAGTAGCCTGACCATTTTATGGCAGCTAAATTGGGTTGGAACACAAATAGGAATTCGACCAAGAGCTACACTTGACCTTGTTCTTACATCATGAACAAGTGGTCTAAAGATTCTGGTTACACAAACCATCACAAAGTTTCCAAGAGAAGAGAAACTGAACCAATAAAGCTATGAACCTCACCCAAAAGGAGCGTTTGTCCAGAGCACTCAATAGCTTCTTTAATATCAAAAGCTAGGAAAAGAAAACATTTATGCATTCTCAGAGGTTTAAGCATTCTTTCATTGTGTCATCTCTGAAAATATTGCATTAATCCAAAGGGTCATAATAACATATCCTCAAACAATAACATTTTTGGTTTGAGGACTATTTTAATTATAGGAAAGATGATCTTATACAGTGGTCAGTGTGGGGTCATATAGCAGATGCGTAAGAAATTTAATGATGGAAAGTAATGATTAATAGCGCTAAACACTTAAATAGGACTTTCAGCCTTCTCAAATCACATTCTTTTTAACCTTGTAAGAACTCTTTGCTAAATGGAGAGCAGGTAAACACATGACAACTGAAGAAAACTAAAGCACAGAAGGCTAAATTTGTTTAAAGTATTCATGGCTATATATTTCCTATTGAATTATACTCATGTGGTAGACTGCACCAAAGCACAAACTCAGAACACAGACAGACCTAAGTACAAACCTTTCGCGTACTACTTCATTTGTACCTTTACTCTTAGATGTCCTAGTAAAAAATAAAGCATGCACTAGGGCTTCTCTGTATCCCATATCTAGGTTCACTCTTATTACCTTTTAATTTGTATGCAATATTGTTTTTGCTTGATCTGGCATATAGAGTCAGGAATCTTGGGCCAGAAATTTAAAAGTGATACTAAATCAGCTTTTTAGATATGGCCTTGAGCCCACGTGAAGATTGAATAGACAACTCACGTGTCTTCAAGCTATACTACAGTGGTGATGTCCTAGAGTAGAGAGTCTGAGGTCATGTCTTAACTCATTTTTCCTGTGTGTGAACTTGGGCAAGTTACTTAATATTTCTATACCTCAGTTTTCACATATATAAGACCCGTAAGTCTCTATTGTATGAGATTACGAGAATTAACTGAGAGAATACATGGAGAATACTGAGAAAAGTGCCTATCAATACTTGGTTCTCAATAAATGGCATATATTATTGTAATTAGACCACCTAACTCTAGTGACTGGTAGTTTTCTTTCCATTTTAATTATTTTATGATGCTTAATTATTTCTTAAGTGAAGCCACATCATGGCAGCCAGTTTTCAGATATTCCATCTTCTACTGACCAATCTAACTGTCCCTTGCCTCATAGACTTGACAGTTGACCATAGTAAAGACAGCCAAATTTGTTCTAACAAGTAATCTTCCCTTTTAAAATAACTTCAATTTCCTTGGATATTTATGTTTTACTCTGTTGAAAGAATAAATCAGACCAAGGCCATATTTGGAAAATATTTATGTATGTTGGATTTTTCTTGATTCAATTAATTCAAGAAACATCAGTTGAGCACCTGGTGGTCCCTACCCTCAAGAAACTTACAGTGCATTACGGAGAAAGGCATATAGAGAAATAAGTCTAGCACGTATTTCTCTCTGAAAGCTGACTTTGAGATAAAGCCTTACATGCAGGTGGTTTATCTGATAATGTAAACCAGGAAACAGGTGTGAGGGATGGGGAACTCAACAGGGCAAGAGCAAAAACAACTGAAGCATTTATTATAAAGTTGGCCACTGCTTCAGGCAATTGTTGTTCGATATTATGGTACTGTCCAAAGAACCTTATGAAATATGTCTCAGAGCTAACTGCCCAGGAGACAAAAGAAAAAGTTATACATTAGCTCCCATATTCCACTGGTCAAGTGTGGCCCCACCAACCTAACTCTCCTGCAGTTTCTAATTGCTTACTGTGGGTGTTGAACTAATACCCATAGATATCCCATACTCTGACTTCAGAGAAACCATGGAGCAGAAAGCAAAAGGTACATACCATGAAGCTCAAGATGAGGCATGGTCAAGTCTCCATTTCATGAAGCTTATCAAAATCTGAGCAGATATGGTTGCTACTATAATGGCTGGTGCAAAATGTAGGCTTAGAATATACGAAATTGTACATGAGTTGTCTGATACAACCCACCTCCCACATCCCTCCAATCTGCTCAAGCTCTCCATTAAATCCAATATATCACACGGTCTGCTTCAAAGGTGTGACCAGCTGCAGTATCAGCAAAGTCTTAAGAAAAGGAGATTAGGTGAAAAAACTGACATCCTTGTTGTTACAACTGATCCCAAAGCAAGAAGTAATATTCATTATCTCCCTCCCCCACTATCCATTTTAGATATTTCTCACTTTTTTTTTGTCAGTACTCCAGCTGATCAATACGTCTTGGAGAAGACATGTAGATCATCATCCCTGAGACATCTAAGCCCTTAGTTGTCTCCCTCTTATCAGGAAGCGAATGCTGTAATTGTCATTCATTATTAACACCGGGCATGGAAATAGCAAGAGATGCACCCAGAGATTTCCCTGAGTTCCAGACATCATCCTCAACTTAACTAGAAACAACCTTGGCTCTCCCTAGAAATCAGACTAATCACTGCCACCTTTTTAGTCATTTCATTTTGTGCCTGCTGTCCCGATGGCATGTAGAACCAATGGAATTCTTACTCTGTTCTCTGGTAAAAGCTTTTTCTCCCTAGGAACTAGAACCTCTGATCAAGCAGAAATTAGTGTTATGAAGATAGCCCAAATTCCACAAGTTGCATCTGAAAGTGATGGTGAGAGGGCCTAACCCTACTACCATTTCTTGGTTGTTCGACCCATATAGTCTACCTGTTGAGGATATAGCTCCCACATATATACTGTTGATTCAATATAATACTGTATCCTAGAGGACAGCACCCCAAGCCAATGATCGGCCAGTGTTAGCCCCAAGCTGGCACCTTAGTTGAGCTTTTAACTGGACATTCCACCATTCTAATATGTCATCGGCATCAGCCTGCTGAGATACGTATGGGTAAGATGAGTAGAGTTCATTGCCATGCACCCAGTGTTGAACCTCTTTTGTCATAAAACAGATCATTTGGCCCGAAACAACATGTGTAGGGTATCATGCTAATAGATGACTTATTCTATAAGCTCTCAAATGGTGGTGCCGGCCAAGGTATTATGGGTAGATAAGGCAAATCCAAATCCAGACTAGATAATTTTGTTAGAGATAAATCAGTGCACTTTTTAGGGTAGAAGGCATCTGATGTAATCAATTTGCTTTCAAGTAGATGGTTGGTTGTACCATATTAGGAGCCCAGTGTTGGCCTCTTCACTGGCAGATTGGACATTCAGCCATGGCAATAGCTAAATCACTCTTAATTAGAGGGATCCTGTGCTTTACCCATGCATAACCCTCATCACTGCCACCATAGCTACCTTAATGGATCCTCTGTGCAATGATGAGGAGCCTGAGAATAGAAACTAGCTGAAATCTACTGTATTATTCGGCCTGTTGATTGCCTTCTCTGTAGTGGATTCTCTCTGTGGGCACTAATGTTAATACAAAGTCCTCACAAAAAGTGTCCATTCCCCCCAAAAAAATCCATCTTCATGCTGCTTCCTCAGATCTCCTTGTCCTGGATCTTGCTCCTTCCAAGCTACTGGCCACTGGTCAGCATTCCATTTGCATCCTTACCATGAGCTACACAAAGAGGATGCCAAGTGTACCACTCAAAGATTTTCCCATTTGGTGGATGATCCCACCACTATCTTTCAGGACATCTCTGAGTGGGGCTAAAGTTCTGAAGCATTCCAATTAAAGCCAGACTATGTTTATAAACCCATCTGTGAACTAGTTCCCAGTTTCTCCCACTTCTACCAGTTGGCCCTAGGAAACCTTCTGTGAGGCATACTATGAGTTGAGGAAGAAGTATTTCTACAATAAATGTGGGTGTCATGAGAGCCCAGGTTACCAATTCAAAGAATTTACTGGCACCTCCTAGATCTGTCCAGGCCCAATCTCAGATATGTACAATACATTGCTGCTGTGTCCATCGAGTCTTGTAACCTCATGGGTCTGATACTATCCAGGTCACAGTGGGCATCTTGGGTTTATGGTAACTTGCTTGGTGCCCTATGACATGAAACTTGGTCTTTTCTAGGGTCCAGTACAACACAAGGACCTGCTTCTCAAATGATGGGGAATTCTCTGCCAGAGAAAACATAACCTTCTTCCAGATCTCTAGAGGTAAAAACTGTGAGTCTCATACTGAAGCCTGCCCAAAACCCCACATTTTAATCCAGGATGGGATACTGTATTCATTATATAAGTGCTGCATATTACTGCACGACAAAATACTCCAAAACTTAGTGGCTGCAATCATTTTACCTTCCAACTTTCATTTATTTTAAATCAACTGTCTTTGTCCCTAAGTAATTACACTATCTGACCCATATTTCTGGAAGCAATAGTCGTCTTGATAGTGCCTGATTCCTCGCCCATTCTCATTTATATGGGGTGGGATTTGAAAGGTAGACATGGGACTCTCTTATGCATTCAGTAGTAAGTCATTTGCTGCTATGTGACCAAGTTTAGCCAGATGGGGTGTGGTAGCTTGACTCTTCCTTACACGTATGTTGTGCTCCTCCTTTAGTCCAATACAGCAGGTTGAATGTTTGTCCCTCCTGTGAGGTTTTCATCTCTGCAAAAATGGCTGCTAATTGTAGTTCTGGTATTAACCAAAACATATTTTCCATTCAGCAGAGTCCAGAGCTGGGGAATCCACCCCAGCTGACGGGGTGGTAAATAATTCCAAGTAACAGATTAACAATGATTCCCCAGGGAACTGCTTATACCCATCAATAAAGTGATTCAACTTCTTAACTGTATATCCTCTGGTCCCCATGTTCTCCTGCCCTACAACATTTCCCATGTAAACCATGTTTTTTGTAACTAGAGGTCAAACAGGAGCAGCTTTCGTCTCAAGTATCACAGTCACTCAGACTCCCTTGGTTGGAGCTTCACTTTCTGACCAAAGTGCAAAAATAAACTTAATTTCTGGTGTCTCTTCACTAGCAATGAAATGATCAACAAAACTCTTTGACACTTTGCTGTCAATCTATACATCCCTTTTAATCCATCTTCCTATTTTCCTAGGCTCCATATCTATCATCCTTAAGTACCACTGATAAGTTTTCCCCCATCACATAGCACAATGTCTTTACCACTTCAAACCAAGGATGACTTAGTAACCATTTCAGACACAAAAAGTGCTTTTTCATCTCTTTTCTCGTCTGTATTAGTCCGCTCAGGCTGCTAGAACAAAGTACCACACTGAGTGGCTTAAACAACAGAAATTTATTTTCATAGTTCAGAAGACTGAGAAGTCCAAGATAAAGGTTAGTCAAAGATCTTTTCAGTCATTCCACTCCTGACACTTACGGCACTAGCTTATGCTCACAGGATCTTATTTATTAAGTTATTTATGTAACCACATTCCAGCCATGTGACCAGCCTCAAACATTGAAACCGCCCCCCCCACCATGTTTTACTAAAATCAGCTGCAAAGTCATAATTGGTAAATCCAAATATTATTATTATACAATGCTAACAAATAATTATACCCTGTCCTCAAACAACTCACAGACTCATGTTTGCAAAGTACAATTCATCTCAATTAGTAGATTCTGTGGCTTTGGTCAAGGATCAGTACTATTCTTCGGGCAACTCTAGAGACAGACATGCAATCAATAGCATGCAATCCAGTCTAGCTGAGATTAACCCATGCTATACACTAGAAATCAGCCAACTTTTTTGGTACGAAGTCAGAGAATAAATATTTTAGGCTTTGTTAGACATATGGTCTCTGTTGCAAATACTAAACATAGCATTAAAAAAGCCACCAACAACATGTAAATAAATGCACATGACTGTGTTTCAATAACCCTTTATGAACAAAATTAGGCAGTAGATCAGCATTAGCGAACAGCTTACAGCAGGCCAACCCCTGCTATATACCATTCCTTCTACTCATATCTGTACCTCCTCTGAATCCAACACAGGTGGGCATCTTAGTACTTGTAATGCTATAACTTGCCAGCAGTTATAACCACCCTAGAGATTATCACCTCTATCATCAGCAATGCCATCTATAATTGCTTCTCACTGGTGAGTGAACCATTTCTATAATCCAATTCTGAGAATTGTCTTTTAAGGACCACTTCTGTGCCAACTCTCTTACTTTGGGCTCCCTGAAAGCAGAGGCTGAGACAAAGACTTGGACAAGGATATTTCATTTAAGATACAATCCCAGGATACGAGAGTAAAGTAATGGGGAGAGTGAGACAAGGAAGGAGGAGAAAATATGACAGCATTATCAAAGTCTCTACTGTGGGTAAGGAGATGTCAAGGGACGCATTCAAAATATTTACTAGAACTGTCACTTAATGGTATCAAGAATGGGAGGTTATAATCCTTACATACCAGCTCACATCCCATATTTGTTTTTGAGTATTAACTACTCTGAATTTCTGGACTGAGCTTGTGCATGGACCAAGCTCATTTTATAGGCTCGTGCAGAGTTAAAGAAAGCCCTGGAGCAGAAAGTGAAAAGAGTGAGTACCACACTAAGAGTACCTATGGAACTACTGCACTAAAAGTGTGAGTGCCTGTAAAAGTGAGGAGTGCCTACTATTCTCTCAACTGTCTCCATGAAGCCATATGTGCCATATATGCTCAGGCCTGTCCTATAGCCCAGAGGAACTCTGCTCAGCCAGTGCCAAGAGAGCCAGCCCTGTAAATCAATGCCTACAGCCTTTCTCCTCTTTTATGCTATAGAACCATTAAACTGCTGCTTAGAAAACCTGCTAAGCTCCTGCTTCTATTTTATTTCAATTCTACTCCCAAAGAGCCACAGGATAAATATGAGATGAGATAAAGAGAAAATTAAAGAACCTCTGTTATCACCTTGATATACATACCCAAGGTAAGGTCAAAAACAACCAAAAAATCATTAAGAATAAGATACACATTCCACATATATGTGTTAATATATGATATTTGTTTTTCTCTTTCTGACTTACTTCACTCTGTATGACAGATTCTAGGTCCATCCACGTCTCTACAAATGACTCAATTCGTTCCTTTTTATGGCTGAGTAATATTCCATTGTATATATGTACCACATCTTCTTTATGCATTCATCTGTCTATGCATGTGGAATCTAGAATAATGGCACAGATGAACATATTTGCAGGGCAGGCATAGAGATGCAGACATAGAGGACAGACATGAGGACACACAGGGTGGGGGAAGGGGTGAAGAATTAGGAGATTGGGATTGACATATATACACTACCATGTGTAAAACAAATAGCTAGTATAGCTAGTATTTTACACACTACCATGTGTAAAACAAATAGCTAGTATGAACATGTTGTATAGCACAGGGAAATCAGCTCAGTGCTATGTGGTAACCTAGATGGGTGGGATATGGTTGGGTGGGAGGGAGGTCCAAGAGGGAGGGGATATATGTATACTTATAGTTGATTCACTTTGTTGTACAGCAGAAACTAACACAACATTGTAAAGCAAATATACCCCAATTTTTTTTTAAAAAAGAAGATACACAGTGTAATTCTATGTTAAAAACATTTTAAACCCTATAATACCAAACAGAGATGTTTAATTGTTCTATAGCCACATTTTAAAATATTACATACTACTCAACTCATATTTTAAAAGTATAAGGATAATAAAAATGATCACAGTATAAATGCAAGTGTGAAAAGGCAGAGCAGAAAAGTGCATATACTTTTATTGAGTCTTCATTTCAGATGAGTAAAGTGGTATATATGTTTTTCACTACAGGCTTGAAGGTATTGTTGAGGACCTTCCAAGAAGACTGTGATGAAATGGAAGGAGATTGTTCACAGGAATGATCACTTATAGAAGACTGAGCCGAGGGTCATTGCTGGTGGATTTCCAGAGTCACAAGCCCCTGAGATTAAGGAACTAAAACATTTTGTCCTGGCCACAACCACAAGTGCGAGGTAATGAATGCATGAAGCTTCAGCTGACTCAGAACTAGGCACTTCTGAAATGTCTACCTTACTAATCAGAGTCTTTTGGGTACAGAACGGATGAGAGTATAGGGGCATGCTGATTTGTTATCTAAATAATGTTGGGAAAACTGGGGCACTCTTGTAAATATAGAAACAGAAGTAATAAAAGTCTTTCATAACATAGGAATGCAACTAGCAGTGACTAACGTCTTGCAGTTCCTTCTAGGATAATAAAATGTAATGTCTATGGAGTTTGGCCTGAAAATGATTTCAGCTATTTCAGGAACACAGGCTTGGACAATTTGTTGACACCCTGGCAAAAGAAGAGCATTCGCAAATCATTAAATCAGTCTTCAGAAAGTAAGGAATCCTGAGTTTTTGAAATAAAGACAGAATCACAGAGCTGAGGGAAATCTAAGCCTGTACAAGGGGAAGAAGTGAAATACAAAATGTGTAGGTTAGGATTTTGAAAAGAGATTGGATGAAATTTTGTAACTGGAAAATCTCCATTTGTTGGGTGGAGCTACAGAAGGCAGTTTCATTTTGGATTCTTGGAGTGATCTAAGACGTCTGCCCTTTAATTTGGCTTTTTCCAGCCTTCTTTTTGGGGGCTCACACAGTCTCAAAGAACTGTCAATTGCAGAGCGGTAAATTAGAAGCCCTACACTTCTGAAATTTATTGGATGGAAATTCTTCTTCACTTTAGTTAGGCTTAGCATCCCTTTAATTCAAGAACAATTTTGGACCTTGGTAGAATCTTTAGCAATTATTTTATTCCTAGCTCCTGAAAATCATCGAATTCTAGGTTCTGTGGGTGAGAAATAACTACATCAGAGACATAACAAAAAGGAATCTATTTTTTTAAATGCAAAGCCTAAGTCACTTGAAATTTTAAAGTGTCAGGATATATATGCTCCAAAGGGAGTGAAAATTGAAAATTACCATGTATTTGTATTAATTTTTTAAAAAAAATTGATAGCCTCCCAGTGATATTTTGTTCATAATTATTTTATCAGACTGTCTCCAATTTAGTATATTGGCAATGTCTTTAGACTTCAACAGGACTCAAGAATAACATGTCTTTGTATTAATCTCAAAACCATTGAACTACAAATAGTCCTCTGATCCATGGTCACCTCTTGTCTTTTGACAGAGTGGCTCTTCCATTTAGGGTGGATCTTTTTTGACTTAATTTTCAGTGAAGGACAGGCAACACTAACTATGAGTCTTCTTGGTTGGAACAAATGACATACCAAAAAAAAAAAAAACCCAGGAGATATTATTAATATTATATAGAAACACCACACTTTTATTAAGTCATCTACTCTTTGGGCAAAGAAAGAAGAATCCAATTTAACTACTGGCCATCAACAAATGGAAGAGTTGCTACAATAAAACCAACAAACATCAGTCATAGCAAGTAACCAAGATTAGCAATTTAGCTCTCTGAGAAAGTTAATGAAATAAATTACTGGCCATCATATGTTTTAGTGCCCAATGCTCAGACTTCTTGTTTCCTATCTAGAATACTGTCCTTCATTTATTATTTTCCATGAGATCTCTAAAATATAATAATAGCAACAACTCAAACACAAAATGTCAAAAGTGAGCTATTCTCCCAAAAACATATACATACCATTTGGTGATGGTACTAGAAGGGATTTAGGAAATTTTCAGTTTGTTCAGGTCAGTGATTTTTCAAGGCACAGTATTACTCCATTTGTTAATTTAGGCTACAAATTTATTCTATATTTATTTTACAAATAAAATGAAAACTAAACAAATAGATTAAAAATGAAGTGCCTATAATGTGAAATTTGTCGTGGAGGGTACTACAGAGATAGCTAACCATCCCTTTGTCACTAGTTGATATGGGGTGAACATAGGATACAATTCTGACCATTGATTCTCGAGAGGACATCTGCTGAGGGAATAAATCTGCTAGTAAAATCTTATTATAACTGAAGATATTTCCAAAAAGGTGAAGGAAGAAACAATATACTTTCTTAATATAGACACAAAATTTCTTTTTTTAAAAACATCTTTATTGGAGTATAATTGCTTTACAATGGTGTGTTAGTTTCTGCTGTATAGCAAAGTGAATCAGCTATACATATACATATATCCCCATATCTCCTCCTTCTTGCATCTCCCACCCTCCCTATCCCACCCCTCTAGGTGGTCACAAAGCACCGAGCTGATCTCCCTGTGCTATGTGGCTGCTTCCCACTAGCTATCTATTTTACATTTAGACACAAAATTTCTTAACAAAATATTTCACAAGTAAATCCAGTAATATATAAAAGGAATAATACATAAGGTCCTAGTAGGGTTTATCCCACAAATGCAAGATTGGTTGAATCTCTGAAAATCAATCAGTGGAGTTCACCATATTAACACAATAAAGGAGAAAAAAACGTCATTTCAATAGTTGCAGAAAAATTAGCTAATGAGTTCAGCAGCTACTCATGAAAAAAGCTCTCAGCAAACAAGTATTAAAAAGAAACTCCTCAATCTAATGAAGGACAACTACAAAAACTGTACAACTCACATTACACATAATCGTAAAGTTAATTCTTTACCCCTAAGATCAGGATGTCCACTCCATCACCACTCACTGAGTATTTTTTGAAATGTAATTCTAAAGTTGTAATAGAAGAATAAGAGAAATCAGGCATGTAGACTGGAAAAGAAGAAACAAAACTCATACTATTTTCAGACATCATTGGGCATACAGAAAATCCTAAGGAACCTACAAAATAATTTCTACAACTAGTAAATGGATTCAGAAAGGTCTTAGAATAGGGACTTCCCTGGTGATCCAGTGGTTAAGAATTTGCTTTCCAATGCAGGGGATGCAGGTTCAATCCCTGGTCGGGGAACTAAGATCCCACATGCCGCAGGGCAACTAAGCCCACACACCACAACTACTGAGCACAAAAGCCACAACTAGAGAACCCGCATGCCACAACTAGAGAGAAGTCCATGCTCCCCAACGAAGAACCCTACACCCCACAGTGCAAGATCCCACATATCGCAATGAAGATCCCGCACACTGCAACTAAGACCCAGTGCAGCCATAAATAAATAAATATTAATTTTTAAAAATAGAAAGATCATAGAACAAAGGTTAAAATATAAAAATCCATTTTAGCCGCCGCCACCTCCAGCATTCGCCGCCATGAAGCCGAGCGACAGCGTGCTGTGGAACTTCCATGTCGCCAAGGTGTTCCGCGAGAACTTGGACAAGATTAACTGCTTCGACTTCAGCCCCAACGGCGAGACGGTCATCTCAAGCAGTGACAATTCCCTCGTGCTCTGTGACTGCCAGGAGGGCAAACCAAAGAGAACCCTGTAGAGTAAGAACTATGGCGTGGACCTCCTCAGATGCTCTCATGCAGCAAACACAGTCGTTTACAGCCCTAAAAAAACAGACGATCCTACCAGTTACCTGTCCTTTCATGACAACAAATACATCAGATACTTTCCTGGACATAGCAAAAGGGTGGTGGCCTTGTCCATGTCAACTGTGGATGACACTTTCATTTCTGGGTCTCTTCATAAGACCATTCGGCTCTGGGATCTCCAGTCTCCTAACTGCCAGGGTCTCATGCATCTACAGGCAAACCAGTTTGTTCTTTTGATCCAGAAGGATTCATTTTTACTGAAGGTGTCAGTTCTGAAATGGTCAAACTTTACCATCTTCGCTCTTTCGATAAGGGGCCCTTTGCGACATTTAAGACGCAGTATGATCGGACTTGCGAGTGGACAGGAGTTAAGTTCAGCAATGACGGCAAACTCATCCTCATCTCCACCAACGGCAGCTTCGTCCGTCTGATCAATGCACTCAAGCGAGCGGTGATGCACACGTTTGGGGGTTATGCCAGCAGCAAAGCCGTCACACTGGAGGCCTCGTTTACTCCAGACTCGCAGTTTATTATGACTGATACAGAGGATGGCAAGATCCATGTCTGGAATGGAGAGAGTCGTATAAAAGTAGCTGTGTTGGGTGCTTCCCTGGTGGCGCTGTGGTTGAGAGTCGGCCCGCCGACGCAAGGGACGCCGGTTCGTGTCCCGGTCCGGGAAGATCCCACATGCTGCGGAGCGGCTGGGCCTGTGAGCCATGGCCGCTGAGCCTGCGCGTCCGGAGCCTGTGCTCCGCAACGGGAGAGGCCACAGCAGTGAGAGGCCTGCGTACCGCAAAAAAGAAAAAAAAAAAAAAAAAAAAAAGTAGTTGTGTTGGATGGCAAACACACGGGCCCCATCACCTGTTTGCAGGTCAACCCCAAGTTCATGACTTTTGCCAGTGCTTGTTCCAACATGGCCTCTGCTTGCCCACCATCGATGACTGACCTGCATGGTGCTTGGCTGTTTTCTGTACAGCGAGGTGGCCGGTAAGAAAGAAACTCAGAGGGAACTAAGATAATAGTGAGATTAGATCATTTGACTGGGCTGGAGAGCAGCCTTCCACATGGCCTTCCCAAGGACGTGATGCACATTTGCTCAAAAGAAAACAATTACTTTGCCAAGCGTCTTCAAAAGGACTCTTGATGCGGAAGATTCAATCGGCACTCAATTTTCCAGCTGTCACTGCACCGAGCTCCTCCAGAGGAGTGACCAGACTCGTGATTAGGGTATAGTGGGGCCCTCAAGACACCTTCAGTTTTGAATGTATTTGCTGCTGAGGAGTCGGTGAAGTTAATTCTGCACATTCCTTCTCCCACCCCCATAAATGCATAGGAAGCCGCAGTTCTGGTTTTGAGATGCTAGGGCAGCGCGGTGCCCCTTGCCCTCACCCTGCCTGTCTTGTTACTGGGTCTCTCTGTGTCATTGTGGCGTTATCCACGACCGTCATGTTACACAGGTGCCAAACATTTACAGAAATGTCTCCATATATCTTAGGATCAGAAAGGGACAGATACAGAAGGACCTTGCTTGCCAGGAAGCCTTGCAAGTAAGTCACATGAGGGTGGGTGATCTGGGTGTGCCTCAGGCTCTGGGTGTTGGGTGGGAAAAAGGGCCAAGAGTCTGAAAGGGAGGGAGGAGGGGTAGCAGGTGAGTTCCTAGGGCTGGGAGGTTTAACAGCAGCTTGATGTGGTGCCCTGTCATCAAAACAAACCCACAGTCCTTCTGGGTGCCTGCCAAGTTTGGTTGTAGACAAAAGCAAGGTGGGCATCTGTTTTGGTATGTGAGCTACATCGCGCTTTCCTGTGGGCCAGTATTGTGGAGTGAGTCTATACTGATGCCTTCCCTGCCGACCACAAGTTGTGTACATAGCCTCCAGATGATACCACTCCTTCCCCAGTTCCCAGCCAAGAGCTGGCTCTAGGCTTGTGTTATATGCTATAGTTAGCCTTTTTATATATGACTTGGGATTTCTGTTGTTTGTATTTTAGCACAGTGTGTGTACACCTTCATTTAAATATATCGTGAATGTGCATAGACATATACGTATATGTGTGTGTGCATACATATATACATATATGTATGCATGTGTCTGTGTGTATATATATATATATATATATATTTTTTTTTTTTTTTTTTTTTTTTAAGTGTCAGAGTTCAGCTGAAGGAGATGGAGTCCCACGCCCCAGAAGAAAGACTGCATCCTTGCTAATAGTGTTTGCCACAAGTGACAGTCTTCCTTATCACCTTTTTCCCTTTGGGAGACTGAACAAAAGCAAAGCTTTTGAGTGTTCGCTGTCCCCAAGGCAGCTACGTGAGGGTCTTGGAATGACTCCCTCGTGTTCCTCAAGCCACACGTTGGGGTCTTCTCTGCAGTATTAGCCCCCTTGTTGCCCAGCGGTGCTCTGTCTGTGCCTGTATGTATGTGACAGTCATTTGCATGACTTTTGTGTCTGCCTCCCAGCATCTGGGGACAAGATGCTGGAACCAGAGCATTTTCAGCTTGTCTGAGGCTTCTTTGCCAGTTATAGGTCGCTCCTGTTTACCTGGTATGTCTGCTTTCTTACTTCTTTTCCTTGCCTTCTCTTGAGGGAGGATTCCTTATTGGGGTTGAGATGAGCTGCAGGTAGCTCATTGCCTTTTCCCCTGCATGGCCTTCTAAGAGCAGGACAAGTGGCATGTTATTTCACTAAGTTCCCAAACGTCTTAAGTGAGTAACACATTCCCTGCAGATCCAGAAACAGGCTCAACAAGGTTATGTTTGACTTGCCCAAGAGTACCTAGCTGCTCGCGGGGAAAGCAAGCCATTACTGCCTCTGTTCAGCAACAGGAATAGGCTGTGAATTGCTAGCAATTACTGTTTTGTTTTGCTTTTTTGGCTTGTTCCTCAACCTTAAAAGCAAGGGGCATACATCTTTCCCAGACATAGGCTGGCATCTGCAGCTTCTGAGGTGCCACACACTGTATAGCTCTACATTCTCAGAGTGGAGGGACTTTTAGAAACCAAGTGATCTGAGCTATTACTGCCCACCCCTGGCTTTCCAGGGTAGAAAATTCACGGTAGGAATAACTGTTCAGAGAAAGTACTTGGAACCGTAGGTTAACAAGAAAGCCTGCATAATTAACATATCTGTACCCAGAGCAGCCACCACGCATGACTTGTCTATCAGCAGGAAAATGATTTGTATTGAGTTCCTGTGTGTCCAAAGCTGAGGCACCATGACCTTTGAAATTATGCACCGCACCGCTTCTAATTACGGCGACCTGTGGCTGAAGAGCTGGCTCCTGAGTTGGGAAGGAGAGGGAAAGATGCAGCTGGAAGCGACCGAAGATGATGTGGTAGTGGGAAAAGGCAGAATTAAGGGAGAAAAGAGACTGTGGGTCAGAGAGGCTGAGGAGCACCAGGGCTGCAAGGACACCCTAAGTGGGAGCCAGAGGTGCTTAAGGCCTCCTGGGGGTGGGGGGCGCACCACGCTCTCAAGAGTCGGGGCCAAAGCCTCTGATTTACATGCGACACTGACGCTGCACTGCTTGACCACCAGCCAGTGGGGTATTTGTTTTGTTTTGTTTTTTAAGAACAAAACCATTGCAATCATAATTAATGCTTATTAAGAAAAATCTGGGAATTTTAAAAAGAATCAGTTTGCCACCCAAATGTTACCACTGCTAATCTTTTGGTGTTTGGTGTTCCTCTAGACATTTCTGTGCATAGATTTTTGGTGTGTTTACATAGTTGTTATTCTACTGTGTATACAATTTTATGTCCTTTTTGTACTTAACATATAAATGTTTTTTCCATGTTATCTGTCTTAAACAGAAATAAATAAAATAAAAACCAATATTATTTTTTATATATCAAGATAAAATAACTGAAAGTGAAAGTAGTATATCATTTACAGTAACATCAAATAACAGAAAGGCTTTAAGAATAAATTTAACAAAAGTCATGCAGAATGTTATCACTGAAAATAACACAATATTGCCAAAAGAATAAAAAGGAGACCAAAATAAATGGAGAGCTATCATGTTCATAGATTAGAATACTCAATATCATAAAGATATTAATTCTCTTCAAGTTAATCTATAGAGTCAACACAATCCCAGTCAGGGTTTTTGTAGACACTTAAAAACTGGTTATAAAAAAATATACATGGCACTGCAATGGACCTGGAATATTCAAAGCAAGCCTGAAAAAGAACAAAATTATACAATATACATTATCTGATTTCAAGACTTACTACAATGTGCAGTAATAAAAACGGTATGGTATTGGCCAAACTATAAAGAGATAGATCAACAAATAAAATATAATGCTCCAAACTAAACCCACACTTATGTAGATATTCAATTTTCCACAAAGTTGCCAAAGAAATTCCATGGAACAAAGTGTGGATTTTTAACAAATAGTGCTGGAACAACTGATTCCATATGCAGGAAAAAAATCTTGACTGCTTTCTCACACCACACCCAAAATTAATTAGAATTTAAAAGGAAAACAGAAGAACATATTTATTACTTTCGTTTAAGCAATGGTTTCTCAGAAAGAACACAGAAAGCAGTGACTCAATAATGTAAGATAGATAACTTAGATTTTACCAAAATGTAAAACTGATATACAACAAAAGATGCCACTACAAAAATGAGTAGGCTAGCCTAGAGAAAATATTCACAAGGTTGGCATTTAGAATATAAAGAAACTATACAACTTTATAGTAGAAGGACAAGCAGTCCAATTTAAAAAATGGGGAAAACTTTTGAACAGACACTATACTAATAATGTATATGAATGACCAATTAGCACATATCAGAAGTGCTTGACATTATTAGCCAGGAAAGCAATGTAAATTAAAGTCACAATGAATAGAGCTACCAGAAAAGCCAAAATTAAAAAGACTGACAATATTAAGTGTTGGTGAAGACATGGAGCAACTGGAATTTTCTTAAACTCTTACATTGCTGTACAATTACTCCGGAAAAAAAAGAGGTCTGAAAGTTTATTATAAAACTAAAGACACAGCTATCTGTGACCCCAAAATTTTACTTTCAGATGTTACCAGAGATAGCAAAGACTAATCTTTTAAAAGACTTGTATAAGAATATTTATAGCAGCTCTATTCATATTAGCCAGAAATTGGAAATAGACCAGGTGTCCATCAGTAGGAGAATGAATCAACAAAATGTGACTTATTTATACAATAGAGTGTAACTCAAAAATAAAAAAGGAATGAAATATTGACACATAAAATAACAGCTGAATCTCAAAAAACATTATATTGAATAAAAGAAACCTTACATGAGAATACATATTGTATGATTCCATTCTAATGAAATCATAGAACAGGTCAAAACTACCGTTGTGGAAAAAAAAATCATTGTGGAAAATAATCAGAACTGTTGTAAATGGAACAGAGGTGGAAATTAACCGGTAGGAGACATGAGAGAAGTTTCTAGGGTAAGGGTAAAGTTCTACATCTTGATAGAGGTTTGGGTTACATAGATATATTCATTTGTCCAAACTTAACAAACATTCATGTAAAATTTGCAAATTTTCTTGTTTATAAATTATGTCATGAAAGAAAAAATACTGTAAACAAATGCTTAACTTTAGTTAAAGTAAGCATGCTAAAGTATTTAGGGAGAAATATATGCGTGTCTGCTATTTACTTTGAAATGCATCAAAAAATAAGATGAATTGATAGATGAAGAGTAGAATAAATAGATGGATGAACATGCAGTAAAGATACTATGATGCTGATTGTAGAATCTACGAGTGGGGGCGGCATCCCATGAGTCTAACCTGAATATAAACCAGCATCAGAAATGTTCGATCAACTTATTATCAAAATCTTTCTTTAATGGAAAATCTTTCAAGTCTGTGCAACCCAGGAAATGCCTGTCTTTGCTTAACCTGTCAGAATCTCCATTTGCAGTGGTATCTGATGAGAAAGCTATGATCCCTGTCACTGCACCAGTGAGAGCGTTTCCCTAGGACTTTTCTAATAAACAGCCTTCTGGTTCATTGCTGAATGATGGCTGAAGACAGAACTATCTGGAAAGCGGAGTACAGAGTGATCTCTATTTTTCCAAGATTCAAAGGAAGGTGGAACATTTCTGAATGAAACCATGGATGTTATTTATAAAATCTGGGCCACATGAGGTTAGAGGCATATTGATTTCCAGTGGAAGGATGAATTGGCCATCTTTGGCCTTTCAGGAAAATGACCACAGATTAAGATGATGAAGAACAGATGCCACTGTTTGAAGCTTCAGTTAGAAAACCTTAAATGGGCTTAACTGGCAGGACAGCCATAACAACTGTGTCTTGCCGCACATTGACGGAAAGATGACAAATATTTCAATGTGGTGAAGACGAATCCTGGGTCTAGTTGCTTCCGAATGAATGATCCAGCCAGTTTGAAAAGGTTTGAAGAAATAAAACTTGCCAATATTTAGCAAGTTCCAGAAAAGCCTGCGATTTGAGCAATTCCATGATGGATTTGGGTTTGAGAACAAAAACTATTTTCTTAAATGTTTTCTTAGAAGAGTTACTTAAAGAGAATTCCATACCTAGTAAAGCTTAGAGAAAATGTAGTCATTTGAAAACCTAGTTTTGTTTTGTTTTGATTTCCATGTCCTTGCTAAAATCAAATACATTCCCTCTGAAGTTACCAACCTCTTTGTTTTCTTTTATTCTTTTTTTGAATTTTATTTTATTTTTTTATACTGCAGGTTCTTATTAGTTATCTGTTTTATACATATTAGTGCATATATGTCAATCCCAATCTCCCAATTCATCCCACCACCACCACCCCCTGCCACTTTCCCCTCTTGGTGTCCATACATTTGTTCTCTACATCTGTGTCTCTATTTCTGCAAACCGGTTCATCTGTACCACTTTTCTGGATTCCACATATAAATATGTTAATATACAATATTTGTTTTTCTCTTTTCTGACTTACTTCACTCTGTATGACAGTCTCTAGGTCCATCCATGTCTCTACAAATGACCCAATTTCTTTCCTTTTTATGGCTGAGTAATATTCCATTGTATATATGTACCACATCTTCTTTATCCATTCATCTGTCAATGGGCATTTAGGTTGCTTCCATTACCTGGCTATTGTAAATAGTGCTGCAATGAATATTGGGGTGCATGTGTCTTTTTGAATTATGGTTTTCTCAGGGTACATGCCCAGTAGTGGGATTGCTGGGTCATATATAATTCTATTTTTAGTTTTCTAAGGAACCTCCATACTGTTCTCCATAGTGTCTGTATCAATTTACATTCCCACCAAGAGTGCAACAGGGCTCCATTTTCTCCACACCCTCTCCAGAATTTGATGTTTGTAGATTTTCTGATTATGCCCTTTCTAACCAGTGTGAGGTCATACCTCATTGTAGTTTTGATCTGCATTTCTCTAATAATTAGTGATGTTGAGCTTTTCATGTGCTGCTTGGCCTATGTATGTCTTCTTTGGAGAAATGTCTATTTAAGCCTTCTGCCCATTTTTTGATTGGGTTTTTTGTTTTTTTTAATATTGAGTTACATAAGCTGTTTATATATTGTGGAGACTAGTCCTTGATTGATTCATTTGTAAATATTTTTTCCCATTCTGAGGGTTGTCTTTTTGTCTTGTTTATGGTATCCTTTGCTGTGCAAAAGCTTTTAAGTTTCATTAGGTCCCATTTGTTTATTTTTGTTTTTATTTCCATTTCTCTAAGAGGTGGGTCAAAAAAGATCTTGCTGTGATTTATGTCAAAGAGTGTTCTTCCTATGTTTTCCCCTAAGAGTTTTATAGTGTCCAGTCTTATATTTAGGTCTTTAATCCATTTTGAGTTCATTTTTGTGTATGGTGGTAGGGAGTGTTCTAATTTCACTCTTTTACATGTAGCTGTCCAGTTTTCCCGGCACTACTTATTGAAGAGGCTGTCTTTTCTCCACTGTATATTCTTGCTTCTTTTGTCATAGATTAGTTGACCATAGGTGCGTGGGTTTATCTCTGGGCTTTCTCTCCTGTTCCATTGATCTATATTTCTGTTTTTGAGCCAGTATCATATTGTCTTGATTACTGTAGCTTTGTTTTTTCCCTCAAGACTGCTTTGTCTATTCAGGGTTGTTTTTGTCTTCATACAAATTTTAAGACTTTTTTTTCTAGTTCTGTAAAAAATGTCACTGATAATTTGATAAGGGTTACACTAAATCTGTAGACTGCTTTGGGTACTATAGTCATTTTCACAATAGTGATTCTTCCAATCCAAGAACATGGTATATCTCTCCATCTGTTTGTGTCATCTTTGATTTCTTTCATCAGTGTCTTATAGTTTTCTACGTACAGTTCTTTTACAACCTTAGGTAGGTTTATTCCTAGGTATTTTATTCTTTTTGTTGCAATGGTGAATGAGAGGGTTTCCTTAATTTATCTTTCTGATCTTTCATTGTTAGTGTATAGGAATACAAGGATTTCTGTGCATTAATTTTGTATCCTGCAACTTTACCAAATTCATTGATTAGCTCTAGTATACACAGTCTAAAATCCACATGTAACTTTATAGTCGACCCTTTGTACCATGGTTTTGCATCTGCAGATTTAACCAACCTTGTATGTGTAGTACTGTAGTAGATATTTATTGAAAAAAATCCATGTATAATTGGACCTATGCAATTCAAACCCATGTTTTTCAAGGATCAACTGTATTACAAACTACAATAATCATGATGTATATTAGGTCCTCAAAACTTATTCATATTTTAATTGAAATTTGAACCCTTCAACCAACATCTTCCCAGTTCCTCAACCAACTTCTGGCAACCACCACTCTGATTCTATGATTCATTCTCTGATTCTATGAGCTCATTGTTTTAAATTCCACATGTAAGTGATATTTATACAGTATTTATCTTTTTGTGTTGGTTAATTTCACTTAGCATAATGTCCTCCAGGTTGTAAAAATGTCAGAATCTCTTTTTTTATGGTTGAGTTACATATGTGTATAAATATATACAGATATAGATACAGATATAGATTACATTTTCTTTATTCACCTATTGATAGACAGTTAGGTTGTTCCATATCTTGGCTATTGTCAATAATGTTGCAATGAACGTGGGAATACAGATATCTTAGAGATGCTAATTTCATTTCTTTTGGATATATACCTGGAAGTTAAATTGATGGATCATATGGTAGTTCTACCTTTAATCTTTTGCGGAAACTCCATACTGCTTTCCATAATGGCTGTACCAATTCACATTTCCACTAACAATGTACAAGAGTTCCCTTTACACTACACCCTCACCAACACTTGTCTTTTTGATAAGAGTTATCCTAACAGGTATGAGATCATATTGTACTTTGAGTTTCCTGATGGTCAGTGATGTTGAGCATCTTTTTATGTACCTCTTGGCCATTTGTATGTTTTCTTTCAAAAAATGTCTATTCAGGTCCTTTGCCCATTATTTAATTGGGATGATCTTTTTGCTCTTGAGTTGCATGAGTTTCTTATATAAAATGGATATTAACCTCTTATCAGACATATGGTTTGTGAATAATTTTCTCCCACTCCATAGGTTGCCCTTTCATTTTGTTTATTTTTCTTTTGTTGTGCAGAGTTTTTAGTTTGATGTAGTCCCACTTGTTGATTTTTAGTTTTGTTGCCTATGCTTTTGGTATCATATTCAGAAAATCATTCCCAGATTGACGTCAAAGAGCTTGTTCTCTATTTTTTCTAGGAGATTTATGGATTCAGGTCTTAGATATACTCTTTAATCAATTTGAGTTAACTTTTGAGTATGGTGTAAGATTTTAAAAGTCCATTTGTTTTTGAATGTGGATATCTAGTTTTCCCAATACCATTTATTGAAGAAACTATCCTAAAGCCATTGTGTATTCTTGGTGTCCTTGCAAAAGATTAGTTGCTCATATATGTGTGGGTTTATTTCTGGGCTCTCTATTCTGTTGTACTGGTCTCTATGTCTGTTATTATGCCAGTACCATACTGTTTTGATTATTATAGCTTTGTAATATAGTTTAAAGTCAGATTGCTGCCCTAGTTTTGTACTTCTTTCTCAACATTGTTTTGATTATTGATGTCTTTTGTGGTTCCATACAAAATTTTAGGATTTTTTTCTATTTCTGTAAAGAGTACCATTGAAATATTGATAGGGATTGTATTGAATCTGTAGATCACTTTGAGTATTATGGATATTCTAACAATATCAATTCTTCCAATCCAGCAGCATGAAATATCTTTCCTTTTGTTTGTTTCTACTTCAGTTTTTTTCATCAATGTCTCATTGTTTTCAGCATACATATCTTTCACCTCCTTGGTTAAATTTATTCCTAAGTATCTTATTCTTTTTGATACTATTGTAACTGAGATTTTTTTAATTTTCTTTTTTTAATAACATTGCTAGTGCATAGAAATGCAAATAATTTTTGCAGGCTTATTTTTTATCTTTAAACTTTACTGAATTTGTTTATTCTAAATATTGTTCTAACAATTTTTGGTGGAGTCTTCAGGGTTTTCTCTATATAAGATCATGTTATCTATAAACACAGTTTAACTTCTTCCTTTCCAATCTGGATGACTTTTATTTCCTTTCTTGCCTAATTTCTCTGGCTAGGACTTCCAGTATTATGTTGAATAGAAGTAGTGAGAGTGGGCACTCTAGTCTTTTTCCTGATCTTAGAGTAAAACCTTTCAACTTTTCACTGTTCAACATGTTACTAGCTGTGACTTGTCATATGTGGCGTTTATTATGTTGAGGTATATTCCTTCTATAACTAAATTTTAATTGTTTTTGTTCATGAAAAAATGTTGAATTTATCAAATGTTTTTTCTTCTACTGAGAAGATACTATTTTATCTTTCATTATGTTAATGTGATGTATCACATTGTTTTATTTGCATATGTTGAAACATCCTTGTCTCCCAGAAATAAATCCCACTTAATTATTGTGTATGATCCTTTTAATGTACTGTTGAATTAAGTTCACTAGTAAGTTCACTAGTAGTATGTTGAGGATTTTTCCATCAACGTTCATCTGGAATATTGACCTGTAATTTTCATTTTTTGTAGTGTCCTTAGCTGTCTTTGGTATGAGGGTCATGCTGGCTGCATAAAATAAGTTTGGAAGGATTCCCTCCTCTTCAGTGTTTTGGAAGAGTTTGAGAAAGATCGGTGTTAATTCTTTAAATATTTGGTAGAATTCACCAGTGAAGCCAGGTGGTCCTGGGCTTTTCTTTGTTGGGAGGCATTAATTGCTTTTTTAATCTCCATACTCATTGTTGGTCTGTTCAGATTTTTCTATTTCTTTATGATTCAGTCTTGTTAGGTTGTATGTTTTTAGGAATCTATCAATTTCTGCTAGGTTATCCAATTTGTTGGCATAAAATTGTTCATATTTTATCTTTCTGTGGTATCGGTTGTCTCCTCTTTCACCTATAAGTTTATATATTTGTATCCTTTTTCTTAGTTTAGGTAAATGTTTGTCAGTCTTGTTTATCTTTTCAAAATACCAACTCTTAGTTTCATTAATCTTTTCTGTTGTATTTCTATTCTCTATTTATTTATGCTCTACTATTTATTATTTCCTTCTTTCTGCTAACTTTGGACCTAGTTTGTTCTTCTTTCTCCCTGATAATGTTAGGTTAAAAGAATATAAAAATAAATTATTTATTTGAGGTCTTTCTTTTTTCTTCTTGTAGGCACTTCTAGCTATAAACTTCCCACTGCTTTTGCTGCATCCCATAAGTTTTGGTGTATTGTGTTTCTATTTACATTTGTCTCAAGATACTTTTTGATTTCCTCTTTGACCCATTAGTTGTTCAGAAGTTTGTTGTTTGACTTCACATATTTGTTAAATTTTCCATTTTCCTACTGTAATTGATTTCTAGTTTTATACTATTATGCCAGGAAAAGATACTTGATATGATTTCAATATTCTTAAGTTTGTTACTACTAGTTTTGTGATTCAGCACATAAGCTACTCTGGAGAATATTCCATGTACCATTAAGAAGAATGTGATTCTGCTGCTGTTGGATGGAATGTTTTGTGTATGTCTGTTAGATAAATTTGGTCTATAATGTTATTCAAGTCTACTGTTTCCTTATTGATTTTCTCTCCAGATGATTTATCCATTGATGAAAGTGGGATATCAAAATCCCCTACTATTATGGTATTGTCTATTTCTCTCTTTTTTTGTTAATATTTTCTTTATTTACTTAGGTGCCTCAATATTGGATGCATATATATTTACAATTGTTATACACTTTTGATGAATTGATCCATTTATCTTTATGTAGTGACCTTCTTTGTCTCTGACAATGGATTCTGACTGAAAGTTTATTTGTCTGATATCAATATAGTCAGCCCTGGTCTCTTCTGATTATCATTTTAGTGGGATATCTTTTTCCACCCCTTCACTTTTAGCCTATATAAATCCTTAAAGCCAAAGTGAGTCTCTTGTAGGCAATGTATAGTTGGATCTTGTTTTTTATTCATTCAGCCACTCTATCCTTGAGTAGAGAATTTAATTCATATACATTTAAAGTAATATTTGATAGATTAAGATTTATAGTTGTCATCTTTTTTATGGTTTTCTTGCTGTTCTATAGTTTCTTTGTTCCTGTCTTTCTCTCTTGCAGTCTTCCTTTGTAATTTGTTGGCTTTTTTGTGGCAGTGTGCTTTGATTCCTTGCTCTTTATCTTTTGCATATATACTAGAGTTTCTTCTTTGTGGTTATTATTAAGTTTTTATAAAACATCTTATTGTTGTCTACTTTAGGCAACTTAACTTTACTCTCATACCAAAACTCTACATTTTTACTTCTTCCCCACTCCCACACTTAATGCTATTGATGCATACTTTATATCATTTTTAATTGTGTACCTATTAACAAATTATTTTACCCATGGGTTTTTAAAAATATTTTTGTCTTTTAACTTTTATACTAGAGATTAAAGTGATTTATGAACCACCATTATATTATTAAGAGTATTATGAATTTGACTAGATATTTACGTTTATCAGTGAGTTTTATACTTTCACATGTTTTGTGTTGTTACTTAGTATCCTTTTATTTCATCTTGAAGATTTCTTTTTAGCATTTCTTGTAAGGAAGATCTAGTGGTGATGTACTCCCTCAGCGTTTGTTTGTTGAAAATAGATTTACCTTTTTATATGTGGATGTCCACTTGTTCCAGCACCATTTGTAGAAATGACTATCTTTGCTCCATTGTATTGCCTTTGCTGCATTGTCAAAGATCAGTTGACTCTATTTATATGAGTCTATTTCTGGGCTCTCTATTCTGTTCCATTGATATATTTGTCTATCCTTTCATCAATACCACACTACCTTGATTACTGTAGCTTCACAGTCTTGTCTTCACAGTCTTGAAGTTGGATAATGTCAGTCCTCCAACTTTGTTCTCCAATACTGAATTAACTATTGTGGGTCTTTTGCCTCTCTGTAGATCAAGTTGGAAAGAACTGACATCTTGACAATACTGAGTCTTCCTAACTATGAACATGGAATATCTCTCCACTTACTTAGCTCTTCTTTTATATCTTTCTTCAGAGTTGTATGGTTTTTCTCATATAGATCTTGCACATATTTTATTTAGTTAATATTTAAGTGTTTTTTTCCTTGGTGATAATGTAATTTTAAATTCCACTTGTTCATTGCTGATACAATAATATTTTGAAGACTTTTATTAATGGCACTTAACAAATTCACTGATATTTGGGCTGCAGCACCAGAAACCACAACAGACTGCCTTTGCTTTAGGTGCACGTATGTCCAGTAAATACGGTCTTATTCTACAGATTTCTTTGCAGATTAAGTTTTCAAAGCTCTAAAGATGAATTTAGGAGATATTTTGACATGAATTATAATACCTGTCAATGATCATATGATCCCCATGAGTAAAGAATTGCATCAATCAATAGCTGACAAATTTGGAAATGATTAAAAAGTGTTTCCAAATACAAAGAAATTGTTTTATATGGTAAATATAATGGATCTGAGAAAGAATGAAGTAGAGCACAAAGTTTTACAGAATTTCAGCACAAGTGGTACCTAACTTATTTCACCTATATATCATATAAATATATGATATTTATACATTTTACACTCCTTACCATTATCCAAAACAATTTCTATTAATTATAATGCTTTTAAAAAGCTTATAAACATGAAATTTTAATTTTTCAGTATGTAAAATATTCAATTCCTATGGGTAAGCCAGCTTATTTCTCATACCATTCTCTCCATAACAAGAGCACTAGTTAGCAGGGGGTAATAGAATCTTAAAAAACTATCCAACATTTCTGCTTTAAATGATTCTTACCAATCCAACCTCTACCTGACCAAGCAAACCATATTTTAAGGGAAGAAAATTTTAAAACAAAAAATTTTAGTACAGGTTATATTTATGATGCTACATGAGCAATCGATACTCCTGACACATTACAAGTGGAGAATTTTCTCTAGTCAGTGATAGTGAGTGGGTAAGCAAAAGGATGAATTTAGTCCCCACATTTTTCCACATTTATTCTTCCAGAATCCATTTCTAGACCATCTATATGTCACTATCATTGTGCAAACAAATTGTTTACACATGTACATAAACTGATTCATAGCATCTACTAATTTTACCTACTCATGTAAAATCCTGTAAATATGTCCAAAATGATGTACAGAGGCACAGCACTGAAAGCCAGGAAAGAACTTAGAGGTTACAAGGTCCAACAGGCTTTGTGTATAGCTGAGGAAATGGAAGCCAAATAATATTTAGAGGCTTGCCCAGTATCACCTAGTCTGAGGATATGTTTATCTTCCAAATATCTTAAAATACAATTAAAATACCATTAAATGAAAAGAACAGTTAGATAAGAGATGTTGAGAAAATTAGCACTTCTGTTTATGTTCTCACATAGTACATGGTTTCACTCCTATGGACCTTTGCCCAAGCAGATCCCTCTAAAATTCCTTCCAAACCTGATAATTTTCTTTCAAAATCATATTCAGGTTAAACATCCCTCTAATGGTTTCTTGGACTCCACCCCCGAACTATTAGCCATTACTTTGTTACCTCTGTTCTTGGTACTTGCATTACCTTGTATAACACATAAGATAGAGCTCTTACTCCAGCCACTGTTGTTGTGGCTACTTCTGTAAGTCACGGACTAGCTTTGTGCAATTGCAAATTTACTTCATGCCTTTGCTGTGTACCTCTTGCTTCTTGTCCTGAGGTTTCTTTGACACAGGCGTGGGTCACCTCTGGGTATCCGCTCAGTACTCATACACATCAACTCATAGAAGTTAACACACATGTGACTATCCTTTGACCAACTGGGGAGGAGCACCAAAGAATGCATTCTTGCCATTTTATACCCTGGAAAGCCAGTTTAAGATGCATTTCCAGAGGCTCTTCAGATGGACCTGCAGGATTGAACACCTGCAGTCATTCATAGGATAACTGACTTGATAATGCACCTCCCAGTCTACATTGCTTTCATCCTTTTCCTATTTACTCCCATTATTTCTCACTATTGCTACCTGTGATCACTTCTCAATTATACTACCTGAGTGCAAGCCATTTTCTCAATAGGAAATTGCAACAACCCAATAAAGACTGGATTATGATCTCAAATATTTCAGGAATAGAGATTTGTGATACCACATCCATCCAACTAAAAATATACCAGAGAGTAAGGGAAATGTGGTCTGGATAGTGGAAGAAAAAATTATGATGGTAATCTTTGGCCTGGTAACCAGATACAGGGTCAGGAACTGTTGCAAGTATTCATATTTTGTGCTTATTGATTATTTTTCTCCCCTTTTCCTGTATGAATGAGAAGTTGTGGTAATGTTGAATATTACAGTTATGACTGAATGGCATCATTCCATCACTATATTGTAGTTGGTGGAACTCTGCGTCTCTTCGGTGTTTGTGATGATAGTTTCTTCATCTAAAAAGGGCAAAAATGTATGCTACATGGCAAAACCAGGGAAGGCACCAGCCTCTGACCATTTAATCACTCATACGCAGTCTCCACCTTTTCTGCCCTTCTTGTGTCAAGGAGGATGACCCTTATGAATTACATCACTAAACCTCCCCTCATTACTGGCTTTTAGTAGGATCTTGCCAAGGGGAGAAACAGCAGATGATTGGAAGGCAGAGAAGAGAAATTTTGTGGTATTTATTCCCTGATCTCTCCCTGCCTGGTACCATTATCTCCGCTGGCAAGTTGTGTCCTTCTCAATCACAGATCCCAACAGGCTCTGGTCACACTATTTCTTCCTCACGTCTTAAGGAATAATGGCTTCTCATTGACGCTCATCTATATGCCGTACCATGCCTTGTTTGTCCTGGCCAATCTTCCTGCCTATTAAAGTCTTTCATTTGAGACAACTGAATTAATTCTGCTTATTGCCAGTTCCCTGGCTGATGAACATACACTAGCTCCCAAACACATGCACACGCACATACCCACAGATGCCACGACATAGAACATTCACATTCAAGGCAAATGACTCATCTATAAAGTATGGTAACCACCTGTCCTGTCTACCCATGTCTCTAGTGTGCCTTTTCCCCTGTCTCTTTATATTAAGTTCCCATACCCCCAGGTTACATCATTTCTATTCATGACAGGACACATGAACATGAGAGTGAGCATGACAAAATTGAAATATTAATTTATAATTAATTTAAAGATGCTTATTTCATGACATATTATAGAAAAAGAAAAGAATTAAGAAATGTCTTCATGTGCCAGCTACAGTTGCCATTATTCATCTCCAAGACTAAATCACACAGGATTATGGTATTTAACATAATGTGGTAAAGGCACAGATTCACAAGCCACCTCTTTATCTTATTTTTATTCCCAATATCAACATATTCTTCTTGAAATCTCAAGAAGAAATCTGGGCAAGATCTTTTCACCATCATTCACATGACCTCCGTCTGCAAAGAGGGTAAAGACATCTTTTCTTGTTCCCGTTCCATGGTTGAATGACTGATTGTTTGCAAAATGAGCTCAGTGTTTTAAAATCTACGGTGGACAACTGTCATTTATTTTATGATATGTGAAATAGGCACCAAAAATTGATACTCTCACCCCAACTTTGAACTGAGAGCTACTTAAGCAATGAAAAGGATTCTCCCTGAAACAGGAAGACAGTTCATGGGCCCACGGTGCAGAGGTCCTGGTGGCAGCATCCTGCATCCAGTGATGGCAGGGTTGAAACAAGCTGAAGTGTCTTGTGCACAGTGGACATTGCTGCAGCTTCTTCACTGGACCAGTTCTGTGACATGGTTTGGGGTATTTTTCCAGATCACATAACCACTAAGCATGGTTCTCTGTTTCTCCAAGGAATTTATAAATTATCCAATATCCTTTTATTAATTTTCTGTTTTTTAATTCTTCTGGACCTCAAGTGAAACAAAAAGTGATTCAGTTATAATCCTATGCTGTCATCATGTAAAACAATTCTCCTGTTTTATTACATTGTTGCATTTTTTGATTCTTTCATTCTCCCCACTACCATCACTAAATAAACCTACTCTAATGTCCTTGGTATATGTGTAGGGAGATATATATATACACATATATATTTCAAAAGTTATACCATTATTTTGGGCATTATTTTTTTTTAACTTACATAAGTGATGCTAAGCTGAGTGTCATTCTGTTGGGATTTTTTATTAATTATCTCTGATATCTATGAAGCTCTATGTTTTTGAATATGCCTGTAATTGTGGCCTCAGCCACACCATAATACATAATGTCTTTTAACATTTTATTTTTCCCTTCTCCTATGATGGAAAATTAGGTTGCCTCCAATTCCCACTCCCATAAACAGTGTTTCAAAAAACATCCTGATGCATATTCCTTTGTAGACAGATGTACTTGTTTCTCTAAAATTTATGCAGAGTTCAGTTCTGTTCTCTTCCATCTGAAAACAGAGGAACCACATTATCTTTCAGCAGCCACTTCCTTGGTAAACCCAAGAGGGACTTCAGTTTCAGTACTCTTGTAAGGATTCAGATCATTTTTTTAATCTTTTATAGGGGGAGGAGGAGGCAGAGAAAACAGTTGCAAGTGAAGAAAGGCAGTGGTGACTTCTTCCAGTTACACATAGAGACACACATGATTTGCACTGAGGGAAGAACAGAGAATGCTGGTACAATAGGCTCATGTCCTATTCATGGTAACTGAGACAACATTGCAAGGCCATTTGTCACTTAAAAGATTAATTCTTGTTACATTTATTAATAAAGTATTTATACCAACCAGTGTTCTTGGCCTTCCCCAATCAATAGAAATTGATAAGAGGCCAGTCAAGAAATTGGGGCAAATCTTTGTTGGGGCTTCTGCTCCTGCAGGAAGGGGTGAAAACAAGTAACAGTTTCCCTTGTTCGCTCCCTGGGGCAGGGGAGGGGGGGCTGGTTCCTTATATGGGGTGGGGGTAGGGGTGCATCCAGGGCTCAGGCCAGAGGGGTGGCTTAGGTGTTTTGCCCAGCCCTTTGGTGGTGTTGAGTGCATGCACAGCTTTTGCTCCTGACACCCTGTTTTTGCTCCTGACTCTTCAGAAGTGGCAGTTGGGGTTTGGTTTTTTTTTTTTTTTTTTTGGTCTTTTTGTATCTTCTTGTTCAGAATTTGTCCCCAGCTGCACATGCACACAGTTATGTTTAGTCCCTTATAATTTCTTTGTATTTTGTTTCTTGAGGAGACGTTTGCCCAGGTACAAGCACTGCAGCATACGGTCCCAGGTCCCAGGTCCCAGCCTGTCTCAGTATTCCCATTATGACATATAAAGAAGGCAATGTACCTTAACTGAACACTTAATGTTGGCTATTGAATTTTTTCCCCCAAAGCCAGAAAGACTTTCTCATAGATTGATTCAGTTGAGATACCAAAGGACATGGTTTTGAATTGCTGCAAAGAAAAAACAGATGCAAAATAAGAAAATCATGCGAGCTATTGACGACAAACTATGCAACGATGATCTCTGTTTGCAGTTCAGTGCTTCCTTTCCCAGGGATGAAAAGCTCTGCAAAAAAGGTGCCCTTGTGATTAAAAGTGACACTGATTGGGACACTCAGAAAGGCTTCTCTCCAAATTCTGCCATGTTATGATTCTTTCAAATTGTGAGATAACTTGGATAATTCTGGACCATACAGGATCCAAACATGAACGCTGTTATACTCAACAATATTGTTACTATTCCACTCTTTCAGATGCCTTGGGGTGATTTAAGTTACATTCACTGAAATACATGCAAACAGCAGAATAGTGTAAACCACCAATGATCACCCAAAACATGTAACAAATTCAGAGCCATTAAAGAAAAATAGAGGAGAATAAGGAGTGTATTCCCTTATTTGTCAGGGGCAGTGATTGCCATACTTATATGTAAAAATCAGTGGCAAGTCACCATTTTACTTTACTGGGCAACCAGAAGTGACATGATCCTATGCCTTTCCACCATATTAAAAAAGCCAGAGTTTCTCTATTTATTCATTAAAAAAATATTTTGTTGTAGATTTGAAGCACACCCATACTCAGTAAGAAGTAGAGGACTGCCAAGAAGGGGAAATTCTGTACACATATTGGAAATACAGCTAAAGAGTTCTTCAATAAGTGTCTCTTCTGTGATCCATTTCAAACAAAATATCATGATCCTTTGTGACATCAAGATTTCAGGAAAGCTGAATAAGCCATCAGAGAATGTAAATCTTTTATGAGGCCTGTGATGGTTAATTTTTTATGTCAACTTAACTGGGTCATGAGGTGCCCAGATGGTCAAACCTTATTCTGGACGTGCCTCTGAGAGTGTTCTGGATGAGATTAACATTTAAGTTGGTAGACTGAGTACAGTAAATTGCTCTTCCTAATGTGGGTGGACCTCTTCCAATCAGCTGAAGCATGGATGGAACAAAAAGGCTGGTCCTTCTCTGAGTAAAGAGAATTTCTCCTGCCTGACTGGCTTTGAATTGGAACATCGACTGTTTCCTGCCTTCAGACTTGAACTAAAGCATCAGCTCTTCCTGGGTCCCAAGCCTCCTGGCCTTTGGACTAGAACTGCACCATCAGCTATCCTGGTTCTCAGGCCTTTAGACTAGAATCGGAACTCACCGTAGGTGCTCCTACATCTCCAGCCTGCCAATTCACCTTGAAGATCTTGAGACATTTTAGGCTCCATAAGTGTGCGAGCTGTTCCTCATAATAAATACATGAATGCATACATACATAAGTAAACACACACACACGTACACACACATATATATATATATATCCTACTGGTTCTGTTTCTCTGAGAATCCAGACTAATGCAATGCCCAAAGTTATTTTTCTTCATGATATAAAGTTCATGAATTAACTTTACCCTTCCTGCTTTCCTTCCATTCTTTCTCCAAACAAGAATACATATATTTAGGTTGGTTGTTTGGCCTGAGGAGACCCAAGACTGGAGCCTACCCTGCTCTTTGGTGGGGCTAATGGCAGACTCTGGGAGGCCTCACGCCAAGGAGTCCTTCCCAGAACTTCTGCTGCCAGTGTCCTTGTCCCCACGGTGAGCCACAGCTGCCCCCTGCCTCTGCAGGAGACCCTCCAACACTAGCAGGTAACTTAGGATGTGTTCTGGGGAAGGGGAACACTCTGGCTCCCTCTGGAGGAGCAGCTCTCAACCTTCTCTTCACAACCCATGTGACAGATGACACTCACTGGCAGGACACACTCTCAAAGATGGAGCCAGGTGGAAAGATGCTCCATATTCTATTATTCTATTCCAAGACCTGGACAACTGAGGAAATAAGCAGTTCTTCTGTGATGTCAGGACCTGTATATAACCTTGCAGAAGGCAACCAGGAGAGTCAGCAAGTGGTTAAGAATACGCCTGCCAATGTAGGGGACATGGGTTCAAGTCCTGGCCCAGGAAGATCCCACTTGCCACGGAGCAACTAAGCCCGTGTGTCACTACTGAGGCCCGTGTGTCTAGAGCCCGTGCTCCGCAACAAGAGAAGCCACCGCAATGAGAAGCCTGCCCACCGCAACGAAGAGTAGCCGCCGCTAGCCGCAACTAGAGAAAGCCTGCACGCAGCAACGCAGACCCAATGCAGCCAAAAATTAAAAAATTAAATAAAATGAATAAACTTTTTTAAAAAGAATACATATATTTACATTTATCCCCAAAACATTCACTGATTAGTTAATTGGATTTCTAATGGCTACTTTATCTTTTATGAAATTTCTGTATGCACATGGATATACTTCTGGGTTTTCTATTCTATTTCATTAATCTACTCATCTATCCGCACCACTCTCTTTTTAAAATTTGTGGGTTTTTTAAATTGTAGGACCACTCTCTTTTAATTATTGAAATTTTATGAGTTTTAAGGTTAAGATATCTCCCTTCTCCCTTTTATTGTTCCTTTTCCAACTTTCCAACTTTTTTTGTTGTTGTTATTCTTTTCTAAATTGATGTATAATTTATATATAGTGACATGCATAGATCTTAAATGCTCAGCCTGATGAGTCTTAAAGATTTTATACAGCCATGCCCATTTCAACATGCAATGTTGTGTTCTGATTTATTTACTTTATTTTGTTTTGGGAAGTGATATCCTTCTGTTGTTGAATTTTCATATCCAAGCATAAAGTATGTTTTTCCATGTGCCCAAATCACTTTTTGTGTCCTTACATGGAAGGTCACCCCCTGAGCATCTGTGCTGTTTTGATGGTGTAAGATAAATTTCCATCAGGTCACTAAGAATTTGGAGGTTATTTGTTACAGCAGTTAGCCTATACTAACCAATACAGTTAGACTTCATGTCAGGTGTGGTTTGTACTTTACTGTCTTATTGAGCCTGGGTTATATTTGGCTACAAGATCCTGGCACAGTGAAGACTATTAATATTCATGTGTACTATTAGTTAGCATCAGTGAATTTCCACAAAGCACCACTAGGTGTCCTCTGCTGCTAATTTTCACTGAGCTGCTGCAAGACAGACTGAAACTATTTTTCCCTGTCCATGCATTCCTTTAGCTGTGCTGGCTGAACTCACCAAAATTTGGACCAGGACTCCACCCTCCTGCCGTCATTGCTAAAACACAGACAGATTCATTGGAAAAATGAAAACTGTTTGTTTTTTATTTTGAAAAACATTGTTAAATAGATCATTCTTCTCAGGAACACAAGTGTAGCATTTATCACACTACAAAGATTAACCCAGCACCAGAGACTGGTTGATGATTCATCTGAGAGCTGTTTAAAGACAGATTTGGAAGAGACAGTTTATTCTCTATACCTCCCTCATCTCCCATCTCTATTCTCTAGCACCATAACACAGCAGAAAAATGGTCCAAACAACATCAAGGTCGGCCCTGAAGAAAAGAAAGAAACTACCAAGTGGAGACCTCTTGGAAAGGAATGGCTAAGTCACATCTCTTGATGTTATGCATATGCTTGGAGGGAGACATTGGAACTGGTTGAAAATCATCTCAAATGGCTATTGGTTAAGCCACACTATTTTGCCTGGCTTCAACATTCCTATTTGGATAAGAAGAGACTAAGTATTAATTAAGACAAGGAGACCAGATCGAAGGCTGTTGAGGTAGAATAGGTAAGAATCAATGGTATCTGGAACTCAGACAGTGGTCATGGGCACTGAGAAAAGGAGATGGATTCGAAAGGTATAAAAGAAATAAAACGTACAAAATTTGGCAGCCATTTCATGTTTTGGGTGAAAGAGAGGGAGATGTCTAGAAGATCCAGAGTTCCAGAGTCAAGGCAACTGGACATGATGGTGCCTCTTCCTGAGGTAGGAAAAACTGAAGAAGGAAAAGAATTGTGGTACAATGAATGTTTTCACTTTTTAAAATGTTAATTTTGATGTATCTGATGGAGGTCCAAGTGAAAATATCAAATAGACTAAAATCATTCTGAAGAAGATTTCTGGTTAAAGAAGAAAGTAGCAGCAGCATTTTTACTCTTCTCTACTCCCTCATACCCCACCGAAAACAAATGAAAAAATTAGAGAGAAAATAATCGATCTTCAATGAAACATGGAAAAGGATACGACCACAAGCCACAAACGGGACAAATCTGCCAAATACTTGATGTCTAGACTAAGATGAGAGAAGAGAGCCCAGAAAGCCAACACTGCTTCCTAGTATCTAGACCAGGATAACTAATTTCAAGTCACCAACACCCTAAAAACTCCTTTGATAGCATGTTGAGCTCTATGGGTATAAGGAATGTTAAAAAACAAAAAAATAAAATTAAAAAAGGAAACATCAGGCCCAAAATGGAGTCATTTGTGCTAAACCCCATGAGAGCGAAATGAAGACTTAATACCTAACTATTTGCAGTTTCAGCCTTCCCCAGGAGTGGAATTTTAAACCAGTCTGCCAGGAATTTCCTTGTCAACACTAGTTGATGAGACCTGTGACTTGACGAAAGATGACCTTGCCTAAAACAATTTTTTATTTGCTAATAACCTCCTTGTCACACCCTGTTTCTGCTTATAAAAACCTCCCATTTTGTATAGCTCCTCAGAGCACATTTCTACTTGCTGGATGGAATACTGCCTGAGTCATGAATCACTAAATAAAGCCAATTAGATTTCAAATTTACTGAACTGAATTTTGTTTTTTAACAGGAGTCCGTAAGAAAGGAGGTATATCCTCACAGAGATCCAGGAGGACGTCTCAGAATGCAGGGAAGGTGCAGTAGGACAAATCATGCTGACCCACCATGTGCGTGCTGTGAGGTGTGAGCGAAGGGTAGATGTGTGTGTGGGGGGAGCGTTCTGTGTGTCAGAGAACAGAACAGAACAGAAGGAGAGGGGAGGGGATGGGAAGGGAGGGAAGGGAAAAGATTCACAATGTACTGTTATAGCTAAGGGGGACCTCTGGAGGTGAAGAGGGGTGAAAGAGGGAGAAGCTGTTATAACCACATTGCAACAGAGCTTGGGGATTAAAAGAATTTGCTGGAATCCTCAACCACTCCTAACCACAGTATTTATTATTTTAATAATTAAATAATTAATTATAAGTGGCTGGCTTCCATTTGAAGATGGGTAAGAAGGCAGCATGAGCTAATACATAAAAACTTTGCCAGAGAGAGAGAGGGAGAGAGAAAGAGAGAGAGAGAGAGAGAAGGGGGAGGCACATAAGCAAAAGACAAATAAAGAGCATACTCCTCCCAAAGGAAATAGAAGAATTACCCAAGAAACTAAAGAAAGAGTAGTTCTCCACATGCAACACTGTGGTCTCTGTTTAGAAAAGACAACATGAATGAGATAGTATTTGTCATAGATATTTGCTGGTTTTGCTTCCTGGCATCTACTTCCCCTTCTTTTAATAATAGTATCCACCTAGCCCTCATGCAACCAAAGTTCTTTGAAAGAAAAATGACCCCATCTTCATATCTAGGGATAATAGTTCAGCCATAGTGATTGGTTCAGGAATGGACCTGTGACCTAAATTGGTCAACTCACAATGAAGCTATTATTTATGTGCAACATTTAAATGTAAAAAAAGCTTTTTACTGTTTTATTTCCATGTGAATAAAAAACAAGTTTTGAAAGCTGCTGGTAGCCATCTTATTACCATAAGGGGAGCTCTTTCCTAAGAATGAAACCAACACCAACAAAGCTGATTTTGGGAGTTGAGAGAGAGAGAGAGGGAAAGAGGGAAAGAAAGAAATTCTGTCCTGAGCATGTAGTTTTAATCCTGGATAATCTCACTCCCTGGTCTCTTCAAGATTCAAGCAATTTCTCTGTATAATTTAAGCCATTCGAGTCAGTTATTACTACCTGTTTAGAAACATTTCTAACTGAAGCACAGGAGATCAAGAAAAGATCATTAATAGTAATAGATAACATTTATTGATTGCTTGTTTTGTGCCAGGCACAATACTAAGCATTTTATGTGAAGTATCTTATATAAACATCAGAGCAGGCCTACATGATAGGTACTATTATTATCTCCACTTTGTAAATGAGATAACTGAGTGACCCAGATGAGATAAATAATGTTCTCAAAGTCACAGAGTTAGTGACAAATTGAGGAATAATTTAAACCAAGTGAATCTAACTCCAAAGCTATACTTAAACAGCAGCTAGAGTTTCTTCTGCAAAAGATCATTTAGACAATGTAAGAACATAAATTAAGTAGATATAAGTGAAGCATAGTAAACTATGTAAGTCTTTTTCTGTTCCATTTCTTTGTTCTGCCTCTTCTTGAAGAGTACTAATATGGAAGTTGGATCTCCTTATCATCTTCCATATTTATCAATGTTTATATTCTGGTTCTTTTCCAATTAATTTTGTGAGGTTTCCTCTTTCAGTAGGTTTATTAAAATTTTGGTTGCTCTGTAACGTTTTCTGTTTATTTCTTCCTTTTCTTTCTTTTCATCTCTTGTTTTTATTTACAGATGACATGATCACCCATGTACAAAAATGCTAAGAAACGTGTGAAAAAGCTACAACAATTAATAAGTGAGTTTACTAAAGTCAAGGGATACAAAGTTCATAGGCATAAATCGATTGTTTTTCTATATACTGGAAATCAACATTTGGAAATTGAAATTGGAAAAGCAATATCATTTGCAACATCATCAAACCATATAAAATAGAAATAAATTAAAGAAAATACCGTTGAACCTTGAACAACATGTGTTTGAACTGTGTGGATCCACTTATACACGGACTTTAAATAAATAAGTACTACAGTACTACATGATCCATTTTTTGGTTGAATCCATGGAGGCAGAACTCAGGATATGGAGGGCCAACTGTTAAGTTACACATGGATTTTCTACTGTGGGGAGTGGGGGTGGGGGCAGCATCCCTAACCCTCCATTGTTCAAGTGTCAATTGTATGTTTAAGACTTGTACACTGAAGACTAGCATTGCTGACAGGAATTAAAGAAGCCTATAAAAATGTAAAGATATGCTATATACATGGATTAGAAGGTTCAATAATGTAAATAAATCAGTTCTTCCTAAATTAGTCTATAGATGTAACAGAATTCCAAACAAAATTTCCAAGGGCTTTTTTATTGAAATTACCCAACAAAATTGGAAGACTTACATGAACTAACTTCAATATTTACTATAAAGCTACAGTAAATAACACAGTGATATCATACCATAGAGATATAAATCATGCAACACAACAGAGTCCACAAATAAAATCACGTGTATATAATAAATGGATTTTTACAAAAGTGTCAAGGAATTCAATGAGGAAAAGAATAATCTTTTCAACATATTAAGAATGATTGATATACATATATAATCAAATGAACCTCAACCCTAACCTTGCACCAAACACAAAAGTCAATTTGAATTAGATCACACAACTTATGTAAGAACTAGTACTATAAAACTTCTAGAAGAAAACACAGGGGCAAAAAGTCTTTATGAACTTGGAATAGGCCAGATCACCAATCTTGAAATGGATTTCTTAAATAAACCATACACACACACACACACACACACACACACACAAATTTTTTAAAAATTGACTAAATAGACATTTCTCCAAAGAAGATATACAGATTGCCAACAAACATATGAAAGAATGCTCAACATCACTAATCATTAGAGAAATGCAAATCAAAACTACAATGAGGCATCACCTCACACCAGTCAGAACGGCCATCATCAAAAAATCTACAAATAATAAATGCTGGAGAGGGTGTGGAGAAAAGGGAACCCTCTTGCATTGTTGGTGGGAATGTAATTTGATACAGCCACTATGGAGAACAGTATGGAGGTTCCTTAAAACACTACAAATACAACTACCATACGACCTAGCAATTCCACTACTGGGCATATACCCTGAGAAAACCATAATTGAAAAAGAGTCATGTACCACAATGTTAATTGCAGCTCTATTTACAATAGCCAGGATATGGAAGCAACCTAAGTGTCCACTGAGAGATGAATGGATAAAGAAGATGTGGCACACATATACAATGGAATATTACTCAGCCATATAAAGAAACGAAATTTAGTTATTTATAGTGAGGTGGATGGACCTAGAGTCTGTCGTACAGAGTGAAGTAAGTCAGAAAGAGAAAAACAAATACCTTATGCTAACACATTTATATGGAATCTAAAAAAAAAAAAAAAAGGTTCTGAAGAACGTAGGGGCAGGACAGGAATAAAGACACAGATGTAGAGAATGGACTTGAGGACACAGGGAAGGAGAAGGGTAAGCTGGGAAGAAGTGAAAGAGTGGCATGGACTTGTATATACTACCAAATGTAAAATAGATAGCTAGTGGGAAGCAGCCGCATAGCACAGGGAGATCAGCTCAGTGCTTTGTGATCACCTAGAGGGGTAGGATAGGGAGGGTGGGAGGGAGATGCAAGAGGGAGGAGATATAGGGATATATGTATATGTATAGCTGATTCACTTTGTTATATAGCAGAAACTAACACACCATTATAAAGCAGTTATACTCCAATAAAGATGTTTTAAAAGTTGATAAAATATACCTTATTTAAATTAAAATGTATGCCCTTCAAATAATATTACAAAAATGTAGAGAGGGCACCAGATTTGGAGAAAATACTGCAATTCATTTATATGAAAATGGACTAGTATAAAGAAAATATAAAATACCCTTATTTCTCAATAATAAAAAGACAAACAAATTAAGTTTTGATAGGCAAATATTTTAAAAGACACTTCAGCAAAGACATAAAGACATAGCAGATAAGTACCTGTGAAAAAACTCAGCATCATTTTTAGGGAAATTCAAATTAAAACTACAATGAGATATCACTATATATCCACCAAAATGTCAAAAATAAATAGATTAATAACACCAAGCATTGGCAAGTGCCGGAAGCCGTCCAGCATTGCCAACTGTTGCCTGAGCAAAGCTCAGCGAGAAGTTATGGCATGAGGAAGCAAAGCTCCTCTCCTGGTGGGCGGCGTAAAGCATCTCTTCTGATTCTAGGAAAATTCTTGCTAATAATTGAGGGGGCTTCTGGAGGGTTTAGGCCAAGAAGATGGAAGTATTACAAAGCAAATCCCCCTCGGTACGAGACCACAACAACCCCTGTAACCACAACAGTAGCTATACCCACTGTAAATAATTTACTTTGGAAAAAAGTCCCTTGGTCAGGCAACAAAGGAATGTTTCAATTAAGGAGTAGAAGTTTAAAGGAAGAATTAGATGAGCTATGGCCCAAAGAAGGAATAAGGGATAAAGAAGGGGAGCAAATAGTGGGGTATTATGTACAGGATGCCCCCAAATGGTGGATTATGTGGTATGCCCCCTCTCCGGTATATTGGAGGAAAAAGAGAGAAGCGGAAGGAATTTACTGTAAATATTTTACGAATGAATTATATGTAACTATGAAAGTTAAAATTGATTGCCTTACGTAGAAAATAGAATTGTATTTTTGCACAATGTGTTTTGAACAAGGTACTGAGAATACTGGGACACAGGCCAATATATGTTGCTAGCTGAAGTAGAAAAGAATAATTAGCTTTCTAGACCTAAACATCCTGTTTGCGCGAAAAGATCTTAAGACGGAACAATGCTTGCTAATGTTTCTGTGTATAGGTGTAGAAATGAGGTAATGAGCCAAAAATAGGAGTTACGTAGAAAATGCTGATGCTATTATTTAGAAAATCCTATATAAGAAATGATATGTCAAAAATAAAGCTGTCAGAAGCTTAACAGAAGCTCCTGCACCTACCCCCTTGCCCCGTTTATTTATTTATTTTTCTCGCCGACGCCGTTGCCTCCATCTCAGGGACCCCTGGTTCTGCCGGGGCTGGACCTCGGTAGGCAAGAATGATAAAGACACTTTAAAAAACTACTTGGAAGCTTTCTAAAGTGTATACATGCAACTCCAATAAATCACTGAAATCTATACCTAAGTATTTACCCAGAGGAAACAAAAATGGACATGTCCACAAAATGTACATGGCAACATGGAGAACAAAAACTGGAAATAACCCAAATGTCAATCAACTAGTAAATGGATAAGCAAAGTATGGTACATTCATAAAATGAAACACCACAATAAAAAGAAATGTACTACTATATGCACAATAACATGGATGAGTGAATTGCAAAAGCCTTATGCTCAATGAAAGAAGCCAGACATAAAAGACTGAATACTGTATGATTCCACTAATATGAAATGGTGAAAAGCAAATCTAGAGTGACAGAAAACAGATCATTGATTGCCAGGGACCTGGAATGAGAGAGAGAGATTTACTACAAAAGGGCATAAGAAAACTTTTGGGGGCAAAAGAAATGTTCTATACATCGTGATTAGTTGTAGTTGTCATTACACAGCTGTATTTGTTAAAATTCATCAAATTTGACATTAAAAATCACAAGATTTTACTGTATTTAAATTATAAGTAATAAGGCTGACTTTTTGAGTTCAAAAGGCTCTCATCTGTATTTCATAAACATTTAACATGTAAAAATGCTGATTATTTTAAATGACTATTGGAATCTCCAAACAAAGGAAATCTTTTGTTAAAAAAAAAATCATGTGAGAGTGGAGATCAATATGATGGAGTAGGAGAATGCTGAGCTCAACACCCCCATGAACACATCAAAAATGCAACTACATGTGGAGCAACTCTCACTGAAAACAACCTGGAGACCAGCAGAAAGCCTCTTCTACAACCAAGGCTGCAAAGAAAGATCCACACAGAGACTGATAGGAAGGGAAGAGAAGTGATCTGGTAAGGATCTGCACCCCTAGCATGGGACACAGAAGAAGAGGGGGATTTCATGGGCTCAGCAATCTTCCCAGGGGAGTGAGCCATTTGAACCACATATGAGGCACACTGGCCCTGGGGTCTGACCTGGGAATAAGTACATACCTATCAATAATCACTTTAAATGTCAATGGACTAAATGTTCCAATCAAAAGACATGGGGTAGCTGAATGGATAAAAAATAAGACCTATTTTTCTGGTGCCTACAAGAGACTTACTTCAGAGATAGAGACACACACAGACTAAAAGAGAAAGGATGGAAAAAGTCATTCCATGCAAACGACAACAAGAAAGCAGGGGTAGCAGTACTCAGACAAATATTATAAAATAAAATCTATAACAAAAGATAAAGAAGCAGATTATATAATGATAAAGAGATGAATATAGGAAGAAGATATAACATTTATAAACATATACACCCCTAAAATAGGATCACCTACATATATTAAGCAAATATTAACAGATATAATGGGAGAAATTGATGATAATACAATAATAGCAGGCAACATTAATACCCCACTTACATCAAAGGACAGATCACCCAGAGAGAAAATCAATAAGGAAAGAGTGGCCTTAAATGACACATTAGACCTGCTGAACTTAATAGACACCTACAAGACATTCCATTCAAAAACAGCAGGGAAAAAACCACATTCACAGAAAGATAGATAAGATGGAAAGGCAGATGGCTATGTACCAGATGAAGGAACAAGATAAAACCCCAGAAAAAAACACTAAATGAAATGGAGATAGGCAATCTTTCAGAAAAAAACTTCAGAATAATGATAGTGAAGATGATCCAGGACCTTGGAAAAACCATGGAGGCAAAGATCGAGAAGATGCAACAAATGTTTAAAAAAGATCTAGAAGAATTAAAGAACAAACAAAGAGAGATGAACAATACAATAACTGAAATAAAAAATACACTTGAAGGAATCAATAGCAGAATAACTGAGGCAGAAGAACGGATAAGTGACTTGGAAGACAGAATGGTGGAATTCACTGCTGCGGAACAGAAAAAAGAAAAAAGAATGAAAAGAAATGAAGACAGCCTAAGAGATCTCTGGGACAACATTAAATGCAAAAACATTTGCGTTATAGGGGTCCCAGAAGGAGAAGAGAGAGAGAGAGAAAGGACTTGAGAAAATATTTGAAGAGGTTATAGCCAAAAACTTCCTTAACATGGGAAACGAAAGAGTCACCCAAGTCCAGGAAATGCAGAGAGTCCCATACAGGATAACCCCAAGGAGAAACATGCCTAGACACGTAGTAATCAAATTGGCAAAAATTAAAGACAAAGAAAAATTATTGAAAGCAGCAAGGGAAAAATGACAAATAACATAGAACGGAACTCCCATAAGGTTAACAGCTGATTTCTCAGCAGAAACTCTACAAGCCAGAAGGGAGTGGTAGGACATATTTAAAGTGATGAAAGGGAAGAACCTACAACCAAGATTACTCTACCCAGCAAGGATCTCATTCAGATTTGATGGAGAAATGAAAAGCTTGACAGACAAGCAAAAGCCAAGAGAATTCAGCACCACCAAACCAGCTCTAAAACAAATGCTAAAGGAACTTCTCTAAGAGGGAAACACAAGAGAAAAAAATGGACCTACGAAAGCAAACCCAAAACAATTAAGTAAATGGTAATAGTAACAAACATATTGATAATAACCATAAACGTGAATGGATTAAATGCTCCAACCAAAAGACACAGGCTTGCTGAATGGATACAAAAACAAGACCCATCTATATGCTGTCTACAAGAGACCCACTTCAGACCTAGGTACACAAACAGACTGAAAGTGAGTAGATGGAAAAAGATATTCCAAGCAAATGGAAATCAAAAGAAAGATGGAGTACAAATACTCATATCCAATAAAACAGACTTTAAAATAAAAAATATTACAAGATACAAGGAAGGACACTATGTAATGATCAAGGGATCAATCCAAGAAGAATATATAACAATTATAAATATATATGCACCAAACATAGGAGGACCTCAATACATAAGGAAACTGCTAACAGCTCTAAAAGAGGAAATCAACAGTAACACAACAATAGTGGGGGACTTTAACACCTCACTTACACCAATGGACAGATCATTCAGACAGAAAATTAGTACGGAAGCAGAAGCTGTAAATGACACAATAGACCAGATAGATTTAATTGATATTTATAGGACATTCCATCCCAAAACAGCAGATTACACTTTCTTCTCAAGTGTGCACAGAACATTCTCCAGGATAGATCACACCTTGGGTCACAAATCAAGCCTCAGTAAATTTAAGAAAATTGAAATCATATCAAGCATCTTTTCTGACCACAACGCTATGAGATTCGAAATCAATTATGGGGGGCTTCCCTAGTGGCACAGTGGTTGAGAGTCCGCCTGCCAATGCAGAGGACACGGGTTCATGCCCCAGTGCAGGAAGATTCCACATGTCACAGAGCGGCTGGGCCCGTGAGCCATGGCCGCTGAGCCTGCACATCCAGAACCTGTGCTCCACAATGGGAGAGGCCACAACAGTGAGAGGCCTGTGTACCACCAAAAAAAAAAAAAAAAAATCACTTATGGGGAAAAAAACGTAAAAAACACAAACACATGGAGGCTAAACAATACATTAATAAATAACTAAGAGATCACTGAAGAAATCAAAGAGGAAATCAAAAAACACCTGGAGACAAATGACAATGAAAACACGATGATCCAAAACCTATGGGATGCAGCAAAAGCAGTTCTAAGAAGAAAGTTTATAGCTATACAAATCTACCTCAAGAAACAAGAAAAATCTCAAATAAACAATCTAACATTATACCTAAAGGAACTAGAGAAAGAAGAACAAACAAAACCCAAATTTAGCAGAAGGAAAGAAATCATAAAGATCAGAGCAAAAATAAATGAAATAGAAACAATAGAAAAGATTAATAAAACTAAATGCTGGTTCTTTGAGAAGATAAAATTGATAAACCATTAGCCAGACTCATCAAGAAAAAGAGGGAGAGGACTCAAATCAATAAAATAAGAAATGAAAATGGAATAGTTACAACAGACATGGCAGGAATACAAAGCATCCCAAGAGACTACTACAAGCAACTCTATGCCAACAAAATGGACAACCTGGAAGAAATGGACAAATTCTTAGAAAGGTATAACCTTCCAAGACTGAACCAGGAAGAAATAGAAAATATGAACAGACCAATCACAAGTAATGAAATTGAAACTGTGATTTAAAATCTTGCAACAAACAAAAGTCCAGGACCAGATGGCTTCACAGGTGAATTCTATCAAACATTTAGAGAAGAGCTAACACCCATCCTTCTCAAACTCTTCCAAAACATTGCAGAGGAAGGAAAACTCCCAAACTCATTGTGTGAGGCCACCATCACCCTGATACCAAAACCAGACAAAGATACTACCAAAAAAAAAAAAAAATTACAGATGAATATCACTGATAAATATAGATGCAAAAATCCTCAACAAAATCCTAGCAAACAGATTCCAACAACACATTAAAAACATCATACACCATGATCAAGTAGGATGTGTCCCAGAGATGCAAGGATTCTTCAATATACACTAATAAATCAATGTGATACACCATATTAACAAATTGAAGAATAAAAACCATATGATCATCTCAATACATGCAGAAAAAGCTTTTGACAAAATTCAACACCCATTTATGATAAAAACTCTCCAGAAAGAGGGCACATAGGGAACCTACTTCAACATAATAAAAGCCATATATGACAAACCCACAGCAAACATCATTCTCAATAGTGAAAAACTGAAACCATTTCCACTAAGATCAGGAACAAGACAAGGATGATCACTCTCACCACTATTATTCAACATAGTTTTGGAAGTCCTAGCCATGGCAATCAGAGAGGAAAAAGAAATAAAAGGAATACAAATTGAAAAAGAAGTAAAACTGTCACTGTTTGCAGATGACATGATACTATACATAGAGAATCCTAAAGATGCCACCAGAAAAGCACTAGAGCTAATCAATGAATTTGGTAAAGTTGCAGGTTACAAAGTTAATGCAAGAAATCTCTTGCATTCCTATACACTAATGATGAAAAATCTGAAAGTGAAATTAAGGAAGCACTCCCATTTACCATTGCAAAAAAAGAATAAAATACCTAGGAATAAACCTACCTAGGCAGACAAAAGACCTGTATGTAGAAAACTATAACACACTGATGAAAGAAATTAAAGATGATACCAACAGATGGAGAGATATACCATGTCCTTGGATTGGAAGAATCAATATTGTGAAAATGACTATACTACCCAAAGCAATCTACAGATTCAATGCCATCCCCATCAAATTACCAATGGCATTTTTTACAGAACTAGAAAAAAATCTTAAAATTTGTATGAAGACACAAAAGACCCCAAATAGCCAAAGCAGTCTTGAGGGAAAAAAACAGAGCCGGAGGAATCAGACTCCCTGACTTCAGACTATACTACACAGCTACAGTAATCAAGACAATATGGTACTGACACAAAAACAGAAATATAGATCAATGGAACAGGATAGAAAGCCCAGAGATAATCCCACGCACCTATGGACAACTAATCTATGACAAAGGAGGCAAGGATATACAATGGAGAAAAGACAGTCTCTTCAATAAGTGGTGCTGGGAAAACTGGACAGCTACATGTAAAAGAATGAAATGAGAACACTCCCTAACACCATCCACAAATGTAAACTCAAAATGGATTAGAGGCCTAAATGTAAGACCAGGCACTATAAAACTCATAGAGGAAAACATAGGAAGAACACTCTTTGACATAAATCACAGCAAGTTATTTTTTGATCCATCTCCTAGAGTAATGGAAATAAAAACAAAAATAAACAAATGGGACCTAATGAAACTTAAAAGCTTTTGCACAGCAAAGGAAACCATAAACAAGACCAAAAGACAACTCTCAGAATGGGAGAAAATATTTGCAGATGAATCATCAGAGGATTAATCTCCAAAATGTAAAAACAGATCATGCAGCTCAATATTAAAAAAACAAACAACCCAATCCAAAATTGGGCAGAAGACCTAAATAGACATTTCTGCAAAGAAGACATACAGATGGCTATGAAGCACCCGAAAAGCTGCTCAACATCACTAATTATTAGAGAAATGCAAATCAAAACTACAGCAAGGTATCACCTGGCACCAGTTAGAATGGGCATCATCAGACAATCTACAAACAACAAATGCTGGAGAAGTTGTGGAGAAAAGGGAACCCTCTTGCACTGTTAGTGGGACTGTAAATTGATACAGACACTATAGAGAACAGTATGGAGGTTCCTTAAAGAACTAAAAATAGAATTACCATATGACCCAGCATTCCCACTACTGGGTATATACCCAGAGAAAAACATAATTCAAAAAGACACATGCACCCCAATGTTCATTGCAGCACTATTTACAATAGCCAGGTCATGGAAGCAACCTAAATGCCCATCAACAGATGAATGGGTAAAGAAGATGTGGTACATATATACAATGGAATATTACTCAGCCATAAAAAGGAACGAAATTGGGTCATTTGTAGAGACGTGGATGCATCTAAAGACTGTCATACAGAGTGAAGTAAGTCAGAAAGAGAAAAACAAATATTGTATATTAAGGCATATATGTGGAACCTAGAAAATGGTACAGAGGAAATGGTTTGCAGAGCAGAAATTGCAACACAGAAGTAGAGAAAAAAATGTATGGACACCAAGGGTGGAAAGTGGCAGGGGGTGGGGGTTGTGGTGTGATGAATTGGGAGATTGGGATTGACATGTATACGCTGATGTGTATAAAATGGATGACTAATAAGAAAAAAATCAATGAAAATATAAAAAAACTAAACAGCAGAATATGCATTCTTTTCAGGTGCATGTGGAACTTTCTCCAGGATAGATCATATACTAGCCCATAAAACAAGTCTCAACTACTTTAAGAGTATAGAAATTATATCAAGCTTTATTTCTAACCACAACAATAAAAAACTAGAAATTAATTAAGAAAGAAAACTGGGAAAAACACAAACACATGGATAGTAAACAACATGCTACTAAAAACATTGTTTGATTTCAACAAATAAATCAAAGAAAATATCTTGAGACAAAAAAATTTAAAAACAGCAACACAACTTTCCAAAATCTATGGAATGCAGCAAAAGCAGTTATAAGAGAAAAGTTTACAGAGATACAGGCCTACCTCAGCAGAAATGAAAATCCTTAAATAAACACCTTAACTTGTCATTAGAAAAAGAAGAATAAACAAAGCCCAAAGTCATCAGAAGGAAGGAAATAATAAAGATCAGAGCAGAAATAAATAGAAACTGAAAACAACAGAAAATATCAATGAAACCAAGAGCTGTTTTCTTTAAAAAATAAATAAAATTGATAAGTTTTAACTGGGCTTATTAAGAAAAAAGAGGATACAAATAAATAAGAATGAAAGAGGAGAAATTACAACTGATGTCACAGAGATACAAAAATCATAAGAGAATACCATGAACAATAATATGCCAATGAATTGGACAATCTAGAAGAAATAGATAAATTTCTAAAGGTACAATCTTCCAGGCTGAATCAGGATGAAATTGATAATCTGAATTGACAAAATACTAGTATTAAAATTTAATCAGTAATAAAAAAACTCCCAACAAACAAATGTTCAGATCCAGATAGCTCCACAAGGAAATTTTACCAAACATACAAAGAAGAGTTAATACCTATCCTTCTCAAACTATTCCAAAAAATTGAACAGGAGGGAACACTCCCAAATTCATTCTACAAGGCCACCATTACCCTAATACCAAAATCAGACAAACTACCAAAAAAAAAAAAAAAAAAAAGTATTCGAGAGGCCAGTGTCTCCAATGAACATAAATGCAAAAATCCTCAACAAAATACTAGCAAACCAAATTCAACAATATGTAAAAAGAATCATACACCATGATCAAGTGGGATTTATTCCAGGCATGCAAGGATGGTTCAATATCCACAAATTAATCAACATGATACAACACACAAAAAAAATGAAGGATAAATATCACATGATCATCCCAATGGATGCAGATTGAACATTTGACAAAATTCAACAACCATTCATGATAAAAACTCCTATCAAAGTTGGCATAGAGGGAGCATATCTCAACATAATTAATTAACATAATTAATGTACAAAAATCTTTTGCTTTTCTATACACTGATAAAGAACTATCAAAAAGAAAAGAAAACAAGAAAGCAAGAAAACAATCCTGTTTAAAATCACATCAAAAAGAATAAAATATCTAGGAATAAATTTAACTAAGACCCAAACTCTGAGAACTATAAGATATTGATGAAGGAAATGAAGCTGATACAACAAAATTGAAGAATGTCTCATGCTCTTGGATTGAAAATTTAATATTGTTAAAATGTTCATACCACACAAAACAGTCTACAGATTTAATGCAATTCCTGTCATGATGAACATGACATTTTTCACAGAGCTAGAACAAATAATCCTAAAATTCATGTGGAACCACAAAAGACCATGAAGAGCCAAAGCAATCTTGAGAAAAAAGAAAAAAGCTGGAGGTATCATGCTCCTTGACTGCAGATTATACTATAAATCTACTGTAATCAAAACAGTATAGTACTGGCACATAAAAGCAGACATATAGATCAATGGAACAGAACAGAGAGCCCAGAAACAAACCCATGCACATATGGTCAATTAATCTATGAAAAAAGAAGGAAAAGGGTGAAAGATAGTCTCCTCGACAAGTGGTGTTAGGAAAACTAGACAGCTATACATAAAAGAATGAAATTAGAACATTTTCTCACACCATACACAGAAATAAACTTAAACTGGATTAAAGACCTAAATGTAATACTGGAAACCATAAAACTCCTAGAAGAAAACATAAGCATGACACTCTTTGACATAAGTCTTAGCAATAATTTTCAGATCTGTCTACTCAGACAAGGGAAATAAAAATGAAAATAAACAATGGGACCTAATTAAATTTAAAAGCTTTAGCACAGCAAAAAAAAAAAACCATCAATACAAAGAAAAGGCAACCTACTGAATGGGAGAATATATTTGCAAGTGATATGTCTAATAAGGGATTTATATCCAAAATATGTAAACAGCTCATTCAACTCAATATCAAAAAGAAAAAGTAAAAAACAGACAACCTAATTTTCCAATGGGCAGAAGACGTGAAAAGAAGTTTTTCCAAAGAAGATACACAAATAGCCAAAGGCACATTAAAAGCAGCTCAACATCACCAATCATCAGGGAAATGCAAATCAAAATCACAATAAGATAGCACTTCATACCTGTCTGAATGGCCCACAAATAATAATAATGGACCACAAATAAAAATTTGGCAAAGATGTGAAGAAAAGGGACCCCTCGTACACTGTTGGTGGGATTGGTGCAGATACTATGGAAAACATTATGGAGGTTCCTCAAAAAAACTAAAAATAGAATTACCATATAATCCAGCAATTCCACTCCTGGGTATATATCTGGAGAAAATGAAAATGCTAATTTGAAAAGATACATGCACCTCAATGTTCATAGTGTCATCATTTACAAAAGCCAAGATGTGAAGCAACCTAAGAGTCCATCAACAAATGAATGTATAAAGAAGCTGTGAGATATATAATGGAATATTACTCAAGCATAAAAATGAATGAAATTTTACCATTTGCAACAACATGGATAGACATGTAGGGTATCATGCTTAGTGAAATGTCAGACAGATAAAGACAAATACTGTATATTGTCACTTATATGTGGAATCTAAAAACCAAAACAAACAAATGTATGTGATAACACAGAAACAGACCCACAGATACAGAGAACAAACTGGTGGTTACCAGTGGAAAGAGGGGTGGCAGAGGGGCAAGGTAGAGGTGGGGAATTGAGATGCACAACCTACTATGTATAAAATGAATCAGACATTTTCAAAAAGTAAAAAGATAACAAGCATTGGTGAGAATGTGGAGAAAAGGGAACTCTTGTGTGCTGTTCATGGGAATATCAATTTATACAGCCATCGTGGAAATATGACTGCCATATGATCCAGTAATCCCACTTCTGGGCAAATCTCAAGGAAACAGAATCATTATCTCCATGATATATCTCCACCTCCATGTTTATTGCAGAATTATTCACAACAGCCAAGATATGGAAACAAGCTAAGTGTCCATCAACGGATGGATAAAGAAAATCTGATACACACACACTCACACACACACACACACACACACACACACTGGGATATTATTCAGCTTTTTAAAAGAAGGAAATTCTGCCATTTGCAACAATATAGATGGCCCTGAATGATATTATGCTAAGTGAAATATGTTAGACACAGAACGGCAAATATCACATTATCTCATTCATATGTGGAATCTTAAAAAAAATAAACAGTCAAATTTTAAGTAACACAGTAGAATGGTGGTTACCAGAGGCTCAGAGGTGGGAAAAAAGGGGAGATACTAAAGTGTTCAAACTTTCAGTTATAAGACTGAATACTTTTCTGAGGCCTATTATACAACATGGTGACTATAGTTAATGATAATGTATTATGCACTTGAAATTTGCTAAGAGAATAGATCTCAAAAGTTCTCACCACAAAAAAAAGGTAATTATGTGTGGTGGTAAATATGTTAATTGGCTTGATTGTGGTAATCATTCACAAGGTACACATATTTGAAAATAATACATTGTGTTCCTTAAACATACATAATTTTTATTAGTCAATCATGCCTCAATAAAGCTGGAGAAAAATCAGTGAAAGTCTCATGAATCAAATTCTTTCATAACAGAACTTGTTGCCACAAGAAGGAAAACTCACATGGTGGTTACAAATAATGCCAGCATGTAAAATTATAGTGAGTAAAATGCTTGGATAAGATACAATGTGAGGGGCTTCCCTGGTGGCGCAGTGGTTGAGAGTCCACCTGCCAATGCAGGGGACTCAGATGTGATCCCTGGGCCGGGAGGATCCCACATGCCGCGGAGCAGTGGAGCCCGTGCGCCACAGCTGCTGAGGCCCGTGCGCCTAGAGCCTGTGCTCCGCAATGGGAGGCCCACGCACCGCAACGAGGACCCAACACAGCCAAATATGAATAAATAAATAAATTTATTTTTTTAAAAAGATACAATATGAGAAATTGAAAACGTTCATTTCTCCAATAGTATGATGAGCCAACCTACTGATAACTTATCACATGAGTCTCAAGAGGCCTTGTGTAATAAACTGAAGAATAACAGCTTCACTATCCAATTTGATATGAACAGATTTAACTTAATAAAAGTCATGGTATATAGCATTTGTAAAAAATATTACATGCTGGTGAAATTCAAGAAATTATGTCTGCTGCAAAAGCTGCTCAAAACAAGTAAAGCCCAAGATATATTTAATGTTTTGTCATCATACCTAGGAAAAAAAAATCTGTGTTGGCATTTGTAAAATTAATTATGTGCATGAAAGATTTCACCTCTCGTAAAAAAATGTGAAAATTTTGACTTTGTCACAACATATGTCTTTCTCCACAGAGGCATTTTGGTGTCAAATATTCTTGGAAATGAAATGAAAAACTATACAGATAATGCTAAATGGTTAGCTTTATTAAACAAAGACCACTTTGCTCAAGCAAAGACTGGTGTGAAAATCTAGACTAAGAGCACATAAATCTCCTGCTACACACAGAAATCTGGTGGCTTAACTTATGAAACATTCTTAGCAAGTTGTATGAGTTGGAAGATAAATTCAGAAGTAATTTCTAGAAACTACTAGTATAGATTTTGCTTCATGACTGATAGATGAAGAATAGTTGAAGAAACTAGGCTCACTGGAAAACATTTTTATCGTGACAACCCGTTGAACAAGTCCCTGCAAAGCCCAGAGAAAATGTTTTAACTCCCACGACACAATTCCTGGACCCAAAAAACCCCTCAATCTTTGGGAAAATCATGTTGCAAAATGAAATCTTTAAATGATTCCACTGCTGCTTGGACTTGAGAGTGAGAAAGTATATAAAGTTTCAAGTATTGTTGAAAACCAGCCAGAAGAACTGCAGATTAGAAGAGAAAGAAATTTTCAATCCCTTTTCTCTGAATCTTCTGCTCAGCCTGAAAACGTGACTTTGACAGAAGAACTTTATGAGCTACACTTAAAGTGAGATTTACTAATCTTCTCCTAGATATGTTCTGAATTTCTGTGTAAGGAGAGTATCACACAAGTCACAGGAATGCAATAAACACTCTGCTGCAGTTTTTAATTTCTTAACATGTATGATCAAGACTCTTCTTGTTTAATCAAGCATTAGAACAAGAACAGAAATCTCATTTCAGTTAAAAATGAAATGTGTCTGCATGCTTAACTCAAGTGTAACCAAAAATTATTTGTGTAGCAAAAATCAAGGTTAGGTTTCACAATAAAGAGGAGAATTTCATTATTCACTTTTCATGTCAAAAATAGCATCTTTACACATTTCTATAAAAAGATCAAAGTGCTTGTATAATCATTTTGAAACACCTACATCTATGAGCCTGATCATGTAGGAAACTGTCTTTCAAAGTAAAAACAGTATAAAATTGTGTCTTGTGTTATATTTTTACTCACGTAGCTTCAGTTTATAGCTTTAGTAGTTTTACTGTTCAACACTGTCAATAAATTTTAATGTTGTAAATAGCATTAGTTAAATTAATAAGCATTATTTTTAAAAAATCTAACAAAACCATCTTTATTAAATTGAAACTGCATTTTGGCTTAAGGTAGTAATTTACCAGAAATTTACTATATTTGCCTTGTGAATTTTTAAATTTATAAAAATCAAAGAAAGATTAATTGTGGGAAAAGTAAGCAAAGTTTAGTTTTCTAGTTCTTTTTCAAGAATGTTAGGGGAAAATGTCATTTTTTTGTTTTAGTTACAAAAAAACCCTTTTACATTTACCATCTACTACATATACCACATACCATACCTCATTAGCATATTGCAGGGTAAAAATGTGTTATAAGACCTCCTTGGTAGGTAAAAAAATCAAGAAGAAAACAAATGTGGTTTACACCATCTATACTACTGACTTACGTTAAAGATGACATTCTTTGTGGGGAGGGGAAAGTCACAATAAAAGTAAGCTAATTCGTTGGCCAGAAGAAACAGATCATGACAAAAATACCATTCTTTACTCATTAGAGCATTAACAATGATAATTGGTTTCTTATATCTACAACTTACTGATCACATTAATGGACCATGAACTAACTATAAATACAAAGTTTACGCAGGAGTTCCTGAGATCTGATCACTACTGCAAGGATTCCTCAAGGGTAAAAAGATTAAGAAAGTCTTCCCTAGAATTATCCATTGGGAAGCCTCAGGGTATCCATACATTTTCTGGAATGGAATGCAACATTTTACAATTATTATGATGCTATGATAATTTCTAGAAATTTTGTATTTTTGCCACTTTAAAAGTAATATTTCCTTTCATTGTATTCTCTAATTTGTTATTGGTGTTATATAGGAAAATTATAGTTTTTTGTGCATTTTTTAAAATCCAGATTTCCCAGAAAGCTCTTAACTTCTGCTATTAGTTTCAGTTGCTTACTATGGATGTTTTAGACCTAACATAATTTAATCTGCAAACAATGCTAATAAATAATAATAATGATAGTAAGGTAGTAAGTATGTATCATTTAAGGTTGTCCAGCATTCCAATCTTCTCTTCCTATTAGCATCCCACCTCAATTTGGAGAACACTCCCAGTATATGCAGTATTGCAATTTTGTTGGGAGAAGTCCTCCACTTAGAGTTAAGCAAGTGACCCTCTCCTGGGACTTTGCGTCTTGAGCCAGTCACCAATGTGCACACTGCCAGAGGTGATAATCACTGCAACCAAGGCAGACCTGGTGGAGGAGCCGCTCCAGGACTTCTTCTGACCAGATACTGGCCCTGCCTTGTATCCTGTTTCCTGACCTTTGTGGGTTCCTCTAATTCTGTTGTTTCTAAGCCTGGTCTTCCAGCCTGTCAACAAATCTGTAAACCCCTTAAGAATTTTCTAACCAATTTTCTTTTTGTTTAAATTAAATAGAGTTTTAACCGAAGTAGTCTTCATACTTAATTATTCCTTGGTTTTAATAGGGCTGTTTGTAATACTTCACTCTTAAATATTATTTTAGCTATTGATCTGTAGCAAATATTCTTTTTTAGATTGAGGAAATTAAATTCCGATCTACTAAAAAAAAGTTTTTAAACGAAGAATGGATATTGAATTTTATCATAAGCTTTTTTTTAGCAGCTATCGAAAAGACTGTTTCGTGAGTTGACCTACAAATGTGACACATCACCGTAATTATTTTCTCACATTAAACCATTCCTAAGATAAAGTCCACTTGATCATGGTGCACTATTCCTTTACTTTACCTTCATTTGCTGAGTATTTAATCCTATACCTCTCATTTATGCTCATAAATAAGACATCCCATTGTGGACCATCTTTGTTAGTTTTTGGTACCAGATTTATACTCAGCTTAATTGGTTCATATTTTCATCTTTTTCTATAATACGGAACAAATTGTATAAGAAATATATATTCTTTAAGAGTTGAAAAGAAGTTAGCAATAAAGGCATAAGGCTCTCAAGCATTTATTGAAGGTAAACCTTTGACCATAGACTAAGATAATAGTCAAAGATCTGACAAGAATGATATTTATAATATAAAGTTTAATTATATTGCTTAAGCATACTTATATTTTTATTTTTAGAAAACAGTATGTGGAAATGTCATAACTCTTCTGATTCTAGATATAAAACACATGCTTCATATTCAGATCATAAACAAATTTAATCCAATCTCTATGCCTACCTGTTGACGGGTGTATTGAAAACATTATGCTCTATGAAATAAGCCAGACAAAAGGACAAATAATGTATGATTCCACTCTACAAAGTACCTAGAATAAACAAGTTCATAGAGACAGAAAATGCAGTAGTAATTACCAGGGGTTGGGGGAAATAGGAAATTGTTATTTAATATATACAGAATTTCAGTTTGAGAATATATAAAAATTCTGGAGGTACGTAGTGGTGATGATTGCATAGCAATGTGAAAGTACTTAACAATGATTTGTACATTTAAATTTTTTTTAAATGGTAAAGTTTGGGTTATGTATATTTGATCACAATTTTAAAAAAGCAAAGGAAGGAAAATCTTTGCTTACATATTTTTTAGATTTATCTGAGTTTCCAATGAAGTTAAGTCACAACCAAGTTGAGCAATTATATGAATGATCCTTGTGCACAAGAATTATGGTTTTATCTGACTTAAGATTTGGCAAATAATTTGATTTTCTTTTTCTCTTAGTCTTCTTTGTTCAAAGGCCTAAGATTCTACATGAAATGCCTTCCATCACTGGACAACCCGTAACTCTCTTGACACACTTCACAGCTTAAAGCTAGAAAATTCAAACACATCATACTATGTGACAGAGTTCATGTTGGTCCTGGGAGAATTGAGTTCACAGTAATATTTATAAGACTAGGGATAAGGTTATACTAACTTATGGATAATATCTTGTTATCTGCTATTCCTCAAACTAGAACTTCTTTCTTTGTTCTGACACATTAAAAATTCACCTGTCCTCCAAAAATACAAATAATTTGGACCATCGAAATGTATTAGCCAGCCCCCTTTTTCTTGAGGTTCTAAAGTGTTGAACCATTAGTGTTATAGAAATTTTGCTTTGTCTTTGAATTAAAAACAAAACAAAACAAAACATGTTTCCATACTTTCTTCAGAGGTGGAAAAACCAGTGCAAACAGAACTAGCTGAAGTAGCATTTACATATTTTGCCTAAAAATTGGTGCATCTTTCCCTCCAATTCTGTACAGCCTCTAAGTATACAAATATGGCATTCAAAAGTAATTTTAGGTACATTCAAGATATTAGTTATAGGCTGAGAATATAGAGCACAGATTATTTACCATTATTTATTATGTTCTTATTGTATGACTGGCACTATAGTAAACATTTTAGAAATGTCACATTTACTCCAGCGACTCCAGACCAAGATGGTAACATAGCAAGCTCCCGAATTTCCCTTCCCCCTTGAATGCACCAAAGGTACACCTACACTTGGAGCAATTCCCTATGAGAGAAATCTAGAAACTAGATGTTACTCATTCACACAGGTGAATGAGAAAATACTCACATCAAAATGAATAGGAGGGCTTCCCTGGTGGCGCAGTGGTTGAGAGTCTGCCTGCCGATGCAGGGGACACGGGTTTGTGCCCCGGTCCGAGAAGATCCCACATGCCGCGGAGCAGCTGGGCCTGTGAGCCATGGCCGCTGCGTCCGGAGCCTGTGCTCCGCAATGGGAGATGCCACAACAGTGAGAGGCCCGCGTACTGCAAAAAATAAATAAATTAAATAAATAAATAAATAGGAAAGACTGAGACATACTCTTACCATAAATCCAACACCCACACAGCACTACAATGGGAAGGTATTGCCCAACTTCCAGCTTATATATGAGATGGGAAGGATTTGGACCACATTTATTAATGCCCAACTTTTAAGGCTCCTACCCAAGGGATGGGCACCCAAAACATATGGCTCTGAAAGCTAGTGGGTCTTTATGTAAAATGATAAAGGAGTCAATTCATCAAGGCTTGAATAAAACTCGTAGAAGAAAACAGAGGCAGTGAGTTCCTTGACACCGGTCTTAGTGATGATATTCTGGATGTGACTTCAAAAGCAAGGGCAATAAAAGCAAAAATAAACAAGTGAGACTACATCAAACTAAAAAGCTTCTACACGGCAAATGAAGTCATAAGCAAAATGAAAAGAAAATTTACTAGATGGGAGAAACTATTTGCAAATTAGATATATGACAAGGGGTTAATATCCAAAATATATAAAGAATTAATACAATTCAATCGCAAAACAAAACAAATAACCTGATTTGAAAAGTGGACAAAGGATCTGAATAGACATTTTTTCCAAAGAAGATAGGCAGATGGTCAACAGGCACATGAAAAGATGCTCTGTCACCAATCATCAGGGAAATGCAAGTCAAAACCACAATGAAATACTACCTCACACCTGCCAGAATGGCTATTATCAAAAAGACAGGAAATAACAAGGTTGGAGAAAATGTGGAGAAAAGGGAATCCTTGTGCACTGTTAGTGGGAATGGTAGTTGGTACAGCTATGGAAGGCAGTATGGAGGTTCCTTAAAAAATTAAAAATAGCACTACCATATGATCCAGCAATTCCACTTCTGGGTGTCTACCTGAAGAAAATGAAAACACTAATTTGAAAAGATATATGTACCCCCATGTTTATTGCAGCTTCTTTACAATAACCAAGATATGGAAATAGCCTAAATGTCCATCAATGAATGCATGGATAAAGAAGATGTGGTATACATATACACAATGAAATATTATTCAGCCATTAAAAAGAATAAAATCTTGCCATTTGCAACAATATGGCTGGACCTTGAGGGCATTATGCTAAGTTAAATAAGTCAGACAGAGAAAGACAAATACTATATAATCTCACTTATATCTGGAAATGAAGGAAAGAAGGAAAGAAGGAAAGAAGGAAAGAAAGGAAGGAAGGAAGGAAGGAAGGAAGGAAGGAAGGAAGGAAGGAAGGAAGGAAGAAAGAAAGGTCATAAATACAGAAAACAGTGGTTGCCAGAGATGGGTGAGGAGCAGGTGAAATGGGTTAAGGGCATCAAAAGGTACAAACTTCAGGGGATCAGGGAATCAAGATGGCAGAATAAAAAGACCCTGAGCTCACCTCTCCCTATGAACACATCAAAACTACATCTCACATAGAGAAGGTGTCTCTGAGAATGATGTGAAAGCTAGCAGAAAGGCTCTTCTCCAACCAATATTAGAAAAAAAGAACCATATGGAGACTGGTAGGAGGGGAGGAGAAATAATCTAGTCAAGTCCTATAAACCCTGACAAGTAACCCAGAAGAGGAGGGAGATGTCACAGGCTCAGTTATCCTCCCTAAGGAAAAAGCGGTTCTAGTCCCACAATGACCTGAATAGGCATTTTCCAAAGAAAACACACAGATGGCCAACAGGCACATGAAAAGATACTCAACATCACTAATCTTTAGAATAATGAATATCAAAATCATGAGATATCACCTGACACCTGTTAGGATGGCTATTATCAAAGAGTCAAAAGATGACAACTGTTGGAAAAGTTGTAGAGAATGGAATCCTTGTATACTGTTAGTGGGAATATAAATTGCTACAGTCACTATGGAAAACAGTATGCAGTTTCCTCAAGAAGTTAAAAATAGGACTAGCATATAATTCAGCAATCCCACTCCTGGGTATATATCTGAAGGAAATAAAACCACTGTCTCAAAGATATATCTTCCCTCTCATGTTTGTTGCAGCATTATTCACAGTAGCCAAGATATGAGAAACAACCTATGTGTCAGTTGACTGATGAAAGGAAAAAGAAAATGTGTTATATGTACATTAAGGAATGATTCAGCCTTAAAAAGTAGGAAATCCTACCATTTGGATCAACATGAAAGAACCCAGACACCATTTTGCAAGTGAAATAAACCAAACACAGAAAGACAAGTACTCCTATGGTATCATATTTATGTGGAACAAAAGAAGGTCAAACTTATAGAAACAGAGAGGAGAATGATCGTTGCCAGGGGCTGGGGGGTTTGGGACACAGGGAGAGACTGGTCAAAGGGTACAAACTTGCAGTTATAAGATGAATAAAGTCTTAGAATATATGTATAACATGGTGACCATAGTTTATAATACTGTATTATACAATTGAAATTTGCTAAGAGAGTAGAATTGAAGTATTCTCATTTTAAAAAAGAGTTAAATATGTGGTGAGGAATGTGTTAATTAACTTGATGGTGGGAATCCTTTCACAATGTATATGTATATTAAATCATCACACTGTACACTTTAAGTATATTAAAATTTTATTTGTTAATTAAATCTCAGTAAAAGTGGGGGTAAAAAAGAAATATCACATTTGCTTCTCACAAGGATCCTCTTAGGTAAATATTGCTATAGACTTTCTCCAGGCGAAGAACCTGAGGCTTAAAGGATGTTAGGCAATTTGCCTGAGATCAGTAGACAGTGGCAGAGTGGAGATCAGAAGCAGGGTCTAATTTCAAAGTTCACGCCCTGAATCATTACAGATTTTGTAAATATCTCCATTATGGTCCTTATGACAACATTATAACTTCTTGTACATGAATTTTTGTTTTAAAGTTAAAAGACATGATAATGAACAAAAAAACAATTTATGGTTTTCTCTAGTCCTAAACTTTACACGTCCCTTCCCTTGCTCAGCATTAGTGCAATCTTATGCCTGACATTCTCTTCTATCCTGCCTGGCTCCCCCCAACTTGGTGAGGGGAAGTAGAGTATATATGGGTATACAAATTTATCTTTTTTTTTTTTTTTTTGCGGGCCTCTCACCGTTGTGGCCTCTCCCATTGCGGAGCACAGGCTCCGGACGCGCAGGCCCAGCGGCCACGGCTCACGGGCCCAGCCGCTCCGCGGCACGTGGGATCTTCCCGGACCGGGGCACGAACCTGCGTCCCCTGCATCGGCAGGCGGATTCTCAACCACTGCGCCACCAGGGAAGCCCACAAATTTATCTTTTAACCAGAGACAGATGATAGAACAAACAGACTGGATGGTTCTGACTTACCTATCACACACTGCAGGATCTTGGTGAACTAAAGCATGGAATTATTTGTCTATGTGTATGAAATCACTAAATATGTGCGTCTAACTAGTGCTATCACTGACCTGTTGACCAAGGTGATACCTACAACGTTTACTCAACTTTTTCTCCCACAGACTTCTCCTTAAGGATGCCATTGTAAAATGCCTAGATACCCAACATCCTTATTTAGGTTGTGCCAGTGCATAAAAGGTCACATGGAAATCTGGGCAATCCCTAGATACGTATTTAAAGTAAGAAAACTACATGATTTCTTTAAATTAATGGACTTTATTTTTGAGCAGTTTTAGGTTTGAAGGAAAAAATCAGCAAAAAATAAGAGTTCCCATTTACTTCCCACCTCCCTCTAACTTTCTTGTATTAGTGTGGTATATTTGTTACAATTGATGAGCTGATATTGATACAGGCATACTTCATTTTATTGCATTTCACTCTATTGTGCTTCACAGATACTGTGTTTTCTTATAAGTTGAAGGTTTGTGGCAATCCTGCGTTAAGCGAGTCTGTTGACTCCATTCTTCCCAACAGCATTTGCTCACTTTGTGGCTCTGTGTCACATTTTGGTAATTCTCACAATATTTCCAACTTTTTAATTATTATTATGTTTGTTATCATCTGTGACCAGTGATCTTTGATGTTACTATTGTAACTGTTCAGTGGGCCATGAATTGCATCCATATAAGACAGTGAACTTAACCAATAAATGTGTGTGTTCTGACTGCTCCACTGACCAACCATTCTCTGTCCCTTTCCCTCTCCTCAGGCCTTCCTATTCCCTGAGACACAACAATATTGAAATTAGGCCAATTAATAACCCTACAATGACCTCTAAATATTAAAGCAAAAGGAAGAATCACATGTCTCTCACTTTAAATCAAAAGGTAGAAATGATTAAGCTCAGTGAGGAAGGCATGCCTAAAGCCAAGATAGGCCAAAAACTATGACTCTTGCACCAAACAGTTAGCTAAGTTAGAAATGCAAAGGAAAAGTTCTTAAAGGAGATTAAAGGTGCTACTCCAGTGAACACATGAATGATAAGAAAGAGAAACAGCCTTATTGTTGATATGGAGAAAGTTTTTGTGGTCTGGATAGAAGATCAAACCAGCCACAACATTCTCTTAAGCCAAAGCCTCATCCAGAGCATGGTCCTAACTCTCTTCAATTCTATCAAGGTGGAGAGAGGTGAGGAAGCTGCAGAAGAAAAGTTGGAAGCTAGCAGAGGTTGGTTCATGAAGTTTAAGGAAAGAAGCCAGCTCCATAACATCAAAGTTCAAGGAGAAGCAGCAAGTACTGATGTAGAAGCTGCAGCAAGTTATCCAGAAGATCTAGCTCAGATAATTAATGAAGATGGCTACACTAACAACAGGATTTCAATGTAAATGAAACAACATTCTATTGGAAGAAGATGCCATCTAGGACTTTCATAGCTAGAGAGAGGAAGTCGATACCTGACTTCAAAGCTTCAAAGGACAAGCTGACTCTCTTGTTAGAGATTAAAGCAGCTGGTGACTTTAAGTTGAAGCCAGTGCTCATTTACCATTCTGAAAATCCTAGGACACTTCCGAATTATGCTTAATCTATGTGCCTGTGCTCTATAAAGGGAACATCAAAGCCTAGATGACAGCACATCTATTGACAACAAGGATTACTGAATATTTTAAGCCCACTGCTCAGAAAAAAAGATTCCTTTCAAAATAGTACTGCTCACTGACAATGCACCTGGTCACACAAGAGCTCTGATGGGGATGTAAAATGAGATTCATGCTGTTTTCATGCCTGCTAATGCAACACCTGTTCTAAAGCTAATGGGTTGAGGAATAATTTTGTCTTTCAAATCTTATTCTTTAAGAAATATATTTCATAAAACTAAAGCTGCCATAGATAATGATTCCTCTGAAGGATCTGACAGATCCTTCTGGAACGGATTTACCATTCTAGGTGTCATGAGGAATATTTGTGATTCATGGGAAGAGGTCAAAATATCAACATTCACAGGAGTTTGGACAAAGTTGATTCCAACCTTCATGGATGACTTTGAAGGATTCATTACGTCAGTGGAGGAAGTCACTGCAGATGTGGTGGATATAGCAGGAGAACTAGAATTAGAAGTGGTGCCTGAAGATGTGACTGAATTGCTACAATCTCATGATAAAAGTTTAATGGATGAGGAGTTGCCTTTTATGGATGAAGAAAATAGTTTCTTGAGATGGAATCTACTCCTGGTGAAGACACTGTAAAGATCGTTGAAATGACAACAAAGTATTGAGACTATTCCATAAACTAAGTTAATAAAGTAGAGGCAGGGTTTGGGAGGCTTGACTCCAAATTTGGAAGACGTTCTACTGTGGTTAAAATACTATCAAATAGCATTGCATGCTACAGAGAAATTGCTTGTAAAAGGAAGAGTCAATCAATGTGGCAGACTTCATTGTTGTCTTATTTTAAGAAAATGCCACAGCCACGCAGCCTTCACCACCCACCACCCTAATCAGTCAGCAGCCATCAACATCAAACCAAAACCCTCTATCTGCAAAAAGATTATGACTGCTAAAGGCTCAGATGATGGTTAGTTTTTTGGGGTTTTTTTTTTTTTTTTTTTTTTTTTTTGCATTACGCGGGCCTCTCACTGTTGTGGCCTCTCCGGTTGCGGAGCACAGGCTCCGGACGTGCAGGCTCCGCGGCATGTGGGATCTTCCCGGACCGGGGCACGAACCCGTGTCCCCTGCATTGGCAGGCAGATTCTCAACCACTGCACCACCAGGGAAGCCCATGGTTAGTATTTTTTAGCAATAAAATATTTTTAACTAAGGTATGTACATTGGTTTTGTTTTGTTTTTTACACATAATGCTTTGTACACAATACATTACAGTACAGTATAAATATAACTTTTAGATGCACTGGAAAACAAAAAAAATTGTGAGACTCACTTCATTGCAATATTTGCTTTATTGTGGTGGTCTGGAACTGAACCCACAAAATCTCTGAGGTATGCCTGTACATTATTATTAACTAAAGCCCATAGTTTACATTAGGTTTCACTCTTAGTGTTGTACATTCAGTGCGTTTTGATGAAATGTATAATGGCATGTATGCACAATTACAGTATCCTAGAGTTTCACTGCCCTGAGTATCCTCTGTGCTCTACCTACCTACTCATCCCTCCCTCCCCTTATCCTCTGGCAGCCACTGAACTTTTTACTGTCTCCAACGTTTTGCCTTTTCCAGAATGTCATGTAGTTAGAATTATTCAGTATGGAACCTTTTCAGATTGGCTTCTTTCACTTAGCAATATGCAATTAAGTTTCCTTTATATCTTTTTGTGACCTGATAGCTCATTTATTTTTAGCACTGAATAATATTCCACTGTATGGCTATAGCAGTTTATACATATATTCACCTATTGCAGGACAATTGGATTGTTCAAGTTTTGGCAATTGTGAAGGAAGTTGCTATAAACATCCTTAGGCAGGTTTTTGTGTGGATGTAGGTTTTCAATTCATTTGGGTAAATACCAAGGAGCATGACTGTATGCTAAGAGTGGTTCTGCTTTGTAATACACTGCCAAACTGTTTTCCAAAGTGGCTGTACCATCTTGCATGCCTACCAGCAGTGAGTGAGAGTTCCTTTTGCTCCACATCTTCACCAGCATTTGGTATTGTCAGCGTTTTGGATTTTGGACATTCTAATAGGTGTGTAGTAGTATCTCATTGCTGTCTTACTTTGCAGTTCCTTAATAACATATGGTATTGACCATCTTTTCATATTCTATTTGCCATCTGTATATCTTCTTTGGTGAGGTTCTGGTTTTTGGCCCATTTTTACTTGGGTTGTCTATTTTCTTATTGTTGTATTTTAAGAGTTCTTTGTATACTTTGCATAAAAGTTTATTATCAGACATAATAGTTATTATTATCAGATTCTGTCTTTTGCAAAAGTGCTTTCCCTGTCTGTGGGCTTTCTTCTCATTCGCCAAACAGTGCCTTTTGCAAAGCGGTAGGTTTTCATTTTAATGAAGCCCAACTTACCATTTTTTAAAATAGATTGTGCACTTCCAGTGTTGTATCTAAAAACTCACAGCTAAACCAAGTTCACCCTGACTTTCTTCTATGTTACCATCTATGAGCTTTATAATTTTGTTTTTAATACTTCAGTTTTTAAAGTAATATTTCCTGCTAGGTTTGTCCTAACATCTGAAAATTTCCAGCAAAAAATGTATTCTGACCTGGTTTTCTGGCTATTTTTTACTTTCTTTCATGGATTTAGATTGTCTCAGTCTATAAGTCTGTAAAAAATGAGTATTTTTCCTTGCAACTATTTTCTTTGTGTTAATTGCTTGCATTAAAAAAAAGACTGCAGAGGAACTGTAGAATTACAGAGAACTATTATCTTTATAATAATAATGAAGTGCTTCCTGGTAAAACTTGGCCTATAATTTTAATCATCTTTAGCACAACTAAAGGACTGGCTCAACCAAGGAGTCTGTACTTGTCCAGGTTCCATTTTCAAGGCTAGCACAGACCAGATTTGGGCAAGAAAATGTGAGCAGGGAAGGTAGAGGGGAAGCCACAGCAAGAAAAGGTTTCTGAGTCCAAGCATTTCATAGGCTGGTGCCCAAGGCAGTCATTAAAGAGTTAAGTTAGGGCTCTGTGGAAATACGGGTGATTATTTTCCTTTGATGTTATTTTAAATTCTCAATAATACTTTTTATATTTTGAAACATTTGTAAATAATTCAATTTTAAATTCAGAAAAATAAAATTAGAAAATTTAAATATATGAAAAGACTAAAACTAAGTAAATTAAATATGTAAAAAATAAAGTGAATAAAATGAACTCCTCAAGGCCATATTTACCTCCATTATCATCAGACAGACAAGGAAAGATATTGTGAAATTTGATGAAGCCAGACAGAAAGAACTTAGATTTTATTAAACATCTCTGGGCAGTGACACCTTTCCAGTGTTGATAGAATCTGTAGTTACTGATGATATCAAATACTTCTCATCATCAGTGAATGCACTACAGAAATACTGATGCCATTCTTTGATTTTTTTTTTTTCTGTATCTAACTTAACACAAGGCCATGCCAACTATACAACTTTGCATCCTGAAAACTGGGATGCATGTGAATAAGGCTAGGATTTTGTCTTTTGCAGAAAACATCTAAATTCCCTTTACTCTTCTATTCTGTTGGAGTTTTTCCCTGTATCCCTGCCTTGAATAAAAATATATATTTATGGTTTTAGGTTGGCAAAAATGGTTAGATTGTCTGGATATATTATTGATATTCTTCACCACCTTACTTATTTTTCATTTTTCTTTTTATTAAGTGATGATTATAACTAACATTTATAGAGTACTGTATAATACTAGACACTGCGCGATGCAATTTGCATTGATTATCTTGTTTAATTTTCATAGTAATTGATAAGAGATCTTTATTGTTATCCCCACTTTACACATGAAGGAAATGAGGCTTGGAGATGAATAACTTGCCTGAGATCACATAGCAGTGGGTCAGACCAGGCCCCCTGACTCCAGAGCCCTGCCCTACACTTCCTCCTTGCAATGTTTTCTTAGGAGTATAACAAAACTGAAACTCAGTGACTTTTTCTAAGATCTCCAGATGATTCCAGATCTCCAACTGGTTTCTTGCTTTCAGACTTGATCCTCTCAAACTGATCCCATACACAGCTACCACTGTGGTTTACCAAAAATGAAACCTACTCATGTTATTTCCTGCCTCACACCCTTCAAAGCTTCCACATCCTCCTGTAAAACAAGACCTAGGTCCCTTAGCACAATATCCAGGAGCCTCTGCATGAGCAGGTCTCTGCTTCATAACTTCCATACCCCCTTCCCACACTGACACTGCAGCAACAGGAACGGTCTGTGGTTTCTCACACACACTCCATAATCTCTTATTTAGTTTCTGAAGCACACAACTACACGGGCAGTTCTTCCTCCATGCTACACTAAAGCCTCGTTCCATCAGCGAAACACCTACCCGTCTCCAAGAATCCTTCCCATACCAAACCCTCCTCTGAACCCCACACACCTCACTGGGGGATGTGCCCTCCTCTGCACTAGTAGAATGTCCCCTAGAATTTTACTTATGTTGCTGCAGTAGAGTCATAATACAGGGGTCAGCCTTTCCCTTTAGACTACCGGTTCACTGAAGGCAGAATAGACCTCATTCCCTTTTATTCATATATAAATATTATATAATGAAAAAATGAAACCGATGATGGAAGGTGAAAGAGTGATCCAGTGGTTAGTCCTGGCCCTTAAATAATTCTCCATTATCATTTACTGGTTCGGGTACTTTTGAATGGAGTCATTACTACTAAGAAAACTCAGGAGTGGAGAGAGGGAAGCCCATTAGCTCTGCTTCGTACCTGAGCCTAGTCTGAGGCTTGCAGCTCCTGGGAGCTCACCAAGCCTCTTTTGTGTTTTCAGTTCCTGAGCAGTTTTGCTGTAGATGGGACAGAGCCTAAAAGGAGTTGCATCAAGTACGTTAAAGCTGAGTGTTCTGCCTCAAAATAGGACCAGAGGCTAGGGAACACAGGGATCCAGGTGCTGAGTCAGTGTTAGTGAAACTCCCCAGTTGCGTCATAGCTTCTTTAGAAACATTTTAACTGAAAATGCCCATGTTTTATTTCACATCATGCCTTTGCACATAACTGCCAAGCCATAAACCGTAACACAGCAGCCTTCCTGTTCTGATTCAAAGCAGTCTAGTGAAGAACAAAGTCGTCGTGTTTTGTAAGATAGAGTTATTTTTCTCCCCCCAATTATTTTTAGCATGAAGGGTGATCTCATGCCACTCTCTCCTTTTTTGCAAACCTAACAGTGCTCATTTGTTTCTTGGTCTTACAAGGCACTTGCTTTAGGGTGTCATTTTTCTCGGAAGGCTGCCCGTAATAGAACTGTCTTGATAACTTCAAAATAAAGCCTAAGAAAGTGATTTTAAAAGGTAAAGCCCTGCTATTGTAAGTTCTTTGCAGGTGTTGATGCCAAATCATGCTATTGACATTAACCCAGCTGACTTTAATTTCAATTCATTCATTTGACAAGCAAGTACTGAGTCCCACATTTATAATATTACTTTAAAATACATTGAAAGGTTTGTTGTCAAGGATCTTGCTAAATAATCTCCTAAGTGTGTTGACATGAAAAACTCCTGATCTATATTGAATGAAGAGAATTCTTAGAACTAAAGTGTTTGCTCATCTTCCTTTCCATCAATCAGGGGGGAAAAAAATCAACCCTCTAGAGAGGAAAAAAAAATCACAGAACACAGTAGAATATAACTAGAAAGGGAAATAAGGACCAGACTAACTCAGCCGTCCTCAAGATACTGAAATCTGGAACCCAGGTCTTCCCTGAGCTCATGCCAAAGATCTCATAGCAAGAGAAGGCCAGGCTGTTTAGTAAGCGTTTTCATTATTTTGTCACAGTGAAATCCCAAATGTAAAATGTAGTCATAGATAACATCAGTGGAAGAAGGTATTTAAAAGCCTGATTTTTAAACAAATTGATCTTAAACTAATTACTCTGTTAGATTACCCATCTCTCTCATCTCCTGTTTGTGAAATTAGAAAACTTGGGATAATGGGAGGTAGGAGCTTCAAGATGGCGGAAGAGTAAGACGCGGAGATCTCCTTCCTCCCCACAGATACATCAGAAATACATCTACACATGGAACTTCTCCTATGGAACACCCACCAAACGCAGGCAGAAGACCTCAGACCTCCCAAAAGGCAAGAAACTCCCCACGTACCTGGGTAGGACAAAAGAAAAAACAGAGACAAAGAATAGGGACGGGACCTGCACCAGTGGGAGGGAGCCGTGAAGGAGGAAAGGTTCCCACACACTAGAAGCCCCTTCGCGGGTGGAGACTATGGGTGGCTGGGTGGAAGCTTCGGAGCCGCAGAGGAGAGCGCAGCAACAGGGTGCGAAGGGCAAAGCAGAGAGATTCCCGCACAGAGGCTCGGTGCCGACCAGCACTCACCAGCCCGAGAGGCTTGTCTGCTCACCTGCGGGGCGGGCGGAGGCCGGGAGCTGAGGCTCGGGCTTCAGTCAGATCCCAGAGAGAGGCCTGGGGTTGGCGGCGTGAACACAGCCTGAAGGGGGTTAGTGCGCCACGGCTGGGCGGGAGGGAGTCCAGGAGAAGTCTGGAGCTGCCGAAGAGGCAAGAGACCTTTTCTTCCCTCTTTGCTTTCTGGGGCGCGAGGAGAGGGGTTTATGCGCGCCGCTTAAAGGAGCTCCAGAAACGGGCGCGAGCTGCGGCTGTCAGCACGGACAAGAGACGGGTGTGGGACGCTAGGGTTGCTGCTGCCGCCACCAAGAGGCCTGTATGCGAGCACAGGTCACTCTCCACACCGCCCCTTACGGGAGCCCGTGCAGCCCGCCACTGCCGGGGTCCCGGGATCCAGTGACTGCTTCCCCAGGAGAACGCACGGAGCGCCTCGGGCCGGTGCGGCGTCACGCCGGCCTCTGACGTCGCAGGCTCGCCCAGCATGCGTGCCCCTCCCACCCCACGGCCTATGCCAGAGCCACCGAATCAGCTGCTCCTTTAACCCTGTCCTGTCTGAGCGTAGAGGAGACGCCCTCGGACGACCTACGCGCAGAGGCGGGGCCAAGTCTAAAGCTGAACACCTGGAACTGTGCGAACAAAGAGGAGAGGGGGCGGTCTCTCCCAGCAGCCTCAGAAGCGGCAGATTAAAGCTCCACAATCAACTTGAAGTGCCTGCATCTGTGGAAAACCTGAATACACAACGAATCATCCCAAATTGAGGAAGTGGACTTTGGGAGCAAGATATACTATTATTTTCCCCTTTTTTCTTTTTGTGAGTGTGTATGTGTGTGCTGCTGTGTGAGATTTTGTCTGTATAGCTTTGCATTCACCATTTGTCCTAGGGTTAGACCGACCCGTTTTTCTTTATTTTTTTTAAATAGAAATTTTTCTTCATAATAATTATTTTTTATTTTAATAACTATACTTTATGCTACTTTATTTTGTCTTCTCCCTTTCTTTCTTCCTTTCTTCCTTCCTTTCTTCCCTCCTTCCCTCCCTCCCTCCTTCCTTCCTTCCTTTTATTTCCTTTCTATTTTTTCTCCCTTTTATTTTGAGCCATGTGGATTAAAGGCTCTTGGCGCCAGGCACCAGGGCTGTGTCTCTGAGGTGGAAGAACCAACCTCAGGACACTGGTCCACAAGAGACCTCCCAGCTCCACGCAATATCAAATGGCGAAAATCTCCCAGAGATCTCCATCTCAACACCAAGACCCAGCTTCACTCAAGGACCAGCAACGGACAGTGCTGGACACCCTATCCCCAACAAAGAGCAAGACAGGTCTACAGCCCCATCCATTAGCAGAGAGGCTGCCTAAAATCATAATAAGGCTACCAACATCCCCAAACACATCACCAGACGTGGACCTGCCCACCAGAAAGACAAGATCCAGGCTCATCCTCCAGAAGAGAGGCACTAGTCCCCCCAACCAGGAAACCTACTCAACCCACTGAACCAACCTTAGCCACTGGGGACAGCCACCAAAAACAACGGGAACTACGAACCTGCAGCCTGCAAAAAGGAGACCCCAAACACAATAAGATAAGCGAACTGAGAAGACAGAAAAACACACAGCAGATGAAGGAACAAGATAAAAACACACCAGACCTAACAAATGAAGAGGAAATAGGCAGTCTACCTGAAAAGAATTCAGAATAATGATAGTAAAGATGATTCAAAATCTTGGAAATAGAATAGACAAATTGCAAGAAACATTTAACAAGGACCTAGAAGAAATAAAGAGGAAGCAAGCAAGGATGAGCAACACAATAAATGAAATGAAAAATGCTCTAGATGGGGTCAACAGCATAATAACTGAGGCAGAAGGACGGATAAGTGACCTGGAAGATAAAATAGTGGAAATAACTACTGCAGAGCAGAATAAAGAAAAAAAAATGAAAAGAACTGAGGACGGTCTCAGAGACCTCTGGGACAACATTAAATGCAGAAACATTCGAATCATAGGGGTCCCAGAAGAGGAAGAGAAAAAGAAAGGGACTGAGAAAATATTTCAAGAGATTATAGTTGAAAACTTCCCTAATAGAGGAAAAGAAATAGTCAGTCAAGTCCAGGAAGCACAGAGAGTCCCATACAGGATAAACCCAAGGATAAACACACCAAGACACATAATAATCAAACTGTCAAAGATTAAATACAAAGAAAACATATTAAAAGCAGCAAGGGAAAAACAACAAATACTACACAAGGGAATCCCCATAAGGTTAACATCTGATCTTTCAGCAGAAACTCTACAAGCCAGAAGGGAGTGGCAGGACATATTTAAAGTGATGAAGGAGAAAAACCTACAACCAAGATTACTCTACCCAGCAAGGATCTCATTCAGATTTGATGGAGAAATTAAAACCTTTACAGACAAGCAAAAGCTGAGAGTTCAGCACCACCAAACTGGCTCTACAACGAATGCTAAAGGAACTTCTCTAGGCAAGAAACACAAGAGAAGGAAAAGACCTACAAGAACAACCCGAAACAATTAAGTAAATGGTAATAGGAACATACATATCAATAATTATCTTAAATGTAAATGGATTAAATGCTCCCACCAAAAGACACAGACTGGCTGAATGGATACAAAAACAAGACCCATATATATGCTGTCTACAAGAGACCCACTTCAGACCTAGGGACACTTACAGGCTGAAAGTGAGGGGATGGAAAAAGATATTCCATGCAAATGGAAATCAGAAGAAAGCTGGAGTAGCAATTCTCATATCAGACAAAATAGACTTTAAAATAAAAACTATTACAAGAGACAAAGAAGGACACTACATAATGATCAAGGGATTGATCCATGAAGAAGATATAACAATTGTAAATATTTACGCACCCAACATAGGAGCACCTCAATACATAAGGCAAATACTAACAGCCATAAAAGGGGAAATCGACAGTAACACAATCATAGTAGGGGACTTTAACACCCCACTGTCACCAATGGACAGATCATCCAAAATGGAAATAAATAAGGAAACACACGCTTTAAATGATACATTACACAAGATGGACTTAATTGATATTTATAGGACATTCCATCCAAAAACAACAGAATACACATTTTTCTCAAGTCCTCATGGAACATTCTCCAGGATAGATCATATCTTGGGTCACAAATCTAGCCTTGGCAAATTTAAGAACATTGAAATCATATCAAGTATCTTTTCTGACAACAACGCTATGAGACTAGATATCAATTACAGGAAAAGATCTGTAAAAAATACAAACACATGGAGGCTAAACAATACACTACTTAATAACGAAGTGATCACTGAAGAAATCAAAGAGGAAATCAAAAAATACTTAGAAACAAATGACAATGGAGACATGACGACCCAAAACCTATGGGATACAGCAAAAGCAGTTCTAAGAGGGAAGTTTATAGCAATACAATCATACCTTAAGAAACAGGAAGCATCTCGAATAAACAACCTAACTTTGCACCTAAAGCAATTAGAGAAGGAAGAACAAAAAAAAAACCAAATTTAGCAGACGGAAAGAAATCATAAAGACCAGATCAGAAATAAATGAAAAAGAAATGAAGGGGGCTTCCCTGGTGGCGCAGTGGTTGAGAGTCCGCCTGCCGATGCAGGAGACACGGGTTCGTGCCCTGGTCCAGGAAGATCCCACATGCCGCGGAGCGGCTAAGCCCGTGAGCCATGGCCGCCGGGCCTGCGCGTCCGGAGCCTGTGCTCCGCAGCGGGAGAGGCCACAGCGGTGAGAGGCCCGCATGCCGCAAAAAAAAAAAAAAAAAAAAAAAAAAAGAAATGAAGGAAACAATAGCAAAGATCAATAAAAGTAAAAGCTGGTTCTTTGAGAAGATAAATAAAATTGATAAACCATTAGCCAGACTCATCAAGAAAAAAAGGGAGAAGACTCAAATCAATAGAATTAGAAATGAAAAAGGAGATGTAACAACTGACACTGCAGAAATACAAAAGATTATTAGAGATTACTACAAGCAACTCTATGCCAATAAAATGGACAACCTGGAAGAAATGGACAGATTCTTAGAAATGCACAACCTTCTGAGACTGAACCAGGAAGAAATAGAAAATATGAACAGACCAATCACAAGCACTGAAATTGAAACTGTGATTCAAAATCTTCCAACAAACAAAAGCCCAGGACCAGATGGCTTCACAGGTGAATTCTATCAAACATTTAGAGAAGAGCTAACACCTATCCTTCTCAAACTCTTCCAAAAGATAGCAGAGGGAGGAACACTCCAAAACTCATTTTATGAGGCCACCATCATCCTGATACCAAAACCAGACAAAGACGTCACAAAGAAAGAAAACTACAGGCCAATATCACTGATGAACATAGATGCAAAAATCCTCAACAAAATACTAGCAAACAGAACCCAACAGCACATTAAAAGGATCATACATTATGATCAAGTGGGGTTTATCCCAGGAATGCAAGGATTCTTCAATATACACAAATCAATCAACGTGATACACCATATTAACAAATTGAAGGAGAAAAACCATATGATCATCTCAATATATGCAGAGAAAGCTTTCAACAAAATTCAACACCCATTTATGATAAAAACCCTCCAAAAAGTAGGCATAGAGGGAAGTTTCCTCAACATAATAAAGGCCATATATGACAAACCCACAGCCAACATTGTTCTCAATGGTGAAAAACTGAAACCATTTCCACTAAGATCAGGAACAAGACAAGGTTGCCCACTCTCACCACTCTTATTCAACCTAGTTTTGGAAGTTCTAGCCACAGCAATCAGAGAAAAAAAAGAAATAAAAGGAATCCAAATAGGAAAAGAAGTAAAGCTGTCACTGTTTGCAGATGACATGATACTATACATAGAGAATACTAAGGATGCTACCAGACAACTACTAGAACTAATCAATAATTTGGTAAAGTAGCAGGATACAAAATTAATGCACAGAAATCTCTGGCATTCTTAAACACTAATGATGACAAATCTGAGAGTGAAATTAAGAAAACACTCCCATTTACCATTGCAACAAAAAGAATAAAATATCTAGGAATAAACCTACCTAAGGAGACAAAAGACTTGTATGCAGAAAACTATAAGACACTGATGAAAGAAATTAAAGATGATACAAATAGGTGGAGAAATATACCATGTTCTTGGATTGGAAGAATCAACATTGTGAAAATGACTCTATTACCCAAAGCCATCTACAGATTCAATGTAATCCCTATCAAATTACCACTGGCATTTTTTACAGAACTAGAACAAAAAATTTCACAATTTGTATGGAAACACAAAAGACCCCAAATAGCCAAAGCAATCATGAGAATGAAAAATGGAGCTGGAGGAATCAGGCTCCCTGACTTCAGACTATACTACAAGGCCACAGTAATCAAGACAGTATGGTACTGGCACAAGAACAGAAATATAGATCAATGGAACAGGATAGAAAGCCCAGAGATAAACCCACACACATATGGTCACCTTATCTTTGATGAAGGAGGGAAGGATATACAGTGGAGAAAAGACAGCCTCTTCAATAAGTGGTGCTGGGAAAACTGGACAGCTGCCTGTAGAAGTATGAAATTAGAACACTCCCTAACACCACACACAAAAATAAACTCAAAATGGGTTAAAGACCTACATGTAAGGCCAGACACTATCAAACTCTTAGAGGAAAACATAGACAGAACACTCTATGATATAAATCACAGCAAGATCCTTTTTGACCCATCTCCTAGAGAAAGGGAAATAAAAACAAAAATAAACAAATGGGACCTAATGAAACTTAAAAGCTTTTGCACATCAAAGGATATCATAAACAAGACCAAAAGACAACCCTCAGAATGGGAGAAAATATTTGCAAATGAAGCAACTGACAAAGGATTAATCTCCAAAATTTATAAGCAACTCATGCAGCTCAATAACAAAAAAAACACAACCCAATCCAAAAATGGTCAGAAGAACTAAATAGACATTTCTCCAAAGAAGATACACAGATTGCCAAACACATGAAAGAATGCTCAACATCATTAATCATTAGAGAAATGCAAATCAAAACTACAATGAGATATCATCTCTCACCGGTCAGATTGGCCATCATCAAAAACTGTATAAACAATAAATGCTGGAGAGGGTGTGGAGAAAAGGGAACCCTCTTGCACTGCTGGTGGGAATGTAAATTGATACAGCCACTATGGAGAACAGTATGGGGGTTCCTTAAAAAACTAAAAATAGAACTACCATACGACCTAGCAATCCCACAACTGGGCATATACCCTGAGAAAACCATAATTCAAAAAGAGTCATGTACCAAAATGTTCATTGCATCTCTATTTATGATAGCCAGGGCATGGAAGCAACCTAAGTGTCCATCAACAGATGAATGGATAAAGAAGATGTGGCACATATATACAATGGACTATTACTCAGCCATAAAAAGAAATGAAACTGAGTTATTTGTAATGAGGTGGATAGACCTGGAGTCTGTCATACACAGTGAAGTAAGTCAGAAGGAGAAAAACAAATACCGTATGCTAACACATATATATGGACTCTAAGAAAAAAAAATGTCATGAAGAGATTAGTGGTAGGATGGGAATAAAACACAGACCTACTAGAGCATGGACTTGAGGATATGGGGAGGGGGAAGGGTAAGCTGTGACGAAGTGAGAGAGTGGCAGGGACATATACACATTACCAAATGTAAATTAGATAGCTAGTGGGAAGCTGCTGCATAGCACAGGGAGATCACCTCTGTGCTTTGTGACCACCTAGAGGGGTGGGATAGGGAGGGTGGGAGAGAGGGTGATGCAAGAGGGAAGAGATATGGGAACATATGTATATGTATAACTGATTCAGTTTGTTGTAAAGGAAAAACTAATACACTATTGTAAAACAATTATACTCCAATAAAGATTAAAAAAAAAAAATACTGAACAACAACAACAACAACAAAAAGATAGCTAGTGGGAAGCTGCCACATAGCACAGGGAGATCACCTCTGTGCTTTGTGACCACCTAGAGGGGTGGGATAGGGAGGGTGGGAGGGAGGGTGATGCAAGAGGGAAGAGATATGGGAACATATGTGTATGTATAACTGATTCACTTTGTTGTAAAGGAAAAACTAACACACTATTGTAAAACAGTTATACTCCCATAAAGATGTTAAAAAAAAAAAAAGACAAAAAAAAATAGAAAAGTTGTTACACCATTTTCCAAAAGAACAAGTATGTCACAGCCATGGATATAGAAATACAGTTTTGCTCACATTTATACACACACATACACACACAGAGAGATACAATTTCAGGTTAATATACTACTACCATTCTCCACTGTCATCAATTTTGAAGTTTTTCCTAAATGTAATTTACTCTGATTAATTTTTCAGTTGTTTCAGCTGTAAAGTGGGATAATAATAGTGCCGACTTCTTAGGGTGGTTGTGTGAATTGAACGAACATATATATAAAAAGCACTTACAGTGATGTGGTGCATAGTAGGCGCTATCTAAGGGTTAGCTATTATTATTCATCCCAAAGCTATGTTATTTGTAGAAGTCAGACATTTCCTCTAATTTATGTCCACAATTCAGGTGGCATGAAAGCACGAGCTGTAAGAAACCAAACCAAACTTACCAGTCACAAATAGGAGTACGAGTACTATAAAAAAAACTCATCTCCATAAAAAGATGATTATGCAAGAATGTTAGAGTTGTCTAGGGTGAATTTTAAGTGTGTGTGAGAAGCAGTCAGTTATTTTTGGAAGTGGCAAAAGTCTCTTTGTGTTGCTTTGAAAATGAATGTGTGTACTATGAAGATGGTATTCTAAAGCATAAGTGACCTAGACTCAATTAAGCTAATTGGAGGCCTACAGAGGAAATAGAGGTTGGGGAATAGACCAAGAGATGACGGAGTATAGAACAAGGGAAAGGGAGAGGAACTGGACCTAATTAGCTAGGCAGAGATATGTAGAAGTGGTACCATAGGATGGAAATAGAAAAGTATCAAAAAGGAGAAAAAAGAGGTAGGTGACAGAAAACTGAGGAGTGGAAGAAGGTCAGAACCTGTCGACAACAGGTAGAATGCAGACATGGAGAATGTGAGATAGTGATCTGAACTCACACAGGCTAAGAACAGGCTGAGAGCAGGGCCTACCTTAGAAACACAAGGGAGGGGAGAGCAGGAGAAATTGCTTAAATCATAGTATCTGAGCTGCCCCAGCACCCCCAGTGGGGTCACTGAGTGCTTTTCAACATGCTGAAATCGCCTGAACTATATGAAATTTTAACATGTTAGATTCTCTTAATAGTACCTGTTTCATACCACAATACCCACACACAAAAGAATAAAATGTGATTGTGCATCAAAATCCTTGTTGCATCCTGTGTCATGGAAGCTGGCAGAAACAGAGCCTAGCAGTGTGCCCAGGACAGAAAGGGGCTGCTGTCATACAAGCGCAAGTCTCAGGCTGAAACACTGCAGGTAAGAAGGAGAAGCAAGCAGTCCTGGTGAGGGGACAAGGGCAGAGCCAGTATCCTGACAGCAGCGCCAAGCTTAGCAACAGAGAGATGTTGAGATGGGCATGGAGCAAATGTTCACAGAATTTATCTCAGGGTGGTGGGGTCAACCCCTGGTGGGGTTTCCTTTGTCGAAATGTATTTGCTAAGTTTTTCAAACGAGAATATTTGACTTTGGTGATTAAAAAAAGAGTTTCTCAAGAGCAATGAAAAAAATAACGAAAGTGAAAGCTGCGGGGATTCTGCTCCCTGGGCAAACCTGTATTTCGGCTCACACACTGTAGCTCCTGCCCCCATGTGCCTTCAAAGTGGCCTCTGTCATCTGACAACCTTCTTTAGGGGCTTGCCAGCTCAGCGTGAGGACTGTCCCCACCGGGCAGCGATACCATCTTACTCTTAGACAATCAGCTCCATTATGGCACAAAAATTTTCTGGGGTAAAATTTTGAGGACAGACCTTGAGGTGTGTCTGCAAGCCCCCATCATCTGTAGAACCTTTATGCTGTTGCCCCTCTGAACAGATACACTGAGCAACATTGTTTAACGGGAAATACATGAGAACTGGAGGTGGGCAGTTTGGAAGCTGGCTCCATCAATTATTAGCTGCATATTAGTTAATCACTGTGTGTTTCATTTCCCAAATTACTGAATGAGAGTAAGAATTCTACCCTGTGCATTGTAAGGATTAGAGGTGAAATTTCAAAGTGCTTAGTGCAGTGTATGATACATATAAGGTGTTCAACAATTAAAAATAGCTGTTATTATTGTTAAATTGGGGAGGTAATCCAACATAGACAGGTGTTTCTACACTTCAGGAACACACCAATTAGCTGGGAGGCAGACAAGTAAGCTAACAGTTACACGTAGTGTAAAAAATGCTCTAACAGAGGTAGAGTTGTAGGAGCACATCAGATTGAGGGGGGGACAGGTTTCCTAAGTGAAGTGTTGCTTGAGCTGAATCTTTTTTTTTTTTTTTTTTTTTTGCGGTACGCGGGCCTCTTACCGCTGTGGCCTCTCCCGTTGCGGAGCACAGGCTCCAGACGCGCAGGCGCAGCAGCCATGGCTCACGGGCCCAGCCGCTCCGCGGCATGTGGGATCTTCCCGGACCGGGGCACGAACCCGCGTCGCCTGCATGGGCAGGCGGATTCTCAACCACTGCGCCACCAGGGAAGCCCTTAAACTCACCGTTTTTGTTGTTTTTTTTTTTTTTGCGGTACGCGGGCCTCTCACTGCTGTGGCCTCTCCCGTTGCGGAGCACAGGCTCCGGACGCGCAGGCGCAACGGCCATGGCTCACGGGTGCAGCCCCTCCGCGGCATGTGGGATCCTCCCGGACCGGGGCACGAACCCGCGTCTCCCGCATCGGCTGGCGGACTCTCCACCACTGCGCCACCAGGGAAGCCCTGAGCTTAATCTTCATGGGAAACAGTGTCTACAACAGGGCCAGGCCTAGGGTGATACAGCGACGCACTCGCCTCAGGCACAAAATTTAAAGGGGGCCAAAATACTCAATAACTAACAGAAATAATATTTTAATGCAATGCTTTAAAAAGTTGAATTGGCAAACTGCAGCCTGCAGGTTGACTGCTTATTTGTATAAAGTTTTATTGGAACAGGGGCTGCATTTGGGTGAGGTAAGGCAGGGTCGTGGAAATGCAGGATCAATTTCTGTCTTTATTTCAAGTTTTAATATTTTGTTTATTCTGGATTTTTTAAACTTAGATTTTGTGCCTGAGATGAGTGCCTTACCCTCTGATGAGAAGATATCAAGGTGAAGGAGACCCAGCTGTTAGAGGACACGTTCCGGTAAGGGAAAAAGCATTTGTGAAGGCCCTAGGGGCAGGCATGGAATGCTATCCTCACAGCAAATGGCTCCACGGGGCTCCACGGGGCTGGCACAAAGAAGGCAGGAGGAAGAAAAGCAGGAGAAGGGTCCAGAAAAGCCATGTAAGGCCAGACGTTGACGAATTGTTCTGTACAAGCCTAAAATAACTAAAATTCTAGAGATGCATCATTAGCAACGTTTTCCTCAAACATTTTTGTTTGAGGAAAAGTAACTCTTGGAAGAGACAAGACTGAGGTATTTAAGAGGCTACTGTAATCACAGGCTAGAAAGTATGGTGACATGAACTATGGAGAAGACAGTGGGAGCAGAGCAGGAGGGCCTGGCTTGACAGCCATTTAGAAGATGGAGGGAATGCTGAATAAACATTGAAAATAATTAACCTAAAAGTTTCTCTCCCTTCTCTGCTAGAAAAATGGTGATGCTATTCGCCTATATGGGTCACACAGGAGGAAGGGTAGGTCTGGGGGAAGATGATGTTGAGGTTAGTGTGGGCCCAGGAAATCTGGAGTTTGGGTAGAGGTATAAATGGAAGCATCATCACAGGATTGTTACAATCATGAGGAGAGATTCCAAAAATCCATTGGAACGATAGACTATGTGGCCAGGCACCAAACTCAGTCCTTTGTTTTGGAGGAGCCCGCTGGGCAATGAAATCAACATGAGGCTGTGGAGATGTGCATCGTACAGGAGTGTGTGAACCTCTGAGCATCCTCCATGCCCAGCGCTCCCCTCAGAGAAAAGCTCATCGGTGAGTCGTTGTAAAGTTGCAAAGCCTGTCCCTCTAGTCATGACTGAAGGAACCAGGAATTGGTGCCCAGGTCAAAAGCAGCTATGGATTCTAGTGAAGGAGGTCAACTAGCAGAGAAGTGATTGGGTCCCCAAGTCCACTCTTTGTGTGGGAAGGTGATCAGATGCCCTTAGTCCAAAAGCAGCAGGGATTCATAGCTGCCTGTTCTGAGGTAACAATAAGATGACCGAATCACTTGGGGAGCTGTTGTATCTTGTTTAACAATGAGCTGTCGACAGTTCTCCCTCAGACCTGCTGTCAGTACCCTCTGGCCTCGGAATCCCTGGGACTCAGCCTAAACCTGCAGCAGCTAAGATGGGTTTTGTTGCTTTCTCACTTTTTGGTAATCCCTACAAGCCCCTGCCATTTCATATAACATGAGCAGGTCTTTTCCATACAACCTAAAAGGCTATAGGTGAGGTAAGGCCCGTTTCACTGGGGTAGCCAGAAGACCAAAGCGTGAGGACAAGGTTTTTTTTTTTTTTTTTTTTTTTTTGCGGTACGCGGGCCTCTCACTGTTGTGGCCTCTCCCGTTGCGGAGCACAGGCTCCGGACGCGCAGGCCTGGCGGCCATGGCTCACGGGCTTAGTTGCTCCGCGGCATGTGGGATCTTCCCGGACCAGGGCACGAACCCGTGTCCCCTGCATCGGCAGGCGGACTCTCAACCACTGCGCCACCAGGGAAGCCCAAGGACAAGGTTGTATCAGAAACCAGAGGCACAGAGCCAAGGAGGTTCGAACATAGACAAATTCCAGGAACAAAACTGAATCGTGAGCCAGCACAGGAATCAGATCCTGCAGACTGACAATGAGGAGCCTAACAAGGAGCCCCAACAAAATTCATTCAGCAGTGGCCTGGCCAAATCCCTTCTCTGTGCCTCGTTTTCCTAATCTGCAGAATGGGGGTAACCTTGGTACCTTTGGCATACGGGGCTGTGATGAGGACTAAATGAATTAAATGTGTGATGTCCTTACAACCAGCAAGATAGTAAACATTATTCAGATGGCTGTTAAAAATAAACTATTTACTTTTTTAAAAAATTGACTGGTATCAGCCCATTTCTCCCTTCTTAGATATTGTGTAGCTTATGATACATATCACAACTAAAGTTAACCAATTGCCAGATATACACCAAGACCAGCAAATTGCTCGATTAAGCTTGGGGTTAAGTTTTCTCAGTTTGGTTTATTTAACAATTTTACCCAGGACTGCTAGGACATACATTCCCCAGTGAATCTGTGGGAATGAGCAGTTGTGTCTACACTGGATATTTAGAGGGTTTTTTTTGTTTTCTGGGTTTTTTTGTGGTACGCGGGCCTCTCACTGTTGTGGCCTCTCCCGTTGCGGAGCACAGGCTGCGGACGCGCAGGCGCAGCGGCCACGGCTCACGGGCCCAGCCGCTCCGCGGCACGTGGGATCTTCCCGGACCGGGGCACGAACCCGCGTCCCCTGCATCGGCAGGCGGACTCTCAACCACTGCGCCACCAGGGAAGCCCCTAATCTCACCTTCTTTTTTTTTTTTCCTTTGCGGTACGCGGGCCTCTTACTGTTGTGGCCTCTCCCGTTGCGGAGCGCAGGCTCCGGACGCGCAGGCGCAGCGGCCATGGCTCACGGGCCCAGCCGCTCCGCGGCGTGTGGGCTCTTCCCGGACCGTGACACGAACCCGTGTCCCCTGCATCGGCAGGCGGATTCTCAACCACTGCGCCACCAGGGAAGCCCTGGATATTTAGTTTTTAAGGTTACTTGTAGGGAGGAAAATATCATCTTGTTCTGGTGTAGTCCCTAATAAGGCCACCAATCAACAGTAAAAGAACATCTTTCAAAGTGAAGAAACAACTATTAACAAAATCAGTTGCTGTGTATGTCCTTTATTTCCAAAGGCTAATCTTCTGTTTGATAATAAGCATCAGCTTTGATTTTTTTCTATAAGATGTGCAATTTCTGATCCTAAAGTAATTCTTCTAATTGATATATATGCAATTTATTTCATACAGTTTTCAATTGACCAGAAAGAAAAGAAAGAAATTTTCATTGAGAAGCTACTATGGTTTACGTACTATCCTCTTCACTGTTATATACATTTTTCTCATTAAATTCTCATTGCAAGCTTATAAGTTTAGCAATATCATCCCCACTTAACATGTAATTACAGAGAGAGAATGAGAACAAGGAGGAAAACAAAAGCAAGCAAGCAAGAGAGAAGGAGAAAAAGAGAAACTAGAAATGTTTGCTTCTCTTATAATATTGAATCCAGAAGATCATATTACATTGTAAATAGTTTTTTGCCCACATTTTCATAAATGATGAATTCCACATTAACAATGAAATAATTGGGATAATGCAGTGCTTTGTTTTGAATTTTAAATTTCTTTTGATTTCAGGCCCTAGTCTGTTTTTTTTTTTTCTTTTGGCTGCACCACACGGCTTGTGGGATTTTTTTGTTCCCTAACCAGGGATTGAACGGGGACCCTCAGCAGTGAGAGCTCAGAGTGTTAACACCATTGGACTGCCAGGGAATTCCCAAGGCCCTTGTCTTCTAAGAACCTCCCAGAGAATATCCACTCTGCTTACCCCTGGTAAATGCCTGGTTTGTGATGTCTTTCCTTCCCACCAGACTCCCCAAATCTTCCAAGAATGAGAGTACAGGACTGCCAAAGAGCAAAGATTTAGTGCTGCGTTTTAACGTGACTTAGCTCTAACAATTTGGAGCCTGTTGATTTAAGGTTTAATGGAGAGTCTTTCTGGGACATGTGTCTCCTTGTTTAAAAACACTCAGAACTTTTGACAATGCCACTGTTCTGTTACAACCAGAAATCTCACTGAAGCAACAAAAAGGGGAAAAGGAAAAGTTATCTAATTTCTAACATTTTTCTTTAACTTCCCAGATTTAGTTGAGCGTTATCCTTGTTTTTTAAGGATCTAAGTTTATCAGTTGAGAAGAGTGTCTCTTTTACCCAGTAAGCTCCGTGAAAAAAGCTTCAAAGCTTCTTTGTTCAACAAAGCAAAAATGGTGATCAGAAATACCATTAAAATTATTATCCTCTCAACTCATCTTTCTTCTATATTTATTCTTTAGTTTAGCCTTCTAAAAGCACTAACAAAATAGAAGAATAGCCACTGCAGAAAATTATCAACTGATAAATTACATTAGTTAAGGGATTTTTTTGTTTGTTTTGTTTTTGAAATAAAAGTAAATGAAGTCTACTTAACTTGAGCAAAATAATAATTATAAATAACTTTATGGGAATACTGAAATATTTATCAGAATCCAGGAGAGAGTAAAAGGGTCTTGGAAAGTACAGGAATTTAGGAAGCTCTGAGTACCCAGTAGCAGAAATTCACGGATTTTCTAGAATGCAGTCTAGAGTTACTGAGCTTCGAGAAACTTTCAGAGCCTGTGTCTTTTCAGTCAACAATTCCAAATTCCTGGAAGGGAAAATCTGATTGATCTAGCTAAAGTCAGGTGATCACCCTTGGATCTGCTCTCCAGAGGGGTCCACATATCACACACACACACACACACACACACACACACACACACACACACACACACACACACAAATGTATGCAAGGATGTTTCTGTCACTCCTTAGTGGTAACATAATGCACCATACCGAACATCCACTCTCATCATTAATACCAATCATGTCCCAGGAAACGCTGTCTCTCTTGCCATTTATCCTAAAAACACAACATGACTGCATCTGAATGCCATGAATGTTTGGGGTTGTGCCATTGCTAATGTCAGAGAGGGAGGCTGCTTTGGTGTATGAGGAGGATTGGAGTGACAGAAGCACATAGGTAACAGAAAAGGCAAAATAATTAACCTGAAATCCTGCTTCTCAGATACTATGAATGCAATAAACTCCTGCATGATAAAGTGCCTTTTCCTAGTAATGCTGAAAGTCAAGTGTCTTGTTTCTCTTTGTGTTCTTTTCAATCTGATTCCAAATTAGTGCAGTATTTGAAACAGTTGCTTTTCAGGGCTCAGGACCCTTTTGCCACAGCAAACAATTCATATTACTCTTTAACTTGTATATATGTAGATCTCAATGTAATACTATGAAACATGTTACCGGCTTGATTTTTTTTGTTTTTCTTACATTGGCAACTAGAGGAAGCCTGAACACTAGAATTGAAAACAATTTTATTTGTATAAAAATTCTTAATATGATATTTTAGATTTTTTTCAAAACAATTTAATTTTTATTGAAAACTTTGATATTCAATAATTTAATTTGTAGTTTGACTTTTGGTGTTAATAGATCATTTAAATGTTTTAGTAAACAACATTAAAAATACTTTTATTATTTTCAAACTTTGCATTTAATTTAATCCCCATTTTTTAAAAATGTAAACTTTATCTCTTTTAAATATAATCTCACTTGATTCTTTAATCAATTTTAATCTAAAATCAATACAAATTGTGCTATTGTCTTGGTATTAATATTATAATTTGCGATTTCTTAAAATGCAGGCAAGAAAAATCATTTCTGGGAATAAATAAGAAATAATTTGTGAATTATGTACATCTTTATTACTCACCCTAGCACTGTCAGCCCATCAAATGTACATTCACGTATATGCAATAATTATATTGAGTCATCTTGATACTTTGGCAACTTTTAGTCCTAAAAGTCCTGGCTTTACACACATGTCATTATTTTGTCATTTGAAGCTATATTTGTCAAGATAGAAGGTTAGAAGATATATAACAATGTGTTCGTTTGGTCTGTGATTTAAATATCTAGACTGTAGAAGTTAGTCAATATTCAGTCAAACTCCATTTGACTCTTGCAACAGGTCTCTTAATATTAGAGGCAGAGTAGCATTTATGATTTCCTCTTTATAACCTCTCTCTTCTCATTACTTGTTTTCCTCTGTTACTCTCTGATTCTCTAATTACAGAACTGGCTGTAAGCCTTGCTAGCAGATTCGGACAAACCATGGGAACAAGATAAAAACTCACAGAATCATGATTCAATATTGGGGAGAGACCTGCCCTACTGGTCAGTGCTATATTTGTGTACAGTGTGGTCACATGGAAGCTAAGTTGATTTAAAGTTGCACAGAGACAAAGTACCATGTACATAATTATTTGTTCTTTGAGGTACAGTAATTTGCACACTCTTTTGTCCCGTGACATGAAGGCAGCTTCCTTCAGTGACCCCATAACCATCTGATTCTAGCTACTATTACAAAGTCTTTCTCCTAGACTCTAAAGCAATTTCTTTATCTGAGGAGGATAAAATAAAAGATGAGCCACCAATCTTCTTGCTTCAAGATTCTGCAGTTATACTTTTTTTGTTCGTCCCCAGAGCGCATGACTTTCCACACCTATCTTTGATTTCACTTTACACTTGACAACTAAACATACTCATCTTCTTCATACCTGCTGCCAGTCCACCAGCATTCTCTTTTTCAATCAAGAAACATTACTTTTCAAGCAGTTTTACGTTCACAGAAAAACTAAGTGGGAAGTACAGAGATTTCCCATCTACCCCCGGCCCTCACAGATGCACAACCTACCCCACTATCAACATCCTGCATCAGAGTGGTACATTTGTTACAATCAATGGACCTGCATTGACTCATCATTATCACCCAAAGTCTATAGTTCACATTAGGTCCACTCTTGGTGTTTTATATTCTATGGGTTTGGCCAAGTGTATAATGACATGTGTCTACCACTGTAATATCATACATAGTAGCTTCACTCTCGTAAAAATCTTCTGTGCTCATCCCTTGCTCCCACACAATGTCTAGGAACCACTGAACTTTTTACTATCTTCACAGATTTACCTTTTCCAGAATGTCATATAGTTGGAATCATATAGTGTATGTAACCTTTTCAGATTGGCTTCTTTCATGAAGTAATATTTATTTGGTTTCTTCTGTGTCTTTCCCTGGCTTGGTATCTCATTTGTTTTTATCACTAAATAGTATTCATTGGCTGATGGAGTGTACAAGTTTATTTATCTATTCACCTATTGAAGAACATCTTGGTTGCCTCCAGGTTTTGGCAATTATGAATAAAGCTGCTATAAACATCCATGTTCGGTTTTTGTATGGATATAAGTTTTCAGCTCCTTTGGGTAAATACCAAGGAGCATGATTCCTAGATTGCATGGTAAGAGGGTATTTAGTTTTGTAAGAAACTGCCAAACTGTCTTCCAAAGTGGCTGTGCCATCTCTTCAGCAATTAATGAGTGTTTCTATTGATCCATATCTTCACCAGCATTTGGTATTGTTAGTATTTTGGATTTTGGCCATTCTAATTGGTGTGTCATGGTATCATATTGTTTTACTTGGGAATTCCCTAAAGACGTATGATGTTGAGTATCTTTTTATATGCTTACTTGCTATTTGCATATGTGCTTTGGTGAGGTGGCTGTCTAGGTCTTTGGCTCATTTTTTAACTGGGCTGTTCATTTTGTTACTGTTGAGTTTTAAGTGTTCTTTGTATATTTTGGATAACACTCCTTTACCAGATGTGTCTTTTACAAATATTTCTCCCAGTCTATGGCTTGACTCCTCATTCTCTTGACATTGTCTTTTGCAAAGCAGAAGTTTAATTTTAATGAAGTCCAGCTTATCAATTATTTCTTTAATGGATTGTGCCTTTGGTGTTGTACCTAAAAAGTCATTGCCAAACCTAAGATCAGCTAGGTTTTTCTCCTATTTATTTTCTAGGAGTTTTATAGTTCTGAGTTTTACATTAAGGTCTATAATTCATTTTGAGTTAATTTCTTTGAAGTGAATAATATCTTTGTCTAGATTCTTTTTTTTAATGTCCAGTTGTTCCACCAACATTTGTTAAAAAGATTATCTTTGCTCCATTTCCTCTGCTTCTTTGTCGAAGATCAGTTGACTATACTCTGTGTTTATGTGGGTCTATTTCTAGGCTCTCCATTTTTTTCCATTGATCTGTCTGTTAATTATTTCACCAATATCACACTGTCTTGATTACTGTGGCATCATAGTCAGTTTTGAAGTTGGACAGTGTCAATCCTCCAACTTTGTTTTTCTCAACATTGACTTGGCTTTGGAATCAGTTTGTCAATATCCACAAAAATACTTTGCTGAAATTTTGGTTGAGATTTTGTTGAATATACAATCAAGTTGGAAAAAACTGACATGTTGACAATATTGAGTTATCATAATCATGAACATAGAATCTCTCTCCATTTATTTAGTTCTTCTTTAATATCTTTCATCAGAGTTTTGTAGATCATATAGATCTCATACAGATCTTATACATATTTTATTGAATTTATACCTAACTAAGTATTTAATTGGGGAGGGGAGATGCTAATATAAATGGAAAAGTGTTTTTAATTTCAAATTCCACGTGTTTATTGCTGCTATGTAAAAAAGGGTTTCACTTTTGTATATTAACCTTGTATCTTGCAACCCTGATCATTTATTTGTCCAGGAATTTTTTGTTGATTCTTTTGGATTTTCTACCTAGATAATTATGTCTTCTACAAAGACAATTTCATTTCTTCCTTTTCAATTTGAATACCTTTTATTTCCTTTTCTTGTCTTGTTGCATTAGCTAGGACTTCCAGTACAATGTTAACAGTGGTGAGAGGGGACATCCTTGCCTGTTTCTGATCTGGGAGGGAAAGCTTTGAGTTTTTCACCATTAAGTATAATGTTAACTGTAGGTTGTTTGTAGATGTTCTTTTATCAAGTTGAGGAGGTGTCCCTATATACATAGTTTGCTGAGAGTTTTTTTTAAAATCATGAATAGATGTTGAATTTCGTCAAATGATTTTTCTGTATCTATTGATATGACCATAAGATTTTTCTTCTTTAGCCTGTTGGTGTGATAGAGTACATTAATTGATTTCTGCATGTTGAACCAGCCTTTCACACCTGGGATAAATCCTACTTGGTTGTATATTGTTGGATTCAACTTGTTAATATTTTATTGAGGATTTTTGCATCTACATTCATGAGGGATACTGGTCTGTGGGGTTTCTTCTTCTTCTTCTTCTTCTTCTTCTTCTTCTTCTTCTTCTTCTTCTTCTTCTTCTTCTCCTTCTCCTTCTCCTTCTCCTTCTCCTTCTCCTTCTCCTTCTTCTTCTTCTTATGGCTTTACCTTGTTTTTTGGTTGTAGGGTAATGCTGGCCTCAGAAAATGATTAAGGAAGTATGCCCTCTACTTTTATCTCCTGGAAGAGATTCTAAAGAATTGGTATAATTTCTCCCTTAAATATTTGGTACAATTCATCTGGGAACCCATCTAAGCCTGGTGATTTCTGTTTTGGAAGGTCATTAATTATTGATTCCATATCTAATATGCCTTTAGATATAGGCATATTCAGATTGCCTATTTTTCTTTGTGAGTTTTGGCTGATTGTGTCTTTCAAGGAATTGGTCCATTTCATCTAGGTTATCAAATTTGTGAGCTTAGAGATATTCATAATATCTTTTTATTATCCTTTTTATGTCCATGAGACCTGCTGTGATATCCATTTTTTATTTCCAATATTAGTAATTTGTGACTTCTCTATTCCTAGTTAACCTGGCTAAAATTTTATCAATTTTATTAATCTTTTCAAAGATTCTTAAAATTATTCCTATTGATTTTCTGTTTGCAATTTCATTGATTTATGCTTATTTTCTATTATTACTTTTCTCTACTTAATTTGAATTTAATTTACCCTCTTTTTTTAGTTTCCTAAGGGAGAAGCTTAATTCATTTTAGAGCTTTCTTATATTCTAAAAATAGTATTCAATGTTATAAAACCTCCCCTAAGCACTACTTTTGCTGCATCCCACAAATTTTGATAGGATGTATTTTCATTTAGTAAAAAATAATTTTAGTATCTCTTGAAATTTCTTCTTTGACTTATGTGCTATTTAGAAGTGGGTTGTTTAATCTCCAAGTATATTAAGGTTTCTCAGATCTCTTTCTGTTATTGATTTCTACTTTAATTCCACTGGTGTATGAGAGGAGAAATTGTGTGGTTTCTATTCTTTTAAATTTGTTAAGTGTGTTTTATGTCCAAGAATGTGGTCCATCTTGGTGAATGCTACATGTGAGCTTAAGAAGAATATGTATTCTGCTGTTGTTGGATGAAGTAGCATGTAGATGTCAATTGCTGATTTTCTGCCTACTGTATCTGTCCATATATGATACAGAGATGTTAAAGTCTCCACCTGTAACAGAGTATTGATCTATTGCTCCACGTAGTACTACCAGGATTCACCTCAAGTGTTTTGACACTCTGTTGTTAGATTACTATGTCTTCTTAGAAGATTGACCCTAAGGGTTAAAGATTATTATACCTTCTTCAGATATTCATCTCTTTATCTTTAACTAATGCCCCGCTTTACCCCTAATAACTTCCCTTGCTCTGAAGTCTGATTACTCTGAAATTAATATAGGTAATTCTACTTTCTTTTGTTTAGTGTTAGCATGGTATATCTTTCTCCATCCCTTTATTTTTCATCTCTATGTGTCTCTATATTCAAAGTGTCTAAATCCGGTACACAATGTCCATACCACTCTCTCACTACGTCCCACCTTACCCTTCCTCCCCAAGGTGTCCTCAAGTCCATTCTCTACATCTGTGTCTTAATTCCTGTCCTGTCCATAGGGTCTTCAAAAACTTTCTTTTTTTTTTTTAGATTCCATATATATGTGTTAGCATAAGGTATTTGTTTTTCTCTTTCTGACTTACTTCACTCTGTGTGACAGACTCTAGGTCCATCCACCTCACTACAAATAACTCAATTTTGTTTCTTTTTATGGCTGAGTAACATTCCATTGTATATATGTGCCACATCTTCTTTATCCATTCATCTGTCGATAGACACTTAGGTTGTTTCCATGTCCTGGCTATTGTAAATAGAGCTGCAATGAACATTGTGCTACATGACTCTATTTCAATTATGGTTTTCTCAGGATATATGCCCAGTAATGGGATTGCTGGGTCATAGGGCAGTTCTATTTTTAGTTTTTTAAGGAACCTCCATACTGTTCTCCATAGTGGCTGTATTAGTTTACATTCCCATCAACAGTGCAAGAGGGTTCCCTTTTCTCCACACCCTCTCCAGCATTTATTGTTTGTAGATTTTTTGATGATAGCCATTCTGACTGGTGTGAGGTGATACATCATTGTAGTTTTGATTTGCATTTCTCTAATGATTAGTGATGTTGAGCATTCTTTCATGTGTTTGTTGGCAATCTGTGTCTTCTGTGGAGAAATGTCTATTTAGGTCTTCTGCCCATTTTTGGATTGGGTTTTTTGTTTTTAGGATATTGAGCTGCATGAGCTGCTTCTAAATTTTGGAGATCAGTCCTTTGTCAGTTGCTTCATTTGCAAATATTTTCTCCCATTCTGAGGGTTGTCTTTTCATCTTGCTTATGGTTTCATTTGCTGTGCAAAAGCTTTTAAGTTTCATTAGGTCCCATTTGTTTATTTTTGTTTTTATTTCCATTTCTCCAGGAGGTGGGTCAAGAAAGATCTTGCTGTGATGTGATTTGTGTCATAGAGTGTTCTGCCTATGTTTTCCCCTAAGAGTTTTATAGTGTCTGGCCTTACATTTACGTCTTTAATCCATTTTGTGTTTATTTTTGTGTATGGTGTTAGGGAGTGTTCTAATTTCATTCTTTTACATGTAGCTGCCCAGTTTTCCCAGCACCACTTATTGAAGAGGCTGTCTTTTCTCCATTGTATATTCTTGTCTGTTTTATCAACGATAAGGTAACTATATGCGTGTGGGTTTATCTCTGGGCTTTCTATTCTGTTCCATTGATCTATATTTCTGTTTTTGTGCCAGTACCATACTGTCTTGATTACTGAGGCTTTGTAGTATAGTCTGAAGTCTGGGAGCCTGATTCCTCCAGCTCCATTTTTTTTCTCAAGATTGCTGTGGCTATTTCAGGTCTTTTGTGTCTCCATACAGATTTTAAAATTTTTTTGTTCTACTTCTGTAAAAAATGCCATTGGTAATTTGATGGGGATGGCACTGAATCTGTACATTGTTTTGGATAATATAGTCATTTTCACAATATTGATTCTTCCAATCCAAGAACATGGTATGTCTCTCCATGTATTAGTATCTTTAATTTCTTTCATCAGTGTCTTATAGTTTTCTGCATACAGGTCTTTTGTCTCCTTAGGTAGGTTTATTCTTAGGTATTTTATTCTTTTTGTTGCAATGGTAAATGGGAGTATTTCCTTAATTTTTCTTTCAGATTTTTCATCATGAGTGTATAGGAATGCAAGCGATTTCTGTGCATTAATTTTGTATACTGCTACTTTACCAAATTCATTGATTAGCTTTAGTAGTTTTCTGGTAGAATCTTTAGGATTCTCTATGTATAGCATCATGTCATCTGCAACAGTGACAGGTTTACTTCTTCATTTCTGATTTGGATTCCTTTTATTTATTTTTCTTCTCTGATTCCTGTGTCTAAAACTTCCAAACTATGTTGAATAATAGTGGTGAGAGTGGGCAATCTTGTCTTGTTCCTAACCTTGGAGGAAATGGTTTCAGTTTTTCACCATTGAGAACGATGCTGGCTGTGGGTTTGTCATATATGGCCTTTATTATGTTGAGGAAAGTTCCCTCTATGCCTACTTTCTGGAGGCTTTTTAACATATATGGGTAATGAATTTTGTTAAAAGCTTTTTCTGCATCTATTGAGATGATCATGTGTTTTTTTCTCCTTCAAATTGTTAATATGGTTTATCACATTGATTGATTTGCATATATTGAAGAATCCTTGCATTCCTGGAATAAACCCCACTTGATCATTATGTATGATCCTTTTAATGTGCTGTTGGATGCTGTTTGCTAGTATTTTGTTGAGGATTTTTGCATCTATGTTCATCAGTGATATAGGCCTGTAGTTTTCTTTCTTTGTGACATCATGTCTGATTTTGGTGTCTGGGTGATGGTGGCCTCATAGAATGAGTTTTGGAGTGTTCCTCCCTCTGCTATATTTTGGGAGAACTTGAGAACGATACGTGTTATCTCTTCTCTAAATGTTTGATAGAATTTGCTTGTGAAGCCATCAGGTCCTGGGCTTTTGTTTGTTGGAAGATTTTTTATCACAGTCTCAATGTCAGTGCTTGTGATTGTTCTGTTTATATTTTCCATTTCTTCCTGGCTCAGTCTCAGAAGGTTGTGCTTTTCTAAGAATTTGTCCATTTCTTCCAGGTTTTCCATTTTATTAGCATATAGTTGCTTGCAGTAATATCTTATGGTCCTTCATATTTCTGCAGTGTCACTTGTTACTTCTCCTTTTTCATTTCTAATTCTACTGATTTGAATCTTCTCCCGTTTTTCCTTGATGAGTCTGGCTAATGGTTTATCAATTTTGTTTATCTTCACAAAGAACCAGCTTTTAGTTTTATTGATCTTTGCTATTGTTTTCTTCTTTTCTTTTTCAGTTATTTCTGATCTGATCTTTTTGATTTCTTTCCTTCTGCTAACTTTGGGTTTTTTTTCATTCTTCTTTCTCTAAGTGATTTAGGTGTAAAGTTAGGTTGTTTATTTGAGATGTTTCTTGTTTATTGAGGTAAAATTTTATCTCCATAAACTTCCCTCTTAGAACAGCTTTTGCTGCATCCCATAGGTTTTGGGTCGTTGTGTTTTCACTGTCATTTGTTTCTAGGCATTTTTTTTTTATTTTGTTATGATTTCTTCAGTGATCTCTTGTTTATTAAGTCGTGTATTGTTTAGCCTCCATGTGTTTGTATTTTTCCTGTAATTGATATCTAGTCTCATAGCATTGTGATCAGAATAGAGACTTGATACGATTTCAATTTTCTTAAATTTGCCAAGGCTTGATTTGTAACCCAAGATATGATCTATCCTGGAGACTGTTCCATGAGCATGGGTTTTTACCTTGCTCCTTCATCTGCTGTGTGTTTCTCTGTCTTCTCATTTTGATTAACTTACTGTGTTTGGGTTTCCTTTTTACAGGCTGCAGGTTCATAGTTCCTGTTGTTTTTGGTGTCTGCCCCCAGTGGGTAAGGTTGGTTCAGTGGCTTTTGTAGGCTTCCTGGTGGAGGAGACTGGTGCCTGTGTTCTGGTGGGTGGGGCTGGATCTTATCTTTCTGGTGGGCAGGGCCGCATCCGGTGGTGTGTTTTAGGGTATCTGTGACCTTATTATGATTTTAAGCAGCCTCTTTGCTAATGGGTGGGTTTGTGTTCCTGTCTTGCTAGTTGTTTGGCATAGGGTGTCCCACACTGGAGATTGCTGGTCGTTGAGTGGAGCTGGGTCTTAGCACTGAAATGGAAATCTCTGGGAGAGCTTTCGCTGTTTGATATTAAGTGGGGCCTGGAGGTCTCTGGTGGACTAATGTCCTGAACTTGGCTCTCCCACCTCAGAGGCTGAGACCTGACACCCAGATGGAACACCAAGACCCTGTGAGCTACATGGCTCAGAAGAAAAGGGAGAAAAAAGAAAGAAAGAAAAAATTTAAAAGAAATAATAAATAAAGTTATTAAAAAATAAAACAATTATTAAAAATAAAAATAATTTAAAAAGATAGAAAGAAGAGAGTAACAAACCAATAAACAAATCCACCAATGATAACAACCACTAAAAAGTATACAAAAAAAAAAAAAGGTCAGACAAAACCCTAGGACAAATGGCAAAAGCAAAGCTATACAGAGAAAATCATACAAAGAAGCATACACATACACACTCACAAAAAGAGAATACGAAAAAATATATATACATTAAAAAAAGAAAGAGAGCGATCAAATCAATAAACAAATCTACCATTGATGATAAGCTCTAAATGCTAAATTAAGTTAAACATAAAACCAGAAACAAATTAGATGCAGAAAGCAAACCCCAAGTCTGCAGTTGCTACCAAAGTCCACCGCCTCAAATTTGGAATGATTTGTTGGCTATTCAGGTTTTCCAGAGTTGCAGGTTACATCAAGCTGATTTAAGCCACTGCTCCTGAGGCTGCTGGGAGAAATTTCCCTTTCTCTTCTTTGTTGGCACAGCTCCTGGGGCTCAGCTTTGGATTTGGCCCTGCCTCTGCATGTAGGTCGTCTGAGGATGTCTGTTTGCCACCAAACAATACAGTGTTAAAGGAGCAGCTGATTATGGGGCTCTGGCTCACTCAGGCCAGGGAGGGAGGGGTATAGAATAAGGGACGAGCCTGCAGTGGCAGATGCCTGCATGACATTGCAACAGCCTGAGGCATGCCATGTGTTCTCCCAGGGATGTTGTATCTTGATCATGGGACCCTGGCAGTGGCGGGCTGCACAGGTTCCCGGGAGGGGAGGTGTGGAGAGTGACCTGTGCTCACACACAGTCTTTTTGGTGGCTGCAGCAGCGGCTTTAGCATTTCATGCCCCTCTCTTGTGTCCGGGCTGATAGCTGTGGCTCACTCCCATCTCTGGAGCTCGTTTAGGAGGTGCTCTGAATCCCCTCTCCTCGCACACCCTGAAACAATGGTCTCGTCTCTTAGGCAGGTCCAGTCTTTTTCCTGGACTCCCTCCCAGCTAGCTGTGGTGCAGTAGCCCCCTTCAGGCTGTGTTCACTCAGCCAACCCCAGTCCTCTCCTTGGGATCTGACCTCTGAAGCCAGAGCCTCAGCTCCCAGCCCCCGCCCGCCCCGCAGGTGAGCAGACAAGCCTCTCGGGCTGGTGAGTGCTGGTCGGCGCCGATCCTCTGTGTGGAAGTCTCTCCGCTTTGCCCTCAGCACCCCTGTTACTGCGCTCTCCTCAGTGGCTCCAAAGCTTCCCCCACCCCCGCCACTCCCCTGTCTCCACCAGTGAAAGGGCTTCCTAGTATGTGGGAACTTTTCCTCCTTCACAGCTCCCTCCCAGAGGTGCAGGTCTCGTCCCTATTCTTTTGTCTCCATTTTTTCTTTTTTCTTTTGCCCTACCCAGGTACATGGGCAGTTTCTTGCCTTTTAGGAAGTCTGAGGTCTTCTGCCAGCTTTCAGTAGGTGTTCTATAGGAGTTGTTCCACGTGTTTCTGATGTATTTTTTTGTGGGGAGGAAGTTGATCTCCACATCTTACTCCTCTGCCATCTTGAAGGTCCCCTTCCGTCTTTCGTGCTTTTAATTAAGCATTTTATGAGATTCCATTTTCTCTCATTTCTTATCACAGAAATCATACTTTCTTCTTTTACTTTTTTAAGGATTGCCCTAGAGTTTGGAATATACATTTATAACTGATCCAAGTTCACTTTCAAATAACACTATACGATTTCACAGGTAACATAAGTACCTTATAATAATAAAATATTCCCCTTTTTTTTTTTTTTTTTTTTTTTGCGGTATGCGGGCCTCTCACTGTTGTGGCCTCTCCCATTGCGGAGCACAGGCTCCGGACGCGCAGGCTCAGCGGCCATGGCTCACAGGCTTAGCTGCTCCGCGGCATGTGGGATCTTCCCGGACCAGGGCACGAACCCGTGTCTCCTGCATCGGCAGGCGGACTCTCAACCGCTGCGCCACCAGGGAAGCCCTAAAATATTCCCTTTTAATAACAAAATATTCCCAAAGTATAATAACAAAATTTCCCTCCCTTCCAAATCTTGTATCATTTCTGTCATTCATCTACATGTATATATAGATATACTTAGATATATGCAAGCACATATAATATATTGTTACTATTATTTTGAATAATATTTTAGATCAATTAAGAATATGAAAAATAAAAGATTTTATTTTACTTTAAATTATTCATTCACTGGTAATCTTCCTTTCTCTACAAAGATACAAATTTCTGACTTGTATTATTTTCTTTCTCTCTGAAGAACTTCTTTCAACATTTTTGCAAGGCAGTTCTAATGGCAACAAACTCCCTCAAATTTAATTTGTCTGAGAAAGTCTTTATTTCTCTTTTACTTTTGAAGGGTAATTTTACATGGTACAGAATTCTAGGTTGTTGGTCTTTTTTTTCTCTCAACACTAAATATTTCACTTCATGCTTTTCTTGTTTGCACATTTTCTGAGGAGAAGTTCAGTGTAATTCTGAGTTTTGTTCCTCTATAGGTAAGGTGTATTTTTACTCTGACTTCTTTCATGATTTTTTCTTTATCTTTGATTTTCTGAAGTTTGAATATGAAATGCCTAGGTGTACATTTGTAGATTGGTGTGGGTTTGGGGGTTGGGTTTTGTAGTTTTTGGTTTCTATTTTTGTGTTTTTCATTTATCCTGCTTGTTTTTCTGAGATTTCTGGATCTGTGGTTTGGTGTCTAAAATGAATGTGGGTAAATTCTCAATGATTATTGCTTCAAATATTGCTCTGTTTCTTTCTCTCTTTCTTTTTCTTCTGGTATTCTCATTTTGCATACATCTTTTGTCGTTGTCCCACAAGCTTTTGATATTCTGTTCATTTTTTTCTGTCTTTTTTTTCTTTGTTTTTCAGCTTTGGAAGTTTCTATTGTCATACCCTCAAGTTCAGAGATTCTTTCCTCAGTGATGCCCAGTCTATGAATGAGCCCAAAAGGCATTCTTCATTTCTGCTACAATGTTTTTGATCTCTAGCATTTACATTTTATTCATTCTTAGAATTTACATCTCTCTGCTTATATTACCCATCTGTTCTTGCATATTGTCCACTTTTTCCACTAAAATCCATAGCATCTTAATTATAGTTTTTAAGAAATTCTTGGTCTGATAATTTCAACATTCCTTCCATATCTGACTCTGATTTTGATACTTGTTCAGTGTCTTCAAAATGTGTTTTTTGCCTTTAGTATACATTGTAATTTTGTTGTTGTTGAAAGCTGACATGAGTGCTGGGTAAAAGTAACTACAATAAATAGGCATTTAGTAATGTAATGGTTAGGTGTGAAGAAGGGAAGCATTGTCTAGTCCTACGATTATGTCTCAGTCTTTTGGTGAGCCTATGGCCCTGGCCTGTGAACTTCAAATGTTCTTCTTAGTTTTCCCCCCTTAGGTGGAATGAGATGGAAGAGGGGGCTGGAGTCAGGTGTTTCCCCTTCTGCAGTTATGTTGGGCTCTGATAAAACCCCAACAGGTTAGGAGCTAGTAAAATAGGTTGTCTTGACATCAAGCCTTGTTAAGAAGAACAGAATGTTCTGGCTTATTTCAAATGGCTCTTTTTCCCCCTCTCCTGATGGAAGTACCTGGGGATTTTTCACTGTGAGGACCTTGCAGAAGACCTGGAAGTAAAACTCAAAAAAGTGTGCCCCACTCCTGCCCCATTGCTCTGTCCTCCTGGAATTTGTAACTCTCAAAGTTGTCCACACTGAGGCTCCAGCGATTCGTCTATTACAGTTCAGGGTGTTTTTTACTGTGACACTGATAACTTGAAGGTTTCTGCTATGGGTTTCTGCTCCTGTCAGTTGTGATTTTCTGCATCCACTTGTCTGTTTCTCCAGTTTTGGTGGCAGCAGTTTGCCCTGTAACTTCATTTCTCTAGAAAGTGAAGGTACCAAATCAGTTGATTTTGAGTTATTCCTAGGTGGCCCTCATATAATTGGGTTGCAGCCCTTAAAAAGGGTCAGGGATTTGAAGAGAGAAAGAGGTATTTTCTTCTGCTGACTTTAAGGAAGCACACAACCATGCTTAGCACCCACCAGAGGATGGCCTGTAGGGGCTGGAAGCAAACTCTGGCCAACAGTCAATAAGAGTATGAAGCCCTGAGTCCTGTAGCTGCAAGGAACTAAATCCTGCTGACAAACAAGAAAGAGCTCAGAAGAGGACCCCCAAGCCACAGGTGAGATCGGAGCCTGGGCTGACTTTATGATTTTTAGCCTTGTGAAACCCTGAGGAAGGGACCCATTACTCCATGTCTGATGACTGACCTACAGAACTTGATAATAAAAAATAGGTATTGTTTTAAAACACTGAGGTTATAGTAATTGGTTATGCAACAACAGAAAACTAATTCAGTGACCTTAGACAAGATATAAAGCCTAGTCTTCACCACTATCAAGTAAGATAGTGGGCCCAAAGGGCGAGCTTTTGAGTTCTAGAACACTGTATTTTTATGATTCTCCTCTCAGTCAACAGAAACAGGGGTTGTTTCAGCAGCACTGGGCAATGACAGTGCTCTTTGGGAACCCTGAGTGTATTCACAAGCTCCAAATTTAAGGTGTCTTTAGAATGATCTGACATATTATTTTAGATATGGCATATTTTAAAGTATTTTGCATATTAAATGAAAAACTTCCAGGCAGATTGACAGAGAAACATTTATTTTATGGGGTTGAATAAAATGGTAAGTCACTGAGCAATAGTGAGGGAGAGAAGACTTTCAAAGTAGAGGTCAGTAATTATAATAATCTATTTCTCAATATTGACCATGAGCAACCATGGTTTTAAGACACAACCCTGGAGACTATTCTCTAATCAAATTGGCACGGAGCGGAATTTGTCTCAACAAGAGTCACATGTACACCATGTGTGAGGATGCAGAACCACCTGACCCGTTTCACAGGATCAGAACCCCCTGCAGCTTTATCAGCATTTGTGCCTAGTGGAGAGTTTATTTTGCAAAACGATAAAATCATCAGCATGTCTTCCGCCCATCCCTTCAAAAGTGGATGAGAATTTTAAGATTTCTAGTAAAATACTCACTTGAAATGGTTTTGAATCATTTATCACTCTTTCAAGAAAAAACCAAAACGTAAATGCATAGAATTCCACCCCAAACTGCCTGATTTGGTTTCCTAAGTCTGTGATAATAAATTACTGGGTGGCTTAAGCAACAGAATTTTATACACTCAGAGCTCTGGAGGCTAGAAGTCTGATCTCAAGGTTAAGGCCATGCTCCTTAACCTTTGGAGGCTCTAGGCAAGAATCCTTCCTTCTCTACCGGCTTCTGGCAGGCCATGTGCACTCCTTGGCTTTCCTGAGTTTTTTTCTTTGTTTGTTTTTCTTTTTCTTCTTTGCCACTTTGCTCCAATTTCTGCCTTGTCTTCAAATCACTTTAACCAACATGTACATGTCTCAAATCTCCCTCTGGCTTTCTCTTACAAAGGCAATTGCCATTAGATTTAGGGCCCACCTGGATAAACCAGGAAGATCTCCTCTGAAGACCTTTAACTTCATTGCATATAAAGAGACTCTTTCATCCAAATCAGGTAACATTCGTAGGTTCCAGGGATTTGCACCAGGATGTATCTTTTGGGAGCCACTATTCAACCCACTATGTAATAGGGAAGAAACTTTGTATTCTATGACAAGTTAATCACTAAAGGGATGTTGTCTATAAACATAAATTATACATAATGGTCCATCTCTGGGAACCCTGCCTCCAGGTAATGAGCATTAAGCTAAAATAACTTTGTCTGGCTCACAGAAAACATCCTGACCAGGCCCACATTTGAATGACTGCAGGAAGAATGAAATTAACACATCTCCTCTGGAGGCTGACTGAAACCAGGAAATGACTGACTTTACTCCCTCCCCTTTTAGTATAAAAGAGGCTGCATTCTAACTCAGGCAAGATGGTTCTTTGGGACACAAGCCCACCATCTTCATGGTCTGCCAGCTTTCCAAATAAAGTCACTGTTCCTTTCCCCACCAACTCCTCTCTTGATTTATTAGCCTGTCTCAGAGTAAGTAGTATGAACTTGGACTTGGTAACAACTACACTGCCTCTTTTTGCTATTATATGTTTATGGGTTGATTTGTGCCTTCCTCCACATCCCCCCTCCCCAAATTCAGATGTTGAAGTCCTAACCCTCAATACCTCAGAATGTGACCTTATATGGAAATAGGACTGTTGCAAATGTCATAAATTCAGATGAGGCCACTAGGGTGAGCCCTAATTTGATATGACTAATGATCAAGGTTATACTTCTGGAAACTAAGAAAAGCCAAAAAAAAAAAAAAAAAATTGCCAGCAAACCACTAGAAGCTAGGTAGGAGGCATGAAACTGATTCTCCCTCACAGCCTTCAGAGGAAGAATCCTGCCAGCACTTTGATTTTTGGACTTCTGGCCTCTAGAACTGTGAGATAATACATTTCTGTTTAAGCCACCCAGTCTGTGTACTTTGATAAGGCAGTTCCAGCAAATGAATACATTATCCATACATAAATATTATTTTAAACGGTGAAAATAAAATTATGGTTTTGTCACCTATAATAATGTTGCATTTTATCTATCAACACTCCACTGACAGTATGTTTTCTATTTTATAAATAGTGTTGTAATAAACATGAACTTTGTCCATAAGACATTTCTCTTTTGTGAATTACTTTCTTTGGATATATTCTAAGAAATGAGAATCCTATATCAAAAGATTCAGAACAATAAAAATATTTTTGAGCGACTCAACATTTTAAGCCTTGGAAACTTGTTGCCAATTGTTTTTCAAAGAGTTGTAACAATTTACCTTTTCCCCTATGTGATGAGTGATTTCAACACTCATCACATAGCAGTGACTTCAATCTCACCACCATTTGACAGTATCATTTCAAGTGCTGACATACACGTTGTTTGGGGAACACATTCAGACTTATTCTCGAGGGGGAGGAGGGATAACGAAGAGTATATTTATGTGGTCCTAACTTTTTCTGCTTTCAGGTAATCACCGGAGAAAATTAGCCACCGTGACTTTAGGCTACACGTTGCTTAATACATTCAATTGAAGAGAGTCCAACAGAAGAGAATTCAAGATGGGTGTGAATTTTTTTTTAATGCAAAAAATGTCTCATATTAACTCCAACTTGCATGAATTAAATTTTATTTCTTTGTATGTCGATTGTTGTAATGAGGAGAATGAAGACAACTTATAGGGCAATGTTCCTTTTTTGGCTTTTCTTAACATAGCATGTTTATTTGGGAATTTACCTTCCACCTTGTGCAAGAAATTAGGTTGGGCGTTGGCCGTTTTTCAGCACGTCCTGGCTGAGGACTGTGACAGCTCCATTCACGTGCCTCTCTGTCCCTCTACAAGTCTTCCCTGACGACGGTCCAGTTTTCCCGTTTAAAATGTAACACTGACCAAAGCAAATCCCCCCAAAGCTGAGCTACCAGGCCTATAAACAAAACGTTTTTGTTGTTGGTGGTGGTGGTTTTTGTTTGCCTGGGTTTTTTTTTTGTTTGTTTTTTAATCTGATGAGAAGCTCTGATGAGCAAAGCTGGCCGGCTGCGTTCTTGCAGCCGCATCTCTGATCCTTTCTAGTTTCCTAGCCACCTACCCACTCCCACCCGACGCAGACAGAGGCTGATTTCTGCCCTCCACACCCTGGACTTGAGTAAACCGCGCCTCCAGCCCCTCCTGGATTTCTAAAAGGACACTGCCCTGGCCGGTCACTGCCAGACGCCTCCGCAGTCTGGAGCAGACACCAGAGCATCCCTCCCACTGGGCGTGCAGTACGGACGAGCTGAGTAAACTCGGATTTTTGGCTGCCTTTTCTGCTAGGGTGGGTGGGGAAAGGTGTGTCCTCCAAGCGTTCACGGTAGAACCTGTGACCCTCTGTCTCCCCCCTGCCCCCCATCTCTCTCTGTCTCTCTTTCTCTCCCCTTCTCTCTCTCTCTCTCTCTCTCTCCCTCCCTCTCTCTCTCAAGGTGTAGGAGCTCTCCTTTTCCAAACCAGAGAGGGGCGCCTTTTCTGTTCCCTTGCCCCTCACCCACTGTTTTTTTTTTAAATGGGGGAAAAAATCCAAGCCGGGAGTAATAGCGAGGGGATCTGCTCGGAGCTGAATGAATGGAAGCTGCGGGGCGGGCCTGCGCGGACGGCGACCCCGCCCACGATGCGGTCCGCTCGCGGCCTGTAGGGCCCTCGCCAGCCCCTCGCCCTCCTCCCGCCCCGGGCAGAGGCCGCCGCCAGCTCCGCGCCCGACGCCGAGGCCGCGGCGGCCGAGGGGAAGGTCGGAGGGAGGGTGGTTTCCTCCCGCCCCACACCCAGTCTCCGAGCCGGATATATAGAGTGTCACGTTTGGGAGCCGAAAGACGAGAGCAGCTTCCTCGTGGCCGGAGCACTTCCCGGAGCCCCGGGGAAGGACCGGGATTTAGAGGACCACTAGTTGAGCCCGCCCGCGCCGGAGGAGCAGGTACTCGGGGTCGCAGCCGGGCCGCGCGAGCGCCCATGCCTCCGCCGGCGAGGAGCCGGCGAGGAGCCGGCCGGCGTGGCCGGGAGGCAGGGCTCGGCGGGGTCTGCAGAGAGGGCGAGGCAGCCGCGGGGCCCCGCGGCAGGGTGGGCTCGGGCCCCGGCGGGGAGACGCGCGGTTTCCGCGGCTCTGCCCCGGAGCTGCCCCCGGCCGCCCCCCGGCCATCCGGCCGCGGCTTAGGCGCGCTGGGCGCCGGCACCGCCCGCCAAGGTGGGGCGCGTGGGGGCGGGAAGGGCGCGCGCGTCGGGAAGGGGCAGACGGGCTAACTTGGGGGCCGCGGGCCCGGGGAGACAGAGGCGCCGGCCGGGTCTGGCGGAGGCCTCCTCGGCCCCCGGGGTTGTTCCAGGAGAGAGCAGGGCCACGTGGGGCGCGGCGGCCGCCCTCCATGCGCCCTGGATTGTCGGGGCGAGCTTTCCGGCCCCTAGTCCCACCCCGGGCTGTGTACGCCCGGACCCTCCCACCCGGGCCTCGCCGGGTACCGAGCCGCAGGCTGAAAAGGGCCGGGGCGGCCGGGGCGGGGTCTGTCCCCGTCCGAAGTTTTCCACCTCTTCCTGAGGGCCCTGGGCGTCTTGGAGGTAGCAGGGGTGCAGGTACCAGATTCCAGCTGGTGTAGATGGCTTGCGGGAAGGCTGCTGGCACCCCTGGCGATTACCCACGGGGCAATACCATTCAATTAAAAGAATTAATGACCGACTTCATCCTAGAAACCTCCTACTTTTCACCTGGTGGGATGGGTAGAATTACGAACACTTATTCTTCGAGGGATGAGTTACCAGGTGTGAGCAATCAAGGTTCTCTCTGGATCTGCCAGAGCTTCGGCGGCTGGTTGAATCATGTAGATTTGCCCCATTGTGCCATGAACAGGGACCAGAGTGGGGACAGCAGACTGACCGGGAAACTCAAGTGAATCGTGCTTTTCTACTTGTTAGAGGCTGCATCAAGAGAAGTTTGACACTCTGTGCAAATGGAAATTTGAGAATTTCCCTGCTGTTTCAATTACCCATCTCTCTGTATCCCCATTCATATGAGTTGGAGATTTGGCTGAGGAGCATATTTAGTCTAAAAGGGCAAAGAGACTAAATAAAATTTTAAGGCAGCCACTCAGATGAAGGAGCAGGGCTTTCAGCAGAATCCGCTATTAGGGATATTTGTGTGTGAGACTTCTAGGAGATGGCCGTGGGGTTTTACCAGCCAGACTCAAGAGTTGCAGCATTTCTTCTGTAGTATTTCTCGGGATGCGGGTCTTCAGAGCACTCTTTCCCTGTTTCTGAGGGCATCTTCTGTACCTGCTTTGTTAACGAATTCCTACTTTACTCCTATTTCTAACGTTGGGTTATAATTGTCTATAAAATTGATATAAATCAGCACGAGTTGATAAATCTTACATTTCTCCTTAACTTAAAAGAGGGAGCGTGACATCTAATTACAGAAGAAGAGGGAGAAGCTCCCTTTAAGGGAGTAAAAGTAAATAAAATAGCTCATACTTGGGTATCACTTTGGGGTTTGTGAAGAACATCATCTTCTTGAATGTCTCACCATTCCCTTTCCTATATCTTCTGAAGGTACATTCAGATGTTATTTCTTTCTGGCAACATCTGGGCAGCCTTAAGAATTCTTTGTCTTTGCATTAATACTTGTGCACCCATGAAAACTCACGCATGTACAAATAGTCTCTGAAGGAACATGCACATGCTGTCCCTGCCAGTCTCTTGTGACTCTGTGTTTAGTCTCTTTGAGAACATTTATTACTCTTGAAGAAGCATTCTTAATGCTTTATTTTGTTAACACACCACTTAAGGATCTGATAAAAGCTATGGAACATGAAAAATAAGCATATACATATTAACAGAATTCTGCCTACAGTTTCAGGCGCTCACAGCCTCCTTGATACTTAATCACCCAGATGTTAGAGGTTAAGAGGCTCAGGCAGGGCCAGCTCACAGGGCCCAATACTTAGAGGAAGGCCCTGCACTTGGTTTAATGTACTACTGTCATTGTCAGCTGTCTTTGTAATTTTCAAACAAGGAGCTCCAAAGTTTCATTTTATACTAGACCCTGCAAATTCCGTAGCCAGTCCTGAGGCCAGGTTCACAAGCCTGTTCTGTCACTTCCTGAATAACAACCCCATCTCAGGCATCCTACACTGCAGGTGAATTCTCTGACACAAACAGAAAGTTAGCTGCTGCATGCTTCTGGTATTAAGTCCTTCTACGCCCTATTTCCTCATTGACAAAATAAAGATAACAGACAATATCTACTGCTCTATTCATCTTAAAGAGTCGTTGTGAAGACAGGGAGGTAAAAAGAGCTAATAATTGTAAAACTGTGGACTTACCTTGAACAGTACTATACTAACAAAGACAGTATTGTCACAGGCTTAACTTTTCTAATCCATGTTTCAGAAGTAGCTTGAGGAAGGCCGGTTAAGTACATTAAAAGGGTTGCAGAACCTTTATAACTCGTGTATTTTGGTGGGAGAAAAAACAAAAAGTAGCTACGGTTTGTGGTATTTTAAATATTCCTTAAAAGTCTTTATTTGGTCAAGATTGGAACTGGCAACTAAAAGTACAGAATACCTTCCTGTATCCCAAAGATACTTCCTGAATGAAATTGATGTTTCGGTGGAGTTCATGCAAAATTGAACAGTGAAAACCTGAGTCATTGATTGAAATTTTTGAGAAGGTATCCTTTTTGCCTCGTTTAACTTTTAAATATCCATACTTTCAAAACCTTGAGCAAGGCACTCTTTCAAATCTTCTGGGAGATACCTGGCAATATAAAGTACACCTAGTCCCCTGCCAAATTGTCTTCACCTGCTGTACCATTGGGGGAGGAACTTAGAAACCTTGCTCCAGTCCTCTTTCCCCACACTCCTCCCTTTATTGCTTCTCTCTGACCTCAGAACTTATCCTTTCCACAGCTTTCATTCTCAGTATGATGGCAACACACTCGGAAGGGTTGAGGAAGAAAACAGAGTAAAAGGAAATGGGTCAAACTTCCGTATCAAAGTCTTAAAATAGGGGCACCAGAGAAGGTGGATGGAGACTCCTTTCATGCAGCTAACTCTGTGCAGAGACGTGCTGTGAGCTTTAGGGTATGAAGTACCAAGTCCTGTACTCGGTAGATTTATGACGTCATTGGCAAGACGAAATATGTAAATATAAGGTGTTGATTAACGTAACAGATACATTGTTGAGAGGCAATGTAAGATTAGGCACCAAATGAATGGTACAGAAAATAAGTGCAATGAGTTCCCAAGAAGAGAATAAAATAAACTGAAATGGTTAGAGAAGCTTAAGAGGAGAGTTACACGAGATGGCCCTTAAAATTCCACTCCTAATAGAGATGAATGAATGAACCTTCTGGGTGATAATTGTGCAAAAGGTGAAAATCTGGAAGGAACTAAAGTTTCATGTAAGGAAAAGGCAGGAGATAAAACAGAGAGAACTTTCCACTGGTTAGCTTCAGTCATGTAATACATAATTATTAAGCCCATTCTGTGACCAGACACAATGCCAATTTTTCTGCATTTAGTGTGGAATAAAGCAGATGTGTCCCCTATCCTTTTGGATCTTACAGGCATTTAAAAAATAAACATAGAATAAGAAAATTTTGGAAGTAGCATGGAGAATAACAGGTGCAATGAAGAAACCAGGGGTTGACTCAGATTTGGTGGTTTGTGAAGGTCTCTGATAAAGAAAGATTTAAATTGATATTTGAAGGAAGCATAGGGATTAACTTGGCAAAAAGAAAAAAAAAAAGAATGGAGGGAAAAGCAATCTGGGCAGAGGAAATAGCAAGTAGGAAGACTGTAAGGAAAGGAAAAACCTGGAAGTGTTCAAGGAACAGAAAGAAGGCACGTGTTTTTGGTGAGGGAGTTGCTGAGAGGCCGGACATACGTGTGTGTGTGTGTGTGTGTGTGTGTGTGTGTGTGTGTGTGTGTGTGTGTGTGTTGGGGGGTGGCTAGGCAGGAGCCTGGTCATGTAGATCCTCACAGATCTTGATAAAGATTCTGAATTTTATTTTAATGAGAAGCTTTTGAAGACTTCGAAGCCAGAGACTAATTTAAATTTTAAGACCTTTGTGGCTGCAATTAGGAGAATTGGACCAGCTGGATCCGGGGTTGGAAGTAGGACAGAGTTGGTGATGGTGCGGACAGACAAGATGGAGAGAAGTGAGCAGACTTGAAGTGCATTTCAGAAGTCGAATTGATAGACCTTGGTGATAGATTGGCGATGAGAAGTGGCTAAGCAAAGAAGTGTGATAATAAATTCCTCCAGTAGATACTGCTGTATGTTTATAATCCACAAGCATAGCCTCCTGATGCATAAGGTTTAGAGTTGCCACAGAAGAGCTGAAAAGTGACATGGAAACTGATAACGCTGCCTGGTATCTCTGGAAAGTGTGCCAGGCTGTTGGGATAGAGGTGAGAGAGTAGAAGATAATATGCTTTTCATATTATCATTTCTGCTGTTGAGATGATTAATGAACTGTGCACGAACTTTATCATTTTTAAGAGGTTACCACCAAAACAAATATGACTTCTGTCTTTCTGACTTGAGCACACTGAGGGCATAGGGGGTAATCTCCTAAAATGACGAAAACCTGGAGAGAAAAGTCTGATCCCCACCAAAGTGATTGCTCTACAACATAAGTTACTCCCCTGCTTCGAAGCTTTCCGTTCTTCCACCTTGTCTGTATCAGTGTCCCCACATGTAGTCTGCGGACCGTTAGTTTCTCGGGATAGTAATAACAGTCAAGTGAAGGAAAAAAAGCTTCCCTCATCACATAAGCCTGAGAAACACTTAATTTAACCTAGTTAAGCAGTCTTATTGTGGGAATCCTCAAAGCCTCTAACATACTAATAATGCACTTTAAGAATCATCTAGAAAGAAGAGATATTTTATGCTGCATTTCCTAAACTTACTTGACCTTGAAATGCTTTTTTTGGCAGAACATCTAACAGAGTCAGCATTCAGCATAACACGCTTTGGGAAATGCTGCCCTATATTAATAGATTAAACCTTTTAACATCCACAGCTGTCTATTAACCATCAGCTTCTCTCATGTCGTTCATGCTACTGCTTAGTTGGAAGGAAGCAGAAGACCGGAATTGAACTGACTCTGTTAATAAGTTCTGAGTTGATGATGAAAACAATTCTACCATGTGGATAATAGATGAAGCGATATTCACAAGCAAGATCTGCAGTCTAACTAAAAACAACTTTTAAAAAATTTTAACTTCTGCTTCCCTGACAAGGCTATGCAGGACCTCTCAGAGGTACATTCTGTCAAGTCTAGATGCACACGTGAGAAAGCTGAAGCATAGACAATGGGGAAGATTTCACAGGACCTTTCGTGTCCCTTGGGAGATCTGAGCCGTATTTGATGTTCATAGTATATCCCCGGCAGGGCAACACAGTGTGAATACATAGGACGTCTGTGGGAGCAATGATTTTGCACTGAATATCATACGTCTTCTTTACCGGTCCCCAGTGCATCTGCACGGTGGTGGGATGGAGGCAGAAGTGCGATTTATGACCAAAGAATAACCAGCAGAGCAGAGCAGAAGAGACAAGTTCAAACAGCTGTGGACTTTGGCCACAGCTTCATCCACCTGGTGCTGTAGCTTAGGGGTTAGCAAACTATGGCCTGAGGGCCAAATCTGAATCCTGCCTATTTTTGTATATCTCTTGGACTAAGAACAGTGCTTATATTTTTAAGTGGTTGAAAAAAGTCAAAAGAAGAATAATCTTCTCTGGCAAATGAAAATTATATGAAATTCAAATTTCAGTATCCATGAGTGAAGTTTTATTGGAAATCAGCCAGTGCCGTGCACCTCTTCATCCTATTGTCTATGGCTGCTTTGGTGCTCCATGTAATGAGTAGTTGTGATTTGCCAAGCCTAATATATTTACCATCTGGCCCGTTAACATAAAATGTTTGCCGGCCCCTGCTCTAGGCTACTAAACTCACTGGCCATAGATAATTTTAATAGATTTGTTTTATATATTAGGGGTAGTCTTAGTTCAGGCTGCTGTAACAAAGTACCAGAGACTGGGTGGCTTATAAACAACAAAAATGTATTTCTTACAGTTCTAGAGGCTGCAGGTCCAAGATGAAGGCACCAGCAGATGTGCTGTCTGGTGAGAACCACTTCCTGATTCATAGATGTCCTTCTTTCCATTGTAACTTCACATGGTGGAAGGAGCAAGGGAGTTCTCAGGAGTCTCTTTTATAAGGGCACTAATCCCATTCACAAGGGATCTGCCCTCATGACCTTATCACCTCCCAGAGGCCCCACCTCCATACACCATCACATTGGAGACTAGATTTCAACATACACATTTTGGGAGGACTCAAACATGCAGTCCATGTCAAGGTAGAAATACAAATAGGTAAATTGATGGTCTAGAAGCTCCTCAAAGGTTATTACCATTGGAGTCATGACAATGCCATTTATTGTGGATGAGTAGTGTAGCTAGTGTTAGCTGCCAATGTGAGGTGCAGAAGATAGTCTTGCAGGTGATAGCTTTTGAAAGGTATTCAAACATTTGAATTCATATGTAAAGGATGGGGCCTCAGATAAACATACCCAGCATCTAAGAGGTAGAGGGGGTAATTAACACCAATATTACTTAGCTGTTGAAGTCTGCTACCTCTAAGCATGGATCCTCTGTGAGTAGTCACCTCTGATTTTTATTTCAATAAAGCAAATCTATTTTCTATTAATGCATCCTTTTTGTGAAGAGTGATGGTTTAAGGGTGACAGTCTTAAGTTTGGGGTGACAAATACATTTTTTTGTCATCCCCACCCCATGTGTATTTTATTTATTGATTTACTAATTATTTTTGATACATCTTTATTGGGGTATTATTGCTTCAGAATGCTGTGTTAGTTTCTGTTGTACAACAAAGTGAATCAGCCATATGCATACATATATCCCCATATCCCCTCCCTCTTGCGTCTCCCTCCCACCCTCCCTATCCCACCCCTCTAGCTGGTCACGAAGCACCGAGCTGATCTCCCTGTGCTATGTGGCTGCTTCCCACTAGCTATCTATTTTACATTTGGTAGTGTATATATGTCAGTTTACTCTCTCACTTCGTCCCAGCTTACCCTTCCCCCTCCCTGTGTCCTCAAGTCCATTCTCTACGTCTGCATCTTTATTCCTGCCCTGCCCCTAGGTTCATCAGTACCTTTTTTTTTTTTTTTAGATTCCATATATATGCATTAGCATACAGTATTTGTTTTTCTCTTTCTGACTTACATTACTCTGTATGACAGATTCTAGGTCCATCCAGCTCACTACAGATAACTCAGTTTCATTTCTTTTTATGGCTGAGTAATATTCCATTGTATATATGTGCCACATCTTCTTTATCCGTTCATCTGTCGATGGACACTTAGGTTGCTTCCATGTCCTGGCTATTGTAAATAGAGCTGCAATGAACATTGTGGTACATGTCTCTTTTTGAATCATGGTTTTCTCAGGGTATATGCCCAGTAGTGGGATTACTGGCTCATATGGTAATTCTATTTTTAGTTTTTTAAGGAACCTCCATACTGTTCTCCATAGTGGCTGTATCAATTTACATTCCCACCAACAGTGCAGGAGGGTTCCCTTTTCTCCACACCCTCCTTGAGTCTGTATTTTTGGTACAAGACTCCCCAGGTACTTCATACATAACCAGCACAGCACAGGTACAAATGTGGGGACAGCTGGTGTAGGTGCTTCCATGGGACTTAGAACCAGAAGATGAGAGACAGAGGCTTGTGCTTAGGTCTATCGCTGTGATCACAGAATCTCTCCAGGGCACAGTATTCTGTGGGAATCGAACAGATTGCCAGCCAGGCACATTCATCAGGGGACTTTCCATGACTAATTCAGAGACCTGCCTTTAAGTAAAAAAAAAAAAAAAAAAAAAAATTGGTTTCAGGTGAGATCTTTATTCAATAGCCATTTTTCTGCTTTAGTCAACACTATATCAAGGCAAAAAATATTATAGCTTTCTTTTTGTAGAGAACAACATGATTAAGTAGACAGTGTAAAAAATTCATCTTACTTTAATTGGCAGACACTGAAAATAGATGTGTCTCTTGCTTTAGTTGTGGTTTATTTTTAAAGTCCTAGATAATTTTGTAAACTTAACCTCTGCAGTCCAGCAAAAGCCCTTTCCAGCTGCAGTTGACAATGTGTCCCCTTTGGCTTTTGGACATGCTATTACCTTGTTTTTAATTCATTTTAACTTCCTAGGCTCCTCCAGAGATGGCTCCAAAGTGTTGAAACACGCACTTGAGGGGAAGAGGAGAAGGGAAAGCTCTTCCTTGTGAATCTGTTTTAAAAAAGGCAAAAATCCAGCCTCTTCTATCCACTTAGCCATCCATCCACCTCAGCTGGGAGGTGCTGGGTCAGTAACATTCGCTGGTGAATAACAGGATGACCATAGGCAGGAAGAATAATATTTCCTGAGCCAAGAAATGAGAAAAAGTCATTGTGAAAATGCTCCACATTTTAGATCATTTTAGAAAAATGGTGCATTATTTATCATAGGTCAGTGAGAGGACACATTCCACAAAAGTCAGCACAAACTCCAGTATTCTTGAGGGCAGGATAGTTGGAAATTAGGAAGATCGTTAAATTATGTGTCTGGTCCCAACATATTTGAAACGACTTAAGCGCTTCAAGCAGAGTTAGATCCACCAATGCACGATATTGTCAAGAAACTGGAAGAATCTGCCCAGAAGAATTTGATAACCTGAACAAAAGAAGCTCTGTGTAACAATTCACTGTGTGTGCATGTATTAAAGATTTTTTATTATTATTTTCAAGAAAGGATATTTAATACTAAAAGGTGTGTGGATAGTAGCAGCATAGTTTTATCCAGTAATAAAAGCATCTCAAAGATAGATGGCATTCATTTAATAAAAATAGAAGTATTTGTCTAAAACTTAAGAGAAGCTGTCCACTTAATTCCACATGAAACATAAGTGTAAATAAGATACCCTGATAAATATTAATGAAATCAATTTTATGTCAGTCTGTGTATTTTTATTTCTGTTATGCTGTAACTGTTGTCTCATTCTGAATTGACTCGTTTCCTTTGTATTTGTTTACGTGAGACGTTTAGGACCTATTTGTTCTGGAGATAAGTGTATGATCTAAAGGATGGACACTTGTTCTCATACCAAGAAGCTTGGAGAACATTAAGATCCACTTACAAAACTATTCTCCAAGCTGCAGGAGAGTTTGAAAGAGTTAATAGTTCTCATCCAAATAAGCAGTTTCCTTCTTTCTTGGTCACCTGCAGTTGCCAAACCTCTCTCCTTAGTAGAATTGTGACTTTGCTTCTTCCTCCTTTTCTTCTTAACTATTTTGGTCCAGTCCTGCCTGAAGCAATGGTTATGCAAGTGATGCTGAGTGCACTGCTGATCACAGGGTTGCACTTTAGGTAAATTTAGGTCTCAGTTTCCTTTAGGACGGAGTGAAACTTTCTCAAATTAGCCTTCCCTAAACTCTTAGACATACTATATACATACATACGTATTGCACCATCTTATCTACGCCACATAGTGGTGACTGCAAATAGCTTTGCCTTCACTAACTCTATTCATATTCTAAATTGTAGAATGTTCAAGTACCTTATCTATATTTGATCTGATTCCCTTATTTTATAGAAAAGAAAAAGTCAGTCCCAGAAACACAAAGGGACTTGTCACTTATCTATTTAAGTGTAGAATAATATCCAAATGTTATGACTGCAAATCCCATGAGCATTTTATTCCATTCATTCATTCATTCAACTTACTACCATGTGTCAGGCCAGGTGTTTAGCTCTGCAAATATAGTGGTGAACAAGTCATAGTACCTCCCCTTAAGCTCTAGTGCCCCCTATTCATTGGGCAATTTCTGACCAGTTAAAACGTTGGAGTTTGTGAAATCTTTCAGCGAAGATCCTCAGTGTGAAAATCAAAAATACTCGATGGGCTTCCCTGGTGGCGCAGTGGTTGAGAGTCCGCCTGCCGATGCAGGGGACGCGGGTTCGTGCCCCGGTCCGGGAAGATCCCACGTGCCGCGGAGCGGCTGGGCCCGTGAGCCATGGCCGCTGAGCCTGCGCGTCCGGAGCCTGCGCTCCGCAACGGGAGAGGCCCGCATACCGCAAAGAAAAAAAAAAAAAATACTCGAATATTTTTATTTCCCATTCTTCCCCCTCCAATCCAGCCCCAGTCAGTGATTTAGCTTCCCATAACCCTGAATAGTTAACACCAAGAAGGGTGTGATAGGAAATGGAATTTAAATGACTTAAAGTCCACAGGGAAGATAATGAAAATTCTCCCCAAGGAAACAACGTTCTCCTTTATTCACCATAAATCCCGAGGATTAAATTAGCCTGTGCCGCCCTCCTCTCAGTTACTCACTCTTTCCCCAAACCTGGCTGTGGACTGGGTTCAATCTTCATGCTTCCCCCTTTCCTTTCTGCCCTTAAAGATAGATGTACAATCTCTTTGTGATTCAAGTAACTGCTATTCATTGTGGTTAAAGAAATAGGGGAAGAGCAAAAGCAACCAACGCGGGAAAGTGACAGAGTTTCCAGAACGGTACCTTTGAGTCTCGGCATAGGGCTAATAGTTAGTTGCTGGCTTCCTATGTGATGACAAGTGGAAACCCCATTATCTTCAGCCATCCATCTTTATTTCTACAAGTGAGATCAAAAACCAATACTCTGTTTTAAAAATCCTCACCTGTACTCTTAAATCTGGATGAGTATGGGTATCTGTCTGATGGGAGGATTTATAGCTTTCAACAGAGTTTCAAAGAGGTCGTTTCCAAAACAACATGGCAAACCACTGTTTTCGGAACAATCAAGTGGTTATTTTACTTCCCTGAAGACCTCCAGACCCAGGAAAGATCCCTTCTGAGGATTCTTCCCAAGGATCATAGAACTGTTTGAGATGCTTAGGTTTTCCTGATCCATCTTCAGTGTGTCACATGATTCAGAACATTCCATTGTTCCAAAACAGAAAAAGGATCATGTCGTTCCCTTGCCTAACACCTTCCACTGCTCCCCATTTCCTAGAGCAACCTTGCCAAGTGTGTGAGATGCTAGTTGAGGTAGGTGTGTGTGTGGTGGGGGGGTCCCTAATGCAGAAGAGCTTTTAACATCACCCTCCTTTCCTGCATCTCAGAAATCTGGAGACTAGAAAAATCAAGGTGTTGGCAGGGTTGGTTCCTTCCCAAGACTGTTAGAGAAACATCTGTTCTAGGCCTATTCTTAGCATGTAGATGGCCATCTTCTCCCTGTGTCTTTACCTCCCCTGCCCTCTACGCATATTTATGTGTCCAAATTTCCCCTTTTTTAAGGACACCAGTCATAATGGATTAGGGGTCCACCCTACTCTAGTATGGTTTCATCTTAACTTAATTAGTTACCTCTACGATAATCTTATTTCCAAATTAGGTCACATTCTGAGATACTGCAGTTGAGGACTTTAACATATGAATTTTAGGAGGACAGAATTCAATCCATAACCCCCAGGAAACTAATACTTGATTCCTCCTTACCGCAATGGAATATGGTGATGAAACTACAAGGCGCTTTCAGTGTTACTCTAACAAAACAAAACAAAACAACCACAAAAAGCAAACAAAAACCAAAACCTATAAATTTTAGGTATAGGTTAATAATGAACATAAGTAATAACTATTTTCACCAAGAGTTTCTTCTCCATGTGATTTTTTATTATTTTTTATGAGGTATGACTTACATGTGGAAAAGTGAATATATCATAAATACAATAATAAGTAGCTCTCAGATTTCAGCTTCCAGACTTAAAAAAAATAATAAAACATTACCAGCATCCCATAAGCTGCCATCTTGTCATTCAAACAAAGATTAGCTTTGCCGGTTTTTGAAGTTTTATATGTAAGTAAAATCATACAGTGTGCATTATTTTGTATCCACCTTCTTCACTCAACATTATGTTCGTAAGATTCATTCAAATGTTTATGTATTCATTCTTCTCAAGTGCTCATGGAACATTCTCCAGGAGAGATCATATCTTGGGTCACAAATCAAGCCTTGGTAAATTTAAGAAAACTGAAATCATATCAAGTATGTTTTCTGACCACAACACTATGAGACTAGATATCAATTACAGGAAAAAAATCTGTAAAAACTACAAGCACATGGAGGCTAAACAATACACTACTTAACAAACAAGAGATCACTGAAGAAATCAAAGAGGAAATTTAAAAATACCTAGAAACAAATGACAATGAAAACACAATGACCCCAAACCTATGGGATGCAGCAAAAGCAGTTCTAAGAGGGAAGTTTATAGTAATACAATCCTACCTTAAGAAACAAGAAACATCTCAAACAACCTAACCTTACACCTAAAGCAATTAGAGAAAGAAGAACAAAAAACACCCAAAGTTAGCAGAAGGAAAGAAATCATAAAGATCAGATCAGAAATAAAAAGAAATGAAGGAAACGATAGCAAATATCAATAAAACTAAAAGCTGGTTCTTTGAGAAGGTAAACAAAATTGATAAACCATTAGCCAGACTCATCAAGAAAAAAAGGGAGAAGACTCAAATCAATAGAATTAGAAATGAAAAAGGAGAAGTAACAACTGACACTGCAGAAATACAAAGGATCATGAGAGATTACTACAAGCAACTATATGCCAATAAAATGGACAACCTGGAAGAAATGGACAAATTCTTAGAAATGCACAACCTTCCGAGACTGACCCAGGAAGAAATAGAAAATATGAACAGACCAAGCACAAGCAGTAATATTGAAACTATGATTAAAAATCTTCCAACATAACTGATTCACTTTGTTATAAAGCAGAAACTAACAAACACACCATTGTAAAGCAATTATACTCCAATAAAGATGCTAAAAAAAAAAAAAAAAAAATCTTCCAACAAACAAAAGCCCAGGATCAGATGGCTTCACAGGCGAATTCTACCAAACATTTAGAGAAGAGCTAACACCTATCCTTCTCAAACTCTTCCAAAATATAGCAGAGGGAAGAACGCTCCCAAACTCATTCTACAAGGCCACCATCACCCTGATACCAAAACCAGACAAAGAATGTCACAAAGAAAGAGAACTACAGGCCAATATCACTGATGAACATAGATGCAAAAATCCTCAACAAAATACTAGCAAACAGAATCCAACAGCACGTTAAAAGGATCATACACCATGATCAAGTGGGGTTTATCCCAGGAATGCAAGAATTCTTCAGTATACGTAAATCAATCAATGTGATACACCATATTAACAAATTGAAGGAGAAAAACTGTATGATCATCTCAATCGATGCAGAGAAAGCTTTCGACAAAATTCAACACCCATTTATGATAAAAACCCTGCAGAAAGTAGGCATAGAGGGAACTTTCCTCAACATAATAAAGGCCATATATGACAAACCCACAGCCAACATCGTCCTCAATGGTGAAAAACTGAAATCATTTCCACTAAGATCAGGAACAAGATAAGGTTGCCCACTCTCACCACTGTTATTCAACATAGTTTTGGAAGTTTTAGCAACAGCAATCAGAGAAGAAAAAGAAATAAAAGGAAGAAGTAAAGAAATAAAGAATAAAAAGAAGTAAAGTTGTCACTGATTGCAGAGAATCCTAGAGATGCTACCAGAAAACTACTAGAGCTAATCAATGAATTTGGTAAAGTAGCAGGATACAAAATTAATGCACAGAAATCTCTGACATTCCTATACACTACTGATGACAAATCTGAGAGTGAAATTAAGAAAACACTCCCATTTACCATTGCAACAAAAAGAATAAAATACCTATGAATAAACTTACCTAAGGAGATAAAAGACCTGGAGGCAGAAAATTATAAGACACTGATGAAAGAAATTAAAGATGATACAAATAGATGGAGAGATATACCATGTTCTTGGATTGGAAGAATCAACATTGTGAAAATGACTCTACTACCCAAAGCAATCTACAGATTCAATGCAATCCCTATCAAACTACCAATGGCATTTTTCACAGAACTAGAACAAAAAATTTCACAATTTGTATGGAAACACAAAAGACCCCGAATAGCCAAAGCAATCTTGAGAAAGAAAAACGGAGCTTGAGGAATCAGGCTCCTTGACTTCAGACTATACTACAAAGCTACAGTAATCAAGACAGTATGGTACTGGCACAAAAACAAAAATATAGATCAATGTAACAGAATAGAAATCCCAGAGATAAACCCATGCACATATGGTCACCTTATCTTTGATAAAGGAGGCAAGAATATACAGTGGAGAAAAAGCCTCTTCAATAAGTGGTGCTAGGAGAACTGGACAGGTACATGTAAAAGTATGAAATTAGAGCACTCCCTAACACCATACACAAAAATAAACTCAAAATGAATTAGAGACCTAAATGTAAGGCCAGACACTATAAAACTCTCAGAGGAAAACAGAGGCAGAACACTCTATGACATAAATCACAGGAAGATCCTTTTTGACCCACCTCCTAGAGAAAGGGAAATAAAAACAAAAATAAACAAATGGGACCTAATGAAACTTAAAAGCTTTTGCACAGCAAAGGGAAACTGTAAGCAAGACCAAAAGACAACCCTCAGAATGGGAGAAAATATTTGCAAATGAAGCAACTGACAAGGGATTAATCTCCAAAATATACAAGCAGCTCATGCAGCTCAATAACAAAAACAAACAACCCAATCCAAAAATGGGTAGAAGACCTAAATAGACATTTCTCCAAAGAAGATATACAGATGGCCAACAAACACATGAAAGGATGCTCAACATCATTAATCATTAGAGAAATGCAAATCAAAACTACAATGAGATATCATCTCACACCGGTCAGAATGGCCATCATCAAAAAATCTAGAAACAATAACTGCTGGAGAGGGTGTGGAGAAAAAGAAACACTCTTGCACTGCTGGTTGGAATGTAAATTGATATAGCCACTATGGAGAACAGTATGGAGGTTCCTTAAAAAACTAAAAATAGAACTACCATACAACCCAGCAATCCCACTACTGGGCATATACCCTGAGAAAACCATGATTCAAAACGAGTCATGTACCAAAATGTTCATTGGAGCTCTATTTACAATAGCCAGGACGTGGAAGCAACCTAACTGTCCATCATCGGGTGAATGGATAAAGAATGTGTGGCACATATATACAATGGAATATTACTCAGCCATAAAAAGAAACGAAATTGAGTTATTTGTAGTGAGTTGGATGGACCTAGAGTCTGTCATACAGAGTGAAGTAAGTCAGAAAGAGAAAAACAAATACCGTATGCTGACATATATATATGGAATCTAAGGGGAAAAAAAGGTCATGCAGAACCTAGGGGCAAGAAGGGAATAAAGACACAGACCTACTAGAGAATGGACTTGAGGATATGGGGAGGGGGAAGGGTAAGTTGAGACAAAGTGAGAGAGTGGCATGGACATACATACACTACCAAACATAAAATGGATAGCTAGTGGGAAGCAGCCGCATGGCACAGGGAGATCAGCTCAGTGGTTTGTGACCACCTAGAGGGGTGGGATAGGGAGGGTGGGAGGGAGGGAGACGCAAGAGGGAAGAGATATGGGAACATATGTATATGTATAACTGATTCACTTTGTTATAAAGCAGAAACTAACACACCATTGTAAAGCAATTATACTCCAATAAAAATGTTAAAAGAAAAGAATTTTTTGTATATTCATTCTCATTTCCGTCTAGTACTCCATACTTTGAATATACCACATTTAATTTATCTGTTCTACTGTTGATGAACAGTTAGGTAGTTTCCGCTACCAAGTGCTACTAAGAACTTGGGAATAGTAGTGCTAAGAACTTTCTTATGAATGTCTTTTGTTGAACATATGTGCATACTACCGTTGAGTATACCTCCATGTGGAACTGATTTATGTAGACAGCTTTAATAAAATCTGCCAGAGTTTCCCAAAGTGAAACTTTGTACAGCGTATACTCCCAGAAGCAGTAGTCAAGAGGTTATACTTATTCCACTTGTCAACACTCCTCATTGTCTGTTCTTTTCATTTTAGTCATTTCAGTGGGAGAGTAGTTGTGTGGCATAGTAGTTTTGCTTATATTTCTCTGGTAACTGACAGGGGAGCACCATTTTGTATATGGGCTATTTGGATATCTTTTCTTGAGATGTGCCCAAGTCTTTGCCCATTTGTTTATTGGGTTTCTGTTTTTTTTCATAGTGATTTGTGCATATACTTTATCTATCCTGAGATATAGGTATTGTGAATGCCTTCTCCCAATCTGTGGCTTGCCTTTTTATGCTCTTAATTTTTTCTTTTGATGAACATAAATTCTTAATTTTAATAGAGCCCAATTTATTAGTATTAGTCTTTTATTGTTATTGCTTTTTGCCTACTTACAGATCAGGAAGTTGTTCTCTTCTAAAGACTAGATTGTTTTGCCTTTCATACTAAAATCTGCTATCCATGTGCAATTAACTTTTTATTTGATTTGGGAAATAAAAACTGCATTTCCATCTGGATATCCAGTTGATCATTTATGAGAATTATGTATATGATTTCAAATCAGGGGACACAGTAGTAACCTGGACACCTCAGTTAGAACTAACACATTTAAACATGAAGTCATTTAAAACATATCTCACTGTAATGACTTCTGAAGCCCATTGTGACTATGAATGAATGTTCTAGGTCCTTCCATGTTAAGATCAAAATACTTATTTTACCTACTTGTAGGATCCTAATTTCTGGTCTAATGGATTAAGTGAAATAAATTATTTTATTTCACACTTGGAAGTCAAAGTATAAAATTTAAAACAAATTTGGGCCCCAGATATAGTTACTGTGGATGAAGAAAATCCCTGTCTTAGTAGTGTGATGAGTTCATGACCAAACATTTAGGGAAGAACAATCAAAAGACTTATCTTTGGTTATTAAGGAAGATAGGTAAAGGGTTTACCAGCCTCCATGGAACTTACACACTAATGTCTCACTAGTTTCCCCAACTCACTTCAGGATGGAAGATAGGTGGAATAAGGAGAAATTGAAGACAGAAAGATTTAGGTGGCCCTTCATTCTTTCATGCATTCAGTCAACAAATATTTATTTACTGGTTTTTTTTAACATCTTTATTGGCGTATAATTGCTTTACAGTGGTGTGTTAGTTTCTGCTGTATAACAAAGTGAATCAGCTATACATGTACATATATCCCCATATCTCCTCCCTCTTGCATCTCCCTCCCACCCTCCCTACCCCACCCCTCTAGGTGGTCACAAAGCACAGAGCTGATCTCCCTGTGCTATGCGGCTGCTTCCCACTAGCTATCTATTTTACACTTGGTGGTGTATATATGTCCATGCCACTCTCTCACTTCGTCCCAGTTTCCCCTTCCCCCTCAAGTCCATACTCTACATCTACATCTTGTCAGGTGTTGTGTCAAATCCTGTGACTATTAGGAAGAGTAAAACACAGTCACTATGTTTAAGGGGTTTTCAGGCCATCAGACAAAACAGACAAATAAGTAGCCAATTCCATATAAGGTGGTGTTGCGTGGGGACTCAGAGAGTTTGGCAGATATGATTTTCAACAGATTGAGGGGAGAATTGAGAACTGCTTCCCAAAAGAAGTGAGTGTAAGCTTTGCTCAGTGAAGGGCAGGGCAGGACAAAGGGCATATGGTTGCATGATGGGGGCATGGCCTCTGGCGCTGGTCTACAAGCTGTGTGACCTGGGGTAAATCACTTTAATTTTTCTGTACCTTGGATTCCTATTTGTAAAATGGGGTTTATAATAGTAAATATCATGGAGTTGTTGTGCTGATTCATGAGTTAATACATGTAAGACATTTAGAAGAGTGATTGGCAAAGTGAGTTGAGCTATTGTCGTGGGCAAGGGTTAGAGAGTTACGATGGGTCCTGAACCTGCAGAGAAGCAAAGAGGCATTATCTGTAGCATGTGAGTCCAACGTGAGAACAGAGGTATAGAGAGAAGAGCAGACACAGGCCCAGGAGTCCAGACTCTTGTCCTGATTCTGCTTCCTGCTCACTCAGTGACTATGTCTGTACTAGAAAAATGACTGGATTATCTCTGAAATCCCTTCTAGCTCTCATGCCCAATAATTCCGTGGCTCCTGCTGAGGTGGACTTAATAAACATCATTTGGATTCTGGTGGTAAAGAAATTTAAAAAGAAAATTCTATCCTGAGATTTCCAGCTAGTGACTGGGTGAGCGCTGATTCATTTCAAAAGAAATAGGCAAGGCATGAAGAGATTGGTGTATGGAGACTGGGAACGATGTAGCACAGATTCATGCATAGAAATTTTAGGTTGGAAGAAACCATTTCTGTCATTTTAATTCAGTGTAGCAGAGAGGCAGTATATTTCAGTGGTTCACAATGACTGTAGAAACAGAAGCTCGATCATCAGGGCCCAGGCTTGACACTTTCTGGAAAGTTACATAAGTGCTCTGCACCTAGATTTCTTCATCTGTAAAATGCAGAGAAAATGCAGGCTGAACCAGCCACAGTGGCCATTTGTAGATCAAAATGGTTGAACATTGGCAATTTCACATGCTTCAACCTAGTAACAGACACTTTCTAAGGGGCTGGACTGAGAAATAAATGAGTTCATATGCACCACAGTATAAAGGCAGCAGTCGATACATGATAAGGTGCCATAGAAATCTTTCCCTTATAATTAAACCTTTTTTTGCTTGTTCAAAATTTATTGCACCAAGTTTAATTTGGCAAGAACAATGCGCATTGCATAATGTAACTGTTTAAGCCTCTTTCCAATCCTTACGTTCAGGCAGGTGTGAGGCCTTGGTTAGGCAATTAGTCCACCAAGGTACAGCTGTATTCACTTTCAGGATGGCTCCTGCCGCCATTTTGCTTGTTTCCAGTGCTTTCATCTAGACAGGCATTGGTTGCTACTCCAAAGGGAAATTTAACCTCAAAGTTCCTGGGTTGCAACTGGCTTCCTCTCCCTCTTCTCAAACTACACTCTCCCTCCCCAGCCCGGCCCTTGGCATCCATGGGCACAGTTTCCATCTCTCTCAGGGTGTAAGACCGTCCACCTTCGGAGGCCCCTTGACATTACAGACACCAGGCTGGCCCCGCAGGGAGGGAAAACGGAGCATGGGACATCTAAGAGTGGCCCTGAGTGGAGGCCCAAAAGACGGGGTAACTGAGGGATGCTAGAGGAGTAACGAAAAAAAAAAGAACATTTTCTTCTTGAAAAGAAAGAGAAAAGCATGTCTTTCCTGAGTAAAAGCAGTACCAGCTGCAGTTCCTTAAAAAACTGTTTATGATCATTGCCCATTGTCACCCGTGTATTGACCATGGTTCACGGTGTGGGATTGATATCAGTCCCCATTTGTGACTTGTCTTCTTAGTTTCTTTCTGGTGTTTTTTTTTTTTTTTTTTTTTTGTGATATGCGGGCCTCTCACTGTTGTGGCCTCTCCCGTTGCGAGGCACAGGCTCCGGATGCGCAGGCTCAGCGGCCATGGCTCACGGGCCCAGCCGCTCCGCGGCACGTGGGATCTTCCCAGACCGGGGCACGAACCCGTGTCCCCTGCATTGGCAGGCGGATTCTCAACCACTGCGCCACCAGGGAAGCCCTCTGGTGTGTTTTGAAGAACAGAAGTTCTAACTATTAATGTTGGTGAATTTACCAAGCATTTTCTCTTTTTACCGAGATTTTCGTGTTTTGTTTAAAGAGATCCTTCCCTGTCTGTTTTGCTTTTTAACTGATTAGTTTGTAAACCTCTTCCTTAGCGAGACTGGTTTCAGACTCAAGGTTGCAATTGGTCTATTTCCTCTGGCTGGTGTCAATGCAATGATACAATTCACACAAAGGAAGGAAATACTCTCCTACCAATGAAATGCAGGATAATAAATCATGGCTGATTGAAATCACCCTTATTTTTACTGAATGTTTAAGTCAAGGCACTGTGCTAAGCACTTTACAAAACCCCTATTCCATCAAACCTGGAGGTTATACATTTTGCAGATGAGGAAACTGAGACCCACAAAATTTAAAATACAGTCATTAGGCAAGCATTAATGTAAAAATATTGCTGAAGCATAACTTCAGTTAAGAGAGACAATTCCAGCTCAAAAATCTATTTTGAGAGTGAGTCAAAAGAAGCCTTTGGTACTGAAACACCCATGGTTTGGATATAGTAGATATATTTGCTTTGAGAGTAGGGTCCTATTTTCCTGAAAATCAATGAAAAATGATTCTATATTCATTTTTGATGGACAGTGTCTAAGGAACAGAATTGTGGGTTTGTCTTTACTATCAAGAGACAGTTTGGAAAATAATTGTACCAACAGGTAATGTGTGAAGCCTCAGACAGGAAACTGGCTGTTGAGGAGAGAATCACCTTTTGCAAATTCAATACCTTTGAGCCCCTAAAGTTTTAATATTCTGATGTGCAGTGGCTAAGAAAAAAAATACAGAACAGAGAGTTATCACTTGTACGTGTGTCCCAGATGTTATTATATGGGGAAAGCAGGAAGCAAGTGAACACCTGGTGAAAAGCTTTTTTTCTCATTACCTATGGGAGTTAGAAGACTTCACTTTCTTTAATCCCCCCCCCCAAAAAAAGTTGGCCGTAGCCAAATCACTCACTGTCTCTGTTCTTCAGTTTTCACATCTATGGATAATAGTATCTACTATTTACCTCCCAGGATTGTGGTGAGAAAATACTGAAATGTGCACATGAAATGCTCTCAGAACTGTTAAAATAAGGTGTAAGATATTACAAGAGTTGCTAAAATGTTAACGATAGCATATGACTGATAACTGTGTGTATGTGTGGGGGGGGTTGTATAGGTTCCAATATCCGTGTCTATATATAATTTTGTACAAAAATAGTAATAATAATACCTTCAACTTAAATTATATTTTACACCCCACGGAGGACTTTTCTATCCATGACTTCATATGAGCCTGCCCTGTGAGTTGGGCCAAGTGTCGTCCTACCTTTCCATGTTGCACATGCAGGTCCCTGTTTTCTCCCCAAAAGCAAGCCTCTCCTCTTTCACAATTTCTGCAGCTTCTGCCAGTCCTTGTTGCTATTACTTTTCACCTCCAGATCCTTCTCTGTCTGTCAAACACATAACTCACAAATGTCCATTCCTTTCCAGCTTCTGAGCGTGTCCTAAGCTTCAGCATCCGTGTGGAGGAGCACACAGCAGTGCAGTGCCCTGATCCCACATCTCCTTCAGCTTTCATTTCAAGCCCACTAAAGCACCCTATTTTGAGAAGACAACTTCCAAGGCCAATCCCTGGGCTTGGATGTTGCTCCAGCCTGCTGTATCTAAAATCTCTCAATCTAACAGTTCACACTGGGACAGTGACATTCTTTACTTCCAGCTCTCTGGTTTTCTTTCTCCCACCAGAGCTACTGTTCCAATTTGGCAGGACCTCCAGTCATTTGGCTCTTCTGCGCATCATACACACACACTTTCTCCGATTCCGTGAGCTCCCTCTCATGAGAGGTACTTCCCTCTCTGAACACCTAGGTCCACTACTTTACTCCTTTGCCAGCTTCCTCTACTCCTGACCTTTTCCATTTGTTTCCCCTAAATCCATTGTTTATACCCCCAAGTCTGCAGCTTGCCACCTATCTATCCTTTCTGCTCCAACCATGGGCACTCAAGTGTTACTGGAGAAAAGCAGGTAAATATTTGTAGGAAGTGGGGTAGTACAAATCCATCTGTAATCTCAGCTGGACACTCTGCTGCTTCAGCTTCTTCACTGGTTTCTGATCTGTTTTCTTTCCCGTGTAGAGCTGTGGTTATGAATATTTATTCCTTTCCAGGAGCACCTTCCTTTAGCTCTTTAATAAGCAAAATATGATCTTGCCTTATACTCCTTAGAGAAAAAAAGAAATAACCAAAGATCTATCTCAGGTTCTGCTCTAACCTACATTTATCTACCTCCCCCACCCCCGACCTCTTTTCCTCCTTTTCAGAGGATGAAATGACCTTCCTGTATTCAGTGCTGATAACTCTATCTTTTCTATTAATTTTATGCCCTCTGAGCTCCTCTAGAGCCTCAGTTACATTTATTTTCATTCTCTCTTTTCTAATTCCTCTCAGATTCTGCACATTCTCAAACATCCCATTTCACCAACAAATGAAATTCCCCAACCCATCCTTATTTTTATGTCATTCTCTTCTTCTATTGCTACCCAGTCACCTACATCACTTTTCCTCCTATGGCTGAACTTCTGCCAGAGGTAATGTACACTAGCCGTTCTAATTCAGTAATCTGTCCAGAATGTCATGTAAATACTATGATCAAAGACAGTTCATGAATTATTCTGACACTTAATTTGGTGCTTTATTTAGTCACTTTCTGCTTGTGTATTGACCTTTCACTTTACTCAGTAAGGATGTTTGCTTTGGATGAGTATGTGCATGTAACTTGCTGCTTTAACCAATGAATGGAAATGGTATCAGAGCACCAACCGTGGGACCTCATGGAGGAAATGAGAACTTTAAGGATAGTAATGGGTATTGTGGGGAAATAAAGACCCCTCGTTATCAGTTACTGAGATGAAATTCTTAGAGAAATGGTGCCTCAAAAAAAGTGCAGTCAAAATAAATGTGCATATCCTCATAGATGAATTACAAATCGTTTTTGCACTCATGATTCCAGAAAGTACCAGAGGGTGAGTTCTTGATAATGTGTCACTCAGAAGTAAACACAGATGTCAGGGGAAACCTTTTCTGTATGGTTTATCCTACCTTGAAACCAGAGACCAGTTGAGAGTTGCTGAACTTTGGTTCTTGCTCCATGAAAGGAGAGAGTGTGCAATTAGATGAGCCCTCCTCTGTTGACAGAAATTACTGAGATTTATGATGCTGTGAGGGGACATGGGGTACCTTTTACTGTTAGCAAGTGTCAGGTTACCCTGATGATATTTCTGGTCAGCTCATTTCTGGGGGTATAGAATGGTATGATTGCTGATGGATGAGGACCCTTAGGGATACTAATTTAGTGCATGTCTAGTTGCTGCAAAATCTCATTTCTAAAGATGAAGCTCAGAAAGAAATGAATAGAAAGTAATTCAAACTATAAATAATTATAACATAATATTCATCTTATAAAAATGCCGAGTAAAAATTGAGAAATAAAGCAAAATACCAAAATTTAACATGGTTAGTAAAAACTAGGTGACTTCAGTTTATGAAACTTTTAAAGGATAGTACATTTAAATATTGCACTCTTTTAGTTTTGTAAAACTATGTTACTTAAGTTTTCAAAAGCACTAAGTATAGATCATTTTTTATGATTTTTATTATCAAATTTAATTTTAAGCTCCCCAGCTCGCTTTTTCCTCATATGAAAATTTCAGGAAAATGCTCAACAACTTTGTTAAAGTGAAGATTTAATTACTGATAGATAAAAGCTATTTGTTTTTCAATAATTGCAATAGGTAATCATTGCTATTAAAGCAAAGTGTGCATTTGTTTTTCTTAGTCAGTTTACTGACTGATGTACATCATCTCATCAGGGCTACTGGCCTGCCACTAAGCGCTCTGATATACCAGTTATTGGAATTCCAGCTGAGTTTGGATGAGAACAGCAAAAACAGACAGGTAATTTGCCGATGGCAGAGACAGGATTTTGAACATTTTTATTTAGTTTGCATTATTTTCTTTAACCTAGAAAAGAAAAAGTAATTTCTGAAAAACTCTTAATTTAAAGAAAATGAAGTTTAGATAAAGCAATTCAAAGATCATCTAGAGAAAAATGAAATAAGAAATACAGCTAAAACGGTCACCTTTATATTAACAATTGTGATAATTGAACAGAAAGTCAGAAATAGGTAATTGCTACAACAGAGCTAAAGAAATGATGCTACAAATATTATGTATATAAAATATAGGTTGCCCTTGCCCCAGATCATAATTCAGTGTGTAATCATTTAGGCTGTTTTGATTCTGCCTTAGACACTCTATGTTCACTTGGGCTGTTACCTATGTCAGTGCCATAGAAAATGGAAAAGGGAAATTGTACATAACAGAATGCTTTTTCAGAGAAAAAGTAATAGGTTTTGTTGTGGAGGGGTAGAAACTGTAGGTTAAGTTATTCTTTAACAAAGGACCAGTGAACTGTATTTAGCCATGCTGGGCTCCTATCCTTCGTCAACTTGCTTAAGCAAGACAGACCTACACACAGGACTGACCTCACAAAATGAAGCAGTGGTCAACCTTATCGAGAGCCAAAGAGCTTTCCGAAGGGCAGAGTCACTTGAAAATAACCCAGGCTAAGAGCTTGAGGATGTTTATGGTTAACGCAACAATAAATGGAGCCAGAGCATTTCGAGATAATGTTTGAGGGCCTTCCTTGGGCACCCAGACCTTCAGACACTTGATGCAAATCTCCTCTGTCTTATTTCAGTCCTTTTGGCTGCATTGGATCCAGGGTAACAATACAGGTTGAGAGTGTTGCATAAATTCCAAGAAATCTGCAGAGCAAACAACAGAGCTAGCTGTGGCTGTGGTCTTGATTAGAGATCTTTAAGGGAGGTTTTTTTCCTGCTTCTATTTATGCTTTTACTAGAACATCTTATTGTATAAATGCTTGTGTGGAAAAATGTGGATGGGAGAATGATGCCACTAGAACTCGGCCAGGGAAACTGTTAACCTCCCGATGGCATCTTTCCAGACAAAAACTGGGATATAACCAACGCTTCTGTGGCTAATATGGGGGGGGGGGGGGCTATCCTAGGGTTTTCTCCAACAGTTGGATAAGGTAAGAAGATACTTGCAAATGATAAAAATAGGCATTGGGGGCTTCCCTGGTGGCGCAGTGGTTGAGAATCCGCCTGCCGATGCAGGAGACACGGGTTCGTGCCCCGGTCCGGGAGGATCCCACATGCCGCGGAGCGGCTGAGCCCGTGAGCCATGGCCGCTGAGCCTGCGCGTCCGGAGCCTGTGCTCCGCAACGGGAGAGGCCACAACAGTGAGAGGCCCGCATACCGCAAAAAAAAAAAAAAAAAAAAAATAGGCATTGGGTTGAAGAAAGCATTGAAACGGCATTACACAGAAGCTGAGCTGTGATCAAATTCACACATTCATGTACCTCAGTGCTCGACAAAAGCTCAGGTGGGCACTTGCTCTGGGCTCTAGAAGGTATTATTATCCTCACTTTGTAGCTATGTCTCCAAATTTCCCCAAGACTATGTGTAATCTTTAACTTTATAATTAAATAGCAATTGTAATGTAAGCCAGAAAAATTCAGCCACCATATTTCTGTTCAGGAAACCAATTGCCTTTATGAATAAGAACCATGGCCAAAAGAAGTAAGGAAAGTTGAGTTTACCTATACTGCTGATATGAAGGAGCTATCTGGCAATACAAAAACTGTGGTTAATCCACACCTCGTCTCCAAAATTTCAAGTGCAGTCAATGACATCTGTGAGACACATTGCTCATGGTCTGCTACAGGGAGGCTAAACTAATGATTTTCATCTGGTGGTCAGTGTAAAATTAATGACCCTCAGAAATAGTGGTCTAAATGGATGCCAATCTGTCATAAGTACAACAATAAAAATAACTATAAAAGAGAATTCTCAATAACATTGATTTCTAATACTGCCACTCTTTTATGTTCTTCAAATTTACATCGTTATAAATGTTTTAAAAGTATGCCTGTAAAATAAATGTTTTTCTTAGGATAAAATGGAAGGACAGCTTTGTTTTTCTAGCATGGTGTGAGGCCCAGGTTTTTTGATATTGCTTTTTGGACTATAAGATATAACAACTAGAGAAACTTTATTCTAGAAACTTATTGAAAAGTTAGCTTTCTTTGCTGACAATGTATGGCTTGATTTACTTGCTTATTGGATTTGCAGATGTTATTTCACTGATGAATTTGCTAGGGCTGTCAAAATAAGGCACCACAGACAGGCTGGGTGTCTTGAACAAGGGAAATGTATTTTCTCACACAGTTCTGGAGACGAGATGCCGGAGATCAAGGTGTTGGCCGGACTGGCTTTTTCTGAGGGCTGTGAGGAAACGATCTGCTCCAGGTCTCTCTCTTTGGCTTGTGGATGGCCGTCTTCCCTCTGTCTTCACACTGACTGCATCCAAATTTCCTATTTTCATAAGACTATCAATCATATTAGATTAGGGTCCACTCTAATAACCCGATTTTAGCTTAACTGCTTCTGTAAAGACACTGTCTCCAAATATAGTAACATTCTGAAGTCCTGGGGATTAAGAATTCAGGGTTTGATTTGGAGAGACACAGTTCAGTCCTAACACCAGGAATTTTCCTCCCCTCCCCTCCTTTCTTTCTACTTTTTAAAAAATTTGGGGGGAGCTGTACATATCATCAGATGCACATATTCAGAAATATATTCACCTCTGTGTTAGTTTGCTAGGGCTGCCATAACAAAACAGTGAAACTGGGTGGTTTAAACAACAGACATTTAATTTCTCACAGTCTGGAGGCTGGAAGTCCATGATCAAGGTGTCAGCCGGTTTTGTTTCTTCTGAGGCCGCTCTCCTTGGCTGGCAGATGACTGCCTTCTTGCCGCGTCCTCACATGATCTTTGCTGTGTCCGTGCGCACACACGTGTGCACACGCACATGCACTCACACGTGCACATGCACTCACACACACAGCGCTGGTATCTAACTGTCCTTTTCTTATAAGAACGTGAGTTAGATTAATTAGGACATACCCTAAAGATCTCATTTTGGGGCTTCCCTGGTGGCGCAGTGGTTGAGCGTCTGCCTGCCGATGCAGGGGACGCGGGTTCGTGCCCCGGTCCGGGAAGATCCCACGTGCCGCGGAGCGGCTGGGCCCGTGAGCCATGGCCGCTGAGCCTGCGAGTCCGGAGCCTGTGCTCCGCAACGGGAGAGGCCACAGCGGTGAGAGGCCCGCGTACCGCAAAAAAAAAAAAAAAAAAAAAAAGTCTCATTTTAATTTAATCACCTAGTTAAAGACATCTCCAAGTACAGTCACATTCTGAGGTGCTGGGGGTTAGGTTTCAACATATGAATTTGCGGAGGGGGCAGACACAATTCAGTCCATGTCAACATCTTAACTGCATTGCATCTGAATCCTGATGCCAAAATCCAGGCCGTTGCTGAGATACATAATAAGAAAGGGAAAGAGGAAGGAAACCAACATTTATTATGCTTCTCCTGTGTGTGGAGCACTAGGCTATAGGTAGTTCCGAGACTTTAAATGCCTCTGTAGCCACCTGTTGCGTACTTACCCCATGCCAGGATCTTTATGTGCATTCTTTTGAATCCTCACAACAAAGCTTCAAGCCAGACATGATTCCTGCTTAAAAGAAGACAGAATTGAAGTGATAGGTGCTTTTTGGAGCGGACATTTACGCAGAGGAGTATAAGACTCAGAATCCCTTCTGCTCATTCTTCATGACACCGGAGTGACACCTTGTATACTCAGATCCTTGATAGGCAAACCATGGTCATTCCAACTTGTATGCTCTAATTTCAGGAACTTTTTCCTGCTTTGAGTGGAAAAACTGAGGCCCAGAGAGAACCAAACCCATCCTATCTGTCTCCTCTACTTCAGGTATTTGTCATCCGAAGCAGTTAGTCTGTGGTCAATCAGATATGGAGGTTTGCAGCGGGGAGCATTGTTGATGGGAATGAAATGGACCATTTTCCACATAAAATTTAAAACTTTGCTATGACTGCTGCCAAGAAGAGAAAAGTGAGTGATGGAAAAACTCATGCCTTTCCAAGTAGGTGGGCTAAGGAATGTTAATATTGAAGATGTTGTTGTTTATCTCATATTTGCAATGGAAAATTTTCTCTTTAAGAGGAATTTGGGGACAGTTAAGTAGTTTACAAGATCAGTCAAGAAAAACTGAAATCAGCCAGCTTCAGAAGAACCAAACAACAAAATCTTCCTTCAAAGGCTCAGCGTTACCGGCGAAGTGTGATAGGTGCAACTAACCCACAGGCAGATGCACTGTTGGTGAAATAAAAGGATGCTTATGTAAAGCTGCAGATATCGCTTTTCTTGATTTAAAAAAAAAAAAAAAGATATCGCTTCCCAATACAGGAAATGTTATTTATTGTACCCTAAATGTTCTGCAGAGAAATAATGAATACTGACTGTATTAAGAAGGCTTCTCTGTGAGAGCCCAGTACCACCAATTATAGACCAGATCATAAAGACAGTCAAGGCTGTTCAGAATGCCTCTGAGTTCTTCACTTCTTTCAGGATGGGTTTCCAATGCCCTCATGATGCTCTGGGTCAGGTCCCCCAAACTACCCTCTCCCAATGAAGTCCTTAACCTCACATCCTTAGTCTTGAGGAAATTCTTCCATCCTGATCTATTCAGTCACTACTGGTCCTACTAAATTAGTTTCTTAAGCTAATTGGAGAGATGCTGTAACTATCTGATATGTGACCGCTTTCAGAGCACATATATACAGTTTAACCCAAAATTGTATTGTCTTCTGCGATTGTTTTCAGGCCCCAAGGAGGACTTTTAGGAAGAGGTACTTGGCCTGGGGAATCTTTCCTCTCTTCAAATGACATGTGTTTTCCTAAGGTTACATGTATTATTCAGTGAATCTGTCTAGCTCTCTAGCTATCTGTCATCTATCTATCATTATCTATCTTTAAAAACCACTCACAAAGTAAAATACAAAGGGCCAGAAATCTCTGGATTTCCTGAGAGAACATTTGGTTCTCTCATGTCTTAATCCTCTGTGTGCAAAAAGAACATCAGCTTGTCACATACCTTCGCTCTACCTTGTTGGAGTGAGAGTGGGAAGGCCACCCCTTCTCTTTTCTAAGCATATATATTTTTACATCATCAAAGCCTGTTGTATCTAGTTTTATTACTCTTAAATGTTCATTAATTCCTATGTACTTATCTATAAAATACTGCATGTTTTTACTTGTCTCAGTGACCAGTGTTTATCTTGCCATTATGCTTAACATTTTTCCACTATATCATGTAACAGCTGGCAAACACAGAGGGACAGACTTTTCTATTAGTGTTTCTGAAGTTCATACGCAAATTTACCCACTAAAGATTGAATTTTCTACAGCTAACAATCATCAGATTTTATCTGAAATGTGCCTTTTGGGGTGTAGTACATTTTCATATTTCTCCTGAAGCTAATTAGCAGGACACTCTCTAATCAGCATTTTATCTTGTTGGTTAATAGCACTCTAACTTATTTTATTATCATTCATTTATCAAGCACAAACATGTATCTTTCATGTATTAAGTGACTGTTTTAATTCCAAATGAAAGTTTACCAAAACCCCTCAGATTTCTAGATTCTGTACCACATTGTTATTTTATTAGGGAACCTCAAAAAGAAATACACTGAAGACTGTCTTAACTGCAAATATCAACACAAATTTGGAACTTTATCAAGGTGATGGTTTTGTACCAGTGTGAATATATCATATGCCACTGAATTGAACGCATTAAAAATGGTTTATTTTATGTTATGTGAATTTCATCTCAATAAAAAAAAATCAACACAAAGATAGAAAAATCTCTGAGAGGCTCATCTCCCTCCTTTATAAAAGAACCTTACATAACTCCACCAGAATAAGTGTCTATCCAGGCCACAGAAATCAATTTGAACCTGTAGTTCTGAGAGAGATTAGATCAGGCTTTAAATAAAGAGGTTGTAGGCAAGGTAAATTGTCACTGAATTCTTAAATACCACTCAAGTGTCCAAGAAATGTACTTCCAAATTATTTGTTCTCAGAGCTATACTTCCAAATTGTTTGTTCTCACTGTGATAAATTGTGTGGCCTGGTTCCCAAGATCCATTGTAAAGTGTGATCGATTATCCTTGTTCTTACAGGTCCCTGGAGAGGAAATTTTTTTAACCTTTGGTGGCATTTTCTAATATTTTACTCTGACCCTCAAGGTTTGTGAGGCTCAGTTAAATCTCTCCTTCATCTTTTAATATCCATTTCTTCTCTTTTAAATCTCTTTTAAATAGATAACTGATCTGAATCCACCAGATACCACTTCAGAAACTTCCGTATTGTTGCTGATCTTCATTTTCCAAATTTCACAGGCTTTTCCTCAAAGATTTCTAAACAAATGTCAAACCATCTCTATTTTTCACTTCCTGCCTCTTTTCAGTATTTCCACTTTAGATATCATTTCATAATGTTCCAAACTAGATATAATTTTTACCCAGATGTGTAATGGAAAATTAATTTCTTCTTCCACCATATCCTCTTGTCCTCTAGATACATAATAATATCATCAAACACCACCGGTGCAATGAATTAAAATGTGCGTTCGCATCCGTACCTCACTTGCTCTGTATCAGCCCTGTGCTCTTTACTTAAAATAATGACACTGATAATGTGTTATTGTGCTATATTCTGCATTGGAATTCAGTTTGAATTCAAGATCTTTAGCTATAACTGATGGCTGTTGTCTCTCTGAAATGTTTTTAATTCTATGTGTGTTTGCTATTAAAATTCACTTTGTGTACTTCATTCCAGTGCTTCTAACTCCTTTTGAATTCTAATGCTATTTCCAAAATACCCATCTACCTGAGTGGTAGCTGGGAAGGCTGATTCTCCAATGTCCTATTCAGATGGAAGTGGGTGTGTTGTCTATGCATAGTTGTGAGCAATACTGGAAAAATAGCAGAACAGGGATGGCGGTGGGGAGGCAAAAACAGGAAGTAGGTGAGGACAGTCCAGGTGGTTCACAGGTCAGAGTCCCTAGCCAGGGGCTTTGAGTTGACAAGGAGACCATATGAGACCCGTGAGTACAGAGTGTGAAACTGAAGAACATTTATTCCAGCTCCCTTACTACTTGGGAGGGAAATTTCTGAGCCATCATGTATTCATTTGCAATTGCTGCCATAACAAAATACCACACACTGGGTGGCTTCAATGATAGACATTTATTTTCTCACAGTTCTGGAGGGTAAAAGTCCAAGGTCAAGCTGTTGGCAAGTATGGTTTCTTCTGAGGCCTCTCTCCTTGGCTTGCAGGTGGCCGCCTTTTCACCGTGTCCTCACGTGGTCTTTCCTCTGTGTGCACATCCCTGATGTCTCTTTGTGTGTCCAGATTTCTTCTTCTTACAAGGACATGACAGATTGGATTAGGGCCCACTCGAACATGCTCAGTTTAGCTTAATCACCTCTATAAAGGCCCAATCTCCAAATGCTCCAAATATCTCCATGGCCAGGTTTTACCTGAGATGTTAAGGCCCATTTGCATATAGTGACTTAATATCACTCCTTACTGGATGCTTTTCACCTCCCTACTCCTCAGGTTTTCCCTGCACCTCCCCAAACTTCCACTCAAATCCTTTTCTATGGAAAACCAAACTAGGACAGATACCAAGGAAGGAATATTACAGTGTTGTAGAGTGACCCAAAGACCATCAGTCCAGCATCCGATGACCTGAATTCAAGTTCTATCTTCAAATCCTGGCACCGCTGTCATCAGGTTTTCAACTTCCTTAAACCAAGATTTCCTCTTCAGTAAAATGGAGACGATAACAATGTCTGCTTTTTAAGGTTCTTTCAATTCCTAAATTAGAAAATGAATATGATATCACAGTTATTTTAAAATATTATTATTACCAGAGTAACACATAATTCTCTGTCCTCAAAGAATTCTATTAAATTTGGACCATCAAATTTTTATACTGCCTAAGGCAGCATATGGTTAAGTTTCAAATGAATAACCATCATAGTCACTGCTGAAAATATTAAATAACACCATATTCTAACTCAATCCAGAAAGCTATCCTGACCTCTGGATCCATTTACTTCACTGGTATCTATTATTCATTTGTTATGGGAGAGAAAGTTTATATAAGAAACTTCCTGCCATCAGAGCTTATGATCTCGCTTGGAGCACAAGACATGTACACGAATGAAATAAAAAGCAGCAGGTGCTATGCTAGAATGCTAGATGAATACACTTCATACAAACTTAGAAAACTGTACAGGGTAAACACTAAGAATGGTCGTGTGTTCAGCCCTCAAGTGGGCCGTCATTAGACAGTAGGTTCATATATCAATAAAAAGTAATTTTCATAAAACCAAAATAAAAAAAGGAGTTTTATAAAAATCACACTGTAGAATCATAAAAACTCGGTGCTGAAAAGGACCCTATGAGCGATCTCCTAGCCCACTGGTTTTCAACATGGGATATCACCCTAGGGGCCTTTGGAAACCATGGGAAGGATGGTTTGGGCCATCATGACTAGAGACGGGGAGGCATGAGTGGGTGGGGCCTAGAAATGCTAGCCACACAGCAACAGAGGGGACACACCGTCCAACAGCCCAACAAAGAACTCTCCCGCCCCCATCCTACCCTCCAGCCTCTCAACCTTCCCACCCTCTGTTACATAGGAAAAAATGATGCTCACAAAAGACAAAAGATTCTCCACAATCGACTGGGTTTAGCATCCATATTCCAGACAGTGCTCCCCAGTAGAAATATTGTTGAGCCCAAATGCAAACTATGTGTAATTTTAAATTCGCTAACAGTCACATGGAAATATTTTAAAACCGGTGAAATTAATTTAATCATATATTTTATTCAACCCAGAATACATAAAACATTATCATTTCAATATATAATCAATATGTAATCATCGGTATGAGTTTTTTGTACTAAGTTTTCAAAATCTGTCATATATTTACACTTAACAGCATACCTGAATTCAGACTAGCTGCATTTCAAGTGTAGAGTGGCCACACCTGGAGCTAGTGGTTTCCATGTTGCAGCCCTAGGACAGTCTGTGTGTTTCTAAACCGTCTTTGTCTTTCTTACAAGATGCATGTCATATAAGCAACTGAGTGAAAGATGGTCACTGTATCACAGGAAGAAATGAGATCAGTGTGACCAAATGTGCTTTTCAGAAAGCCAGAGCCGTGGTGGTTCTTATTTTGTACCTCCTGATCTTCTAAGCAGTTGAAAATTGATTTCTGGATGAGTCACTTGAGTATTTTTTTTTTTTTTTTTAGGTTTGAAGCTAAATCGACCATTTTATAATTCCAGGCTTAACTTTTTTCTGAAAAAGATGCAATCTTTTTGCCATTTTCCATAATTGCTTTCATTATTCATGATATTACATGAACACGAATTTCCAGTCTTCTTGTCAGAATTGTATATAGCTTGGTTTTTCTTATGGCTCCTGCCTTTCTTTCTTTTTTTTTAATAGTAGTTCGCCTAAATTTCCCTTGCTGAAACTTCCATAAATATTCCCATGTTTCCTCCAGCTAATAAAACTATCTATTTCTTACCCATTTTTTTTACAAGATCAGTTTTACATGTCACTAAGTTCCTTCTGGCATTCTTTCATTCTGTATCGAGTATAACTATTTTGTCCATTCTTCCTCATTTCTCTAAAACTTGGTTATTAAATGATAAGTATTTTGCTTGGGGTAGTCTATTTCTACTTGACTTTCAATAAGAATACCCCTAAAGTAAAAAAACATAAATATACTTTTTAATATTTGGATTTGAAGTGCAGGACATTTGAACTTTAAAGCTTTAAATCCAGCAGGACATAGATTTTTAAATGTATCGAGTCTGTACATCGATGGTTAGATTATGAAAAAGAGGCAAATTATCAACTTTTCTGAAACTCTGATTTATCCACATTTTAGTTGGAATTTGGTAACTTTATGGCCTGAAAGTGAACAAAATAAATATTCATTTCTAGTCTATGCATTTTTTTGTCAACTTCTCAACCAAATACAGAAAGGTGTGTATTTCAGGCAATGGATCTTTTTTTTTTTCAAATTTATTTTATTGAAGTATAACTGATTTACAATGCTGTGTTAATTTCTGCTGTACAGCAACATGATTCAGTCATACGTATACATACATTCTTTTTCATATTCTTTTCCATTACGGTTTATCACAAGTTCCCTGTGCTATACAGTAGGACCTTTATCCAGGGAGTGGATCTTTATGGCTGCTTTTATTTAAGCTTCTTGGGTGAATTTTCTCTAGATTTCCAGATTGTAAATATTTTAAGCTTTGCCAACCCAGTAGTCTCTATCACAACCATTCCATCTGTCTGTCATTGTAGCATGAAAGCAGCCACAGACAGTATATAAAGGTATAGGTTTGACTATATTCCAATAAAACTTTATTTATAAAAATAGACCTCAGGCTATATTTGGCCTATGGGCTATAGTTTGTTGGCCCTTGTTCTAGATATTCTAGAATTACTCACTTTACTTTGACTATATAAGCTAGCCATTTGATCTCACATCATGATTCTGGCATAATGTTGAGTTGTTACACTGAGCTTTGAATACAAAGAAGACAGGTTCAGAGATCACTAATTCTCATCTGACTATGAAACTATATTTGTTGTCTTTATTTCCTGCTATGTGTATAATAAAAATCATTTATACCTCTGCTTTTAAAACAAAATTTATCCAAAGTTTACATTGTTGTTGCTTTATTTTAGTAGTTTCCATAAAACTACTTCACCCTCAGCTTTGGGTGAAGCTTCCTGGCTTTGGGCCCTTAATTTTTACATATTTCGCACTTTGAATTCATTTGCTGCATGGCGAACACTTAAATTTTTTGACTTACACTATAGCATAAAAACAGCCTTCCAAGGAGGATTTATCATAAATGTTTCTGTATAGGATGGGGCTTCCCTGGTGGCACAGTGGTTAAGAATCCGCCTGCCAATGCAGGGGACACGGGCTCGAGCCCTGGACCGGGAAGATCCCACATGCCACGGAGCAGCGAAGCCCGTGCACCAACACTACCAAGCCTGCGCTCTAGAGCCCGTGAGCCACAACCACTGAAGCCCTCACTCCTAGAGCCCACGCACCGCAACGAATAGTAGCCCCCGCTCGCCGCAACTAGAGAAAACCTGCATGCAGCAACGAAGACCCGACGCAGACAAAAAAAATAATAATAAGTGTAAGCACGAATTTATAATACCACTGGCTGAAATGGACAATTTTAGGATTAATGTGAAACAGACCAGTTTGAAGAGCTTTCAGTAGTAAACCCTAAATGCAATGCGTTTGAAATCCTAATGTGAATAAACACACCAAAACAAAATGCAACATAATAGCCAAAACTTTTCAATGACAGGCCTAGAGCTGCTGCAGAAATGCTTTCTCTGGTTGTGGATGCTCTGGGTTGTTACAGTTGAAGTGTTAAGTGGCTAAGTTCCAATTGCTATGGGAACTGTAATTGAAACTTGACCTTTGATATATTTACATGTTCAACCCTAACATTATATTAACAGGCTTTTGCATTTACCTTGTGTCTGTAAGTGGCTTTGTTTTAGGCTTTCAGGGATATTAACTTGAAACGATCCTCTGGGAGGGAAAAAGCAGAAAGCTTGATTTCTTTCAGAGTCTCATCCACTCCTGGCGTCAGAGTTTACTTCTGTAGAATCAGTGTGTAACCATGCTTTTTGAGGACAGGCAATGAATTCCCATATGGAGACTACTCCTTTAAAGTAAATAGTGGACTCATTTTTCAGAAAGTCGGTTGCTTGGCTATTTGTGTTCGTTGATTAAAACTTTGTCTGCACAGCAGGTAGATTTCCTGTGGCTTGTCAGAAAGCAAGAGAAGAAAAGCAATAGTTGTGAGTAGCCATAAGTGAGAAGTAACCATCATTAATTCTTTCACCTTCTTTATCACATCAAGTTCAAATATGGATGAGTCAACACACCACAGTAATTCCTGCCATTGTTTGGTTATTGTACCTCCACAAGTTAAATCAATGAAACTATCCTCTATGATTATGCAGGTTTGAATATTGTGAGTAAATATGAACCATCAGGCTCATGAAGCCCCTACAAGGTTTCACAGTACCAAAGCCCAAAAGGACTTTACGTGGACTAGCTCGGAAATGAAAGGGGTTAACATTTATGGAGGACTTCCTGTGCTGTTCAATATGATGGATGCTTTATGTATGCAATCTCATTTAGTCCTCACAACATTCCACAGGACTGTTGAGGGTAATGAACTTTCCCCAGTCACACAGTTAGTAACTGGTGAAGCCATTATTTGAACCTAGTTCTGGATAATTCCAAAATCCCAGAATTCTATAAAAACATCTTATGTTTTTGCAGATTTCTAGTTCAGCGAATAATATTTGTTATGTTTTTATCAAATAGCTCAAAGTTTCCATAAAATATTCCATAAAATATTGACTTTGGTATTTCCAAAAAGTGTTTGGAAATACCAAAGTCAACATCTGGATTTACTTCAGGAGTAATGTCCATTTATTTAGCCTCAGATTTTATAACAATTAGTGAAGCATAAGGGTCTGGTCAAAATAAAATAAAAATGAAAGTGGAAATGCAAAGCAAGAGATTGTTGAAACAAAAGCCTTGAATCCTTCAGTGGCACTCTTCTCTGGTTTATATACATTCCTGTAAGTTAGTGTCTACATTGCCCATACCAAGAGGTTTTTGTTTAATAACAAAGGGGTTAAAATGCTGCTATTTCTATTTATGCAACTTTTCAACATTAGCAGTTACAGCAGAGGGTCAAAATCTGACTGCACAATGCCTTTTAAAGCACAGTTAAGGGTTTTAATGGGCAATGTAATAGAGCCAGATTATTCTGGGTTGTAATGCAAAGCTTAGCATGTCTATTTTCTCTTGCCTGCTCCATTTAAGTTACCTACTGCCCCCTGCAGGCATTTAAGTTTCCCTTCCATAAAATAGAACTGTTCCTTCAAATGAAGTGTGATCTCTTGGAAAGGTTACCGAATTCCAAAGACTAATCTTCAGCTTCTCAGTTTCTGAAATTGAATCTTGACATCATGTTAACATTGATTAGATTCAATGGAATGGATTCCCAGTATATGAACTCACAAAAAATTGATGTATGAACTAGAGCAGCGGTCCCCAAACTTTTTGGCACCAGGGACCAGTTTTGTTGAAGACAATTTTTCCACGGATTGGGGGCTGGGTGGGATGGGTCAGGTGGTAATGTGAGCCATGGGGGGCCATGGGGGGGCGATGGGGAGCGGTGGGGAGCCATGGAGAGTGGCGGAGGAAGCTTCGCTGGCTGGCCCGCCACTCACCTCAGGCTGCACGGCCCGGTTCCTAACAGGCCACAGACCGATACCGGTCCACGGCCAGGGGATTGTGGACACCTGAACTAGAGTCTCAGTTTATTAAGTTACTCTTGGATGCAGATTTCTTCCTAGGTACTAAAATTATTATGTCTTCATTGCAAGGGACCGTCCTTCCAGTATCTTGGTGACTGGGTGCTTTGTCCAGTCCACAGAGTTGGGATGGATTCCCCACCCAAAATTTGGTTTGGATTTCGAAACTAATCATCACAAACACACACACACACACACACACACACACACACACACACACACACACACACACACCAAGAATGTATGAAAAGGTTTTTTATTCCCATAATGAAGCTTTCTGGGGAGAGCAGGACAGGCCTCTCAAGCTGACGTGAAATGGCTTGAAAGAACTGTGAAAGGACAAAAGGAGATTCCCTTTGAGTTTTTATGGTGGTTAGGGGCTGAGGCTGGAGTGAGGGTTTGAGTGCACGATTTGAACTTGCTGTTGGTGACAAAGCACCTAGGTTTTTATCAGCTTGCCCAGATGTGAGACAGAAGGGGAAGAGGGAGGGGTAAGGCGTAAAAGATGTCTGTAGTCAAACACCAAGTGATGGAGTCAGACTATTATGTTGGGTCCAAAAAAGATAGTTTAGTGAACATGGAATTAGTGCAACATGCAGTGAATACTCTTGAAATGGCTCACACAAAATATGGCAGTGAAATCTAAGCAGAATCCTGTCTCACCACAGCACAAGCCCCTCGGGCTTCCAGAATGTCAGGTTTTTATGTCCCCATCTTTTGATCACTATTGGGGAAAAATATCTACAAATTCTTGTTCTTTACTTCTGTTCATGAGATTTTCCCTGGAAACGTTCTTTGATATTAGAGAATTCAGTAAGGTTTCTGACCAACCCAAGTCCTTCTTGATTTTTTAGCCTGAGAATCAACATATCTTTTTTGGTGATTTCTTCAGATCAGTAAATCTGTTGTGGGTAGAGTTAAACTATTTTAACTCATAGTGTTTTAAGGAAATTATACTGTCCACAATCTACAACCACTTTCAATTTTTTTCTAAACTGGATGATAGTGAATCTTCCTTCTATTGTTTATGAAGTCTCATCTTGCATGTAGAACACTGATCTTATTCTCCCATATCATCATTTAAAAGGGAAATAATATGGATAATGTGGAATGTTGGTAAAAGCAGAGAAAAGTCCTATAAAATGACTATTTAATGCAGGAAGAGTAAAGTAGTAACTTGAGATCAATTCTGAATGACTGGGGCCAACAGTTCTGTGTCTCTGCTGAGGAGAGATCAAAAGAATACACTCAAAGAGAAACAGAGAGTATTCAGAATAACACCTGAAAAACATCTGCAAAAATGGGGAAGAGTCAGAAAAGACCCTCTTTTAGAAGTTTATTTTTAGAACTTCCCTGGCAGTCCAGTGGTTAAGACTCCACGCTGCCAATGCAGGGGGCGCGGGTTCGGTCCTTGGTCAGGGAACTAAGATCCTGCATACCGCACCGCCAAATGTGCTTATAAGAAGAACAGAGTACCTTCCGTGCCTGCAAAGGTCTAGGTCAGTGCTTCTCGGTCTGCTTGGAGTCATAGGCCTGTGGAGAATTGATGAAAATCCTTGGTGGAGAGAAAACTCACGTGAAGCACCATTTGCATTTGACCTATAATGTGCATTAAGTTATTCAATACTAACTTTATGCTATGTGGCAGATAAAAAAAATCATTCCAAAGGGTAAAAGTTTGTTTCATAAGCTACTTAGTCTTCAGTGTCTCATTATTGGCTGGCTATGTACATTTAGAGTTTCCAGTTTGTCTCTGAACCTGGCTTTGTGCTTTGTTACTCAACTGTTACCCTACTTATAGAGCTGAAATATAAGATGACAGTGTTGAGGATAAAACAGCCTCTCAACCAGACTTACAAGGATCAGACATGCACATAATAATAGCAACCTTTGATTGAATGGTTACTATGTACCAGGCACGGTACAAAGCACTATCTCATTTAATCCTCCAATGACTTTATGATATGGGTATTCATCCCATCTCTTTGATGAGTAAAAATGAGGCTTAGAAGGTTTAATAATTTGTCTAAGTATTTATTGAGCACCTTTTGAATGTCTAATACTATAAAGGAAGATACAAATGAAACAAAACATAGACTCAGTAAACTTAAAACTAAAAAAAATTTTTTAAATTAACCGCATTTTAAAATGTCTGTGCTTGAAATTATGACATGTAGTTGCCAGCATTATGGTTTAATTATAGCTCTAACTAATGGTGTGGAGAGTTGACTTCTTCTAAAACTCTGTGGGTGTTCATTTAGGAAATGATATATTCCATCATAAGTCTCTGTTGATGATGGTGTTCAAACAGATAGATATACCCCAGATATTTGAACTTGAAACAAAATAAAACCTCAGACTTAATGCAAGATAATTTTTATAAGCCAAAAACTCATCTCCGTTGTTTGTTACATATACAAAGTAATTGATACAGCCTAATGGTGACATTAAATGTACTTCAAATAGGTGTGACACTGCTGCCTCTTTATAGCTGTGAACATCTATGTACTTTCAAAATAACAAACTTTTTTAAAAGAAAAAAGAATAGAAGAAAAAATATGCTTGAGAGTTTCCTTTTATGCTTACTGTTTTGAAATAGCTTTGTGTAAAGGCAATTTCTATTCTCTCCCATTATTCTTTTACATTTAAATATCATAGCAACTTTCCTTTAAGCTTTATCACCAGTATCCATAGCTTTGACAACGACTTTATAGGGTATTACTGCTTTGAAGTAATTTGGCCCCTTTTAAAGATTTTTTTTTTTTAAATGAAGCATAAAAATGTTAGGTGTCTCTGTGAAATAATGCTGCATTCAATGCTACACTTCTACCTACGCAGTTAGAAAAAGCTGAGTGATTTTGAAATCTAGAGATACGGACTGCATCATAGCCACTGTTTTCTTTCCTACCTTACCTCCTTATGCTCCTCACCTTTCCTGATCTTTCAGAAGAATTTGAAGTTTATAATTTCCTCCCTTTCCTTTCTCTTTGACTTAGGCATTCACCCATCGACTTGTCAATTATTCTGAGTAGCAAGTACTAGAGATACAAAGATAAAATCATTTCCCTGTTCTCAAGGTACTTGCAGTCTCATGGGAAAGACAGATTTGGAAACTATTGCAATGTGCTCTGCTAAATACCACTGGAGTTCTAGGAAGGACCACTGACCCAGCCTCAGAGGTTGAGCTGGGCCTGTTAAGGGAGCCAAGGGTAACGTGTATGTCTACAGTGTCGTATATGTCAGGACAAGTGGTGGAAGTTGAAAATGGAGAAGCATGCCGGGACCAGCTCAGCTGTAGTGCCTTGTTATATCCCACAACTGGGAATTCAGATTTCATCACGAATTGCATTAGCAAGATATAACAATTGAAGAAGCTTCAGTGAGAGAGTGACATGGTAATATATGCAAATATCCCACTGGAAACTGGATGCAGAATGCACCAGATTAACAGAAAAGATGACAGGTGATTGGAGAGGGCCATTGAGAGTCCCCAAACAACTGCACTGAGAATGTAGCAGGGACAGATGTGAAAGAAGTTAATTGAGGCAGAGTCTCCAGGATTTACAGATTGATGTTTTGTGGGGAGTAAGTGAGATAGAGATAATTCTCACATTCTGGCTTGAGTTACAAGATGGTTGTTGGTGGTGTTAATCAGGATTGGGGATCAGTTCATCTTTTTAATGTGTTGTATTTTTGGTGCCACCGAAATATCTGAGTAGAACTGTGTAAAAACCCCATTAGAAGGTGCGTCTAGGGTTCTGGAGCGGAGTCTGGTTGTGGATAATACAACGGTTTAAGAGCCATATAGGTGGTGGATGAAGCTGTATGTATGAATAAGGTCATCAGTATCTACATTAAGAATGAAAACAGGGCTTCCCTGGTGGCGCAGTGGTTGAGAGTCCACCTGCCGATGCAGGGCATGCGGGTTCGTGCTGCGGTCCGGGAAGATCCCACGTGCCGCGGAGCGGCTGGGCCCGTGAGCCATGGCCGCTGCGCCTGCGCGTCCGGAGCCTGTGCTCCGCAACAGGAGAGGCCGCGGCAGTGAGAGGCCCGCGTACCGCAGAAAAAGAAAAAAAAAGGTGAGTTTAGGGGCTTACCCTGGTGGCGCAGTGGTTGAGAGTCCGCCTGCCGATGCAGGGGACACCGGTTCGTGCCCCGGTCTGGGAAGACCCCACGTGCCGCGGAGCGGCTGGGCCCGTGAGCCATGGCCGCTGAGCCTGCGCGTCCAGAGCCTGTGCTCCACAACGGAAGAGGCCACAACAGTGAGAGGCCCTCGTACCGCAAAAAAAAAAAAAAAAAAAAAAGAAAGAAAACAGCAAAGGGCCTAGGGTCTCCCGCAAAGGGAAGTACTGCCTTGCTAGAGGCCAAACTGAGGAGCTTCTCATTCTTAGTGGAGATAAAAAAAATCAGCTGGGAAGGAGACGGAGAAGCAGCCTCTAGGCAGATAAGAAGAAATCAATTGTATGGAACAAACAAGGACAGAGTTTCAAGGTTAAAGAGCAGGCAGCACCACCCCTACCAACCGTGACTCAGAAGTCAGGTAAATGTGGTCTGCAAATTTTCAGCATGGGCCAGCTGATCTCAGTGACGATGGGTTCCGAGGAGTGCTCAGCTCTGGATTAGTCTCCTGAATTTGGATGTTCTTTCGCTCCTGTGTCTTGCAGATGCTTTGACCCAGACACTGTTCTGCTTCCACCCTCTCTACCATCTGCCTACCCCACATGTTATCTTCCTGTCTCATGCTTTCACTTTTGCTTTGAGAACTTTCTCTTCTCCTGTTTTGGATCTTGATACATTTTAATTTTGTTCTTATTCCTTTTACCTTTCACAACCGCTTTCACCTCCACCTTACCCAGCACACTCAGTTTCCCTTTAAAAAAACATATCTAGAAAAATGGTACAGATGAACTCATTTGCAAGGCAGAAATAGAGACACAGACATAGAGAACAAATGTATGGACACCAAGGGGTGAAAGGGGGTGTGGGATGAATTGGGAGATTGGGATTGACATATATACACTAATATGTATAAAATAGATAACTAATGAAAACCTGCTATATAGCACAGGGAACTCCACTTCGCTGTACAGTAGAAACTAACACAACATTGTAACACAACTATATCCCAATTTACTATATATATATATATATATATATATATATATATCAGTTTTGGTCACAATTCTCATAGACATCTACGGCCCTTTAGATGTATTTGTGAGCACAAATTTATATTTGAATACAGATGTCTTCTGAACAAGAGATAAAAGGGAGGGTGAGGTCTTATATTTACTATCATCTTTTTGCATGAGGAAACATATCAGCCTGATTTGAGATAGGCATACCAAACCTTCTGGCCTCTTAAAGTCAAATGGGATTTCTGCCTTTTCATCTATATGTAAGCTGGAGTTAGGGGCAGAAACAGAGGTCAAGAAATAGACTCATCAAGAAAAGAACTCCACTTTCTAATGTCTATCACAGTGAGACTTAAGATGAACTGGTTAGTCATAAATTACATGTAGACTAGTATTCATTTTTTTAATTGTGAATGCTGACTTTGATATGTCCACATCAATTTGGCAAAATTTGAGCTCATTATTCCACTAGAACTGTATTGTCCAATGCAGTAACCACTAGCCACATCGGATATTTAAAATTAAAATTTAATTATTTATTAAAATTTAATTATTTATTTATTTAATTCATTATACTGTACACCTTAAACCTATACAGTGCTGTTTGTCAATTATATCTCAATAAAACTGGAAGAAAAAAATTGATCAATTAAAAATAATTTAATTACAATTTAATTCATTAAAATTTAATAAAAATAAAAATTCAGTTCCTCAGTTATATTAACCACATTTTAAGTGCACAGTAGCCACATATTGCTAGTGGCTACCATATTGGACAGCACAAGTATAGAACATTCTTACATCATAAAAAGTTCTATTAGACAACAGTGCTCCAGAATAGTGTTTGATTGTTCCTGTTAATTTACCATTTTTGATGGTGACTTTGAAAAAATGAGTCTCTCAGCAATAATAAACAATTTATATTGTATTACATAGAGGATTTTTGTTTGGTTTTTGTTTGATATAATTTAAGAAAGGGAACTTACTTCCAATCAACATCTTTAGTGTTCCAAGTATTTTATACTCACTATCTTAATAAATCTCCACTAATCCTATGTTATCATTGTCATTTTACAAATGAGGAAAATAAGGTTAAGAGAGGGCAAATGGTAGAATCAAAATTGAAACTCAGGTCTGTCTGGTCCAAAGTCTACTATTTGATGCCTTCTGAAAATCACCACATGGTTACATTTTTTATCCAAGTAAAATAAGGATGGTCATTTTGGTGTACTCAGAAGATAATGACAGAACCTTCGAGACCCTTCAAGAAATTATTTGTATTCTCAAATGAACATTTATTTGTTTAGCTGATGAATATTTTGGTGGTCACATACTATTTTAAGAACTTGAGAGTTGAATTTATTTCCTTACCATCAAAAAACAAGTTCTTGCAGGAGCTATCAGTAACTTTCTAGTGGAACAGTGATCCCAAATCCATTCTAGTTATATCTTCATGGAAAAGCTGAGAGGCATAAAAGAAATAAATCTCAGTGATATTTTTCCAGAAGATGGATGCTCTTTTGGTTAAATTATACATTAGACAATGAGAATTCATGGAAACAAGATAGTATAAATGATTTTGCAATTCATTTTATAGATGACTTTTGAAGAAAGAACTGATACGTGATATTTAGTATTCTGCAGAGAAGAGAAACATATAACAAAATTTAATTTTGTTCAAGGTTTGGTATAAAGCTGTGGTCTTTGGTTTGTGTGATATTCTAACAAGCCAGGAATCTCCTCTTTAAACCACACACACAAAAAATGAAAACATAGTAACTCTTGCACAAGAGTGCAATTGTTTTGCCTTTATCATTTTTTTTAACATCTTTATTGGAGTATAATTGCTTTACAATTGTGTGTTAGCTTCTGCTTTAAAACAAAGTGAATTAGCTATACATATACATACATCCCCATATCTCCTCCCCCCTGCATCTCCCTCCCACCCTCCCTATCACACCCCTCTACATGGTCACAAAGCAACAAGCTGATCTCCTTGCTATGCGGCTGCTTCCCAGTAGCTATCTATTTTACATTTAGTAGTGTATATATGTCCATGTCACTCTCTCACTTCGTCCCAGCTTACCCCTCCCACTACCCGTGTCCTCAAGTCCATTCTCTACATCTGTGTCTTTATTCCTGTCCCACCCCTGGTACTTCAGAACCATGTTTTTGGGTTTGTTTTTTTTTGTTAGATTCCATATATATGTGTTAGCCTTACTTCACTCTGTATGACAGACTCTAGGTCCATCCACCTCACTACAAATAACTCAATTTCATTTCTTTTTATGGCTGGGTAATATTCCATTGTATATATGTGCCACATCTTCTTTATCCATTCATCCAGATGGACACTTAGGTTGCTTCCATTTCCTGGCTATTGTAAATAGAGCTGCAATGAACATTTTGGTACATGACTCTTTTTGAATTATGGTTTTCTCAGGGTATATGCCCAATAGTGGGATTGCTGGGTTGTATGGTAATTCAATTTTTAGTTTTTTAAGGAACCTCCATACTGTTCTCCATAGTGGCTGTATCAATTTACATTCCCACCAACAGTGCAAGAGGGTTCCCTTTTCTCCACTCCCTCTCCAGCATGTATTGTTTGTAGATTTTTTGATAATGGCCATTCTGACTGGTATGAGGTGATACCTCATTGTAGTTTTGATTTGCATTTCTCTAATGATTAGTGATGTTGAGCATCCTTTCATGTGTTCATTGGCAATCTGTATATCTTCTTTGGAGAAATGTCTATTTAGGTCTTCTGCCCATTTTTGGATTGGGTGGTTTGTTTTTTTGATATTGAGCTGCATGAGCTGCTTGTAAATTTTGGAGATTAATCCTTTGTCAGTTGCTTCATTTGCAAATATTTTCTCCCATTCTGAGGATTGTCTTTTGGTCTTGCTTATGGTTTCCTTTGCTGTGCAAAAGCTTTTAAGTTTCATTAGGTCCCATTTATTTTTGTTTTTATTTCCATTTCTCTAGGAGATGGGTCCAAAAGGATCTTCCTGTGATTTATGTCATAGAGTGTTCTACCTATGTTTTCCTCTAAGAGTTTTATAGTGTCTGGCCTTACATTTAGGTCTCTAATCCATTTTGAGTTTATTTTTGTGTTTGGTGTTAGGGAATGTTCTACTTTCATTCTTTTACATGTAATTGTCCAGTTTTCCCAGCACCACTTATTGAAGAGGCTGTCTTTTCTCCATTGTATACTCTTACCTCCTTTATCAAAAATAAGGTGACGATATGTGCATGGGTTTATCTCTGGGCTTTCTATCCTGTTCCATTGATCTATATTTCTGTTTTTGTGCCAGTACCATACTTTCCTGATTACTATAGCTTTGTAGTATAGTCTGAAGTCAAGGAGCCTGATTCCTCAAGCTCCGTTTTTCTTTCTCAAGATTGCTTTGGCTATTTGGGGTCTTTTGTATTTCCAGACAAATTGTGAAATTTTTTTCTTCTAGTTCTGTGAAAAGTGCCATTTTGATAGGCACTTTTGATAGGGATTGCGCTGAATCTGTTGATTGCTTTGAGTAGTATAGTCATTTTCACAATGTTGATTCTTCCAGTCCAAGAACATGGTATAGCTGTTTGTATCATGTTTAATTTCTTTCATCACTTCCTTATAGTTTTCTGCATATGGGTCTTTTGTCTCCTTAGGTAGGTTTATTCCTAGATATATTATTCTTTTTGTTGCATTGCTAAATGGGAGTGCTTTCTTAATTTCACTTTCAGATTTTTCATCACTAGTATATAGGCATGCAAGAGATTTCTGTGCATTAATTTTGTATCCTGCTACTTTATCAAATTCATTGATGAGCTCTAGTAGTTTTCTGGTAGCATCCTTAGTATTCTCTATGTATAGTATCATGTCATCTGTAAACAGTGACAGCTTTACTTCCTCTTTTCCAATTTGGAGTCCTTTTATTTCTTTTCCTTCTCTGATTGCTGTGGCTAAAACTTCCAAAACTACATTGAATAATAGTGGTGAGAGTGGACAACCTTGTCTTTTTTCTGATCTTAGCGGAAATGGTTTCAGTTTTTCACCATTGAGAACAATGCTGGCTGTGGGTTTGTCATATATGGCCTTTATTATGTTGAGGAAAGTTCCCTCTATGCCTACTTTCTGCAGGGTTTTTATCATAAATGGGTGTTGAATTTTGTCAAAAGCTTTCTCTGCATCTATTGAGATGATCATATGGTTTTTCTCCTTCAGTTTGTTGATATGGTGTATCACGTTGATTGATTTGCGTATATTGAAGAATCCTTGCATTCCTGGAATAAACCCCACTTGATCATGGTGTATGATCCTTTTAATGTGCTGTTGGATTCTGTTTGCTAGTATTTTGTTGAGGATTTTTGCCTCTATGTTCATCAGTGATATTGGCCTGTAGTTTCCTTTCTTTGTGACATCCTTGTCTGGTTTTGGTATCAGGGTGGTGGTGGCCTCATAGACTGAGTTTGGGAGTGTTCCTCCCGCTGCTATATTTTGGAAGTGTTTGAGAAGGATAGGTGTTAGCTCTTTTCTAAATGTTTGGTAGAATTCGCTGGTGAAGCCATCTGTTCCTGGGTTTTTGTTTGTTGGAACATTTTTAATCACAGTCTCAATTTCAATGCTTGTGATTGTTCTGTTTATATTTTCTATTTCTTCCTAGCTCAGTCTTGGAAATTTGTGCTTTACTAAGAATTTGTCCATTTCTTCCAGGTTGTTCATTTTATTGGCATGGAGTTGCTTGTCATAATCTCTCATGATGCTCTGTATTTCTGTAGTGTAGGTTGTTACCTCTCCTTTGTCATTTCTTTTTTTTTTTTTTTTTTTTGCAGTACGCAGGCCTCCCACTGTTGTGGCCTCTCCCGTTGCGGAGCACAGGCTCCAGACGTGCAGGCTCAGCGGCCATGGCTCACGGGCCCAGCCGCTCCGCGGCATGTGGAATCTTCCCAGACTGGGCACGAACCCGTGTCCCCTGCATCAGCAGGTGGATTCTCAACCACTGCTCCACCAGGGAAGCCCTGTCATTTCTAATTCTATTGATTTGAGTCTTCTCTGTGTTTTTCTTGATCAGTCTGGCTAATGGTTTATCAATTTTGTTTACCTTCTCAAAGAACCAGCTTTTAGTTTTATTGATATTTCCTGTTGTTTGCTTCATTTCTTTTTCATTTATTTCTGATCTGATCTTTATGATTTCTTTCCTTTTGCTTATTTTGGGGGTTTTTTGTTCTTCTTTCTCTAATTGCTTTAGGTGTAAGGTTAGGTTGTTTATTTGAGATGTTTCTTGTTTCTTGAGGTAGAATTGTATTGCTATAAACCTCCCTCTTAGAACTGTTTTTGCTGCATCCCATAGGTTTTGGGTTGTCTTCTTTTCATTGTCATTTTTTTCTAGGTATTTTTTGATTTCCTCTTTGATTTCTTCAGTGATCTCTTGGTTGTTTAGTAGTGTATTGTGTAGCCTCTATGTGTTTGTATTTTTTACAGATTTTTTCCTGTACTTGATATCTAGTCTCATAGCGTGTGGTTGCAAAAGATATTTGATACATTTTCAATTTTCTTAAATTTGCCAAAGCTTGATTTGTGACCTAAGATATGATCTATCCTGGAGAATGTTCCATGGGCATTTGAAAAGAAAGTGTAATCTGCTGTTTTTAGTTGGAATGTCCTATAAATATCAATTAAGTCCGTATTGTTTAGTGTATCATTTAAAGCTTGTGTTTCCTTATTTGTTTTCATTTGGATGGTCTGTCCATTGGTGAATGTGGGGTGTTAAAATCCCCTACTATGTCTTTATCATTTTTGCGGGAAATTTATGGTGTACATTTTTGCTCTACATCTACCCTCCTTTGCAAAGAATTATTACCTACGTGAGAAGTAACCTTAGTTTTTAGATTTCCATGGGAGAATCACCGAAGAGTTAAGCTCCTAGTGTTAATCTTAGTTAGTGGGAAGGGTCTCCATACTTATGCTTGGGCCCCAAGAAAGTCTCTAAGTCATGGCAATTGTATTAGGTGTATATGACCATCCACCTCTGAGGTTATGAAAGCCATTCAATTCCCACAGTACTGTTTTACCTTCATGAAAACTGTTTGTGTCAGTGCAGGAATGAAGGTTATAAATGGGTGGGGCCTTGATCACCACTAGCATGTTACAAATTTCAGAAGACTTAGAGTTAGATAGAAAATATATCAGAGGTAAATGTAATTTTCAGTAGGATCAAAGTGGTAAAGCCCATCCTGATTTTGTAATCAATGACTTGACAAACAGCACAGTCATCTCACAGCAGTTTGTTTCATGGGCATAGCAGCAAATGAGAAACATATCCATTTGTAAAAGAAGAAATGAATTTGTTCTTCATATAAAAGCAGGTCATTTACTTTTTCCCCTAGTTTTTTTCCTAAATATCTCCTCGAAGCCAGGACTAGGCTGGCACTGGAGAGACAATGAAGAAATGGTCCCTGCCCACGTGGACCTAATATTCCAATGGGATACCTGACAAAAGTATATACAAAATGATACAGTTAAAAATTGTCGGGCTTCCCTGGTGGCGCAGTGGTTGAGAGTCTGCCTGCCGATGCGGGGGACGCAGGTTCGTGCCCCGGTCCGGGAAGATCCCACATGCTGCGGAGCGGCTGGGCCCGTGAGCCATGGCCGCTGAGCCTGCGCGTCCGGAGCCTGTGCTCCGCAACGGGAGAGGCCACAACAGTGAGAGGCCCGCGTACCGCAAAAAAATAAAAAATAAAAATTGAAAAAATTGTCACAAGTTCCATGAAGAAAATTTACATGAATCCGAGAGAAGGAAAAATAAAGACTCATTTACTATATGTGGGGTGTTCAAGAGGGTTTTTCTGAGCATGTGGCATCTAATCTGACACCTGAAGGGTAAAGCAGGAACCAGCTTTGTGAACTGTGTTCTCCACAGAGGGAACAACCTGTGCAAAGGCCATGAGGTGAGCTTATGTAGCTACACAGCTGCTACAGTCTTTCACAAGACCTTTTTTCATTTTTAAAAAAATATTTATTTATTTATTTGGCTGCACTAGGTCTTGGTTGTAGCACATGGGAGTTTCGTTGCCACATGCAGGATCTTCATTGCGGCATGTGGGATCTAGTTCCCTGACCAGGGATCGAACCCAGTCCCCCTGCATTGGGAGCATGGAGTCTTAACCACTGGACTACCAGGGAAGTCCCAAGATCTTTTTTTCTTGACAGAATCCTACTGATGACTCCTTTATAATATTATAATAATCATAAATATTTGTTATATTGTTGCTTTCATGGAGAAATTTGAGGTTCTCCATTTAATTATGGTCATACAGTGAAACCTATGGTTTGGAAGTATTCATTCTTTCAGGCTTTGACAATCATCCCATGTACCTGTGATTGGACGTGGTAGTAAAAGTTTATGTAATTTACTACGTTCAGGAAATGTTCCTCATTGGTCCCCTACTAGATCGGAATCATTACACATATTTTCAGGGGTAGTGGAGAAAGATCTGTAAAATCGGAATGAAATTTTATTTTCCCTGATCTCAGCAAAGAACAGGCCTGGTAATTTTCAGTGGACTGATGTGTTATTCAAACCTTTGCCCAACCTATTCTGCTGATCTGAAGGCACAAAATTTCTGCTTCACAGTGTTTACTGAATGACTAGATGAGAAAAAAAAAAAAAAGATGAATGAAATATGGACACTAAAATCTATGCCATATTTTAAACTCTTACTATTTTGTTAAGTATGTAGAGAAAGAATAGCCAAGTGATGCCAGAAAAAGGAGGCCAATGAAATGGAGAAAAAGCCCCATATGATTCTTGAAATCTGAATGAAGTAATGATACTGGCCAAATGCAAAGGGTCTCACATAGAGGGGAGAACACAAGGCATCCTTAGGCCTAAAAGGGTCTCAGAGACCCGTGAAATTCTTGTAAATCTCAGTCTCTAGGAAATAACAGCTATGCCACATAGCTGAACATTAAAGGAGGCTGTAAGTAGAGAGAGTTCTAGAACTTACTGATTCTTATTTTGATTTGTCTTTTAAAATGTATTTTATTTTTTGACTTGTGGCTACTAAATGTCCATTATGAAAAGCTTATTTTTTTAAAAAAACTCAATTCTCTTTGCTTTGATTAAAGCCCAGGGATGGTATCTTAATGATAGCATCTTCTGGAAGTAGAAGCTTAATAATGATGCAGTTTCTTGTACGGTGCTTCCTTTAAATTTACACTTTGATACTTGGCATGACTGGGAAAGCAGGCTTTATGAAAACACCTCCCTCTACCCAATGAGAACAGTCCCACACCACCTGTTTGCCTGACTTGTTTCCCAAGAACTGGGGGAGAATCACCAAAGGATCCAGCAGTCCTCACCCTTGTGCAGAATTGGACCAAGGGCTTTTCTTTCATCACATTTTGAGTCTTGGATCCCAGTAACTTTCACAGCTTCTTTGAACTCTTGCAGATTGTCGCAGCGTTCCTATAAGGATTGAGACTCGGAGCATTAAGACACTATATTCAAAAAGTGACACCTAAGTTTACCTAACACAGACTCTTGCCTCATCAGAACTAAGACTGACTGAGAAACTGTGCCCAATGTCATAAACATTGGTTTGCTTTCAACTTGGCACGAGGGCTCAGACCCTGAGAGCTGCAGCATCCGCATGGCACTGAGGGGCACACAGCTCTCCTACAAAACTCGTCTTCGGCTGCACGGATTAAATAATGGTTTGGCCTTGCTTTGGTGTCTTTGACCCCTTTCAGGCAGTCAACATATTTCTTGACCCCTAACTAAATGGAAAGTACAGTGGGATTCAACCCTCTTTGTTTCCACCTCTAATTGAGGGATTAAGACACACAGACTTTTAAGGAAGGGAGAGAACGGTAAAAGTGCTAAATAAGAATAAACGAAGATCGTAACATGAAATGACATAAGGGAAATCATTATTATGTGCCAAGGACTGACATAAACTGTAGCTGAGGGGTTCAGTAGAGGGAGATGTGCCTGGATCCCAGGGTAGCCCGAGCAGCTTCATAGATGAAGTCAAATTTGATTGGGACCTTGAAGAGAGGCCAGTCGTTCTCAACCTTTCCTGGTCAGGCAGGCCGTCTGGGGAGGTTCTCAACCTTTCCTGCATGTGAGGGCCATCTGGAGAGGTTTTTAAAGAAGGCCAAGTGAGAGATCCAGGACAGGTGTGAAAGAGGAGTGAGGGTGCTATGAGAAGGAAAAGGCTTGTTTGGTTGCAATAAAAAGTCCGTGTCGGAGGAGAAAAAAGAGAGAAGGCAGAAAAGCCAGGTTTCATCTGATTTTTAAATAATCTTGTGGGCCAGGCCAAGGAACTTTGGAAACATATTTGGCCTAGGATAGCCGGGTATATTTAGCCGCAACACCCGACTTTCACAGCTGGAGAAGGATATTAGAATTCCTCCGTATCACATAACTCCTCTCTTCCCACTTGCACGCCCTGCTTGGAAGCTTAAGTTTGAGAGAAATTAAGTGTAGATACGTGCTAATACTTCACCACTTTCTCATTCTCTCAGATACAGGATTCCGGCTGTCCCTATGGGGATGTGGTGATTCATAGAGAAGCACTGCAGTGTGGGATTCCCCTGAGTAGCAGCCAGCAGGAGGCACCCCTGAGGCAGCAAAGCTAGCGTCCCCAACAGGGTAACCACCCTGTGCTCTCATGCTGTTCACCTGGGACCCGGGGAGACTCTGCACTGGTACTTCCTGAATCACACAGATGCGGATGCTACCTAGCTAGCTCGCTAGCTAGTTAAAGAAAGCCACCTCATGTGAAGGAAATGGTTAGATTCCAGCTGGCGTTTAATAAGATTCTTTGCAAATAAAATTCTATTGGATCTTAAGAGAAGATCAATTTTATACCACTGAATTATTCAGAAACTTGAACACAGCACATTAACCATGAATCTCTGCTTATTCATATAACTTAAAAGACAATTTTAAGTAAGTTTGTGTTTTAGCATTCAATGTACTGCCTCAAAACTGGCTAGAAGCTTAGCATTTTTTGGATGAACAAGAGCTTTGGACAGGTTTATGAGGTGTATAGGGGAAAACACACACATATGCACACACACATATCCTGGAAGCAGCTGGAATCCTCCTCCTGTGCTTCTTCCTCTGAATTGAAGTTTAAAGACCACGGGCACTTGTGACCTGTGCCGGACGCTTCGGTTTCTGTCATTACTCTCACTCCACTTAGCATTGAACAGCCGCAGGCTAGACAGGGCAGTCTTTTGCCCAAACCTCAGTGATGTGGGGACTTGAGCCCTGCTACTTGGTCCACTGAAATAGGAGAACTAGGACTTATCAGAAACCCAGGTTCTGATTGTGACCTCTACTCTTTGTTTCTATTTCACATCTCCAGCTGCTTTTTCTCTGACCCATTCTTTTATCTTTTATACGTAGAGTTACTCAGGTGCTTTCTTCTCTTATGTCTTCTTTGCTGTCACTTGCAAAGTTATCTGTTTATTCTATTCCACATGCAGCTGACCCCCAAATTTGTGTCCAGCCCTCATCTATTTTCAGATCCCCAAGAAGGATTAATTTTTTTTTAATGACATCTAGAAAATTTCTATAAAACAAAGGTAAAGAGAAAAATGTTAAAAAGCAGCTGGAAGCGGGAAAAGTTACATGCAGGAAAACCACAGTAAGAATAACAACTGACTCCTCAGAAACAATGAATTTATATCCAAAATGGGTACCACTATTACCTACCTTATAGGGCTGATATGAGAATTAAATGAGTTAATATTCTAAATCACTTAGAATAGTATCTGGCACAGAGTACATTCTAAATAAGAGTTTGTTATGTAAAGTAAAAACTACATGGCAGCTGGAACTGTAAATCGTTACAATCTGTCTTGGAAAAAAATTGCCTGAAACAAATGGGACAACATTGTAACTCAGGTGGCATTTACTTTCTTCTTCATATTTTTCTATAATCATGCACTACTAATATTATTAAAACAAGACAATTTTGATGGAAGATATGCTCCACAAAAACAGGGAATTTGTGTAGTTCACTGTGTACCTCAGCACCTAGAAGAGTACCTCCATAACCTGTAAATTAGCTCACACCATGGATATGAGAAAATCTCTTCTTGAAAATCGTTTGTAATGTATATGTTGCCACTATGTAAACAAGAAAGAAAAGAGGACAAATAAGTAAAGTTTAGACCCATTTAAATCCTTAAAATTTGAAATTGGGTTATTTACAGAGATATAAATAATTCTGCAAATGCTTATATCTGTAGTGCAGATATCAGTCCTTTGATTTTCAAAAGACCCCACGGAAGAATATAATAGCATCATTTGGTTCCCCTTTTCCTAAAAGCTTTAGTGTTTCTTATCATTCAGATACAGAAAACTTTTTTTTTTTTCCTTTTGGGGGGTTAAACATTCAAGCCAGATTTAGAAACCTAGAAGTCTGGAATGTTTAGGATCAAATCATTTATTATTATGGCACTTACTACTCATTACAAATCAAGAGAGTTTTAGAGCTAGATGGGTACTTAGAGATCGTCATGCCTGCACGTTACAAATGAGCAAACTGCGCTCAGTGAGATTACAGTGCTAACTGGAAACAGAGCGAGGGCTAGAACTCAGGGCTCTTCTTTGACATTCAAGGTTAGTTTTTAATGGACTCTGGCCTTGGCAGTTTTTCTTTAAAGGTCTCCCTTACTTTCTCCCTTTCTCTATTAGATTTTCCTTGCTAATGGATGTCAGGCATAGAGTTAGATCAAGAGCAGTATTCTGTTGGGGAAAACAGTGGAAAGCTTAGACTAGTTTCTTCCCATAAACTGAAAGTAATAGGAATCCTACGGGTAAATTTCTTTGAGCATATAGGGAAGATTTTAGATTTGCAGTAATCCTAAAGGGAGGTAGAGTTTGTTCTCATAAATGACTTGCTATATTTCTCTATTCATCTAATGGATGACTTTGAGAGCACTCTACAACTTGAACTTAAAATCAAGGACTTTTTACTATTTATTAGTACTTCCTTCAGGAAAATGGTGATTTACCTATTTAAAAAGTAAAAAATCATTTATGACTAGTGTAAGTGCACATTTTTTTCTCCATGCATCAATATTTCCTTTCTTTAACCTCTGTCCTATCTCCTAATTAGGATTTCTGGAGACTGACTGGTATATTTTGAACACTAAGTGACTGTTTTCAATTAGAAAAATACAAATATCCTAACTATTAATTCCATCTCTTCAAAATATATTCAAGCTGAGCTGAAATTTAACTGCCCTAAATACCCCTTCTATTTTATTTACTTATTTTGGCTTTCCACTCTATCAAATTATTTTAGACACTTTGTTTCTGCTTTATGGTCTACCTGTAGCCAGTCTTCTCCCCTGTCTAGCCCTACAGTCAGGCTAGAAGATATGTAAAAAGAATGATATGTCTGTATATGTCTGTCTTTATTCTGTATAAAGAATATGTCATTACTGTTACCACCAATATTAGAAAATGAGTTTGTTTTAGGATCAACGTGAGTAGTAACCTTTTATTTTAAATGGGGGAAAAAAAAACTAGAGATGACACTCAGGGAAGTATTTTTAAGTTTTCTATGTTTGCTTTTATTATCTGCCCCTGTTCACCTGCATCACCCAACTGTCAAGAAAACCTGTCTCTGATCATCATAAACTCTTTTACTCTATTTGAACTTTTCCCCATTGCCCTGGGTAGAGGCTGAATCATAATTCAACTATAGTGATATTTCATTGTTTCCATTGTTAAAGAGAAGTTATCCTGACACTTGTTAAAAATGGCGAGGAAGACTTTATTCCAGAGCCTTGCAATAGGGTAGAGAGGTTGAACTCAACTCCAAGTACAAAATGAGATGAGTAGGACTTCATAGCTGGCAACAGGATGAGGGAGAGGAGGGCAAATTACTAAGAGGAGCTTGTTAATATATTAAGGTGGGGAGGAGGAAGGGAACTTAGTTAGATATCAAGGTGGAGGAAGAGGAGCTTGATTGGATCTCAAGAGTGGGGAGGATTCTCAATAAACTGGTTAAGCAGAATTCTTTTCTAAAACTGGGTTCAGCAGGTCAAGGTCGAGACCTGGTCAAGAAGAGGGCTCAGAGGAGGCTGACTTTAGTCAGGCTTGGTCAAGGAGGGAGTCTTTGTGACCATAACCTTTCTACATTTGGGTTTACCCACTAATAAGGCCCAATTTAGAATGCTACCGATACTGTGCTAGTTCTTTTATATCTCTGGAAAATAAGCTCCATTATCATTCATAATGCTATTATAGATGAGTGGAACCAGGGTCTTCATTAGCACAAAGTCTTTTTTTTTTTTTTTAACATCTTTATTGGAGTATAATTGTTTTACAATAGTGTGTTAGTTTTTCCTTTACAACAAACGGAATCAGTTATACATATACATATGTTCCCATATCTCTTCCCTCTTGCATCACCCTCTCTCCCACCCTCCCTATCCCACCCCTCTAGGTGGTCACAAAGCACAGAGGTGATCTCCCTGTAGCACAAAGTCTTTTAGCACAACCGCCCACACACTGACAATTTGTTCCAAATGAAATGTAGGAAATCTGATCAACCTGAGAGGATGATGAGAATATCTGTAATATTTACATTGTGCTATTTACCAGGCACTGCCCTGGAATATTTAAGTAAATTAATCATGTAAATCCTCACTGCAATCTTCTGAGGTAAGTACTATTATTATCCTCACCGCAGGACTGCAGGCAGAGAAACTGAAGCAGTTATAAAACATGTCCAAAGTTACTTAATTAAAATATGTCAGGGTTGCGATTGGAACCTCAGCAACATAACTTTTGAGATGGTGTTCTTAACCGCCGTGCATTCCTGCTCCTGTGAAATCTCTTTCCCCAAGCAAACACAGAGAACTGGGTGTTGGGTGAAGCGGCAGTGGAAGGGTGTATATTTGTGGAAGTCCATGTACTTTGGTGCAGTCTTCACACTCAGAACACTTTCTGTCTACCACCTAGTGCAGTGCTTAACATAGCAGGTCACTGGTAATTTTTATTGTTGGATGAACAATGATTGAATAAATTTCTAGACGATATTCAGTTCCTGATTATCAGTGAGATAATCAAATTTATGTTTCTCAAACTCTGGCACACCTAGGGCTGCCATGGCCACATTTTAGGACAAGAAGGCATTTTCTGCATTTCAAAATACACAGGTGATTGCAGCTGTCCATGGGAGCCCAGCCCACAGAGTCTTCCGGTGTCAGCTTGGGGGGAGCTGGACCTCAGGCACATGGATATAACAGTGCAAGGGACCTTTCTCTCCTGAGGTTTTAGATCTCCCCCTGAAATCTACCATTGCTCTTTAGACCTGATTTAAATTCTTCTGCCACATTTCCTGCTCAGCTCTTACTCATACCTTCTTGCCCTAGAGAAACCTGAAGCCAGAGAAATAAGACAAAAATGTAAGAGGAAAACAAGAAATGAACGAAGTCCCAGATGTTGCTAAAGTTATTGGTAGGAGTGACAAGCTAAACGAGTCTTGTGGTGACAGACTGGTTCTTTTATTTCATTTTCACTTTCTGTGGTCTCCACTCTAGCTCCTCAGAACTCATTTATCCTGAGAAATCAATGGCTAATTTCCTGTGAGGTAGAATCAATAGGCCTGCAATGTTGTACATTGCTTAAACTTGAGTACTTGGTTCACCTGGGGCTGTGAAGTAGGAGTCAAACAATTGTTGCAAGTCATTTAAGCGTTTGAATGAAGAAAAATTGCTTTTCACTATGACTGCATGGCATGAAATGCTGAACTTTTTGTGGAGGCTGGGGATGGGTGGATGGGGTGAGGATGGCTTTCCAAGTCTCTGAAATTCATTTCTGGCCTGAGTGTGTTCATTACCAAGTGTCACTTTGGCACATCTGGTGCAGGTTTATAGTCTAAGAGTTTTCATATGGGGTTCGAACATAAATTACAGTAGCAGGGAACTTGAGAGCTCCAGGAAGCAATATGATATTTCAGGTGCATTTGATTACTTTATTGAATTTGCCTGGAAAAAATCATTTAAAAAATTTAATTTGCAGACTCAGAGCAGAGAGGTTATTCATTCCAGCTCATACCTGACAATAGATCTGTGTGTGTGTGCGTGTGTGTGTGCGCGCGCGCGTGTGTGTTTTCATTAAATAAGCAACTCCAAAGTGCTCAAAAGGCTGCTTGTTCTACTCTGTTGAGTATGGGGGAATTGGACTGGGGCCTTCATTCTATAAACATGTCACCAACTTTTTTGCTTCAACTGGCTTCTCCGTGGGACACGTTCAAATTGTATACATACCAAAGTAATGATTTATTAGATTTAAGTGGCATTTTAAAAGGATATTAATAGTATATTTAAATTGCAAAGTGGAATTAGTACAATAGTATGAGAGACGTATGATTGTAATGACTAACTGAAGGGTCACCAACTGAGTGCTTAGTTGCCTCATGTTCTTTTTTGAAGGAAAGGGATATAAAAATAATGTTAATTAAGAAGTAATCAGGGCTTCCCTGGTGGCGCAGTGGTTGAGAGTCCGCCTGCCGATGCAGGGGACGCGGGTTCGTGCCCCGGTCCGGGAAGATCCCACGTGCCGCAGAGCGGCTGGGCCCGTGAGCCGTGGCCGCTGAGCCTGCGCATCCGGAGGGAGAGGGCACAGCAGTGAGAGGCCCGCGTACCGCCAAAAAAAAAAAAAAGAAGTAATCAGTTAACTCTGTAAATAAAAAACTTTGGGGCAAGTTGCTTACCCTCTTTGAGCCTCGGTTTTCTCATCTGTAATAATCACGCCTGCCTCAAAGGCTTGTTGTAGGATGAAATGGGATAACACCTGTGGAGCCCTTACCAGAAGGCTTGGCACAGAAAGTCTTAGCTATCGTTATTATTGCTATTGCTATTGTTAGGCAAAGTGCAGGCTGTTAGAACAGCTCCAGTTATATTATACTCTAAGCAATTAGCATAAATTTTTTCCAGCGGGATAATTGGACGGAGGGGTTCTAGGAATGCTCTATAATAATAATGTCAGTGGGAACTCACCTAGGACTCTGGCCTTTCTGGCTACCCAGTAGGAATGTAGGACAAATGCTGAGGTGGAAATTGTAAGATAAGCAGCAAGAGTTAATGAAGGCAATCATACTCTCCCTGGAGTGGGGCCATCACAGCTTTGCTCAGCAACTGTCACATTCGTGCACTTTCAGGCACCTGAAGGCCTCACCTTATGTCAACTCCCAGAATAATTGCAGCTTCCCTTATTTCCAAACGGAATAATGTGAGAAGGTGAAGATGCACATGCTTTACCCCAGAGAACGTAGTCACGGGCCTCTTACTAGTTTCATGCAGAAGGAAACAAGCTCTGGAGACAGAGCTCCTGGGCTCAAATCCCTGTTCTTGTCCTATTATCAGACTTGCACAGGTTACTTAAGCTCCCTGAGATGAGAGTCCTCATTTGTCACCTCATGTAGTTATTGTAAGGATTATTTGAAAAAATAATTGCATGGCACGTGGGATGTTTTCTGCAACAGTAAGTCTCAATAAATGTTAGTGATCCAGTTATTTCTTAGGTTGGATGATATTTGCACTGAGCAGTGTTTAAAAAAACCTGAGGTATATTAGACTTTTAAGAGTTTATTTGAGCAAAAATCAAGTAGAATGAGGCAGCACCAAAGCATAAGTGATTAGAAGCCCTCCTTTAACTGGCGCGTAGGGGAAAGACTTTGATAGACAAGAGGTGGAAGCAGAGCAAGGGAACTGTTGGACGCTATAGCTTAAGCCGTTGCATTATTTGAGAAAGCCTAGTTGGCTGTTTGTGACTGGTTGTCCTTAGGTTGTGCGTTTCTAACTTCGAGGCAATAAGGGCTGAAGTTTTGCTTTGCTTTTGTAAGCTACTAAGCATTTAAAGCCACCTCAGTCTAATGGCCTCCTTGTTTAGTTAATTTAACAGATGTTCGAGATCATTCTGGTTTTATTACATGGTTTCCTCTATGAGTTAAGTTGACTCAGAGTAAGGGAATTGGGAGAAAGGGAAATTAGAAGTCTTATTCTCAAAACCCATGGACAAGCCTCTGGACTTGCTTCATTTATCAATTTAATAGCACAGGATTTGAGAGTTGTCTTCAGGATTTACATGGTTGCTCTTTTCACTTCTAATGGTGAAGGTTCAGAAAGGACTGGGACAAGCTCTTTGTTACTAAAGTAGCTGTAAGGTGTTAATTGGCAAAAGTTCATATGCAAATCTTCCTCTGGAAAAAGATTTAAAATTTTCCAAATTATTGTGGGAACACAAACATGTTTTTTTTTTTTTTTTCACAAACATGTTTATGATGGTGAGTTTCTTCTAAAATGAAATTCTAATCCATCCAAAGTCATTTAAATTTAGTGTTGTGGAATAGAGATATATTTTCTGCCCATCTTTTCAGGGAGTTTGGATATCTGTCTAATTTTCACATTTTTTTTCATTCCACTTTGAAATCATTTTAGTCCTAGTCCCATTCTGGTTTGGAGCCAGTGGGTGGAGCCTCTAAATTCCTCTAAACAGATATTTTGAATAATGATACAGAACACTATGACATTATTTTAGAGAAAAATGGCACCATCTGGGAAGATGGCAGAGGTAACCAAGCAGAGCTCCATACAAAAAGCATGATGGGGCAGCTTATTTGAAAGAACATAGAACATACTGAATTATTTTTGAAAACTTATTTTGCTTAGATCTTTACAAAATAAGATTAGAAAATAAAATTTAAAGCAAACGCGACTTTCCCCCTTTATAAAGAGATTATTTTTTTCTATCTTGGTGAGGAATGCAAGATCTTCAGAGCGTGGCAGTGCCCAGATTCCTTCAGGGCACCCTGTGTGCTGTAATTGTTATAAAATCTGATTTCCGGTGTTTGTCAACAGATTTGGCCTCTTAGTTGCTAAGAGTTGAAGACATTTTGATTGGCAATATTAAAAAGGAGTTAATAGAAAATTTTAAGGAGAGAATTTAAATTAAAGAAAATAGAAACATTATAATGAGGATCTCTGAGACAAAACATTGTCAATATAAATGGATAATGGTTTATCTAGTATCTCCAGTACAATGGTTTCTTATTATCTGTTTAACTCCTGATAATTAACATGCATTCTCCTTTTCATCTTTCTCAGGGCTGATGAACAATGAAAGGATAATTTTAAAGTATGAGTAACAAGTAGTAGAAATTCTTTTGTAATTGATTCTCTATTGAGCAGATACTCTATGTATTAGTAGCATTTGCCCCCAGGCTTTCTGCATCATCCTTTTTGGGTTTTTTTACCTTTTACACAGGGATATTACAACTGATTGTCTCTAGGCAGTTTTATCTGGGCAGATTGCTTTATTAAGCAAACATTTTTTCAAAAACACTATGAAGGGCTTCCCTGGTGGCGCAGTGGTTGAGAGTCCACCTGCCATTGCAGGGGACGCGGGTTCGTGCCCCGGTCCGGGAGGATCCCACATGCCGTGGAGCAGCTGGGCCCGTGAGCCGTGGCTGCTGGGCCTGCGGGTCCGGAGCCTGTGCTCCGCGGCGGGAGAGGCCACAGCAGTGAGAGGCCCGCGTACCGCAAAAAAAAAAAAAAAAAACACTATGAAATAAGAACTTCTAGTGTCAGCCAAGGAAACATCTGAAAAAGCGGCATTTTCTTGACTGCAGGAAAAAATGTCTTTTCCTAAGAATTTTTATGGTGCATTTAGTTTTCCAGGGAAATTAACATCTGCCCTGTTCTACACTTAACACTAGGACAGAATAATAGCCACAAACTGTGTATATTTCATTGTTATACTTTGCTAAGGTCAATTAAAATTGGTTTCCATTTTGTTTTCTTTTAGAGTGGGTTTTTCAAACCTCATTACCTTTACTAACCTAATTTACATTCTCCTCAGAAAATATTATAAAAGTTCTACATTTCCAACTTTGATATTGGTTGTTTTGTTTCCAAATGAAACAAAATAGTCAAGATTTTTAGTTTTAAAATATTGGGGTGATATCTGGTTTTTTTTGTTTATTCTGAAAAGTGGCACCCTCTCTCAGGATTACATTTACTTTAAAGGTTTAAATTTTAAACAAGTTATTATTTTTTAAGTATTATAATATCAAAAAACTTTGAGAAACTTACTATAAAATTTGGTTATTTTTGTAGTGATTCATTCCAATTTCTTTCCATCATATTCTGGCAGAAAATCTTAATCTTTCCTGTGTGTGTGTGTGGATATCCCTGGCTGGCATCTGCAGCATCTTAGAGTGAAACTCATAAAAGAATGTCTTTATCTTGAGCAGAACAAAAACACAGAGACTATTAAGGTTTTCTTTCTTCATTTGCAGAAACTCAGCAATGTTCTTTCTGTAGTTACTTAGTTTTGACATTCTTTGCAGTTAGGTCAACAATGGTTGTTTTTAAAAACGTTTCCACCCATGATTGAATATAATCTAAAGCCCATCTTCCCCACTGCGTAGGGCATGCTGAGCTTTCCTTTGTGGTTTACCTGAGTATGATAATTGATATATTTTGTAATTGTAATTTGTTTTTAATTCTTCTAATGATGAGAAACAAAATAAAGTGTGAGGTTCCTGAGAGGTATCTGGCATATTTTTACAGATTCAAATGAAGAACTCAGGTCCAAGTCCTACAAGTGGTCCAGATGGGTATCACTATTCTAGCAATCCTACTATAAATTAATGTTGTACCTGCTGACAGCTACATCTCTCAACTTAAAGAAAATACAATGAAAAATAAAGTAGTCCTGAGCAACGAAAAGAAATTGGTTAATGAAGTAAAGATGTCAAAACTTAAAAAAAATTTTTTGAGCATTTTATTTATTTACTTTTTAATTGAAGTATAGTTGATTTACAATGTTGTGTTAGTTTCAGGTGTACAGCAGAGCAATTCTGTCATACTCATACACACACATATATATATGTATATATATATATATATTTTCAGATTCTTTTTCCCTTATAGGTTATTACAAAATATTGACTATAGTTCCCTGTACTATACAGTAGGTCTTTGTTGATTATCTATTTTATATATAGTAGCATGTATATGTTAATCCCAAACTTCTAATTTATCCCTCCCCCCCCTTTCCCCTTTGGTAACCATAAGTTTGTTTTCTATGGCTGTGTGTCTATCTCTGTTTTGTAAATAAGTTCATTTGTATCATCTTTTTAAAATCCCACATATTAGCAATATCACATGATATTTGTCTTTCTCTGTCTGGCTTACTTCACTTAGTATGATAATCTCCAGGTCCATCCGTGTTGCTACAGATAGCATTATTTCATTCTTTTTTATGGCTGAGTAGTATTCCATTATATGTATGTGTATGTGTGTGTGTGTGTATATATATCACATCTTCTTTACCCACTCATCTGCTGATGGATATTTAGGGTGTTTCCATGTCTTTGCTATTGTAAATAGTGCTGCAGTGAACATTGGGGTGCATGTATCTTTTTCAAATTAGAGTTTTCTCAGGTATATGCCCAGGAGTGGGATTGCTGGATCATACGGCAACTCTATTTTTAGTTTTTTGAGGAACTTCCATACTGTTTTCCATAGTGGCTGCACCAATTTACATTCCCACCAGCAGTGTAAGAGAGTTCCCTTTTCTCCACATCCTCTCCAGAAACTTTTCAAAGAGACCATATTCATTTGTTCATTCATTCATTCAAGAAATCTTTATTGAGTGCCTACCAAGCGCTGAGCTCTGCACTAAATTCTAAGGATACCGCGTTGAGCAGAAGCGGGTAGCATTTCTGCCCTCAGGGAGTTTAAAGCCTAGTTCGGGGGCAATTTTAATCAATATATCTTACAGATAAGTGTACAGTTACAGCTGTCATAAGTGCTAACAGAGGAAGGTACATGGAAAGAGTTAAATTACAGATTAGATTAAATATGGAAGGTCAGGGAAGACTTTTCAGTGGGGGAGGCAACTGAACTGACATCTGAAGGATGACTGAGGGTCGATAAGACAAAGATGGGCTGGAGAACATGCCATTAAAGTGAACAGCATTCATCATGTGGTCATTCTATGTGTCAGGGCTATTCTTGGTGCTGAGCATACAGCAGTGAACAAAATAAATTCCCTGCCCACGCGGGGCTGACTGGGGACAGAAACAGACTATAAACATGACAAAATAAATATAAATGTTGTCAGGAGGTTATAAGTGCTGAGAAGAAAAATACAAAGTAAGCTGAATACGGAGTGCAGGTATGGAGGTGAGGTGGATATTTTCTAGGGGAGGGTCTGGGGGAAGGTCTCCCTATTAAGCTACCTTGAGCTGAAATGGGAAGGCGAGGCAGCAAGTCATGCAGTTATGGGTGGAGGAGGCCTCTCTGGGCAGGGGGAAGGATGAGAGCCGAGGCCTGGGGTAGAGCATCCTTGGGCATGCTCTAGGAGCTGAAGGATCTGTGTCTAAATGTGTGGGGTGGGAAGGTGGGTGCAGTGCGTTAGATGCCATCAGAGGGGTAATGGGGCCAAGTCATTCAGCATCTTTTATGTGAATGAGAAAGGCAGCCTTTAGAGAGTCTAAGCCTAGGTGTGATAGACCTGACATGCCTTTGAGAAGGATCGCTCAAGCTAATCTATAGAGAATAGACTGTTAGTGGAGTGGATTAAGGGTAAGGGAAGCAAGAACCACTTAGAGGCTGTTACGATAATGGTTTGAACCAATTTCATACAAACAAAGGTGGTGAGAAGTGGTCAGAACTTGAATATACTTTATAGACAGAGCTGATGGGATTTGCTGAGGATTGGATGTAGAGTGTGAGAAAAAGACAGTCAAGGATGCCTCAATGTCTTTGCACTGAGCAACACGAAGAATCAAGTTTTTATCCACTGAGATGGAGAAGATTAGGAGAGAAGCAGGTTGGGAGAGGTGGATGCTCTTAGACTTGTGCCAAGTCCTGTGGTGGGTGGAGTTTGACATGTTTGATTAACTGAAAGAAGACAGTGAGTGTGAACAAAGCTAGTACAAGAGACATATCGTCTGGTGTGCTGGTGGGGCAGGCTGCGGCCAAGCCACATCAGACCTGCAAGGTCTCCTTGGAGATTTCAGCCTTCATGCTAAAAGCAATGGGAAGACATTAGTTATTTAGGGATATTTAAGGGCATCCGATTTTCATTTCCAAACTGAAACTGACTGCAGTGTGGCAAAGTTATTGGAGTTGGGGATTGATGTGGGTAACAGTGAATGCAGGGAAACTTACTAGTAAACACAACAGTCCCGAAAAGATGTCCTGGTAGCTTAGGTCATGTGGTGATGGTGGACGTGGAAAGGCAGGCGATTAGACAAGTTCAGAAGACAACTGTCAGGACTGGGTAACGAGTGCCCATGGAGGTGAGAGAGAAGGAAGTGTCAAAGCCTTCAGGCTTATACAGTAGGATGGACAGTGATTTAATTCAAGAATATAGGACAAACTGGAATAAGAGCCAGTCTTTAAGGGAAAGATCCTAAGATTAAGGTACCTTTGTGATATTCAAGTGGAAATGTCAAGTAAGCTGTTGCGTACCGTGTTTGAATCTCAAGGATGGGGTCTAGGCAGGAAAGATTAACTTGTGAGAGATATTCCAAAGTTGAAAGGAAGGATAGTTTTGAGTGTGGCAGATTGATGTGCAAGAGAGGGAAGGGATAACCAATAATATAGCTCTCAGAGAAGAGTGGAGGAGGTGAACCCCAACTGCAAATAGAGAGATGAGCCCCGTATAGGAAGAGAGGCAGCTTTTCCCTCTATTGACAAGGATGGGCACAGATACAAGAAGATTCATTTGTGTGCCTCACTCACTCGACAAACATACATTGTGCACCTGTCATGTGCCACGCACAGCTCAAATTGCTGGCGATACAGAAATAAAAAAGAAACAACCTTCCCCGTCAAGGATCTCTCGGTCAAATAGGAGAGATTATACAGTATAGCAACAGAAGAGAGTTTATGAGAGCCATGGGAGTACTGCCGTGGCTGGATATACACCCTGGCACTTTGGGGACACAGATTTTTTCACAAGTCAGAGAAGAGATGGGTACGATATTATGACCCATGATGCTGTAAAAAGGCATATCTCAAGGGGGTTTAGACCCTGAATCCAAGAATTCAGATTTTGCAGTTTTATCCCTGGGAAGAGACAAATGCTGTTTCCAACACAAGGCGTGGGTCCCAGGATTGAACTAATTGTTTGCAGTTCTAGGCTAAGATTTCTTCAAAGACATTATCTCATCCAATTTCTCATTGAAAACTAGAGGAAAGGACTCAGACTGTTCATGTCATCAAGCTTCCAACAATTTCAGGGGTCTACACTGACCTCGAACCAGCTTCAGCCTGGTCCCATCCTTTTCGCCCTTGGCTAACATCCAAATTGCAAGCCTTTCCAGTCACCCGTCCTTTCCCAAACTCTCATCAGGTTCCCTTGTGTTTTCTTCCCTTCGTCATAGTTTTTTCTCTCCCCTGCAGCACTCCACCCTACTCTTTCCAATAATGTTTGTGGAGGCCCTCTACATCTTTACCTCCTTGCTTTAACTGAACTTTGAATATCCGATTGGGAGCTATCTCAAATACTTTGTTCATTCTTTCCCATGTTCAGAAGGATGTTCAGCATTCTTTTAAGTCCTAAACATTATACCTCCAGACATCTTTTCAGGCTTCATTTCCACCCCTAATCAGACTAGACTACGTAATTTTTAACCATTGTCCTAAACCATTTTCTTAAACCATACACTCCATTCTCTTGCTGTCTCCCATACTTTACCTCCAAAATCCAAGTCCTGGAAGAATTCTAACGTCCAACTTCTTTGCACCTGTTCATGCACCACCAGGCACAGCTGTGGAAGAATTGTACATGTGTGCAGATTGGTGGCAGTAATGATCTCCCGATTTTGGCTAGACCCTCATTCTTACTCAACAGTACTCTGCCTGCCCTGATCATCTCCTCAGAATTCTTATAACAGCTCCTTCACTTCTTTACCATCCTCCTCAAACCCTCTAACCCACAATTTTACATGCCATTTTCAGCTCATGACTTCCCTTCCTATTTCAAAAGGAAATGGAAGCCTTAAAATAGGAACTCTGTCAATTTATCCTTTCAGGAGGGTACCTGCATGCTTTTATCTATACTTACACCAAATTAGTATATGTCTCACCTCCGTTAACTCTTGAACTTGGCTCTGGATTGCATTTGCAATTCTCTCATCTCTCTTTAGGATTTCTCTATCAAAGTTCTACAGTATTTAGGCAGTAGGAAAGATGTTTATAGAGAAGCTGGGTAAGATTAGTAGACTAGAATGAAAATAAAGATCTGAGTCAGGATGACAGGTGTTGGAATTTTTAAAGTGCAAGTTAGAATATCTCATCATATTTTCCCTGTAGAACATGATGGGGCTGCAATTTTAGAAGCCTTGCATTGTGGAAATGCACCTTTATGCACCTCTCAGTATTTTTCCATAAGACTCGTCCACTTGAAAACTGACTATTACTGAGTCACTTCCTCCAGTAAGTCCTGAAGTGTGTGGTCAAACAAGAGTATATACACTGAGGAGTCCAGCAGTGGAAAGAAAATAAATCTATAGTCAATATACTTTTACTAATGGTTGGGCTTTTTCTCTCGGAATAAATCTGGAAGCCATGCCAGAACCTTTCACCACTTGTTACCTTTCCTGAGTGTGCCCTGGCCCAGGTACCAGTCGGTTCCTCCCGCATCACTGGGTACCTGCAATGGGCCAAGCATTGTGCTATCCCGGCGGCTGTGTCCAGCTCTGGGGGAAAAAATGTGGTGGGTGATGGGAGCAAATAAGACAAGGGTTATATTTTTGTCAGGAAATAAAGTGCTGCTAGTCCAATACCATGTTGCTTCTCCAATAATTTCAGTGAATTCTAGGTTGAGTTTAAAAAAAAGAAGAAGTCTTCTCTTGTGGAATCAGTCAGCTGACTGAGAGAGACAGCTAGTAGAACAGATGTGCTTTTGTTACCAAAGCTCTAAATGTTCAGAAAGAATTGCCCTTAACCTCTTGAAATACCAAATTACACCCTGAACTAAAAAAAAGCAACCAGCGTGTAGTTAAGAAAAAGAGGGATATTGCCTCCTTTCATAAGTTTGGGTCTTAGTTCCTGGTTTGGGAAGCAACAAATCAAAGATGCCCAAACTTTTGAAACAAGAAAACCAGAGCAACAGAATATCAACCATGTTAAACTAGTGATATATTATCATCTTTAGCTTTAACTAAGCTGGTTAGATTGGTCATGATAGAATGAATATATTTCTAACACTTGCTAATTACTAGCTCAATCTAAAATATAAAGAAACTCTTTTTCCTACCTTGTTTTAATGCATTTGTGTAATAAGTTAAAGAGAAGGACTTCTGTGCTCACGAACAGAACCAGCAATTCTTTGCAGCTTGAAAATACCTAAAAAGTTCTAAACCCAAACTGGGAAGTATTATTAAATCCACTTTGAGCTAAGTGCAGAAATGGTTGGTATCGTGCCCTCCAATAATAGTTTAGACCAGTTGTTCTCAGAATGTGGTCTGCAGACCTCTGAGGTCTCGAAGATACTTTCAGGGATCCACAGGGTCAAAAAATTTAAGATGTTATTTGCCTTTTTTACTGTGCTAACATTTGCACTAATGAAAATATAAATGCAGTGTATTAAACTTAGCACGAATCAAGGCAATGAGCCCAGACTCTACTAGTAGTCATTGTATTCAAAGCTTAAAAAGAAAAAAACCCATTTCATTTAAGAATGTCCTTGAGGAAGCAGTTAAAAATAATTATATTTCAATCCTTGCTTACATGTCTTTAATATTTTGTGTGGTGAAATGTAAAATATATAAAGAACTGCTCCCTACCAGAGTTGTTTCCAAGACAAGCACTTGTGTGATTGAGTTGTGAGCTGAACTAGCCGATTTTTTCATGGAATGTTGTTTTATCTGAAAGAATAACTCATAGACAAGCTATGGCTATTCAGATTTGAGTATTTGGCAGACATTCCCTCAAAATAAACTAAGTGAATTTGTCGCTTAGGAAAACAACTGGCAGTGTTTTTGCCAATGATGAACTTGAAGCTTTCAAATGAAAAATAGAGTTTTGTAAGACTTCTATCAGCTTGACAGCTTCTCAGTACTTAAAGACTTTCCTGATAAGATTGACTAGATATTAACAAATATGATTTTTTAATATTATATAATGAAACGTGTTACCATTTGTAAGACCTGTGTAACTCAGTGAATTGTCATTTTCCAGGTGACCAATGCATGATGTTATAAAATTATGCACGAGTAAAAGCTCCATCTAGATAGTGAGATAGGCCAATGGATCTTAGTGTAACAGAATCTGAAAAGTTCATTGATATGGTTTTAGGTTCCAAATTGTACTAAGCTTTAAGAAACTATAATTTGCCAAGTTTTTGGTATAATATCAAAAAAAAAAATCCACAATTATCTAGAAAGGCTTTTAAAATATCCCTCCCTTTCCAACTACATATCTGTGTGAGGCCAGATTTTCTCCATATGTTCAACCAAAATAATACAACAGATTGAATAAAGAAAGAGATATGAAAGTCTAGTTGCTTCTACTAAGGCAGATACTAAAGAGGTTTGCAAAAATGTAGAACAGTGCCAATCTTCACAATATAGACTTTTTAATTTTGGAAAATATCAGTCACTATTCAAAATAGTCACTTTTCAAAAAACATGTTATTTCTGTTAACATTTAATGTGCTTATCATGGTTTTAAATGATAAATAAATATTTTAAAATCTCAGTTTTATTTTCAAATATGTGAAGTATTGGTGGGCATAACCGCATAAAGGCTCTTTGGGATATTCAATAATTTTAAGAGTATAAAGAGATCCTGAGACAAAAAAAGTTTGAGAACAAGTGGTTTAGCTGATCCTAGTGAGAGAAGGACTCTTCTACCTAGGCTAAACTATAGCTACAGAGAAACCAATATGTTTTGTGACATTTAATCCCAAGAGAAATGTAACTGGTTTTGTTGTTTATTGATTAAAATATGCTTCACAGATTGCAGCCAAGGCATTTTTAAAGAGATCCAGCATTTCATCAGTCAGAGTTCTTTGGTTGAAGGCAATGGAAGTCAACTAAGGCAACTGAATTAGTTTTCTATTGTTGTGTAACAAATTACTCAAAATTTAGCAGCTTAAAACAACATGCAATTATCATCTCACAGTTTCCATGCAGTTTTAGAACCCATGGAACTTGTCACTCTTTTTTTTTAAATTTTAATTTTATTTATGTATTTTATATACAGCAGGCCCACTGTGGATAATCTCCCTTTTCACTTAATTAAGGACGTTCATTACACCTTTGTTATATAAGGTAACATAATCATGGGAGTGTAAGCCATTACCGTTGCCACATTTTATTGGTTAGAAGCAAATTACAAGACCTGCCCATTTTCAAGGGGAGGGGATGTAAAGGGTATGGGTCACTGGGGGTCATTTTGGGGTTCTGCCTTCCATAGCAATGTAAATGAAGAGAGAATTTATTGAAAGTAAATGAGGTAGCCACACAATCAAAGGAATGGCTGAAACGCCAGCCTTGGAAAGGGCAAGAAGCCCTTTTCCATTTCCTAAAAGCTATCAAAAACTTGCTTTCTGTATCAAGAGGACAAATGTTGACTAGATTATGTAGTCAACATGTCATCACTAGGTGAATCAACTCCATATTTTCTTAACGTTGTGTACCGTTACTCAAAGTTTAAAATCCTGCCCCTTGGCTAAGTGAGGCAGAGAGTCTTGAAGGACATGAAGTCATTGAAGGATGGTCCCACAAAGACTATCCACAGTAGAGAAAGAGGCGCTGCCCCAAAAGGAGGTTTTGAAAAGTAGAAGGGAGAAAGAGGTGCTGGAAGGCCAAGATGAAAACGTCCACGAAAGCCATCCAAACCAAAGATAGCATAACTTTTCAAAGAGCAAAGGCAGAGAAGTATTATCCTTCAACAATATATACTCATGATGTAAAATTTGACAAATCTTTTATACTTACAAGTTCAGGTTTTGAAAAACACTTCTGAATAGATCATTATTATATACCCCCATTGACTTGTTTTTTAATGACACAGAATAGTCTCACATTATAGTTTGACTATTTCATTGATTATTGCTATGAAAGAGGGACAGATAGCTTTTTGTAGCTTTCAACCAAAAGGTTATTTAGGAATTATTGCCTCACTATATTAGTTCTTGTCAAACAATGACTAGCTAGTTGTCTCGATCTTACCTCCAATATTCCTTTTATCCTATATTTGAGATATCTCCTGCCTCAATTTTCTAGCCATCAACTATTCCATCATTCCAAGAACATCCAAAATTGCCCCTCCTCTATCAAGAAGACAAATGTTCATATTCCTGACTCCAGCTTCCAGCCAGGACACCTCCTAAAATTCACTTTACCACTGCTTATACAAAGTAAAATTTCATATTTTTATCCCAAGTGTCTAGCTGGAATCAACCTTTCCTTAATATGCAAATAACATAAGTTAGCCTCCCATCCCATGCGTTTTGAGAGATTTCCAAGTATGCCTAGCAGGCTTATATATATTCTCCTGATTACCTCTCATTCTGAATTCCTGTTCCCGCTGGATTCTTCCTTCCTCTGCTTATTTGCTCATCACCTGTTGTGACTGCTCTTTCCATACCACTTCTGATGGCAGACATGGCTCCCTTTACCAAGAGTACCACTAACATAGATAGCGGACACTTCCTTAAGGCATGGGGTAACACAGAGAGATTACAGCACAACATGGGAATTTTTAAAAAATTTTACTTCATTATACTTATTTCACTGCCTCATTATCCACAGCACAGATTTTTGTTTGCATTCCTTCTTCCTCAGAGAGCTCCCACCATTGCAGTCAGGTCCTCTCCTTTCTCTCTGGAATACTCTCTCTCCCTTTATATGTGTGTGTGTATATATACATATATATATATATACGTGTGTGTGTGTGTATATACTTCCTGTCATGTGGAGGGGGTGAGATGTGATGGTTCTCCTGACTAAACATGACTAAACATGCCCATACTTTCCTGAACAAAAAAAGAAATGATCTGTATAATAGGATTTCTGCCTTCCTCCTAGCTTTGAATTACAAATCTCTATGTACAATATCATCACTTTACATTTTATTAGTATTATCTTTTTTTCTTTGTAAGCTTTTACTGAGAAGAGACTGTATCTGTTAAAAATGTTTCCAATAATATCTGGGCCAGCACCAATTCCAAATACTATTTTTGGTGGGAGGAGGGGAGGAGGTGATATAACTGAAAAGGATAATTAAACTGTGCAATTATTAACAGAGGAAAGTTACACATTTTTTTTAGTGCTAGGAATTTTATTGTATTTTTAAAGGACATTTTTAAAAATGTCATTCTGAATTTGTACTAAAGAAAAGTTAAGTATATGCTACATATATGGGTGTATCTGTGTGTATGCATGTATAATATGGATATGTGTGTATCTATGTAAATATGTGCTAAAATGCTCTTCTCCACCTCTCTTTTTTTTGTCCTTTAGTATTACTGTGACTTTTTCTTTATATTTGACAGAAATCTAAAAATACCTTCTCAAGAAAATGAAGGAGGAATTTCTGTAAATTTTAAATTTATTTTACCCAAGTAGTCTGCAAATTGTGGTTTCTACCTTTGTGTGTATTTCTACTCAATTTCCCTTCCTTTTCTTCAGGAAAAAAAAAAATGTCTAAAAAGTCTGGTCTCCCTTTCCTCTCATCTCTCCAGCTCAATCTCTATATTTGTTTTTTGTTTTATTTTTTTTTTTAATTTCACATGCTGAGGTGTTTTTTTTGCAGACTGCATTGCAACCTGACAATGTTTCCTTTGATGTATTCTGAGCTGCTTTTCCCAAAAAAAAGTATGAAATAAAAAATCCTTCCTTTCCTTCCCGTGTGAACATTTGAAATAAAAGGCAGTCTGGGCTTCCCTGGTGGCGCAGTGATTGAGGGTCCGCCTGCCGTTGCAGGGGACACCGGTTCGTGCCCCGGTCCGGGACGATCCCACATGCCGCGGAACAGGTGGGCCCGTGAGCCATGGCCGCTGAGCCTGAGCGTCCGGAGCCTGTGCTCTGCAATGGGAGAGGCCACAGCAGTGAGAGGCCCGCGTACCGCAAAAAAAACAAAAAACAAAAAAAACATTGGCTGACTCTCAGGGGTCCCATCTTTTTTTCCTTCAAGCCTCAGAGACCCTGCATTGTACAGGATGGTTCAGAGATTGTCAAAGTAGTTCAGGCTTCTCACAGACCATATTATGAGCATGAGGGATAGGTAACTGGGCTTTGCTCTCTGCATGAGTAATCTGAGACTGTATGAAACGTAAGCCGTGATCCAGCCAGCTGTTCTAAACCTATTCTTCCTTCTAGAGTTGCATATCCTCCATTACTGAGTGTAAAATTATTTTAATTTTTGAAACAATTTAATAGTTTTAATGAATTATATTAAGGGTGAACCATTCCTGGACCTTGCAAATCTATTACATATGAAATGGGTTTTCCGGGGCCCAAATTTCGTATGGGAGTTTCTGGGTCCAGGAACCGAGCCATGTCTTGAGAGTAGAAGCAAGAGTTTGAAGGCACATCTCTGATGAAGTTTTGATCTGAGGATAAGGACTTCTCTTTGACATTTTTCAGAATCACTTGCCTTAATTAGAGTCCTGGCCACAACCCCCTGCCACCTGCTTTCGACAGTGGGTAGTGAATGCCAGGAGATACTGGCGTATGTTTTGCTTTCCTCTCAGAGCACTCATTGTACTGTGCTGGTTTCTGTTGTGTTTGAGAAATACTTGGACTCGGACAGAGCAGGCACATTCCATTCTTTGGGGACACGTTAAGCCTTCCTTTGTCCCACAAGAAATTGGCTCATTAGAGATATGTAACCTGCTCTCTAAAATTTTTCATCACACGTTGCAAAATTGTCTGGGGCCCAAAAATCTGAAGAGTATCTTTGCAGTTCTAGAAAATATAACTCCAGGAAAGCATATGTTATTACAAAACAAGCATCTGACATCTTCAGAACCAATGAAGTTGGGAAGTCACCCTATCCAAACTCAGTTTCCCATCTGTATTTTCTTGCTAACCATGGTCATTTATGCCTAATATTCTATTAGAGGAGTATATGGTGCGTAAACATTTTTATATATAAAGACGTTGGAAAGATTTACCATCGAGTAGAGTTGCATTTGGGGAAAACACTTTATTTGACTTGATGACAGTTATAAATCATCTCCTCATATTTCCAAAAGAGGGTATATAAAATGCATAAGACAGGACATTTAAAATAAAGCCTGCGTGCAGCAACAAATACCCAACACAGCCAAAAATAAACAAATTTATTTAAAAAATAATAACTGTCAAAAGAAAAAGCCAGAAACCATTAAGACGAAAAATGTGGAACCAGTGACCATATGAATAAGCCAATACTATAGGTAAGTTATATTTTTAAGGGTTTTACATGTATTCACTCACATAATGCTTACCACAGCATTATTAAGTGGATACTTTAGTTATCCCCATTTTACTGATGAACAAACTACAGCATTGAAAGATTAATAATTTGCCTGAGATTACAGAGTTAGTAAGTGGTAGAACTGGTATTTGATTTCAGTCTTGCTTAGAATCTGAGTGCTAAACTAGGATACTTTACTGCCTTCCAAACTTGGTGACACTACTTTTCTGAGCTTCAAGGCAGGCAAAGCAAAAATAATCAATACTTTTCCCAAGTGCTAAATTCTTGAGAAAATCATTAGATAGATTGTAATGTGAGTAACATTATGTAACATGACAAAAAACATCTTTCATTGCTCTTTTGCACAAGGTCCAAATGTGTTCTCCAAAATAATGTTTCTCACATCAACCCTTAATAAAAGGGATTTAAACAACCAATGAAAATAGCTAACATTTGAAACCCATAGTACTTCCTAGAGTATAGCACTGATAATTGTGATTCGTGTCATTGATCCCTGTTTTATTTACATTTGTAACAGTTGTAATTAACTTGGTTATGTATTTACTTCTGTGTGTATCACTGGCCTCCTCTGCTAGAGTGACAGCGAGGATCTGTTTGCCTTATTCAACCGTTTACCTTTAGAACTTGGCACAGAATCTGGCATGGCAAGTGCACAGAATTATTTTTTGAGTAAATCCACGAATGAATGAATCCTCCAAAGACAAAGAGTTCTGCCCAAGAACGTAGCCTCAAGATACTCAAAGTATAAATTATGACTATAATTTTAAACTATAAATTATAATGAATTTATACATCAGGACTTTGAAAAATCATTTTTTGTTAAGGAGTCACTGGAGTTGACTTGACTGGAGTGAAAAAGGCAGGGTGTTGGCTTTTTCACTTGTTTTTTTGTTGTTGTTGTTCTTCTTTCAAGCTCTGATGTCAGGGCTGGTCCCTGGAGTTGTGTTCTGCAAGATCCACCCAAATCCCATCCACACAGACAGCCCAAGCCTTGCTGCAGGCAGCAAAGTCAGTGACAGAAAGGGAAGTCTGCTCCCACACTATGGCCTTGCCTTCTTCAAAGCTCCGCGGCTTCCAATCAACAATCTGGAGGCCAGGCTTAAAGACAAAACACTTCATGTTGCATGGGGTGTTTTTTTTTTCTTGGAAGTCACAGCATCCAAGCGCTGCATCTGGCTTCCCACTACCAGATTTGCTCTTGGAAATGATTTTCTCCGAATAAAACTGCAAGTGAAATACTAATTACATCATAATGTTTAAAATTTGATCCTGTTCTAATCTTTGGTTTCACAGGTTTGGGGCTATTCTCAACCTTATCATTCACATTCTTACAACACTGAATTCTTTGTATTATTCCCCCGTACAGCATCCCACACCACACGTTGGACCTTTGCTTTTGTTCTTTCTTCGGCCCGGAATGCCCTTACCCCAGCCCTTATCTCTTTTCAAGTTTGACCGCAGGTGTCACCACCTATAGGGGCCTTCCTGAAATTTCCAGATGCTGCTATGCACCCTTCCTCTGTGCTTTCTTTGGTTTTAGCATTACCATATTATATTTCTCGGTCTCTAGGTATCTATCTCCTCCATCAGACTACAGGCAATTCCTTGAGAGCAGGAACCATGTCTTACTCATTTCTTGTCCACAGTTCCTGGCATAACGTCTAGCATGGAGAGTAATCTCAGTAAACATTGATTGAAATGAATTGTGTTGCCAATAAACCATGATGATGCTATCGCTCTGTCTGACGTTTTCCTGTATTCAAAACTCCTGGAAATACCAGCAACATTTTAAATGACTGCATTTTAGCACTTCTCCGAATGTAATCTTTTGTTATTTTTCTTTCTTTGCAGGAAGCTCTTTCCGAAGCTATAAAAGACAAAGGGAAGAGCCATGTCCATGATTGCAGATTTCTATGGTGGCAAGTCCATTCTCATTACTGGGGCCACAGGCTTCTTGGGCAAAGTGTTGATGGAGAAGCTATTTCGCACCAGCCCAGACCTGAGAGTCATTTACATCCTTGTGAGGCCCAAGGCTGGCCAGACCCTGCAGCAGAGGATTTTCCAGATCCTGAATAGTAAGGTATGCGTTATGGGAAGAGCCTTAGGGCGTGCTGACTCACTACAGTGTTCCCTTATAGCCCCAAACCGCAGGTGGGGGCCAGGATATCTGGGCAGGTAGAGGAAAGGAGACAAAACAGCAAGCAGCAGCTCATGGAAATCTGTGGTGTTTTCCCATAAGAGGGGAAAGAGTGCTTAGACCCTGTCCAGAACAGGTGAGCGGGTAATCTATATTCTGCAAATTACCGAGTAAGAATCAAAGTGCTAAAGCTCGCAGAGTGGACTCGCCAGGCTTGAAATCTATCACGAGGTCATCCAAACTCTTCCCTAATTTTCATTTAAATTTAAGGTAGCTTTCCTCCAAATTTTTGGGTAGTCTGTTACCTATTACATCATATCATATTAGAAACAGATATGATTACTAAGTAGCCATGCAGTAATACTTTCAGTTGTGTAAAAGCCACAAGTTGTATACTCTATCTATGATAACTTGATATTTCTATTATCCCATTATATTTCTATTATCCTGTAAGTTCTTCTAAGGGAAAATGAAACCTGTGTGAATGAGCATTTGGGTATCAAACTCTCTCACGCCCCTCCCCCCAAAATATGAATGTCATCTCATGTCTTGATTTATAAATTTGAAGGCTTTCATCTCAAACACACTATCAGTTTTTTGTCACTTTATACCTCTTACCCTCCAGCTTGCAATGTTTAGAATAATAACAACAATGAGCTCCTAGGATTGCCATGGGAATTAATTTAAATGTACGTGTCTTGTTCATAGACCCCTTTGGAAAGTACAAGGTCACTTAGGGCTGGCAAAAGGAAGATTTAAATAAGAAATTTTTTTTACAAAGTCTCCTTTCCAGTGTTTAGGCATGCTAACATCTAGTGGAGTTGTGTATCTGATAGCACAGCACATTATAGACACCCCATAAGCTTGATGATTACATTTTATCTTCTGGCACCAGCATGAGATTTTGGTATAAACCATCATCAGGAGAATCACAAAAGCCTCTCGTGTATCTCATAGCTTAACTCAGCAGTGGGACAAATAATAATAGCTGGCACTTACTGGGTACTTAGTTACGTGGCAGACACTATTCAAATGAGCCTTACCTCGTTGATTTTTCAACAACCCTGTGAAGTAAGAATTAATATCCAAATTGTACAGATGGATAAATGAGACCAGAAGTATTAACTTTCCAAAGGTCACCCAGTTAGTAAATGAGAGAGTCAGACTTCAGACACCCACCCCCCAGTCTGGCTCTAAGGCAAGCGCACTTGCCTATACCCTACACTGCCTGCATTGTAACTAATGGTTCTCAAGAATGAGAAAAAAAGGTTGATGTGACATAAAACCAAAATTGAGAAGAAACTCTCAGATCCTTCTTCGTACAGTTTGCTCAGTTATACATCCCTAATGGACTGTTGTCATCATGCAGGAGACATGCCTCTTTAGCTTTGTAGCCAGCTTATGAATTTCTAGATAAATATTTTGCCAGAGTCCTGTGGTCAGCATAATTTTCACCTATAGTTATATTCAATGCATTGTATTTGATAACACAGCAACAATTCTTTTGGTATGGAAATCTTGATTATACTATAAATAACTTATTTGTGAAACTGGCTTGCAAATCTTTACCTGTTTCCACTATTGGCCTATTTACAACGGTCAGCTGTTGACTCTTATAAACAGTGGTCCTTAAACTGTGGTCTTCCAACCAGCAGCATCAATATCACCCGGGAACTATCTGTTGCTATCAGATGGTGCTTAAGAGCATGGGCTTCAGAGGTAGACTGACCTGGGTTTGAATCTCAGCACTGCTAATTATTAGCCGTGGGACAGTGGGCAAGATACGTACTCTACTGAGCCTCAGTTTCCTTATCTGTAAAATGGGATAATAATATCCTGCTCACATACATTTATGGCAATCGTTGGATGAGGAGAGCTGGCTCCCCCTGAAGCTCTCTTCCAAGATCGATGAAACTTCTTTTCTGGATACCCTCTGCAAAATTTTCCTTACATCTCATCAGCCTGGGTTAGGTTATATATCAACTTCTGAACCAACCTCTGTGGCCTGAGGTATGCCATGTACTGATTTGTTCAGAAATTTCAGATCTAAGCCAATCACTGGCCACCTGGAAATTCTCAATAATCTTACAGAGAATCTTAAGTTAAGGAATAATCAATCATAATTTAATTAAGTTTATAGGGAGACCCAAGCTGACATATGCATTAAAAAGGAAAAATAAAATTTCTCTGAGTTTTGTTAATGTAAACTATAAAATAATCAGCTTTGTATTTTAACTAATCCAAAACATACCCATAAATTTGTCATCTCCAATGCAGAGATAACTGAACTGGAGCTCGGTGGTATCTTAAAACCAAGAAAACTGCAGTCAGCAGCCATTTGCTAAATTCCTGGATGCTCAGGACTTTGCATTTCTAGTCAGCAGCTGTCCTCCAGTTGTAGTTTTAAAAATTCTTCTCCTGCTGGGAAAACTGGGCAGCTACATGTAAAAGAATGAAATTAGAACACTCCCTAACACCATACACAAAAATAAACTCAAAATGGATTAGAGACCTAAATGTAAGGCCAGACACTATAAAACTCTTAGAGGAAAACAGAGGCAGAACACTCTATGACATAAATCACAGCAAGATCCTTTTTGACCCACCTCCTAGGGAAATGGAAATAAAAATAAAAGTAAACAGATGGGACCTAATGAAACTTAAAAGCTTTTGCACAGCAAAGGATACCATAAACAAGACGAAAAGACAACCCTCAGAATGGGAGAAAATATTTGCAAATAAAGCAACTGACAAAGGATTAATCTCCAAAATTTACCAGCAGCTCAGGCAGCTCAATGGGCAGAAGACCTAAATAGACATTGCTCCAAAGAAGATATAACAAACACATGAAAGGATGCTCAACATCACTAATCATTAGAGAAATGCAAATCAAAACTACAATAAGGTATCACCTCACACCAGTCAGAATGGCCATCATCAAAAAATCTAGAAACAATAAATGCTGGAGAGGGTGTGGAGAAAAGAGAACCCTCTTGCACTGCTGGTGGGAATGTAAATTGATACAGCCACTATGGAGAACAGTACGGAGGTTCCTCAAAAAACTAAAAATAGAACTACCATATGACCCAGCAATCCCACTACTGGCCATATACCCTGAGAAAACCATAATTCAAAAAGAGTCATGTACCACAATGTTCACTGCGGCTCTGTTTACAATAGCCAGGACATGGAAGCAACCTAAGTCTCCATCGACAGATGAATGGATAAAGAAGATGTGGCACATATATACAATGGAATATTACTCAGCCATAAGAAGAAACAAAATTGAGTTATTTGTAGTGAGGTGGATGGACCTAGAGTCTGTCATACAGAGTGAAGTAAGTCAGAAAGAGAAAAACAAATACCATATGCTAACATATATATGGAATCTAAAAATAAATAAATAAAAATGGTTCTGAAGAACCTAGGGGCAGGACAGGAATAAAGACATGGATGTAGAGAATGGACTTGAGGACACAGGGAGGGGGAAGGGTAAGCTAGGACCAAGTGAGAGAGTGGCATGGACATATATACACTACCAAATGTAAAACCAATAGCTAGTGGGAAGCAGCCGCATAGCACAGGGAGATCAGCTCAGTGATTTGTGACCACCTAGAGGGGTCGGATAGAGAGGGTGGGAGGTAGACACAAGAGGGAGGGGATATGGGGATATATGTATATGTATAGCTGATTCACTTTGTTATAAAGCAGAAACTAACACACCATTGTAAAGCAATTATACTCCAACAAAGATGTTTAAAAAAAAAAAAAAAAAAAAGCCCTAATAGAATCAAATGCAGCATACAAAGTTAGCTTCCTATGAGCAGTCAGTCTCACCTATCTTCCCCTTTGCTAAGCCTTCCTTCACATGGGCTCCTAAATTCAACCTCAGAATAAACAGTATTTTTCTTTTGTCATTAAAAATCTTTCCTTTGCCTCAAAGAGACTTTGCTGTTACAGTAACACTATTGAAGATATGTCTAAATGAGTATTTTAAAAGGGAACAATTACTATAGCACCAAAATGCTCAAGACATTGAAATATGGACATTTCTTCTTTAGTCTCTATTTCTGGTTTTTGCAGCAAAGGCATTAATTATACTTCCATAAATTTTGACTTATGTGGTCAGATAGAAAGACAGGGCCTGGGCTTCTTCATAAAAAGAGAATGATATAGTTTAATATTTTTGCAACGTATCCTTTAAAAAGTGAAACTATTCCATATGAAGTCTAGTTTTCCTCGATTCGGTTAGAATTTGGAGGGAAACGTTGCAGGTCGGTTATTCCAAACATGTGGGTCCCCACAACCAACTTTCCAACACAGGGTTATACTTAAAGGAATATACCCAGACATCTTTGGTTTCCTAGTAATTCTGTCTGCTTTTATGCTTTCCTAATTTCAGATTCAGTGAGAAGGGTCTCAGGTTTGTCAAATAATACACCATTTGCTCAAAAGTATTTGATTTGCCGAAACCAATAACACATTTATTATCCCAGTTTTTTCCCTTTAATTTTTTTAAACTAGGGCCTTTTCTTTATTTCTCTTGTGTGTTCCCACTGTGTCTTCCACATCTGACACAGTGCTTGACACTCTGTAGGTAATCAACCAAATTTGTTCAATGAACAAGTTTAATGTACTCCAGTTCTTTAAGCCAGTCTTTACTTCTGTTGTATGACCACTCTCACCCTAGATTCTTACTCAGAAGAGCTTTCCTGTCTGGGTTAGAGTTTCTTCTGGAAGGCCTCTGATTCTACAAATACTTATTAAATATCTTATATGAATCAAGATCCAGTCTAGATTCTGCCAATGAACTTTATTTTGACATGACAGAGTGATTTAAATGCCTCCATGCCTTATTCCTAAGAAGGGCCTGGTATTACTTTTACTCAGTACTTGCCTCCTGTCACACAAAACAATGCATGAATTCCAGTCCACCTTAAGTAATACAGTGTGCTTGAAGGTAGATTAATGGTATCAGGTATGCGAGGCTTGGAAACTTTCTTTAAAACATAATGAATAAAAATGTTACCAGTTTGCCTTTGACTCCCACTGTGTCCCCAGGAAATATGGTCAAGAGAACATCCGTTCTATTGATATCTATCAAAATTCATTCATCAGCTTCATTCCTTTCCTTTCACAGTACGGACAGCAACTACCTCTCACTTCCTGTTTCCGTGCCTTCAGAGAGAGACAATTAAGTAGGAAATACTTTGGAAAGAAGGTTATTTTTAATCCTTTGGCCACATAGAATTGGGACTCAAGAATCAGAACAGAGGATCAGTTTCCTCACATATGACTAAGATCCTTAAGTATTTTCAGACCACTTAAAGGAACATATCAATTGAGGGAAAGGTATCTGAATTAATGGCAGATCCTTGAGGACTTTCTCACAAAGATAATTAAGGTGGCACTCTAAGAAAACAACCAGAGACACATAAATAATGTGCAAATATGTTTACTGAGCATGTTTACTTTTATCGTGAGGGAAAAAACCCACTGTTTTTTGTAGTGGAAAACCAGAACAATAATGTTTTTCCAAAAGAATTTTCTAAAGGTAATTACAATGAAGATGTTTTTTTTTTTTTTTTTTTTTTTTCCGGTATGCGGGCCTCTCACTGTTGTGGCCTCTCCCGTTGCGGAGCACAGGCTCCGGACGCGCAGGCGCAGCGGCCATGGCTCACGGGCTCAGCTGCTCCGCGGCATGTGGGACCTTCCCGGACCAGGGCACGAACCCGTGTCTCCTGCATCAGCAGGCGGATTCTCAACCACTGCGCCACCAGGGAAGCCCAAGATGTTTTATTTTTATAGTGGGAGAAAAAGCCCATTTTTTAAGATAGTAAATAAATAAGACAGCAAAGCAATCACAAGTTTCCAAAATTATGTCATCAGATATAAGTTCAGCTTACTTTTAGTTTTGCAACTTTATCAGAATTAAATAGTTTGACCGAAGTGAGAGAGTATCATTGACATATATATACTACCAAATGTAAAATGGATAGCTAGTGGGAAGCTGCTGCATGGCACAGGGAGATCAGCTTGGTGCTTTGTGATGACCTAGAGGGGTGGGATAGGGAGGGTGGGAGGGAGACTCAAGAGGGAGGAGATATGGGGATATATGTATACATATAGCTGATATACTGTGTTATACAGCAGAAACTAATGCAACATTGTAAAGCAATTATACCCCAATAAAGATGTTAAAAAAAATGAAATAAAAAATAAAAGTAAGACTCAAAGAAAAAAAAAAGAAATATGATTCTAAGTCTATAAAATCGTTTTTAAGAAAACTCTCCTAATTCCTTTCACAAAATCTGAGAAGTTTCTAAGGAGAATAAGTCAAATTTCCCATGTTGACATGTGAACATGCTAACCGCAGACCCACTTGTGGGTCCCCAGGAATCCCAAGCTGACTGCTTGGTCACTTATTATGAAAAATGTGCTCATTTAAGTATGAACCGACTAGTTTTCCAGGTAGCAGGAACAATTTTCAGTGGCGAAATTGATATTTATTTTGCTATCTAGAATGTGGCTTTGCTTAAAGACCTGATTTTTCCCCACGACAAGAGATAATTAGTTGCAAATAAATCATTCAGTTATGAAGCTCAAAGTGTTGACAGCATTTTGAGGTTCTTCAGTGCTTTAAAGATGTGCCCCTTTTTACAGCGGTCATGCCCCATTTATATCCATTTAGGTTCTTAAGTTGGTCATAATCTACTCTGAATAACTCTTTTAAGAAAACATCAAGAAGACTATATCCATACCTGAAAACCACAAGTCGTTGAATTTATATTAAGAGTGAGGTAGTTAATTAAGAGTGAGGTCAGACTCTAAAAAAAAAAAAAAAAAAATTTCATTGAGAGAATACCAGAAATGGTTGGGCATTTCCTCTTAAGTTAGAGTAATCAGGTAAGGAAAGGGTTACAATGAGATTGTGCTGGGTTTAGAATGCAGCATCTGAGAAGACCAGGCAAAATTCAAGGCTTCCAGGGAGGGACCATCCTGTATGATGTCACCAGGAAGCAGATTTATAAACAAAGGCAGAGCTTGGCAGGTTGCACTGGATATTTTAAGTCAACTTCTCTGGAAAAATGTGAATTACTCAATAAGCTCTCAGCTGTTCCTGAGATAAATCAACTTTGAAATACCCTGGAGAGTTTTGGGTAATGAATCATGCAGGGTCACACACAGGGCCCTCAGTTCATAGAACTGATTAGATTTAAGACAATAGACAATAGCAACATTTTATGAAATAGTTTATTGAATCATTTTGCAACACTATCACTGTTCGGTAGTTTTTAGAAGACATTAGATCCCTAAGAGGAAAAATAATGTGTTTAAACAAATTAACTTCCAACCAAATAACATCTGCAAAGAAAAGGCCAACACTCTGCCATCACTGGAGTATTTAGAAACACCCAACAGGGCTTCCCTGGTGGCACAGTGGTTGAGAGTCCGCCTGCTGATGGAGGGGACACGGGTTCGTGCCCTGGTCCGAGAAGATCCCACATGCCGCGGAGCGGCTGGGCCCGTGAGCCATGGCCGCTGAGCCTGCGTGTCCGGATCCTGTGCTCTGCAACAGGAGAGGCCACAACAGTGAGAGGCCCGCGTACCACGAAAAAAAAAAAAGAAGCACCCAACAGAAAAGTTACTTACATTTTATGTAAAAGTTCGTTGTTAATTTTCATAGACTGTTTTATAAAGAAGAAGAGCATTTTCATGTTTGGTTCAGGCTACCCTGTGTAAAAGCTGCTTGTCCACAACTTCCAAAAGAAGATGAATTTCTGATTGATATTAATGATTCTGTTAAATCTCCATATAAGGCAAAGGCAATTAGAACCAGAAGTTTGTATTTTAAATTCCCAAAGTCAGTTTTGTTCCATTACTCCTTTTTATTTTTCCTAAGAAACTAATGGTCCCACAGAAAGCAAGAGGCTTTTATAAACTTGAGACAACTTGAGGGAATATTGCCAGGAATTAAAATTTCCCATGATTAACAAACACACACACTTTTGAAAGAGTATAACATTCTCAGTTTGACAGATACTCAACTCAGATTAGTTGAAGCATGTTAAGCCTCTCCCCTGTGGGCCATTTCCTTCCTTTTAAGAAAAAAAAAAAAAAAAAAAAAAAACTTTTAAAATTGATTTTGTCCTGGGGATATTCTTTAAGGTCCCAGAAACAGAAACAATTTATTTCTCAATCTCTTGTTTTCTTTTACAATACCATTCACTAGTTAATTCAATCACTGGCATGATTTCACATGTCCAACTTCTTTCCTTCTTTTTAAATTTCTTCCAATCACATCAAGTCTTTTTCTTAAACAATTCACATTGCCTGTACTGATTTCACTCAAAAAAGTCACCAAACCACAGGATTCAACATGACTCTTGTCAACTAATTGGCACTCGCCACTGGCACTTGCCAGCTACCTCTACAAGGATTAACTCATGTGCTGCTGCAGCTGCTGATTTTCAACACCTCCCTGAAAGGTGTTCAGGGTGGAGAGCTGAATTGAGGATCTCTGTGCTCTGGGAAAAACTGGCACAACAGGTCTTCAGATAGTTAGATATTTTCAGGAGTCGATTTTATGAGCCCAATTCTTGTATCTCCTCATATCTAGAAAAACACTAAAATTCTTCATGGTGACATCTGTTCCTCATGACTGGCGTAACCTTCACGAGACCAGCAGAAACCTTCTACAAAAAATATGTGCTTGAAGGGGAGCTTCAAGATGGTGGAAGAGTAAGACACAGAGATCACCTTCCCCCACAAATACAGCAGAAATACATCTACATGTGGAACAACCCCTACAGAACACCTACTGAACGCTGGCAGAAGACCTCAGACCTCCCGAAAGGCAAGAAACTCCCCACATACCTGGGTAGGGCAAAAGAAAAAAGGAAAAACAGAGACAAAAGAATAGGGACGGGACCTGCACCAGTGGGAGGGAGCCGTGAAGGAGGAAAGGTTTCCACATACTAGAAGCCCCTTCGCGGGCGGAGACTGCGGGTGGCGGAGGGGGATGCTCCGGAGCCGCGGAGGAGAGCGCAGTAACAGAGTGTGCAGGGCAAAGCGGAGAGATTCCCGCACAGAGGATCGGTGCCGACCAGCACTCACCAGCCCGAGAGGCTTGTCTGCTCACCCGCCTGGGTGGGCGGGGCTGGGAGCTGAGGCTCGGGCTTCGGAGGTTGGATCGCAGGGAGAGGACTGGGGTTGGCGGCGTGAACACAGCCTGAAGGGGTCGAGTGCGCCATGGCTAGCCGGGAGGGAGTCCGGGAGAAGTCTGGAGCTCCCGAAGAGGCAAGAGACCTTTTCTTTCCTCTTTGCTTCCTGGGGCACGAGGAGAGGGGATAAAGAGGGCTGCTTAAAGGAGCTCCAGAGATGGGCGCGAGCCGCGGCTGTCAGCGCGGACACCAGAGATGGGCATGAGACGTTAAGGCTGCTGCTGCCGCCACCAAGAAGCCTGTGTGCGAGCACAGGTCACTCTCCACACCTCCCCTCCCGGGAGCCTGTGCAGCCCGCCACTGCAGGGTCCCGTGATCCACGGACAACTTCCCCGGGAGAACGCACGGCATGCCTCAGGCTGGTGCAACATCACGCCGGCCTCTGCCGCCACAGGCTTGCCCCACATTCCATAACACTCGCTGCCCATGACCTGAATAAGCCAGAGCCCCCGAATCAGCTGATCCTTTAACCCCATCCTGTCTGAGTGAAGAATAGACGCCCTCAGGCAACCTACACACAGAGGTGTGGCCAAATCCAAAGCTGAACCCTGGGAGTTGTGCGAACAAAGAAGAGAAAGGGAAATCTCTCCCAGCAGCCTCAGGAGCAGCGGATTAAATCTCCACAATCAACTTGATGTACCCTGCATCTGTGGAATACCTGAATAGACAATGAATCATCCCAAATTCAGGAGGTGGACATTGGGAGCAACGATATATACATTTTTTTCCCTTTTTCTCTTTTTGTGAGTGTGTATGTGTATTCTGTGTGTGACTTTGTCTGTATAGCTTTGCTTTTACCATTTGTCCTAGGGTTCTCTCTGTCAGTTTTTTTTTTCTTTTTTTTTTTTTTTAGTATAGTTTTTAGCACTTGTTATTATTGGTGGATTTGTTTTTTGGTTTGGTTGCTCTCTTCTTTATTCTTTTTTAAAAATTACTTAAAAAGCTTTTAAAATTATTTTTTATTTTAATAACTTCATTTTATTTTATCTTCTTCTTTCTTTTTTTTCTCCCTTTTATTGTGCGCCGTGTGGATGACAGGCTGTTGGTGCTCCAGCCAGGTGTCAGGGCTGTGCCTCTGAGGTGGGAGAGCCAAGTTCAGGACGTTGGTCCACGTGACCAATATCATGTCCACAAGAACAATATTATGTGGTCCAGCTCCACATACTATCAAACGGCGAAAATCTCCCAAAGATATCCATCTCAATGCCAAGAGCCAGCTCCACTCAACGACCAGCAAGCTCCAGTGCTGGACACCCTATGCCAAACAACTAGCAAGACAGAAGCACAATCCCACCCATTAGCAGAGAGGCTGCCTAAAATAATAATAAGGCCACAGATACCCCAAAACAGACCACCACACGTGGACCTGCCCACCAGAAAGACAAGATCCAGGCTCATCCACCAAAACACAGGCACTAGTCCCCTCCACCAGGAAGCCTACACAACCCACTGAACCAACCATAGCCATGGGGGGCATACACCAAAAGCAAAGGGAACTATGAACCTGCAGCCTGCGAAAAGGAGACCCCAAACACAGTAAGTTAAGCAAAATGAGAAGACAGAGAAACACACAGCAGGTGAAGGAGCAAGATAAAAACACACCAGACCTAACAACTGAAGATGAAATAGGCAGTCTACCTGAAAAAGAATTCAGAATAATGATAGTAAAGATGATCCAAAATCTTGGAAATAGAATGGAGAAAATTCAAGAAATTTTTAACAAGGACCTAGAAGAACTAAAGACCAAACAAACAGTGATAAACAACACAATAAATGAAATTAAAAATTCTCTAGAAGGGATCAATAGCAGAATAAGTGAGGCAGAAGAACAGATAAGTGACCTGGAAGATAAAATAGTGGAAATAACTACTGCACAGCAGAATAAAGAAAAAAGAATGGAAAGAATTGAGGACAGTCTCAGAGACCTCTGGGACAACAAATGCACCAACATTCGAATTATAGGGGTCCCAGAAGAAGAAGAAAAAAAACAAAGGGACTGAGCAAATATTTGAAGAGATTATAGTTGAAAAGTTCCCTAATATGGGAAAGGAAATAGTTAATCAAGTCCAGGAAGCACAGAGTTCCATACACGATAAATCCAAGGAGAAATATGCCAAGACACATATTAATCAAACTATCAAAAACTAAATACAAAGAAAAAAAATATTAAAAGCAGCAAGGGAAAAACAACAAATAACACACAAGGGGATCCCCATAAGGTTAACAGCTGATCTTTCAGCTGAAACTCTCTAAGCTCGAAGGGAGTGGCAGGACATATTTAAAGTGATGAAGGGGAAAAACCTACAACCAAAATTACTCTACCCAGCAAGGATATAATTCACATTTGACAGAGAAATTAAAACCTTTACAGACAAGCAAAAGCTAAGAGAATTCAGCACCATTAAACCAGCGTTACAACAAATGCTAAGGAACTTCTATAGGCAGGAGCACAAGAGAAGGAAAAGGCCTACAATAACAAACCCAAAACCATTAAGAAAATGGTAATAGGAGCATATATATCGATAATTACCTTAAATGTAAATGGATTAAATGCTCCAACCAAAAGACATAGACTGCCTGAGTGGATACAAAAACAAGACCCGTATATTTGCTGTCTACAAGAGACCCACTTCAGACCTAGGGACACATACAGACTGAAAGTGAGGGGATGGAAAAAGATATTCCATGCAAATGGAAATCAAAAGAAAGCTGGAGTAGCAATTCTCATATCAGACAAAATAGACTTTAAAACAGACTATTACAAGAGACAAAAAAATCATTAAATAATGATCAAGGGATCAATCCAAGAAGAAGATATAACAATTGTAAATATTTATGCACCCAACATAGGAGCACCTCAATACATAAGGCAAATACTGACAGCCACAAAAGGGGAAATCGACAGTAACACAGTCATAGTAGGGGACTTTAACATCCCACTTTCACCAATGGACAGATCATCCAAAATGAAAATAAATAAGGACACACAAGCTTTAAATGATACATTAAACAAGATGAACTTAATTGATATTTATAGGATATTCCATCCAAAAACAACAGAATACACTTTCTTCTCAAGTGCTCATTGAACATTCCCCAGGATAGATCATATCTTGGGTCACAAATCAAGCCTTGGTAAATTTAAGAAAATTGAAATCATATCAAGTGTCTTTTCCAACCACAATGCTATAAGACTAGATATCAATTACAGGAAAAAAATCTGAAGAAAATAGAAACACATGGAGGCTAAACAATACATTGCTTAATAAACAACAGATCACTGAAGAAATCAAAGAGGAAATCAAAAAATACCTGGAAACAAATGACAATGAAAACACGACCACTCAAAACCTATGGGATGCAGCAAAAGCAGTTCTAAAAGGAAATTTATAGTAATACAGTCCTACCTTAAGAAACAAGAAATATCTCAAATAAACAACCTAACCTTACACCTAAAGCAATTAGAGAAAGAAGAACAAAAAACCCCCAAAGTTAGCAGAAGGAAAGAAATCATAAAGATCAGATCAGAAATAAAAAGAAATGAAGGAAACGATAGCAAAGATCAATAAAACTAAAAGCTGGTTCTTTGAGAAGATAAACAAAATTGATAAACCATTAGCCAGACTCATCAAGAAAAAAAGGGAGAAGACTCAAATCAATAGAATTAGAAATGAAAAAGGAGAAGTAACAACTGACACTGCAGAAATACAAAGGATCATGAGACATTACTACAAGCAACTATATGCCAATAAAATGGACAACCTGAAAGAAATGGACAAATTCTTAGAAATGCACAACCTTCTGAGACTGAACCAGGAAGAAATAGAAAATATGAACAGACCAATCACAAGCATTGAAATTGAAACTGTGATTAAAAATCTTCCAACAAACAAAAGCCCAGGACCAGATGGCTTCACATGCGAATTCTATCAAACATTTAGAGAAGAGCTAATACCTATCCTTCTCAGATTCTTCCAAAATATAGCAGAGGAAGGAACACTCCCAAATTCATTCTACGAGGCCGCCATCACCCTGATACCAAAACCAGAGAAAGATGTCACAAAGAAAGAAAACTACAGGCCAATATCACTGATGAACATAGATGCAAAAATCCTCAACAAAATACTGGCAAACAGTATCCAACAACACATTAAGAGGATCATACACCATGATCAAGTGGGGTTTATCCCAGGAATGCAAGGATTCTTCAATATAAGCAAATCAATCAATGTGATACACCGTATTAACAAACGGAAGGAGAAAAACCATATGATCATCTCAGTAGATGCAGAGAAAGCTTTTGACAAAATTCAACACCCATTTATGATAAAAACCCTCCAGAAAGTAGGCATAGAGGGAACTTTCCTCACCATAATAAAGGCCATATATGAAAATCCCACAGCCAACATCGTCCTCAATGGTGAAATACTGAAAACATTTCCACTAAGATCAGGAAAAAGACAAGGTTGTCCACTCTCACCACTATTATTCAACATAGTTTTGGAAGTTTTAGTCACAGCAATCAGAGAAGAAAAAGAAATAAAATGAATCCAAATCAGAAAAGAGGAAGTAAAGCTGTCACTGTTTGCAGATGACATGATACTATACATAGAGAATCCTAAAGATGCTACCAGAAAACTACTAGAGCTAATCAATGAATTTGGTAAAGTAGCAGGATACAAAATTAATGCACAGAAATCTCTTGCATTCCTATACACTAATGATGAAATATCTGAAGGTGAAATTAAGAAAACACTCCCATTTACCATTGCAACAAAAAGAATAATATATCTAGGAATAAACTTACCTAAGTAGACAAAACATCTGTATGCAGAAAATTATAAGACATTGATGAAAGAAATTAAAGATGGTACAAATAGATGGAGAGATATACCATGTTCTTGGATTGGAAGACTCAACATTCTGAAAATGACTCTACTACCCAAAGCAATCTACAGATTCAGTGCAATCCCTATCAAACTATCACTGGCATTTTTCACAGAACTAGAACAAAAAGAAATCTCACAATTTGTATGGAAACATAAAAGACTCCAAATAGCCAAAGCAATCTTGAGAAAGAAAAACGGAGCTTGAAGAATCAGTCTCCCGGGTTTCAGACTACACTACAAAGCTACAGTAATCATGACAGTATGGTACTGGCACAAAAACAGAAATACAGATCAATGGAACAGGATAGAAAGCCCAGAGATAAAGCCACACACATATGGTCACCTTATCTTTGATAAAGGAGGGAAGGAAACACAGTGGAGAAAAGAGAGCCTCTTCAAAACATGGTGCTGGGAAAACTGGACAGCTACATGTAAAAGAATGAAATTAGCACACTTCCTAACAACATACACAAAAATAAACTCAAAATGGATTAAAGACCTAAATGTAAGGCCAGACACTATTAAACTCTTAGAGGAAAACATAGGCAGAACACTCTATGACATAAATCACAGCAAGATCCTTTTTGACCCACCTCCTAGAGAAATGGCAATAAGAACAAAAATAAACAAATGGGACCTAATGAAACTTAAACGCTTCTGCACAGCAAAGGAATCCATAAACAAGACAAAAAGACAGCCCTCAGAATGGGAGAAAATATTTGCAAATGAAGCAACTGACAAGGGATTAATCTCCAAAATTTACCAGCAGCTCATGCAGCTCACTATCAGGAGAACAAACGCCCCAATCCAAAAATGGACAGAAGACCTGGGTGGACATTTTTCCAAAGAAGATATACAGATTGCCAAGAAACACATGAAAGGATGCTCAACATCATTAATCATTAGAGAAATGCAAATCAAAACTACAATGAGATATCATCTCACACTTGTCAGAATGGCCATCATCAAAAAATCTACAAACAGTAAATGCTGGAGAGGGTGTGGAGAAAGGGGTTCCGTCTTGCACTGTTGGTGGGAATGTAAATTGATGCAGCCACTGTGGGAAACGATATGGAGTTTCCTTGAAAATGTAGAAATGGAACTACCATGCGACCCAGCAATCCCACTACTGGGCATATACCCTGACAAAACCATAATTCGGAAAGAGTCATGTACCACAGTGTTCATTGCAGCTCTATTTACAATAGCCAGGACATGGAAGCAACCTAAGTGTCCATCGACAGATGAATGGATAAAGAAGATGTGGCACATATATACAATGGAATATTACTCAGCCATAAAAAGAAATGAAATTGAGTTTTTTGTGGTGAGGTGGATGGACCTGGAGTTTGTCATACAGAGTGAACTAAGTCAGAGAGAGAAAGACAAATATCGTATGCTGACACACACATATATATATGGAATCTAAAAAACAAATTAAAAATTGTCATGAATAATCTAGGGGCAAGACGGGAGAAAGATGCAGACCTACTAGAGGTGGACTTGAGGATACGGGGAGGGGGAAGGGTAAGCCTGGACAGAGTGAGAGAGTGGCAGGGACATATATACACTACCAAGTGTAAAATAGATAGCTAGTGGGAAGCAGCCGCATAGCACAGGGAGATCATCTCGGTGCTTTGTGACCACTTAGAGGGGTGGGATAGGGAGGGTGGGAGGGAGGGAGATGCAAGAGGGAGGAGATATGGGGATATATGTATATGTATAGCTGATTCACTTTGTTATAAAGCAGAAACTAACACACCATTGTAAAGCAATTATACTCCAATAAAGATTTTAAAAAATATATATGTGCTTGATTGCATGTACTCCCCCTTCACCAAAATCACATATATACTGACCTTCCCCCCTACCCCTTTGGAGCAGTTTCTCAGAGCTATCTGAGGTGCTGTCTACTGGGCTGCAGTCCTCATTTTGCCCCAAATAAAACTTAACTCACAACTCTCACTTTGTGCCTTTTTTTTTTAAGTCGACACTCTGGAAAATATTCGGTTTTCAGAGGTATCAGGATCACATGGTATAATCAGAAACCTTGGGATGACGCACAAATACACACACATACACACATAGCTGTCTGATTAGCAGCTTTTGAAAATGGACTATTTCTGTGGAAGCAGAAAGGAAGTTTTCCTATTATTAGAAACATACTAAGTGGTAGCCAGTATGCTAGGCGTCTGACTTTTATTACCCTATTTAATCCTCACAAAGCTCTGTGGCATGCCTTATTTCTACCTCACAGACGAGAAATTACTCCAAGAAAGTTGTCACCTCTCCAAGGAAGTACCAAGGTAGTGAAAAAGCGGACTGTAAATGCAGTTCTCTTATCTCCAATGCCCATGTTTTCCCCACTGAATTGCATTGCTGCCCCTAGGAAATTGCTTCCTCTAACCAGGTACTTATTCTCAAAGAACTCTGTGAAACAGGCCTTTGGCATGGGAACAGAGCTTTAACAAGATGATGAACTGTGTCACCTCTAGCATTTATTATAGATTCTTATGTAAAGTGAACTGTAATTTTGTTAAATGCAAAATTGTTTTCAAGAATAGCAGAATATGTATGATATACAGGAAAGTTGTTAATAGAGTAATTCCTAAGGGTTCTCATTACAAGGAGAACATTTTTTCCTTTTTTTCATTCTTTTCTTTTTATTGTGTCTATATGAGAAGATGGATGTTAGCTGAACCTATGGTGGTAATCGTTTCACAATTTATGTAAATCAAACCATCATGCTGTACCTCTTAAACTTATACAGTAATGTATTCCAATTATTTCTCAATAAAACTGGGGGAAAAAAGAAAAGTAGAAAAAAAAGAACAGCAGAATATGTACTGAATTATTAGTTCTCTGAGATCACAGAATGAGACAGTCCTTTGCTTGACATTTTAGATAAATATGCAGATGAAGACACAGAGGCCCCATGAGGTGAGTAACTTACCCCAGTCACACAGTTAATAAATGGTAGAACTAGGCTTCAAACCCTGGCCTTTCTGACTCTAAAGAGCCTGAGATCTTTCTAATACACCAATGGTTCACACCTTCAGTGTGTATCAGACTCATTATAGAGCTTGTACAAACTCCAGGTGCCCAAGCTTCAACTCAGAACTCAGTCAGAATCTCTAGGGTCAGTACATCTGGGTTTTTGGGTTTTTTTTTTTTTTTTTTTTTTGTCTTTTTAAACAACTTCTCAAGCAACCCTACTGTATGCAAAAATTTGACAACCTAGTACTACACCAGACTGCCTATGGTCCTATAGAGTGGTCCTCACTAAAGCAGTAAAAACTTCTAGGTTATTCCTTCATATCTTACGGAAGTTAGTAGTGAACTAGCAAAATCCTAATGTTTTGTGAAGTTTGTGAATCTTTACATTAGGTATGATGGTTTTTTGCCTTAATTTACATGCACTTATTTGTATTTAATTTTTCTCAACTTAGACTATATATAGCCTTTCTTAATGTCTTTCTTGTTCAAGAGCTAACTTGCAAAATTCATTGATTTGCTTTTACTCAGCACTCTAAAATTTCTATGATAAATCTTACAGGCTCTCTTTTTCATTGGGATGACAGATATTCCATAGAGATTGCACTTTAGTTTAAGGGACCTAACTTTTTTTTTTCACAAAATAAAAATACTAAGCAAATTTTGGTGGGTTATTGTGACTAAATAATATAATTATATTTGAAGAGAGGGAATCAGTAAACTGAATAAAGATCAAAGACATGATTAGAAAGGAATGATTACATTTAATAGTCTTCAGGAGGTAGTGACTCCTAGATGCCTCCCAAGTTAGGTCATGTGGATAACAAATTGACTGTAGAAGTCCAAGTGCAGGGCCTGTACATTGTTTCAAAAGCATTATATAAATGTCATGCCCTCCACTCCTTGCCCAATTCCTGCTTCTAATAAAAATGCAGTCTTAGTCTCTGGCCACAGAAGTCATACCTAAGGAGTTTATTGAATCCAAAAAGTTCTCTTTCTGTCAATTTTCTTACTTAGGATTTTTAAAGTTTCTCTCTTGCCTCTGAACTATAAGTAACTATTGCCATAATAGTCTCTCATGTTTAAAAAATAAATTGAAAGATAGAGAAATACTTGCCTGTATAATGTCAAATCAATGGAACACTCCTAAACTTTCCAAGAAAAATGTATTGCTTTGTTATCAGTTTGAAATGCTTAGATCACCTCCCAGCTGTTATCTTTCAGTGACCACAGAAATGTCTTCCTCCTGTCAAGAACATGGTTTCCTAAAATGGAAAAGCAGCAGTCTTGAGTGTTCAAAAATAGCAAGTAGTTATTCAATGCTTTACCATCTCAGTCCTATGCCATTAAATAATATATGAGAAGGACGATGGTAAACTCTTAGAATCTAAAATAATTATATTAAGTTCTTTATTGGTGGGCCTTCACTGAAATTTTTGAAATTTTATTTTTTCTTAACTCTTTTTTTTTTTTTTTTTTTCGGTACGCGGGCCTCTCACCGCTGTGGCCTCTCCCGTTGCGGAGCACAGGCTCCGGACGCGCAGGCTCAGCGGCCACGGCTCACAGGCCCAGCCGCTCCGCGGCACGTGGGATCCTCCCGGACCGGGGCACGAACCCGCGTCCCCTGCATCGGCAGGCAGACTCTCAACCACTGTGCCACCAGGGAAGCCCCTTAACTCATTTTTATTCCACGTATCTTTTCTTGTCTTTAATAAATGTCTTATCCAGAAAAACAAACAAACAAAAAATTTTCAGGAGGGCTGGTATCTATTGAGGATCCATTTGCATCATTTCATCTATCATTTAGTCTTGTCATTATTACAAAAGAAAAGGATCTGCTCTGAGCCTTTCCATGCCCCCCCCCCACCTTGGCAGTTAATACAGAGGACCCAAGGGAACACTTTGTGTCTTCTTTTAGCAGTAGTTACCTGCTGTCTTTTATTCCACCAATACAAAAGAGCTGGTAACCAATTTCAGGAATGAAGCTCCCATTTATGGTTCTATTACTATTCTTACAGTAATTAATTTCAATTTAACAAGCAAAATTTGAGTCATTTCAATGAACTGAGTGCTGTCAAGCATAAAGAGATATAAGAGAATCAAGGAGTTTACAAGCCAGAGGGTGAAATTTAAGATGAGAATTTTAAAATGGACATGAATTTTTGGAGTCACTGTTTCTCTAATTACGGACCTGGACCATCAGACCTATCTGTGGAGATGGTTAAGAAATACAACTCTTGGGCTACATATCAAGCCTACTGAGTCAAGATCTCTGAGGGTGGAGTAAGGACATCATTTTTGATTGGTCCCTAGATTTTTCTTATGCCAGCACAGTTTGAAAACCACTGAGGTCTTGTAACTGCCCTGGACAGTTAAAAAGGGAAATGAGTCATACACAATTGTTCATCAGTTATTTAACAATCTAACTAGAGAAGTTTTCGTCTTGGGTTCAGTTAAAATCAACTATGAAACTATGTGAAATGCAAACTCCTGGGCATGCCCCAGTGATTTCTTACTTGGTGATTTGGGAATGGGGTCCAGGAATATACTTTTTTTGGTGATTATGGAATGGGGTCCAGGAATATACATTTTTAAGATGCATACTAGTGATTTCTCTTTTATTTATTTATTTATTTATTTATTTATGGCTGCATTGGGTCTTCTTGCATACTAGTGATTTCAATGCAGTTCACTTGGGGGATAACACTTTGAAAGGCACTGACCTGTTACTGGCAGTTGGCTATAATCTCTAGCACTCTATTTAGGATGTACCAACATTTAAGGAGTATTATTTTGTTAGAAGCTATAGCTGTATGCTGAGACTCCAGACAAAGCAAGTCATATTATTAAGCCTGGCTAATATAGTAAAATGGGACCCTAATTTAGCACTGTGGTTTGAGATAATGCAGCCAATTCATTGATTTATTTCAGCTGATTGTAATCAATACAAACTAGATCAGAAAACTTAAACTTCTCTTTAAATTATACTCTGTTCACTCAGATATCCCCTCTCATTTGAAAATATAAATCCATAAATAGGATGTAGATTGGGACATTATTTCCCCAAATAGTAATTATCTCCTAAAATAGTAATGCTGTAAGTGTATCTTGGTGCTGTTCAACATTGCACAGGTGGTCTGAAAGTACAATACAGTATAACAATATCCTCTGCCTTTTAAGGTCATAAAAACCAAAGGCAACAGAAAATCTATGTATGGCAGCTTGCATCATCTGTGAGAAGCCCCATTGCCAGAAGGATGGACACACGTCATTTTCCACGTCTTGCTCTCAAGCAGCCAGAAGTCATCACAGGCCAAAGTCAGACTCCACAGAAGCTTAAATAGAATTCTTGTGAATAAAATCTATCATGACTCAAAAAAGAGCCTTCTACAAATGCAGTTATTAAAAAGGGGGGTAATTGTACAAATGTTACATAAGTTTATCCAAAAATATCCTACCTGTGTTTGTTGTACAATTAACACCAACTACAAAGGAAAACATTTGACTGGAAAAGCAAATACTAGCATGCTTATGATCCATTATGCCTGGAGAGCTATTAACTGTCTTTCTGCAAGAACCAGAATGACCTTTTTTGAGAATGTCCCTGAGATACTTTTCAATCCCAGATGTCAAAAAAGCATTGAGGATTGACCTAACTTCTGAATTATTTTCAGAATTATAGTAACACTCACTAAAAAGGCCAACCTTATAGTGCAGGAAAATCATAGCTGCAAGACAGAAGTATATTATCTTGCCAGGTCAGTACATGGATTTCATTCCCTTTCCTACTTGGCTTCATTAAATTTCCATGTGCCTCTGAACATGGTCTTGCCTGATACAAATGAGACATGATTTCTCTGAACACCTGAGATCAACTTCTTATTACCCAACAGAAAAGCCTTGGGTAGCTCTCTAATGGGGAAGAGAAAACTTCTGCTAAGGACCAAGCAACAGATGAAAACATTCTTTTGGGGTTAAAAGGGAGAAAAGGATTGTTCGTCTCCACTACTATATTACTATTAAAAACATAGACTAAATTTCTCTGCTCTTAACCTTTCTAAACATGTAACCTTACTTTTCTCGCCCTCACTGTTAACATACCATGCCAATACTACAATAAAATTTTATTTTATCAAAGTAGGTTGGAGCCAAGATCATTTCATTAAAATTGTTATTTTCTGAGAAAATGGAAAATAAAATTTAATCTGAGAACTTCTGTGTGGAGGGGAAAGTAGAGACTCTGTTTCATCTGAATAATTGTAATAAAAGCTAAAACTGCCAGTGCTCTTTCCTTTTCCCTGTATAAATAAATTAGAACATTAAAAAATCAATTAAAATCTTATAAAAAGTACATGAGCTCCTGTAATCCTCTTACTAGACAATAACTGCCATTTATATTAGAATAAGATTATATAAAATTTTTATTTGTTTTACCCACTAGAAGTTGTCTTGATTTGTTTTTTTCTAATTATCTTTGTGCTTCTAAGACATCTTGTTAATCTGGTACAATTAACCAAATTGTTTTGAACCTGTGCTCATGAGACCTTGTTAAAGGCTGGTGATTTTACTGGTAATTTGTCAAGGCTGTGTAAAGGCTGGTAATTTTGCCCTGAAAACAGCATTTCCCAGGCAGAAATGGAAACAATCATCACGTGTAAACCTGAAGCTGCCCCGGAAGGGAAGAGAGGACGGCACAGGATATGGATGACTTACTACCCCTCCTTCACCCTGCAGGAAAAGTTCAAACTACACTCCTTACGGGTTATTGGAACGGACTTTTTCAAGTTTTATCAAATTCAGAGGAGCAGGAATTACGCTAAACGGACCTTGAACTGCATGCAATACGGCAAATGGTTGAGTCATATTATTACAACTAAAACCAGTTTTTGAGAATTATAATGGAACAAGTCGGTGAAAACAAGAACAGTGTGATGGTGCTGATGATCTTTGATGATTTATATTTATGTTTTAGCTGTTTGAAAAAGTCAAAGAAGTTTGTCCAAATGTGCACGAGAAGATCCGAGCTATTTCTGCAGATCTCAATCAGAATGACTTCGCCATCAGCAAGGAAGACATGCAGGAGCTTCTCTCCTACACAAACATCATCTTCCACTGCGCGGCTACTGTGCGCTTTGATGACCACCTGAGGTACATCCACTCCCCTCTCATGACTTGTATTATACATGTGTGTGCACGCGTGTGTGTGTAAGTTCCTCTACGATTTCCATTTTATTTTATTTTTAAAATATTTATTTATTTATTTTATTCTTGGCTGCGTCGGGTCTTAGTTGCAGCTCACGGGCTCTTTGCTGCGGCGCGAGGGCTTCTCTCTAGCTGTGGTGTATGGGATTTCTCTTCTCTAGCTGTGGCATACGCGTTTTCTCTCTAGTTGTGGCATGCGGGCTCCAGAGTGCATGGGCTCAGAAGCTGTGGCACATGGGCTTAGTTGCCCGGTACCATGTGGGATCTTGGTTCCCAGACCAGGGATTGAACCCATGTCCCCTGAATTGGAAGGCAGATTCTTTACCACTGGACCACCAGGGAAGTCCCTATGATTTCTTTCTTTCTTTTTTTTTTTTTTTGTGGTACGCGGGCCTCTCACTGTTGTGGCCTCTCCCGTTGCGGAGCACAGGCTGCGGACGCGCAGGCGCAGCGGCCACGGCTCACGGGCCCAGCCGCTCCGCGGCATGTGGGATCTTCCCGGACCGGGGCACAAACCCGCGTCCCCTGCATCGGCAGGCGGACTCTCAACCACTGCGCCACCAGGGAAGCCCTCATTTTTTTTTTTTTAAAGAGATATTCTCAATGAAAAAAAAAAAATACAAAGGAGTAAAACTTCTCCAAAATCTTACCATCCAGAGTTAGCCGTTTAATATTGTGAAGAGCATCCATTTCATCTTCTTTTTTTAAAAAAATATATTTATTTATTTTGGGCTGTGTTGGGTCTTTGTTACTGCGCACAGGCTTTCTTAGTTGCGGCGAGCGGGGGCTACTCTTTGTTGTGACGAGCGGGCTTCTCATTGTGGTGGCTTCTCTTTTTGCGGAGCACAAGCTCTAGGTGCGCGGGCTTCAGTAGTTGTGGCTTGCGGGCTTTAGAGCGCAGGCTCAGTAGTTGTGGCTCACAGGCTTAGTTGCTCCGTGGCAACTAAGAGCTTCCCGGACCAGGGATCAAACTCTTGTCCCCTGCATGGCAGGCAGGTTCTTAACCACTGCGCCACCAGGGACGTCCCTCAGCTTTTCTTTATGCATCCATAATAGAATAGATTTATGTTCAATTTCACCAAAACAATGGCATCACATTGAGAATGATGTTTTTTGCAACCTGTTCAATTTTATTTTTAGATATCTTTCATTGTCAATTGATATTCTGTTATAACTTGTAACGACTACATGACATTCCATTGTACATGTATATAATATACTCAACCAGCTCTGTATTGGTGGATGTTTTTTAGAGTGTTCTAGCTTTTCACTATTACACACAGCTCTGCAGTGAACATCTGTGTCGAATACATTTTTTTCCCTTTGGGTAAATTCCCAGAAGTAGAATTGTTAGACGCATACTAGATGTATCCAGGTTATGAACAGTTGATATTTTGACATATAATGCTAAGTTGCTTTCCAAAAAGGTGGTATTAATTTACGCTGTTCTTGTGCATATAAATGCTCATTTCTAACACCCACAACAGTACCATATTATAATTATTTAATTCTTTTTATCATTGTCAATATTATAATGCAAATAGCACTGCATATTTTGATTTCTGTTTCTTTGATAATCAGAGGTGTTTACATGCCTGCATGTTTACATGCCGATTGGCATTTTATTCTTTTGTGAAATGCCTGTTTATGTTCTTCACCTATTTTTCTCTTGAAACATTTTTTTCTTGTCAGTTTTAGGACTTCTTGAAAGATTTAGCTTATTAACTCTGTCTTTTATAAGGCTCAAAATATTTTTAACAGTTTATCATTTGTCCTCAGCTCTATTTTATTATTTACACAGTTTTTCATAATTTCTTCCAGTATTTTTATTGTTTTATTTTTACACTTAAATCTTTGACCCATTTAAAATTTATCTAGCTATAAAGAATAATAGGAAAATTCCATAAAAAGAAGAGCGATGTAGGTGTGAATGTACAATATTTTTTATTACCAAAAGATGGTTATTTTTTAAACAACATTTATTAGATGATTTCTTTTCACTTTTTGTTTGAAAGGAAACTCTCATAGTATATTAAATTCCTATTTCGGAACTCTTATTCCATTAATTAGGCTTTCTCTTCCAGTACCACAGTATTTTAATGACTATGGTTTTTATTTGATTAAGCAACTATACACACATTTTTCTCTTTTTATAGAATTTTCCTGACTCTTCTCACCTCTTGATAAAACTTAGAATAAATTTGCCAAGGTTTTTCAAGGGTTGGGAGTTTGACTGAGATTACCTTGAATGTGCAGGTTGATTTAGAAAAACAACATATTTAAAACTCTTCCTATCCAAGAACAATATATGTCTCAGCTTATTCAGTTTTTCTGTTATGACCCTTAATGAAGTTTTATCATTTTCTTCGTATAGAGCCTATTCATTTATTATTAATTTGATATATGTTTTAAATGTTCTTTTTTGAATATGTGCCTTTCTTCCATTATAGTCTCTAATTTTTGTTTCTATATAGGAAAACATGATTTTTTTATATAACTTGTATAAGTGGACACCTTACTGAATTATGTTATTGTTCCTTCCATTTTTTTCAGCTGCTTGTTTTCCAGATGTACAATGATATAATCTGATAGTCATTTCTGAATTGCTTTGCAGTGTTTGTACTTATTAATTAATTTTATTTTCCTCTCTAATTATAAGTCTGGAACTTCAGAGCAGTGTTAAGCAGTAGTGATCGTTGGCATTCTTCTTAGCCCAGCTTTAAAATCAGTGCTCCTTACTTTTCACCACTAAGCATGACACAGCCTAGCAAATCAAGATATACATTTTTAAATCATTTTCTTCCTCTTTCAGTGAATTTATAAACATTGAATTGGAAATGGATATTGAATGTCGTTTTTAAACTTTTCAAAAAATATATATATATATATATACATGATCATGTATTTTTTTCTCTTTTTGAGTTAGATTAATAGGTTTCCTGATTTTGTATGAAACATGTATTTCTAGAAAGAACTAGTTCATTGTCATCACATGTTTGTATAGCTTTGTATTCTATTAGGTAAAATTTAGGATTTTGACATCAATTTTTTTCAATTGAAGTAAAGTTGATTTACAATGGTGTGCTAATTTCTGCTGTATAGCAAAGTGATTCAGTTATACATATATATATGTTCTTTTCTATATTCTTTTCCATTGTGGTTTATCACAAGATATTGAATATAGCTCCCTGTGCTCTACAGTAGGACCTGTTGTTTATCCGTCCTGTATATAATAGTTTGCATCTGCTAATCGCAGACTCCCAATCTGTCCCTCCCCCACCCCCCCTTGGCGACCACATCTGTTCTCTATTGACATCATTATTGATGTCTGACCTGTACCTTTGCCATAGAAACATATTTCTCATTCTATATTCACTGTTGCTCTCCTCCAATTTATTTGAATTTTCTAATTTATGTTTTTTATTCTTTTAATGGCTGCTTAAGAAGCCCCGTTATAAATTCAGAGGATTGCGATTTTTCTTCCTTCCGGTTGATTTAGAACCACGTGACCTCTACATGCAACATTCACCATAGGATTTATGTGCACAGAAAACATCATCAACATATTACACACTCCAAGTATCACATAACTTTGTGGCCATGACCTGTGCTTTTCTTCCTGGTCCTTTGATGCAGCCACAAAACTCAGATGGATATGCCAGTTACTGGAGTGGGTGCAGTTCCAGCAAAACGCGATGTGAGTTGCCTCACTGCACTTCCTTCTGTCTAATCTTCTCCAGACATGCCGTGCAGCTTAACGTCACTGCCACCCAGCAGCTCTTGCTCATGGCCAGTCAGATGCCAAACTTGGAAGCCTTCATACATATCTCTACTGCCTTTTCAAATTGTAACCTGAAGCACATTGATGAAGTCATCTATCCATGCCCTGTGGAGCCAAAAAAAATCATCGACTCCATGGAGTAAGTTGGGTTAAATGGGGGGTTGAAGGGTGGGCAGACTGTTGTTCTCTTTGGCTCTTTGTAGCCGTTCATTTATAAGGTAACAAAGTGAGACACTCTTGGAGCAAAATGCTTCGAAAAGGTGCCAGCTTTAACTCCCTGTCCTTGCTCTTCCCTCCATCCCCGGTGGAGAATATAGTGCTTGGTGATGGAGCAGGGATAGGGGTAGAAAGGTTCTACAGAAAAGTTGTATTGGGTAGTTTAGGATTGCATGAAGTACTTGAGAGTACTTTACATGGAAGCGGTTTCTCAATTCTCAGTGAACTCAGCATTGTTACTAGATAAGGGAAGTATCATACATAGTATAAACGTTCAGAAGAAAGGTTTTGGCATCAGACTGGCAAAGGTACTGCAACTTACTAGCTGTGTGACCTTGAGCAAGTTCTTTGGCCTCTCTGAGCCTTAGTTCCTTCATTTGTAAAATGGGGCTAATAATAGTCCCTGTCCTTATAGATGTGATGACAAAATGAGTTATATAAAGCAATTATTGCAGTGCTAGGGAGTGTTTAATAGCAGTTAATCAAAAGGTTAATAAAGAAGAACAAATAGAGAAGAGAAATTTCTTCCAAATCTGGCAGAAAGTGTAGGTCTCTTGCTCTATTCAGCTGAGAGGCACTTTTCTTACTGTACTGTTACGCATGAGAGACAGAGGTCTAGCATTTTTCTCTTTTTGCCAACTAACAGGATCCACTTTTTAGGACATGGCCCTGGTCTCAGAATAAGTATGCTTTTCGTTCTGCCTGTTCATTCTTCTGTTCCATTTACCAAGATTACCTTGTTTTGTTTGTTTTTTAAAAAGACTCTGCATAAAAAATATTATAGCAAAAAAAAAAGTATTATAGCAGAGAAAATAGACTGTTTCCTGGCAAATTTGTCATATTTTAATTTCTTATAATACTGTATCTTCTATTTAAGATATACTCTTTAAAATGAAGCTTTAGCTAAATCAAGAGTTTATTCCCTTCAGGGCAAACATTTTTATCTCATACAGCTCTGATAATATATATTTTTACCTGTCATTTTAAAATATCCAGGACAAAGAAAAATGCAAGTCATCTAAAGGAGCCAGAGGTTGCTTAAGTTGCTAATAAATGATGATTTGCTTAATTGGTGGAAGGGAAAGTTTCAGAGTCCAAAATTTGTCAGGATAGTTGGAGAAGACACTGATGCCAAAGTCGGTGCAGGAAAGTCGATGTCTAAAGCCTTGGCATGTTTTCAGGATGGAATTGATTTGTTTGTCATTTACCCACCCCCTGACAGCATTGTCTCTGGGTAAATGTGATGTTTATGGATGTGATAAGCCCAGGAAAGGAGCACAGCCCCCTTTGATTCCTGACCCTGCCACTGAGATTCCAGAGGCTCACTGCACTGTTAACCCCCTAACCCCTGACAGACCTTAGCACGATTTGAGGAGGGACCTCTGAGAGGTCACCAGAGAAGAGAGCTAGGAAATGGAGATTCAGTTCACCCATTCCATACCACTTCCTCCCTCCCAAACTGTGTCCAGATGCTCAAAAACCCCAGATTTCAAAGAATAAGCTCACCTCCCAGAGGAGGAGTTGATTTACAGTCAGGCATTTGGCACTTCCCATACTCCCCACTGTATGTCAGCTGGTAAAGGCAGGTAATGGCTACAAGACTGATGATCAAACTGTAATTGACATGGGTACAAAATTTATGTCTGTCTGTCTTGTACTGCTCTCAGAGGAGAACAATTATTTTTAAACATATATATATATATATATATATATAGCCAAATGGAACTAGGAATACAATTATATTTTATCTCAACAGAATTCATTTTGAATGCAATTAAGGAAATAAAGGTTTTTTTTAAAAAAAAAAAAAACAGGGAGAACATCATTACTACAATTTATTTGTTCAGAATTTTATACTAAGGACCATCTGTCCAGCCCATCCCTCTCAGCCCTCCCCTTACATGTGTGCTGCAGTCACACGGAAGTACTCACCCCTCTCTCTCTCTCACCTCTCTGCCTTTGCTTAGCTGGTTCTGTTTCTAGAGACTGCTTCCACCTCCGCTTCCCCTGGTGAGTTCCTATCCAGACCTCAGAGCTCTCCCCTCGGAGCCCACGGGCTCAGGTGGCCGTTCTTGGTTCTCCCAGAGTTCTCATGTTCATCACTGCACTTAGCACAGGTCATTCTCTGGTCATGTCTGGTTATTCGTCTGTATTCCCCAGTGAACAATGAGCTTCTCAAAGGAGGAGAGTAGCTCTTGCTCCTTCTTGCTCTCCAGGGCCAGCACATAGTAGGACCTCAAATATTTGCTGAGTGAATGAACACTTTTTGATGGAACTGGATGACTGTTGTTCATACCACTCCAGCTGGTATTTTTTGCTCTTGTTTCTTTGTTTGTTTCGACAAAGCAAGAATAGATGACAGAATTCCATAGCAAGCTGAAATTTGGGGATGTGAAGTCTTGTGTATAAAATACCTATACGCCCACATCTCATCCCTCTTTCGGATTGCACTTCTTTTCTTCTTCAACTTTGAATAAAACCTACGTGTTAAGTTTGGAATAAATCCCAGCAGCCCGTCACCAACTAGACCATTGTTCACGACTGTTTCAACAATTCCTGCATCAGATGGAATTTTCTGAATAACAAATAGCATTAAATTTTAGAATGACACATAGCATTAAAGTTATTCCTAATAAACATTAGTGCACCTAAATCCAGGTTTGATTGCTGTGTTTTAAGAAAATATTTTTCTCTGATTTCATCTATGTTTTGTAATTGTAGTAACTGTAGTTAAAATAAAATTAGTTTCCAAGAATTTTAGGTTTCTATCTCCCTTGGAAATTTTTACTAACAGTAACCCCATGGGGTTCTGTCATTGTTCTTAGTACTGCAGTGGTCCTCATTTTTTTTAAAGGAAGCAGGAGTTGGGGCTTCCCTGGTGGCGCAGCGGTTGAGGGTCCGCCTGCCGATGCAGGGGACGCGGGTTCGTGCCCCGGTCTGGGAAGATCCCACGTGCCACGGAGCGGCTGGGCCCGTGAGCCATGGCCACTGAGCCTGTGCGTCCGGAGCCTGTGCTCCGCAATGGGAGAGGCCACAGCAGTGAGAGGCCCCCGTACCGCAAAAAAAAAAAAAAACAGTGAGAGGCCCGCGTACCGCCAAAAAAAAAAAAAAGGAAGCAGGAGTTAGACAACAGGAAAATGATCAATTTCCCACTGCCTTCACTTTGTGTTGTCTTTCAATTCCTAGATGCTCTAATCCAGCCAAAGTTCCTGATAGATTTGTACCTATTAAAAATCATACTTTAAGCTACTTGGCCACCAGAAGACACAGCTGATCTGCCAGGTGAAAGGGAAATGTTGTTTCTTGATCAAACACGAATTGCAGTCAGCCATGGCACTTGTGCTGCAGATAGAGAGTGTGAGAAACGGGGAAATTGAGGTCACGGCAGCCTCGATAACGGCCCTTCGGGAAATACAAAAAGAGGTCAAATGTCGGAAAGTAGTTTTGCCTTCATGCTGAAGAGTGCATTGTTAGCACTGAGAATGCTTATCTACTCTAGGGGAAAGGAAGAAGCTGATTTTAGCATTTGGGCTTTTATTGTCAGGATTGTACAGCATTAGGATGGCATCTAAGCAGCTGACAAAAACACTGTCATTTCTGTGTACCACGCTTTAATGCGAATCAGAGCGGGGTTAAATTGTTTCTTAAACAGACTGAATAATGTTCATGTTGTCAGGTCACTGGAGCCAGAAAAGGTGCTCAGCGAAAGTCTATAGGGTAATACAGAGGCCAAGTCACCACCAGCATTAGGCTCAGATACACCCTTTTCCCCAATAAAAGGTTCCTATTTACTTTGAAGCCTGTAACCTTTCAGCTTCCCAGGCCTTTTCACCACTGCCGCTGGACATTAACTTCCAATTTTTCTTCATTCTCTGCAAAGACATTCCCTCTCTTACTTGTCCGGGCTCCCTACAACCCCACCTCCTTCTGAGTTCACCCATTCTGTCCTATCATTATCCATCTCAGCTTCCCAAACCTTTGCCAGCACATAAATTGGCCGGTCAAGACTGTCTTGTGGGAGGACACACATTTACTGAATAAGGTAGCTCGTTCCTGGGGGCAGAAAGGTGATTGGACACAGAGATAAGAGACGTAAAAAACATAATCCCTCCTGGACTCATTGTAAAGTGGGGAAACAGACACATGGGCGAGAACATACGGCGTGATAATCAAGGGAAGAACATAATCCAGATGAGAGAAAAGAGAGCAAAGGCTACCACGAAGCAGTGTGTCCAGTATTTACTCCCAGACACCTTTTCCGAGATACCTCTAGGTATATCTAGCTTGCCCTGCTTATTGCATAAGAAAATTAGGAGGAAAAATACATATTACTCTTGCTATTTCATTCAGTAAATGTGTAAATTATGAAATTAATGATATTAGGAGGTTGAATAAATAAGTTTCAAACCAAAAAAGTAATACTTAGTGGAAATTGTGTGTGCGTGTGTGTGTGTGACACACACAGCCTTCGGAAGTCTTCAATAACTTTTTGCTTCTTTTGAAGCTATGTGAGTACAGGTTTAGTATTTGGAACCCATGGGTCCAGACATCTTGAGTACACTGAAGGACATTGGCTTTCATTTCAGAAATGTTCTTTGGTTTATATGCTGTCTTTTTTTCCATGCTAACTTATTCGCTATTTTAAAAACTGATCGAAAACAAACAACAGCAGCAACTCAAACTTTGGTAAAAAAAAAGAGCATGAACTGATTTGGGGTCCTGAAAAGGACATCACATAACCAATGGCTGTGCATATTTGTTACATTAATCTCTTCTTCAAACCTGGGAAATGGCTGGATGAGATATGGTCTGTTTGGCTGTATTCGAAAAGATACTGTTTTCTTTGTTTGTTTGTTTTTTCGAAAAGATATTGTTAAACCAACGATTACCTTTGTAGATATATCCTTCTTGGTTGTTTTACTAAAAATAAGAATGTGTTAGATTTGTTGGCTCATTTTGTTTTATCAAATAGCTCTAAGTGTAGTTGTAAATATTCCTGTTTGTCCTCATATAACCTGAAAATTTAGAACAGATACAATTATTGCCATTTTTTTTTTTTTTTTTTTTTTTTTTGGTGGTACGCGGGCCTCTCACCGTTGTGACCTCTCCCGTTGCGGAGCACAGGCTCCGGACGCGCAGGCTCAGCGGCCATGGCTCACGGGCCCAGCCGCTCCGCGGCAAGTGGGATCTTCCCGGACCGGGGCACGAACCCGTGTCCCCTGCATCGGCAGGCGGACTCTCAACCACTGCGCCACCAGGGAAGCCCTATTGCCATTTTTTCATAAGTGAAAAAGGAGGAAACAGAAGATGATATAGTAGAATATGGGGGAGCTACAAATAGTAGAGGCAGACCATCTACAGAACACGACAACTTCTTTTGCTTTGTGTTCTTAGAAACCTATGAAACCAATATTTTCTGAGACGAGCTAACTCACCAAACTCGGGGAAGCCTCCAGGTGTTATCCTTTCCATGCACACCAACAGCAATAACAGCACATGTTACCAGCCATGTGACATACAATCCTAGCATTGCTGGCTTCTGATGTTGTCTTAAATTTGTTTTTTGTTTTTTTTACAGCCTTAATAAAATTAGGCTGTATTTCTTCTGACCCCGTTTTTGTAACCTGTATGTTTTTGCAGGTGGAAAAAAAAGATGGTCTTAGGTCAGTTAATCCACTGCTGACCCACAAATAAGATGAGGTAAAGATAACATTATTAGAAAGATAGAGAAGTGCCTGCATTATCCCTCACTCTCTCCCAACACTCGGGTGACTATATAATTGAAATATCTTCTGTTTTTCTAAGTACTTGGAGTTGTTTTTAATTTTGGGAACTTCTCAACCTTTCTGTTTTCAGTGTAAATCAGAAGGCATTTGATACTAGAAGGCATCTGATACTAGGCTAGAAAATACTCGGCACTGGTAGCCGCAAAGCAAGGGAAACCAAACCATCCCAGGCAGTACTCATGTTCCTCTCCGATATCGGAGAGTTACTGAAATTGAGAGTTGTGTTTCTGAATAAGTGTTGGCATTAAGCACATCTTAAATACTCAACAATTTGTCATGGGAGGAAGACGATAACCTCTAATAAGATTTTTCTGCAATCAAAATAGTATGATTGCGCTGGGTCCGATAAAATAGGAATAAATGTACCAAACACATGGATTATAAAAATCACACTGACATATAGCCTAATTTTTAAAAACTATATTATATCAAACGTTTAACCAAATAGATCTACCAGCTAAGAGAAACTTTCAGTATTTAATCGACAATAATTTGATTGCTTTCTTAGAGAAGATCAGATCGACTTTGGGATTATCAAAATGGTTCTAATGTCTTTATTCGTGATACAGGTCTCGTGTAAGTGAAGGTATTCGATAATCACTCTATTAAAGCTGCTTCACAGTACTATTCTCACTCCACTTGACAGACTGTTAGTAGTTATAAGAGCACTTCAGAACTCATTGGAAATCTCTGGAAATGATTACCAAGTTATTAGCATAGACTCTAAACAGACCTTCAAAATACAGTGCATAGATTTGCTGAGATGTTGTAAGTCTGCTAAGTGTAGTTGCTTTTCTTTTTTGAGGCATTGAGTAGAATTTTTTAAAAAATCAAAGCTGAAGGTTTCAGGATGGGTGCCATGGGTTCTAACTGCACAACAGTGAATGAGTGGGGCTGCCACTGATGAGCCTCGGGGGACGGACTCTGAAGCCCACGACCAGGGCAGCCAGCCCGCTGCCAGGTGCCCAACTGGCCCCCGCAATGCATTCACTGAATGTGCCTTCATAGGTACATTCCTGCTGAGAGAAAATAATTGAAGATAGAGATTGAGTCTATATAATCAAGTAGCAGACTGCATAGCTCTTGGATGAATCTATCGAGGCAGGAGGCCGTCGGATTCGACTAGTAATATTGGGCTGAGCAGTGTGGAGGGCAAAGGACTCATCCGTCATGCATCATTTGGACAGGTATACACTCAAGCCTTGGTGTCCTCTGGCAGTTCCTAATTCGAGAGCTCAAGCTAGAAAGGGGAAGTTTTGTTAGGTTGTCGGTGTCTCACAGTTTCTTTTCTGGTCTGTCGTCTAGCGTATGTTGCTAGAATTCTTTGTGCTCTGACTCCCTTCAGGTGGCTAGACGACGCTATCATTGATGAGATCACACCCAAGCTGATCGGGGACCGGCCCAATACGTACACCTACACCAAGGCCCTGGGAGAGATGGTGGTGCAGCAGGAGAGCGGCAAGCTCAATATCGCCATCATACGGCCCTCCATCGTGGGAGCGACCTGGCAGGAGCCTTTCCCAGTAAGCCCACTCGCCCGGATTCCACACTTTGCTTCCAAACCAGCAGCCTTCCAGCCCAATTACTCTCTGATGTCTTTTTTTTTTTTCTTTTTAGTATGTATAGCTAAGTACAGCAAATCAAATGTGAACCCACGATAGGGTTGGGTGGCGTCTTAGATGAGCTTCCCATTAACTCTCGTCTCAAACTTGCCATGGGAAATAGTTTTATTTCTTGGCTTCCCCACTACAGTTTAAATATAGCAGAATGTTCTTGCTGGCCAAATTGGTAGTATTACAATTGCCAGGCTAAATAGGAATCGTGAAGCTCAGAGAAAAGTCCTCAGTTTAGGGTCTTCCCTGGTGGCGCAGTGGTTGAGAGTCTGCCTGCCGATGCAGGGGACACGGGTTCGTGCCCCGGTCCGGGAGGATCCCACATGCCGCGGAGCGGCTGGGCCCGTGAGCCATGGCCGCTGAGCCTGCGCGTCCGGAGCCTGTGCTCTGCAATGGGAGAGGCCACAGCAGTGAGAGGCCCGCGTACCACCAAAAAAAAAAAAAAGGTAAGTTTAGGGGCTTCCCTGGTGATGGAGTGGTTGAGAGTCCGCCTGCCGATGCAGGGGACACGGGTTCGTGCCCCGGTCCGGGAAGATCCCATGTGCTGCGGAGCGGCTGGGCCCGTGAGCCATGGCCGCTGAGCCTGCGCTTCTGGAGCCTGTGCTCCGCAACGGGAGAGGCCACAACAGTGAGAGGCCCGCCTAGCGCGCGCGCGCGCACACACACACACACACACACACACACACACACACACTCTTCCTCAGTTTAGGAATAATAATTTTTATCTCTGTATACTGCTATATCTGTTAGAAAGTACTTTGAATTATACCATCTTTTTTGAAGCAATTCTGTAAAGCTTTTGCACCAGATAAATCCAAGCTCCATTACTTACTGACATGCAGGCTTTCGAGCTGTCTCATCTGTAAAACTGGGCTGACCGCACCCACTGTGGAGGGTTGATCAAATGAGTCGATGTATGAGGTGTGCTTAGTGCAATGCCTGGTCCCTAGTAAAAGGCTCAACTAATATTAATCCCTTCAACTTCTCCTCTCTTCTCTCCCATTTTACACACACATTTTTGACTTTCACAGATAAAGAAACAGACATAATGAGGTCAACTGACTTGCTTAGGGCTTAGGAGACAAACTCAAAGAGACATTTGTCTCTAACTGCTCCTAGATATAATCTTTCCTCTAACATCTGTAGGCAAGCTAATACAGATGGCTAGACAGATAGATACATAGCTGGATAGACAGACAGATACATACACACATAGATAGGACGAAAGATGCTATGACTCTTACAATTGTCAAGAAATGGACATTTCCTACAAACTGTGTTTGAAATGTTCCCCTGAGGAGTTAAAATCAGGCCCAGGTGGGGAAAATGAATTGGTTAGCAGATTATGATATTTAAGATGTGATCCAGTTTAGTTCATAAGATGTCATAAACAACTTGCAACCATCCATGATTCCTGCTATGAAATAAATGCTGGCAGAATTTTAATTCTTGCACAAACCAAGTGCAGAAAATATCCAGTGCTTTCTCACTGGTCTCTGTTTGAAATCTTAGAAATACTGCATCAGACAGTTCTATCGGCTGGGGTCTCAGTGCTCTTGTTTGAAGTTTATTAAGATTAGACTGCAGATGTTCCAAAGATACTAGGATTTTCTGACATGTGGAACCAATTAGAGATCTTTTTTTTTCTTTTTTTTTTTTTTTTTTAGGGTTGGGTTGATAACATAAATGGACCTACTGGGCTCATTGTTGCGGTATGTATAATGGTGTGGAAATAATTAGTTGAAAAGTAGTGGAGGGATAGTAACAAAATACTAGTGTTGGCTTAGCTTCTTCATCACGCAAAACCATAAGCGTTACTTTACTAACCACAATTGATGCAACTTATTTCAATTTTGCTGATTGGAAAATAGAGGCAGAATGAAATTACTTTAATTATCTGTGGATATCATTATCAGGAAAACAGAAATACTGTGATATCATCAATTACTACTTAGGAGTTTTATTTTTGGAAACGCTTTTGAACATCTAGTACCATGCCTGTATTTCCCCTTAGTTAACACAAGATGGGGGTGTTTCCCCCTTTTCGCTCTTTAACCGTAGCTTGAATCAGGGATGCAATAGAACTCATACCCCCAACGATTTTTAAATTTATGTGCATGTGGATAGAAATTATATAAATTCATAAAATATATCAACATCAATTTCTTAATAGATACAAGAAAGAAAACTACCAATTGGAGCAAATTTTTCAAATATAAAAACTGATAACTATAGGAAACACTTTTTAGCAATAATACTGTCACAGACCAGGAGAAACATCAGTCATTCCTCTGGGTCAGCAGCACTGTGTGTGTGTCTTCCTGCAGTGGAGACTGATCCAGTGAGCTGTGGTGCTTCCCAGTTCACAGTGAAGCATTTTAGGGCCAGAACCACGACTCTACTCTTTAGGACAAAGAACAGGACTTCAACTCTTTAAATGAGTTTAAATCTTATTAGGGATCTCATGTTTCAGACTGTGCCTTTGTTATTCTCAGAACTAGATCCAACATGAACTACAATACAAATATAAGACAGTGAATTTTAAGTACTTGTCAAACACAATGACAATGAACTTCTTTCTGATTTCTTTCTTTTTCTGTTCCCTATCTGCCTTCAACTCTTGAGGCTTAGATGGGGGTGAACATTTGGTAACTTAGAACATAACTATTTTAACATGATCCAAGAGTGAGTTTTATTACATTGTTTACAAAGCTGCACGTTAATTCAAATTTTCTAAAATTTTCCAGACTGATTGCCTATATCCAAAGGAAGGGAAATCAGTTACAAGAAAACAGAAATTAGGAACACAAGAAAGTGCCAACCACAGCAAATTGATGTTGGAAACATACAGGGTGTAAATAATCAATCACTTTATAAAGTCACTAAATGTGACTTTTAATTTATTAACTGACTTCTTTATTTATTGACACAACATTTATTAACATGAACGATTCCCAATTCTTACATCTGTATAACATCAGTGATCTGTGAGGTAAACAAAGATACTGAACAAAAAGTAAATAATGGTGGGTTTTTTTCCCCAAGTGATAAAAAAAGTTTTGTCAAGTAGTAGAATTTTATTAATTTTTAAAAAATGTATCTTAAACTTTTAGTGTCTATTATTGCTTGTAAATTAGTAGGCACTAGCAGAAAACAACATCATTTAAGAAATGGTAAGCTAAATTAATGGGGAATCTGGGAACCCTAATTCTTATTCTTTATTAATTAACCAAATACATTAAACCTCTCACAAGTTTGAGGAATTTCACTCTGAAAGGAGCCTGAGGACCCCTAGCGGTTCTTGGCAATGGTGACACTTAAGATGAACTCGGCTGGGAGGTTGGATGGGCTGAGAGCAGTCAGCCTCGGCGCAGGCACCTAGTAAGCAGTGATCAGTGCTGGCCGTTATCACTAACAGCATTCGTATTACCTGTCTGATGTATACTTTAATCCCGGCTATTACTTAAGATCTGGTTCAATATTTTTTGTCCTTGGGACTTCCCTGGTGGTCCAGTGGTTAAGAATCCACCTTCCAATGCAGCAGATGAGGGTTCGAGCCCTGGTCGGGAAACTAAGATCCCACATGCTGTGGGGCAACTAAGCCTGCGCTCTAAAGCCCGTGTGCCGCGACTAAGACCTGACGCAACCAAATAAATAAATTAAAAATATATATTTTATGTCCTTTTTCCTGTGCAGGCTGGGAAGGGGTTTCTTCGGTCCATAAGAGCTACTCCAATGGCTGTGGCAGATTTAATTCCAGCAGATATAGTCGTCAATCTCACCTTGGCTGTAGGATGGTACACGGCAGTTCACAGGTGTGGATGCAAAAGCTAGCTTTCAAAGAATTGATGAGAAGGAGGGTGACTGTGTTAGGCACCTTTTCAAAATACATGCATTTTGGAACTTCCCTGGTGGTGCAGTGGTTAAGAATCCACCTGCTAATGCAGGGGATATGGATTCGAGCCCTGATGCGGGAGGATTCCCACATGCCACGGAGCAACAAAGCCCGTGCGCCACAACTACTGAGACTGAGCTCTAGAGCCCGCGAGCCACAACTACTGAAGCCTGTGCGCCTAGAGCCTGTGCTCCACAACAAGAGAAGCCACCGCAATGAGAAGCCCGCGCGCAGCAACGAAGGCCCAACGCAGCCAATAAATAAATAAATTAATTAATTAATTTAAATATATATATATATGCATTTTATTGTGGAAGACCCCAAATGTGAGAGGGTGTCCATTTCAATATTTCACAGTTCCAATTATGCCATCATATATGCATTAACTTGCTTTATAAATACTGCTTGATCATACAGTAATAAATTCTTCAAATCATTTAACCATCTAATTCTTGATAACCGAAACGTGTCTTTCTATTCAGTAGTCTAAAATACAGCTTCCTTTCTTAAGGCAAAGGAGGTGAAAGTGGATGAAATGAGAGCATATTTTTTTTAACTCCTCAGTCCCTAATAAATGCCAAAAGTTCAGATCACCGTGTGTGTAGCAGGGGGAGGTGGGGGGCGGGATTTTCTAGTACAAGGAAAAAATAATAGGTTGTTTGTATATTTACCTTTGTTAGTAAAAGGTAAACAAAGTTAATTTTTATTAATTATTGGAAGTTAGATATTCAGATGTTTTCCAATCCAGCAGAGCTTCCCTGGATTTAGGAAAAAACATGGCCCATATTTTTGCCCATATTTTGCAGATCAGACCATGATCTGCTTTCTCATGGTCATGCTACCTCCATTTGGTCCATAAATATGTCAACCTATTGGGATTTTTTCCTTGTACACATGTACACACACACACACACACACACACACACACACACTTGCACTTTTCCTCCTCTTCTTCTATTTTGCTTATTCACCCAAAGAAGGAACAAAAGATGGAAGTGTTGAGTGGGGTGCCTCAGTCAAGGGAATTATTGAAGAAACCTTGTTTAAATGTTATTTTCCCTTATCTTTCTTTCATTAGTTCTCCATTTTGTTGTATTTATCTAACTTTTGTTTTCCAGACCTAAGTCAACATTGATCTACCACTGTACATCTGGCAACCTCAATCCCTGTAATTGGGGCAAAATGGGTAAGTGCCTGTAACGATGTACCTGTATAACTATGAGAGTTTGCTCACTCACGATTAGGGTCTGCCACATGGAAAGAAATAGACAAAGTGTGTCATGGAGCTTAGAGTCTAATGGGGAAAAGACAAAACATAGGTAAAGAGATTAAAGTAATTGCAAATTGTAAATGTGTAAGAGTTAATTAGGATGTACTGTGGTATACCAAAGAAAGGGGCCAGTGGGATAGCTGCATGATTGTAAGCAATAAGGGGCCCATTGGCTATAGACATTTAAAAAAATAAATAAAGCCAAGTAAAAGTCAGCAATTATAAGCAATGTCAGTGATAAAATACTCCTTCTGCTGAGCCACTGCTCTCATGAACACAGTCCTCATACCCTGGCCACATCACTGAGAGTGTGACATAATCAATGGCCAAGTAGATTTAGAAAAGTCCAATAATGTTAACTCCTGTTATTGAGTCAGTGATACTCTTTATTAATTTATGCTGTCAGCCATAGTGTAACCTTGAATGTATCCTGTTGAATTGAATTAATCCTGCATATAATAGAAAATTGGCTAACCAATCTTGTACTCTCCTTTGTCAGTTTCAAAGTTGATTTTCTTGCAAATATTTGAAACTTTTAGATCATCTAATTGTTTAGCTACTAGATGTTGAAAAAAAATCAAATGTGCTTAATTTGTTAGAATCTGATTTCCAATTCAGTGCACTCTGCTCTGCTATTCTATTTGCAAAGTTATTACTTCAATAAAAGTAAAATGAAATTATCTACTACCATCAAAGTTCTTTAGCTAATATATCCAGTTATTTAGATCATATAGCTAAATAATTCTGACAATATTCGGAAATAAAAATAAATCTCCTCTACCTCAGTAACAGAACTAAGATATCACTATAAAAAGAGGCATTAATAGAAGCAACCAAGATACTTAAACTTTTCTTTTTTAAAAAAACAGCTTTTTAAAAACATTTATTTATTTTGGCTGCGTTGGGTCTTTGTTGCTGTGCGCGGGCTTTCTCTAGTTGCAGCAAGCAGGGGCTATTCTTCGTTGCCGTGCGCAGGCTTCTCATGGGTGGCTTCTCTTGTTGCAGAGCACAGGCTCTAGGTGTGCAGGCTTCGGTAGTTGTGGCACGCAGGCTCAGTAGTTGTGGCGCACGTGCTCCGCAGCATGTGGGATCTTCCCGGACCAGGGCTCGAACTCATGTCCCCTGCATTGGCAGGCAGATCCTTAGCCACTGCACCACCAGGGAAGTCCCCAAGATACTTAAACTCTTAAATAAAAAGATGCTACATGTAAAATCCATTCCTGAGATTCAAAATAGTCTTCTTCAGTGCTGAAAATGTTTATCTGTTTTGTGGAATAATAATATTTGAAAGTGATCTTAAAAATAATCTAGTGTGCTCACTTTATTTGACACACAAGGCCCAGAGAGAGTTAATGATTTATTCAGTACATATGGGGAGCTGGAGCCTGATGTAGGAGTATTGATAGAAGACAGGTCTCCTGAATGTGTAATGACCACCCACTAGGAATTCCTAAAAGTTAATATGAATCCCTCTGGGAGGAAAAGACCCAGGAATCAGATGTTTCTTGATAATATTTTCCGTATAGGGTATGTATTTTTCATACAGATTTCTAGGTAGTATCTTTTATGGAGGACAGTAATCATATTACCATAATAATTGATAGCTTCAACATAACTGAGTAATGAACTTAGGCATATTCTTTGAAAATTCTACATAAAATCAAAATTGAATTCAAATGAATGAATACCTTTTGAAAAGACATATTGGATTTACAAATGTACACTAAAAGCTTTAAACTAGGTTTTATATAAGTAATAATTTTTTTAAGATTATTATTTTTAAAAACTCTGGAGACAAGAGTAAAACCATTGAGTCTGAAGTATTTCAGAGTAGAAGGAATACCAAAGTAAAAGACTGGTATTTAAAGTGAACCGACACGAAGGAGTCCTGCTTTTATATTCTCTCTTTTACTTAAATCTTTATAAAGTTTAAGTATGGGCTTCCCTGGTGGCACAGCGGTTGAGAGTCTGCCTGCCAATGCAGGGGACGCGGGTTCGTGCCCCGGTCCGGGAGGATCCCACGTGCCACGGAGCGGCTGGGCCCGTGAGCCATGGCCGCTGCGCCTGCGCGTCCGGAGCCTGTGCTCCGCAACGGGAGGGGCCACAGCAGTGAGAGGCCCCCGTACTGAAAAAAAAAAGTTTAAGTAAAATGTCAAGAAACTTTCCTGATTTTCCTTCAAGTAAATGATCCAACCAAGGAAATAACACCCTTAGGCTCTGTCTTGGGCTTTAGAATAGATTAGATAACCTTGAAATTGAATGATGGATTTAAGTTTTTCTGAGCAATACTTCACTGTATTGACTAAAACTATTTTCCCAAGAAGTTGTTTTAGAGTAAAGATTTCAAGAGAAGGACCAAATTCTTAACCTATTCAAAATGTTGGATTTTGCAGGTGACCACTTGACCGGCATAAAAGTCTTAATATTATTCTCAGAAATTGATTCATGACTCTACACAACAAATCCTTATTATTTATTGTTTTGACCCATTGCAAATGCCATCCACCACAGTGGGTTTATATGCTCCTAGACTTAGCACTTATTCTGTTGTTTTTTTTTTTCCCCCCAGGGATCCAAGTCTTGGCAACCTTTGAAAAAATCCCGCTTGAGAGAGCTTTCAGGAGGCCAAAGGCTGACTTCACAACCAACAACGTCACAACCCAGTACTGGAATGCAGTCAGCCACCGGGCCCCTGCCATTATCTATGACTTCTATCTGCGGCTCACGGGAAGGAAGCCCAGGTAAGAAGCTGAGACAGTAGCTTTAGAAGTGTCTCTGCATGGAAGTTTAGGGCCCCAAGTCCTTAGCCCTCCCGTCACCTGGGGATGAAAGGTGACAACTGAATCATATATATTTATCGTTTTGTATATATAAGGGGACAACCAAAGCAGTAGTAGTGAAAAGCCTACCTTAGAGATCCTTTGTCATAATAAAGGAAGTTATATGTTAAGGACCCTGCTTGATGAATTCAGCAGGTAATCATTCACCTACAAAGAAAAGCAACTGCGATTCTGTGTCTGGGAGTTTCTAAATTGTTAGATGATCTTAAAATGTACAGTGGTGGGGCTTCCCTTCCCTGGTGGCGCAATGGTTGAGAATCCGCCTGCCGATGCAGGGGACACAGGTTCATGCCCCGGTCCGGGAAGATCCCACATGCCGCGGAGCGGCTGGGCCCGTGAGCTATGGCCGCTGAGCCTGCGCGTCCGGAGCCTATGCTCCGCAACGGGAGAGGCCACAACAGTGAGAGGCCCGAGTACCACAAAAAAAAAAAAAAAAAAAAAAAAATGTACAATGGTAACAGCCTCACATACACACAAGGGATGGTGCATGATGATCTTATTTTCATTCTCACAACATCCCAAGGAGGATATTCTCATCATCCCAATTTTACAAATGAGGAAATGGAAGCTAAAGGAAGAATTTTAAGTAATCTCAAAGGAAGTGACAGAGAAAAGATCTGGAGAAACCAGAACTGGATTTACTGCCACCTGGAGATGAGAACAAGGTCGAATGAAAGTATGTTGATGCTGAGGCAGCTCTGTCACCTTCCAGCTGTGTGACCTAGGACATGGCCCTTCGTACCCCTGTCTCACTTGAATAATACTATATGTGTCATAATCATAACTACCAAAGGCAATCCCTGCCATCAAGCCTCAGAAGCATGATGTTAGCTCCTTTTAAAGAAAGAAGTCTCTCTCAGCGTGTTTTATTTCCATCCTTATTAACAGAGCAAATGACTGAAACTTAGGCAATGTAGAGTTTATCCAAATTTTCAGAGATCTTAGCGTCCATAACTCAATTGTCAGTTTCTTCTTGAGCAAGGTGAAAAAGGGGATACTGTGTCTGTGGGAAAATATTTGTATGAGGGGTTTATTAAATAACGATGGGAATAGAAGGAAAACCAAACATTCCTGGCAGAAACGCTAAAGCCTTTCAAATACATCAGTTAGAAGACCTGGTTGAAGAGCAAAGTTCGGTAAGTACAAAAGGAAAACACAGGAGGAAGGAGCCCAATAGAAATATTTACGTATTTTGTTTGTAAGAAATTAAATTGTAATATTCATGGAAAATGGTTAGGTTTGTTATGTGATAGAAATCTTAAGAATAATCTTTATGGCAGAAAATGCTAGAATCCTTCTGGACCCTTTCCTTCCCCATGTGTGTTTGTGTGTAATCGTCTATGTATTTACAACCATATATGGACATATATACAATTTTGCTTTGAGGTAAGTGTATGTATAAATCTCTGTGTATGTATAAAGCAATCGTACATACTTTTAACTTTTTCACTCATGTTCCATGAAAATCTAGGTCATTCTGCTAGTGCTGTCTTTTTCCCCTGCTATTACAAACAATGGGGCAACAAACATGCTTTTTTCTAGAATGTGCCTCTAGATGTGGAGAGGAGGCTTAGGGGTGGGATTGCTAGATGGGAGAGTATATGGATTTTATGACTGCCACCAGGTTGCCTTAAAGGAAGGCTCTGTCAATTTACACCCTCAGAACAGCAAGTGAGAGTACAAGTCTGTTCTTTCTCACTCTCATTAATACTTTGCAAAAATCAATATTTTGAATTGTCAAACTAATGACAAGGAATAGCATCTCTTTGTCACTTTGATTTGCATTTTCCTTGATTGCTGGAGGGGCTGGGCTTTCATTTGTTTTGGACTTCCGTGGTTTCTCTGGTATGAGTTGCTTGCTTCTATTTCTCACCTGTTTTTTTAATTTTTCTTTTTTTATTGAAGTATAGTTGATTTACAGTGTTTCAGTTATACAGCAAAGTGATTCAGATATACATATATGCATATATACACATGTACATATATATATTCTTTTTCAGGTCCTTGTTTATCTATTTTATATATAGTAGTGTGTATCTGTTAATCCCAAATTTAAAATTTATTCCTCCCTGTTTTACCCCTTTGGTAACCATAAGTTTGTTTTTTATGTCTGTGAGTTTATTTCTTTTCTGTATAAGTTCATTTGTATCATTTTTCTTTAGATTCCACATATAAGTTATATGACATTTGTCTTTGTCTGACTTCACTTAATATGATAATCTCTAGGTCCATGCATGTTGCTACAAATGGTATTTCATTCCTTTTTTTTTTTGGTGGTACGCGGGCCTCTCACTGTTGTGGCCTCTCCCGTTGTGGAGCACAGGCTCCAGACGCACGTGCTCAGTGGCCATGGCTCACGGGCCCAGCCGCTCCCTTCCCAGACCAGGGCACGAACCCGTGTCCCCTGCATCGGCAGGCGGACTCTCAACAACTGCGCCACCAGGGAAGCCCCTATTTCATTCCTTTTTATGGCTGAGTAATACTCCTTTTTTTCTATTGGGTTATACTTATTAATTTATGGAAGCTCTGTGTGTGTGTGTAAATATATATTTCATGTATTTACTTGAAGTCAGTTTCTTATATTGTAGTTCTAATTATGAAGCTTTTTTAATACAAGGGAAGCTGTATATAATGCAGGTCTTAAGAGCATGGAGTTTGGAGTCAGACTTACATATTTAAATCCTGGCTTCACCAATTTATCCAAATGACCCCTAAATTACTTAACCTCTCTAACTCCTAACTTGTAAAAAGGAGACTGTAATCATACCTATTTCATAGGGTTTTACTTAAGACTGCATAGAATATAGTAGTCACTATTATTACCAAAGAAGTTTAAACATTTTATGTGATAAAATGAATCACTTTCCCTTTATAGCTTTTGCCTTGTATGCATTGAGAAGATCTTTACTACCTGAGAGTAATAAAATGTATTCTTTCTTTCTAAAAAAATACTATTATGTTGATATAGTCCTGTATATACGTTACACCATTGTATATATAATATACAGTATTATATATACAATGTATATATATTATATATACTATATAATCATTGTGCAATGATTCTTTTTAAAAATTAAATCTATTGAAATCATATCAATTACGTCAGGGTTGTAAAATGGATAAAGATTGCCTTAGTCTGTTTGGGCTGCTATAACAATATCATATACTGGGTGGCTTATAAACAATAGAAATTTGGGAGTTCCCTGTTGGCCTAGTAGCTAGGATTCCAGGCTTTCACTGGAATGGCCCAGGTTCAATCCCTGGTCAGGGAACTGAGATCCTGCAAAAAATAGAAATTTATTTCCTCACAGTACTGGAGACTAAGAAGTCTAAAATCAAGATGCTGGTAGATCTGGCATCTACTGAGGGCCCACTTCCTGGTTCCTAGAGAGCCATGTTCTCTGTGTCCTCATATGCTGGCAGGGCCAAGGGAGCTTTCTGGGGTCCCTTTTATAAGGGCATTACCCATCTGCCAAAGACTCATTCTCCAAATGCTATCACTATTAGGAGGAATAGGTTTCAACAGATGAATTGTGGGAGGATATAAGTATTCAGTCTACAGCCAAGATGTTAGATAACAATAGCAAATGGAACCGTATTATGATGCTTGTATTGATTCTACCTCCTTGCCTAAGAATTTCCCATGATACCATGAGAGAAGTACCTCATGAGTTATCAGGGACATGGCCAGTAGGATTTGACCAGAAATAAGACCAAACTCCCCAAATAGCATCATAAGTCTTTATGAGGTCAACTATAGTAATAACTATTACCAAGATTAGCCTAACTGATTAAGATAAAAATCGAATGTTCTATAGGCAAAAGGTGATCTGTAACCAGAAAATCTAGACTTGAGCATTAGCCATGTGACCTTGAACCTATTAATCCGTCTGTAAGATGAAGATAAACAGTATAGACCCTAACTAACTCACAGAATCATACTGTGAGGATCAAATAAGAAAGCATATAAAAGTTTTTTTTACAAATTGTTATAAAGTTGGGAAGTTCAAACAGCAGGTCCTGACCATGGGGTTAGAAGATGTGATCCATCTCAAGCAATGGGATACAGGGGATGAGTTTACAGAGGCTTTTTGAAGTCCATCAAAACTGAGTTGGAATTTTGGCTTTGACACATTGTATTATCACAGCCACTTAATCTTTCTTAAGTTTACTTTACATAAAAATGCAGATAAATACCTACCTAACAGGGATGTTATGGGAATTAGTGGAGATAATATTTTTTTAAAGTATCAGCACTATGCCTGAGTAAATTATTAACAAACTATTTTCCCCTTAAATCTCCATTACAGTTAATAACTGTTTTTGGTTCATCGGACGCTAATACAGTCACCACTTCTGTTATATAATGTTATATAATAAGTTATATAATAAGACCTCGAATCAATGTTTTTTTAAAAAAAATCTAAGAACATACAATAAGAAAGAGAAATAAGTTTTCTTATTGTCTACCTCAGAATTCAAAGAATGAACAGTATGTCATCAGGGGTGGATACCTGGCTAGGCTTTTAAAATATTTGCAACTCTTGAGAAAGAGATGGTAGAAAAGAGGAAAAGAAGTTTAGTGGTATTAAAATGCCTGATAGAACAAGCACTTTCAGATTCATCCCCTTCCCTTCATGCAACAGAGTGTTAACATGGAAGGGGGAAAAAATAAGAGTTTTAATGTGGAATTGGAAAAAGTGGGAAGAAATCATTTTTATATTTTTTCAAACACAATTTGTCATATATCCCTACAGAGTAGCAGGGAAGCAGCATCTGTGGTGCACTGATATTCGCTCCTATGTGATCTTTACCTCAGGATGACAAAACTCATGAATCGGCTTTTAAGAACCCTTTCCATGCTGGAGTATTTCATCAACCGGAGTTGGGAATGGAGCACATACAATACAGAAATGCTGATGTCCAAGCTGAGTCCTGAAGACCAAAGAGTGAGTACAGCACTGACAACCGACAGGAAAACCTTACCCATTCAGAATTCAGAATTCTTTGACCTGGAGAGCTGATGAATTAAGGGTGTTTTTGTTATATACACAGAATTATTTTTTTTTCTTTTTTGGCTAAGAAAATCAGTGAATGCCATCAACACAATTTCAGGAAGCAAGTTTAATGTAGGTAAGAGATCTAGGTTCTTAGCCTTTGGCTAGCTTCTCACTGCTGTTCTGCAGGTCAGGTCTCATATACTTTGTTTCAACCCTTTGATCAACTTCCATAGCTGTTAACTTTTCAACAAATCCTCAGTACCTCTATCTTTCCCCCCTAACCTCCAAAACATATGACTGCAATGAAAAATAATTTTACTGGCCAGGAACTCTCTCATCCACTGTTCTTGTCAAATCAAAATTGTTCTGCATCTCCAAAGCTGCAGTTCCTTCCTTCTTATCTTTTTAGATAAGCTAACCCTTCCACCTCTGCATTCTAGCCCAGCTAAGACCTCCCGTCAGCAGCATCGCCCTCTCTCTAGCATTGTCAGTCTTCCTCCCTATAATGATTTCTCTTTGACAATTCAGACGTTTATTTCTCAAGATAGGCCTTCACTTTAATTGCTCAGGATCAGTGCCATTTATTTCTATATATTAGCTTCTTAGCAGTCACAAATGTTGTCCTGAAATTCACAAATATACAAATCTTCTGTACTTTGTACATCCCTAGCTTCACTTTCTCAGTCATTTATTCCTTGAGCATATCCTTAGTTTTTAATTAAGCTTTAAAGATTTCACTCTTGACATTTTCTGCTAAAAATTTTTTAAAAGAAAGAAATTTCTTGATTTATCTTGTGCTTGCCAGCATGTAGAAGAAACCAAGTCATGCATGTAGAATAAACCAAGTCATGCTGAGAAGTAAATGTTAGATGGCTAGCTAGCCTCACCTGCTAGCTCGTACATACCAGCCACATAGAGCATGATTCAAATCCAAGTCCTAAAATTACTTCCCACCATGGAAACTAAGGGTTACTTGCAGTCAGACACAATGTTAAATATACCAGTTGAGATTTAGACGGGTACTTTAACTGAAATCATTGCTGTGAACCTCTAAAATGGACATGAAATAGAGCTTATTTTTTTTCAGAAATGTTTACATGCCTATATAGACAAAATTCTTCTAAGCACCTGTGTTTAAAATGCATGGATCAAACCAGCTTATTTTTCAAAACCCCTCAGGCTATTAGAAATTATTTTTAAAATTAGCATCAAATGTTATATAGGCTTATCTTTATTGCATTTTCTCCATGGAATTTACCCATCTAAATAATTCAAAAGGTAATAAGCTTAGAGTTTCATTTTTGACATTTTGCCTTCTTTGTTAATACTCCAACTTATTTCACAAAGATTTGGAATAACTTGCAATAAATACATGTAATAAAAGAACAAAACAGAAATAAAACATCAAACCAGGAAAAATATGTACTAAAGTATGAAATCAAGAGTAAGAACGGAAAAACAGAACATTCATATGCAGTCTATAAGATCCTACTAAGTCACTGCAATTAAGCAGGAAATTTGTTCTTAAGATTTTTGGTGGCAAGGTGAAAAGAAAATATAGTTTCATGGCATTCTTTGTCTAAGAAAAGAAAATACACTAGTGTTCTAAGAGAAGCAAAGCTTTTCTTACCGCTCTGAATGTTTCTGAAGGGCTTCATTTTGTGGCACACCAAGAAACATAATGGATAACATCTCAAAAGCAAAGATAGAATATAAATTCTGCTAAGTTAGTCCTTAAAGCTTTGATTTAAGCCTTTGGTTTAAACTTAAGTCCAAAGTTTACCTTAATCAGCATAATGAAGTAGTGATATTTCAGGAAAGGGTGCTAGGGCAAGGGGACAACACCAAAATTTAAGAATGAAAAGAGGCTTCCCTGGTGGCGCAGTGGTTGAGAGTCCGCCTGCTGATGCAGGGGACATGGGTTTGTGCCCCGGTCTGGGAAGATCCCACATGCCGCGGAGCGGCTGGGCCCGTGAGCCATGGCCGCCGGGCCTGCGCGTCCAGAGCCTATGCTCCGCAACGGGAGAGGCCACAGCAGTGAGAGGCCCGCGTACCACCAAAAAAAAAAAAAAGAATGAAAAGAAAAAGACATATATAATTTGTTTTGGTCACTAACATATTTATTCTTTTAAAAAATAATGAATCCCTATTTACTTGAAATGAAATTAGCCTTCAACATACTAATACCAGTTCCTTTAAATTTCCAAGACTTCCTAAAGGTCAAATATTTGTGCTTGATCCATGTTTAAATATTCATATATAAATGGTAATCCATATTGTTACTGCCTTTAAAATAACAACTCAAATCATCTCATTTGGAGGGGTACAACCTAAATCTTCCAAACTGAATGTCACTCATTTAGGTAAAAGAAACTTCATCAAATGAATAAAGTGATCCTCCAGCAGTGCAATTCTGACAATCCATAATCTCTTCTTGCATTTCAGGTATTCAACTTCGATGTGCGCCAGTTGAATTGGTTGGAATACATTGAAAATTATGTTTTAGGAGTTAAGAAGTACTTATTGAAAGAGGATATGGCTGGGATCCCAGAAGCAAAGCAACACTTAAAAAGGTAAATATAATCGGTCAGTTAATATTTACTGAGCAATTACCATGTGTATCTGATTTTATACCAGACATGAAATATGAGCAGGGGAAGAGAGGAATTAATATTTTTTGAGCCTTTATACTATATACCCTGTAATATACTCTTTCATTTAGACTTTACCACATCCCTGTGAGGCAGGTATTATTTCTGTTATCCCATTTTTATTAAAGAGCTATTTAAGCTCAAAGAAGGTAAGTGGGCAAGTCACACATGGTAAGTGCAGGAGCCAGATATGAACCCAAGTTTTCTTCTATCGCATCCTGTCATAATGTGGTATAGAGAAAGAACATCCAACAGGCAGGAAACCTGATTGTGCTATTTAACATGGGCAAATCAGTTAACCACTCTTCAAGACCTCTGACTGCCTGCAATTTTTCAATAATTAATCCCTAAGGGACAAAGAATTATAGTAATCTGACATAATTCTGGTAGAAGCGAAGGGCTTTTAATGCAGAGATGATAAGGATGGGAAAAGTAATTGCAAACTGAGAGGAACGTTGAGAACTTACCCTCCAGTGAACAAGAACCAGGGAAGATTTGTGATATATAGTAATATCAAAGTATATTTAAGAAAGATTACATTAGCCATGTTTATAAGACAGGTTAAAGCAGGTATGAGAAAGGGAAACTAGTCAGGGAATACTATAGAAATGATTACTCAGAAGGCATGTGGTGGAAATGAAAGATATCAAAATCAGAAGGCCATCAGGTAGTGCCACATACCTAAGCACTTAGTTATTTGCTGGTCATAGCCAGGAAAAGATACATTTATGCTTCAAATAACATAGTTGGGTATTTGGTACTGTTTTGACGTTGGTTATATATGTCTGTTTCCAGGCTCCGAAATATTCACTACCTCTTTAATACTGCCCTCTTCCTCATCGCCTGGCGCCTTCTCATTGCAAGATCTCAGGTGGCTCGGAATGTGTGGTTCTTCATCGTGAGCTTCTGTTACAAATTCCTCTCCTACTTTAGGGCGTCCAGCACACTCAAGGTCTGACAACATTTGGCGATCTCCTTTTGTTTGGAACCTCTCAGATACCTCTAAAACAGTAACTGTGGTTCTCAAGATTAGGTAGTAACAAATATGTCCAAGTCATTACCTGTCAAATGTGCTGTCATGTATTCATCCTTATTTCTTAACTATACATTTTTATTTCAGTGAGAGAAGGAAAGTCATATCCTAGCCTATAATCATACATGTTAGGAAAAAAATTGTTTCCTGTTTCCTAACACTCTATTCTATGCTCTTGAATATAAACACCAAAGTACACCCATCTTCCCACAGTTAGCTTTTTCCTCCTTGAGAGGACTAATTTCAACTCAATCAACATGGAAGAACACATGGTAGAAGCTGAGATATGCTAAAGAAAGGCAGTTCTAACCTTTGAACCATTCTAGTGTACTTAGTATAAAGGTTTAAAATCAAGCTAAGTAGAGAAAGGAAGGTCTCAACATCTTCACAAATGCTGTTAGAGAAATAATTTGCCGCCAAGGTTTCTGCTTTCTTTTTGTTATACCATGGAGTCCTGGTTGAGGGCTGGGGGAATTAGAAAAGTGGGTTCACATTTAACGTTTTCCTTAACTATACCCACTTCTGAAACCTAAATAAAACCAAGAGGTGTAAATAATTATGTATAAAGTGAAGCCTCAAGGGTATTTTCACTGGGACTGTTTATTATGCTTTTAAGTAAAAATTAGTTCCCGTAACTTGAATTTGACATCTATTATTTCTAAATCGTTTGAATCACCAGTTTTCCTGATAACCTCCTAAGGGTTACCCTCTTCTTCATTAAAGTCTCCAAATCCTTTATATTTAAGTTTATATTGCTCAGGCCTCGATTAGAGATTAGAGTGACTAATGTTAGAGGAAGGTCCTAGGCTAGAATCATGTAAAAACCCATTTCCTTGATCTTTGCCATTGAGGAAAGCAAACTTTCAAATAAAATTTTAAATGCTAGTTTTAGCTTTTTCTATAAGTGGGGAAGTTTACTTTCACCAGGATTTGCTAGTATCTTGATCACTCCAGTTGCAGAGTGTTACCTGTGGAATGTGCAGCAGAAGAGGACAGACTTCATTAAGTGACTCTAAGTTTAGAGAACAGGTGTTGTTTTGTTTAAAAATATTTTATGTATAATGCAAATGAGTGAGTAAAACACTAATCTCAATTCTATATTAATAATGTAACTGTTATCCCAACTTTCCTCATATTTGAGAGACGAGTGCACGTTGGACTGCAGCATTTCATGTTAAAAACATGGACTATGATTCAAATATAGTACCTAGGGCCTAAGCAACTAAAAATAATCACAACTACTTGAAAATTACATGAGCATAAAATGTTAATGACAGTTATATTTATGCTCACTTTCTGAGATAATTGGTTAATACTCAGAAAGGCACACTAGGTGGCCGAAGTATACTAGGGCCAGGAGGATGACTTCTAGCCCAATATTACTTGAGATTTTTCTGAACCCCATAAAGGGCGTTTGGGGGGGAACTCTTCTGGGCAGTGTCTTTCCCAATCTCATCTAAGTTCTGGGAACTACTTCCCAGGGCAGACAACCCAGTTCTGAAACAAAGTACCTGGTTGTCTTCAGTTTGAGATGTCTGTATGACATGTTTGAGTTACACTGATTAAGATACAAACTGTAGATAATGATAAAAATGAAATCAAGATACAATTCAATGAAATTGGACAAAACGTAATAGTTCTAAGAATTTACTATCTTTTGATTATTTTATGTTTCACCAATTCAATAAATTTCACTGATCAAGTATTCACATTTTGACTTGATTAAATGAAAATTTGAATTAAAAAATGGTTTCCTCTCTTCTAGTGTTTAACTGCTGACTGCTGCAGTTGATCTCCTGCCTCCTCCCTAGAAAAATGACATAATCTAAAGAAACTACCAGTTGAATATAAATTAACACATACCCATAACGCTTCATTTTTTTCAGACATCATTAATAGGGTTACCTTTACATGTTGAAGCATGTTCTACCCGTGACATTAGCGAAATGACATGAATAAAGTTCTCTTGTGATGATTGATTAAGCAGTAAAAGCAGGTATCTGCATGAAAGAAAATCCCTAGTTATTTCACATCAAGACCAAGTGACAGTAACTTGAGTTCCTAATATATACACTCCAATGAGAAAGAACCTTATACTTTTGGGAAGAAGGGGACAGTGAGGACAAAGAAAAGGTTATGTTTAAAAAGAAGTTTTGGTAATCCCTATATTCTGCACCCATAAGATATATGATACAGTAACAAACATAACAGAGTTGAAGACAGTCACCATCTGAGGCAATTAATACTAGAAAAAGTTGAGGCAGATGAGCACACAAATCAGAAGAACATTTCTCACAATTTTATACTAAACTAACGTCATCTCCAGTTAACACCTCACTTTAATAAACTGATTTAGAATCTCAAGGTAAACAGACTGATCTGAGAAGGGACTAATACCCAAATAGTGTGTTATCTCACAGTGAACATAATAAAGTATGTCAGCATAAAGCTTCCAAAAACATCAATAATTTTTAAAGTTCATGTGAATCACATGCAAACTTCCACACAGCTATTTTTCTCTGTAAATGCAAATCTAATAATTATATTCTAGGAACATAAGCAACTGCCTAGAGTAAAAAGTAATGACTGTTCCATGTGCCCAGAAATATGGAAAAATGCTCACTGCCTAGATTACTTTTTAAAAATATTTTTAAAAATTACAAAATAGGGCTTCCTTGGTGGCACAGTGGTTAAGAATCCGCCTGCCAATGCAGGGGACACGGGTTCGAGCCCTGGCCCGGGAAGATCCCACATGCCGTGGAGCAACTAAGCCCGTGCGCCACAACTACTGAACCTGCGCTCCACAGCCCGCGAGCCACAACTACTGAAGCCCAGGCGCCTAGAACCCATGCTCCGCAACAAGAGAGCTGCCGCAATGAGAAGCCCTCGCACCGCAACGAAGAGTAGCCCCTGCTCACTGCAACTAGAGAAAGCCCGCGCGCAGCAACGAAGACCCAAGGCAGCCAAAAATAAATAATTATTTTTAAAATTACAAAATAAAATTAGAAATTGCTGGTTTTAGGGATGTAACTGGCTTGAAAGACAGGAATGCCCTGTGAGGTGTAGATACAATTATGACAAAGGATACTTAACTGAAATTGAGTTTTAATAGCTAGAAACAGCTCTCTTAACACACCGGTAAACATTTTAGGTGTGTCCCTAACTTTATTTGAAATAGCAGTTCCAAGCTGGAACTGTGAATCGGTTGGGGAGATGTGGGGTTGGGGAACTTTCATCAATCCTAGAAAAATATCTTAAAGAAATTAAAGGTAAGTATAATACAATAACTCACCAAATTGACTTGCACAGTTGCTTGGAAACAGAATTTATGAAATATTCATTACATAATTATATGCCGTGTTGCTGAAGGTCTGCTTTAGTATGTAGCTTTCATCAATGTACACTTTCCCCCCACACCTTCTCATTCTGAGTTTTACCTTAAAATTATTACACAAATAGCATAAATGAGTTATGATGTTTGGAAGAATTGTTCATCTAATTTCTTTTGATAAATATCCAGTACAACTTGGAGTTGCTGAAACAAAACTATTAAATGTTTTGCTGATTATAATCTGCTTACAGGTTTATAAACTTGTCAACTGCTCAATTTTCATCACTCGTCCATTCATAACACGAAAAATACAGAATAAATCCAATCTCATACAGCAATTTAACTCCATCTGAAGCAAAGGAAATGTAAGTGAGTGGTAAAGATTGCTGTAGTTTTCCTAGAAGGAAAAAGAAAAATATGAGGAACTGAGGCTTTTTTGGGGGTACATGATCGTAAAGGGACAAAGAAGTTGTTGTACAAGTTATTTTATTTAGAGTCCAATTGTTCAGGATTGAGACACTAAATGAGTTTTTTGTGGTTTTTTCTCTTAAAACAACACAATAAAAAAACTACAAGAAAACCAAAAAATCCAAGGCAGTTTGTTTCCTACTCTTAAAATAATGCTAAGTGATATTGTCACTAAAATATTTCAAAAGGGGTGGGGCGGAACTACAATAAAGAAGTAACTTGGGTATTACTCCAGGCATCATACCATAAGGTAGTGAACAAATAGTGATCTATTTGAACAGTGATGACAAAAGGTGACTCACTTTGAAGGTTTGCTACAGCTGCAAACAGAAAGGGAGGAATTTAAGTACTAAGTTAAAGGGCATGATGAGATTTTAAAGATCCTAAGGCTCATGTTTAAGTAATTTTTTTTTTTTTTTTTTGCGGTATGCGGGCCTCTCACTGTTGTGGCCTCTCCCGTTGCAGAGCACAGGCTCCGGACGCGCAGGCCTAGCGGCCATGGCTCACGGGCTTAGTTGCTCCGCGGCATGTGGGATCTTCCCGGACCAGGGCACGAACCCGTGTCTCCTGCATCGGCAGGCGGATTCTCAACCACTGCGCCACCAGGGAAGCCCCTAAGTAATTTTTGAACATTCAAAAATACGCATCTCGAACTGAAGTTTAAGATTCAAAATTTTACATTTTGAAGCAAGGGGGTTGCATATAAATTTACTTTTTGTTACTTGAATTACTAAGACATAAAAAGACAATGCATAACATATGTTACTTATACCATTAAAAAAATTAGGAGATCTTAGTCATTTCTTTATGAATTCCAAAGTTAAGTTAGTATTAAAGATTGTAAACTTTGTCTGCACTAGTAAATTATTTATTATAAAAATTCAGTGCTTTATATCATAAAATGTATATGAGAAAACTATAGTATTAATCACCTAAGTTGAGAATTAGAAATAATTTTGTATTTCTCATATTGAGAAGCTTTTACCAAGAGGTAGTCTGAGGTGTACAAATACTGTAGCAGAGACTTATTCACCTAAACGTTTCATCTCCTTTTATAGGCCAATATATGCAAACACAGCTTAAAAAAAACACATTTCACATAATTTGAGATCTCAACTCTTAAGAATATTTAGGATGGAATATGTATACATAGATATTATGAATGCCCTAATAAAATAAAGAGAATTGAGTAATAAAGTTGGGTATCCTACTGGAGGCACCCCAGGCACACACCAAAGCTACATAATAGGCCAGTACGGTGTTCTCTGCAACGGAAAAGAAACACTTGGTGAGGGGTCAGAAACTCCTACTAGATCCTAACATGCACGTGTTCTTCCTCATTCATCAGACAAAGGGCTGGTCAGAATCTTAATGCTTCGATTGCCCAAAATCTGACTCTATTTGAGGAGTTTCAGGTGGAAACCTTTCTTAACTTTTAAAATGGAAAAAATCAATGGCAAAGTAGGATTTTGCTTCAAAGAAATTCCTTTTATAGTCAGTTTTAATGGGACAGATTAATTCCATTAAAATTTTAATATGGTATTTGGAAAACATGGAAACAATTAAAAATCATATATAAGTACCAGAATAATTTTAAAAATCCTTCTTAAAGATACTTAACTGTCATAATCCTAACTGAAATAATTCTAAATCAATATTTTTCCTCCTATTAAAAAAAAAAAAAACCCTGAAACTTAATTGAACTTTCTGACAAGCAGATTCACAGAACCGACATTCATGCTAAAACAGCTAAAACTTTAATTCTCTCTAATTAAAATTCCTTTTCCTAGTCTACCTTCACTGGAAATAATATCTGAAGAAAAGAAATCAGAAATACGGAGATAACCATTCATTATTTGGAATTTTCTAAATTCAAAAACCTTTCAAAGCATGTTTGTTACCTATATTAATCAGTTAATTTAATGGCTCAATGATAAACTGTATATCTTAAACAATGATACTTCTGTTATTATCTGCAAAATACCATTCCACATAAGCTTGAATGAAAAGTAGTTTTATCAGTATTTCTCCTTCTCTCCATTACATTATCTGCCCCAACTGTTTGACCTTTCTTTTATCTTTTAAAATAATGCAATTTGAAAAACTCTAATGCGTGATGCCCTGTTCTCTAAAAACCACCATTTTAAATCTTGTCTTTTAATCTTGGCCTTGTTACTTACCTGGAATTTTGTCTCCCCATTTTCCTAAGTGACTTAAACCATGAGGATTGGTTGATGATTCTTCTACTATCAAGTATTACAAAAAGAAAAATGATATTGGCACACATATTCCAAATTTAGTTTTTAACAGCACCTGAGTGATATACCCCTCTCATTATTTTCAATCTTTTATAGTCTATAAATTTAAAATCCATCCTTAAATAGTAAGAAAGCTAGACCAACACAATCTAATACAGAATCAATCACATTCAGGACATTCTGAATGCAGATACTTCTTTGATAATACAGTTTTACAGTTTAACGGACATTGTTTAATATTATAATCTCTCAGATCTGACGTTATCTTGTCTTACTTAAATATTTGCCTCATACTTCTATTTTATTTAAAGTTACCCTGTTGCCCACTCACCACAACACACACAAAATATGCTACTTATCCTCCTAATCTTTTACAGACTGGTAATTTTCATCATTAGTAGTTGATCTTTTTATTACTCACCCCGTTCCCAAAGTATACCAATAATAAGGATCAGATTAGGAAACTTACCATCTTTTTTAAACATGTGCTTTCTTCTCCCTGTATAAGTGCTCACTATATAGTCTGTGAATGATACCTCTATTACATAGTATAGCATCTATGTACCTGCCCCTGTAAGAATTCACCTTAGTCTTTCATGACCTTGACCTGATCAGAAAAGTCAATCACCAGAGTTTAAAGAAAAGCAGTAACCGTCCTAAGACTGAATTATTGAATAAATGGTCTTGTCGTTATGGCTTAACAGTAATATGGCTATAACACAGGGGCCCCTCCCTCTCTTCCTTTATTAACAATGTGACCTGACCACACTTTTTAAAGTCTAGACTAGTTTTCCACATGTTTTACATATTTTATTCTGATATATCTTTTAAAAACAAACAGATGCAAACATTTGCACTTATCAATGCTATTTTCTTTAGATGTGGTTTGACTTCTTCCTTCAGGCTCTTTGTCATCAAGAAGCAAGGTTTGATTTCGATACTGCCGTTTGCTATGAAAATATCAGAAGGGGTCATCTTCAATGCAATATTCCAGTTGGGCTTATTCACTGATTAGATTAGCTGCATAATTTCTTCTAGGACATTTGTAACAGACACAACACATATAGGATTTCAGTTTGGGTTTTCTTTTCTTTTTTTTTTTTTCCCTAGGGTTATTCCTGCTTCTCATTCATATTTTCTTTTCTTTGAATATATTGCACAATATTTTATTATTAAAAAAGGTTTTACGTCTCAGACAAAAAGTTTTTCTCCTTTACTTGGGAGGTGCTAATGTGTATTATTTTCTAAAAGAGGTAAGTGGTTGTCTGTGTGGCCATCTTCAAAGGGAATCTAGGGAGGAACAAAAAGACCGAAGCATTAGTTTTACTCCTTACACTATTTCCTCTAAACACAACACTTTATTCTGGGCAATTTCTGGGCACCAAGAGCTACTATTTAGATTTAGCAATGATACTATGACTTAGAGATGAGCACCATTTATACTACACCACTTACAGAATTGACGGGTTTGTAGGCTCCAAGTCTGAAACGACAGTAAATTATTTCGACTATAAATTTTCCAATCCCATGTAACATGCCTGTAATAAAAAATAAGTTTATGTTTTTAATTAAATTATGCTTTTAATGAAATTTCTCCCTAAGTTATTCATTTCCTAATTTTGGAAGTAAGAATAAAAAAACTATTATAAAGGAATAGATAAGGAAGGAAACAATTTGCTTTATTCACTTCCACAGTCAACAATATCAAAACAACTGAATTTTAAAATAAATGAATTTTTTTTCAAAATCACAAAGCCACATAATTCATGACCTTGACAAAGCAATCTTTTCAAAGGTGCTTAATATGTCTCACACCTACACAATTTTGAAAAATAAATACTACTAGCACCACAAATTTAAATGAATCTAAATAAAGCAGTGACAAAAACTTTCATAAGCAAAGCTATTCATCCATTTAAAAAATATAATTCAAACTATATAAACTCCATGTAATATTAAATAGAGGTTAGGACATAAAAGGAACTATTTCCTTATCTATTATACTTAACTCTCAAAATTTCACAATTACAATTCTGCAAGTTATCTTTAAGAGAATCCCATAATCTTAGGGCGAAAAGACCAAAAGTCATAAAAACATTACTGACTAAAAAATTTGGTTTCACATATTTTATAGTTCAACATACTATAAAATACAATTTTACATTGTGTACAGTTAAAAATACCTTAACTGAAAAAGAAAATTTACATTCAAAGTATCTACTATTTCTAGGCATTTTCTCATCTAATCCTACAACACACTTGCAAGTTAGATATTATTATTCTCATCTTTATATAGAGAAAACAATTTCAGAAAATTTAGGTGACCTACACAAAGCTATCACCATGTAAATGACAGAACTTGGGTCCAATTCTAGGCTCTCTCTAGCACACTAAGTAATCTCCTGTAAATCACTGAATGCAGTGAACTTAGTTATGTGTAACGCTTAATCAATACAATTTTTGAGGTTTGAAATTAAATCTTAAAGAAAAAGTTAAGTATCAAAACATGAGACTGTGTATATTTCTTTCCCCTTTTAAGTAAAAGCATCTTGATTTTTACTGTTAGGAGAACTTTTAGAAATTAGACAAAAAAAGGAATGAATCTTAACCTGTTGTTGAAAAGATTCCACCAACAATACCACAAAGCCTTACAAAAAACTGCCAGAATGGCATATGCTCCTCAGTAACTGTCACCATGAGAGAGCTGAGATCATATTTCATAAAAATTCCAGAGACTCCATGGCTGCCTGCAGCATGGTTAATGACACGTTCCTAAAGGAAGGCAAAAGGAAGGGGAGAGATAGGAGGAAGAGACAAACAGGATTCACATCATTAGGTTACTTGTATACAGTCAATATGAAGCCCTCCAGCCCTCCTGAACAAGAGGGACATCCAAATCTCTTTATGAATTGTCCTACTAGACCAAGCTCTCCAGAAATAAGCAAATTATTCTGTATTTTTTGTATGGTTAGCTTTTGAAGCAATCAAAAGAACAATCATTTTTTACTATTTTCTCAAAAAGGTCACTTTACATACTACAAGGTTTCTACTAAACTCAAGAGTTTATATGGCACATTCTTCATTGACCAAATCAATGAAAACTACATTCCTATTTTGACATACTTTTTATATTATTTCTTTGCTAAGAATTTACAAAATAATTCTATCTACTTCCTGTCATTTGAATGATAAGATTTAAAACCAATTTCAGGGCTTCCCTGGTGGCACAGTGGTTGAGAGTCCGCCTGCCGATTCAGGGGACACGGATTCATGCCCTGGTCCGGGAAGATCCCACATTCCGCGGAGTGGCTGGGCCCGTGAGCCATGGCTGCTGAGCCTGCACGTCCGGAGCCTGTGCTCCGCAGCAGAAGAGGCCACAGCAGCGGAAGAGGCCACAACAGCGAGAGGCCCGCGTACGGGGGAAAAAAAAAAAAAAAAAATTCAATTGCTGTTGTTCATTTTAAACTACATGAGATAGAGTACAGGAAGAAAACATAATACATTAATTTGAAAGATATCAATTATCTGAGCTACTGGCTCAGTTTTTAAAGGAAATTTTTCTTGAAAGGAGTGTAACGAAAATTATAAACCTACCACAGTGTGCACACTGAGAATATATTGTTTCATTCCATTCTGTTTACACTTCAAAACTCAAGTTTGCAAATTTCTAATAAATTTCGATTATAGCATGAAACAACTACGCTACCACAGTGCTTTGTTATGACTGTTGTGTCAGGCCCTACCTGTTTTTACTAAGCTGTAACTAAACTGCACGCTTTAGGAAGACAAGTAACGCGGGAAATTAAAACAATTTCATGTGGGCATTACAAAACCTCTTTGCCTATTAGCACAACAGAGCCTTATAAGCCACTGATCAAGTTTCCAATATAAAGTGACTTCATCTTAAAGTTCTCTGATAAGTTCAATATTTTGCCAAAATTATAAATATATTGTCACCACCTATGTGAGTGGATATTGTTTTAGGGATCACAGTATCTACATAACAAAAGACTCATAATGATTCACTTTTGGTCTAGGACCAGTGAAGGTCAGCCCTGTCCTTCTCATCCTCCACTCTACCAACTCCAGTTACTCCTTTTTTTTTTTAAAGTGAAATACAACTACTGTAGTTGTCCTATCAGTACTAACACACCCCACAAATGTCAAATGCTCTGGGATTCTATTTTTTTTTCTTGTTAATTTACTTTTGTTATTTAAAACACATCCTGGAGATAATTTCATATCAATACATAGATATCTTTCTTTCTCTCTTTTTTAAAGTTGCATGTCCCTCCATTGTGTCAAGGTATCACTTGGGTTGTTTCCAGTCTTCTGCCATTACAAGTAACAAAACGAATAATCTCATATACAACATCACTTTTTTTCCACCATATCTTTGGATTTAATTTCTAGAAGTGGTATTGCTGGGTCAAAAGGTAAATGCATATGTCATTTTGGAGATATTGCCAAACTCCCTTCCAAGAGACTATGCCATTTTGCACTTCCTTAGCAATGTATGCATGCCTGTTTCCCCCAAAGTCGTGCTGCTGTGTAGACTGCCTGACCTTCAGGTGTTGCCAAACTTAATGAGAAATGGTATCTCCCCACCCATAAGGAAATGCTAAAAAGCACAATATAAACTTGTAGACACTTTACCTCTTTTCTCTTTCTCTCTGTATGTGAGCGTGCACATGCGCACACACACACTTACACATACTTAATTTTTCCTCCTAAACCATTTGAAAAGTTATAAACACATGACACTTCACCCCTAAAAACTTTAGTATTTAATTTCCCAAGAATAAGGAAAACTGTACAATTACTGAGGACATAGTCAACATAAGTTATAAGACTATCAAAGGAAAATTTCATATGGAATAAAGCAAATTTTTAAAAGCACTTAAATTCTGGAATTCTTCTGGATACTAGTATTTGAATATTCACCATTCTTGAACACAATAAGAAAACATAGCTTATAAAAATAAAAAATTAACAACAAAAAGAATGAAAGAAAGAAAACATGGTCCCAGAGTAGGTGAGAAATCTGTTAAACTGCCCAATTCCAAAATTCTGCTTCTCATTATCAATATTTACTTATAAGGCCACTCCACCCTAAGGTTGCAGAACGTCTGTCCTCTCAATTAGATGACTATGAAGCCCTAACTTAGGAAGGCAAACGCTCTAAATCTGCTATCTGAGTCGCAATAACCATGTGTGTCCCAGGGTAGATACATTAATTAAAAAATAAATAACAGAGAAATCAGAAAATCTGCTGGCAGATTAAAAAAACTGCTTATACCAATACATGGGAAAACATTAAATATTAAGATATTAAGAGTACAATAATATCAGAGTTTAATAATTTTTTACTAATTGAACAGAAAACATTCCAGATTTTAAAAATCTACTTCTTTCCTTACTCTATAATATGCTTAATACCCATTTCTGATATTTTATTGACTTAAAACAAAATGTCAATGCATTTCAAATTTTAAATGGGGGAGGGCATTACCTGAAACTCCAAACTAATTTTGTAGTGGGACTATAAAATGCTTTAACAACTTACCCTTTCTGTCACAGAAAACTGATGGGTGTCTGCTGAAATTTTATATGTATGTAGTTTTGTTGGCACGATTGTAATAAAATATTGGAACATCTGGTTGTCTAGAATAAAAACAAAATGTAGTTTTTTTCATCAATCCAGTAGCAATGAAACTACTGCCAAATACATCAGCCTTCTATTAAATACATCTAATCTGAAATTTAATGCTACTTATAACTTAATGTCTAACAAAAAAATATTGTAAAAGAATCAATGAAAGCAATATATTCATACTTGGTAAAACAAGTTCTCAGTAAGCATAAAATAGTCACAAAGACACACACAAACATCTATTAGAAGATGTCAAAAAAGATAAGCTAGTTGTCTAGTTAGATATCCTTTATAATCATTATCATCCTTTTATAAAATATGGAAAATAAAAGCATTTCTTTATAGTACAGAAACTAATAAAAATAAAGTTATAATAGCATAACCACCACAAGACACATTTTCAGTTTCTACTAATATCTGAACAGAAATAAATAAATCAAAACTGAATTAGCTATTGGATATATAAACCAAAATGTAGCCTTTGGATAAATACGAAGAATCAATACCACAGTAGGAAAATAAGCAAAGAAACTACTCAATGATGGTCTGGTGTTACTATGTAATCAAAATGATCATATTTATATAGTCATTAGGCATTTATAGGTTTAATACAAGTCATAAACACCAGTATATTACTAATTATTAATTAATTTTAAACAATTAACAATTCACATAATACAAAACATGTTAATTCTCTAGGCCTACGTTCCAGAAAATTTAGAACTAGATATATCTATCTATAGTTTCAGCTAGGTAAGTGAATAGGGCCTCATTATGTTTGCGATGTACTTCACGTCACATGGTGATAATTGTCTATGATAACTGAGTACATGAATAAAATATATGTTTTAAATGTATGGTTTGATAAATTTTGACAAACGTTTTTATCCATACGATCACCACCACTATCAAAATATAAAACATTTAAATCACCCCAAAGAGTTCCTTTGAACCCCTTTTCAGTCAACCCCTTCTACCTCTGGTCCTAGGTCAACCACTAATCTACCTTCTTTGTTACAGACTAGTTTTGCCTATTCTAAAATTGCATATAAATGGAGGTATACAGTATGTACTTTTATGTGTCTAGCATGAATTAATTTTTATTTTTATTTCCATCAGTTCAATTTCTCTGTCTCTTATCTCAGTGTAATTCAGAATAGGAGAGGGAAAGGTAAAATTGTAGATAGAAGGGAGAGGTAAGAGTAATAATGGTCTCTTCAACACTAACATTAAACAAGTTTCTAAAATATAAAGCAAAGCCTGTTTCAACTTCACCATTTCTTATTTCACCTACCACTATAACTACCACTTGTACCACTATAACTTTCAAAAACATAAAACAGTTTTTGGCCAGTTCTATTATTAATTTCAACTTAAATCCTAAATATTACCACAGATAATATTAGAGCAAAACTTGTCAACTTTGTCCACCACCAATAAATGGCTTATCAATTGTGGACGATCTTTCATCTTTTGAGTTGTTCTCTGATGTAAAGTGAACTGCTCAATCTGTGCTTTTTTTTTTTTTTTTTTTTTTTTTGCGGTATGCGGGCCTCTCACTGCTGTGGCCTCCCCCGCTGCGGAGCACAGGCTCCGGACGCGCAGGCTCAGCGGCCATGGCTCACGGGCCCAGTTGCTCCGCGGCATGTGGGATCCTCCCGGACCAGGGCACGAACCCGTGTCTCCCGCATCGGCAGGCGGACTCTCAACCACTGCGCCACCAGGGAAGCCCCTGTGCTTATTTTTGAGATGTTTTACAAATATCTCTATTACATCATAACAAAAATAACAAGCTAAAAATGAGCGGAGAAGAAGGTGTTCAAGTATGAAGTATTTATGAAAAAGAAGATGAAATTGAGAGTGGTGAGGTTATAACCAATGCTGTACACATGGGTGGGATAATTAGACCTGAGGGAAAAAATGAGAGACACAGGAAATCTCACCACGGGCAGAATGAAATCCAATGCAATGAATAGTAGCCAATGGGGGTCAAAGAAACGTGACAGGGAAAATTGGAAACCTTTTAAGCTATGGAGAGAGAACTGCTGAAGACCTATTTGTCTAATATATAACTCTGTTAGATAACTTAATGGCCAGGCAGGGGGAAAAATGCTCTTGCATTAGATTTTGTTGCAAGCCGCAAATTGTTCCAAAGGTTATAGGTCTGTCCAAATCTGCACAGCATTAAAGATGTCACTGCTAAGTAATCCCCTCAAAATTCCTACATGAAGGAGGGGATAGTTACCTGAATCCAACAGATCTGTAATGCTGAATTTTTTCTTTTTCGAAAAAGAGGCCCAATAGAACATATATAAGGAAGGAGAAGAGTATACCTGCTTTAAAGCTTTAAATAACCTACTGACATTCATCTCATGCCATTTTATAAAATAACTCTAAACACCTCTTAGTCTTCCTGAACATGTCAATTTAAAGAGCCTTTTGAAAATTAATCGTTCATATTTAGATCTGCTTCTTTACAAAAATGTATAGTTCATTTCGGCATCTTGAAACAAAGTATTAACCAACATGTTTTCAATTGAGCATCTCTTGTAATATTTAATATATTTTGGTGTAGAATGAACACATACTTAAAGATGAGATTACACAGAACAAAGCTTATAATTCTCAGAATGTTTCTACTCACACACTTCCAAATTTAGTACACTCAAGCTTCCTTGAGTGAAACATTCCCACACAAACATAAAATACTCATGAATTCTAAATAAAACATCTTTAATGTATCTGATTACAACACTATGCTAAAAGAGTAAAATACTGAAAAGAACATTAATAAATCTATTTGAATTAATAAAAAATGAAATCCTTAATTACAGTTTTGCAAAGGCTAGAATTCCTAGTGGCACAGGAAGCTTTAGACATCCTTAAGGCATATCATATAATATGACTATTTAAGAAGAAAGGCTACCAAAAATCTTCAAAAAACATGAGAACAGATAACTTGCTACAAAATTAAGGAAATAATCCATCCATATTTGCATAAACTGAAATTTTAAATGGAATAGATGGTTAAAACAAACAGTAATAAAAGGTATCTGTACTACTTCTGACTGTGTTAATACCAAACCATTCTAGGAAAACTCTAGGTTTCTGATGTTTGTAAAATTCTCTAGAGAGGTTTCTGATATGGTAAATATAGTATAGATTTTAGAACTCTGAACCTATGCAAAAAAGAAAATTCTTCTTATAATGTTCAAACTTTCTTTTGTTCTTATTCTTTCTTTGTTGAATATGGAAAAGCAGTTATGCCCTCTTAACACATTAACCTTTCATATATTTAGAGAGCTTTTAAATTCTACTCCTCCTGATTACTTCTGACTAATTTCTTATTCTGTTCCATGGCTCATTTTTTACCATTTAAAATTCATCCACTACTAGAACAAATTCTCTTACACACATCTCCACTTAAAGATGATCAGCCATTTAAACCACTTCAAGATTTATCTGTTTATCTGTTACAAGGGGGTTAGGAAGAGGGTTATTTAAAATGTATTAATATCAAAGTTATAAGAACAATTTGCCTACATGCAAATTATAACAGTAATTATTAAATACTTACGATCTAACGCAATTTTTTCAGTTCCATCTAAAGGATTAATAATTCCTGGAACAAGCTCTCCAAAAGACAAATGATCTATTCTATGAGAAAAATTGTAAGCTAAGAGGCAAAAAAAAAAAAAACAAATACCCAATTAAGCAGAGAAATTATTCAAAACTACATGTTACAGATTAGTTCACATTCTTACCTATTCTCAAATGAAAATATCTAAAATCTGCTGGTATAATATAGTATTTAAAACCATATTATTTTAAGAAAAATGCATGCAAATATGTGGGAATTATATGTACGGAGGTAAACACATTCTGATAAAATGCTGTATCGCAAATTACATAATTATATACAAATTAATATCTAAAAATAATATGACATCTAATTCTGATAAACAAAAAAATAAGTCTTTTCTAGTCCAAATCATCATATAGAAACAGGATTGTGTTAGAAGAACTGAGATGATGTCCATGAAACTGATCAGATATATCTTTAATACACACTATTGCTTTAGCACACTTATGTAACTAAACTTGTTTTTTATGGAATTTATTACTTGTTTTTGTTGTCTAAAGGAGACTTTAAAAACTAAGTTTTATGATAATCATTACACAAAACTAACTTGAATACTGTATATATGGGTGTAAATGTCCATATTTAAATTTACATATTGAAACAAGTTTCAAATATATTCTCTTCATTATCTGTAAAAACTATCAGAAAAAAAAAATTAGCAGAAATGTGTACTAAGTGATATAAAGCACAACAAGGCTGCTTCTCCCTACCTCAGCAACTTCTGAGCTATGACTAAAAAGAAATATAGGTAGCTTAAAGACAAGAGAAAATGGATTAGTCAATAAGTTAGATCATTTATTTTCTCCTTCAGATATCTTCTTTCGGCATACCCCACTTCCAAAACCATACCTCACAGCTGCACTAAACGTTAAAAAACACGCTTTTTTTGCAAGGACATCTTCACAGAAAGAAATTTCAGAAGCTGCTTACAGTCATGGTTGACAAGTGCTGCCAAGTGTGCGTGACCTCGGGGATGTGGAATTGCCCTGAAAGGAGGAAAAAAAGATTAAAGTAATAACATTTAAATACATAACTAATTAAAATCATAAAGGGAATCTTTCCTAAGTTATATAATTTTCTTAGTATAAGATAATATAACAACATACTTGGCCCATGATTTAAGTAGGTAAATCTCATCTCAGTAATGCAATAAACTGGGGGTTGGCAAACGTTTTGTGTAAAGAGTCAGACAGTAAATATTTTAAGTTTTGTGGGCCAAGATGCAAAACTGAAGATATTATACATAACGAGAGAAAACAAATTTTCACAAACTTATTAATGAAATTCAAATTATAGTAGTAGTAGCAATTGAGTTACTTTTTGGAATCCAGGTATTTTTGCTGGAAGATAACATTTTGCTTAACTGGGATTTAGAGTTGACATTCCCTATTTTCAAAATCCCAGATATGATAAGGATAGGATACAAACCAAATGCTTTTCCATTTGGCCTCTCTTATTGATAATATGAGTTATCACATGGAGAGGTAAGTGACACTGAGAACAAAGGCCAAAATATAGAAGTTCTTACAATATTTGTCAACGTTTCCCTTTCAGTTAGTTTTGGAGTAGGACATTGTTTGTATCCAGAAGTGCAATAAAACCTTCTAAATTTCTTTGAGCCAACTATTATTTGTTGACTATATGATACCAAGAAATTCTAAGGTTCCCATCTACAGGTTGGGGATGGAGAGAATAGGTCCTGGCAACAGTAACAAAACAACAAAACATGAATGTTAAGAAGAGTGGGATAACAAAGACAAAGGGGGGAATTCCCTGGCAGCCCAGTGGTTAGGACTCAGCACTTTCACGGCCAAGGGACTGGGTTTAACCCCTGCTTGAGGAGGTAAGATCTTACAACCCATGTGGCACGGCCAAGAAAACAAAACAAAAACAAAGACAAAGCAAATGCCTGATTTGATCTGATCACTGTAAACACTGATATAATTTTGCATAGAAGCCTAATGCTGTCTCTATATATTTAAAAAATCTCCAGCCATGCTCTGTCCTGCTTTATGGCCTTTCCCTCAGTCTAGATGCCATTCTCTCCTTTTATATATAAAATTCCTAATCTCCATTAGTATTCAAAGGTGTTCCTCAATAAAGCCTCCACTGACTTGCAGAGTAAGTCAGGTACCTTGTTATATAGTTTCTTATCCACCACAGTTTTCCTTTATAACTTCAATACAACTATAATTAAATAATTATTAGTGTAATTCACTGTTTAAAATTCAGATTCTCTCATACAATGTCAGCATCATAAGGGCAAAAACCCTTGTTTTTCATGGTTTCATCTTTAGTATCTAGCGTGGTACTCTGCACATAGCAAGTACTCAAAAAATGTCTTTTGCAATGAAGAATTGTTTACCTTTGCAAGTCTAGATGGAAAGAAAGAAGGGAGGGAGAAAAGCAGAGAAAGAGAGAGGAGATAATCAGAGAATCTATTTATTCATTCAGGAATTTACCAAGTGTTTATTATATGACAGTTTCTGTGCTGGGTTCTGCTCATCAAGGCAGGTGGTCTGATATTTTTCTTTAACATTTACCCAATTTACTTTATCCCAGACATATTTCTAACTACATCAAAATACTTGTCTCGTACTGATCAGGGATTATATTTTGATGAGGATCACCAAAAGGAAAAACAAAACAAAAACCTAATATCCAACAAAATGAACAAATTAATGAAATGTCTAGGTAAGAGCTTTCTGGCTACTAAAACTTGGCAAGCTGAAGGTTTAAATTCATATTTACCTACAGCTTATATACTTTAATATATGAAATATGACATGACTGTTTTTCTTTTGTTTTGAAGCAGTAGTTTTTAAAGTTAGTAGTTTTCTCTATCCTGAGGTTGAAGGCTAAAGACATCAAAAATATACATTTTAAGAGTTCTTTAGTGGTTAGTTATATATTATTTGATTAACAAAGAATTTACTTTTAACCAAACTGCCAACTTGTTTAAAGTACTTTCAGTAAGTGAAAAGAACATACTTGCCCACAGTTATGTGAAAATTCCCTGCTACTTTATTGACATATAGATGACCACGAATTCTGCAAGCATCTGGAGGCTGTGATGAATCATCTTCCCTGTTACAACAAGATATATTAGAATTACTTACAGCATATTCAATATAGTCACCATATTTCTGGTGAGAAAATTTTATAGAGGGGAAAAATAAATCCCTAAAGATCAATTTTTAGGTAATGTTCTAAATGTCAAAAGTAGAATAGCAGTTTTTTGAAGTCTACACATTTATTTAAAAACATCTACAAAATGAAAAACATTACATAATTATTATATATATATATTTATTTACACAAATATAAAATTTCAAAGTTATTCAAATTTAACCAGAGGACTAAGTCTAATGAGAGAAGAAAAATTAAAAGTAAAGAATTACTAATCCAACAAAGACATGCTTTTATCATGTTTCTGGTTCTTTAGGGGACAGGAAGGGTTGGGAAAAAGAATGAGTAAGGGAAGGGCATGCCACTTAACTTCAAATAGACAATAACATTTTCTTCCTAAGCAAATGTAAAACCTCTGTATAGTTTTAAATTTAAATGATCATTTTCATGATTATAGCATTTCCAAATATCAGCTCTTCTAATCTATAAATGAGACAAAAAGTGAAATAAAAACATGAAATTCCTATCCGAAGTTTATACATCCACATAATGGTAAATGAAATTAATTTGTTCTTTAAACCTAGTACAATTTTATATGAAGGTATACCATACACACATAAAAGAGAAAAATTAAATGACAATAATATTTGGGATAATCCTGATCAATATCACAGGCCATAAATTTAAGAGTAAAAAAGACATATTGAGACTTCCCTGGCGGTCCAGTGGTTAAGACTCCGCGCTTCCACTGCAGGGGGCGCGGGTTCAACCCCTGGTTGGGGAACTAAGATCCCATATGCCGCATGGTGCGGCCAAAAAAAAAGACATCTCATCATACAGAATGATTACATTTTCTCTAAGAAATATAAGATTCAGAGGAGTAAACCAATACTAAAATTATGTCACAATAAATTATTAATAGTCTCACAAAATCTCCCACCTTGGTGGAAGTGCTGTTGATGTACTTTTAAAAGCACTTTTAAATATCACATCTTGAAGTGAATGTTCTTCTTGCAGCCTACTCTGAATTAGCTGTAGCATCCTAAATACAAAGCAAGCAAGCAATAGTTAAAAAATACAGTAAGACACACAAAGAAAGCCAACACTATTTTAAAAATAACACAGGTACTTGACTTAGCTAAACCATACATTTATTATTACATAACTTTATTCTAAAAGTCCCAAGTATTCTTTGGTCATTTCCTTGAAAGCAGGAAAAGTGAGGGAGTATGGCTAGAAGTCTAACAGCTGGGCTCCTTAAGTCTGTCTAATTCCATCAGTAATGAACGTGTGGACACTAATTACATGTCCATTAATGGTGGAATCAAGGTCACCAAGAAAGAACTTCTGTTCACCTGAATATCTAAATTCACCTTTCATGCATGCACGCAGCAATAACAAAATTCTTAGTTTTTGTCAGGCATTGAATAAAGTGTTATAGATACAAAGAATGAGACAAATAAGGGGCCATATAATAGATGTGATGGACTTAAAGGGGCAGATTACTGGGGGTTAAACCCACACGGGAGTATCCAATTCTCATTACAAACCAGGCCACAGTGACATTTAATATCACCTAGTGTCTGCCTTTTCCAAAGAATCCTGAACTTTATCCTATGACAAGACCATTCTAAACAAAATATTATATTCTACCTATAATTTTAAAAAAGAATATCAACATATAAGGTATAGGATTACAGAGAACAAAGTATACATTTGAGAACTCATGCTTAGATTTTCTTTTTAAATATACTTAGCCACTAAAACACATTAGTTGCTTGAAGATTTTTTTTTTTTTACAAAATTGTTACATTTACAATAACTCATGAAATTACTTATTCTGAAGAACAAAACCAAGAATAAAAGTATTTCTTCTCTCTAATATTTCTAACATTTTCAACAATAACTTTGTATCTTTAGATATAATCCTATTTTATATCCTTTAATCTATATCTTTATATACCCAGGGGGAAAGGAGGGATGAATAGACAAAACTGGGAATTTTCAGGGCAGTAAAACTACAGGTACTGTACTGGTGAGTACATGTCATTATGTATTTGTTAACACTCACAGAGTGTACATCTCCAAGAGTGAACTCTAACATAAACTATGGACTCTGGGCAATAATGATGTGTTCATGTAGGTGCATAGATTGTAAGAAATGTACCACTCTGGTGTGGGGTATCAATAACAATGGAGGCTGTACACGGGTGGGGGCAGGGAGTATTTGGGTACTCTACTTTTCACTCAGTTTTGCTGTAAACCTAAAACTACTCTTAAAAAGTCTTAAAAAAAAATATATATATATATATACACATACATACACATAAATAACTTGGAAAAGTTATTAACAAACATAGGAACTTAAAGAAGAAGCAAATGTAAATCAGAATATATTTCACATCCCATCATAATGATATAATAAACATTTTTTAGAAGTGAAAGTGAGGGATAATGATAAAATACATATGCACCACCGACTAAGAACACTGGTAACAGGCCTATTTAAAATAAAAAGTCATTTTTATACTGTAAATTTAGTAGAAATAAAAAAACAGTAATCAGTAAGGCTATGTCCAGGGTTTGAGATTTCCTTTTACTAAAGGACAGAGATTAATTGGGATCCTAAATATTTTAAGAAAGCAGAACAACTGAAAGAAAACTTAAATATCTTTTAGTAAATTCTATGGGTAAAGAACGTTTTGGTATGCACATTATTCAGGTTGTTACGCCTTAGGCATCTCTAGTCCATTCAAGAATATTTGTTTAGAAGCAGAACATGATAATCTAGGAAGCTTCAAGAGGCCAGATCCCATCTTCAGATTTACATGTACAAAGACTTAAAATCTTCAGATCTAATGCTAACAGAAATTGAAAGCTTCATATTTTTGCATGTCTTGTATTTCCAGAGTTCAACTTTTATTTCTTGGTCAGCGGGAAAGGAGGTTGATGACACCAAACTGTGTGTGTGTGTGTGTGTGTGTATGTGTGTGTGTGTGTGTACGTGTATAACTTCTGCCTCAAATACACCAATAAATACCCAGGCTTATATTCCATATATAAAAGGATGTAGAAAATACTACGATGGAAAATGTCTATCATTTTAACAGTAAAAACACAATCTCTTCTCTCACTTACTACTAGTCTTGAACACTAAATAAAATTCTAGATGAAAGGAGACTTCTCACTTTAACATTTCTGGAATAAAGTAATGTATTTCATCTCTGGATGGCTCTCTACTAAAAGCGCTAGAAGCCCAGAGACACCTAATATTCAGTTATTTTGTTCAATACATTCATTTCAACTTTAATTTTAAAAGCTCTCCCGGAGGGAGCGAGAAGATGGCGGAAGAGTAAGACGCGGGGATCACTCTTCCTCCTCACAGATACATCAGAAATACATCTACACGTGGAACTTCTCCTATAGAACACCCACCGAACGCTGGCAGAAGACCTAAGACCTCAGACCTCAGGCAGGAAACCCCCCCCACGCACCTGGGTAGGGCAAAAGAAAAAAGAATAAACAGAGACAAAAGAATAGGGACGGGACCTGCACCAGTGGGAGGGAGCCGAGAGGGAAAGGTTCCCACACACTAGAAGCCCCTTCGCGGGCGGAGACGGCGGGTGGTGGAGGGGGAAGCTTCAGAGCCGCGGAGGAGAGCAGACCAACAGGGTGCGGAGGGCAAAGCGGAGAGATTCCGCAGAGGATCGTTGCCGACCGGCACTCACCAGCCCGAGAGGCTTGTCTGCTCACCCGCCGGGACGGGCGGGGCTGGGAACTGAGCCTCGGGCGGATCCCAGGGAAAGGTCTGGAGTTCGCAGAGTGAAAACAGCCTGAAGGGGTTAGTGCACCACGGCTGGCCGGGAGGGAGTTCGGGAAAAGTCTGGAGCTGCCGAAGAGGCAAGAGACCTTTTCTTCCCTCTTTACCTCCTGCTGCGCAAGGAGAGGGGTTTAAGTGCGCCGCTTAAAGGAGCTCCAGAAACGGGCGCGGAGCTGCCGAAGAGACAAGAGACTTTTTCTTGCCTCTTCGCTTCCTGGGGCGCGAGGAAAGGGAATTAAGGGCACCACATAAAGGAGCTCCAGAAACGGGCGCGAGCTGCGGCTGTCGGCACGGACAACAGAGACGGGTGTGGGACGCTAGGGTTGCTACTGCCGCCACCAAGAGGCCTGTGTGCGAGCGCAGGTCACTCTCCACACCGCCCCTCCCGGGAGCCTGTGCAGCCCGCCAGTGCCGGGGTCCCGGGATCCTGGGACAGCTTCCCCGGGAAAACGCGCGGCGCGCCTCGGGCCGGTGCAGCGTCACGCCGGCCTCTGCCGCCGCGGACTCGCCCCACATCCGTGCCCCCCCCCACCGCCTGAGTGAGCCGGAGCCCCCCAATCAGCTGCCCCATTAACGCTGCTCCTTTGACCCCGCCCTCTCTGAGCGAAGGGCAGACGCCCTCGGACGACCTGCGCGCAGAGGCGGGGCCAGGTCCAGGGCTGAGCCCCAGGAGCTGTGCGAACAAAGAGAGGGGGGTGGTCCCTCCCAGCAGCCTCAGAAGCAGCGGGTTAAAGCTCCACAGTCAGCTTGAAGTGCCCTGCATCTGTGGAAAACCTGAATAGACAGCGAAATATCCCAGGTTGAAGAAGTGGACTTCGGGAGCAAGATATATTATTTCCCCCTTTTTTCTTTTTGTGAGTGTGTATGTGGGTGCTGCTGTGTGAGATTTTGTCTGTGTAGCTTTGTTTTCACCATTTGTCCTGGGGTTAGACCGACCATTTTTTTTTTTTTGGTCATTTTTTTTTTTTTGGTCTTTTTTTTTTTTTTCTTTAATAGAAACTTTTCTTCTTAATAATTATTTTGTTATTTTAATAACTGTATTTTACCCTACTTTATTTTGTCTTCTCCCCTTTCTTTCTTCCTTTCTTCCCTCCTTTCTTTCCTATTTCCCTCCTTCCTTCCTCCCTTCCTTCCTTCCTTTATTCCCTCCTTCCTTCCTCCCTTCCTTTCTTCCTCCCTTTATTCCCTCCTTCCTTCCTCCCTTCCTTTCTTCCTCCCTCCCTTCCTTCCTTTATTCCCTCCTTCCTTCCTCCCTTCCTTTCTTCCTCCCTCCCTTCCTTTCTTTATTCCCTCCTTCCTCCCCCCCTTCCTTTCTTCCTCCCTCCCTTCCTTTCTTCCTCCCTCTCTTCCTTTCTTCCTCCCTCCCTTCTTTCTTTATTCCCTCCTTCCCTTCCTTTCTTCCTCCCTCCCTTCCTTTCTTTATTCCCTCCTTCCTTCCTCCCTTCCTTTCTTCCTCCCTCCCTTCCTTCCTTTATTCCCTCCTTCCTTCCTCCCTTCCTTTCCTCCTCCCTCCCTTCCTTCCTTTATTCCCTCCTTCGTTCCTCCCTCCCTTCCTCCCTCCCTTCCTTTCTTTATTCCCTCCTTCCTTCCTCCCTCCCTTCCTTTCTTTATTCCCTCCTTCCTTCCTCCCTTCCTTTCTTCCTCCCTCCCTTCCTTTCTTTATTCCCTCCTTCCTTCCTCCCTTCCTTTCTTACTCCCTCCCTTCCTTTTATTCCCTCCTTCCTTCCTCCCTTCCTTTCTTACTCCCCCCTTCCTTTCTTTATTCCCTCCTTCCTTCCTTTCTTCCTCCCTCCCTTCCTTTCTTCCTTCCTTCCCTCCCTTCCTCCTTTCTTGACTTTCTACTTTTTTCTCCCTTTTGTTTTGAGCCGTGTGGATTAAAGGCTCTTGGCACTCCAGCCAGGTGTCAAGGCTGTGTCTCTGAGGTGGGAGAACTAACCTCAGGACACTGGTCCACAAGAGACCTCTCAGCTCCACGTAATATCAAACGGCGAAAATCTCCCAGAGATCTCCATCTCAACACCAAGACCCAGATTCACTCAAGGACCAGCAACGAACAGTGATGGACACCCTATACCCAACAAAGAGCGAGACAGGTCTACAGCCCCATCCATTAGCAGAGAGGCTGCCTAGAATCACAGTAAGGCTACCAACATCCCCATACACGCCCCCAGACGTGGACCTACCCATCAGGGAGACGGGATCCAGCCTCATCCACCAGAACAGGGGAACTGGTCCCCCCAACCAGGAAACCTGCTCAACCCACTGAACCAACCTCAGCCACTGGGGACAGCCACCAAAAATAGATAGAAATACGAGCCTGCAAAAGGGAGACCCCAAACACAGTAAGATAAGCAAAATGAGAAGATAGAAAAACACACAGCAGATGAAGGAACAAGATAAAAACACACCAGACCTAACAGATGAAGAGGTAATAGCCAATCTACCTGAAAGAGAATTTAGAATAATGATGGTGATGATGATGCAAAATCTTGGAAATAGAATAGACAAATTGCAAGAAACAGTTAACAAGGACCTAGAAGAAATAAAGAGGAAGCAAGTAACGATGAGCAACACAATAAATGAAATGAAAAATACTCTAGATGGGATCAGTAGCAGAATAACTGAGGCAGAAGGACGGATAAGTGACCTGGAAGATAAAATAGTGGAAATAACTACTGCAGAGCAGAAGAAAGAAAAAAGAATGAAAAGAACTGAGGACAGTCTCAGAGATCTCTGGGACAACATTAAATGCACCAACATTCGAATCATAGGGGTCCCAGAAGAAGAAGAGAAAAAGAAAGGGACTGAGAAAATATTTGAAGAGATTATAGTTGAAAACTTCCCTAATATAGGAAAGGAAATAGTCAACCAAGTCCAGGAAGCACAGAGAGTCCCATACAGGATAAACCCAAGGATAAACATGCCAAGACACATAATAATCAAACTGTCAAAAATTAAATACAAAGAAAACATATTAAAAGCAGCAAGGGAAAAACAACAAATAACACACAAGGGAATCCCCATAAGGTTAAAAGCTGATCTTTCAGCAGAAACTCTACAAGCCAGAAGGGAGTGGCAGGACATATTTAAAGTGATGAAGGAAAAAAACCTACAACCAAGACTACTCTACCCAGCAAGGATCTCATTCAGATTTGATGGAGAAATTAAAACCTTTACAGACAAGCAAAAGCTGAGAGAGTACAGCACCACCAAACCAGCTTTACAACAAATGCTAAAGGAACTTCTCTAAGCAAGAAACATAAGAGAAGGAAAAGACCTACAAGAACAACCTGAAACAATTAAGTAAATGGTAATAGGAATGCACATATCAATAATTACCTTAAATGTAAATGGATTAAATGCTCCCACCAAAAGACGCAGACTGGCTGAATGGATACAAAAACAGGACCCATATATATGCTGTCTACAAGAGACCCACTTCAGACCTAGGGACACTTACAGGCTGAAAGTGAGGGGATGGAAAAAGATATTCCATGCAAATGGAAATCAGAAGAAAGCTGGAGTAGCAATTCTCATATCAGACAAAATAGACTTTAAAATAAAAACTATTACAAGAGACAAAGAAGGACACTATATAATGATCAAGGGATCGATCCATGAAGAAGATATAACAATTGTAAATATTTATGCACCCAACATAGGCGCACCTCAATACATAAGGCAAATACTAACAGCCATAAAAGGGGAAATCGACAGTAACACAATCATAGTAGGGGACTTTAACACCCCCCTGTCACCAATGGACAGATCATCCAAAATGAAAATAAATAAGGAAACACAAGCTTTAAATGAAACATTATACAAGATGGATTTACTTGATATTTATAGGACATTCCATCCAAAAACAACAGAATACACATTTTTCTCAAGTGCCCATGGAATATTCTCCAGGATAGATCATATCTTGGGTCACAAATCTAGCCTTGGCAAATTTAAGAACATTGAAATCGTATCAAGTATCTTTTCTGACCACAACGCTATGAGACTAGATATCAATTACAGGAAAAGATCTGTAAAAAATACAAACACATGGAGGCTAAACAATACACTACTTAATAACGAAGTGATCACTGAAGAAATCAAAGAGGAAATCAAAAAGTACTCAGAAACAAATGACAATGGAGACACGACGACCCAAAACCTATGGGATACAGCAAAAGCAGTTCTAAGAAGGAAGTTTATAGCAATACAATCATACCTTAAGAAACAGGAAGCATCTCAAATAAACAATGTAACTTTGCACCTAAAGCAATTAGAGAAGGAAGAACAAAAAAACCCCAAATTTAGCAGAAGGAAAGAAATCATAAAGATCAGATCAGAAATTAATGAAAAAGAAATGAAGGAAACAATAGCAAAGATCAATAAAAGTAAAAGCTGGTTCTTTAAGAAGATAAATAAAATTGATAAACCATTAGCCAGACTCGTCAAGAAAAAAAGGGAGAAGACTCAAATCAATAGAATTAGAAATGAAAAAGGAGATGTAACAACTGACTCTGCAGAAATACAAAAGATTATTAGAGATTACTACAAGCAACTCTATGGCAATAAAATGGACAACCTGGAAGAAATGGACAAATTCTTAGAAATGCACAACCTGCCAAGACTGAACCAGGAAGAAATAGAAAACATGAACAGACCAATCACAAGCACTGAAATTGAAACTGTGATTAAAAATCTTCCAACAAACAAAAGTCCAGGACCAGATGGCTTCACAGGCGAATTCTACCAAACATTTAGAGAAGAACTAACTCCTATCCTTCTCAAACTCTTCCAACAGATAGCAGAGGTAGGAACACTCCCAAACTCATTCTACGAGGCCACCATCACCCTGATACCAAAACCAGACAAAGACGTCACAAAGAAAGAAAACTATAGGCCAATATCACTGATGAACGTAGATGCAAAAATCCTCAACAAAATACTAGCAAACAGAATCCAACAGCACATTAAAAGGATCATACACCATGATCAAGTGGGGTTTATTCCAGGAATGCAAGGATTCTTCAATATACGCAAATCAATCAACGTGATACACCATATCAACAAACTGAAGGAGAAAAACCATATGATCATCTCAATAGATGCAGAGAAAGCTTTTGACAAAATTCAACACCCATTTATGATAAAAACCCTGCAGAAAGTAGGCATAGAGGGAACTTTCCTCAATATAATAAAGGCAATATATGACAAACCCACAGCCAGCGTTGTTCTCAATGGTGAAAAACTGAAACCATTTCCACTAAGATCAGGAACAAGACAAGGTTGCCCACTCTCACCACTCTTATTCAACCTAGTTTTGGAAGTTCTAGCCACAGCAATTAGAGAAAATAAAGAAATAAAAGGAATCCAAATAGGAAAAGAAGAAGTAAAGCTGTCACTGTTTGCAGATGACATGATACTATACATAGAGAATACTAAGGATGCTACCAGAAAACTACTAGAACTAATCAATGAATTTGGTAAAGTAGCAGGATACAAAGTTAATGCACAGAAATCTCTGGCATTCTTATACACTAATGATGAAAAATCTGAGAATGAAATTAAGAAAACACTCCCATTTACCATTGCAACAAAAAGAATAAAAATATCTAGGAATAAACCTACCTAAGGAGACAAAAGACTTGTATGCAGAAAACTATAAGACACTGATGAAAGAAATTAAAGATGATACAAATAGGTGGAGAAATATACCATGTTCTTGGATTGGAAGAATCAACATAGTGAAAATGACTGTATTACCCAAAGCAATCTACAGATTCAATGCAATCCCTATCAAATTACCACTGGCATTTTTTACAGAACTAGAAAAAAGAATTTCACAATTTGTATGGAAACACAAAAGACCCCGAATAGCCAAAGCAATCTTGAGAACGAAAAATGGAGCTGGAGGAATCAGGCTCCCTGACTTCAGACTATACTACAAGGCCACAGTAATCAAGACAGTATGGTACTGGCACAAAAACAGAAATATAGATCAATGGAACAGGATAGAAAGCCCAGAGATAAACCCACACACATATGGTCACCTTATCTTTGATAAAAGAGGGAAGGAAACACAGTGGAGAAAAGACAGCCTCTTCAATAAGTGGTGCTGGGAAAACTGGACAGCTACCTGTAGAAGTATGAAATTAGAACACTCCCTAACACCATACACAAAAATAAACTCAAAATGGGTTAAAGACCTAAATGTAAGGCCAGACACTATCAAACTCTTAGAGGAAAACATAGGCAGAACACTCTATGACATCAATTACAGCAAGATCCTTTTTGACCCATCTCCTAGAGAAATGGAAATAAAAACAAAAATAAACAAATGGGACCTAATGAAACTTAAAAGCTTTTGCACAGCAAAGGATACCATAAACAAGACCAAAAGACAACCCTCAGAATGGGAGAAAATATTTGCAAATGAAGCAACTGACAAAGGATTAATCTCCAAAATTTATAAGCAACTCATGCAGCTCAATAACAAAAAAACAAACAACCCAATGCAAAAATGGGCAGAAGAACTAAATAGACATTTCTCCAAAGAAGATATACAGATAGCCAACAAACACATGAAAGAATGCTCAACATCATTAATCATTAGAGAAATGCAAATCAAAACTACAATGAGATATCATCTCACACCGGCCAGATTGGCCATCATCAAAAACTCTAGAAACAATAAATGCTGGAGAGGGTGTGGAGAAAAGGGAACACTCTTGCACTGCTGGTGGGAATGTAAAATGATACAGCCACTATGGAGAACAGTATGGAGGTTCCTTAAAAAACTACAAATAGAACTACCATATGACCCAGCAATCCCACTACTGGGCATATACCCTGAGAAAACCATAATTCAAAAAGACTCATGTACCAAAATGTTTATTGCAGCTCTATTTACGATAGCCAGGACATGGAAGCAACCTAAGTGTCCATCAACAGATGAATGGATAAGGAAGATGTGGCACATATATACAATGGAATATTACTCAGCCATAAAAAGAAATGAAACTGAGTTATTTGTAATGAGGTGGATAGACCTGGAATCTGTCATACAGAGTGAAGTAAGTCAGAAGGATAAAAACAAATACCGCATGCTAACACATATATATGGAATCTAAAAAAAAAAAAAAAAATGTCATGAAGAGATTAGTGGTAGGAGGGAATAAAACACAGACCTACTAGAGCATGGACTTGAGGATATGGGGAGGGGGAAGGGTAAGCTGTGACGATGTGAGACAGTGGCAGGGACATATACACACTACCAAATGTAAATTAGATAGCTAGTGGGAAGCTACAGCATAGCACAGGGAGTGCACCTCTGTACTTAGTGACCACCTAGAGGGGTGGGATAGGGAGGGTGGGAGGGAGGGTGACAAAAGAGGGAAGAGTTATGGGAACATATGTATATGTATAACTGATTCACTTTGTTGTAAAAGAGAAACTAACACACTATTGTAAAACAGTTATACTCAAATAAAGATGTTAAAAAATAAAAAAATAAAAATAAAAAAAAGCTCTCCCAATGGTGAAAGTAGAAATTAAAAGAGAAAGGCCTTTAAAATGTACTTAGGGACTAGAAAGAAAAAAAAAAAAGATGGGTAAAAAAATTTTTTTGTAATAATCTTAAATTAGGTAATGCCTTTTTAAGCATAACAGATAGTCTAGAAAACAAAAAGAAAGAAAAGAGTGGGGATAGGGTAACCATTTATAACAAAGAACTAATTTCTTTAATATACAAAAAATTGGGCTTCCCTGGAGGCACACTGGTTAAGAATCTGCCTGCCAATGCAGGGGACACGGGTTCGAGCCCTGGTCCAGGAAGATCTCACATGCCACGGAGCAATTAAGCCCATGTGCCACAACTACTGAGCCTGCGCTCGGCTCTAGACCCCACGAGCCACAGCTACTGAAGCCCGCGTGCCTAGAGCCCGTGCTCCGCAACAAGAGAAGCCACTGCAATGAGAAGCCCAGCACCGCAATGAAGAGCAGCGCGCCCCCTTCCGCTAGCCACAACTAGAGAAAGCCCTCGCGTAGCAACTAAGACCCAATGCAGCCAAAAATCAAACACATAAAAGAACCAAAAAAAAGTTATTAAGAAAAAAACCAACAACCAATCAAAATGGGCATAGGGCATGAGCAAGCAGTTTCACACACACAAAAATACGAACAGGAAAAAAAAATCCACAGATATTCAATTGATTCACAAAGAAATGCTAACTAAAACAAGTGCAATACCAGTTTTCACTGATCAAATTGGCAAAAATAAAAAAAGTCTGGTTATACCCACTGTTGGTGAGGTTGTATAGAAACAAGTACTCTCACATACTGATAGCTTTGGAATATAAATGAAACTACTTGGGGAAGAAGTTTGGCATTATCTATCTTTTTTCCAGTTTTACTAATATATAACATTGTATAAGATTAAGGTATAAACATATGATTTGACAGATGTATATATGTGAAATGATTACCACCATAAGTTTAGTTAACAACCACCACCTACCTCACCATTACTAATATTTTTCCTTGTGATGAGAACTTACCAAAACATTAAATATACTCTAAAAGATAAATTTCATTTCTAGAAACTTTATATACATACATATATTCACTCAAGTAAATAAGGAATATATATATACACATTCACACAAGGAATTAGATTCAAGAATTTTCGCTGAGCATTGATATTAGAACCCTGCAAGCAATCTAAATGCCCATCGATAATTATCCGATTAAATAAATCATAGCTTATCCATAAAAGGTACCACTATATGTACTTAAGTGGGAAGATGTCCAAAATATAAGGTTAGGTTGGAAAAAGAAAGTTATAAAACAAATGTATAGAATGACCCCCTTGTTATTAGGAAAAAAATAACATAAGCAAATATGGAAAGATGTAGAAAATTATACACAAAGAGAATATTTCTAGCAGGCTACACAAGAAATTTAACTCTGGTTATTACCACCAGTCAGTGGCACTAGGTTTAGAGAATGATGAGGAGGCTTTTACTTTCACTTTATATCCATAATTCAAATTTGATCATATATTGCTTTTAAAATTTTTTAAATAGTTAATACAATTTTAAATAAAAACTAAAATGTATTTATGATTCAAAATGCATTAAAGATTATATGACTTCCCTAAGATCTGATAAAATCTTTGAAAGTGTAAAGATTATATTATATACTATATTCTGCTAATATTTCATCCCAAAAAATGCCTAGAGAAATATAGTAATCTATGAATAATATACAGTAGACAAAATAGACAAAGCATGATCTAATTTCTATGGACCACAATACTTTGTTTACTTATTACCTCTGCCACTCTTTTTGCTGTGGTGAAAGATCAAATATTGCCTGAAATAAAGGAAAACATAATCACTAGCACTGTCAATTTCTCTTAGCTCTTATATCATAATTTTTAAAAATTTTCTTTGACCAAGGAACAAATTTATAATAACATTAAAAACAAGTATTCATAATTTACATTTAATCTTCCATAAGTCAAACTAAAAAATTTAAAATTTTACTCAAAAGTAGTATAAAGAAATTTCACTAATTGTGAATATTTTTCTATTACAGTTATCTACATTTATAGGAATGGATACAATGCAATCTATCACATGTACAAAATGGTATTTTAAGACTTAAAATCATTTAAATGATGCCAGCATGAAACTTAAAGTATTTAAAAGAGAAGAAGAAATGAAAAAGACATACAGCTAAAGTATAATATTCAAGCATCCAAAGCCCATATTCTTGCCAGGAAAATACCATGATAAAATCAAAAAGTTTTGAAATGACCTAACAATGTCACTATAATTCCCAAATGTATTAATCAAGAAAGAATAATTCAAGAAATTTTATCTAGGCACTATGTTCACCAATTCAAAGACAAACTTAGCTACTTTGTCTGAATCAGAGGAAAAAAGGCAAGCTTCTCACAGTTCGTGGCAATATCCACAAGTTAATTTTCCAACAAAAAGTCTACTTTTGATTTTTATAAAGGCAATTTATAACAAGGCATATTAATTCTACTTTCTAACTTATCAATATTATTAATGATCCCTCCATAATCATGCCCTAACCCTACTACTCTCTCACTATAAATCCTTTCTCTTTAACCCCTCATTCCATCAGACAGTTCTACCTCTGTGCCTTTGGTTATTTAATTATATCAACCTGGAACCTTCCTCTCCTGTAATTGTGACCCTAATGTCAGTCTAAATTCTATAAGCCATTTGCTCTAGGTTAATGATTACAATGAAATTACTTTGATTACTCCTCCTGCTGAACTTGTCTATACCTCGCTTCCCAACCTTTTTCACACCACAGCACACAAAGAAAATACTATAAAACACACCATGGCAAACAGATGAGGCTACATGCAACTGCCCCCCAGTTACCTTGTGAATAAAACTACTGACAGCAGGGACTATGTGATTCTCCCTTTGACTTCCCCAAACTGCTCGGTACAGGGCTTAACACAGCGGGTAAAGAACTACTGAGTGGCCTACTTTGTGCTCAGCACTATGCTACTTAGATCATTATCTCACTTAACCTTAGTAACAACCTTGTGAGTTTGTTATTATTCTCTCCTTTTTATATATAAAAAAGAACTCAAAAGATTAAAAAAATTTTTCAAAAATCACAGATAATGAAGGTCAGTATATAAACCCAACTTTGTCAGATTCCTCACTTTCTCACATCCCTAAAAGTAGTTCTTTTCTTTAAATAAATAGTAGCTATCATAGCATATTGTGTGATCATGGTTTAGAAACCAGTAAAATTATTAGAATTAAGTTTTTAATATTCAGACTGCATATTAAAAGAATGAGTGAAAATTTTAAAACAAGTAAAAATTATCTCAAATAATTTTACAATAATAATTCTTAAATATTTTAATATAAATTAGGACAAGGGAATGAATACTTACCAGAAACACTGTTAAACGTTTTAAAAATTACTGATAAAAACATACAATTACATATTTTTAAGTTTCTAACTTTCTGGCTAAGACATGACTTTTAGTTCATGCATGACAGTTAAATTAAAATAAAACTTCCCTATTCTACAAATGATTGAAAGAAATGGCAGAAACTGTTACAATAGAATAATCAAAGATCCTGCCACAATTACATAATTCTAACATATTCATCAGTGCCTAATACCTGCAATGCATTATGCTTTACATTTTGTGAGCTATAAAGAAGAAAAAATAAAGTAATTGCTTTTCAGGAGCTTAGAATCTAGCAGAAGAGACAAGCTGTCCAGAAAGAATATTTTATTTAAAAAATCAGAGACTTAATAAACGTGAAGAGAGTGGGAGTGACAGACACTCAGTATGGACAGAATGCTAGAAAAACAGCATAAATAAATTTTAGAGGATAAGTTCAAGATGATTATCTCCTCAAATTCTCACAATGTCCAAAGAAACAGAAAAATGAGGACACAAACTGTATCATTATTTTAAATCATTTTAAATTAGCATCCATATGTTGGAAATTATCAAAAACTTATGCAACACAGCATACAAGAGAGACTAAATTGAGAAAAGAGCCCAAAACATAATTTATTTCATGGGACAGGAAAATCCATGTAAGCAGTAAATCCCCAATTCAGAGTAACAGAGGAAAACAGGTGATAAAAGATAACAAGACACTGAGGAAGAGACAGTCACCATCCTAAGACTTCTAGCAGTTCAATGGAGTGCCAGAGACCACATCACAAAGGGCATTCCACAGCATTATTATTCCCAGGTTACATGTGACCTGGACTGTATTCTAAATTAAGCAAAAATACTGCTACAGCTGGCTGCTAATGAGGACAGTCACACCAGTTAAATAAAAAAGGAATTACCCTAGCTAAATTTAACCTGTCAAAACAAATACGGAAAAGGAAATTTGGGGTGCCCTGGTGAACCACTCTGCCATCCTGAACCCAATGTGACTTCCTCCTTTCCTTTCAAAAGCATCTGAAGCTCTAATTTTGCTTAGAAGAAACACAGTATATCTAAATTATATATCCTTCTCCTTTCATTTACGTCTGGAAAAAAAAAAGTGGGGGCAGGGAGAGAAAGGGAACCGACATAATTCAACAGTCTATCTCAACTCTCAGTCAGTTAACTGGCCATTTATTTTCTCATCCTAAAGACAAACAAGAAAACAGACAGCTAGATAGCTAGATAGACAACAAGATTCATTAATTTGAAAGAAGTGGTAAATCTGAGGTCCGAGGGCTAATTTTCCTCTGTGATACCATTTCTAAAAAGAAGAAGAAAAGTGAAGTTTTTCTAATTATTTCTCAATGAGATTTAACATCATGAAGACAGAACAAAATGGAGTGATCTGCAATGTATCAGAGGTGGAAAATATAATCACTGAATTTTAAAACATAATGAAGGCATTAAAAAAAAAGATGGGGCTTCCCTGGTGGCGCAGTGGTTGAGAATCTGCCTGCCGATGCAGCGGACACGGGTTCATGCCACGGTCTGGGAGGATCCCACATGCCGCGGAGCGGCTGGGCCCGTGAGCCATGGCCGCTGAGCCTGTGCGTCCGGAGTCTGTGCTCCGCAACGGGAGAGGCCACAACAGTGAGGCCCGCATACCACAAAAAAAAAAAAAAAAAAAAAAAAAAAAAATTGATCCTGCTGGATCAAGGTAATCTCCCAGAACTCACAGGCAAAGTTCAAAATATGCATCTTATGCAAGAATTGATAAAAATAGAGAACCACTCCATGAAATTCAACATCACTTGATAAGAATTTTTAAAAACAGAGGTAAAACCATTACTCTGAACATTATTAAAGCAAACAAACAAGCAAAAAACACTTAAGTAACTTCAGATCATTAATACCATCAAAAGCCAAAAATAACTAAAGGGGATCCACACTTGGATATACAGGATAAATATTTGAATTTCAAAAGTAAAAGAAAAAAGCATATAAGTAGATAAATATGTTACCTACAAAGAAAAAAAATTGTGCCAGAAGGCAATAAAGGAATGTCTATAAAGTTTTGAGTGTAAAACACCATAAAGCAAGAATTCCATCCTCAGCCAACCTTACATGTATTAAGAACAGAATGACACAGGCAGTCTGTCATAAAACATAACCCACATATTCTTGCTGATAAAGAAGTCACAAAAAGTCCCTCACAAAACAATAAACAAAAATAAAGAAACTAAGAAGGGTAGAAAGTAAAAGCAATAAAACATAAACTTGAATAATTATTCCTAAAATAGTATGAAATAGAATGCAAATGTTAGTGTCTGATAATAATCATCTAGATCTAAATTTCCAGATAATAGTTTAACATGCAATAACACAGTGCCTGAATTTGTAAGGTTCCTAACCTCATTAAAAATTATCGGTATCAATTTTTTGAGTGGCAATACAGGAGTTAGGAAGTAGGGTGGTTCAGAGTGGCAGTAACAAAAGTTACTTTTTCTTTAGAAAATTTTATTTAAAAAGTGTGTATCAAAAGGCATAAATATATTTTGTTCATGTAAACTAAAAATAATTTGGTAATCAAAACTGACCTAAGAGCTTCCTTTTTTTCTCCTCCACACATTCAGTTACTTCTAATCCTCCTCCATCACCTTTAGTCTTCACTTTGCAATTGTGTTTAAAGAGAGTTCACAACTGTCAATGGTAAACAAAACAACTCAAGAATGCATGGGTAAACATAAGTACCACAATGCCAACAGAGCAGTCAGCAAGGCAGAGTAGCTGGGAGTTCCATGCTTTGTTCTCTAAAGCTTCTTTAGGGCTAGTTCTGATCATGGCCTGTTATCATCTACCCCTGTAATGTGATACCTGCCCCTGTAATGTTATGGTGTTTTCTGACAAATTAATTTTATTACACACAACTTGTGCTATGAAAACAATAAGAGAATGTCAGTATTTCACTAGGTCTGGGAAATGGAGGTGTGAAGGAGAGAGGAAGAACTAAACGCATATGAAATTTCTCCTCTTAGATAATGCTTCATTCTTGATTACACGAGAAATATAGCTCAAACGTTTTTAAGAACTTAAATTTGGTAAAAGAAGAATACAAATAAGACACAGAATTTCCAAATCATTAGAAGAAAAGAAGAAAATTTCATCACTATAGCAACTGTATAAAAGAGAAAAGGAAACTGTTAGGAAGCATTAACAAAAAATATAAAATAAGTATAAGATTATAGAGGCTTATCCAGAATGCTAACAAGCCTTTGGTATTAGATATAATTTGGTAATTATATAATTTGGTAATTAGATATAATTTTTTCTTCCCCCTAAATGTTTACAAAGAATATGGAGTACTTCTGTTTATTTGTTTTATTTTTTATTGAAGTATAGCTGATTTACAATGTTGTATACTACTTTTGAATTAAGAAAATATATTTTTATAAAACTAGCTCAGACAAAATTAAAAGCAAATATCAATACTGTCTTCAAGGGAACAATTCCTCAAAGCATACTATTTAAAAGAACATGTAAATCAAACTTACTGGTTCATAAACTAGACCATCTGCAGATGCAACCATTGTTTCTGCTAAATCCAATACATCTGCTCCAATATCTGCATAAAAAAGAATTAGAAGTTTTATATTCTATGCTGAGAGTCAAACTATATCCACTAACCACTAACATAAGAAAAAATAAATGGAAAAGGGAAAGAGATTTAAGGTTGTTCTTAGATGAAATCTTTTAGAAATTAATTTCCTTAATTGGATAAAATGATTTCACACTTTAAAAAATTTTGTCTGAACTACTGAATTCTTGGTCTCTACTTTTCAAGCAGTAATTTAAGACACAATTTAAGATGAAAAAGCATCCTCATTTTTGAGAACTATACTGATTCAAAACATTATCTATCTAGCATATTAACATTTTTCCACTTCTACCAGTATAATTAAGTGAAGCCAGCGAAGAAAACAGAAAAGGGTAACATCACCATTAACTTAAAAGATTTGGATCTGTATTTTAACATGCAAAAGTAAAAGTAAAGGGTAGTAAACTGAAACCGTGAAACAGGATATGTTTCTGGAATGTGGGTGTAAAAACCAGTAGGCCAAACAAGAAAGAAATAAAGGATACACCTAAACTAGAACTTTGATTTACAAAAATTTCTTCCAATTTTCTTTCATTTTTATTACACTAATGTGAAAGTTAAATAAATCTCTTTATGGAGAAGAAATTTAAAGAATACAAGCTGGGGAGAAAAACAATTTGTATTCATAAATTAAGATATCATAAAGGAAAAATAAAGTTAAAACAACCAGTGGCTTTTACTTTTTACTAGCAACTGTTTAAACCATAATCTATATACGCAATCCTCAGGTTAAACATGTACTTACACTGACACTTCATGGCAACAGTAATATCTATATTGATTCTCAATTTGCTAAAAGACAAAAAGGAACATTAGAACCTACCAATTGATCAACAAAACATGAGCAATATAAATCAACTGATCTATGAAAAACTTGGACTTCATACAGAATAAAATATGTCAATTAGAACTTGGATAGCATTCATATGAGCACAACAAAGGCACTTTAAAAGTAAAAATTCTATATTGTAATTATTCCAAAAGCCTTTCTGATTTCACAAGTTTTTAACACAGTATCCTTCATTTTAATGGCAATTCTACAATTAGTAAGTCCAAGCAACTCAGAAAGAAGTATTAACCTCTGTTTACATAAACCTTACATAGACAGACTATGCCATTAAACAATACAAAACTTTCAAAATCAAAAGTTAGGAATTGAAAGCCTTTCTCTCCTTATTTACCAAATAAATACCATACATCAGGCATTGTACCTGATGTCCTACAAATACTATCCTCTTTATTCTTTACCATGGACCTATAAAGTAGATAGCTTCAGTTCTACAAATAAGCCAATGGTGTTTACGGCAGTTTAAATAAATGCCTGGCTTAAGACCACATAACCACTGAAGTGGCATATTGGAAACTAGGTCTGTGTGACTCAAGATAAATATACCCAAATTACCAGAAAAAAAAAAAAAAAAACCTGATTCTTAAAGCTTTGCATGGCCTTTTAAAAAGGCTCAACCAATGCCTTATTTTCAAATAATTAGTTCAAATCAAATTAATTTTCAAGTATCAGAATCAGCGCCATGAATAACTGAATGAGTACAGTCAGGTTCAGTCCTGTCCTGTGCTTCCCATCAAAACTATTTTTCACTCTAATAATTTTCATCTAGTTTCAAGAGGGAGTACAGATTTTTAGAACTTCCCAGAGTCTTAAAGTAGTCTAGAGTTCAAACTGTGTTCCAAATAACCCTGGGGTTTAGGCTCAGGAGATTTTATAGGAAGAGGATGAGGTCAAGCAGACAGGCTTCTGGGCATCCCCACTACACTTATGTGGTGAACTACATGACTTCATTTAGAAAGAATAAAAATTATTTCATCGGTGCTAAAAAAAAAAACAAAATAAGAAAAACAACAAATTCCTTAAAAACTAACAGCATTAAGAATAACACTGATGTTATAGATCAAGAAACTGAGGCCCAAAAGAAGTCAGTTGTATGACTTGCCCAAGGTTACACAGCAACTATTATAAATGTTGACTGACTGAATTCTCACTGACCTGAAGAGGCAAGTACTATAATTAGTATCCCCATTTTACAGAAAAGGAAACTGAAGCACATGCAGAAATAGATTTAGTAAGTTCCCTAAAGTCACATACCTAGTAAATGGCAGAGCTGGGATTGAAATTGAGAAGTAAATGTTTCCTGCTATCTAGTGCAATCTAAGTATTATAAACCTGTTATCATCAATCAAATAAAAAATCCAAATAATACAAATAAAGTATACTTTGTCTCCTAATTAAGGTACTAATATTTTCAAAGGTTTAAAAGTGATGCTGTTTACCTTAAAATATAGTTTATACACAATTTACAACAATCAAGCTATAAGCATAAACAATGTAACCTTAGACAATTTATTTTCCAGTTCACACAGATCAGTAAGATATTTCAAAATCTAAAGCGTAAACAATTTCAAAACATCAATTTCCGTCATTTCAACATCTAAGGAAAAACATATTCTCCTTTTTAAACAAATGCATATTCAATCAGAGAACCTTCCTCTTAGAATTTAACCAGTATTCAAATTATTCTAAAATGTTTTACCTAATGCATACAATTAATGAAGATTTTTCAGTACTATTTCTTCAGAATTAAAATAAACCAAGTATAAAAGGTTAGACTTTCTTTAAGAAATATGTTATCTTCAGAGCAATTTAAATCTAACGGTATGTCAAAAAAAAAGTTACCTAGAAAAATCCTTGTCTACTTCATATTCATACTTCATCCATGTATCTTGATATACTGAAAATTCCATTATAGTTAATAAAGCCATAGTGGTAAATGCTATTAGAGAAACTGAGAAACCAACAAAAAAAGAAAGAATTAAAACAATTTTTAAAAGGTAAACAGCAGAAAACTATTTTAAGTAAGATTAAAATTAGCAAAGAATACCCTAATATGATTGCCATGTGAATGAATACAATAAAAGGTTTTTCTTAAAATAGTCATTATAAATTTTTTTCTAAAACAGCTCAAAAATGAAGATTTAATGAACACAAACATGAACACAAACATTTGCACTACTGAGAAAGCATTTTATTTCTTCAATATGAAGGACATGTCTCACTAAATAGATTTGTCAAAATTCTACAAATACATAAAACTTTTACCTTGTTATATATAGCAGTGTCACAGATAAGATAAATGATGAAAGTAAGCATAAGTTTCACAACACAAATTTGAAAGTAGTCCCCTCATAATTAAAAATGTATCCATGCCTATAGTCCAATTAAAAAAAAAAAACACAAAACTAGCTTAATTTCTTTGATCTTGAGAAGCCACAACAATCTGTGTCAGAAACTCAAATAACATCTCCATATCTCTAATAAAACTCTTTCTACTCTGAAAGCTCCTAAGTATTTCACTTCATTTATAAAAGTAAAAGATCTAACAAAAAGAAAAAGCACTATCATATACTATGACAAACTATACTTAAAATGGATTGTGCATCAAGAACTTGTACTATTTTCATTAACAAAAATTAATCACAAGAGATTAGAAATAGCAAGCAATTTATTACACATTTTACTACATGAAATGTCAATCTTATGAGAAGTATATTGTCTTATCAGCTCTTCATGGGGAAAGAAATAATAGTAAAGACTGTTATAGTTGCATATTTTTCTGATATATTTCATTATTTATTTATTTAACAAATACTACTACTATCTGTACCAGGCACTGCTCTGAGCATTTTGTAAATATTAATTTATTTAATTGCTACTGCAACTCTACCTGGCAAATACTGGTATCATCCCCATTTCATGGAAGAAGAAACTAAAGCATAGACAGATTAACTTCCTCAAGATCAAGTAGTTAAGAAGGGGCGGAGGTGGAATTTAAATCCAGACAGTCTGATTCCAAAGTCTAAGCTCTTAACTATTACCCTATGCTGCCTCTCTTCAGTAATGTGAAATTTAAGAATTTTTATTATAATGTCTAAATTGACTTATTCTTAACCAAAACAGACTGAGGCAGTTTCAACATCATTAAACAACTTCAATTCTATTTACATATAATAATCTTGTTAATATACATATACATAACTCAAGAGCACCAAAGCAGTAAAACTGGATTAATTTGTTCAGTAATGTTTTAATAAACACTGCTAAATGCACAGACTGCATTGGGTTGGATGCCAAAAAGAATATATATAAGAATAAAATTAAGGCAAATAGTGTGGCATGAGGACAGACCAACTATAAAGTTACTGCACAGTTCATTGATGAGTTTTTCCTCATGGCTACATTTCTGTATGCTCTTGACTGATAACTTAGAAGGTGCACTTACTGATGGAGTTTTAATTTGAACTGGTACTCACCTGTACCCCCACTGGCTGAAGTCTCTACATAGCTGTCAGGAACTTTCGGAAAGGCATCCAACTCTTTCACCAAACTTAAGGTTTTCTTCCGATTCAGTCGCCTCATCTTCAGGAAAACCTTCTTCTTCTTTCATATAGTCATGCTAAGGAATAAAAAATGAATAAATGAATCCTCCAAAAAGATTAAAAGGTTTCTTTTATTTTTAGATAACTGACAAATGTCCTTGGAACAACGTAACATTCTCATTCCTCCTTGAGAAAAAAAAAAAAAAAGGTTAACACTTATCCACACCTCTTTTTTCTCCACTTCCACCCTGACAAAAAGTACTAATGAAAGGCAACTTACACACACAAACACATTAAATAGCCAAAAAAAGTGAAAACCAATTCAATCACATTTGTAATATTTGAATATACAAATTAAAATAAAAAATAGTTTTTCTCCTATGAAATTAACAAAACATATAAAAATAATACGTTCCCATTACTGAATGACAATGAAGTAAAGCAGACATGCTCATACACTGCTAACAAGAACATAAATATTCACCACTATTCTTCTAAGTAAATTCCATTTTTAGGAATGTATCCAAAGGAAAATATCTGTGTTGTGCACAAAAATTTGATGAGGATTTTCTTATATGGCTATTTTTAAATATTGAAGATAGAAACGAACTCCTCATATCCAATATACAAATTACAGTGAATTAAAAGTTCTAAATCTATGTAAACACTGAAAATCTTATAAAAGAAAACATTTAATGATGTAAGAAAATACTCATAATACATTAAGCAAAGACCAGAAGGCCATATTCCAGTTTTATGAGAGACAGGGAAAAAGATATATGGGAAACAAACTGAAAGTCTATACACAAAATGTTATAAGTAGATGATGGGACGATTTTGTCTTCTTTACAAAATTTTTGACTTTCCAAATTATCTGCTTTTATAATAAAAATATTATTTTAAAATTGACTGCTGTTCTCTTTTTGATCAATATGCCAACTACATCTAAAATATGCCAGCCATAAAAATAACTGAAATCTCAAATATTTATATAATTTTATGACTGATTTATATAAATAATATTATAGGTGATACTACAAGCATTACCAGAAATCAAAGTTGTATTGATAAAATCAACACATAACAGAATAAGTTAAATGGTTGCAAAAGTCATTAAGAAAAAGAATGTCTCTAGAAGAAAGCAGAAAGACTTGTCTGAAATCTAAGTAGGATTAATACAGAAAGAACAGACCATAGAAAGAGCATTCATGGAGAAAAAGGAGACTCAGGGAAGTAAAAACTGGCAGTAATCGTGAACACTGTCCAAAAGAGAGCAGGCCCTAACCAGGGGTACTACTAATCAGTCCGTGAAGGAGCCACTGCCCTAAAATGAAGCTAAATGCATTAATGGCTTGATTTCATTTGCCATTATAAACACCCAACTAACTCCCCTTGCTGATTCCATGCTCAAAAGTGGCCTTCAGAATATAATTTTGCTTTTCATGTATATGGTTTTCCTAAGGAAAAAAAGAACATGTAGACAAGAGATGACAGCGTTTGATCCCCATGACAATTATAAAACTGCTCTTCTCATCTGTAAATTAAGCTTCTGAGTCTTTATTAAGCATAAGCCATGCTCCTCAAGTTTGTTCAACTCAGTAATCAAATTTATTTTCTGTACCTGCTTAGCAGTAACAGCACCAAGACTGATCCTTCTTCCATCTTTCAATTTATACTCATTCTTTCCTACAGGAGCTAAATAATAAATATGTTCAAGCCACTTATCTTTAAGACAAAACTCTCCACATAAGCTCAAGTCCAACTCCAACTACTGTATAATCTCCAGCTGCATACCTACAGCAAAACTTAAAAGGTATGAGTTGTCCGTATCCATATACTGAGACTACTTCCTCACCTCTAAACTAAATTTGCTCTCAGCAAGGTCACTAACAACTTGCTTAGTACCAAATCCAATGGACACTTTTAGCCCTTAATCAATTTTGCTTGAGAAAATATATTTTCTCATTTATTCATCACTTCTTTTTCTTCTTGAAACAGTCTCTTACCCTGGCTTAGGTAATACTACACTCCTGATTTTTGTTTTACCTCTAAGACCTTCTTTGGCTTATTTTGCAGATTCTTCTTCCTCTCAGAGGGCACGAGGCCCTCCTCCCAACCTCCACACTTCCCCCAAGTGATCTCCCATCCCTTCCATTTCTATCTACATGTTGAGTCCTCTCAAATCTTTATTCCCAGTCCAACTCTTTCTGCAGACGTGTGTATCTTTTTGCCTTCTATTACATTTTCATTAGGGCATTCCAGAGACAATTCAGACTAAACAAGTCTAAAAATAAATACTTCACCCTACCAAACCTGTTTCTCCTGTGTCCCTATATTCGTTAATGATGACACATGTACCCAAATGCACAAGCCAGAAACGTAAGTTGCATCCTTAGACTTAAACTCTTCTTAAATTTCTCTCAAATCTGTCATTTCTTTTCCAGGCCCACTGAGAAGTTCCTTACTAGGAGCCTAGTCTCAGCTGCCATAATCTATCTCTGCATTGCTTCAATCTTCAATCTTTCAATTCACTCTCCACACTACAATCAATAATATTTTTAATACATAAAACTGATCATATAAATTTTATTTTAAAATATTTTTATAGGTTCCCATTACATTTAGAGTTTGGACCCTATCCTAACATGGTTTACAAAGCACTCATAACACAGGCCCTGCTTACCTCTCTTCAAAACCCAATCCCTCAAAGTCTTAGTTCCAACCATACTAAATCACTTTCTATTTCTTAAACATGCTATTCTCTCTACTATAAATATCCTTCCCCCACTCCCACACTTCTACATTTGGCTAACTCCTATTTACTCTTCAAGTCTCAGTCTAAATATCTCTCTCAGGGGAAAAAAAAGAACTTCTATGACCTCAAACATGAGTTATAGCATGGGCTCCTAGAACATTGTGCCTTTATCACACTATTTATACTTGCTTGTTTAATTTTGTTGTCTCCATTGTAATTTTAGGGCAGGAACCATGTCTAACTTAATCTTTGTATCTCCAATGCACAGCAGGTTACTTGATAAATATTTATGGAAGGAAGGAAAGGTGGGAAATTTCCCCAGAAAAACTCACGGTAGCACAGCTTTCCAATCAAAACAGTCATACTTAGTAAGTAAATATGTAAAAATATAAGATCTACAAGAAGAATTTTTGTTTTGCTCACTACAGTATATCCCTAGCACCTACAACAGTGGTTGGCACATAGTAGGTATAGCATTGTTGAGCAAATGAATAAAACTGTGAATTTTATTTTCTAAACTTTCTATATTGTAATGAGCTCTATAAATGCTTTCTTGTAAATTATATGTAAGTATAAAGATATGGCAAGCAGCTAGTTTTACCAACCCTCTAACACTTCATATAACCTATCCGGCACTCCTCCCTTAATCATCGAACTAGTGTACTCACTTGGCTATCTCCCAGCCTCTGGCTTCTTCCATTCCTAGTTTTCAGGATTCCAAGGCCTGACCCCGAGGGCATGCATAGGGCACTCTCATTGCCTCTCCCCCATCCCAGATAGAAAGGTGAACAACAGCAGGCTGTGTCTCACCTTCGGCTAAGACAGCTCTATTCTACAATGGAGCACCTTGCCACACTGCTGCTGCTCCGGTCCCATTCCTGTTAGCTCAGCATTGACCTACATCCAAGAAATTCATTCCACCTCGAATACTTGCCAATCTACTCTATAGAGCCACTGTTCTGATATGAACAAGTCATCCAATAACTTCCAGTTTTTCTAAAAGCAATCCTTCCACCTGCTCTTTATGAAACATGACATTCTCCTGGTGGTAATTCTCTTTGAATCATACTTCATTTCTGAGACTCACAGGTAAAGAAGTAGCATGTTTTAACATGATATCTCAACCATCTCTTCCCTTTTCAAGTCCACCTTCTAATAATAATAATAAACACACATACTACATAGAATTATAACTAACTTTCATATTATGTGCTAGGTATTATTTGAAGCACTTTATATATTAAATTCATTTAATCCTCTAAAGGACTCTACAAAGTAAATACTATTTTTATTCTCACTTATAGATAAGGAAACTGAGGCACAGAACAGTTTTTTCTTTTTTAAAAAAATATTTATTTATTTGGTAGCACCAGGTCTTAGTTGTGGCAGGCAGGCTCCTTAGTTGCAGCTCGCCAGCTCCTTAGTTGTGGCTCCTGTACTCCTTAGTTGCAGCCCACGGGCTCCTTGGCATGCGAACTCTTAGTTGCTGCATGCATGTGGGATCTAGTTCCCTGACCAGGGATTGAACCCAGGCCCCCCTGCACTGGGAGTGCGGAGTCTTATCCACTGCGGCACCAGGGAAGTCCCCAGTCAAGTATTTTCAAGGCCCACAAAGCAGGCGGTCGAAACTGGATTCACTGCCAAGCAGCTTGGCTCCAGAGTCCATGCTCCAACCCACAGTGTACGCTAACTCACTTCAGCACTTGATTCATCGTCCATTAACACCTGGATATATTTAGAATTTCCTTAATGACTTCAGCACCTGGATCATTCCCTGTACTTCTCTCCTTCCCCATTCCATCACCACCCTATGACACTCATTCTCGGGCACTCATTCAAAATAATAATCCTTTTACCATGTAAGCCTAACAGATATTCTCCAGTGACTTCCATCTTAATTCTATACAAAGCCACAGATGAACAAGGCCACGCTTTGGCTCCTCTTAACTTTTAAAACTGTTCCACCTCTAATATCCGAATCACCAATCTTCCTCTCTGAGCAGAAACAATTACCCTTCCAGCTCTTTAATTTCCTCGCTAGGGAAGAACCTACTCTTCATTTTCCCTGTGCTCTCCCCATCCCTTGGATTCCTCCCAGCCATCCAGCTCCACTGCTCCCATTCCCACTCTATTTGCCTCTCCATCCAGCTAGGTCAGACATAAGACCCTAGATCAGTGGTTTCCAGAACCACAGAACTGCCATTCTGTGACAAAAGTTTCTAGTCTGTACCTAAATGAGAAAAACAAGGTCTATATAGGATTTTTTTAAGTTAAATTTATTCAGTTTAAAAATCTGTCTTTTATTCTGAGATTATTTCCTTCCTTTTTTTTTAATGTGTCAAATGTCCTTTCTTTTATGAAATGATAAAAGTAGATAGAAAGTTTTTTGTTTGTTTTGTTTTTGGATATCCTTCTTTAATAAAATTAAAAACTGCAATTCTATATGAGTCCTTAAGTCCAGCATCTTTCCCTGATTTTTTTCTATACATTTTTTTGGACTGGTTAACAAAATTTAGGAGCCATTATGCTAGATTCCTTTGCCCATTGGTTGGTGTTGCTCTTCATACTTTGACAATCTCAGTCCAGTATCATATCTTCAATTTCTCTCCTGAACTGTTGTGTATACTAAAAAATAAAACAAGCAAATTCCAGGAAGTCACTGATAACAACTGAGACTAAGACAATGCTTTGAAAAACTGCATAAGAAATAAGAAACCACCTTTCATGCTGGAACATAGAGACACATTATCAACACTCAATCTAAGAAATGTCATACAGCTAGTATTTCATCATCTGTGTCCATGTGAATATAATGAAACTATCAGATGCTTTGCCAAAATTAAAATATAGAATTCATGACACTTTTATGGTCTGCTCAATTAAGTTTAATTACTTCTTCAAACAAAAATGGAGACACAATTTATCTTCTGCTACCCACACTTTATGAGCTAACTTCTATTTTTAATGTATATTTAACAATATGAGAAATATTTAATTGCTTAATACACATGGCCATTGTTGTGAGTTGAACTATGTATCCCAAAAGGATACACTTAAGTCCTAACCCCTGGTATCTGTGAATGGGCCTTGTATTTGGAATATATTTGGAAATATTTGGGTTTTTAAAGATGTAATTAGTTAAGAGACCATACTGCATTAAGGTGGCCCAAAATCCAATGACTGGTGCCCTTATAACAAGGCCATGTGAGGATACACAGACACACAGGGGAGAATGCCATGTGAAGACAGGCAGAGATTAGAGTGATGTATCTACAAGCCAAGGAGCCAAGATTGCCCAGATGCTAGAAGAGACAAGGAAGGTTTCTTTCCTAGAGCTGTCAGAGGGAGTATGGCCCTGCTGACACCTTGATTTCAGTCTGGTAGCCTCCCGAACTGTAAGAGAACAAATTTCTATTTTTTAAAGCCATCCAGTTGGTAATTTGTTATGGCAGTCCTATGAAACTAACACAAGCCATTAATAACAATGAGAAAGGAGATGGAACAAATATTATCCAGGCTATCACCGAACTTCAGGAACGAAAAGCAAAACTATGACTATATGTAATTTTAAACTACTTGACAATATTGCATTAGAATACAATAAATTTTAAGAGAGATAATTTAGTTTCACTTTACAAACACTAGATATCAAAATATTACTCATTCTTTTTACTTTAAAACTTTTTACAACAGAGTTAAATTTTGTTTTTAAAATTATTTACACTAACATAATTCAAACAAATCCAATAAACTTCTAAGTCATTAAAAAAAAAAAGGTTTACTTGGAAGCCAAGTAAGATGGTATAAATGTGAGTTTTTTGTGATCAAAAACACTTGGGGTACTTCTAGGCACTTACCAGCTATGCGACGAATTTGAAAAGATCCTCAACTTCTCAGAATTCTCTTTTATAATTTTATTTTAAAAGGACAGAGGGAGACATAATGGCTACCTCGCAGTTTTTAATCAAGATAAAAATGAGTCATTTGATAGATATCTGCTTCTAATTCTCAAAAGAAATGCAAAGACTTGTAGGATATTTGAGGTTTATGTTAAAGTCTTTAGGAAGGTGGAAAAGTATCTGAAGTTAGGTGATAATAACATGAATAGACTGAGGATTATATAAATTGATAGAATGAAAGTTAAAAGAAGAGACTATAGAGTGATGGCAACACAACAAGTTGGAAGTACCTCGTAGAAATATGAAGCAAAGACAAACATCATCCTCCTCAAAGAATGGTTTGACTACAGTAACTACTCAATAAAAGCATACAAAATTAAATTAATTGAATTAAACAAGTAAGGAAAGTGTGAGGAAAAGGTCAGAGACACATGAAATATATTGACAACAGAATGAAGGTCCCCAAAAGCAAGGAGAATGGGTTAACAAGGCATCTATGGCAGAAATGACCTAGAACTGACCTAGACTTAAGTAAGACTGCACGGAGTAGTAGAAAGGAGGAATCTGTACCTTAGTAATTAAGAGAGGATAACCGCTTAAGAAAGAAAGCAATTGGAAGATGGAGTTTAAGGACATTTTAACCATATAGACTGAAGAATTTAATCAATTTTGGAATCAAAGAAATTACTTATAAAAGCATCTTCTTCAGTCTACATTTTGACTAAGAACAAAGGCAACATTTTGTGAGTAGTTATAGAAGTTATTTAAAAATAACAAGAGCTAACATTTAATGAAAGTTAAAGGTGCTTTGTATGTTTTAGCTCACTTGATCATCACCACTCACTTTCTGAGTTCGGTATTATTATTATTCCCATTTTGCAGATAAGGAAACTATGACAGAAAGAGGTTAATTTACCCATCATGACATTAAGAGGCAGAATCAGAATAAAAATAGAAAAACTGCTGAATAGGATTTGGAGCACACACAGACTGCCTAAAGAATAACTTCTATTAAAAATGTTCACTATTTCTTCCAATTAAATGACTAATCCTCAAAATTTATCATTTTTTCTAATTCTTTTTTGTTGCTGTTGTTCCAAACTAGTACTGATTTCCTCTGAGACTTTCAAGCTTGATATATTTTTATGATTTGTGCCCTCAAACAATTACAGCAGTCGTGACTGAAGTTCATCATCAAAAAGAAATTCCGCACCACGTTCTCCCCCAGAAGAAAACCATGAAATTTCTTTTTTTCATGTTTTTCCTCTAAGAGAACTGGAATAATTTCATCAATTTGGAAATATCAATAAACAAATTAAGTAAACAAACATAAGTCCTGAATTCTTCAGTGAACAAGCCTAATTCATTTCTTTATAACAGCTGTACACTAGAGTTCAATGAAATACCTAAGTACAACTGCAAACAAATAAATAAATCCCGTTTTTAACTGTATCTTTATCTGCTCCTGTATTTTCATCTTTAACTGATTCTGAAAGCCAGTCTTGCATCATTTTAACCGATATTTTGTAACTTTGCGTTGTCCCGAGGGCACTAAATCCTAAACATAAAAGTTACTGGAACGTGTTTTCTCAAACAATGACCTATTAATTCTACATACTACCAATACCCAAGACTATTCTCTACCACGAGCTGACATGTTATCTAACAAGGGCTTCTTAACTCTTCGAGGGTTTCAGAAAAGTAGTAACACTCGCACCTGTCTCTCCTACAGCATCTCACCCTGCCCTGCCCCTTTCTCAATTTCCTAAGCGGCGTGCGAACCTCCCGAGGCGAGGCCTAGATCTCGGTCTTTCTTAGAGAGCGCAACTTGCTGCGAAGAATTTGGTATCTGAATGGGGGTGGGAGCCAGACACCCGAGAGGTTCGGGACACGAACAGGCTGGTCTTCACAACGCGGGACCCTCCGCCCCTGCGGACGGGAGGAGCCACCGGGTCACTGTGAGAAGAAATGGGCCAGGGTCAGCAGCTATGGGGACGCAGCTAAACTCCTTCAAGTTGGAAGACAGCGGAGAGACATTGGACCAGGAAAAGGGGAGCTTCCAGGCGCAGCGCTGCCCAGGGTCCTGCCAGTAACGACCCCGGGTAAGGTAAGTAGACCGGCTCCCCGGTCCGTCTCGCTCTCCGCAAGAGAGGAATTAAGACAGGGAGCCAACGCTATGACGGGCTCTCACCCCTTTAACCACATTCATGCCCTGAACAGCCCTAGAACAAACGAGAAAACAGCAGTATTTTACCTTGTGCTACGATCCCAGCCGACCGCCATGTTTCACAGAAACCCGGTCGCCCGGGCTCCCGTTTACCCGGAAATATCGCGAGAACAAAAGCGACTACCACCGTTGAAAACGTCAGCGGGGGGCGGGGAGAAACGGTGTAGAGTTCTCGCGATATTCCTTTCGCTGACGAAGTGCTGTGTGAATCAACAGGTGTGAGCCAAGTTAAAGGGGCTTGGCTAAACAGAATCAAGGTTTAAACTTATTTCACCTGTGACCACGTGGCTAGCAAGGAATTAACTTCTCCAAGGAGAGATTTGTTACCTACCGACGGAGACTTAGAGACCACAGAAAGAATCTCAATTCCTCTAACAGTACTTCGTTAGTAATGAGATACTTGGGCGCAGGAATTAACATTTGCAGCCCTATCCGTATTACTCTTCCAAACTCTGCACCACATCTTGTGCCCCTTTATTTTCTGTCAAGAACGTTTAAACTTTCCTTTCCAGGCACAGGTAACTCTTTTAATTATTTGTTAAATGTTTTTCTTGTCTTCTAGATGGTAAGCACCGTAAGAAATCACATTTGTCTTCCTCATTCCTCTTTTGGGGGTGTGGGGGGTACACGGGCCTCTCACTGTTGTGGCCTCTCCCGTTGTGGAGCACAGGCTCCGGACGCGCAGGCTCAGCGGCCATGGCTCACGGGCCCAGCCGCTCCGCGGCATGTGGGATCCTCCCGGACCGGGGCACGAATCCGCGTCCCCTGCATCGGTAGGCAGACTCTCAACCACTGCGCCACCAGGGAAGCCCCCTCATTCTTATATCACCAATACTTTTCTATGCACTCGAATATTTGTTGAGAAAGAAAATTAATACTTCATTCACCTTTTTTCCCTAACACTTCATATTATAAGAGGTAACAGAGGGGACTTTGGAAAAAAAGGGCTCAAGAGCAAGCCCATGTGTTATCAGATTTTACAAACATTCAGATTTTTAATTTTATGATTTATTGACCAAAAATTCTAACAAAAGCGTAATAATGACTAATTCTTAAAGGGTAAGCACTGCTTTTTTTTCCCCAGTAAGCAATATTTATATGCTTTACTTTCCTCATCTCGTTTAATCTTTTACAACTGTGTACGATAATAACATTATTTACCCATTTAATAGATAAGGAAATTGAGTCAAGTGGCAGTTAAGTGATTTACCCAAAGTCAGATAGCTGGGAAAGGCAGAGAAATCTTGACCACAAGACTAAACTGCCTTTCAAAGCAGCAGTCATCATTTTGTTTATTGAATTAACATTTATCGAAATATGAAATTTTACTAAATTTAAACTGTCCTAGAAAATAAGGGCAAATAAAGAGTTTCCACTGATGCAATTTCATTTCCAGACTTTCATTTCAGGATTAGTCCAAAAACTTTAAACCAACTCTAAACTGATATAAAGTTTCTGCCTCCTTCACATATTTAAGAAGAAGCATAATGTGATGTCTAAGATCATAGACACTGTAGCTAGGATTTCCTGGGTTAAAATTCCAGTTCAGCCACTTACTAGCATGTGACCTTGGGCACATTATTTCATTTTTTTTGTCCTCTTTTCTTCATCTATAAAATTGTACTATAATGTCTCAAAGATTGTTATAAGAACTAAATGAGTTAATACATATCTAAAGTGCTTCTTTATCTTAGCCACAAATGCACCATCAGCCCTTCCTTTGTAGGTCTGATTGTTTGAGGTCTTGTGTGGCTGGAAGCTGGTTGTTCACTTAGTTACACTGGATGCCTGGTCTCTAGAGTAGTCTACTTTCAGGGTGACAACTATCCCATAAGAGTTGGATGTCCCAATGAAACAAAACTGACTAATTTGATCCTGCTTATTTAAAAAACAGCTCACCATCTTCTAAAATACTAAGTGAAGACTAAATTTCCTCCTGAGGATTGAAACCTTGCTTAACTTGAAAGAGGGGCGAGTACTTAATCCTATGTTATTGGTGGATTTATATCTGGAAAACATTTGCTTCCAAGGAAAAAAAAAATGTCCATTGTATTATGTATTACTGAAACTGGGTAATGATTAGTCAAATCCGTTTCACCTACCTTCACTAATCAAGGTCATTTTAAGACTTGCTTGTCCTCCAAGCAGCACATAGCCTAAACAATAAGATGTTTGCCCGAGTTATTTTCAAGGAACTTGGGGTCATCTGTGTCTAGCTCAAGCTGAGCTGGTTAAGGCTGGATGGGACCACCAAACCTTCAACTGGGCATGTGGAGTGTCCACTTGGTGACCTTTTGAAGGTGCAGTGGCCCATAGCTTAGTTCGGCCTGCACAGAATGACCATTACCTCACCTTTTTCCCATCACCCGTCTCCATGCTCCCCCACTGAAACCGCCCTGCTTCTTTATTCCATAAATACCCAGAGCCCCTTGCCTTCAGGGAGGCAAATTTGAGATTTGCCCTCCAGCCCCCTCGCTTGGCTGCGGTGTGGAAAAACCCTGCCTTTGCTGCAAACCTCAGCATCTCAGCATTTGGGCTTGCTGTGCGCTAGGTAAAACGAACCTGGTTTGGTAACATTGCCCACAGAAGAGAACTGGGAGATAGATAGATGTTAGATTGGGAATTAACAACTGGTGCTAAATAACCTGTATTTTGTGCAAATGATCAAAAGATGTTTTCATACTGGTTTTTGTTTTTTCTTTTTTTAGTTGTCTGTAGTTTGCATAAAAGTTTTAGCAAGTAAACAACAAAATTAAGGTAAGTTAATACTTTTTGCTATATGAATGCCCCAGAAACACCTCAAATTCAATATATCCCAAGTGGATTTTATAATTTACCCCAAATCTATTTCTTCTGCACTGTATCTACAAAAGTCAATGGCAAGATATACAAATCTTCAAACTACTTCAAATATACAAGATATACAAATATTAATTTGTATTAATTATACAAGATATACAAATATACAAGATATACAAAGATACAAGATACAAGAATCAATACACTGAGGATGGTGGAGGAGGAAGACAGGAAAAGCTGCAGGCCCTCTAACTTTGTAGAGCTGCCTGTCAGCTGCCTGACTTCATTTAGGTAAGAGAATAAAAATCCTGATTCCTTCAAACTACTGTAGTAAAGTCTTCTTAACCAGCAGCAGACAAGTAATTCCTGGTGGATTCAAGGAAATTTTTTTTCAGAGAGCTTAAAAATAGTATAAATATTTTTAAGCTCTCTGAAAACTGAACCTCCCTTATTACATTAAGTCTTCTTTTTACCTCTCTCCATTTTATTTTCCTTCTCATGTTCAAGTGTGTGAATGAAGCCAGCCCAATTCCAATCTCTCCACGCTCCCAGTCTTATCTCCCCAGTCCAAATTCCACACTCTTGCCTACATTATCTTTTGAAAACACCCATCAGCCATGTGATATAGTAATTAAAGTCTGTAATCAGAAAAATCTCTGTGTTATTTTTGCTCTGAAACCAGATGTTTGATGTAAAACAAGTCAACCTCCCTAGCTTCAATCTCCTCATTGGTAAAATGGGAAAGAGAATGCCTTTCTGATACAGTTGTGCTCAGAATTAAATTAATGTATGTAAAGAAGTCGGCACATGGAAAGCTACTAAGTTAGCCTAATGGAATTCTCATTCCCCAATTAAATCCTTAGGGAAATTATGAAGAGAATTTTTGAAAAAAAAATGTAGACATGAAAAATTAGAAAGCTATACTGTATTCTTGAACAGCAAGGCTTAATAAAAGCAACCTCTCCCCAAGTAACATATGACATAGCCTCTGCCTTCCATACATAACAGTGTATTGCTGGATTTTGACTACATTCAAACATGAGGGTTTAATCAGATTTTACTCATCCTGATAAAAGTGTTGTTAAAGTAAAAATTCTGAAACTGTTCCTTAAAAAAAAATTTGTTAAGTGTACAATTCCATGATTTTAATAAATTTATGCAGTTGTGCAACCATCACCATAATCTAATTTTAGAACATTTCCATCACCCCCATTTTGTTATTTCTTGCACTTACCCATAACCTTAGGGAACCACTGTTCTGCTTTCCATCTATAAATTTGTTACATTCCATGTAAGCGGAATCATAACTTGTAGTCTGTTGCAACTGGCTTCTTTCAATTAGCATAATGATTTTGAGGTTCATCCATTTTTGTAACAATTTTTTAACTATTCTCTTTTCTTCAAAGAGTTTTTTAAAGGATCCAAGGTCAGGTTGGGGGGTGGGAATCCTCTTTAAAACTTTATTTTAGGAAAATGCACAAAATAATAACTAACATGAATTGAAAGTTTACTAGGTGCCAGCCACTTTTTTAAGTGGTTTGAATTTATAAACTCCTTTAACTATAGGATATCTGTATGAATAGGTTTTTGTATTACCTCCACTTTATAGATGAGAAAATGGACGTATAAGGAGGCTAACTTGCCCAAAGTCATAACACTAGTTGACGGTGAAGGCGGGATTTGAACTCAAGAAGCCTGGTTTCAGAAACAACATTTAATCCCTATTCCCAGGGGTTATTAATATTATTCAAAACATTTTCATAAGATTAGCTTTAATGATTAAATGACCTAAATGGAAATGTCAAGTAATATCTGGCACCTAGAAGATAAACAGATTTTAAACCCTTTTCCCCTGGAAGAGAATAGATGGTAGAAAATGTAATTGTCAGTGTTAACTAAGCAAAGTTAAATAGTGACATCAGGGAATGCAAGTGTCAGTGACAATTTGTGCTTTCTAGGCAAAGGGAACTGCCAAAAATGCAAGGGTATAATGCTCCAAATGAGTGTGGAACTCTAATTACCTGGAGAGAAGAATAGGTTCTATGCTGAGGAGCTAGTATTATTTAAAAGGTCTGTAAGTATACTTATACTGTGTAGTATTCAGTATACACAGAAGTATATGTAACTTATGGAGCAAGATCATAAACATCTGTAAAACCACCACCCAACTTAACTAGAAAATTATTAATACCACTTGTGTGTGGTTCCTCCATCCTATCCCCACACCCCCTGCCCACTGCTCTGAATGGTGGGTTATTTTCCCTGGCATTTTTTTCAACCATATATGAAGCCTAAGCAGTTTAATTTTGCCTGTTTCTGTAGGGTAGAGTAGGGTACCTACTCTTCTGAAATTTGCTTTTTAAACTCAGCATTGCTTTTAAGATTCACCTAAAGAGCCTGTAGAATGTCATATATTTTACTGCTGTGTGAGTATACTATTTAGATTTTGATAATCCATGCTTCTCTAGTGGATATTTGGAATTCCGGCTTTTGCTGATATTCACATTTCTATAAACTTTCCTGTCCATGTTTAGTGGTCATGGGTGCATCACTTTCCTAGGACACTGTTCCCAAACCTGACTGCACATTAGCATCATGTAAGGAGTTAAAAAAAATTACCCCTGGGACTTACCTGCTGCCCTAGTGGTTAAGACTCAGCACTCCCAATGCAGGGGGCCTGGGTTCGATCCCTGGTCAGGGAACTAGATCCCACGTGCCACGCAACTAAGACCTGGTACAGCCAAATAAATAAATATTAAAAAAAATTACCCACCTCCATGCCCCAGATGTTTTCATTTAATTGCAGCCATGGGGCTTCCCTGGTGGCGCAGTGGTTGAGAATCCGCCTGCCGATGCAGGAGACACGGGTTCGTGCCCTGGTCCGGGAAGATCCCACGTGCCGGGGAGCAACTAAGCCTGTGAGCCGTGGCCGCTAGGCCTGCGCGTCCGGAGCCTGTGCTCCGCAACGGGAGAGGCCACAACAGTGAGAGGCCCGCATACTGCAAAAAAAAATAATAATAATAATTGCAGCCATGGTTGAAGACAGTGCTCTAGGGCATTTACCTACAGGTAGAATTGCTGACTCAGAAGACATTTGCATCTTCAGTTTTACCTGTTATCTGAGTTGCACCCCACCCCCAGCAGTGAGGAGAGTTCCTCTCCACTCCACATTCTCATCATCTGTTTCTATTGTCACACTATGCATTTTGCCAATTTAGAGAATGTAAGATGGCCTATTTCTTGCTTTTGTATTCTGTTCTGTTGATCAGTTTATCTCTGCAGCAATACCACCCTGTCTTAATTACTGTAGCTTAATTGCCTTTGTTTTAATTCCCCCACTTCATTTTGCCTCTTTAAGAGATTCTTAGTTATTTTGGCCCCAGCAGTTGTTTGTGTTACCACTATCTGACAATTTGGTTTAAATTTACTCTTATTTTATAAATATCTGGGGGATAGAAAAATGAAAGTGATCATGCTACTGATAATAAAGTAGAGACCAAGATGAAATCAGGTAAGTGCCCAAAGCTGTTAATCTTTGGTGAGAATTAGACACTTGTTGGGCTTAAGTTGTTGACTGTTAAATTGACAATATGCATGAAATATTATTGAAAATTTTATGAAAAAGACAAGATGGAGGGGACTTCCCTGGTGGTCCAGTGGTTAAAACTCCATGCTCCCAAAGCAGGGGGCCCAGGTTCGATCCCTGGTCAGGGAACTAGATCCCGCGTGCCGCAACGAAGACCCAGCACAGCCAAATGAGTAAATAAATATTTTAAAAAAAACAAGAGACAAGACGGAGGGTTAGAGAAAGTGAAGTAATGCAATTTATGGCTTAAGAATGAACAACAAAATGTTCCAACAATCCAAATGACAGGAGAGATTCAGAGTATGTGTAATTGTTAATAGGAAAACAGCTTGATACAGATTTCTTTACCATAAGATATTGGTGTATAAAACATTAAAACATAAAACAAAAATCAAATCAACTAATACTTGAGCTTTAAAACTCAGCTCAAACATTACTTCTCCTGCAAAACCTCCATCCATCCTTGCAGAAAGTGTTGGTTGTTCCCTCCTAGACTGGCAGCTCCCATGGCATGTGGAATTGGAATTATCTTTGTATATTGTTCTTCTCCACTAGAATGAGATGCTAAAGATACGGGAGACTTCCTTTTTCAAGGTGCCCCTACTTGCCACACAGTAGGTGCTCAAGGAGAACATTTTTAAATACACACATGAGTGAAAACTTAGGTTATTAGGTCTCTAATTTTTTTTAATTTGGCTATGTAACCCTTACAGACTATATCAATTTACAAAATGGATTGCAATCTAATCCACATAGAGCTTGACCTTGAAATGAAAGAATAAAAAAGAGTTCTTGGGAAGAAGAAACAGTCAAAGTAAGAAATAAAGCTTATGTCCCTCCTGAGTTAAATTGGCTTTCAACTAGAGAAAGGGCAAGTAAAACAGTCTAACATAGTAAAATAGTCTAACAGAGTTCTGTTCAATAGGGAAAAGATTAAATACAGAACAATTTGAAAATTACTGCCAACTGAAGCTGAAAACAGAGCACCAGTCTCTGACCCTCTTGTGAAAGTCAGGCAGCTTAGGTAGTACATGGAATGCTAACCCCTCATCCTTTGCTGACAGAGCCCTCAAGCATCACCACCAGATCACTGTCCTAGGAGGTCAGTGTGCCAGTACCAAAATTAACCACCTTCAGATCATACTGTGAAGAAGAAAACTTTAGATAGGCCTGACATTTTAATACAGCCCATCTTTAACCCCCCTTAATGTAATCTGATTGAAAGATGAGAGAAATTCAATGAGACAAAGTAAAAATGGTACAAAACAAATAAACATAAGAATTAGAGAATCCTTATTGTAAATCTCATCTTTCAATTTACAGAGAGGCCCTATCAAAGAGTATAATTTAAATTAATTAAAGCAATTTAGACCAATATTCATGTAAGAGGTTTTTAGTAAATACTGGGAAATTCAAAATATTTTCCCTTTATAGCATTTGCAAAAGAGAGGAGAGACAAAGAGAAAAAGAGAGGGGTAGGGACAAGGCAGTGAGAGAAAGGGAGATCAGAGAAAGAAAAAAAAAAGTATTTATTTTTTGCTTATTTCTTTATGAGTTGTTCTTTGATTAGGTTATATTGTGCTTACCTAAAAAGTAAAATTATCCTCCTCCCTTGAATGCTGTAATTTTGGAAACCAAATGATAAATTTTGGTGGAAAATAAGAAAAAATAGTTGCTTCAGACTCTTTCTTATTCTGTATTATATATCTCTGTGATGGGCTTTGGCATTAAGTATCCAGGCTCAGGGGCCTTCCTTAGTTTTTGGCTAAGCTAGAGAGATGAGGCTATTGGTCAGCTGAAGTTCAGATAAATGTTTTGTAAACAAGTGAAATATCCTAAGATTTTATCTAAAAATTTAAAAATCAAATGATAAGCCTGATAAATGATTTCTTAAATGTCAATTGCTCACTGAAATCATGAAACTTACAGGGACCATTCCTGTATAACTGCACATAAGGCACTGTTCTATGTGAGTAAAGTTAAGAATTATATGGAGTGAGGGCTTCCCTGGTGGCACAGTGGTTAAGAATCCGCCTGCCAGCTCAATATCAAAAAAACAACCCAATCCAAAAATGGGCAGAAGACCTAAATAGACATTGCTCCAGAGAAGATATACAGATTGCCAACAAACACATGAAAGAATGCTCAACATCATTAATCATTAGAGAAATGCAAATCAAAACTACAATGAGATATCATCTCACACCAGTCAGAATGGCCATCATCAAAAAAAATCTACAAACAATAACTGCTAGAGAGGGTGTGGAGAAAAGGGAACACTCTTGCACTGCTGGTGGGAATGTAAATTGATACAGCCACTATGGAGAACAGTATGGAGGTTCCTTAAAAAACTAAAAATAGAACTACCATATGACCCAGCAATCCCACTACTGGGCATATACCCTGAGAGAACCATAATTCAAAAAGGGTCATGTACCACAATGTTCATTGCAGCTCGATTTACAATAGCCAGGAAGAGGCATGTTTTAATGTATTATACACCAGTATCTTATGTTAAAGAAATCTGTATCAAGCTGTTTTCCTATTAACAATTACACATACTCTGAATCTCTCCTGTCATTTGGATTGTTGGAACATTTTGTTGTTCATTCTTAAGCCATAAATTGCATTACTTCACTTTCTCTAACCCTCCGTCTTGTCTTTTTTTTTAAAAAAAAAAATATTTATTTACTTATTTGGCTGTGCTGGGTCTTAGTTGCGGCACGCAGGATCTAGTTCCCTGACCAGGGATCGAACCTGGGCCCCCTGCTTTGGGAGCATGGAGTTTTAACCACTGGACCACCAGGGAAGTCCCCTCCATCTTGTCTTTTTCATAAAATTTTCAATAATATAGTTCCAATATTTCATGCATATTCTTTGTCAATTTAACAGTCAACAACTTAAGCCTAACAAGTGTCTAATTCTCACCAATTCTCACCATGGAAGCAACCTAAGCATCCATCGACAGATGAATGGATAAAGAAGATGCGGCACATATATACCATGGAATATTACTAAGCCGTAAAAAGAAACAAAATTGAGTTATTTGTAGTGAGGTGGATGGACCTAGAGTCTGTCATACAGAGTGAAGTCAGAAAGAGAAAAACAAATACTGTATGCTAACACATATATATGGAATTTAAAAAAAAAAAAAATGGTCAGAAGAACCTAGGGGCAGGACCAGAATAAAGACACAGACCTGGGCTTCCCTGGTGGCGAAGTGGTTGAGAGTCCGCCTGCCGATGCAGGGGACATGGGTTCATGCCCCGGTCCAGGAAGATCCCACATGTCATGGAGTGGCTGCGGCCGTGAGCCATGGCCACTGAGCCTGCGCTTCGCACCGGGGAGGCCACAACAGTGAGAGGCCCGCGTATCACAAAAAAAAAAAAAAAAAAAAAAGACGCAGACCTACTAGAGAATGGACTTGATGACACGGGGAGGGGGAAGGGTAAGCTGGGACGAAGTGAGAGAGTGGCATGGACATATAAACACTACCAAAAACCGATAGCTAGTGGGAAGCAGCTGCATAGCACAGGGAGATCAGCTGGGTGCTTTGTGACCACCTAGAGGGGTGGGATAAGGAGGGTGGGAGGGAGGGAGATGCAAGAGGGAAGAGATATGGGGATATATGTGTATGTATAGCTGATTCACTTTGTTAATAAAGCAGAAACTAACACACCATTATAAAGCAATTATACTCCAATAAAGATGTTAAAAAAAAAAAAAGGATCTGCTTGACAATGTAGGGGACATCAGTCGAGTCCTGGTTTGGGAAGATCCCACATGCCGCGGAGCAACTAAACCCGTGTGCCACAGCTACTGAGCCTGCGCTCTAGAGCCCGTGAGCCACAATTACTGAGCCACGTGCCACAACTACTGAAGCCTGTGTGCCTAGAGCCTGTGCTCCTCAACAAGAGAAGCCACTGCAATGAGAAGCCCACACACCACAACGAAGTGTAGCCCCTGCTCACCGCAACTAGAGAAAGCCCACGCACGGCAACAAAGACCCAGTGCAGCCAAAAAAAGTAAATAAAATTTTTTTAAAAGCTTAAAAAAAAAATAAAGAATTATATGGAGTGAATAACATCTCCCTTCATATCTTCCAATGTTAACCAAATTTAAAAAATAGTAAAAGTATATATGATGGTATTCAAATTTGACATATAGTACATGGTACACTAGACATGAAATTAATGACATTTAAGATTGTAAGTTTCCAGGAGGCATGAACCAACATTAGCTTTCTGTGACCGATGTTTAATATTGAATGTATGTACACACCAAATCCAGGCTCCTCAATGACAAGGGTTGGGGGAAGTGACATTGAGTTTTAGCAATGACAAGAGACATATTTTTCAGGTAGGCGGACATGTATTTCCTTTCCCACTTAGGAACACAATTCCACCATGCTGCTCTTCCAGTGATCATGCTTCTCCTCCAGTGACAGATGTGATCCAGTCTCTATAAGCAGAAATTCTGGTGAAGACCGTTGGTGCAGCAGGATGGCAATTACTGCTGCCCCAGCTCACAATACCGATGAGCTTGTACTGCCCATCCTGGGCACACTGCAGCGGTCCTCCAGAATCTCCCTGCAACCAGCAAAACGAGAAGTTCATTCTCCTGGCTGCACGATTCATGGCTGACACGAACCCCCAGCTGCAGGGGGTGATCCGACAGTGTGTAAGTCACTCTCTCATCTCTGATTTCTGCTCATAACAGCATAGGGAACTACAACCACTGAGGTTGTTGGCTGATGTTACAGATCTCTGAATCAGGTCAAAATCTACATTTTCAAGGCGAGGGTGAAAGAAACATTCAGCATAAATTCATTTTATGCTGACAATAGACTGTGCCATGCAGAAAGTTTCAAGCATCTAATGAATATAAATGACTAAATGATGCTTTTGAGTTACGTGAAAACATCTTTATATTTTCAGTGCTACTGGAAGTAGGTAGTTTGAGCTACCTAATACAGCTATGAAGTTGAACCACAAGAAATCATTATTTTGTGGATCAAAAAAGAGTTGAAAGTTATCTGTTTCACATAGTTCAACCTAGCAATTGAACAAGTAATTCCTTTTGAGAATAGAATCCACAAAAATATCAAATTAGCAATCACAGTACATCAATTTAGCAATGTACTCACTTCTCTCACTTTTCATTTTAAAACTACCATACATTTATACCTTTTTATGGTCAGCAAACACCCATTCATGAGACACACTGAGAAGAAAACTCCCGCCCTCATCAATGCAGGCCTTCATTACCATACAGGAGGACGATCCTGCAGCCCCTCCACATATATTGGTGTTTTTAATATCCAGTCCCCAGTAGCTTCGACAAGATGTACTACTAATCAGTGGTACCTTTGCCTGCTGCACAGTTCTAGGAAATTCATCTTCTAGTAGAAAAGGAATAAAAACACATAGGCAAATGATATTAAAGGATAAAACAAAAATAGCCTTATATATACACAGACTCAAGGTTTAAATTCCACCCTTTCTCCTCTCTCAGCACTATAGTGATGCTGTTAGGTGACTTCCAAAAAACTAATATAATCACTCCACAGTGGCTTATACAACAGAAACAAAGAAAAACATTTTATGTGGGTTCTTTTGTCTTTAGTATAGTCCTCAGAAGATAAAAAAAATCACTTTATGAAAACAAGACAAAGTTTACACCCAAATCATTTGTTGATAAAGCAAACAATATACATTTGTTACATATTAAGTCTATACTTTAATTCATTGGTTTCACAACATTCTCTTTTTTTTTTTTTTTTTTTTTTTAGTGGTACGCAGGCCTCTCACTGTTGTGGCCTCTCCCGTTGCGGAGCACAGGCTCCAGACGCACAGGCTCAGCGGCCATCCGCGGCATGTGGGATCTTCCCGGACCGGGGCACGAACCCGTGTCCCCTGCATCCGGCAGGTGGACCCTCAGCCACTGCGCCACCAGGGAAGCCCCAACATTCTCATTCTTTTGATTTGACTTCTGCTGAGCAGATATTCTGGTTAAGTGCTGACACTGACTGGAAACTGACAACTGAAATTGCATTCTAAATAACTCTTTAGTTTATTGGATATTTGTAAGTAGTTAATTCATTTGCAGAATAGGGTGTATGTGAGACCAGAGTCATGGGTTTGATCTTTATATGGACTAGAATATCTGCACATAATCTTTCTACCCATTTACCTTTTTTTTAAATTGAATTATAGTTGAGTGATTCAGTTATTACATATGTATATTTTTTTCGTATTCTTTTCCATTCTGGTTTATTACGGGATATTGAATATAGTTCCCTGTGCTACACAACAGGACCTTGTTGTCTATCCATTCTACATATAATAGTTCGCATCTGCTCATCCCAAACTCCCACTCCAACCCTCCCCTGCCCCCCTCCCCCTTGGCAACCACAAGTCTGTTCTCTCTGTCTGTGAGTCTGTTTCTGTTTCATAAATAAGTTCATTTGTGTCATATTTTAGAGTCCACATATAAGTAATATCGTATCTACCCATTTACCTTTTATACCAGCCCATCATTTCAGAAAAATGCCTCACAGCTTTAAGAATAGGCTCATATATCTTCAAGTATGGGTTTTCACAATAGCAACATCTACACTGTTGTGAAAACAATTATGTGTGTGTGAGTGTGTGCACTCACAGTGCAGCTGGGAGTAAATACATATAAGTGAAACACAAATATTTATTAGGTAATAACGTCACTAGATATTTACCAACACAGTTTTTAAAAGTATCAGTGAACTTGTATTAATGAATATGATGGCCTTAAAACCCAACCAGTCACCTTTAGGTCCATTATGAAAAAATTTTTCCACTATCATTCCTATTAAAAATACAGAAAAATTGAAAATGAGTAAACAGTGTACTCAGACTTCACATATATTTGTTTGGATTCTAATCTTAGAAGAGGTAATAAAATATACTCACGATGAGGTTCAGTTATTCCCCATCCAGCAGTCATACATTTGGAAAGTAAATTTATTTTATCATCTTTCCCTGGCAAACAGATTGGAGATATAAACTTTCCTAATTAAAAGGATGAGAAAGAAAAACACAAATATCAGTCCATAAGATTCATATTAACATTGTCTATACTGTTTGCTCTTCAGTGATGGCTCTAGAAATATCTACTTTGACCTAACAGTACCCTTTCTGACCCTGTAATTTAATAAATAAGTCTTCCAGAAGATTCCACCTATTATTTACTCAGAGGGGATCATCCCAACGTACATGTTACCACTTTGCTCCAGGTATTTCCATATCCTCCTAGGAAAACAGAAACACATGCCCTACACTGAAATGTGGGGCTTCTCATCCATAACCATTTTTTAAAGTGCATCTGTCTTTTTGCCTGTGTGGCTTCAGGACATCACCTTGTTGAATTTGAGATGAGAGTGGAGAAGAATATAATTGTCTTCTTTTTTAAAAAAGATTTTTATTTATTATGTATTTATTTTTGGCTGTGTCGGGTCTTAGTGCGGCACGCGGGCTCTTTGTTGTGGCGTGCGGGCTTCTCTCTAGTTGTGGCATGTGGGTTTTCTCAGGTTCCAGGGCACATGGGCTCTGTAGTTTGTGGCATGCAGGCTCTCTAGTTGAGGCGAACAAGCTCAGTAGTTGTGGCACGCGGGCTCTCTAGTTGAGGCGCAGAGCTCAGTAGTTGTGGCACACAGGCTTAGTTGCCCCATGGCATGTGGGATCTTAGTTCCCCGACCAAGGATTGAACCCGCGTCCCCTGCATTGTGAGACAGATTCTTTACCACTGGACCACCAGGGAAGTCCCTATAATTGTCTCCTTTTTTCAACTATGTTATATGAAGAATGGGGAAAAACACGTAGCAGTTTAATTGTTAAAGTATTTTTACAGCTACTAAGTATTTTTATATCTAATTCTATCTTCACAGGTTATTATAAAATATATTGATACATTATACATTTAAACATTTACATTTTTTATTATCACCAAAATCTATGTAATATAAATATTGTGAGTTTGTGTGTCTGTGTGTATATATGCCACACACACACATACACACACACACACACACACACACACACACACACACACACACACACTGAATGCAGTGCTCTTGTGTTTGTTTTCCCTTTTTCCCAGGCTGTTTAACTTCATTTTCATCCAGATTTTTACATACTTAAATGTGTCAGCATATCTGCTATCATAGGCCATTTATATCAATGATATGTTCTTTATTTTTACTGTTATCTCTTAATAAAATTACATAAAACTGTTTGTAACTTGTCTATTCTTTTCCTACTCATCTCTCTACGTGTGTGCCAAATCTTATGTTATTCTGCCTTCACAGATAATCATTGCTCTATCGTATCTTCTCCCAAATTTCCTTGAGCCAAATAACTTTTTCCTACTAACAACATATTTTTTTAATCAGCCATTTGTCTTATTCTGATATCCTTCATTTACTAGATTATGATCATGCCATTTACATGGCATCATTACTACATCATTCTTTTTAATAGCATATAGTATGCAGATAATGAATGTACGTCGATTTATTAAATCCCATTGGCAAACATTCAGACTTTTAATGTTTTCCCTTATAAGCTGCATCAAGTTTCCAAGATCACGCATCTGTGCATTTGTGCCAGTATTCCTGGATGACTGAGTTGCTGGACCACAAGGCATACACTTTAAAAACTGACAGATATTGCCAGATTGCATCATTTGGCAGGATGGAGGAGGGGGATGTATTGACTTGTACTCTACATCCAGCTGTGTTTATAACTTAGAAATATGTCAAGAGTCTTGAAAACAGTTATGCCCTAAATTCAGCATTTCTGCTTCTGAGAAATTTATCTTAAGGCAATCATAGACCTGGAAAAATGTACACATAAGGATAGTCAATCCAGCATTATTTAAATTTAAAAAAGGAAACAACCTTTACACAAATGTTCGTGGGAGCTTTATTTGTAACATCTAAAAGCTAGAAACCACCCAGATATTCTTCAACAAATGAATGGTTAAATGTTATGAGTGGTTAAACATTCATACTGTGAACACTACTCAGCTATTAAAAGGAATGCACTACTGATACATGCAACCACATAAATGAAGCTCCAGGATGTTATGCCGACTGAAAAAAGTCAATCCCGAAAGGTTATATATTATATAACTCCATTTATGTAACACTCTTGAGCTGACAAAATTATAGAAACAGAACAGATTTGTGGCTGACAGAAGTCTGGGTGGGGAGGGTGGAGCGGGGAGGAAGGTAATGGGTGTGGCTATAAAGGGGCAACAGGAACGATCCTTATGGTGACAAAAATGTTCTGTATCTCAACTATATCAATGTCAAATCCTGCAAGATGTTACCATTCGTGAAAACCAGGTTAAAAAGTACTTTGGTTTCTCTGTATTATTCCCTATAACTGCATGTGAATCTACAATTATTTCAGCACTGAAAGTTTAACTAAAAATAAATTTAAGAAGCAGGATAAAGAGAAAATATACTGATGTCAGAGCTACAATCCTGAGATTGTAATTAATTGTTCCAAAATGCATCTGGGCTGATAGTTTTGTTTTGTTTTTAAAGCAACTCAGAGGATTATAATGCATAGTCAAGGTTAAGAAGCACTATTCTAAATGCTCTCACTGACTCAGTTTTAAAAGCATAAAAAGCAAATGGTAGGGCTTCCCTGGTGGCGCAGTGGTTGAGAATCCGCCTGCCGATGCAGGGGACACGGGTTCGTGCCCCGGTCCGGGAAGATCCCACATGCCGCGGAGCAACTAAGCCCGTGAGCCATGGCCGCTGGGCCTGTGCATCCGGAGCCTGTGCTCCGCGACGGGAGAGGCCACAACAGTGAGAGGCCCGCATACCGCAAAAAAAAAAAAAAAAAGCAAATGGTAGACTGAACCATGATTGGGGTTTTGTAGGATGAATGCACCGAAAAGACATAAAAAGGGAGGTCTATAGGCAGAAACAGAGGAGAGAATTGGAGCAAAGGAAGAAAACTGTCCCAGAACCCTGTGATGCCATGGAAAGGCTTGGGTGTGAAAGTGGGGACTGTCCACAGATCTTAGTTACATTCCCCCCAATACACCTTCCCACTGAATGCTCACCTGTGCTAAGTAGGTAGGTGGGTTACTGCCATTCCCTTTCTACAAACGATAAAGCTGAGGTCACAGAAGTTACATAACATGCCCAAGATCACATGGCTACTTCGTGACAGAGCCAGGATTAACAGTGCCTCTCTTTCACTTAGCTTTGGCTTAAGTAAACGTTTTTTAAAAACCAAGATTTTACTAAGTTATGAAGGCACAGAAAATTAAACATCTGGTGGTTCAAACTGATGTTCTAAGTATTTGGGATAACCTCATAGAACATAAAGAGTCTCAGGAGAATATATAGGACAAAGTTAAAAACATACTTCTCTGAAATCTTCTCTAGACCTCTGTCAATTAAATACACATAACAGTAAAATGTTTATGCAGATACTTCAGCTTTTAGAGAAAGTATCTTAGTATGTAAGAAAACTTTAAAATAATTATTTAACTTCAAAAGTACATACATGGGGCTTCCCTGGTGGCGCAGTGGTTGAGAGTCCGCCTGCCGATGCAGGGGACACAGGTTCGTGCCCCGGTCCGGGAAGATCCCACATGCCGCTCAGCGGCTGGGCCCGTGAGCCGTGGCCGCTGAGCCTGCGCGTCCGGAGCCTGTGCTCCGCAACGGGAGAGGCCACAACAGTGAGAGGCCCGCGTACAGCAAAAAAAAAAAAAAAAAAAAAGTACATACAGCACTTCTAAGCAAGATGGAAGATAAAAGGTTCAAAATATGGAAAAGAGTTATCCATACTGACCTAGTTCAACAGGTTTTTCCAGATGCAGCAAGCATAGATCATCATTGGGAGGAAATTGTGTGAAGCTGGGGTGAGTGTATACAGCTTTCACTGGTACCAAATCTCTATTTCCTGTATTCCACAGGTAACTTCTTCCTATTACCAGGTTGTCTGTGACAGTACTTGTCATAAGAAAAGGGAGTGAAGAAATAGATACCACTTTTAATGAGGCCATCACTTTTCAGAATTACTAAAAATGTATTCTTTAACATTTTTTTGCTTCTATACTCCAGTTATATTATTGCCAAAATCTAGTCCCCAAAACTTTCTTTAAAATTTTTAATCCACATTAATATCCTTATTATCCTGAATTCTTAGAAAATGGGAGTTTCTCATTAATTCAATCCTTGAGAAAAATTTTAAAGTATCTACTTTCTTGCCTTCATAACATCAAATAAAATGATTTAGTACAATATTTTTTGACAATTAAGATTCATAATGCCTCAAGATAATGATTTTATGTATTATAATCATTATGCATTATATGATGTACTTATGTGATGGTCACTGAAACTATCCTGAAAGTTATAGTTAATCTACTCCCTAATACGATGTTTCTCAAAGAAATGTCTAGGGACCACATGCATTAAATCTGGCATGTGTATTAAAAATGCAGAATCCCAGACATAACTCAGCAAATCAAATTTCAAGATGAATATTCTAAGATTCTGTTTATAGCAAACTCCCCAGTAAGTTTAAGCACATGAAAGTCTGAAAACCGCCCTAATAAGGATGCCTTCTTGTGATTTAGCTCTATCAAAAGTAAGACTTGGGGAATGCTAAAGAAATTGAGTTTTTGGTTCATTGAAGCTTCCTGCTCACCATGTTATTTAAGCAGATGCTTTCATTATAAAGCCAATTTTAGAGACCCTGAAAATGTCATATCTACTCATTCAGCTATGGGACATTGTATGACAATGTCAACTGTCTCACTACTTCTGGGAGATAATATTAAAAATGTCAAGCTAAGACTCCTTTGAGGAGGGAGTTTTCAGATATTTCCATATTACACTGAGACCAAGATTCAGATAAAGTCAAAGAAAAAATATGTTCCTTTAAAGGACATTCTTTAAAATTCTTTGAAACTTGACACATTTATTTCAGGACTGGGTATGATCATCAGACAGTCCGTAGAGGAGAGCAGGGAGGCAAGGAAGCCACATTTGAGCAACCCCTTGGCTTTGGGCACCATGCTGAGAGACTGATGCAAAAATGTTGAGACATCATTACCTTCATTTTTATGGATGGGGGGGTGTTGTTAGTTACTTATTAATTAAATTATACCTAGACGCAGGAAGTTGCTTTTAAAATTAAAAGCTATTAGTAGTAAGTGTATTAGTGAAGCACAGAAAGTTTCATCAACCTAACACGCTCACTCATTTGCAAGATGGGGACTGTATCAGTGGGAGCTGATGCTTAATGTTTCTTGTGACGGGGGAGAGCAGGAGGGCACCCACTGTGGACCCTCAAATAGCTCCTCAGCGCCCTGCTCTCCCCAACCCTGCACCACTTGGGCACACACCTGAAGTTGCAGTGTGCCGCCGTCAGGACCCACCGTCTCCCAATCAGAGCACCTCCACAGTAATGCTGTCCTTGGTACTGCAGACTGACCAGCCAGGGCCACGACATCGCAGGGGCGGCACAGCCACCAACCACCCTGGGCTTCCCAAGCTTGGCTGGCAACACGTCTGTATTCCTCTCAGATCCTTCCCTGGGAAATGGGTCAACAACAGGAATTCCACATTTGTCTTGGGCTGGCTGTCTTCTGGAATCGTTTTCTACTGTTAGCCCTTAGAAAAGTAACAACAAAACATCAGATAGCAATATTTGTGAAAGTCTATTAAAGTCTCAGAATGGAGGCATTTATTTCTTTTGTAGGTTCAAAACTAGGATTCCTTGCAAGAGATGAGACTCATCTTTTCTTCCATTGCTTTTAAATGAGTAAAAATCAATAGTTAACGAAAGCATTAATATATACGTCTTTAGATGAATCAGAACACAAATCAATTTTTAAAAAAGAAATACAAGTATTGCACTTAATCATGAAATTACTGGAAATTGTTCTTTCTGTGGCATCATTTGTGTTATCCCAGTATAACATATCTAGACACATCAAAATACTTAATGCTACATGTATTCAAAATAAAATGTTTATATAACGGAAAAGCAAAGGGGAAATGTCTACCAATGTGTTTACTCCACTCTCAGATTTATAAAGAAGTTTACCAGGGAATAAGAGACTTAAATATAAAGAAAATTAAGCCTCTCCATAGCCATATAATTTCAGAATGATAAGATATGATCACTTGTGAATTCTTTACTTGAGATTTTTTTTACACTAGAAATCTATTTAAAACAAAAAGTTTCTAGCATAGTGGATTTGTGTTTATTCAATACTTATGTCAAAACTCATTTCTAGTGCTTCCCTGGTGGCGCAGTGGTTGAGAGTCCCCCTGCCAATGCAGGGGACACGGGTTCGTGCCCCAGTCCGGGAGGATCCCACGTGCTGCGGAGCGGCTGGGCCCGTGAGCCACGGCCGCTGAGCCTGCGCGTCCGGAGCCTGTGCCCCGCAACGGGAGAGGCCACAGCAGTGAGAGGCCCACGTACCGCAAAAAATAAAAAAACCTCATTTCTAATTTATTTTCAGATATGTATAACACATGGATTCCCTCTTCCTTGTAAATACATATGCCTAAAAAATATTCAGACTCTTCAGAATTAAGATTATCCTAGATTTTAGGGAGAAAAAACCCACAAAAGGAATTTACTCAAACATGTTTTTAGTGCATTAAGGTTCACTGCATCACTGCATGTTTTTTATTGCATTTGTAATCCACATTATATGTGGTAACTCAGACTTTTGGGCTGTTTGTACACATGTATAACAGCAATATTTTATTAGTATTCAACTTACTTTAAAATACTTAAAAAAAGAAATGAGGCTAAATATTTTTACTGTGAGAATAAAGGGTCAGTTTAGAGACATAGTGATGAAAGACAAAAGCAATGGACACAGAAGAAGGGTCAATTGGGTGAGCATCCCTTTAACAATTAAAAATCACACCTATAGGATGATGTGGTTAGTAGTCTACAGCTCAAATCCAGGACTCTTAGGAGAGCCCATTCATTCCACTATCCTAGGAAAGACAGAGCGACATCAAACAGAACTTTGCGTTCACATGGATTAAATTCTTCCTGCAATTACATTCCAATCAAGAAAATCTCCTAATAATAGATTCATTAGGTGTTTTAGTCTTAAGCACAACTAATGGAATTCTAGCTTAAAATCAGATAGGATAAGTAGATAAAAATCAGCACATTTGTTTCTATTTTATGCAGAGAAGTTAGTGTAGGTTCAGCTAAAATATTCCTTTTGAGGGCTCTTCATGGGGGTGGGGAGGCAGTTACTTAATAAAAAATATGTTAACAGAGACATGGAAACACACTGAACTCTACCCTTGTTTCAGCCTGAATGACCCCAGTGGATCTTTTAAATAGCAGCTGACTGACTTTTATGTTTATCATTATTTCTTAAGTAAAAATAACACACACACATATAGACACATACTCACCCCCAATTAACCTTATTACCTCACATGATCTACCTGAACCACCAAATTCTCATGCCTTAAGGAACGGTTGGAAATGAAGTTATCCTATTTTTAGTATTAGAGCAAGGTGACTGACTACCCGTGACTCCTAAATCAGTGGGCTCCAGGTTCTACTTTAAGGCATATATGGTACCTGCTTTAATAAATGTTTTAAAACAATTTCTTACCATTAATAGGCAGTTGGATCCCAATGTTGCTTTTCTGTGATTGCTTCTGAGTCATATCTTCCAAAGTAAGTTTAAAACCTCTTTCTCCCACAGATTCATCCGTCTTAAAATTCACAGTTAGGTAAGCACCACTGGATATCAAGACAAATTCTTTCTTGGAGCCACATAAATGAGCTGCAATGCGAGAGATACTCTATAATTAAAATACTTTTCCTGGGCTTCCCTGGTGGCGCAGTGGTTGGGAATCCGCCTGCCGATGCAGAGCACACGGGTTCGTGCCCCGGTCTGGGAAGATCCCACGTGCCGCGGAGCGGCTGGGCCCGTGAGCCATGGCCGCTGCGCCTGCGCATCCGGAGCCTGTGCCCCGCAACGGGAGAGGCCACAACAGTGAGAGGCCCGCGTACCACAAAAAAATAAAAATAAAAAAAATTTAAAAAAAAATACTTTTCCTGTGTAGTGACATAGGTAAAAGAGGGAGAAGAGAGAGGGGGGACATTAAATTCCAAACAAATCTTGACAAAGGAATGATTATCAATAATGTAAGATCAAGATTTGTGGGATGAAATTCATGATTTGATTGAAACAATAAAAGGGTATAGATTTTAAAAGATAAAGGGAAGGCTTCCCTGGTGGCGCAGTGGTTGGGAGTCCGCCTGCCGATGCAGGGGGCGCGGGTTCTTGCCCCGGTCCGGGAGGATCCCACGTGCCGCGGAGCGGCTGGGCCCGTGAGCCATGGCCGCTGCGCCTGCGCGTCCGGAGCCTGTGCTCCGCAACGGGAGAGGCCACAACAGTGAGAGGCCCGCGTACCGCAAAAAAAAAAAAAAAAAAAAAAACGATAAAGGGAAAAGACTGGGCTAGCAATTGGTACGGAAATGATATATAATTATATGGCAATCTTTGATCATAAGGATAGGTAAAGAGGCATTTCGATGAAGATAAATGGACAGAGAAATAGCAGTAATGGACCAAAATTCTGCGTACTCCCGAAGTTCACATGTAGAAATCCTAATCCTCAACGTGATGGCAGTAGGTGAGGCCTTTGGGAGGTGATTTGGTCATGAGGGTGGAGCCTTATAAACCCTTATAAAAGAGACCCCAGAGAGCTCTCTAGCCTCCCCCCCACTTTTTTTTTTTTTTTTTTTTTTTGCCATGTGAGGATATAGCAAGAAGACGTCTATGAACCAGGAAGCAAGCCCTCACCAGACACCAAATCTTGGACTTCTAGTCTTCAGATCTGTGAGAAATGTTTGTTATTTAAGCGACCCAAACTATGGCATTTTTGTTACAGTAGCCAAAACTGACTAAGACACACAGGCTGCCCCAATACAGATTAATGATGACCCTTTCCTAGTTCAGAAACACAAAAGTTGTCACAAAGATGGTCCTGATAGTGACAGGCCATTTGCTGTAATTTATCTGTACAGGCTGTAACTTAAATTCTCTCAAAATAAAACAATGAGACACTACTGATTTGTCTTAAAGATAATGTTATCTCAGAAATCTGAGAAAGATGGGGAATAGGGCAATAGTTAATCTCTACATCACTCTTACGCTCAGAGAATCTGTTTGGTGAATTGGATGTGATGGGGAACTTTGGGGGTGCACCATGTCAAGTAAAGGCATTCTGCGTAGAGTCAGTAACACTCTGGAAGTTTTAAAATAATGGAAATGGGAAAACGTTACTCTGTTTTTCAAAAAGGAGATTGGGGGTTGGCAGAGGGGGATGGGTAGGAGACAGAGAAAAACAAGGAGGCTAGAGGATTTCCAAAGTCTTGTATCAGTGAAGTAGTGTAGCTTAGTCCTTACAGGCTCAGATTCTATAGCCAAACTGCTGGTTTGGGCTAATTCTGCCATTTATTAGCTATGTAGCCGTAGGCAAGTTATTTAACCTATCTCTCTGCCTCAATTTTCTCATCTGTATAATGGAGATTTAAAAAATACTCACATGGAATTATATGAAGTTGTATTTATGAAGCATTATAAGTGTTTGTTAAATAAAAATAAAGCTCAGCAAAATTTTACAGCAAATTATTAGACAGATGGGTTTTGAACACTTGAAGAAGTGTTCACAGTGGTCACAAGCAACCAGCATGTGATCCTTTACCTGCCATGTTAAATTAACCTAATTTAATTTTTGGAAAGAGTTAATTAGATGGTAGCTAGGGGGAATGAGATAAACTTAATGAATCTTGATTTCAGTGAAGCACTTAATAGAGTACCTTATGATGTCCCTGTGAACAGATATAAAATGTAAGTGGATAATTATATGACTAGGAAGTTTCACAGCTGATTAAATAACCATACAATGTTAACCTGAAGGGAAGGTCTTTATGGTATGAAAATGGTTCTATCCTTGGTTCTGCCAAGAACAGTATTTCTATTAATGGCTTAGATAGAAATACAGATAACACATTTACAAAATGTGTAGGTTTAAGATGGGTGGCTGAATGAGAAGGAACTAGGTTAAATATAGAATCTTAGTGATAATTTAGTTCAGTCTTTCCTATAACATGGAGTTCCTTCTTTTTTTAATTTTTAAAAAATATTTATTTTTGGCTGCATTGGGTCTTCATTGCTGTGTGCGGGCTTTCTCTAGTTGCAGCGAGCAGGCTTCTCATTGTGATGGCTTCTCTTGTTGTAGAGCACAGGCTCTAGGCACGTGGGCTTCAGTAGTTGTGGCGTACAGGCTTCAGTAGTTGTGGCTCGCAGGCTCTAGAGCACAGTCTCAGTAGTTGTGGCACACAAGCTTAGTTGCTCTGCGGCATGTGGGATCTGCCCAGGACCAGGGATTGAACCCGTGTTCCCTGCATTGGCAGGCAGATTCTTAACCACTGTGCCACCAGGGAAGCCCCTAACACGGAGTTCCTTCTAAAATACCCTTGGACTTATGAAACCTGGATTTGAAGATATTACATGGAACTTATGAATATTTTCTCTTTTTGAACAGTTCTAATTGCTTGACAGTCCTTGCTAATGTTGAATCAAAAGGCATCAGTGTGGGCTTCCCTGGTGGCGCAGTGGTTGACAGTCCGCCTGCCGATGCAGGGGACACGGGTTCGTGCCCCGGTCCGGGAAGATCCCACGTGCCACGGAGCGGCTGGGCCCGTGAGCCATGGCCGCTGAGCCTGCGCGTCCGGAGCCTGTGCTCCGCAGTGGGAGAGGCCACAGCGGTGAGAGGCCCGCGTACCGAAAAAAAAAAAAAAAAAGGCATCAGTGTAATGATGACCAACCACATGGTTAGTGGACTGGCCAAGGAGATAAGTGTTTGAATCAGAGTGCTTGGGCTTTAATCCAACTTTCTCTACTTACTAGTTATGTCACTGGAGGCAAGTTACTCAATATATTTGTGTTTCCTTATATTTAAAATGAGGGTAATGTAACCTACCTCCATATGACTATTAAGAAGATTAAGAGTTATAAGTTCTTAAGACTACGCCTGAATAATGGTAAACATTCAATAACTATTATATATTACTAGGCAGAACAAGTTTCACACCTAGCCTGAGAGTCTCTATGAGAATTCCATAAATATTTGAAGGGGAGAAATTATGATCCTTCTCTCTTCTCCAAGATAAACATGCCCAGGTGTCCACACCCTTCAGCATCCTGGTCATTATGTTCTGTGGATGTGTTCCAGTTTGTTAAAGTTCCTTAAAATTGTTGCTTGACCAAGGATGATATTTAATAGCCAGTGTGGCAGGAGCAACAGCCAGACAGACTGGACATTGACCATGAAGATTTGTAAGACTGAGCTAGTGAATGCCAGCTCAGTGCCAACCCTAAATTTGACCACACAAGGGAACTTATTTCTTTAATCTTCTCATTCTTTACCAACACTGCTCTGAAATTCTGTAATCATTTGAGACTTCTGAAATTTTGATTTCAAGCATCCTACTTTCTAAATCACCACTTCCTATCTATCCTAATCCGTTAGTATTTCCCTGCTGTAATTGTTTGCTCTCTCCATGACCTTCTTGCCATTAACCCCATAAACTTTCTATATCCATCACCCTCTAAGAAAGTGAGAGATTTTGCTGTCAGGAGAAGCAGAGGAATGGGGCAACAGCTAAATTTTTTGTTCTGTTTTGTTTTGAATTATGGGTAATACTAGAATGCGTTTGAAACTGATGAGAATGATAGAGGAAATTGATGAAGTCAGAGAATGAATAACTTAAGGAAATTTATAAGAAGCTGACAACTCTCAAATTTATATCTCAAGCCCAAACTTTAAAAGTTCTACTTCTAGCTCCCTGTTGCTAACTCAACCTAGATGTATCATGGCATTAAAAATTTAAGATGGTTAGATCTCTCCCCACAAATCTATTTCTCCCTCTAGTATTTCCCATCTCTGTAAATGGCACCACCTCCAAAAACCCCATACCATAACTTAGGAGCCATCCTTGATCTGCAGATTTAATTCCACATTCAATCCATCAAGAAATCCTATCAGTTCTATCTCCAGATCTGTCCACATCACTTGTACTCCTTTGTTGCCATCCTCTTTCAAGGCAACATTATCTATTACCTAAAACAGTACTAATAGAACATTCTGCAATGATGTAAAGTTTAATTTGAGTGCTGTCCAGTATGGTAATCACTCACTACATGTAGCAATTGAGCAGTTGAAGTAGGGCGAATACCACATTTCATTTCATTTTAACTAATTTGAATTTAAACGACAACATGGGTTAGACAGTGTAGGTCTAGATTACCATGATAGCCTCATAGCTGCAGACATAATTCACCCTGTCACCCTAAAATCCACTCCCAACATGGCAGTCATAGCAGCCCTCGACTTACTCCCCTGTCAAAAACCTTTAATGATCTCCCACTGGATTGGCATAAAATCCAAACTCCTTACCATAACCTGAGCTGCACAACTAGGCAAAGCCTCCATCTTCTACAACCTCACCTCATTCCAGTCTGTCCTCACTCAATCTCCAGCCACTCTGACCTCTGACAGTTTCCCAAGTTACCAAGCTCTTCCCACCTGCAAGGCCATTTTCTCACTTATTTTTTCATCAAATATTTACTGTTAGGAGTGCTCTAGACACTGGAGATACAGCAGTGAACAAGAGACTAAGTCCTGCTCTCAGGAAATTTTCATTCTGGTGGAGGGAAACAGATTCTAAACAAATATATATTGATATATACACTGCCAGGTCATGATAAATGCCAAGAAGGAAAAGTGGAGGAGGGTTATTTAGATTGTGTGATAGAAGAGGCCTTAGATTAGGTAACATTTGCACAGACACCTGAATGAACTGAGGAAGTGAACCTTGAAGTCACCTTGGGGCCAAGCAGGAATATGCTCGGTTAGTCTGAGGAAGAATAAAGAAGCCAGTGTGCCTGGTTTGGGGTGAAGGAGAGGGAGAATGGTAGGAGGTAAGGTCAGATAGGTACTAGACACCTTTGCACCTGCTATTCTGGCCTTGCCTGGCTGTTTCCTTTTCATTCTTTGGATCTTCTGTGACCATGTTAACTAAAGCAACTGTTTACCCACTATTATTCCATACTTCTGCTGCAACTTACTTCCTTCAGATTACATTGGCAGTCAGTAATTATTTGATTATTATTTATTGTTAAATACTGTTACTAGTTTTCTTCTTCTTTATCATCTGTCTTCCCAAAAGAAGGTGGCAGTGATCATTTCTGAATTGTTTACCATTGTTTGTTCAAGGTGCCTATCACATTAGAAAATGCTCAGTCATGGATGAATTTAACCTGTACATTTAATATGGTGTTTACTAGTTACTAATGTCTTACCTTCATGGGGTAAATGGAAGAAGGAAGACCAGATGAACCTTAATTTTGTTAAGTGCTTTGCATTAAAATACTATAAAGGCATTGCAATGAAGACAACTTGGAGGCTGTGTGCCACTCCATTTACATTCACAGAAATAATTAAAAACTAGCTAAAAACTGATAAATTTCTATTTAGGTGAGCAAAAGGATTTAGTAAGAAAAGATAACTAAGACAATATAGACAGTGTGGTTCCACATATGGGCTAATAGCCCTTCTAACTAGCTGGGAGAGTTGCAATGGGTTTCAGTGTTCAACAGTTTAACAATGCTTTTATAGAAATTGCATATTTCACTGAACTAAAACTATGTAAGTACATAAAAGTATATGAAATAAAACTGTATAAACTAGCAAACTAATGGTAGTGTCCTCACTTTTATATAGAATTGTATAAGCTAATTATAGAAATATTAGTTGTCTCATTTGTAATCTTTTGACACCCATGAATTTTTGATTAATCAGAACTTTTAAAGAGGAATAATGTTGTCAGGTTGAGGAATACTAAAGAGTGAGAAAGGGAAAAGCAGCCCTGACATCCAAGAACTGGTCCAACACTCACAGCTGGACTGTGTTCTCCTGTTGGACATAAACAATCTCACAGGACACCGACATCAGACAGGACTCTGAATCTATGATAAAATGAGACAAAAACAAGGTCATCTGTAACCAACAAAAATATCAAACATTGACCTCTCATGGCTGAAATGAGAGCTTGCTACTTCTTTACCAATTACAGTTTTATCTTTACTCTAATCAGGGCTCCCTATGATTGATATACCCAATCATAAAATTGCCCCACTTCCTGCAAGCAATCTAGAGCAAAGTCCACTTCTCTAGACCTTCTCCAAAATTACCTGACCAAAGTCTAAGTACTGTAATAGGTTCTCTCTACCACCCTTTTAACAACCCATGGTTTTCCAGGATATGTGTTTTCCCTCTCCACAATGAGTAATAAATCTAACTTGTTCTACTTCCAGGTATGTTCCAAGGGTCTCTGGTTGAAAGGCATTCACAAGAGTTAGGGTTGTAGGGTTGGATGCTATAGACACCTCATATTAATCTTATGGAGAACTGATAGCTTGATATTTTGTATCTCCTCCGCCTCCATACTCTCAATGGCTTTAGAATCCTTGGCAGGAACCAAAGTCGTTGATAAGAAAAAATTTAGATAACTTTGGAATTTCAAAGCACATTACTGAACTTACTGGTATTATAAATCCTAGAATATCATAGGAGTGGTTAAGGTCCCTGGAAAGAGATAGCATCAAAACTCTCCTCTTGGGGCTTCCCTGGTGGTGCAGTGGTTGAGTCTGCCTGCCAATGCAGGGGACATGGGTTTGAGCCCTGGTCTGGTAAGATCCCACATGGAGCAGCTAAGCCCGTGCACCGCAACTACTGAGCCTGCACCCCAGAGCCCATGAGCCACAACTACTGAGCCTGCACGCCACAACTACTGAAGCTCGTGCGCCTAGAGCCTGTGCTCCGCAACAGGAGAAGCCACCGCAATGAGAAGCCCGTACACCACAACAAAGAGTAGCCCCACTTTCTGCAACTAGAGAAAAGCCCCCGCACAGCAACAAAGACCCAGCACAGCCAAAAATAAAATAAATAAATAAATTTATAAAAATTTTTAAAAAATAAACCTCTCGGGGCTTCCCTGGTGGCGCAGTGATTGAGAGTCCGCCTGCCGATGCAGGAGACACGGGTTCGTGCCCTGGTCCGGGAGGATCCCACGTGCCGCGGAGCAACTAAGCCCGTGAGCCATGGCCGCCAGGCCTGCGCGTCCGGAGCCTGTGCTCCGCAACGGGAGAGGCCACAACAGTGAGAGGCCCGCATACCGCAAAAAAAAAAAAAAAAAAAAAAAAAAAAAAAAAAAAATAAACCTCTCCTCTTGCCCTTTGTGATAGGTGGATTGTAATGGTGTCCTGATTGGCAGAATTGATTGGAGATTGGAGAAGGTGATACAATATTGAATTACAAAATCTTTGGAAAAGTTCCCTCTATGAGTCAATCTTAGAACAGGATATTGCCTGACATCCAAACATGGTAGACCCCATGTGGTCAATAAATCTCCAAAGATTATTCAAGTTAACTGACCTTTACCTTTTAATAATTTAGCCTGGGTCTAAAGAGAACCACCTTTACTGTGAGGATGAAATCTGAGTAAACAAATTTCAAAAGTTACCTAAAAATGAAGTTTAGGAAATAAAACCTCTTAAAACATAGGACCTCCTGAGAAAAACAAAATTCGTGTGCTCCCTAATGGTAAAATGAGATAGGAATCACTGGATGAAATCAAAAAGAGCTGGAGTTAAAGGTCAAGATCCAGTGAGTACAGTCTCATGCTCATCCCATTGTGTTCAATAATACTCAGGATTCTGATGAAGGATCTGATGGAGAATCACTGACAACAAATGATATCATTCCAAAGGCAAATGTAGGTCATGGTTTCTATATATATGATTATATAAATGCTTATATGAATGCCACTCAATGTAGGACATGTAAGAAAGTTCAGTTTACCAAGTAATCTTGATTGCTGATCTGGTCCGTCATAAATATTGAAGTAATCCCATTCACAGTTCCAAGAGTCTTCTGTTATAAGGCCTTTAATCACTGCTTTCATTTTATTTCCTGACATAGAATAAAAAGTCCAAGTGCAGTTCAGCATATTAGGATAAATGTTAGGATAATTGGGAGATGTGATCTCAATAGAACTAACTGGAATCAAATCCAATACTGGACATCCTTGAGGCAAAAAGAAAAAAAAAACATTTAATACAATAATGAAGGATCTGGTTTTAATGTCTACAACTAGGTCATTAAAACCTAAACTGTAGTGTACTGTTATCAAGTTCTATCACTGTTTTTTTGCTTCCATAGCTCCTTATGTATGGCCACACAGGGTTTAAATGACTTGTTTTGAAAAACTGACACCTCCCAAAAGAAGACAGGTTAAAGTTCTTTGACTTTAACTCACAAATTGTGAACCACTAAGTCAACCATATCTACATTTCAATGTAGTTTTGTTGCTCATTTTTAGCACACAATCTTTTAAATCCCTGAGTAAATTAAACACTCCTAAAATTCAGCCTACTCTTCAAATTACAATCATTTATTTGGTAGGGAAATTTGGATTACTCTCAGGTAGTTGAAACCAGGATATGAAGGTTCACAAGGGCCAAGGGGCTACTACACCAAAAAGAGAATTGAGGAATTCAGTGACATTTTGGGTTTACTCCAAATGCTCTAGGTATTACCCAATCTAAAGTTAATGTCATCCAAAAACATTTACTTCATCAATAATCTTATCATTTTTGTTTCACTATGCAATGGCCCAGCCAAAAAAGAAAGAGGGAGAGATACATACACAATCCAAAAGACATAAAATATATGGAAAGAATGTTAATGAATAATAGAATTAAAATAGTTAGGGAAACTCCCATAAACAAAACGTTTTTCTTACCCATTAATTAGATAGGGCGCTACCTTGTTACTCTCTACTCCCTGATCTGACCCAGGTCTCCACCACCCCCAAAGTCTGACACTCAGAAAACTAGTACAAGTTCATTTTTCACTGTAAAGCAAACAGAATAAGGACACAACACTTGAAAGTTTTTGATAGCAGTCAGAGTATACTTCTTCCTAAACAGTGTTTAGCAGCAAAGATATTCCTCACTCTTATTTCCATAATATCAGGTAAACAAAGCCAAGACAATGAAGCCAATTCCTTACCTCCTTTATCCTCTTTACCATTAATTTTTCCTTTCACAGAATCTAGAATAAGAGAATATTCAAGGTCAATATATCCTATTTAATACTTTATATTTCTTTATTCTTTTAAGTGATACATTTACATTGTAGAAAATTTCAAAAAAATACAGATTTCAAAGGAGAAAATAAAAGTCTCCTGTGGTCCCATCCTATAACCAATACTCATATTTTAATGTAACTCCTGCTTTTTCTAAGCTATAGTATATATATTTTTAAATTGTATTTCATTTTATACCATTGTAACCTCCCCTACCCCCCCAATTGTGAATATTTTTCCATACTACTAAATATTGCACATATATTTTAATGGTTTTATATTTTTTACTCACATAGATATAACAATTTCTACTGATATATATATATTTTTTCTACTGATATATTTTAATTTGTAATCTCACGAATATGAATGATGAGTCAGATCTTTAGCAAACCTCACACATGGGGTAAATCTGTTACATTTCTGCTGTTGTTAGAAAAATGTCTACACTAAAGCTTTTCTGTGTTTATCTGAAAACAGAAATTGAACATGTGTACGAAGTCTGCTGAGTTGAATTCTATTCATCTTTTAGCTCTAAGCCAAAGGGATTTCTAAAGCAAAACAGATGTATTTCTTATCCATTTATTAGATAGGGAGCTACATCCTTACTCTCTACTCACTAATATACCCCAGTTAGAATGTAATTTCCTTTATTCAAACAATTCTTGAGCATCATCTATTTGCTAGGCATGTTGTACATTTTGGAGATAACAGCCGTGGGGCATGCTTGGTGTGTCTGGGGAACAGCAGGAAGGATGGTGCAGAGCAAGCACTGGGGAAAATGGCAGGAGAAGTAGTCAAGGAGGTAGCCAAGAGCCAGATCATATAGAATCTTATAGGTCACTGTAAGGACTTTTACTAAGAGTGAGCAGGGAAAATATTGAAAGATTATAAGCAGAGGAGTAACATGATCTGAATTATTCTTTTTAAAATGATTATTCTGACTGTTATGAGTAAAACAGACTAAACAAAGGCTTGTATCAGAATGTTATAGTGACATTGAGAGGTAGTTGGATTCCAGATCAGTTTTGCTGAAGGCTCACAGATTAACTAAATCCAATGAGAGATGTGAGAAGAAAAGTCAAGAATGACCAAGATAATGGCTTGAGCAATTAATTAGTAAACTGTAGTTGCCATCTACTGAGGTGGGGAAGATTGGTGGAGGAAGAATTTGGAGACAGGGGTAGGAAATCAAAACTTGAATTCTGGTCATGTTAAGTTTGAGATGCTTATTAGATATCCAAATGAAGAGGGAGGCAATTGGATATATAGCACTGGAGTTCAAAAAAGAAGTTGGGACTGGAGATATACTTTGGGAGTTATCTGTGTAAAGATGGTATTTAAAACTAGGGATTGGGTGAGATCATTTAAGAGTAACTACAGGTAGAGAAGAAAAGAAAGTCAAGGACTGGGTCCTGGGACACCTCAACTTTTAATAGTAGAGAAAAGGAGGTGCAACCAGCCAAGAGACTCCAAGGAGACCAATGAAGTAAGAGGATAGCCAAGAAACAGTGGTTTTCTGGAGGTCATGACAAATGAAACTCCAGAAAGAAGAAGAGCTTATCCATGCCAAATGCAGCTATTAGGACTGAGAAGTGACTGTTGGATCTGAACCTGTGGAGGTCACTGGTAGCTTTGGCAAGAATACCGTCTGGGGAATGGTAAGAAAGCAAGTCTTATGGGAATGGATTCAAGAAAAAAATGAAAGGGTAAAAGGGTAGACAGTGAGTAGAAATACATTTCAAGGTGTTTTGCTGTAAGAGAACAAAGAAATTAAAGTTTTCCTAGAATTCCACACCTATCCTTTACTGAACTAAATAAGTTCCCTCCTTCAAAACTTAATATAGTTGTTTCTTCACTCTATATTTTTCTATGAGATTATTTGATTAGTTGACTGAAAGAAAAATGCACAACCTAAGAGCTATAAGTTTGTTTTACTCAGGGTCTTACTGAGGATTAACCCACGAGACAACCGCTCAGTAGCCCTGAGGAAGCTGTTCCGAAGAGGTAGGGGGAGAAGCCAGCTTAAATGTGATTTTGGCTAGGGAATATGTGCAGTCAAGCACATGTCTTGATAAAACATTACTGCTAGTCACAAAGAACAGAGATCTGAAGTTAATGATTTTAGTGCTTTTCTGTGTATGGGAAAATGCAAAATCTGGGTTCATTAAAATTCTTCCTGGGCTTCCCTGGTGGTGCAGTGGTTGAGAATCTGCCTGCTGATACAGGGGACACGGGTTCGTGCCCCAGTCCGGGAAGATCCCACATGCCACGGAGTGGCTGTGCCCATGAGCCATGGCTGCTGAGCCTGTGCGTGCGGAGCCTCTGCTCCGCAACAGGAGAGGCCACAGCAGTGAGAGGCCCGCGTACCACAAAAAAAAAAAAAAAGAAAAAAAGAAAAAAATTCTTCCTGAGATATACATCTAACTATGCAAGGGGACTGCTTTACCAAAGCACAGGGCATCCTGTTATCACCTTAGTTTCTTCCCTCTGAAGCACAGAGTACACTGTCCATCAGCTACTGCAGTGGGTTAATCATGGCAGAACTGGGTGATAAGCAACAATCTCTGTGTCCTTCTCTGTTTACAGATTACTGACTACCTCCCCCACTAGACTGTAAACTCTTCTAGGGCTGTCTTGTTCATTGGTGAATCCTCAGTGCTTTAAACATGGCCTGGCATAAGTTTAAAATAATTTGTTGATAGTCTGAATAATTAAAGGCTTAAATGTGAGATTTTATTCTATTTTATGTTAGCCCCTTATGGTATACTTTCACTTATATAATTTGAACTTGATGCAAATCTTCTTTGTGTTCTCCATCCAACATTTCTCACATTATCAGACTAAAAAATATGTTTTTTTGTAGAAATATTTCTACAATTGTATTCCAACTTATATTTTAATGAGTATGAATTGACTAATCTTAAGGACTAGAGCAATTCTAATAACTATTCAGAATTAAGCATAATTGCAAATGCTTTTTCCATGATACCCAATTTCCATAATTTGCAAAAGTTCCAATTTTCATAATGCTGTCTACGCCTTCACCAAAACTATAGGAATGTTGGGCAAAGCATATTATTCAATAATCTGGGTACAACTAATATATATGAACTATCCACCAAACAAGTTTTAAAAAAAGAATCAACTACTCTTGATATTAGTACATTAAGGAAATGAATTTCAAAATAGAAAAATTACTTGAAACTTTTAGGCTAGGTATAAACATTTCCTACTGTATTTTTACAATATTCCAAGTATACAGAAAACTAGACAAAATTATTAGTTGCTGTAAGAAAAAATGAAAAATCTGATCAATCTTATGCCTTAAGGAGGTTTAGCTTGAGACCTCCACAGATTACAGAAATCACAATCTTAAATATTGTTTTTTTCTTCTTCCCTATAGCTGACAAATGAAATAAAGAATTCAAATCTCTTTATTTGATAACACATATTTTCTAATAAAGCACAATAAAACAAACATACACAAAAACGAATATGAAAAAAGTAACAGACTTACCAGACATATGAAAAGAATATCTCAGAGAAAATTTTTCCATGGCCAAACTGACATTGTATGTGAAAATCAACATCATAAGAGGACCATGAGATTTTAATGAAGGTGAATCTCCTTCACATAGATTTCCTAGACAAAAAAGAAAAAAAAATTCTTACTATTCATCAAAGCAAAGGTTATTGAGCAAAGTGAAAGGAAAAAAATCCTATTTTTAATACAAATTTATACTGTATCCCCTACCAACAATATAAAAATGGGAAAATTAAGCAAAATAAAAGCCAATTAGAATAGAGAGAGATGTTCCAGATTCTTGAGTGTAAGCAGTTCTAAGAAAGTGGTTCCAAACCAACTAGGACACTGTATCCAGTTCTTATACTGTCTGAAATACGTAGGTAGATCTTTTTAAAGCCATATAATATAAAAGAAGGTAACATGGTTGATACCAAGCAGGGCCCTATGGGGCTCCTGGGCACAAAGGCTTTCTGTGTCTCCCGTTTCTTGAATTACAGGAAGTAGCCTTCATTCAGCCTCCATGACCTTCCCTGAGTTTCAAAGGGCAGATTCAAGCAGTTGCTCATGAGGGAAGGGAGGGGATGCAAGACCAGGGAGAAACAAACAGTCGAGAGAAACAATAGTACAGCCTAGCTGGGGCAAGGTCCTGGCTCCCCATCAACAGATACCCACAGCAATATCTTTGAGCTGTTCTGCAGATACCGAAACCCCCTCCAGGTGGGAGAAGTTAACAGTTAACCATGGTATGCCGCTCGCTCGCTCAGAAGCACACAGGCCCCAGACTAGTTGGAACCTGAAGGTGGATGATGCTGACTCCTACTTACCTCACCACCAACCAATCAGAAGAATGTCCATGAGCTGATCATGCCCTCTTTGAACCATTACTATAAAACTTCTCATTACCCTCTCCAAGTGGAGACACACAGTTTTGAGGGCATTAGCCCACTGTGACCCCCTTTGCCTGGCAAAGCAAGAAAGCTATTCTTTTCTACCTCACCCAAAACTGCCTCCAAGATTTAATGTGGTCTCGAGGTACAGAGGCTGGTTTCAGTTTAGCTAGGTCACCAGGGAACTAAAACAATATTTTTGTCACCCAAAAATATGCTGAAATAACTACATATAAATAAGGGAGTATATTTGAGCCTTAGCTACATACAACCTTCATTTATCCACAGCACAGCCAAATGAATAAGAGGCAAGGTACAGTAACTGGCATGAAAGCCAAAACCACTAGCTGGTGTAAATGAAATTTTTTTAGGCAATTGTTCTTAGAGGTCTCCTGTGAATCAGAATCCTAGGGCTAATCAGCAATGGTCTCGCTCAACCTCCCATTACCCCTGGATTTCTAAAGCATCCGTTGGAAAATGATGGAGACTGATCCTCACCAATGGTTCTCTCTCTTGTGAGGCTGTTAATAGCCAGACTGCTGTCATGAAGTTCTCTGTAACTGCTACCCTATGAATCTAGTTCAACTTCTAGAACAAAACATTTTTCTTTCATCTTTTGCTTTTTATTATTTTTTTAAATAACGTTATTTATTTATTTTTGGCTGCGTTGGGTCTTCATTGCTGCCACGGGCTTTCTCTAGTTGCAGTGCGTGGGCTTCTCATTGTGGTGGCCTCTCTTGTTGTGGAGCACGGGTTCTAGGCACGTGGGCTTCAGTAGTTGTGGCACATGGGCTCAGTAGATGTGGCGCACGGGCTTAGTTGCTCCATGGCATGTGGGATCTTCCCAGACCAGAGCTCAAACCTGTGTCCCCTGTGTTGGCAGGCGGATTCTTAACCACTGCACCACCAGGGAAGTCCCACATCTTTTGCTCTTTATAGTTTTCTTTAAGATAAGAATGTTTAACCATTCTCTGGAGAAAATTTGGAGAATTTTAAAAATAATTACTTATAATCTTGCAATCTAGAAATATCCACTTAAACATATTGGTGTGTTTCCCCTTAGACCTTTACTTAAGTCACAGATAGCACTTTTTAAAAAAAATTAAAATATACTGTGTAATTTTTTCATTCCAATCTTCTCACTTAATATTGCTAACACAAGTTCATGTGCCCGACGCACAGTGAGGCCAAACAAACTGAAACGTCAGAGTTTGGAGCAGAGAAAGGTTTATTGCAAGGCCATGCAAGACTCATGCCCTAAAAAGCCTCAAGCTCCCCGAAGCGTTTAGGGAAAGCATTTTAAAAAGCCAGGTTGGTGGGGTGGAGGGGAGTCGCTGGGTATGTGATCAGATTGCACACAATTCTCTGACTGCCTGATGATGAGGGAACAGGGTGGTGTCACAGGGGTTAATTTTTTTTTTTTTTTTTTTTGCGGTATGCGGGCCTCTCACTGTTGTGGCCTCTCCCGTTGCGGAGCACAGGCTCCGGACGCGCAGGCGCAGCGGCCATGGCTCACGGGCTTAGTTGCTCCGCGGCATGTGGGATCCTCCCGGACCAGGGCACGAACCCGTGTCTCCTGCATCGGCAGGCGGACTCTCAACCACTGCGCCACCAGGGAAGCCCCACAGGGGTTAATTTTATCAGTCCTTAGGCTCCAGGAGGCCTGGGGCTCTATGCTCATGGTCATCAGGTAGTTAACATCTTCCATTTGGTGGGCTGAGGGGGAGTGTTGGTGGTCCACATCTAAAACAACTCAGGAAATTTGCAGAATATGGGGGGAAGGCCTGTCCCGGGAAGGCCCTATAGGATCCTGCTCAGTTACAATATTACATGTAAGATTTTTCTGTCTTCTAAAAAAGTTTGCTGAAAATATTTTACTTAGTGGTAGCATAATATTTTATCCTATGGATTTACTATACTTTTCTTAACCAATTTCCTATTTAGATCCTTTTTTTTTGGCCATTATCATAAATAAAACCAGCTGAATGAATATCTTACACATAAATGTAAGGCATAATTTTTATAAATATGGATAAAAATAGAAATGCTGAATAAAAGGTTATAGATTTATAGCTTTTGTGTGCGTGTGTGTGTGGTACGCGGGCCTCTCACTGTTGCGGCCTCTCCCATTGCGGAGCACAGGCTCCGGACGCGCAGGCTCAGCGGCCATGGCTCACGGGCCCAGATGCTCCGCGGCATGTGGGATCCTCCCGGACCGGGGCACGAACCCGTGTCCCCTGCCTCGGCAGGCGGACTCTCAACCACTGCGCCACCAGGGAAGCCCCAGATTTATAGCTTTTGAAAAACATTTCTATATCTTCCTCCAGAAAGCATATGACATATTATACCTAAACAACAACGTGAAAATGTCTGTTACACTTACTAAGTATAATCATTCTTCAAATCTTTTTTGTCAGTTAAGTAGGTAAAAATTTTTTTCATTTCCGTTTTAAAGAGGCTAAGTATTTTTTCTCACATGTATTTATTTATCTATGAATTGCTCATTCAGATCACTTGCCCATTTTTATATTAAGGTCTATCTAGGAAAATAGTAATTCTAAATTGTGTTTTAAAATTAATTGATTAAACTCTTATTGTACTATTTAAAAATTGTTTTCTGTTAGGGATCCTCTTAATTCTAAAAGAATATAGCTGTGCTTTACAGTTGTTGAGTCAGGGTTTATTATCATAAGGTTGAGGATTCAAATCTGCTCCCGGTGACAAACCATTTCTAAGTTTAACTGTTCATACAAGGTATTTTCTGAAACAAACATTCTAACAAAAGCAGTTATAACACACATAGTTTCAAGTCAACAATTCTAGAACTATTAAGCTTTTCACTATTATAGGAAAACTGCCCTTTTTAAGTAAACAGATGGCCGGTCACTTCATTGTGACAAGAGACAAAATAAGGAGAGATTTAATTTAGATTGTATAGTAACTGATATGCAAATATTCATTAACCTTCCTTATCTATCAAAAGAGGTTAAGGGTTAATCCAAGTGCTTTTTGTTTTCAAAATCACTTGGGTCAATAGTTTGTAATTATTTTGGAAAATGAACAAAAGATTCAAAAGCCTTGGGAACTCTGGTTTTAACCTGAAATTTATTCAAGGCTGAATCAAAGATATTTGGGCCTGTAAATTAATTTTATTTTACAGATTTGGGCTTTTCTAATACTGATTTGTAAACATTCCCTATATTAATTACCTTAAGCCTTTTTCAGAGTTGTTAAAAATCTTCAGTTTGTTATTTGCTTTTTAATTTTGTTTCTGTTGAAGAAAAGTTTTTAGTTATAAAGGAGTTTATTGATAATTTCCTATTGTCTTCGATTGCTTTTACATGAGAAGATCCTTCTCCATCCATAATTAATTGTTTATTTTTTAAACTTTTAGTGGCTTAAGAAAAATGCTTAACTCTTTAATCAACTGTTCTATGAGGTGAGAGAATATAATTTATAGTTTCCTCCCTGATTTGTAATGCCAAATTTATCACATATAAATGCATTATAGTTTCTTGGGCCCCTTCTGGCCTATTTATTTCTAGTCATGTGTGTCTATTCTTGTACCAGTACTACCCTGTTTTAATTATCATTATTTTAAAGTATGTTTTAATACTGATAATTCACCTCATCATCTGGTCATTTTTTCCCAAAAAACATTTTCAGCTAGTTCTGTTTATTTTAAGGATAAACTTTAGAGTTATTATCAATTTCCTCCTCACTCTCCAAAAACAATTCCCATTGGGATTTTGCTAGATTTTGCTAGATTTGTAAATTAATTTGGGGTGAATTAATGTTAACTTTGTCTTCCAGTTTTAGAACATGGTCTTTTCTCTATTCAGATCTGTGTGTGTGTGTGTGTAAATTTCACATCTGCACAATAAAACTCACATTTCATTTTAAGGTTATTCCTAGTTACATGGTTTTTGCTGCTAATTATGACTGAAGTGATTTTTCCATTATATCTTTTAACTAATTTTTACTGGGATGGTTTTAAGGATACAATTATTGTTATCATTAATTTATATCTATTTTTTTCCTGATTTGACCTAGTTTTAAGATAGATAATACATTTTCAATATTAAACCATTCATGCATTCTTGGGACATAGCATAGTCAGTTATGTTAAAAATATTCATTCAATAACCTATTGACCTCAAAAATTGAGTTAACCCCTATAGGCTATGAGTCTTACATGCAAAAACTGAAATAGAGTCATAAAATTTTTGTGGAAGAAGATAGGAAATATTACATATGTTTTGTGAACTAATTCTAAGTAAACAACAAATCTTAAGTAAAGAACAACAGATATATAGTTCATTAATTCTATAAATTATAACTGATATAACTAATGTACTGTTTTCCATTTTTCTTTATTTCTTTGTTCTTCCAAACTGTGTTCTCCAACACCCCATTGATGGAGAGGCAAGAGGAAAAGAACAATCTAATCTTTTCTTCTAAGCACCACAATTTTAAGAATATGAATTAAAATGTATAATTCTAATTCAAACAGCAGAAACTTGGTTTCTTTTATATTGGTTAACATGCATTCTCTCATTTAATTCTCAAAGTAATCTCATGAAGCAGTACAAGTAACAGGTTTTCTGTAAGGCAAGAAGCATAGATCATTTCCAAGGATACTGGGCCTAGATGCTATATTCTCCCCACAAGAAACTAAGCCCTTATTGATGTTATGTTGACTCAGGAACCAGGAAAGCTCCATGTTTACTAACATTCCTTTAAGTAGAAACAAAAAGATTGTTAATACACCTGCTTCTGGGATGGTAATGAAAGCCCGAAGAATAAAAGGACAGTGGGTTAGCAATTGGCTATTTTATCAACTCTGGCAGGGCTCTACCTATGTGGAGAGTGACACTGGCATCTGGGTCCTTTCTAAAGAGTCAAAGGCCAGCAAAATGCCACACATCCTCTCCCTCTGGGAGTCACCTTGTTACCTTAGGCATCTGTATCTCTGACTTAAGCAAATTGGGAATTTTTAATGCCCATGTATCTGTGTGTGCTAGTGATGGTGGAGTGTCTCTTATTTTAAATCACACAAAAAGTTACAGGTAGATTATCTTCATGTCACAAATGAGGATAGTGATTCTTAGAAACCTTTGGAAACATTCCCAAAGTCACTGAATTACTATGTGGTAGAACTGTGATCTACTGGACCCAGGACCGCCAGATTCCAGAACCCTAGGCTGCTATATTCCGGTATATTGGGTAACATCAGTCAGCCAGCCCCAACCCTGTTTCCATTTCCCTTTTCTCTAGTCATCTCCCAGTCAGGTATGGCCATGTGACAAATCTGGCCAAAGTGACTTAAATTTGCTACAGGATTCCTGGAAACGTATTTGCTTTCTCCTTGGTGATAATCCTTCCCTGTGCCCCTTCTTCCTTTTTCCTCCAGTGTAATGGGGACAACTGAGATAGTCACTATGGAACCACTAGGAAAAGGCCAAGAGAATTGCAGTAATGCCAGTCTTCACAGAGTTGAACTGTTGAGCTGGTGGTGCATCTGCATCCCTCTGGATTTCTCTTTCTTTCAGAATAATAAATTTAAGTCACTGTAATCAGGTTTTCGGTTACTATCTAATTGACAAACCCATTTAATGCCTTTGCTATGAACATTATTTTGCCTGATTAATATTATATTCTCAATTTTCTTGCGTTACATTTGTCTAAGACTGTTTATCCTTTATTTTTAGTATTTCTGGGCAAGTGTAATCTAGGTATGACCCAAGTAAACAGCATATAGTTGGGTTTCCTTTTTAACTTAATCAGAGAGTGTTACATTAATTTCAATTACAATAAAAAATAGTAACAGTAAGCCTATTTCAATATCACATAAGAAGAGACTAATTTATGTCATCTGTAATTCACACACTGAATATAAACCGCTCTAAGAATATTTTGTAACAGAAAATCAATAGCATAGTTCTTCACACGAAATTAGTTACCTATTAATTTTTTGCCTGATCCAAATCCTTCATAAACCCACAGGTGACCCTGACAGCCCAAGGGCATTGGCTGCATCTGGAAGTTGACAATATCAAGGCGAATGATGTGATTTGAAGGGGCTAATAATCTCCAGTGGCAGCTGTAGCACAGATGAAAGAAAGTCAGAAATGATTTCTAAATAGCATATGTTGTTGTTTGCTTTGTTCATAGTTCAATGCATCACTCAGTGAGTCACTGTTATTGACTCTACCTGCTTCTTCTGTGCTTAAGGTGAAAGAAAGATTTAAACTATAACAATTTAAAATATTTTCTAATACTGAATTTGTCAAAAGTTCACCCATTATGGTGAATGGTTGGTCAATCACTTGTATTTTATAAATTCTGATTGGCAGCCTATAAGAGTTAAAGAAGTATTCTTGTCCCAAACTTCCCCAAATCACATAAATTTACTTAGGATTGATACTACATGAATCTTCAATTTTTTTGTTTCTCATTTTAAATTTATTCTAATGTTTAATTCAGGGAAGGTTCTCTTTCCACTGTGGCATTTAAGAACCATTTACTGAGTACCTACTATGTGCAAGAAGCTTTTATGTATATTATTTCAATCTCCAAAACTCTTTGATAGAGATTTGACTTTCCACTTTACCTAATAAATAGTCTCTTTTGTTAGGAAAGTACAATTTATCAACAGTATTTATTAATGTAATCTTACATTCAGTTTTCATATATTGAAGGCCTCAAATCAGGGATTATCTCAAAGTCTATTCTTTAAGGAGAGGAAGTAGAAAATAATGTCTTAAGCAAATAACAAATGTCCCTGCTTGTCAAGGGATCATCCATGAACTTCTTCCATTGTAGTAAACATTCTTTCCTTACCTCATAGTCGTTCTGTGAAAATATCTTGGGATTTGTATGATTCCTGTTGGTTTGGTAAGAATAACTTCGTCACAAGTGGTCACATGCTCTTGGTTTGAGCTCTGAAGAAATTTGGTAGTTTTACTGCCCTTTGGACCTAGAAATAAAGAAGAAAAGGGATTGAGGTAAAATTAATTTTAAAGAGGCTTGTTATATGCCTTTTCAGATCAGAGCTATCAGCTTTCCTCCCTAATTGTTTTAGAAAAAAGTTAACAGGAGGTGGTTAGTTTCACTAAAAATTTTCTATCTGCAACATTCAAAAGATACAGAAAACCAGCACCTCTCTTAAATTATCTTTGGCACAGACTAGGGTCTATGGAAGATAAAGTGTGATAACTATAGAAAATGCAGGTTCCCTGCACAATTCCATCTAAAAGCAATATTCATTTTGAAAAAAAATTTTATTGAAGTATAATTGATTTACAATGTTGTGTTAATTTCTGGTGTACAGCAAAGTGATTCAGTTTTACATATACACACACACATATATATATACACACACGTATATTTTTTCATATTCTTTTCATTATGTTTTATTACAGAACATTGAATATAGTTCCCTCTGCTATACAGTTCCCTGTTGTTTATCTGTTTTATATATAGTAGTTTGTATCTGCTAATCCCAAACTCCTAATTTATCCCTCCCTGACCCCCTCTCCCCTTTGGTAACCACAAGTTTGTTTTCAATGTCTGTGAGTCTGTATCAGTTTTGTAAATAAGTTCATTTGTATCATGTTTTAGATTCCACATATAAGTGATATCGTTTGATATTTGTTAAAAGCAATATTCATAACATAGTTCTTTAGGAAAAAACTTTCATGTGATATACATGCTTTTCTTTATTACTCACTTAACTTTTTTGCAAATGTATCTCTGCAATGCTTTTCAGTGCCAAAGAGAGAACCTAGTTCTTGGTTACCTATGTTCATCAAGAGTCAGAAACCTCACTAATTATATGTTTGAAAAAGCAGTCTGAAAACTCCGAATTGCATGAGTTTACATTTATAATGCTAGCGTCTACTATTTGTTTAGTTTGTTTTCACAACTCATTCTAACCTTTTATTATTATAATATCACTATAAAGAAAACTCTAATACAGAGATAATAAATTGTCCAGAGCTAATCAGCCAGCTAAGATTTAGAACTCAAATCTTTCAATCCACAAGAATTATGGCTACAGAAAAGGATCAGTGTGGTGTAAAATCACAATCACAATAAAAAATGCTATCTTGCAATCAATATATCTTAGCCATGTCCAGAAATCACAATTCTGAATGATTTACAAGTCAATCAGCTTATTTACTGAGTAGTTTTTCCTCTTGGACCAGACCAATCTCAGATCACTTAAATAGATTTTCCCTTCAAACATAAACTCGTTCCCCACAGAAACATAATTTTTCTTACAAAACGATGTATAAGTTTTGAAATATTCCTAACAAGAAAAACATTGATTTTTAACTTTATAAGTTTACTAAATGACAAAACATACCTTGGACTCTAAAGACAATATAATTTATACCAAAAGCACCTTGCACACGGGAATGAAATGTCACCCTCACCAGTGGTCCAGAGCTCATGAAAATCATTGGGTAAAGCCTTCTCCCACATAATTCACCTAGGTTAAAAAAAAAACAAATTTGATAAAAAACAAGAACATTTGCTTTTTTAACAGTCCTCTAATTTAGGTGTAGCAATTACTTAAACTCCACTCTGCCAAATGAGGAGCAGGGTTCCAGAACTCAAATGACTCACCCAAAGTCACAGACTGATGGTGGGGAGTCAGGATTGGAAGCCACGTTCAAAAATTCAATACCTATTACAGTCGACTATGTCACACTGCTCCCTTGAAGAACAATAGGTAGCAAATTATTTTATCTTCAAAATAAGGCTGATGTGCCATTTTTCTCCTAGAAAAGTAACCTATTTATTTAAAATATATCACTGTGAAAATCCATGATGGAAAACTTTTTCTACCTGAAAATTTATTCTCTCCCTATATCCAATCTTCTTTTGATCACTTTACTTTAAGAACCTAAGTCAAAGACAGAACATAAAATTATAACCATAATTCTAAAATGATTCAGAGAGCTGATTAAAAAGGTATAGGAAGAACCCTTGATTTTCTTAGAATCAAAGTCACCTACTATTAAGAATAATTCAGTATCATTCTGTAACATTTATTTAAATGTCACCTGCTCAGAAAGACTTTTGCCAGTTATACTGCATACAACTCTATGGCACCTGCATCCCAGATGCTTCTTCTCTCCCTTCCCACCTCATTTTCCCCCAGCTCTTCTGTCTAACACATTATATATTTTATTGTCCTATGTCCTCCTCCAACTAGAATATAAGGTTGGTAAGGGCGGGGATATTTTTTGTCCATTTTGTTCACTACTGGATGCCCACAACCGAGAAGGGTCAGTCCCTGGCCCACAGTAGGTGTTCCACATATATTTGTAGGGAGGAAAGAAGGGAGAAGATTATATAGAAGAAGAAAAAAACATTAGTTGGCATAACATCTTAGGGTAAATGATGTTGAAATACTATTTGAAGAATGAGCAAATATTTATTTATAGCAAGAAGAGATGAACACAGCTCCTGAATGGTTTCTGGCTCTCACAGGGAAAAACATAGCATTTTACAGTGTACTAGAATACTACCTGACTTGAGTAACAGGTAATATTTCTATCATAGTCCTACGGTTCCACTAGCTATCATCTGAAGGAGAGAACAATTCCACAAGTTTCAAGCTGACAATTTCAAATCAAAGAAATGCTATGTTGAAAAATTATAGGGGTTCCCCAGGTAATCCACAACAAAGTCAAACATGGTTTTCAGTAGGAAAATGATAAAGGCAAGTTTTCCCAGAAATCATTTACTTCTATGTGAGAATCTGGTATGTGATAAAGATAGCTATAAATTAGAGAGAAAATAATTTTTTTTAAAAAGAAAGCAGTCATAAGGCCATTTTACCATATAAGAAAATATATTTCAGCAGGATTAAGCTTTTTTTAATTAAAAAATTTCTGACATCGGATTGAGAAATTAATTTTTAAAAATAAAAGCAAAGATAAATCAAAGATCAAAGATATATATGAATGTGTTTAAACCAATAAATTTAAAAATATTTACATCAACATATAAATACACAAAATTTAAAGGGAAACGACAATCTTATGAATAAGTACTTGTAACTTATGACAAAGGAAAAAGTATTATATATATATAATACATACATATATATAGTTCTTATAAACCAATAATAAGATCAATACTCAAATTTAAAAATAGATGGTAATGACAACAAATTTAAAAATACAAATAGCTAACCAACACATGAAAAAAATTTATCCCCATTAATGATTTTAAAAAGTACAAATGCTTATTAAATTGATAATATCAGGTTATGGGCATGGTGAAAGAGGCGTTTATGTATTGCTAATGGCAATGAAAAATGATTTAGTCTTTCTTTTTTTTAAAACAAGTATTTAATATATTTATTTATTTATTTTAAAATTTTATTTATTTTTGGCTGCATTGGGTCTTCGTTGCTGCACGTGAGCTTTTTCTAGTTGTAGCAAGCAGGGGCTACTCTTCATTGTGGTGCGCAGGTTTCTCATTGCAGTGGCTTCTCTTGTTGTGGAGCATGGGCCCTAGGTGCATGGGCTTCAGGAGTTGCAGCATGTGGGCTCAGTAGTCGTGGCTTGTGGGCTCTAGAGCGCAGGCTCAATAGTTGTGGTGCACAGGCTTAGTTACTCCGTGGCATGTGGGATCTTCCCAGACCAGGGCTCGAACCTGTTGTCGCCTGCATTGGCAGGCGGATTCTTAACCACTGTGCCACCAGGGAAGTCCCTGATTTAGTCTTTCTGAAGAATAATTTAGCAGTATGCATTCATGCAAAGAAAAATGTTCTGAGTCTCTATTATCCCAATTTGGGGAGACACAGTAGGGAAAAATAAATAGCCAGATCCCTGTTCTCATGATGCTTTCATGTGAGTCAGATAAGTGAAGAAGATGATTTCAAATAGAAACCACTGTTACAAATGAAATAACCAATAGAATATGATAGAAATCGACTGTGGGAGGTGAAGGATTATACTACTTAAGACTAAGAAGGCCTCTTTAAGAAGGTGACCTTTCAATCAGTCACTCATTTATTAAATGCCTTCATTTTGTCCAGCACCATTCTAAGCACTGGGAATTCCTGAAGTGAAGAGATGAGTTTCAGTCCTTGAGAAGCTCATATCAATAGGGAAGACACTGACATGAAAACATGAAACAACCTCATAGGTTAGAAGACAATAATGCCAAGAGAAGGGCCACTAAGAAGTACAGAGGTGGGAGTGATGAAATTCACATCAATCAGGTAAGCCTCATTAAGAAGGCACATTCTATGTGGAGAAAGGGAACCCCTGAACACTGTTGGTGGGAATGTAAATTGGTGCAGCCACTGTGGAAAACAGTATGACAGTTTCTCAAAAAGCTAAAAATTAAAAAAAAAATTTTTTTTAAAAAGCTAAAAATAGGGCTTCCCTGGTGGCGCAGTGGTTGAGAGTCCGCCTGCCGATGCAGGGGACACGGGTTCGTGCCCCGGTCCGGGAAGATCCCACATGCCGCGGAGCTGCTTGGCCCATGAGCCATGGCCACTGAGCCAGCGCATCCGGAGACTGCGCTCCACAACGGGAGAGGCCGCAACAGTGAGAGGCCAGCGTACAAAAAAAAAAGCTAAAAATAGACCTACGATATGACCCAGTAATTCCACTCCTGAGTATATATCCAAAAAAATCAAAAACACCAGTTCAAAAAGATACATGTACCCCCAAAGTTCATAACAGCATTATTACACTTGCCAAGATATGGAAGCAACCTAAGTATGAATGGATAAAGAAGATGTGATATATATACACGATAGTATACTACTCAGCCATAAAAATGAACAGAATATTGCCATTTGCGGCAACATGGATGGACTTGTAGGGCATTATGCTAAGTGAAATAAGTCAGACAGAGAAAAACAAACACTGTATGATATCACGTACATGTGGAATCTAAAAAATACAACTAGTGGGGGCGTGGAGTCAAGATCGCAGCATGGGAGGACATTGAGTTTGCGTCTCCCCAAAACTAGGGCACCTGCTGGACACTGGTGGGGGACCTGACACCCAAGGAGATGGGAGAAACCCTCAAGCAACCACGTAGGACGCGAGGGGAGTGAGAGGGGAGGAGAGGTGGAGACTAGACAGGACCGGTGCCCCTGAGGGGTGGTTGAGAGAGGGGAGGGGTTCCCTTACCTGGAGAGACCCTCAGGGACTCGGAGGATCATGGGGTAGTGTGCCTAGCATTCCTCCTGCCCAACTGGGCCCCAGGAAGCTGGCTGGGCTCCCAGACTGAGTCCGCTGCCCTCTGAGGCCCCCTCCAGGCTGTGTGGGACCTAGGGGCATAGGAGGGAGGTGGGGGGAGAAGAGGAGAGGCAGATGGGGAGGGGCCCTCCAGGATCAGAGGACCAGGGGAGGTGCAGAGGGTGTTTCCCCCCACCCACTCAGGCTCTGGAAAGCCTGCTGGGCTCCCAGGCTGGGTCCTCTGCCCTCCAAGGCCTGCTCCGGCCACGGGGGACCTAGGAGCTTAGGAGGGAGGGAGGAGGGGGGAAGAGGAGGAGAGGCGGACGTGGGGAGCCTCCCGGACCAGGGGGTCAAGGGGAACACACCTAGTGTTTCCCCTGCCCACTTGGGCCCAGGGAGCCTGCTGGGGTCCCAGACCTGGTCCTCCACCCTCCAAGGCCAGAGGCACTCCTGGACCCATTCTGCTGCCTCAGCACCACCCCCACCCAGGGTCTTTACCAGTGCTGTGGGTCCTAAGCATAGGCCCCACCCACCACCTAAACCCCACCCCTGCCTAAGCCGAGCCCCCCACAGCCAAGGCCTTTTCCAGCTTTTTATCCTCCTCTTTTTTGCTATTGTGCTTCTGTTTTACCTCCCACTTGTTGTTTCATCTGTATTTTTATTTTTAAATTTTTTCTAACGTATCTGTTAGTTTTCTAATCTTATTTTATACTCTTTGTTCTGCTCCTTTTTTTTCTTCTTTTTCCTTTTTTTTTGCCACTCCACTTGGCTTGCAGGATCTTGGTTCACGAGTGGGGGGTTGGGCCTGAGCTCCTGTGGTGGGAGCTCTGAATCTGAACCACTGGACTAACAGAGAACCTCAGACCCCAGGGAATATTCATCAGAGTGAGGTCCCCCAGAGGTCCTCATCTCAGCACCAAGACCCAGCTCTATCCAACAGCCTACGAACTCCAGTGCAGGAAGCCTCAGGCCAAACAACCAGTAAGACAGGAACAAAATCTCACCCATCAAAAAAAAAAAAAAAAAAAAGACAACAAAAAACTATGTCACAGATGAAGGAGCAAGGTAAAAACCTACAAGACCAAATAAATGAAGAGGAAATAGGCAAGCTACCTGAAAAAGAATTCAGAGTAATGATAGTAAAGATGATCCAGAGTCTTGGAAATAGAATGGAGGCACAGATCGACAAAATACAAAAAATGTTTAACAAAGATCTATAAGAACTAAAGAACAAACAAACAGTGATGAACAACACAATGACAGAAATGAAAAATACACTAGAAGGAATCAATAACAGAATAACTGAGGCAGAAGAACGAATAAGCAAGCTGGAAGACAGAATGGTGGAAATAACTGCCAAGGAGCAGAATAAAGAAAAAAGAATGAAAAGAATTGAAGACAATCTCAGAGACCTCTGGGACAACATTAAATGCACCAACATTAGAATTCTAGGGGTCAAAGAAAAAGAAAGAGTCTGAGAAAATATTCAAAGAGATTATAGTGGAAAACTTCCCTAACATGGGAAGTGAAATAGTCACCCAAGTACAGGAAGCACAGAGAGTCCCATACAGGATAAACCCTAGGAGAAACACACCAAGACACATATTAATCAAACCAACAAAAACTAAATTCAAAGAAAAAATATTAAAAGCAGCAAGGGAAAGCAAATAATAACATATAAGGGAATCCCCATAAGGTTATCAGCTGATTTTTCAGCAGAAACTCTGCAGGTCAGAAGGTAGTGGCAGGATAAAGTGATGAAAGAGAAAACCCTATAACCAAGATTACTCTACCCAGCAAGGATTGCATTGAGATTCAATGGAGAAATCAAAAGCTTTACAGACAAGCAAAAGCTAAGAGAATTCAGTACCACCCAACCAGCTGTACAACAAATGCTAAAGGAACTTCTCTAGGTGGGAAACACAAGAGAAGAAAAAGACCCACAAAAACAAAACAATTAAGAAAATGGTAATAGGAACATACATATTGATAATAACCTTGAATGTAAATGGATTAAATGGTCGAACCAAAAGACACAGACTGCTGAATGGATACAAAAACAAGACCCACATATATGCTCTCTACAAGAGACCCACTTCAGACCTAGGGACACATACAGACTGAAAGTGAGGGGATGGAAAAAGATATTCCATGCAAATGGAAATCAAAAGAAAGCTGGAGTAGCAATACTCATATCAGATAAAAATAGACTTTAAAATAAAGACTGTTACAAGAGATAAGGAAGGACAATACGTAATGATCAAGGAATCAATCAAAGAAGATATAAATATTTAATAAATAGTATAAATATTTATGCACCCAACATAGGAGCACCTCAATACATAAGGCAAATGCTAACAACCATAAAAGGGGACATCGTCAGTAGCACAATAATAGTAAGGGACTTTAACACCCCACTTACACCAATGGACAGATCATCCAAACAGAAAATAAATAAGGAAACGCAAGCTTTAAATGACACAATAGACCAGATAGATTTAATTGATATTTATATCACATTCCACCTGAAAGTGGCAGAATACACTTTCTTCTCAAGTGCACATGGAACATTCTCCAGGATAGGTCACACCTTAGGTCACAAATCAAGCCTCAGAAAATTTAGGAAAAGTGAAATTGTATCAAGCATCTTTTCTGACCACAACGCTATGAAATTAGAAATCAATTACAGGAAAAAGACTGTGAAACACACAAATACATGGAAGCTAAACAGTACACTACTAAATAACCAAGAGAGATCACTGAAGAAACCAAAGAAGAAATTAAAAAATACATAGAAACAAATAACAACAAAAACACGAAGACCCAAAACCTATGGGATGCAGCAAAGCAGTTCTAAGAGGGAAGTTTATAGCAATTCAGTCTCACCTCAAGAAATAAGAAAAATCCCAAACAATCTAACCTTACACCTAAAGCAACTAGATAAAGAAGAACAAAGAGAACCCAAAGTCAGTACAAGGAAAGAAATCATAAAGATCACAGTGGAAATAAATGAAATAGAAACAAAGAAAACAATAGCAAAGATCAATAAAACTAAAAGTTGTTTCTTTTTATTTTTATTTATTTATTTTTTTTTCTTTTTGCGGTATGCGGGCCTCTCACTGTTGTGGCCTCTCCTGTTGCGGAGCACAGGCTCCGGACGCACAGGCCCAGCGGCCATGGCTCACGGGCTCAGTCGCTCCGCGGCATGTGGGATCTTCCCGGACCAGGGCACGAACCCGTGTCTCCTGCATCGGCAGGCGGATTCTCAACCACTGTGCCACCAGGGAAGCCCAGTTGTTTCTTTTTAAAAAAATTTTATTTATATTTTTGGCTGCGTTGGGTCTTCGTTACTGAGTGTGGGCTTTCTCTACTTGCAGTAAACGGGGCTACTCTTTCTTGCAGCACACAGGCCTCTCATTGAGGTGGCTTCTCTTGTTGCAGAGCACAGGCTCTAGGCACATGGGCTTCAGTAGTTGTGGCTCATGGGTTATAGAGTGCAGGCTCAGTAGTTGTGGCACATGGGCTTAGTTGCTCCACGGCACGTGGGATCTTCCTGGAGCAGGGATCAAACCCGTGTCCCCTGCCTTGGCAGGCAGATTTTTAACAACTGTGCCACCAGGGAAGTCCCAAAAGTTGGTTCTTTGAGAAGATAAACAAAATTGATAAACATTTAGCCAGACTGATAAAGAAAAAAGGGAGAGGACACAAATCAATAAAATTTAAAATGAAAAAGGAGAAATCACAACTGACACCGCAGAAATACAAAGGATTACAAGAGACTACTACAAACAACTATATGCCAATAAAATGGACAGCCATGAAGAAGTGGACAAATTCTTGGAAAGGTACAATTTTCCAAGACTGAACCAGGAAGAATTAGAAAATATAAACAGACCTATCACAAGTAATGAAATTGAAACTGTAATTAAAAATCTTCCAACAAACAAAAGTCCAGGACCAGATGGCTTCACAGGCAAATTCTATCAAAAATTTAGAGAAGAGCTAACACCTATCCTTCTCAAATTCTTCCAAAAAATTGCAGACGGAGGAACATTCCCAAATTCATTCTACGAGGCCACCATCACCCTGATAACAAAACCAGACATCAAAATAAAAGATATCAAAATAAAAGAAAACTACAGACCAATATCACTGATGAACATAGATGCACAAGTCCTCAACAAAATACTAGCAAACAGGGCTTCCCTGGTGGCGCAGTGGTTGAGAATCCGCCTGCCGATGCAGGGGACATGGGTTCGTGCCATGGTCTGGGAAGATCCCACATGCCTTGAAGCGGCTAGGTCCGTGAGCCATGGCTGCTGAGCCTGCATGTCCGGAGCCTGTGCTCCACAACAGGAGAGGCCACAACAGTGAGAGGCCAGCGTACCACAAAAAAAAAGAATACTAGCAAACAGAATCCAACAACACATTAAAAGGATCATACACCATGAACAAGTGGGATTTATGCCAGGAATGCAAAGATTCTTCAATATATGCAAATTAATCAATGTGACACACCATGTTAACAAATTGAAGGGGAAAAACCATATGATCATCTCAATAGATGCAGAAAAAGCTTTTGACAAAATTCAACACTCATTTATGATAAAAACTCTCCCGAAAATGGGCATAGAGGGAAACTACCTCAACATAATATAGACCATATATGACAAACTCACAGCAAACATCATTCTCAATGGTGAAAAACTGAAGGCATTTCCTCTAAGATCAGGAACAAGACAAGGATGTCCACTCTTGCCACTCTTATTCAACAGGTTTTTGGAAGTCCTAGCCATGGCAATCAGAGAAGAAATAAAAGGAATACAAATTGGAAAAGAAGAAGTAAAACTGTCACTGTTTGCAGATGACATGATACTATACATAGAAAATCCTAAAGATGCCACCAGAAAACTACTAGAACTAATCAATGAATTTGGTAAGGTTGCAGGATACAAAATTAATGCACAGAAATCTCTTGCATTCCTATACACTAACAATGAAAAACCAGAAAGAGAAATTAAGGAAACAATCCCATTTATCATCGCAACAAAATGAATAAAATACCTAGGAATAAACCTACCTAAGGAGGTGAATGACTTGTACTCAGAAAACTGTACAACACTGATGAAAGAAATCAAAGATGACATAAACAGATGGAAAAATATATTATGCTCCTGGACTGGAAGAATCAACATTGTAAAAATGTCTATACTACCCAAAGCAGTCTACAGAGTCAATGCAATCCCTATCAAACTACCAATGGCATTCTTTACAGAATTAAAACAAAAAAATGTTACAATTTGTATAGAAACACAAAAGACCCTGAAGAGCCAAAGCAATCTTGAGAAGGAAAAACAGAGCTGGAGGAATCAGGCTCCCAGACTTCAGATTATACTACAAAGCTACAATAATCAAGACAGTATGATACTGGCACAAAAACAGAAATATAGATCAATGGTACAGGATAGATAGCTCAGAGATAAACCCATGCATATATGGTCACCTAATTTATTTCAAGGGAGGCAAGAACATACAATGGAGAAAAGACAGCCTCTTCAATAAGTGGTGCTGGGAAAACTGGACAGCTACATGTAAAAGAATAAAATTAGAACATTCCCTAACACCATACACAAAAATAAACTCAAAATGGATTAAAGAACTAAATGTAAGACCGAATACTATAAAACTCTTAGAGGAAAATATAGGAAAAACACACTTTGACATAAACCACAGCAAGATCTTTTTTAACCCACCTCCTAGAGTAATGAAAATAAAAACAAAAATAAATAAATGGGACCTAATGAAACTTAAAAGCTTTTGCACAGCAAAGGAAACCATAAAAAGATGAAAAGACAACCCTCAGAATGGGAGAAAATATTTGCAAACAAAGCAACAGACAAAGGATTAATCTCCAAAATATTCTAACAGCTCATGGAGTGCAATATCAAAAAAACAAAAAACCCAATTGAAAAAATGGGCAGAAGACCTAAATAGACATTTCACCAAAGAAGACGTACAGATGGCCAAGAGGCACATGAACAGATGCTCAACATCACTAATTATTAGAGAAATGAAAATCAAAACTACAATGAGGTATCACCTCACATCGGTCAGAATGGCCATCATCAAAAAAATCTACAAACAATAAATCCTGGAGAGGGTGTGGAGAAAAGGGAACCTTTTTGCACTGTTGGTGGGAATGTAAATTGATATATCCACTGTGGAGAACAGTATGGAGTTTCCTTGAAAAACTAAAAACAGAACTACCATATGACCCAGCAATCCCACTATTGGGCATATACCCTGAGAAAACCATACTTCAAAAGGACACATGTACCCCAGTATTCACTGCAGCACTATTTACAATAGCCAGGACATGGAAACAACCTAATGTCCAATGACAGATGAATGGATAAAGATGTAGTGCATATATACAATGGAATATTACTCAGCCACAAAAAGGAACAAAACTGGGTCATTTGTAGAGATGTGGATGGACCTAGAGTCTGTCCTACAGAGTGAAGTAAGCCAGAATGAGAAAAACAAATATCGTATATTAATTCACATATGTTGAACCTAGATCAATGGTACAGATGAACCTATTTGCAGGGCAGGAATAGAGACGTAGACTTAGAGAAGAGACATGTGGACACAGGCGGGGAAGGGGAGGGTGGGACGAATTGGGAGATTAAGTTTGACATAAATACACTGCGATGTGTAAAATAGATAGCTAGTGGGAACCTCCTGTATAGCACAGGGAGCTCAGCTTGTGCTCTGTGATGACCTAGATGGCTGGGATGTGGGGGGAAGGGAGCTCCAAGAGGGAGGGGATATGGGTACACATACAGCTGATTCACTTCATTGTACCACAGAAACTAACACAGAATTGTAAAGCAGTTATACTCCAATGGAAAAAAAAAAAAAAAAAGAACTAGTGACTATAACAAAAAGAAGCTGACTCAGATATAGAGAACAAATTAGTGGTTACCAGTGGGGAGGGTGTCAATATAGAGATGGGGGAGTGGGGGACACAAACCATTGGGTATAAGATAGGCTCAAGAATGTGCTGTAGAACATGGGGAATAGAGCTAGTATTTTGTATTAGCTATACAAATGTAAATGGAAAATAACCTTTAAAATTATATTTTAAAATGTCAAATAAAAAGAAAAAAAAAGAAGGCACATTCCAGTTAAGACTTGACTAGATGGATGAGGAAGAGCTCTTTGAAGAGCTGGGAGAGGTAGATGGACAAGGGCCCTGAGGGGAGAGCATGATGAGCTAAGGGAGAGTGAGGCAAAAGGTCATCCTAGGGAGTCTGGATTTCACTGCAGCTACAAGGAGATCTCGAGCCATTTTATTCAGGGTGGGTGGGGAAGGTAATCTGATCATAGGGGAAAAATGTGCAGTGTGGGATAGGCAGTTAATTGTTTTCTCTGCAGTCTAAATGAGATAGTATTTCTAAAGAAAGATCCTTTAAATAAATGTTTGAGCCTTCTAAGTCAATAATTCAATCTCTCAGAATTTATCCTGAGAAAACAATCTCAACCTCAAAGCAATTCTCTGGCCTCCGTATACTCCTGAATCAAGCACGTGCACTTGTGTGTAAATCACACACACTCAGAGTAACATACATAAACTTTTCTTTCCAGGTATCCCCATCAACCAAATTATTTCCAACACCTTCCCACCTCCCCCTTTACTTAGAACCAAAAAGCCTGTATTACACCTATACAAAGAACAGGTGGCAAGTTTGCTGAACAAAACCAGGTTTGCCTGTACAGGAAATGAGATGACAGTTGGCATGTTATTAGCAAATCTTTTTAATTCTACCATTTTAAAAGCCTTTAATGTATTTTGCTTTATTTGAAAATTCAGCACCTTACCCCCCTGCATGATTTTTAATTATCTTAACCCCTCCTCTGTCTTACACACATTTCTGGCATTCTGGCACGGTTCTGCTATGTTTGAAGAAGCTGGATTCTCCCGTCTTTTTTTTTTTTTTTTTTTTTTTTTTTCCGAATACACTTACATACAGACACTTCCACTCAACCTTTAGTATACCTGTTTTGTAAATTCAAATTTTGAAAATATTAAATGTGCCTAGAAAAAAAGTCACGCCTACTACATGAATCAACATTTCGGTATTATTACCAAGTCAAACTCTCCCTTTGATCATAAGCCGCCTACACAGAAAAGGCTCCCAGCACAACGTATAAATGCCCCTAAGGTTTACCTGACATCCTTCTCTCATTGTGGTTTTCTTCATAAATAGTCAGAACTGAATCGCGGCACACATGAGACCCAGGGAGTGACAGATACTCAACCGTGAATTTTGCCATACTGCTTGGTGAAACTCTGAGCACCCAAGAACATTCCAGTTTTCCTCTATAATCCAGTGGATATCTTGGAGAGGAAAAAAAGCCTCTGGGCTCTTCCAGCTCCACTTCAGAGTAACAGCCTATGATTCAGAACATAGGGACACCAAAGACCACATAAATAAGACAAAGAAAAATGAGATTTTATCATAAACTCGAATAATTTAGGCTTGCAAGAAGAAAATTAAAACAATTACCATCAGTTACAAATTCTTAGGTAAAATGATCATCCCATTTAATGTGTCCTACTTTTGTGAAATGAGGTTGTAGAAGTATAATTTAAACAATAATTACTTAAAATGAGTTTTAACTGAATTTTTAAAATTTCTTAGAAAATGCACAGTGGACTGCATTGCATCCTCTAATCCCAGCCTGTTTTCATTTTTTTCCTTCTTTGAGATGCAACTGAAGATCTGTTCCTAAAAGCTTCATTGACTTTGCTGAGCACTTATCTTGCTGGGACAAATGATTACATTCATGGAGCTTGGGACTGAGATCAAGAAAAGGAACTGAATCATATAAAGTCATGAATTCCCAACCACTCACTACTTTTTGTAAATGGGGTAACAATTTCAAAAAACCATTGCTAAGATTCATTCATTCCCTTGTGTAAAAAGCAAGTGGTGGGAGTGGGTAGGTGTTAAATATGGCAGAATCCTAACACTTTTTCTCATAGAATATTCATAGAAGTAAAACAAAACAATACCCTTTTATATGTAAAACTTTGGAAGTTCTTTGGTATGCATAAGTATTTCTGAACACATACAAATGAGAAATATCTTCTCTGCATTTTAACAATGTTCATTTTCTAATAGTCTGAGTGGGACAGTTCAAAGAACACACTTGATGGTCACTACACCACAACACTTACTGACCCCCATCATGGGTCATACCATCCCTATTCTAAGTGCTTATTAACATGCCTTAACTTACTTCGGCACTCATTGAAATTATTCAGTTAAACCATCAAAATCATTAGGTTTTATGATCTTAAACCTAAGTCCGCTTTCCATCTCAACCCCAATTCCAGATTTAGTTTAATCTAAATATGACACTTTGACTCTTGTTTTGACTCCTGACTCTTGTGTTGTCAGAAGGTACCACCTGTAACTGGTCCCTGAGTTACTCCACTTCATTCCTAGAAGATTTTAGCAGTCATTTTCTCCAACACTATTCCTACCATATATCTTGCTGATTTCAATAGCCATACAGATGATTGCAGCACTGAATCTCTTCAGTTTCTCAACTTTCCTCCAATGATCTTGTCCTTCACCTGACCTCATTCACTCCTCCAAAGGGTCAGTCCCTAGAGACCTGGTCATTAGCAATAACTGTAAGCCTTGCATAAACTCAGTTTCAAGAACCACCATCTCTAACCACAATCTTCTATTTTTCAGTTTACACCAACACTCCTTCACCTTTTGAGACTTGTAATTCATCTATCCCACCACCTTTTCCTGTTCCTTAACTTTTCGTCCTTGCTTCGCTCTTTTCCTAGCTTAAATTCCAACCACCCATCATTTTAATCTCTTCCTCACACACACTCTCAATTCCCTTATACTCTTGTATACTTGGAAAAACCCACTATAATTGAATCTACTCACCACCTGGGCTGCATCTATGTGGTATGCCTCAGTGTCTCCAGAGGAAAACATACAACCAAACTAACTGATTAGCTTCCCTCTAAATTTATGATCATTCATCTCAGAGGCTTTTATGCTGCCAAACAATTCTACGACAGTTTCGTAGTCCATGCACTTGGTCACTTTTTTTGAGAACTGTTTACTACTTTCTCCTTTTTCTCTCAAAACCCTCAGAGCCTCTCCCACAATCCTCTGTTTCATGTGCTAAGAAAATGTAAGCAATTAGAGGAGAACTGCCATTCCCATTCCCACATGTACCCAAACAACAGCAGCAGTGCCTAAATATTCTGCTTTCCATCTGGCAACTATGGATAAACTGCACTCTGCTCCTATCCAAGACCCACCCTTCCACCTGGACACGAGATCTCATGCACTTTCTTCTACTGAAGGTCATCACTCTAGCAAGTCTTCCCCTTCTCTCCTGCATCCTTTTCCATTTTCCTCCAACTCTTTCTAGTTGTCTATTGGGCTTGAGTGTATATGGGAGTGGATGGGGCAGAGATGGATGAAAAGGGAAAGATCCTGACCATTTGGAAACCAAGAATGATGGTATCATGGAACTTTTATCTTCTTATAAATCTATCACAGACATCTAAATCTCCAGTTCCTTTTTGCTTTTAACTAAAAATAAAAATCCTATTAGCAGACACTTACAACTGGGGGAGAATTAAGAGAGACACTAACACTGATACTGGTCTTGGTCATCTAATATCCAGAGTCTTTATCTAGCAAGATACCTGAAAGCCTAAGGGCCTTTGTTCATGTAGCAATAAATAGCTCAGAGGTCAGAATAATTCTGTGAACTTCTCCAATATTCAAGCACTGTTCACAACCACAAAACTTTTTTTTTTTTTTTTAACCTGCAACAGCTGTATCTATGGGGTAGAAAAGATCCCTAGACAGTAACAATAACAACTCTCCTGTCTTTCAGCTTAAACTACCAACCAGAATGAAGACACAGTTTACGGTATTCCAAAGAAAATTAGTGAACCCAGATGAGCAATGCTTTCTGCTAAATTCTTACTAGCTATATTAATGGCATAACATGAACATCCACTACCTGGCCCAGATGCACTGTCTCTTGAAGGTGTGGGTGGTGGCAACTGTTGTCTTGTTAAGATTTTGCTTTCTTTATCTATCTGAAGTAAAACAGGACCTGCATCTGGGGAGAACATGTTAAAAGTAAATAAAGATGAAAGCCTAAGGACAAAATGTAGTCTGTTCCAGAGCAGATTTTTTTTCAAAGAGAATTGCAAATCTAGGATTAAAGCAGCCTCAGGAAATGTCAGTTTTACCATAACTCTGCCTAAGGAAGAACTTATGCTTACAGAATTTTAATGTGTTTAGAAACTAAAATAAATAAAATACTATATTATGGTCTTCTCTTTCATAATGCTGATTTTCACCACTCTCACCTCTCCCAAACCCACTCTATAAAAAAGAGGCACCTTTTTATAATATCTGAAAAATATTTACCTTTGATTCTGGATTGAATCCAGTCCAAGAAGACACTCACCCTGGCAAATACGCCTGGCTTTCTTGGCTGGGGACAGCCGGCTCCCCAGCTGACAATGCCATAGAGGACAAAGGGAGCTTTTTCATGTTTACATACTAATGGCCCACCAGAATCTCCCTGAAACACCAAGAAAACATGTTCTAAAACTGCTTTAATCAGAACTCCTGCTTTCAGTTTTGGAACAGGAATAATCAATAATTTATTCATAATATATTTCTTTAATTTCTTAAAGATTATTTTAATCAATTTATATACCTTAGAATACTTAGACTTAAATAAATGAAATCACAAATAAAAGAAATGAAAGAGGAGACATTACAACTGGTACCACAGAAATACAAGGGATCATAAGAGACCACTATGAACAACTATAAACCGAAAAATTGGATAAACTTAGAAGAAATAAATTCCTAGAAACATACCACCTACTAACACCAAATCAAGAGGAAAAAGAAAATCATAACAGACCAATACAAGAAAGGAGATTGAATCAATAATCAAGAACATCCCAAAGGGCTTCCCTGGTGGCGCAGTGGTTGAGAATCCGCCTGCTGATGCAGGGGACACGGGTTCGTGCCCCGGTCTGGGAAGATCCCACATGCCGCGGAGCGGCTGGGCCCGTGAGCCATGGCCGCTGAGCCTGAGCGTCCGGAGCCTGTGCTCCACAACGGGAGAGGCCACAACAGTGAGGCCCGCATACCACAAAAAAAAAAAAAAAAAAGAACATCCCAACAAAGAAAAGCCTAGGACCAGATGGCTTCACTAGTGAATTTTACTAAACATTTAAACAAGACTCCTTCTCAAAGTCTACCCAAAAACTGGAGGAGGGAATACTCCAAAACTCATTTTATGAGGTCAGCATTACCCTCATACTAAAGCCAGAAAAGAACACTACAAAAAAAGATAATTAGGCCCATATCCCTAATGAACATAGATGTAAAAATCCCCCCCAAATACTAGCATACTGAATTCAACAGTATATTAAATGGATCAATCACCATAATCAAGTGGGATTTAGTCCAGTGATGCAAGGGTGGTTCAACATATGCAAGTCAATAAATGTGAAAGTTAAAAATAGTATCATCATCTCAATAGTACAAAAAAGCATTTGACAAAATGCAACATTCTTGCATGATTAAGAACTCTCAACAACTTGGGTGTATAAAAACATACCTCAACATAAAAAAGGCCATATAGGGCTTCCCTGGTGGCGCAGTGGTTGAGAGTCCGCCTGCCGGTGCAAGGGACATGGGTTCATGCCCCAATCTGGGAGGATCCCACATGCCGAAGAGCGGCTGGGCCCGTGAGCCATGGTCGCTGTGCCTGTGCATCTGGAGCCTGTGCTCCGCAACGGGAGAGGCCACAACAGTGAGAGGCCCGCGTACCACACACACAAAAAAAAAAAAAAAAAAAAAGAAGAAAAAGGCCATATATAACAAACCCACAGCAGACATTCTACTCAACAGTGAAAGGTTGAAAGCTGTTCCTCTAAGAGTAGGAATAAGACTAAGGTGCTCACCCTCACCAGGCCTATTCAATATAGTCTGAAAGTCCTAGCCAGAGCAATCAGGCAAGAAAGTCTTTTCATACAGAAAGTCTTAAAGGCTCCACCAAAAAACTGTTCGAACTTATCAATGAATACAGTAAAGTTTCAGGATACAAAATGAACATATAGAAATCAGCTGTGTCTCTATACACCAACAAAACACACACACACACACACACACACATATATATATAAATCCCATGTACAGTAGCATCAAAATAATAAACTACTTTGGAATAAATTTAACCAAGGAGGTAAAAGGTCTCTATACTGAAAACTATGACTTTGATGAAAAAATTAAAGACACAAAGAAATGGAAAGATATCCCACATTCATGAATTTGAATATTGTTAAAATGTCCACACTACTCAAAACCAGCTATAGATTCAATGAAGTCCATATCAAAATTTCAATGGCATTTTTCACAGAAATGAGAAAAACAATCCTAAAATTCACATGGAACCACAAAGACCCTTGCATAGTCAAAGCAATCCTGAGAAAGAACAAAGCTGGAGGCAACACACTTCCTGATTTCAAAATATATTACAAATTTATAGTAATCAACACAGTATGGTACTGGCATAAAAACAGACACACAGACCAATGAGACAGAATTGTGAGCCCAGAAAAAACCCTCATTTATATAGTTAACTAATATTTGACAAAGGAGCAAAGAATACTCAATGGGGAAAAACTAGTTTCTTCAATAAATGGTGTTGGGAAAACTGGATAACCACATGCAGAGGAATAAAATTGAACCCCTATTTTACACCACAAAAATTAACTTGAAATAGATTAAAGACTTAAACATAAGACCCCAAATGGCAGAATTTCTAGAAGAAAACATAGGGAAAAGCTCCTTTGACTTTGTTTTTGGCAACAGTTTTTTTGGATATGAAACCAAAAGCACAAGCAACAGGGCCAAAAATCAGTAAGTGGGACTACATCAAGCTAAAATGCTTCTGCACATCAGAAGAAACAATCAACAAAATGAAAATGCAACCCATGGAATGGGAGAAAATATTTTTAAACCGTATATCTGATAGGGAGTTAATATCCAAAATTATAGAACTCATACAAATCAATAACAAAAAAATGCAATTTATAAATAGGCAGAGGATCTGAACAGACATTTTTCCAAAGAAGATATACAGATGGTCAACAGGTACATGAAAATGTGCTCAACATCACGAGAATGCAAATCAAAATCACAATGAGATATCACCTCATACCTGTTTGATCAGCTATCATCAAAAAGACAAGAAATAAACAGTGTTTACAAGGATGTGGAAAAAAAGAGAATCCTTTTGCACCATTGGTGGGAATAAAAATTGGTATATCACTGTGGAAAATAGAATTAGAAATAGAACTACCATATGATACAGCAATCCCAGTTCTGGGTATATAGCCAAAGGAAATAAAAATAGGATACTGAAGAGGTATCTGCATCCCCATGTTTACTGCAGCTTTATTCGCATTAGCCAAGACATGGAAACAAACCATTTGTCTGTCAAAGGATGAATGGATAAAGAAAATGTACGGAGTATATGTGTGTGTGTATTTTATATATATATATATGTATGTCTATATGCATATTTATTTATTCAGCCATGAGAATACTGAATACTAAAATGGAATATTATTCAGCCATGAGAAAGAAGGAAATCCTGCCATTTGCGACAACATGGATGATCCTTGAGAACAATATGTTAAGTGAAAAGTCAGACAGTGAAAGACAATTACTGTATGATATCACATATACATGAGACCTGAAAAATGGGAAAAATGGGAAGATGCTGGTCAAAGGGTATAAACTTCCAGCTGTAAGATTAACAGGTTCTAGGGATCTTATGTACAGCATGGTGACTGTAGTTAACAATACTGTACTGCTTACTTGAAAGCTGCTAAGAGAGTAGATCGTAAGTGTTCTCAGCACAAGAAAGAAATGATAATTATGTGAGGTGATGAAGGTGTTAACTAACCCTACTCTGGTAAGCATTTCATAATACATAAGTGTATCAAAATCATCACATTATACATTTTAAATTTATAAAATTTTATATGTCAGTTATATCTCAATAAAGCTGAAAAAATAAACCCCAAGCTTTAAAACATAGGATTTGCATTTTTTTAAGATAGCCTTTCTGATTTTTTATCAGGGCTTTTTTTTTTTTTTTTGACACAAATGTACTTAGGACCAAACTAAACCTTTAATTTAATTGTCTTCTTATAAAATAAAGCTGATAACATATTTGAGATAGGTGTTTATTTTATATGAAGAATTTCACAGGAGAAATCCTGAACTGGGAATAGGAGACAGATTCCTTAATCTGTAATGTAGAACAATTAACATTTTCTCTGGGCCTAATTTTTTTCTCACATAATTTAAGATTATACTTAGGAGCCCCTTCCAGTTTGAAAATAGTCTGATTCGTCAAATCAGGTGTTTTTTTATTCACTCATTCATTCAGTACGAACACATATCCAATATAGAATTTTTCAGTCAATTACAAACATTTTGTGATACAGAAGGAGCCTGTCTAATTTATCTTTTATGGTCAGCACTTATTACAGGGCCTCACACATGGTAAACCTTCAAGAAACAAATGGTACCTACTGATTATTTAAAAAATTATCAGGTGCCTACTGTGAGCCAGGCATTCTGGAAAAGAATATAAACAAATTAGATGGTGATAATAGCCATAAAGGAAATACTCAGAGTGAAAAGTTGAGAACAATGGTAGCTGTGTGTACGCTTACACGTGCATGTATGTATTTGTAGTTTCAATAACATTTGAGCTCACACATGAAAAATGAGGAGGTGGATTTTCAAAAACCTGGAGGAATAGCATTTTAATGCGGAATTAATATCTGGGCTAAGGCCCAAACTTAGACAAGGATGTGGCAAGTTTGAGGTCAGAAGGCAATCGATGTGGCTGAAAAATAGTAAGCAAGAGAAGAGAAAAAAGAACTAGACTGGAAAAGTCAGCAAGAACAGAACATGTATCACTCTGTGAAGACAAAGATCAATGATAGGTCAAAGAACTTGAGATTTTTTAAAAAACTCTAAAATTTGTTGTGAGCAAAGAACCACAGGATTCTACACTGTGTATCTGAAACTCCCATGTCTCTGCATTCCAACATTCTGATGTTCACCTTCCTGGATGAGAAATTACATTAGCAGGTCCATTACCCTTGAGTATATACAGGAGGGTAAAAACCTTTTTTGGGGGTAAAAACCAATTACCTGATAGAAATATTAGAGTCTGTTTCATCAAAGCAAGTTTGTGAAGTCACCCTTTTAGTAATTCAGTATTCTTTATAAAAGAAAGCTAGCCACATCTAGTCAGAATCGCTCCTATTTTCCTTTCTTTGTAGTGGCTGTAAATTTGGTCACACTGCAGCGAAAGTGACAGCTGGATGTAGCTGAAATAAATATAGGTACCAACCGAGATTATGGTATTTGGGTCACCTCTGACATGGACCTATTTGCTCTCTTGATAGACTAAGCTCTTCCCTTAATGTTACATGCTGTTAAACATGACAGAGACAGCAGAGCCATCTGTAATTTTCTTGATGCGAAAAAAGAAAGAAAACCATCCCTCAAAAGGGGGAGAATGAACACATTAATTCAGAGTAATTTTCTATTGGATTTTTATAATATAACAGTCATGTCCTCTAGCAGAGGGTGTGAGGGCCCTTCCCATATTCCTCGGACATTCCAGTCCATGCCGGCTGTGTGCCTGAGGGCCCTTGCCCTGTCCACCCCAGCCATAAGGCAGCTCAGACTGTGGGAAATGCTCCCCTGCAGCCCTCCAACCGTGACTCTGAGGAAGCTCCCTCACCCCTCCAAGGGGAGGGGATAAATATACTGCGTGTGTTTTGTATCACTGCCAGAGTTTTGCTGCAGGATTCAGCTCAGTTCCTCCCTGTGGTAGCTGGCTTCATAGCACATTAATAGCACATCAATAGCACATCAATAGATGGGCTGCCTTCCCTTCCCTGTACTACCTCCTCACATTTCTACCAGTGATATTTGTACTTTCTAAGCAGACTATTGCCCTTGGATTCTCCTCTCAGAGTCTGCTTCTGAAGAATGCAAATTACAGTATGCAACATGGAACAGAATTTGGGTAGTGCTTGACACAAGGAAAGGGTTTAACTACACTAAATTTATATTCAATGTTAAGAGGGGACTTCCTTCCTTCTCTCCTCATTTTTTCCAATGGAAAGACTTCTATCCAGATTAAAGCCCAGTTTTCTCCCCATAGAGGTGGTATCCATTGGTTTCTGTTTCTTCGTGGCCAGGGAGGGTAGGGGAAGCGTTTGGGGGGGGCAGGGGAGGACTATCAAAAAGCTGCAACTCAAGATTCATTCTTTCTTCCCTCTCTACTTTAGACCAATATGAAATGATACAACAATCTGGAGAAGTGTGTCTGCTCTACAGACCCCAACTTTCCCTTAGGCAGGCTGCCTCAAGTCCAGCCTAGGTGTTCAAGGTGGGCTGCTTAGTGTTGGAAACACTTTTTGGTTGCATACCTAAGGCATATTCCTCAGTCAGCTTTGTGGATATTAAAGCTGGTGTTTTGTAATCCTTTTGCCCGTATCCTGTCTTTTTCTTAGTTGATTCTGAACTTGCCAATAGCATGCTTGCCCAGCGGACGTGTGAATACATCTGCACAGCTTCGTGCCTCTAGGATATCACTAAAATTAAACTACTGCTTTGTGATTTGTTTTCCGCTGCATATGAAAACCGTTTTTTCAAAGGTTCCCATTTTCTTCACGATTATTTTATTTTATTCTGTGGTAGAAAATTAAGTGTGAGTACCCAGGAGTTTAGTAATAATTTGAAACAATAAAACTCTTAAGGCATAAGTAGGATACACTAACTTACAATCCTTATTTGCTCGTTCCCCTTTTACCAAAGCTTTACCAAAGCTTGAAGTATATCTGAACACATTTTCCCACCTGCAGACCAGTTCAGTGGTGTTGCCTTCTCCTACCTTCTCGTGGGCTCCTCTGTGTACCCACTTCCCCTCTGACTGATGGCTGCTTCTGTCTCCTCTCTGCCATCTCAGCAAGTTTGAACTAAGTAATTCACTCTTCCTATTGTCCTACTGGCTTTCGAGTAGGGGCGTGGCGTGATGCTGCAGGCACAGGCCAAGATGCTTGTCTGTGGCTTTGAGAGTAGATTCTTCCTGTCTAAGGAGAATTTCCAACAGATGACAACTTCCTATCTTCCTCTGCAAAATTAGAATCCTCTCACCTGACCCACATCTTTCCCTCCAGATGCTGCAAAGCCAGCACAGATCATCTTCTCTGTAATCCCTCCTGGATGGGCAGAATAGTAAGTGCGTTCGCAGACCTCTCTTTCTAACACGAGCACTTGAATCTGCTGTAAGCGACTCGCTAGGCCACCATCTAAGAAATAGATTCAGAAAAAGAGCTTGATAATGAAGTAAGCAACAAGTGGTGTTAAAGAAACATATTTAAGTTCAGACTTGCTCTACACCGACACAGCTGCCATCATTCGGTTTTGCCTAAGCTGATGCAGAATTCTGAATCCAAACACAGTGTTTTGTGCAGGACATCTTTATTTCCAGATGTGACATCTTGGCGAATAAAATCCACTGGCAGGAGGAACAAGATCAGAAACACTTTTTTTCTAGCTTAACTCTGATTTAAATTTTAGTGTTTCCAATATTGCTATTAAGAATTCAGAAAGAGAAACTCAGTAAGATATGAATTGGTGTCACAGATAATTTATATTACAAATATATATGTTTATATATTTATACAGGTACAGTTGACCCTTGAACAACACAGGTTTGAACTGCACGGGTCCACTTATACTCAGATATTTTTCAATAGTAAATACTGCAGTACTACACAGTTTGCGGTATGTAGGGCTGACCATAAATGACACTTGAATTAACCCCCGCATTGTTCAAAGGTCAACTGTAAACATTTTACGTAAACATATATTATAACTACATAACAATATTTATATGATTTCCAATTGTAACAGGGAAGAGCCAAATCAGACGACATGTTGGATCTGTTTCTTCTACTTTGACCTTTGCTCTCGGCAGCTTTCCTTCACTGAAAGGATACTGTCTGTACCTAATGGCCTGCCTCGGGGAGCCCTGCCCCTCTGCCTGAATGTTAAACCAAAGTGCCTTTGTTTGGGGAGCATCTGCACCCTGTCCACCTGTGGAGGGCTACAAGTAAGAAGAAATTAACACATCCCCTACCAGAGGCCGGCCATTCCAGGTGATATTTGCAAAACTATGGCCATTTTACTTCACTTCCTCATCTCCTCCCCCTCTCTGTGCTATAAAAGAAACTGGCAACCAAACCCCATAAGATGGTTTTTCAGAGACACTAGTCTGCCGTGTTCTTGGTCTGCAGGCTTTTCAAATATAGTCGTATTCCTTGCCTCAATGCCTCGTCTCTGATGGACTGCCGTGTGGCAAGCAGAGTGAGCTTGGACTCGGGAGCACTCACATAAAACAAAACCACATTTCTCTTGTTCCTTTATTATCACTGAGGCCTAATCTCAACTCTAATTTAAGATGACACTGATGATGAACACTAAAGAATTTCTTCTCCCGCCTGGCCCTCCTGCAGGCCTATGTTAACACGTGTTCTGCATGACTTATTCTATCACTTTAGATTTATGACTAATCAAAAAAAGGTAAGTTCAGTATTTGATAGCCCTATAACTTTTTGGAAAAAATTAATAAAAATCATTTTACATTTATGTAAATAGTATCTTATTATATTTTATTTATATTTACATTTATGTAAATAGTTCTGTAATATATTTATCAAGCTTTTTACTCTAAGCTATTAATACTCACAACAACATTGTGAGGTGCGTTGCCACACTAACCTGACACATGAAAAAGCCAGAGCTCTGAATATTTAATCACACAGCACCTATGGGACAGAACTAGGACCTAGCCTAGGTCCGACTCTAAATCTTATTTTTTTTTAATGTAGTAATCTAATACACAGATAATTTAATGTAATTAAAATCCTCTTTTCAGGGACCATCCCTAACAATGTTGCTTATTATCATGTCTCAAAATTGAGAACTTGTTTTCTCTCTGAGACTAAAAGACTGAATTCACCTTCTATAAAACTGAACCAACCACCTCTGTCGTCTGGTGGTCATGGAGTTGGTGAAGGTTGAAGATGTTAAAGAACAGGCACATTTGGGCTTCCCTGGTGGCGCAGTGGTTGAGAGTCCGCCTGCCTATGCAGGGGACGCCGGTTCATGCCCCGGTCCGGGAAGATCCCACATGCCGCAGAGTGGCTGGGCCCGTGAGCCATGGCCGCTGAGCCTGCGCGTCCGGAGCCTGTGCTCCGCAACGGGAGAGGCCACAGCAGTGAGAGGCCCGCGTAACAAAAAAAAAAAAAAAAAAAAAAAAGAACAGGCACATTTATTCAAAGGCTTTGAGGCCAGTCAGTCAATAAAAATTTACCGAGTGTTTCCTCTATGCTAGGTAGACGCTGACTCCTGGGGAGAGAGCAGTAAATTAGGCAGAGATCTGCTTTCAGGAGGCTCCCGCTCTAAGTGGTGGGATGTAGAAAACGATTCCGTAAAATATGTCAAGTCCGTTTATGTGCAAGGAGGTGATAAAAGCAGGTAGTGCAGAGTGAAGGAAGGACAGTTGTGCTGCAAGAAAGGGGTCTGAGAAGATGAGTTGAGGATGGAGTAATGAGGAGGGGCTGTGAGAAGACTGGAACAGGAGTGCTCCGGGGCCAAGGAAACAAAGCACAGAGCTTGAGAAAGAAAGAAGACACAGGTCAGCCAACAAGGGGACAAAGGAGGAACTGAGGCTGGAGAGGTATGGGGAGGTCCAATGCAGAGCCTTCAGTGCCGGGCTAGGAGTTCAGATTGTATTCCAAATGTAACAAATAAGCCATTCAAGGTTTATCAGCTGAGCCACACTGATTTTAAATCCCACTTTTGATATTTATTAGTCATGGAATTTTAGCAAATTACTTAGACTTCAGGGCCATAATCTCCTCATTTGCAGAATGGGAGGATAAAATCTCCTCATATGGTGGTTGTGAAGATTTTAGAAAAATGCAATTTGGCTGCAGGTAGCACCGTAAGCGGACAACATGAATACTGTATGAGGTCAAAGATATCTCACCTCCTTCAAGCTCACAGCCTTTACCATTATATTTTTTTAATTGAAGTATATTTAATTTACAATGTTGTGTTAGTTCCTGTTGTACAGCAAAGTGATTCAGTTATATATATATATATATATATATATATATATATTCTTTTTCATTATAGTTTATATATAACTATATAGTTTATATATAAACTTTTCCATTACAGTTTATAACAAGATATTGAATTTAGTTCCCTGTGCTATACAGTAGGACCTTGTTGTTTATCTATTTTATATATAGTAATGTATATATGTTAATCCCAAACTCTTAATTTATCCCTCCCCGCCCCCTTTCCCCTTTGATAACCATACGTTTGTCTTCTACATCTGCAAGCTCACAGACTTTAAATGACATATAAACAGAAGGAAAATATAAAAGCAAATAACGTTATACAGTGAAAAGAAACAGGACACAAACATCACCCCATTCAGATCTTTCAGTATTTCACTATGGCTTTAAGAACTCTAGAATCTAGCCCAGGGGTCATCAAACCCCAGCCAACAGGCCAATTTCATGCCAGGCCCTAACCGAAGCCTATTTATTACATCCCTGAGCCTATTTATTAAAATCCATGAACTAATTATGATTTGTACATTTTTAAATGGTTGAAAAGAAAATCCAAAAAAGAATAACATTTTGTGACAAGATTATTGTATAAAATTTAAGATTCATGGACAAGTTCTGTTGAATTCAGCCACATCCATATTCTATAACATATTGTCCACGGCTGCTTTGTGCTACAACGGCAGATTTGAATAGCTATGACAGAGACCACATGGCTTACAAGGCATAAAACACTTCTATCTGGCCTTTCACAGATCTAGCCTATGATTAAGTCACCCTAATGGAAAAATATAAAACAGCTCATTCTCTAATTTGATGAGCTTTACAGCTACATAAAACATGGTTTCAATCTTTCAGAAGGAAGAAGGGCTAAAGCAGATACTACTTGATATCACTTCCATGACACATTCTCAAAACTCTCAACCAGCAGTGATGTTTACACAAAAGTAAAATGTTTACCTTCACTAACACTTCCCCAACCAGTCACAACACAGATCTCAGAGGAAAACAGAGGCTCCGTGCTGTGCGGGAGACACACTGGCCTCACCACTGAGTTGAACTCCAGAGCAGAGCTCAGCTGTATTAGGGCGATGTCAGAGTCAAAGGTCAGTCTGTCAAAGTCTTCGTGCACCACAATGTGTTTTGCCCTTCTCACCTGTATTGTTAGCAAGCAAGAGATTACAAGGCAAAGTCAATGAGTTGAACAACTCCCTTGTATACTGGTCCAAAATAATCTTATCTTTTTTTGTGTGTGTGTGGTTCTCGGGCCTCTCACTGTTGTGGCCTCTCCTGTTGCGGAGCACAGGCTCCAGACGCACAGGTTCAGCAGCCATGGCTCACGGTCCCAGCAGCTCCACAGCATGTGGGATCTTCCTGGACCAGGGCACGAACCTGTGTCTCCTACATCGGCAGGCGGACTCTCAACCACCACGCCACCAGGGAAGCCCCCAAAATAATCTTAAATCTCTGCATTTCCACACATCAGTAATGAAGATGACTCTGTACTAAATTAAAAAGGGCAATCTCTGTTAATAACTTGTAGGAGTCCATGCACTGCTTTCTGAGGACTGGTGGTCCTGGAAAAACCAGACTATGGTGGACTGTGTACATGGACCTGAACTTGCACTTCCTGACTCACCTCACCTAATTCTCAGATTAAATGTGATCTCAAATGGTATCTTTAAATGTTGGTATAAATGATAAGTATACGAGGGCATTAGGGGATTAATAACTACATGTTTTAGCTAAATGTATTCCCTGGCATGTGACAATTTAGGCAAAATAACCATTAAAAACATTTCTCACCTGCTCAGTTGGTTCCTTCAAGGTTCTGTCATGGTCTCCAGCAACAATGGTCCACAAGAGTGGATTATTTTTCCTGGAGAGAGAAGAACAACAAAAGTTTGACAGGTAAACATATTTTTCACCATTTGATCTAACCCCATCTGGCCCTACCAACATGCACTGTTCAGTTCAGTCAGGGGCCACCCACTACCGTGTCTGGCACCTTTGTGTAACCAGCAATGCTACACTCTGCCTCCTGACCTACCTGAGGACAAGTTCCTAATTGTGTATCTTGCCCCCTTCTTTTGGCCATAAAATATCTTTGGAGCCCTTATCAAATATCACCAAAGACTATTTTTAAGTTAAGAAGGAAAAAAGAAAAGTTAGAGTTTATTTTAATTTCATAGTGACATTAGGAATGCATGAAAAAAAGTACATTCATAATGAAGTAGATTCTGGTCCATGTTTTACTGTTAAAAGGATCCAAACATTATATTACAGGAACCAGAATTGATGAAACTCAGGTTAAAAAAGAATTTGTCAATTCAAAAATAGGTAAAGTTCACGTACAGTGCTAGAGATCAGGGCACTGATTCCTTTTAGAGGGGTGATTATTGAGGCTCGAGGGGGGCCCCTATTTTGTTTCTTGATCTGGGTGCTGGTTACATGGGTGTTTACCTTGTGTAAATTCCTCTAACTGAACTAAAGATTTTCACACATTTGATATACTTCAAAAAGATGTTTAAAAATTTAAATGTACATCCAATTAATTTGCCACATCAAGATCTCCAGGGCTTCCCTGGTGGCACAGTGGTTAAGAATCCACCTGCCAATGCAGGGGACATGGGTTTCAGCCCTGGTCCAGGAAGATCCCACATGCCGCGGACAAACTAAGCCTGTGCTCCACAACTACTGAGCCTGCGCTCTAGAGCCCACGAGACACAACTGCTGAAGCCCATGTACCTAGAGCCTGTGCTCCACAACAAGAGAAGCCACCGCAATGAGAAGCCCACGTGCTGCAACGAAAAGTAGCCCCTGCTTGCCGCAACTAGAGAAAGCCTGCGTGCAGCAATGAAGACCCATTGCAGCCAAAAATAAATAAATACATTTTAAAAAATATCTCCAGTTGAAAAAATATCCAAGTAAAGAGTCTCTCAATTGCCAGAAATACACTGTCACTTCAGTTTGGAGATTAATTTTTCATTTTTCAAAACTGTTTCTTCAGTAAAATTTATTGAAATTATTTTTCAGTACACTTTATTCAAAGGAGATGTTTCTTAATACACATACGCATCTTCTCGCTAGTCATAACTATGCTCATTTCAATTTCTTGCATGATGAGTCTGACTCATTCATGTGTTTCAATGTGCCTTTATTAAGGGAACTAACTTAGGTAAACTGCCTGGCAAGTACTCTACAGATGGTAAAGACTTCATAATGGTAGCCATTTATTATTATCATTGTTATTATCTGTCATGCACTCTAATGGAAGGATCAACTTTATTTTCAAAGTCACCCTCTAAATCATTACTTGGTAGTGAATTAACTTATTTCTTAAAGCTGTTACCAAGCTATTGTCCTAGAATCACACCCCTGCCCTTCCCTTGAAAGGAAACCAATTGCTCTTATCTAAGTCTCAGGAGGAAGCTGCAAAGAGAAAAACAAGAACTGGTTAGACCCAACTAGGCCCAAGATGGCGGAAGATTTGACTTCCACTAGACCTTGGACCTCATTATATGCTCATTGTAATACAATAGCTAAATGAAGTACCCACCAGCGCCATAACAGTTAATGGTTGCCATGACAACACTGGAAAAGCCCATACAAGAACTGAAAAGGAGTGCTGCATCAGTTCCAGGTCCAAACCACACCCTTGTTCTCAGATAAGTCATGAATATTCCTCCTGCTCTTTCCAATTCCCTCCCTTTTACTTGGACCCTCCTATATATATGGTGTCTCTACCAGAATTGGGTTAAGAAGTTGAATTTCAAACTAAATTCCCACTTCTCCATTCTTCTGCTGTTGAACAAAGCTTCTGCTCTCCCAGTCTCAGCATTGGTTTCATGACTGGCTGTGTGAATCCGAGTGGAAAAAGAACCTCCCTGGTTGAGACAAGGGGTGTCCCGGCATATGCCCAGGCGACCAATTTAGTGACAAATTCATTCTACTTTTTTATACAGAGAACAGTGTCCACAATACAAAGAAATGATAAACATCATGGTAGAGTTGATAATGTAGCTCACAATTTCTAGTGAAGAAATTGTGCACAGTCATCAAATATCCTTTTATTCGGTAGAGAACACTGTAAAAAGCATATGACAACACAACGTACACTTTATAAAGCAACAAAGCCTGAGATTTCTCCAATATGGGACAATAGCTGAAGGTATCAATTTATGAATTTCTCACTTTCTCCCACTTGCCCGTGATCAAGCTTCATTTCTCGTATCGTTATGGCCTTATCCCCAATGCAACAATGGGACATGTATCAGTTACTGCAACAGGAGAAGAAAGAGTAACTGCTAAATTACAGAAAGGGCTGAAATTGAAAAATCCGCTGATTTAGGTTTGAGACAGAAAGATTCCAATGCACAATTGCAAAGTGAGTTTAGTGCCCTAAAGTAATTTAAAAATCCCACATGAGCATGAAGACCAGAGTGGAGTCAGCAAAATAAGAACACAGCAGGTTTTTCCTAAGGATAGAACAACATTACCCAGGAACTTGTTAGAAATACAGATTCTCCGGCCCCACACCAGACTTCAAGTCAGAAACCCTCCAGGCAATTCTGATGTTTGCTAAAGTTTGAGAACTGATACTAAGGGTAACCAGTGCCAGGGACAGTAGTATATGGGAGGTGATACAGTGTTGCTGTATCAGTCGTCCTTATTGTCTTTGGAACACTACCCAACAATGCCAGCCAGCCTGGCACCTGGTGACCTTCAGCAAAAATGATGTCTATCTCAGCTCCCAGATTTTGCACACTTCCTCAACTGGCTCATCCCACATGGCAAACCTGCCTTCTCAGTGGATTTGGATACTCAGAAGTCCCCTTCTATGCAGCATGGAGCCCTGGATGTCTCTAAGATTGATGAAGATGAGGCAGGGAGAAGCAAGTCCTTGAAGGAATCAGCTGAAGAGTTCCCTAAAGGCAAGGCATGAATGGAACATACTACCTCTGTTATACCAGCATATCAAACACTTCTGGGGTAAAGATCTATATAGTTCAAGCTTCAGAAAGATATTTTTCTGGTCAAGTAAGTTAGGCAACTATGAAAAGTTAAAGAAAAAGTGAGGTGCATAGACATTTTTCATATCAGTATAAATACAAGGCACAATGTTTTGTGCAAAAAATTATAAAATACTACAAAATACATTTAATGTGCATAAACTTTAATGGAAAGTCAGATAATTAAAACATTCTTAATACTGATTACTTCCAGAGAGGCGGAATGGATTAGTGAAATGGAGAAGGTAGTTTAGATTTTACCTGATAACTTTATTTATCTGTCTTTTTAAAACAAACATTATTACTATTTTAATAAAATTTTACAAAGAAACCAAGAAGGTTCACTAATGATATTGGACACAAATTCTTTTTGTGGTTAACTTAAATGGTTCACAAACATTTTTAGCTGACTGTTTATTCATCTCATTTGACTCATCAAGTTGAATATTCCACCTTGTGAAGAATGGTTTGCTGTGGTCTATATCTTGCTGCAAGGAGTCATGGTCCATGACATAAATTCAGGAACAGACTAAACTATTTGACAAGGGAGTCTGCCAAAGCTTCTTCTGTGCCTCTGGTATCAATACTAATAGCTGTTTTCTCCAATGCATTAATTTTCACTAATTAGTCAGCTATAACTGAGGCTTTTCCATGGTACATAAAAATGCACTTTGACAGAATTCTTTAAAAAAATGGCTTCTCCAAGGGCAGGAGGTGCTAGAATGAACCATGTGGTACTGGATTGAGTTGGAAATATTCGCATGAACTCATGTTTACTTTAATATAGGTACAGATAGATAAATATGTTTATATAAGTGAGTTAGTATGCATACTTACATTTTCTAGCTCTTTCAGCTAAGAGGGCCTAGAAGCAATAACACCCCAGTAGCAATCAGGGTGCTCAGCACCCAGATCTTGACTTCTCATGCCATTCTCCAATAAAATGAACCAGGGCTCATGGGAGAAATGGCTGATCCTAGGACTGAGAGGAGAATATATAAGATGAACCTGGAGCATCCTGTAGTGTCACAAAGGATGGGGGCATATCAAAAAGACAAGAAGCCACTCTGAAAGAACTCACAGTAGTCAAAGCTGGAACAATTTGAGCAACAAAATAAATATACAGCATTTATAAAAAGAAATATTTTCAAGTCCGCACCAGTATAAATAAATACATGATTTAATAAACAAAAGGAAGAGAAGAGGTAAGTCTCCCGTACAGGAGAATTTCAAATAATTTTTGTAGAAAACTCTGCACTCAAGAAGGTGGAGCTTAATGGCCAACTGTTTGAGGGTGGGCTACCCTTAGCCACTTGCTTCCAAAGAGTAGGCAAGAATGGGGGGAAGATGTAACTTTACCGTGGAGACACCCGGCAAATACTGCCTGGGCCAGTGATGGAGGTTAACGTCATCATTGAGAAGTCATGTTGACAGCTTGTACCCTTTGATATGATGTGATAAGAATAGCATGTTACCTCTGTGTTCCTCTGTAGGGCCTCAACTATACTTACACCCCTACTTCCCTATCGATACTTTTGAGCTTTAAGCTTTTTCGATGGCAATAAGATAATGGAATGTCCCCGCCCTGGGCAGAAACCGCTCCGAGCAAACAAGTATGGCGGGGGATGAAACCTCAGCAAACCAGTATGGCGGGTGATAAGAATGACTAAGCCAGAGTTTAAAGGTCGCCCTAGCCAACCATAACTCATGTGACTCAACCCCCACTCCGGTAAATGTAAAGTAGGCATCCAACAGCTAACCAATCAAGGAACTAGAGCCAAGACCCCCACTCCGGTAAATGTAAAGCAGGCATCCAACAGCTAACCAATCAAGGAACTAGAGCCAAGTCCCCACTCCGGTCCAGGAACAAACAAACCAATGAGAAAAAAACCCTTGATATATCCACACTTTGCATAATGAAAACTACAAAATGTATGTAATTCCGCTTGGGGGGGGTTCCTCTTCGGCCTCCTGCGTGAGGACCAAGGAACCCCGGTGCACCGGCTCCTAATAAACCTCTTGCGTGTTGCAGCGACTCTCGACTCTTGGCGGTTCTTGGGCGAGCTGGGACCCCTCAGAGACCGTTCAGGTCTAACACCTCCTCCCCCGAATCCATAATCCCAGTAAAACCATGAGAAAAACATCAGACGAACTCAAACTGAGGTACATTCTACAAAATACCAGATGAGTACTCCTAAATACTGTCCAGGTCATCAAAAACAAGGAAAGTCAGTGAGACTCAGAGCCAAGAGGAGGCGAAGGAGACAGGCCAACTAAATGCACCTTGGTGTCCTGGATGGCAAAGGGAACAGCAGCTACACAGACCTTGAGAAAGGAACAAGCACAGCATGTTTAAGGAAGTGGGTGGGTCCACTGGGGACAAGCAGGGGAGGGGTCAAGATGGAGCCAGGGACAGGGGATGGTTCTGGACCTTGGCTGTACATTGGAATCATCTGGAGAGGATTTATTTATTTAGAAGTATAGTTGATTTACAATGTTGTATAAATTTCTGCTGTACAGCAAAGTGATTCAGTTGTGTGTGTATGTGTGTGTGTGTGTGTGTATATATATATATATATATATATATATACCCCTTCTTTTTTTTTTTTTTTTTTTTTTTTGCGGTACGCGGGCCTCTCACTGTTGGGGCCTCTCCCGTCGCGGAGCACAGGCTCCGGACGCGCAGGCTCAGCAGCCAAGGCTCACGGGCCCAGCCGCTCCGCGGCATGTGGGATCTTCCTGGACCGGGGCACGAACCCGGTTCCCCTGCATCGGCAGGCGGACTCTCAATCACTGCGCCACCAGGGAAGCCCTACCTTCTTTTTTAAAATATTCTTTTCCATCATGGTTTATCATAGGATATTGAATATAGTTCTCTCTACTATACAGTAGGACTTTGTTGTTTATCCTCGGGAGTATTTAAATATACAGTGTCCAGAACCAACCCACAAGTGATCGCCTTAACTAGTCTGGACTGAAAATGAATTAATTACAGTTACACACATCCACATGATTTAATCTATATATGTTATAAAGATAAAAGCAAATCACAGAAGAATATAAACTATAGTTCTTTTACATTAATATCAAAACCAGGAAAAAGCCGATACACTGGTTTTAGGGATTCATAGATGTTAAAACCAAAAAAAAAAAAGCAGAGGAATTATGAACACAAAATTTAGCATAGTGTTTACCTCTTTGGGAGGGGCACTAAGGGGTTTTGAAAGGAAAGTGTAAAGATCCTTCTTACGCTAGGTAGTAGGGACACAAATATACATTTACTAACTATTCTTTAGACTACATATGTATATTATGTAGTTTTTCAAATCATGGCATAGTTTACAATTTAAAAACACTGAAAGTTCAGTGATCAAGGTGTGGATTAGCCTCCTGTGCTCTCCACTGTCATGAACCATACTTTAAAAGGAACAACACTCAACCAATCCAGGGTAAAGTGCATTGCATGGTGAGGCCTCTGGAATTACAAACAATAGAACAATGAGCATTTAGTTTAAGGATTAAGGGCAATGTGAGAGGGCTCTTGAAGTATAGGAAGGGCTGTTATGTGAAAAAAGAAAGAGATTGAGTTCTTGTTTTCTGGAACTGCAGTAAATTTAGATCAATAAGTTTCTGCTACAGAGAAGCAGACGTGGGCTTAACATAATCAGAGATCCCTATAAATGGGATGAACAATTTCAAGATTTGATTTGCTTTTTCCTCACTGACATTGTTTAAATAGAGGCTAGGTGGACCTGGGGCAGAAACACTGAAAGGAAGATTCATGCTTTAGAATTAGTCTGGATGATTTTAGAAGTTAGACAATTTTATTTATGTCCTAGTTATGGTATATAAATACATTAGTAAAATATCATCAGTCTCACTCACGATTGCACACAATGGGCTGCAGTCAGAATCCAAATAGAGCTGATGATGGCACCTCCACACTGGTGATGGCCTAGAAACCTCAAACCCACCTGCCATGGCCAGCAGTGGGGGCAGGCTTCTTCCCCTCCTGCAATTCTCCTGGAAAGCCACTGGGGACTAAATAGAGGGATGCCACAGACACCTACAGCAAAGGAAATCAAACTAATGACCCATCCAACTGAAATGATTAAGAACACACTCCTCCCCCAATGGCTTGCCATAGCCAACAGTAGTAATTTCCAAATACCAGATGAGTTTCATGAAGATATAGATTCTGCCACAGCCAACAGGAGTAATTACCAAATACCAGATGAGTTTCATGAAGATATAGATTCCTAAGACCCATCTCTGTAGAATCTGATTTTAAAAGCTTGCCTAGGTGACTCTGCTAAGCAATCAGGTTTTTAGGTACTGGCCTAAAAAATTATATTTATTCATTCATTTAACAAATATTTATTTAGTGTTTGGTGTTGCCAGGTACATGTTCTAGACATTGGTGACACATCAATGAATAGCATACTGTAGACAAAAATCCTGGCCCTCATGGAACTTACATTCTAGTAGGAAAATTCTGTTTGTTAGCAAAGGATACAAGGTTCTTTATTACACATCTTTGTTTAATCTCTCTTTCTCATTGTATAAAACCATTTACCAATCCCCAAACATACCAAATTGGCTCAGACATCCAAATGCTGTTCTCTTGTCTGGAATACTGCTGTGACTCAGATCAAGTACTATCTTCTCCATGAAGTCTTCTCTGACTCCCCCATAAGAGGCAGACAATTTCCCCTCTTTATAGCTCCCTGTACAACTTTCTATTTATATTAAAACCCATCAACTAGAACATATGAAATACATGCATACAGAGCAATGAAAGTTCGTAATATTTAACCAGACACTTAAGATTATAATGAAGTTAAAAGTTGCAAGTGTGTTAAAAAAATGAAAACAAAAAAGGTTTGTTTTCACCCTTTGCCCCCAAATGCAAAATCATATTAAACACAGAATTTAGGAAGATATGTTAAATATTAAGTTTGCATAGGAACAAATGAGGACAAGGATTGCTCTCTGTACCTCTTTTTTTCTTGTCATAAAGCTTATTTCTTCTTCCCTCTATTTATAAGTCTATACTCAAACCCAAACAGGGTTCTGGAAATTTCACGGGCTTAAATATAAAACTCATTCTTGCTTACTGTGAAGCTATATCAATGCAAGATGAGGCTTCTGTAAAGAGACATCTAGTTAAGGAAGAAAAGAAATTAAACAGATAAGAATCACATGGTCATCAACTCACCATATGGAATATCTTTTGTAGAAGATACAGCATTGGTTTTGGAAGATGATGTTGATCCAATTTTGTTTAAAGAGTCTGCAGAGGAAAAAAAAATTAATTGAAAATATTTAGAGTAGCCTATACTAGCTGACCCTACTTGCTTACACTGGTCAATCAAAGAACCACTCTTAAATTGATCTAACTACTACTATCTTTCAAATGTTAAATGCCAGATCCCATACATGTGATTTGGTCGTATATCTCTTAATATCCCTGTTGTACCCTTTTAAGCATTTCTTCCTTCCTTGGCTCCATGAAATTACTCTCTTGGTTTTTAAAAAATATATCTATGCTCATGTTTTCCCAATTTCAGTCTTTATTTCAGGATCCTATTCTTCATTCTGAAAGATATTCCATGAAAGTACTGTTCATAGCCCTATTTTTATTCATTTACATATATATGACTTCCAAATGTCCGTCTTCAATCTAAATCTCCTTCCTGAATTCTGGATCTAGGAATGCTAGATCTAGGACTAATTCTAGGACTGCTGGATACCTCCATCTGAATATCCCACAAGCTCATAAAAATCCACATATCTCAAATGGAATCAATTGATTTTAACAGTCAAGATGGTCTTGTTATGTTTCTCTGTATCATTGAATGACTCAACCATCCATGCAGCCACTCAAGCTAGAATCCTGGAAATCATGCTGGAATTTTTCTTCTTCATATATCTCCTTCCCCACAATATAACTAATCATGGTAAGAATAAATTCTTACCATGATTTCCTCACTACTCTCCTTGTGAGTGAGTTCACCCTTAACCTCTAATGCCATCTTCTACATTACCACTAAGGTTTGAATTCTGGCTCCACCTCCTGCCAGCTATGCACCTTGGGGAAATTTATTGAACTCCTAAGCCTCTGTTCCCTCATCTGTGAAAAGGGGAACCGTATACAAACCTCTTAGGTTTGTACTGAGGAATAAATGTAATAATACATGTGAAATGCTTAGTCCATACCTGGTATGGGGTGAGTAATCAATAAATGATAACTAGATAAGCTGTCACTGTGGTACTTAACATTTAATGTCCTGTGTCCATCATGATCTAACTCTCGCCTTTTTTATCATTCCCTCTAAAACTCCAACAATGTTGAGGTATTTGTAGCTTTTTGTACAACATCCATTCTCTTTCACATTACAGTCTTTGCATATGATATTCCTTTTGTCTGAGTAAAGGCTACTTTATTTTCTAGAATGACTAGAATCATACTAATCCTTCAAAGCCCTCAAATATCCCAAAACACAGCCAATCTCATTTCTGAGTTACACTCTCAAATCTGAATTATCTACTTTTCATATAATATTTTCATAAATCTTTTTTGATCATCTAGTGGACATAGTTTCTTGGCATCATCTGAAGTACTTCTTAAAGCACAGGTTCCAGGGCCCCACTCCACATCTACAGAATCAAAATCTTTGGGGGTGGGCCCAGTAATCTGCATTTTGATTTTGCTACCTAGGTGATTCAAGCACCCTAAATTTAGGTAAAAATGGTTAAATTATCTTCCCTGAAACCATTTTCATAAGCAAAATATCACAATCATACAAGTGTTTATACTCACCTGAGGGTAAAGAGCTGAATTTAGCCTTGAAGTGTTGGAAATTCTTTTCACCATCACTTTTTAAATGAATCATCATCATATTACCAGGACTGAATACCCGAGTAGGGTTCAAGATTTCACAAAGCTTAGCTGTAAAAGTTTTAGGCAACTTTGCTTTATAGTTACAAAAAATTAAAAATCAGAAAACAGAGGTAAAACATCATCCAATTAATTTTCTTCCAAAAAGTTTTGTTTTCTCCAACTTTGCTTTGTACCAATCCATTTCATTTGGGAATCAACCACTAGTTTCAAGATAACAATGTACTATAATTTTATCTCGCAGGAAAAACTCTATAGATAGGGTAAGAATATCTGACTTTTAGTATGCATAGAAACCTCAGTTGACTGTTAATTTATAGACAATGAGAAGAGGTGAATTAAAGAAAATCCCAAACTTGGTATTCCTCCTTCCAAACAGAGCGTGGCTACACTTTATGTGATAGGTAACACATCTGAAATCTGCTTCACCTAAACCTCACTCTATATGGGTCCCGATCTGCTGCATCAGGAAACTGGGCTCCCTTCACCTGCCCTGACTATCCAAATAAACATTCCAAAGTTATCTATATTCCTGGTATCCAACCCACACCTAGCTGAGGGACACATAGTAGGTGTTAAGGATGTGGCAACATGGCCAGAAGGGATAATTTTTCATATGCAGTAAATTGGTAGGTCAAAGCTGGAAGTATATTTGAAGATTTAGTTCAAAAATTAACTTTTAGGGCTCACGTAGAAATTATAGCTTTGAATAATCTTTTTTTGGTTACTTTTCTTGGACATAAAAATGAATATATCAGCAATTGAAGGGATTAATACAGAAAAAAGAGTTTAAAATTTTACCTTAAATCGCTGCCAAAAATTTACTCAGTGTTAACATTTTCTTTTTTCCCTGGGACCTCCTTTTCACCTTCCAAATATTCTGAAACATTCTTCAAATTTTGCATGTTTCTATTAAAAACTTTACTGGTAAATCAGTTGAAGTGATAGATTTTAAAGCTAAAGTTTTATGGCATCATGAGTTTCCAGTATAAGAAATTCATATCCCCACTCTACCTCATGGTATCCAAGGAAGCCAGCCAATGCTCCAACTACTCTGGTTTGTCTCATACTTTTCAGATTAAATTTAAAGGACAGAATGTTACCACCCAACCCATGTTCCTCTTCAGGATCACCATAAATCACAACAGCATGAGTAACAGTTTTGGTTAAATTCAATACTAAGGTCTTCAAATGTCAACTGTATAAATTATAAACATAACCAGAGAAGTGGTCAAAGAGAAGACATAAACTTTTAAAGTTTCCCTCTATACATTAAAGGGCTCTCAGTCATACCCTCATGTTCCATTGGTAGAAGGGTAAACAACTGCAGCCTCTTTGGAGGGCAATTACTACCAGATTTAAAGACACAAACCCTTTGACCCAGTGAGTCCACTTCTGGGAATTCTATACATCCACATTGTCCAAAAACAGTGACACAGGAACATACCAGCATCGCTGGCATGGGCAAAGACTGGCAACTCACTAGAAGTCTGTTAATAGGGAACTGGTGTAAGAAATTAAGGGACATCACACAATATAATTTAATGCAGTTGCTATAAAGAAGCCCTCTGGGCTTATCTAGAAAGATCCTTGAGATATTTTTAAGTAGAGAAAGCACTGCCAAGCAATATGAATATATACATGTTTGTAAATGCTCAGAATCTCTCTCTATGGATGTTCCAGAAATTTATCAGTATTTGATCCCAGAAAGTAGGATGGGAGTTAGATGAGGAGACATACTTTTTGTTTTAGTCTCTTTTAAACTGCTAAAACATTTTAAACTACATACAAAGATCCCCTTTTAGAGTTTAAAAAAAAAGCAAATAGAAGATCTTAATCATATGACAATTTAACAGTCCTGATGAAGCAAGTTCTGCTAAACACACACAGCTAATTTCTTGATGAAGTAAAGGCCTCCTTAGTTGCTTGCCTTTATAATGTGTTTCTCTGGAGCATGAATCAACCAGCGACACCCTACATTCCTGGGATACAGGTGAGGATACAGCCGGCAGAGTGCATCATCCTTTTCACCATCGGCACAGCCCCACTCCCACATCCTGAACCTACGGACGTGTTGGGGAAATCCTCGGTGACTAGCCAAAGGCATTCCCTCTCCCTCACCCTCATATCACAGAAAGACAGCAGCGAATTGCATGCCTGATTTAATACCTACCTGCTTCTGAGTTCTTCAGTATAGCAGTAAAGGTAAGCTCAAAGCTGTTGCCACTGTTGTCTGTATCAGAAACAAAGGTAACTGTGGCATCACTGGTCTCTGTCAGCAATGGTGAGGGCAATATATTTCCACAGACCTTACCTTAAAAGCAAAAGAAATTGAGATACGATTACTGAAAAATGATGGAAACAAAGTTAGACACGTGTTTTTCTGATACTACCTTCCAGGAAACTCTCTGTTCTAAATACACCAAAGTACACAGTGGTCCCTTTAATTCATTCTACACTTTGCTTCAATAATTTATACTCCATTTACTTCCTCATACCCAATCTCACATGTCCAAATTCTACTCATCCTTCAGGGTCTAACTCAAAGTCCAGCTCTCCATAGACATTCCCTGACAACCAATGGAAATGAGTTTTTCTGAACCCCACAGCACCTATCCTATTCTACGCCATTTCCTACTTTGTGGTACACCTTTATTTACCTCACCAAACTGCAAGCTCAGTAGAGCAGAGACTGCTTTTACTCTGTATACATCCAGTACTTGGTATGATATCTGGTTTAATGATTGGTTTAAAGAATGATTACTGGGTAAAAAAGCCTGAAGCGTGAAATCATTTAGTCAATAAATATTATAACCCTTAGCACAATACCTTGATTATAGCATTCTGTCAAATACTTCTGAAGAGATATTTGTCCTAATCATTGCCCATATGGAGACCTAGAGACCGAGGTCTATGCCAGCTCCAGAGACCTTTTATCACGCTTAACACATAATATTTCAATTAAAGTAAATATATCAGTTATGCTTATATAGCTTATAAGAGGTATTCAATAAAAGAAATTAAATGACACGAAATGATCTATTGTCATGAGAAAAAAGAACATTATAAAACAATGTAGAGTTCAGTGTGTACAGTTGATATGTATAGATACATATACATCAAAATGTTAGCAGCATTTACCTCTAGGTGGTAAGGTTATGAATGGTTTACATTTTCTTCCATATGCTTTCTGTCTGTACCAGATTTGGCAAACATGCACCCGCTTTTGTGGTAAGAAGGAAAAAACTGACATGGCCTTGAAAGGAAGTTTCTAACAATTGTGAGATCAATTTCATTCAATACTGCTATTAAACTTGAGAAAGGAATCGATAAACCTCAGGAAATATGCTGGTCTTTGCTTCAACTCTTACCACACACACTCTTGGCCCCTTCAAGAAGGGCACAGTTTGCAAGATGAAATAACTTCCCTGTGTGCAGAAATCTACTTTCAGATCCTTTAGCCCCTCTTTGTTTGTTTGGATACTCTAAAATGACAAATGAAAATAAATGTAGCATACTCACTAATAAGCACTCCACTGCTTGATTGTAAAGATACATAATCATGGTCACATTCAACTTGATTTTCTATGTATAAGCTTGTAAATTTTATTAGGATAATTTTATTTTCTGGTACCATTATTTTCCAGATACATAAGCTACAGAGGAGAAAGTGAAGAAAGTATAATAAATGGCAGAGTCAAGTGTGACAAATAAGATCTAATATCTGAGGTTTAGCTCATAACTCAATACTAAAATTTTACAGGATATTAGAAGGTAAAAGGGAAAGGAAATTCTTTACACGAGAATAATTTGTTTATGCTCAAATTGCTGGCATTTCTCCAACAAATGGAGCAGTATTAATTAGAGAATGGTCAGAAACCACCCTTTAAATTTCATTGTTATAAAATGCAAGAATTTTGATCTACGAATTTAAGAAACCGAAGATTCATCTCTCTAATTTATCAGTCTAATTGAAAATTCATAATATTCACCCAGAAGTTGAATTATGGATTATGAATTATGGATTGACCATGCAACATATTTTAACCCAAAGCAGCCACATCCTCCTAGGTCAGCCTAAGTCATAATCCCTGCAGCTGCGATGTTATCCAACTTCCAGTAAGGTAAGCTGCGACCTTTTACAAATATGTTTTACAAAAACGTTTAAACATTTTGAAAGTAGTTTACGTAATTTAATACACAATCATTTACCTTTATTTTTCTACATGAATTCATACTATTTACTCAAGAAAAGAAATCCCAATGGGCCAGACATCCTCAGGGTCTTCTATGGCTCACATTTATGTGACTGCAAAGCAGTTTTTTTTTTTAATTGACAAGTGACCCTCTGTCATGATTTTCATTGTTCACTTATTTAGTTTTTATTTTTTTTGAAGTATAGTTGATTTACAATGTTTCAGGTGTACAGCAAAGTAATTCAGTTATACATACATACATATATATATATTTTTTTTCAGATTCTTTTCCATTAAAGGTCATTCCAAGATATTGAATATAGTTCCCCATGCTTTACAGTAGGTTCTTGTTGTTTATCTATTTTATATATAGTAGTGTGTATCTGCTAATCACAAATTCCTAACTTATCCCTCCTCACCCCTCTCCCTCCTTTGGTAAGCATAGTTCGTTTTCTATGTTTGTGAGTGAGTGCAAAGCAATCTTATCTGGAACCTAACATGTCAGAACGAGCTTCCTTCTAAAACTCCATAGTCTTTATCAACAACCTTAGTCCCATCGCCCTCCAAGTAATAACTTCTCAGGACTATAGGAGTTATCCAACCCTTTTATGCCCAGTTTCCAAAACTAAACACTGTAATTCTCACCAAACATCTTCTCCTTAACCAGAAACTCCTTGCTTTACTCTTTTTCTATTCAAGCTCATCATCCTGAACTAGATGTAAAAATAGACTACCTAAAATATTATTAAAATCACTTTTTAATCACTTTGATTTAAAAAGCGATAAGCTGGGCTTCCCTGGTGGCAGAGTGGTTGAGAGTCCGCCTGCCGATGCAGGGGACACGGGTTCGTGCCCCGGTCCGGGAAGATCCCACGTGCCGCGGAGCGGCTGGGCCCGTGAGCCATGGCCGCTGAGCCTGCGCGTTCGGAGCCAGGGCTCTGCAACGGGAGAGGCCACGACAGTGAGAGGCCTGCGTTACCGCACACACACAAAAATAAAATAAATAAAATAAAAAGTAATAAGCTGCCTAAAATATGACGATGCCCACTTTTCTAAGCACTTTAGTTGGAAAAGCACACCATATCCATCTTCTTTCTTGGGATTCATTACCCCCCACTGAGTTAGGCAGGAGAGAAATTACTCCCCCTTCTCCAAATAGAAAAACTGGCATTGATATTGAAAGAGTCATCACATCTCACATATAATGGGAAATACAGTTTAGGCTTCATGACTTCAAAGGCCACTGCTTTCTCTTGTTTTCATCATATTACTTTCTAATTCAAAAATCTCTAACTCAAAGATGGAAAATAGATTTCAAGTCACAGGCCAACTTTGATTTATTGTTAGTGATTGCTGCATTAAAAGGATTCTGAGGTCTAGTCAAGCTGAGTGAGAGAGGGGTACCAGAATTAATCATTGATTTATTCATTCAAATATCTATTGACCATTTATTATATGCCAGGCACTGTTCTAGGCTCTAAAAGATGTAATATCTTCCATGGAAGGAGACCATCTGAATGCCATGAAACTGCCATTTCTGAGAGTCTAGCTACCACCTACCAGAATAAAGACAGGCTTGGAGAGACTATAACTCCCTGCTTCAATTTCACATTATCTCTTTCTCCCTCACCATTGGCTAATTAACTCCATTTGGAATTTAAAAGACCCTTCTTCCATCATTCAAGTTTGCTTAGCATGCTGGAGTCACTAAGTAGGTAAATTGGCTCCATGCCTTATTACATTTCTAAGACATGACTTTTTACATTTGAACATTCTAAAATCAGAAGGATCTTACAATGGAGTCTTAAAGTTCGGTTAGAAGGATCTCACAATGTTAGTCTTACGATCGATGGATTAAAAGAGTGTTTCAAGAGAGGATTTGTAATAGTTTTGGCCAGTCACCTGGGGGTACTATTGACTGCATACTACTTAATTTTTCTGCTTGAGGTGTTTTAGACTACACTAGTGGTGAAAATTTTAGACTACAGACTTGAATGAATATTAGCTTATGATTCGAATTCTCAGGAAGATTTGTACCCCTCCCTACCTCCATTGCCAAGGTTGAGGCATGTAACTTTCCACATGAGTGGGCTTATGCCTTGTATAGCTTTACACTGAAGGTATAGGTGTCCCACTTTTATATGGAGATCTCCTAACCTTGGGTATTTTGTTTCCTTTATTGGTGGTAAATAAAATAACAATGAACAACCAGTCTGTTTTCGATGTGTTGAAATAGGGTACAAATTCATGCTAATATTGAGTTGAAATGTAGCTGAAAGTCTTATTCTCTTTAGTTGACTTCTTACTTTAGTCCCTACAAGCTATTTAATATCTTAACTATTTAATCTTAACTTCATTCTCTAAACATGAAGCAGTTCAAAGCTTACAATTACTAAGACAGCATCTAGTGCAAATTCCTTCAAATTTCCCACAGATTACCCTGACATTTTCTGTTACTTTCCCAGGAAAGGAATAATCTTCCTTCTTTCCAAAGCTAAATCTTTATTTGTTGTGTTCTCATGAAACTTCCTTCATATATATATGTATTTCTCTTGACTAATCACTCTTACTCTCTCTTCTGCCCATAAGAACAGTTAGCCCTACCCTTCAAAAAGCAAAATCCCCATTGCTGTTAATCCTAGTGCCCTATTACCCAAAGCTACTGTCCCATCTTCCTCCTTATCTTCACTGCTCAACTGTCTTCCTCATCTCAAACAATAGCAGCTCCTTCCTTCCTGTAGGTCAAAAACCTTCAACACAATCTTAAGTCTTTCTCTCTTGAAACCCAAATTTTCAACTTGTTAGCAAATCCTGTGGCTCTACCACTTCTCACCACCTCGACTGTTACAAACCTGGTCGAAGCTATCTTCATCCTTACCGGGATTGCTGCAGGAGCTGGTCTTTCAGTTCCTGCTCTTGCCTGTTCTATGGTCTCTTTTCAACACAACAGCCAAAGAGATCTTTTAAAATGTGTCAGATCATGTTCCTCCTCTGCTCAAAGTCCTCCAGTGGCTCCATATCTTACAGTAAAATCCAAAGTCCTTCTTATGTTCTACAAGTTTGGCCACTCATAATCATGACCACTTTCGCCCTCTCTCACTTAGCTCTAGCTAAGTGCTATTTTTTTTTTTTTTTCTGCCAGGAATATCCCTTCCCAAGATGATCGTTTGATGGGCTCACTCATTTCATTCAAGTCTTTGTTCAAATATCATTTTCATAGTGCAGTCCTCCTGAACATCTTCCCCAATTATTGCACAGCCCAGCATTCTCTACCCCTCCTTCTTGCTTTATTTTCCTGTAGAGCACTTACCATCTTCTATTGTATGTAATATTATCTGTATTATTCCCACTTTCCACCCTACAACTTGCCCTACAAAGGAAAACATTTCTGCCTGTTTCATTCTCTGCTGTATAACTAGCACCTAAAATAGTGCCTGACACATCTTAGGGCCTCAATTAATTTTTCCTATTTGGTGAAGAGATACCAAGTCTTCAACAATCACTTAACGCATTGTGAATACAGCTTCTAACCTTACAATTCTACTGAATCAGTTCTTAACTTTTGAATTACCATATCCAATGGCATTTTATCTGAACTCATTTTGACTTTTGCAATGTTTGATACTACTAACACCCTCTGTCTTGAAAGTCTTTCTTGCAGAGATCTCTTCAATACTTCATCTAAATTGAATCACAAGTTCTCTGTCTTTGAGGGTAAATTGTCTGTCATCTGTGTATTTCTTATCCGATAGATAAATGCTTTCTAGAATCTCACACATAGCCATCCATCCTCTGCTCAAATATCCACTTATAAAGGAAATTCATTATCTCCTGCGCAGGCCATTAAATCTCAGAAATCTCTCAAATTAGAAACTACTTTACATCGTACTGAAATCTACCTCCTTCTAACATTTACCCTCTGCTCTTGTTCTCAGCTCAGCAGTTAATCAGAGGTCCAATTCTGCTTCTATGGTAGCCTTTCAGATAAATCAAGACAGTTCCTTTCTCCTGTCAAGTCTTCTTTGGAATGAATATATTCCTAGTTTCCTCCACCACATCTCCCAAGGCACTGTTTTGAATTTTTTTTTATCTTGGTCATTGTCCTTCAAGTAATTTCCAGCCTATCAATGTTCCTCTCTAACGATTGTATCTAGAGACCTCCTGCCTATACCCCAGTCCAGGACTCTAAGAGAACAGGACTCTGGATGCTATTCTTCTAAAAGTTTAAGCAAAGATGGAGAAGGCTTTATTGGTATTATCTTATTACTAGGTTGACTCACAGAAAGTCAACTTAGACTCTTAATAAGCCTTTTAAATATGGACTGCAATTAAGCCACATCATTTCTGTCCTATACTTGTAATGGATATTTACATTTATTTTACATTAATTTTGTAAATTATAATCTCACCACCATTTTGATTGCCCATTGCCCATGGCATAAAGTCTAAGCTTCTTCACATGGAATTCAAGGTCCTCTACAATTAAGGCCTTTTTATCTTCATTGTCCACTGCTACCCCAGTTCCTACTGACATTAACATTGTTCTCCAGCTGCACTGGAACACACTGTCCAACCAGTCCTGATATTCTTCACCTCCTGACATTTCTTATACACAATTCCCTCTGCCTGGCATGATCTGTAGAAATCTCTTATATGTTAGAGCTACAAAAAACTTCATGAGCAATAAAATCATAACCATACTTCACTCTCTACTTTCAATACCATCCCCTTAACTGAAGCATCTCTACACCTCCCAACCACAGTACACACACCTCACAAATCACTGTAACAGGAATTATTCTCTCCATTGTCAATAGTACCAACACACCTTGGTCGTGTGGATTATAAAGCTTATTTCACCTTGTTTTATAGTATAGTAATTTTTGTCCAGCTTTCTCCTCCTACCAGATTATAAACTCATAGAACTCTCATCTGCCTTTGAATACCTTTCAATGCTCAATGAGATTTTTAAAATGAATGTAGAACACTTAAGAAAGTGAGATATTTGCAAAATTCATTTTTAAAGCTTAAAGATATTCTTAGCCATATAGAGGACAAGGTAGGTAAAAAAATATTTTAAGATACTGAAGCTTATAGATCATGAACTATTTTCCCTCTTCTAGGAAACACTGAACAAAGTATTACAATTATTACAGAAATAAGTGGGACAGGATTAACCACTAGATTCCCAAAACAATCTCATTACCAGCTGCTGTTAGTGTTAGATATTTGAATACATCAATTCAGGTTAAGTTCCAGTCATTTTTTGTTTGTTTTTTTCTTTTGGCTTTTTTTGGCTGTGCCCCACAGCTTGTGGGATCTTAGCTCCTAAACAAGGGATCGAACCTGTGCCCCCTGCAGTGGAAGCCTGGAGTCCTAACCACTGGACTGCCAGGGAATTCCCCTCGTAAGCTCCAGTCTTAATGCTGATGATTCATACTAACAGGTATCAGAAATACCAATTAGCAAATATTTGTCATCCAATACCAGATAAAATATTTAGGGTTTTATGTTAATCAAATAAAGTAATTGAGATACCAGATAAAATTGCCAAAACACGGCCCCTTAAAATGGCATGATGTGGGGGAAAACCCAGGGATCATTCCTACCAGGGTTACGTACCGATTATGAGAAGAGTTGCTCTCTTTCGAATGGGGATAACGAATCTTCCCATTTTCTCCAAATAATACTGTTCCCTGAGGTCTACTATCTTCCAAAACATAGGAAAAAAAGCTGATTACTTTGCTCAGCCATGGACATTTCAAGACACATTGTACAGACTCAGCTTGAAGTTATATAATTTATATCATTCATATGATTGCATCTATCATTCATATTATATCATTCATGTTTATGGAAATGCATTTGTTTGTAGGTGCCATGACCTATACTTTGTATTTGCAGACTTTGTTAGGAAAATTTCTAAATCATAATTTTAAAAATATATAATAATTTTATTAATTAACCATCTGATATTCTTTACAATACTTTTTCTCCCACTTTTACTGAGGTATAATTGACATATAACATTATATTAGTTTCAGGTTTATGACATGATTTGTTATTTATATGTATTGTGAAATGACCACCACAGTGAGGACAGTTAACATCCATCACCATATATATAGGTACAAAAATTTTTTTCCTTGTGATGAGGACTTTTAAGATCTACTCTCTTAACAACTTTCAACTATGTAACATAGTATCATTAACTATAGTCATCATACTGTACATTTTTATCTCCAGGACTTATTTTATAACTGGAAGTTATAACTTTTGACTTCCTTCACCCATTTTGCCCACCCACCACCTCTGGCAACCACCAATGTGTTCTGTATCTATCAGCTTTTTTTTTTTTTTTTTTTTTAAATTCCACATATAGGTGAGATCACACAGTGTTTCCCTTTCTTTATTTCATTCAGGATAATGCCCTCAAGGTCCTATCCACGTTGTCACAAATGGCAAGATTTCATTCTTTTTTATGACTGAAGAGTATTCATAATATTCTTTACCTGAGTTCTTCAGATTTAACAATTATCCAATTTTCTTAAATCATGAGTCATAGTGAAGCACTCAAATTATAGTGTATGAAACTAATATGGTGTTTTCCCATCTCTAACTAGGATTTTCTGGGTTATAATAAAATACCTTTGTATAATGATATTAAAGTAAAAGTACACAAATTTTAGCAATGACATGGCAAGTCTCCAGCATTCGCCCAGACATTTCAGACTCCTGTGTCACATTTTAATTGTTGGAAGCTAGAACAGGCAACTAGGGAACGAGAAGCTTAGAAAGATGATATTAAGGAGGTGTTATTTAAATAAATTACTTGTCACATTCTGATATTCATTTGACTGTGGAATTGATGGTTATTGCCTGATTTCACTGCCATTTCAAAATATTGTTACCATTAACCTTTGTTCAGCGCTTGTTAACCTTTTTAACTTTCTCTTCTAGGTGATGAAAACTGAATAGAATTGTTACCAGGAGAAAACTTTCCCCCTGCGGTAAAGGCAATGAACAGAACACTTTTACTCTGAAGACCAAATGAAAGTGAGCTGAGAGTGGGCTCTTGTTTGAGGAGGCACTAGTGTCCTGGCCTTTAACACATTTGGTTCTTACACTAAACCGCTTGTTCCTGTAAGCTGTGCTTCCTTATGCCTCTTTATTCTGCAAGGCTGTCCCTTGTGCCATTTTCTTGAGCAGATGCTGTCCCTTTTCATTGCAAAGCTTCTGGCCCCTCAGAACTGACCCCCCTAGACCCCCCCTCAGTGTTCTTATAGCTCTCTGGGTTTATGTGAACTTCACCTTTTATCACAACTGTCCATTTACTTCTTTGTCTCCCCCAGTAGTTGGGAGGTTCCTTGAGGACAGTTTTGGCATCTGCAGTCCAATATTTATTTTCCGAATCTAGACTTTAGTGCCACAGAACAAAAATAACTTTCCAAAGCCTCCCTTATGTTTCCACTCTTGCCAAGTAATATTAACAAGGGTGAATGGGAGAAAGGGTGATTTTTTTTTTTTTTTTTTTTTTGGCCTTGGGGCATGTGGGATCTTAGTTCCCCAAATAGGGATCAAACCTGTGCCAGGTGATTTATTTTTAACGATCTTAAGTAGTTTAGGAAAAAATTATGTCAACTGGCTAAATGCAGAAAGAATCCTCTAATGAGTCTATACGCAAAACTATTTTAAAATCTCATAAGTACAAAAAAGCCCACATTTCATGAAAATCTACATGACCATAAACGTGAAGATCCAGTTGATGTTCAAATTAAATTGACGGGTATCAGTGTTCATTAATTCAGAGTTATAAGTTTATGTACATTGTATTAGGAACTGAAAACCAGCCATATTCTTGCTTTATTTTAAAGCTTATTTCTGATTATATCTGCAACATAGAGTAACTATCCTTGAAAGAAGCATGATCATTTTTTGAGTTGCAATGAAATGAGGAAGGAGGAATGCATAGAAATGATGCCCACCTGCCATGGTCTGAGTGATGAAATCCATTAACTCAAACACCTTGGAAAAAATGCCAGGTGATGCCCTTCTATGGTTATTTCTGAAACGATTCCAACCTCTAGCACAACCAGCTCCCCAGGAAGTTATCCCAGCAAGAACCCAGTTTCCATCATCTCTTCTACAAACAAGTGGACCTCCAGAGTCCGCCTTTTATAATACAGAAAGAGGACATTTTAAAATAGTCACAAGTTAAAGATATTTTATCAGGTCCAAAAATATCAGCACACACCTCAGAGAGAGAAGAAGTAGAGGCATATAAGCCCAAAGGTCATTATTCGTCAACATTTTTTGTCTATCATTTTGTTTCTTCATCATTAGTTTCAAAGGACTGTCTTTTCGCTTAGATGTAACCTCCTTCCACCCACTTCATGCAATCTTGCCAATCTAACACTTAATTCCTCGCTTCCTCTCAGTCTTTTGGGAACAATCATATATAGTTCAAAATAAATAGGAGGAGGAGGGGGAGTTCACAGATATATGCTTCCACTATAGCTTGTCATCTGAAATTGCTCAGAAAGACTGTGTCACATCCCAAGCCCACAGCACCAGTGAATAGAGGCCCTAAGGTCATGCAATAGCTCAAGGCTTTAAAAACAGAATGCCTGGGAACCTAATTTTGTCCCAGGGGCTATATAGAAAGGATCCATTGGCTCTCAGACTAGAGGATAAAGGACCCACAACTTCAGGATCCTTTCTTTAATAATTCTTCATAATGATATGTTGCTTTGAAAACATGCCAATTTTGTGTCAGATTAACTCCCCCCCACCAAAAGGCACAGAGTTGTTGGAGAGCTTTATCCAAAAAATGATTGCTTATAAAGGATGAGACAGGACAAAGCAACTTAAGTCTACCTATGTTCCAATTTAGAAAGTGGAATAACCGTAAATTTCTATCTCCTTCATCACAAACTCTTCCTGGTGCTTATTCTGTTGCTCCCTAGAAGAAAAACTAAACATTTTTTCAACAGAAAATTTTAGGGACCTTCACATGGCAGTTTCAAGCTGCTTGCTGGCAAAGAATAAAGAATCCCTGCTCCTACACTTAAAAAAACAAACAAACAAACAAAACCACTTTCCAAGTAAATAATCTTCTTCATCTAAAACTGAAAACGCATGTCTTTCATCAATTGGCCTCCCTTTCCTTTCTTATCTTGTCAGGATTGGTCTTCTTTGTGAAGCTGTTATGTTGGCCTTGGGAGGTCACTGTCATTCACAACATCTTTTACCCCATAGTTACTATAGCTACGGAACCTTGGTCAAAACACTGCATTCTTCACTAAAGCTTGAAGAAAAATTACAATGTTTAACAAAAGGTGGAACGAAAAATAATTCAGAGCTGACCTAATTAGTTAGCCAAAGTGGTCACCTTGTTTGATTTCCATTAGGTTGGAAATGTTGAAACCACCTTCCCTGCCTCTCCTCTTCACTCCCCGCAAAAGAGGTACAGGGGTAAGAATGGACATGGGACAGAAAAGAATTCTCTCAGCCCTGTTCAAGGAACCTTTTTCAGTAGAAGCCAGATGGAAAGATGAGGGAAAAGGGAATCTTGAAGAAGTAACCCCCCAAAAGCAGCTCAGGAGGAAAAAAAGACAGAATCCACTAACACCCACGTGATAGTGGGTGAATAACTGGACTGGTTTATGCTTTCTACCTGGCAGGCATCCTTTTCTCCATCAGGAAAACTGGCACACAACATGGTCCTTCCCAGGGGAGGAAGGTTCATACCCTTGAGCATAGTTTTACATGTTCTGTCATCCATGATGGGAAGTTCCACTTCCTGCAGGACAGTTGAATATTCTACTGCTGTGGAGAAGGGACTGGTATGTTAGTCAACAATTGTCCTCACTGAAAGAAACCAATAAGAAGCTTACAAGTTTAAAACTTGTACATGTTTAACCAAAATGTAGAAGGATTTTTTTAAAGCTGTGCGATATTATTTCCTAAAATCTTATACTATGTGATAAAGGACATTTTTTTTTTAATTTAGATTTTTAAGGTAACATAGGCAATTGTGGCTTCTCTGAATATATGCGTAAATGTTTTCTCAAGAGGAAAACTGTAGTCAATAAGGCAATATTCTGTAAAATTCTTCATTTAAAAAAAATCACAATATTAAAGGTAAGGAGGCTTAATTATTGTTACTTTACTGTATTATTCTTCATCTATTATAGTCACCTCTGGTTCCTTCATCTGACACACCTAACCAAAATGGCAGTAGGAGGAATTTTATGTAGAGCCTTAAGTACAGATTTTTTATGGTTAAGACAACCAGAAGTCTTCATTAGGCCAGAACTCAAGGGGGGAAAAAACCCAGGATAAATGTATTATTCAAGACCAACAAAATTCCTGCTTCCACTGGGTATGTAAAGGGGCCTGGAAGGAATATTACATTCTTTTGATGCCTCTTACTCTCTGAAATCTTAACCCCATCCACTGGCCATGCAAAAAATCCCTTCTTCAAATTTATCACCTCTGTGGGGAATAGAGATTGGCTGAATAGTAGTTTCTGAAAAAACAACAGTAACAAAAAGTCATAAGAATCACAGACAAGTAATGGCTAAATATATCTGGAAACTGACATCTGGTTGATTTCACGGTTTCGACACTTTCTTCCTAAATGTAATAATGACATACATCTTAAAAGTTTTTCTCTCTCAAAAGAACTATTTCATATTTATAGAAATTTAGAAAAATGCAAGTAGAATAAGGAAAAACACGTTACACATACCACAATGACCCTCCCCAAACTAGCAACATTTTAGGTTTTGCCCTTGTTCTTAAGGGATAGTTTTTCACTCAAGAGTAACTGAGCACTATTATATGGCAACCACTCTTCTGGGCCTCAATGAATGAGCAGAAAAAAAAAATCCTTCCCTGGCAGAACTTAGATACAAGTGTGAGTGGGAGGGTGAGTGAATAAGTGTGTGTGTGTGTGTGTGTGTGTTTGAGGTGGGGGGAGTTACAAACAGTAAATCTAATAATTTAGTTGTTAGATAATATGTGCTCAGATTTTTCCAGAAGAATCAGAACAGGGTGAGAAAGATGAGAAGTCTGGAGATTAGGAAAGATAGCATGGGAGATGCAATTTAAAAAATGGTAGTCATGTCAAGCCTCACTGCGCAGAAGCTGAGGGAGGGAATCAGGCAGTCATCTGGGTGGAAAGCATTTGAAGAAGAAGAAAACAAAATGGAAAGTCCCTGCAGCGGAATCATGCCACATACGTCTGAGGAAGAGTGGGGAGGTCAGGATGGCTGGAGCAGATTAAACAAAAGAAAGTTTAGTTAAAAAAAAAAAAATAAACAAAAAAGAGGTTAGGGCTTCCCTAGTGGCACGGTGGTGGAGAGTCCGCCTGCCGATGCAGGGGACACGGGTTCGTGCCCCGGTCCGGGAAGATCTCACATGCCACGGAGCGGCTGGGCCCGTGAGCCATGGCCGCTGAGCCTGCGCGTCCGGAGCCTGTGCTCCGCAATGGGAGAGGCCACAACAGTGAGAGGCCCGCATACCGGGAAAAAAAAAAAAAAAAAAAAAAAAAAAAAAAATTAGTCGTAAATCTAATGGTCACTTCTCTGTTGGAATATAGTATTCTCTAGATTTTTTGGGATCCACGCTGGGGTTTTAGGATGCTATAATTTCAGCACAACATATCTAGATATAAAATTATTTTTAATATTATACTTTGAAATTACTGGGCTTCTTAAGTCTGAAGGTTAGTGTCTCATCAGCTATGACTAACCCTCACTCACTTTCTCCTAAACTATAGCCTCTCTCTCCCATTATCTGTATGCCTTCTAAAGCTCAAACTGATTGTTTACCATGCTCTTCCAGTCTATCGTCTCTGTCCCACTTTTTTGTCTCTTTGGATAATTATTTCCCATCTTCTACTTCTCTATATTTGATCTAATCTGCTATCTAATCCTACTATTGCGTTACTAATTCCAATTATATTTTCATCTCTTTTTTATTGACTCTTTTCCAAGTCTTTCTCTTCAGTTAATAGTTTCTTGTTCTTCAGTCATTTTTGATAGACTTTAACTTAAACTTAAGTAAAACATACTTTATATTATGTACCTCATTTTAATGCCTGCAATCTTGGAAGGCCTGATTCTGGTTGCTGTTATTTTGGACTCTCTTTGGTGGCAACTTTCTCTGCATGCTTTTAATTGTGTGCTCTCATTCATTAAAACTTTATGAGAATACATTCAAGCTGAGATTTAAGGTTCATCTCTTCAAAGAGAATTTACTACCTTTGCTTCTGCCAGAAACCCAATTATTCACCTGGAACAACTCTAAAGTCTTGGCTTGGAGTTTTTGGTGACAGGTAATGTGAATGCCAGCATCAAACCTGAACGAAGCCTGGCTCAGGCTACAGATTGTTCTGAGAGCCCTCCATTCAGGGCCAAGATTCAAGTATGTAAATTTCCTTATCCCTTCACTTTATGTGGTATATTTTCCGTTTTTCCCTATCTTTCAAAGCATCAGCTTTCAGGAAGTCCCAGGTTACATCCATGGGAAGCTCCAATCAGACTTTCCCATCCCCCATCCTACTCCCATGCAGGCTCCTTGCATGGCCAGTTAAGCCTCTAGGTTCTTTATTCTTTTCTTTTTTTTTTTTTTTTTTTCTGCGGTACGCGGGCCTCTCACCGCTGTGGCCGCTCCCGTTGCGGAGCACAGGCTCCGGACGCACAGGCTCAGTGGCCATGGCTCACGGGCCCAGCCGCTCCGAGGCATGTGGGATCTTCCCGGACCGGGGCACGAACCCGTGTCCCCTGCATCGGCAGGCGGATTCTCAACCACTGCGCCACCAGGGAAGCCCCAGCCTCTAGGTTCTTAAAGATCATTTAGATGCCTCAAGGGCAGTCACTTACTTCAGTGCCTGGCTAACTTCTCTGGATCTGTTCTCTTTCATTGTTTTTGGTCACTGAACACTTACCTTTCTTGTATTTTAAAAAAAGTAGATTTTTAATATTTTAACCAGAATGTTTAGATTATTTGTGCTGACAGAGTGTCAGATATCTAGTACATCAGATATCTAGTACGTAACAGTGACAGAAAGAAGTCTCTGAGGACATTTTCAAATGTCCCACACTCCTTGGCTAGAGCTGAGTACAGGTAGATGGCCTAGAATATTGCCCAGCCAAGATACTGGAGTACTTAAAATGTTGATTAAGTTAAGCATACATAATTCGTGGCTGGTACAGTGTTTTTTATACGTTATAGATTAAACAAAATTATTTTTTAAGGAACGAAACTTAGCTATTCAAATATTTCTAGATATATACACAGGAATTGAAGTTAAATGGCAAAGAACTAATAAACACAGTTTTCTCCATTATATTTTTTTGTACTCCAACACTCCCTACTTACCAAAGTTGGCTTTGTGTTTTAGATATAGCAGTGCAATATCAAAACTCATATATCCAAGTCTGTTGTATTTAGGATGGATAATAATTTCTGAGACAGGAATTTTCTGTTCCTCCTTATCCTTCTGAAAGAGGTTATACTCCCCAGCAGTCACAGTCAGATGCTTAATTTGCTTCCTAAAACCAAATAAAAATCTTTCAGTAAGTCTAGTTGTCTCCCCCAGAAAAGACAGTGTTGGTTTCATGTAATTAAATGGAAATGATTAATGTACCTTTAAGCATTACTAAGTCTTAAAAGAAGATGTATCTTTATTAGTGATTATTATCAATTGTTATAATTCCCTGTAAATTATAGGTATCTATAAAAAGTCATGGTTTTCAATCACAGAGTGTTCACATTCTGTGAACCCTTTCCCTTAGCGTCAACTGTCTTTCTGCATAAAATATTTGTGTCTTCTTTTGTACATAAACCAGTCTATATATGCTCTACCATTTTAAGCAAGATAGAAAGGTTGTTCCTAGAACTGTCCTTTTTTTCCTTTTACTAGTACCCTCTTTTAATCTAGTCAAGTATCTGTTATTTCCACAGTATTTTCCCCTCCTAATTACTGAAACTCAGATTATTAGAACATTAGTGCATCTGTTTAACATTTGATGTTAATACTTTATTAAAATAAGTAACCGTCACCCCTACCCCCCCACTAACTCCACAGATCATAGATGATGTCTGGGATTTTGGGGGTCTCTGATTAGTAGAGTAGGAAGCACAGGAAATCTTGGGATAGACACAAGTTTCTGGGAATCAGGAAGGTCAGTGGGTAGGTGGACCAGAGGGAAAAATTAAGAAAGGGACTAAGATTGAACTTTGTATGGTATTTAGGGTGTCGAATCTCCCAGCCCTATTGCCATGGATCAAGGTTTGATAAGTAATGGAAATCCACAACTTACTCATCGATGCTAGCCAGGCAGTGTGCTGCTGTAACCACCAGATCATCTTGAATCAAGCTTCCTCCACAGAAGTGGTGCCTACCTAATTCCAGGGAGACCTGCCCAAGAAAAAAGTTATGACCACAACTAACATACATCTCCACACAGATGTCACCTCCTTCGGAAACATTTGAAATCAACTCTTCTAATATGATATCACATTAAGCCACTGATATAAATTGGTTAGGAAGAGATTTCCTATGAAGTAACCTCTTTGACAGTGAGGTCAAGTGATGTCCAGAGAATAATTACATGTTAACCTGAAGTTGTGGTATTTGAAACAAAGGAAATAATTCACCGTTTTCTCATTAAGAAATCAATGTCTTTGTTATACCCACCTGCCACGGGTGTCCACCAACTGTTGAATTTCCCCAGCTACTAATTCTAGAGAAGAACCCCGATTCCAAGGTAGTTTCCGTACTTTTCAAATCAACTGTACGAATTCCGCAGTCCAGTCCTGTGTGGGAGAGCATATGTGTGATCTCACACACACACACACACACACACACACCACACAAACGGCACCTTATGTAAGCGTTCACTTTATCCTGATTTCCACGTTCGGATTTTCCTGGCCTGGCTCAGATGTCCTGGTGTCACTCAGCTGCAGGCTATCCCCTTTCTTTTCTCAAGATACCCCTGACACTATACCACTCGTTAACTAGAACTTGCCTCAGCACCCGCCCCCCTGCCCTTTACAGCCTGAGCCACCTTAAGGAAAAAGCCCTGGGCACTGCATGAGGGCCTCTCTCTCTCTCTGGTGATGGATTCGGCGTTTTCTCTGGGAGGGTGAGCATCACATAATTTAGGTGGAATGAAAGACAGTGGAGAACATATAATGCTCCGGAACAGAACTATTAGGTTTTTTTTGTTGTTGTTGTTGTTTTGTGGTACGCGGGCCTCTCACTGTTGTGGCCTCTCCCGTTGCGGAGCACAGGCGCAGCGGCCATGGCTCACGGGCCCAGCCGCTCCGCGGCACGTGGGATCCTCCCGGACCGGGGCACGAACCCGCGTCCCCTGCATCGGCAGGCGGACTCTCAACCACTGCGCCATCAGGGAGGCCCTATTAGGTTTTAAGTTACTTCTACTTGGTTATCTTTCCTTGGAGGAGAATCCTTAGCACAAGCATGATTAGCAGATGTGCCTAAAACCTTGAACTCCAGAATCCAAAGGATTGCAGAAGAAAATCTGGCCCAGGCCCTTCTTGGGCACACCTGTCTGGTCTCCCTTCTGGCCTGGGGAGGAATGAAGTCCCCTTGCTGGAGCTGAGCCGCCCGCAGCCTCGGCGCCCAGGACCCGGCTCACCTCTGCTCCGCCAGGGGCGGACCGCGAGCATCAAGAGCAGCAGCGAAGCAGCGCCAGGCGGCGTCCGCATGGCGCCCGCGCGCGGGGCCCCGTCGGTCTTCGTCAGACGCCGGCGGCAAACCCCGCGAGGAGACGCGCTCCGGCCGCAGGACTCGCGCTCCCGGAAGCGCCCGCGCTCTTCACTCCCTCCCGCGGCGCCAAGGGGCCGCACCTGCCGCGCAGCCGGGCGCACAGCTTTCCCTCCTCAGGACCGGCCGAGCCTTGGCCGCTCTCGGGCCGCCCAGGTGTTCAATAATTATTTTCTAATAAGTAATTTGTAACGAGTTAGCTTGAGATTGGGAGAGGAATCAAGCCAGAATTTGTAATTGATTTATAATTTATCAAAAAATGAGGGCAAGGCTAAGTGAACATTGTATATATATTAACTAACCTAGACACCAGTCCCCCAGCCCCAGTTATCTCACTTTTGTATAGAATAGAAATAAAAGCTCCTTGAGGTAGGAGGGTAAACAAATTAGGGAGACAGGCAGGTGGTAGACAGAAGGACAGGGAGACAGAGACCGTTGAGGTGGAGGGAATGCAGGTCCAAGGAGGCAGCTGACAGTCAGAGGGGGGCAGAAGGTGAATTGGGAACCTTCTGGCAAAAAGCTTAAAGAACGTGATTGGTACCCAAACTTGAAACACGCCATCTCAAGCCTTCTTGTCTTATGAAGCTAAAAGGGGTTTCTGTGATTTCTATGTCCCAAGTCTTACAACACTGAAAAGCTCTGAAGTTGCACTGTCCAATAGAGTGGACATTAGCCATGTATGGTGATTAAAATTAATATTAACGAAAAGAAAAAATTTTGTTCCTCAGTCGCACTAGCTACATTTCTAGTGCTCGATAGCCACCTGTGCCTAGTGGCTACCATATTGGACAGCACAGATACGGAACACTGCCATCATCAACAGATAGTTCTGTTGGACTGAATTGTTCTTGAGAGTAGCACCATTTTAAGTATTTGTTTAAAATAGTCACAACTTGGTTGGCAGTTTGAGTAGATGACTCCTGGGTTTCAAGCTTGGGTGTCTAGGGGACACCAGGAGGGGACTTGGGAAGGGAAGCAGCTCTTTTCTGAAAATACACTGCTACACCTGAGTGCTGTAAAAGAACTCTCCAGGTAGTGGCTGTCTGACCCGTGGCCCTCACCGCTCTCATCTCCGAGTTCCGCTCTCACTGTAGTGACCTCACGATTATTACCATAACCATCTGTGGCCCCAGGGGCCCACTACTCTCCAATAAAAGCTCAGACCCTCCAAATGGACCCAAACTCCTCTCTTTCTTCTTAGCAAGAGAGGGTCAGATTAAAGCCACTACAAAGCTGTTACAAAATAAAATAGAAGGAAAGAAAAAATGAACATGTGCTGTGCACGTTGGGCCCACGATGTTCAAGTTCATGGCTAACCTCATGAAGCTTACAGACCCTGTCCCCTTGCAGTCTTGTGAACATGGTACACACATAGCTTTGCAGTGGTTTGTTTCACACCTGGGAGTCTCCATGGGGTTGGGCACTGTTTCATTTCCTGTTACATCACAGCTCCCTTTGTTTCCAGAGTTCAAACTCACAGCCTCAAGTGAGTTCTTGTCCTTCTATACAGAAGATTGATCCCTTTCTGGCTTGACAAAATAATGCCTTTCCATTAAGTAGGAAAAGAGCCATTCAATACGAATTGCATACATAGCAAAAGCCAGGTCATTTGTTTTAGATTTAAATTTGCTAGTAAGATGATGGTTTAAGTATGTTGGGTTTGTGGTGACCTTGAAGGGTCCAAATGGAAGGGTTCTCTTATTTAAAAACAAAAAAACCCAAAAAACTTCAGAAAAGGAAAGGATGTCAAGCAGATTGGGCTGGACTATCCCAAATTGGATTGGGAAATCTGCCTTGAATTTGAACATATATCTTCATTAGGGCAGCAAAATAATGATCTGCTATCGGAGGCCTTCCAAGACTCTTGATGGAGGCCCCAGCTCTAAGCACAGTTGTAAAATTAGGAGTGTTAGGAGACTAACCCATGAACAATGAGCAAGTCATGGGGTAAAGAATATTTTGTTTAAAATATGTTTTTCCATTCCCGCTAAACCACTGGTCTAAACTCTCGAACGCTCTCCCAAGTCCCTCAAGACCTAGGAATCAGCACTAAAGTGATTATTAGTGACGTTAGAAACAGCAAGTTTATTTGAATATTTGTTGCAGAGACAGATTTCACTAGGTTGCAGAGAGAATGTGAAGGATGCCAAGTAGAAAGAATGAGTGAAGACAATTTATTCAAAATAGTCTGGCTGTGAAGGACATAAAGAGACGCAGTAGCAGCCGGAGATGAAAAGGAATAAAGAATTTTTTTCAAGTGATCTTGATGGTGGCTACCTGTATCTGTGTTTTAAAAATAGAACAGAATTGATAAGAGCCAGAAAAAGGAAGAAGTTAAGGAAGAAGAAGAAAGAGATTAAAGAATGGAATGAATTTCTACAAGATGTGATTATCCAGGGCCGAGGGCCCTCTTCTTCCATTGTAGCAACAGGAGAGAAGGGAGAATTGGGTGCAGGTTAAGTTTGTAGATGACTGAGTGCAGGATATTGAGGGTTTTCTACCTTGTATTTACTCCATAAAGAAAGCGGTGAAGGCATCTCCTCAGTAAGATGAAGGGAGAAGATCTGGAATGGGTAAGCACTGAAACAGTGGTTGTGGGATATGAAAAAGAGAGCAGACACAAGGCACACAGAACAACGCAATGAATGAATGAATGAATGGGGAAAGGAAGGATACTCTTTTTTATTTTTAAAGCAGGCACCTACTGGTGACATGGATTTCAGTGGGTACTAATCACGGAGCACTTGAGAGATTGAAACAAGACATAATTATTTCCATCATATTTTATATAAAATAGACATTTACATAAATTTTATTTTGGAAAGATCTAGGCAAAGTGTACATAATCAGACTTAAATGGGAGAAATACTTTATGGGAGATATATTTCTAACTGGCACAGCAAAAGTAACAAAAATGGACATTTATATACAACTGATCAAGAACATGATGTATTTTCCTCTGACAAAAGGAGGGATGGGTGAGTCACAGCAAGTCAAATGATTTCCACATTGTCAAAGCAAGCCATGGCTTCTACAGATATTTTCGTTCCTTTGGAGGAAATTTTTTAAAATCTTTTTTCCTTAGAAACATAAAAAAATCACTATTTTTTATGTGTACAGACTGCAAAATAAGAGTAGTTACCTCTGCCATATTAAAGCACTTGGGCAGTTCAGTCACTTTTAGGGTTGTGTATGTGTTTTGCTGCAATGATTAAGAATTTCTAAAACGAAGGGCAACACTTATCAGTTATCTCTTCAGAGGCAGAGGGCTTTCCATTTGGATTCAGGGGATTCACAGAGCTTGATAGGTCCATAGAACTAACCACTCCTTTAACGGGCAATGAACATGACTGAGACACTTGGTCACGTGTCCCAGGTGAGGCAGCACCTCGGTGGCAGAGCAGGACTGGAATCCAGATCTCCTGGTTCTTGGACTGGGTCTCCCCTCCTATGGACCAGCAAGACAACCCCAGAAAGACATTATGCACATTGGAAAAGTCTAAAGTGATACAGATATGCACCATGTGCACCACTGAGAATGGGAAAAAATTCCTGGATTTCTGGACGTAGACACCTCTTTACAGTTTGTGGTAAATGCTGATCTAAACTTACAAACTAATAATGACTGCATATTGTGATGGGTGCTAATTTTACAAGTTATATGCCCTAAAGGTTTTAATGGAAAGGATCCTTGGTGTTAGAAATGGAACATTTTTATACGAGCCAATTGATAGATATTGATTCTGTTGTGACATTTTATTTTACTGACAGTAAACCATAGCTTTGATTGAAGTTATTTTATTTCTTCTCTTTAAGTTATATGACTGCTAAAAAACAAAAATAAGGAAGTGCTAGTTTTGGAAGAACTGTTCAACATATTTTTCACATTGAAAACTTTAAGAATAATCATAAACAGTTATACTTCTCCATAATTTTTGGCATTGTAAGTTTTCATCCTATTCAATTACAGCCTAAATACAAGATTTGACAGGTATGTACTTTTAAAATGCCAAAAGATGCCATTTAGATAGTTAAGTTTTGCTATTATTGGGAGATACCAACATATAATTTAATCAAAGTAAATGTGATTCGGAAACCAGGAAAAAAATTAAAATAAACAGAACACCTATAACTACATTTGCTTTGAGTGTTATTACTAATATCCTATGGATTTATTGATCTAAGGTGCAAATCCATCACAAATCAGAGAAAAAGTTTTGTTTTTTTTTTTTAAACTGATTCTAATGAGTACAATTAAGAAATAATTAACAAAAGCTGACGTGTGTAACCTAAAGAAAGAAGGAGGCAGAGAGAACACGGCTCTATGTCATGGGCCCTTCTATGAGTCATAAACAATATGAGTTTTATATACTGGGCACCTCGTCTGGTATGTGCAAATGGCAAGGCAACCCCTCTCCATCCGAGAACCAAGAATTCTGTAAACATAAAGGTCAAATGCCTCACTTGCACATTAGCATCATAACCTGGGTGGCCAGAGTCCAGGGATTCCTAAAGGTGCACACGCAGGTTATCCTCAAATCCACCAGGGCCGAGAGCACCTGTGTGTGAGGGGCGAGATCTCAGCTATCAGCTGAACGCGGCTCTTCAATCTGGGAGGCCTGGAATGTTTAATAGAGGCGCTACAAAATCTTGTATGTAAAGGTTTGGATTTTCTCACTTAGTCCTGTTGAAATGCAGTTGCGCAACCACTGCAAAACCCTGCACCAAACCGAGGTACCACGTGTTAGGCACGTCAGACTCGCACCCTGGGGGCTGTGAAGTACTGTAGGGGAGTTGGAATCAAAGCGCTGATAATCCTCTTTGTTTTTTGATGGGCTGCAAAATAAACAGGCCTAAAAGATATATCTCAGGATTCCCTAAAATTTCTTTTCCTCCAAGGTATTTAAATCTTTGGTTTAGTTCACTTACGTTACATCACTGAACCATGTTTTACGAATGCCGCTAACAGGTTAAAAACATCTGAATCAGTTTTAAAATCCTGAATAATTCTTAAGGTTAACATAAACTTGTAAAGCCATTCTCGTGGCTCCTATGTCGAAGGACTTGTGAAAGGACTGCCACTTACTGGAGAATTTGAAGGCAAGGAGAACTGGTTCTGGTCAGACAGAAGGACAGGTTAGACAGACTGGTAGTAGGAGGGGAATATATGTACACAGGGAACTCTAAGCGTAGCTGAGACAAAACAGCCAATGCTTCACAGGATAAACAGTCACCAATGAAGCTCTGCTCATTAGATCAAGTGTTCAGCTAGATAGAAGCGACTCCTGTCTTGTCCTCAGCCACCTGCCCTCCTACGCACGACCCAGTGCAAAATGGAATTATTCAAAAATTACTGAGAACTTCAAGCAGAGAATTCAACCAAACACAAGGTGCTTCTGAGTGCAGGACTCTGAGGACTCTCTGTGCTTACAGAGACTGCACATCCACGAAGGTGGCTTTGCAATTCCATCTCAGAAAGGAGCTATCAACTCACAGCCAAGCATGCTTTGGTTAAGGGAACCTGGATGCATCTCCATGAACAGCCAGGGCACTCCATTTTTGTTTTGATAAGGATGAATTCCACATATTATTTCATGTTACAAGAACAAATAAAATAGTTATAAAATACACTTAATATCTCTGAAAAATAATAGGTGATTTATCTTCTTATAGGCACCACTCAACTATGAAAAGTATTTCATTGGTCACATCTAAGTGAAAGTATTGACTCAGGACAGAAATATCTGGTCCAATAAACAGGCTTACTTTTAATGTTCAAAGAGATGCCAGTGTGTGCAGAAAGAATGAGACAGAGTGACAGAGTAAGACAGAGAGACGGAAGGGGAGAGAGAGAGAAGGGGCGAGGGAGAGAGGGCAGGAGAGAGACGGGGAGAGAGAAAGAGAGAGACAGAGAACAGAGAAAGAGAGAAAAGCACCCAAAAGAAGGCAGGAAAAGTCTCCTGAAGGCCAGTGACCATTTTCTCTCAGAAACTTTTAGGCTGTAATAGCCATTTCAATCATTCCAACAAATGTACTCGCCTATCTTTAGCAGCCCTTCAAGTAAGTCGTAATTGCTTTTCAAAATTTGGGGCTCTATCTTTTCCATTAACTTTCTAAGTATGAGTTTTTGTTACACTAAAACTAAAAAGCTGTAATTAAAGTCCTAGATATTGTTTGTAGCTAGGGCTTCATGTTTTTCATTTTGGGGATGGAGTAGTTATTTTACAATAAATACTGTAGTATATTTCTTGACCTTCGGGCTACAGAAGTATAATTTGGGAGGGAATAAAAATATTTTAAATGAAATTTTGGATACATTTATGATATATAACATTAAAAGACTATTAGAAACAGAAGATCAGAGTGGTAATATATACATTATTGCATTACTGATATACACAAACAGAATACACACAAACAAAATTTGCTAATTCAAATTCTGTAATCTCTTGCATTTAAAATATTCCTGGCATCATCCCTTTCCAAAGAAGTTTTTCCTCCTTTTATCTAGATTTACCTTGACAAGAAAATAATAATAACAACATAGAGAGGCAGTGGTCTGTGATACTGGGGTTGGAAAGCAGCAGAAGACTTCTTGCTCTGGCCTGAGTATGTGACATACGTGTGCCTTCAGGCTCCTGCATGTGTATGACACCTGGCTTAGCACCAGGAACAGCACTGACCAGAGTGGGTTTTTTTTTTTAAGTTTATGATGAAAACCAAATGAGGATCAGTATTCCAATTTCTTCAATTTCAAAATACATTACGTCCCAAACACTGAAGGCTGATTCCTAATTTCTTTAGCTTTAGCAAGTGAATAGTCAAGACAAATTATTTCAGGGGCTGTTAAAACTTAGCTACCTTGTAATTTAGATTTATAATTTTTGTATGATCAGTTGTGAAAACTGCTATTAAAACCACTATGTACAGAGAAAAAAGTGTGTATATATTAAATATTTTATAAGTTATGAAATAAATAACACTAAAAGACAAATGTCAAATTGTAAATTCAACCTTGCCATCCTTATCTTTTAACTATAAATATATATTTTAAAATTATGAATTTAGACTTTTTTTCCTAGATTTTTTGAGCATTCTCCATGAAATCTCCAAAATTACAAATACAGAACCAGGAACTGCAGGTTCTATCATTCATGTTCTAAGCACAGAATTCTCATTAAGCCTAGGAAGACAAAGCAATAGAGCTGTCCCTCTATTTAGAGTCTATGAAGATTTCTGTAATATACTGTAAAGATTCCTCAGTGGTTAAATATATTTTCAAAAAATAATCTCAGAATGTCTGAATGTTAAGATAATAAAGTAGAACATTTCTCTCAATTAATATCTTTAATATTTCTCATGTAGAATATACTATTTTTTTCTCCACCAAAATAACAATATATTTGGAGGCAGAAACATTTATGAGTTTTAAAAGCACTTATGAAATCTTAGAGCAGAACCACTACTCTAGTAATACTTGTAATAAAATTAATTTAAAACATTTCCATGAAGAGTCAGGGGTAGCAAGACCCTTGATTTTTCCCTAAGAATAATAATATTCATACACAATTCCAGAAGCTTCCTTTTTGACATATTAGGCAATGGGAAAACAGCTTGTATCGAGTGGAATTTAATTTACTTCTCAACAGGGCTCTAGCACTATCCTTAGAAGGATATTAGACAAACCTTACTTAGCTTTATCTTACAATAGCCCCTTTCCCCATATATTCCAGAAGGTTTTACAAAAACTGTTAGACACTCATTTCTGGTTCTGGAGAATTAAATGAGCTACCTCTTGGTAGAATTTCTCATATGGTTTATCCCAGAGGATTTATCCTCTCTGAAATATCTCCTCTCATAAAGAAGAGATGCCATGCATTCATAGCATTTCAAGCCTCTATTTCTGAGACACAAATATCTACACTAAGAAATGGAATTAGATTTCCAGGTTGGAAAAGCAGACAAATGTATGAAAGGAAATCTGGAATTAAAGCAGACAAAAATCTGTAAAATGTGTAGTTGCTGTTTTCCTTCCTTCGGGCCTTCTAGCCCTTGCTTGCCCTTTTTGTCTTCTTTCATGGAAATGTAAGTCCCCAGCACAGCGTTACCAGCAGGTGTCCCAAAATGTGCCACCCTGAACTCGAGTAAGAGGAAAACTTCATCGGTTGTGCCCCAACTGATGTGAAAGCAAGGCTTCCGTCTGTCAGTTCTTCCTCTTCCAAAGGCACCAGTACTGTCCCTTGGAGACGTGGTCAAATGCTGCTACATTTGATCCTTTTCTCGAACTTCTTGTAATCTTTTTTCTAGACGATCCAGTTTGGCAAGATTTTCCTGCAGCAGTTTGCTGTCTGGAACCAGTTGTAAGGCTCTCTCATAATAAGCTCTTGCAGACACGTAGTTTCCCTGTTGAGAAAAAGAAAGAGAATAATTATATTCTGATCCATCAGAACACTAGCTCGAAGGATGGGGAAACTAAAAAACAGATCTGCTCGTCCATTTTAACATTAACATCCTCATAAGGAGACCCTGTCTGCATGTGTAATTTTATCCTTATCTGTTGGTGCCTTGGAGAATCCATTTGTTTTAAGTACCAGACCAGATGGAGAATGTGAAGGACAAGGTTAAATGGCAGGAAAACAGATTCCCAATTCTACTAATACAGGGTATGAAGCTATAATTTCATAGCATTCTCATAGGGTTAGCACTATTCCTTTGTACTCAAGTGGAGCCAAGGCACTGGAAATTCATATTGAGAGGGAGGGGGACAGAAAGAGGGTTGGGTTGGGGGAGAGGTGTATGTGTGTGTGTGTATGTGTGCGTGTGAAAGAGAGAGAGAGGGAGATGTTTTTGAAATTTCAAGAGTAATGATTAAAAAGTACATAGTTCAGGAGTCCACTACAGCTATTTAGTGGTAGGAAGTATTTTAATCTTCACCTTAAAACATAAAAGCAACTTTTGCCTCATACAGGCTTTAATACAAATCTAAGTTTTGATAAAATAAAAAGAACTGATAATAACTAATATGGAGTCAAATTTATCCCATACTCAAGGTGTGTGACAGTATATGTCTGCTGGATACTCTAAAGGCGGGGTGGGGGGAAGGTATGTCACTCTGGACCTGCTAAAGACCCCTCTGTTGGCCCCCATCTGGTTTGCTCAGTGCTTCCCTAACTGGCGACCATGCGTGCCTGGTCCCAGAAGGTCCCTGACAAACTAGTCAGAATTACTCACTTTTTTCCAGCCTCTTTTCTGCCACTAAATGTATTCCTTCCGTACGGTCCACCCCCTTTCAGAACTGCGTGCTAAGTGTCAGAACCAAGATCGGTAGAGATCTCTCCATTCCAAAAAAACAAGCATCTGCTCTGCTTTATTCTCAGTTACAGCTCCATGTGGATGAAAACTACTTACTCTCTAAATTTCCACCACAATTTAAAGTAGTACCTCTTGGAGTGAAAGTACTATGTAGCAAGAGCGACCTATATTTGTTGAATGCTTAACTACCTCCCAAGTGAATGAACAAGTGTCAAGACCTCAGACCCTGCCTGACACATAATGAGCACTCAATCCGATGCTGTCATTGTTGTTATTATTAAATGACTATGTGTGTGTAAATGAGTAAACACTGTCTATTTCTTATGGTATTGTCATACTGGTGAAAAGGAGAGTAAAAATGGCAGAACAGATAACTGTACATTGGGAATCCAGGCGCTGGCATGTGCACAAATGAAAATATTTCTGATTATTAACACCGATTCTGATAAGAGGCTGAACAGAATTCTGAACAAATGAGAACCTGGATTTAGCTACATTACTATTGTTTTCAATTCAAGTATTTATCTTCAGAGTGTCTCCTGATGTTTATGAAGCTTAGCACATAGGTGCAGATAACTGAACATCTGTGGCTCTTAGATTGCTCTCAAAACTGTGTTCCTACTGCAGTTGATTTTGAAATTGGTTTCCCAAGAGGTTTCTCTGAATTTAGGCCTTAGCCCGGTGCCAGGCATCTCCTCTGATCACCAGCTTTCTCTGTCCTTTCACAAAAAGATCTATCATAGAGTTATTTTCTCCCTCAAGTTGCTCTTTTCTTGATGCAACTGGAAGCCTTATTTTTTTAAAAATAAATTTATTTATTTTATTTGTTTATTTTTGGCTGTGTTGGGTCTTCCTTGCTGCGCGTGGGCTTTCTCTAGTTGCGGCCAGTGGCGGCTACCCTTCGTTGCGGTGCGCGGGCTTCTCATTGCAGTGGCTTCTCTCATTGTGGAGCATGGGCTCTAGGAGCGTGGGCTTCAGTAGTTGTAGCACGTGGGCTCTAGAGCACAGGCTCAGTAGTTGTGGCGCACAGGCTTAGTTGCTCCGCGGCATGTGGGATCTCCCCGGACCAGGGCTCGAACCCGTGTCCCTGGCATTGGCAGGCGGATTCTCAACCACTGTGCCACCAGGGAAGCCCTGGAAGCCTTAATTTTTAAAACAAGTTATAGCCCTTAATTCAATGTCCTCAATTTCCAGATGCTAGATAGGGAATTTGAATTATCCAATTTCTAGAAATGATAGCCACTAGTCATATGCGGCTATTTAAGTGTAAGTTAATTACGATTAATTAACAATTCAGTTGCTCAGTGGCACATTTCAAGTGCTCATTAGCCATGTGGGGCTAGTGGCTACTACCTTGGACAGTACAGACATAGAACATTTCCATCATCTCAGAAAGTTCTATTGGCCAGTTCCATTCTAGAAAATGCATTAATGTCATAAGGCAGGATTGAAAATAGTACTTTGTGATATGGCCCAGGTGACGCAACTCTCTGATTATAAAGAATGTATTGTAGCTTTTTTGGTCCATCCATTTCATTTTACATAAAACTTCATGAAAAATATCATCTTTTATTTCCAAGTAGTATGAGCAAGAGTCAAGTCTCTTCTTCTCTCTCTTTGTGTCATCTCCTTGCAAAGCCTTATTCCAACTCTCAGCCTTGCACAGCCCTCAGTCCTTCCTAAGCTTCACCCAGGCTCAGGCTCAGTGGGGCCCAGGAATGGGAATAACACTGCTTGATGCATGCACTTCCTGGCAATGCAAAGGTCACAAAGTTAATGGTTGTTCTTGAGGCGTCATAATGATAATCCTGCATCCTAACGGTGACATCAAAATGACTACATCCAAGCCATGTGCCTGGTCTATATATTTGTATTGGATTGCATCCTATGAATTTACATTTAAAATTAAACATTTTAAAATTACAAACATGGCAATTTTATATTGTTCAACCTAATACATGATGGCTGCAAAGATGAAAAAAGATAAACTAATTTTTAATCAGTGTGTTTGTTATATTTTAAAATAATACACTCAGTAGATCCTTCCTCAATCTCCAGATACCTTTGCAGGGGGACCACCTCAAAATTTAAAGCAATGGGTTCACTTGTTAATCTGAAAGAGTTTAATAAATCTACTATTTTCTCTTTATTTCCAGACTTAATGAACACTCTTGAGTGCATTTATTGTACTTTATCTAATTAACAATTGAACCTATTTCTTTAAATGCAGGTACACTCCATCTAAAAACATATTAAGTTTATTATCTGAAAGTGCAACTATTTAATATATTATTTAAATATTTAAAATTATTATGTTACTGTTTTTAAAAGTAAGTTCATTCTATGTTTCCCAACTAGATACTGCTGGACACCCTAGAATGTCATTAAGATCAGAGCTTGGTTTATTGGGCTCTGATAGATGTCATGACTGGATTCGCCATCTATGTTCCTCTATTAGGTCAAAGCTAATAGTTGCAGAGTAACTATCCCATTATCCCCTCCCATCTGTATAGTTATGGATCACCTTTTTATTTTACTGTGTTTCTGAGAGTGGCCAGTTCCCACTTAATCATAAACCCTATTTAGCCTTTGTTTAAATTCTAATCACTATCTTGCTATTTTGTCAGGATAAAGACTGATAGAAGCCTGAAAATAAGTTAGCTAAACAAGAGTGATCCTTTCAAAACATGTCAGACCATGGCATTTCTCTGCTCAAAGTCCTCCAAGGACCCCAACTTGTTTGGTGTGAAAGCTGAAGACTTTACAATTCCTTTCAAGGCCCTGCATCATCTGGCCCTGTGACCTCTCTGACCCAGCTTCTATCATTTCCTCTCACTTGCCTTCTCCCTAGTCTTCAAATACACTGGCACACTCACACCTCAGGACCTCTGCACATGCACTTTCCCTATTTTGCCTAGTGGCTTGCTCCCTTCAGATCTCTACTCAGATATCACTTTTTAACTGAGGCCTTCCCTAATCACCTCAGTTTAAAATTTCAGGTCTTATCCCCAGCACTCCCTATCTTCTTCCATTGTTTTATTCTCCATAGCACTTATCACCATCTGATATATTCTATGTATGTATGTATGAATGTATGTATGTGTTTATTTACTTATTGCCTATTTTCCCCTAACTGGAATGTTAGCTCCATGACGATAGAAATTTTTGTCTTATGTGTTAATTGCTGTATTGCTGGTACCTAGACGAGTACCTGGAACATAGGATATTCTCTATAAATGCTTGTCAAATGAATTGGATGAATGAATGAATGCCAGTGAATCTTTGATTTCATTATAGACAATAGTCCTCCCAAGGGTAATTTTCAATTATTCATTCAAAGGTAGCTTTTTCTTTTGAGAACAAATAAACAAACAGCCTTGTTTTTCAGTAGGTTAGGGAATAAAAGATACATTAAGTATAGGAAATAGTAATACTTTATCTTGACAATGAGTTAAGCCACAGGAAAATAAGCTACATTAGCGTAGCACCAAAAGAATTTTACTTCATATAGCAGATTTTATCTGCTCTGTGATGATACTTAAGTACATATGATTTTCTTTATGATAAAGTCATGAAATCTAATTTATGTATTTATTTTTTAAATGGCTTCATGATATTCAATATTGAGATAATACAAAGTGAACATAAAACTGTCTAATTACATTTTTGAACACCTATGTTTTCAGTATTCAAATAATTCAAAGAGGAAATTAACAATAGTTTCTCAATCTTTTAAAAGAGAAGAAAGAGAAAATACAAAGGGAAAACCTGGTTCACATAGAAGTGAATTATTTTCTTACCTTGATGTGCTGGATTCCACCCATGTTCATCCAGGCCTGTGCTTGATCTGGATTTAATTCCACGGCCACTTTATAGCTCTAAATACATAAGAAATATCTTAAGGCTGGGAAACAAGAACCCATCTTTAACACTACAGATTGTGGAAACCATTTTCTTCATATGTGGAAATCTAAATGGTTAATAAAATGAACAATCACTTCTAGTTCACAGGTGTCCCCTTTATTTCTGTTATTTTTCAAAGTTGATGATTCTAAAGTGGAGGAAACTGAAATGTGTAATTTCCTTGCAGAGCTAACCTCTGGACTTAAAAAGGCTGAAGGTGCCTGCCAAGAGTCCAGGTGATTTCTATCATAGTGCATCATTTCCCACTGGCCTCCATCTGCAAGAAAATGGTGCTCTTTGGCCTTTTTCACTATAAATGGAGTTTGTAAGAAACATTTTTTTATAATCACAGAATCTTAGAGTAGTTTCTGAAACAGCTTATATCTCTCACAAAATCTGATCTGATTATTCAGCCCATGCTTAAATTCTTGCAGAGACTGGTGTTCAGTATCTCTTTAAGGACATATATTTTACCAGGGGATAGTTTTAATCATTAGAAAGCCCTTCTTTTTCTTCTGCCTTACAAAAGATCTTCAAATGTTTGAAGAGAGTTACTTACTTCTCAAATACTCTTTTTTGGTCTGAATAACATGTATCCCATTAAATATCATAGCCGTGAGGTATATTTTTAATATTTTGCCTGTTGTTTTGCATCAAAGGGCATGCTCACCACTGAGTCATGATTTTAAGAGTGGTCACCTTAAATAAAACTAAAGGCTCAGCTGAAGCAAGTAGAACTACAATCCTGCAGCCTGTGGAACAAAAACCACATTCACAGAAAGAAAGACAAGATGAAAAGGCAGAGGGCTATGTACCAGATGAAGGAACAAGATAAAACCCCAAAAGAAAACTAAATGAAGTGGAGATATGCAACCTTCCAGAAAAAGAATTCAGAATAATCATAGTGAAGATGATCCAGGACCTCGGACAAAGAATGGAGGCAAAGATCGAGAAGATGCAAGAAATGTTTAACAAAGAACTAGAAGAATTAAAGAACAAACAAACAGAGACGAACAATATAATAACTGAAATAAAAAATACCCTAGAAGGAATCAATAGCAGAATAACTGAGGCAGAAGAACAGATAAGTGACCTGGAAGATAGAATGGTGGAATTCACTGCTGCGGAACAGAATAAAGAAAAAAGAATGAAAAGAAATGATGACAGCCTAAGAGACTTCTGGGACAACATTAAACACAACAACATTCGCATTATAGGGGTCCCAGAAGGAGAAGAGAGAGAGAAAGGACCCGAGAAAATATTTGAAGAGATTATAGTCGAAAACTTCCCTAACATGGGAAAGGAAATAGCCACCCAAGTCCAGGAAATGCAGAGAGTCCCATACAGGATAAACCCAAGGAGAAAAACGCCGAGACACATAGTAATCAAATTGACAAAAATTAAAGACAAAGAAAAATTATTGAAAGCAGCAAGGGGAAAAAATGACAAATAACAAACAAGGGAACTCCCAAAAGGTTAACAGCTGATTTCTCAGCAGAAACTCTACAAGCCAGAAGGGAGTGGCACGATATATTTAAAGTCATGAAAGGGAAGAACCTACAACCAAGATTACTCTACCTGGCAAGGATCTCATTCAGATTCGATGGAGAAATCAAAAGCTTTACAGACAAGCAAAAGCTAAGAGAATTCAGCACCACCAAACCAGCTCTACAACAAATGCTAAAGGAACTTCTCTAAGTGGGAAACACAAGAGAAGAAAAGGACCTACAAAAACAAACCCAAAACAATTAAGAAAATGGTCATAGGAACATACATATCAATAATTACCTTAAACGTGAATGGATTAAATGCTCCAGCAAAAAGACACAGGCTGACTGAATGGATACAAAAACAAGACCCATCTATATGCTGTCTAAAAGAGACCCACTTCAGACCTAGGGACACATACAGACTGAAAGTGAGGGGATGGAAAAAGATACTCCATGCAAATGGAAATCAAAAGAAAGCTGGAGTAGCAATACTCATATCAGATAAAAGACACTTTAAAATAAAGACTGTTACAAGAGATAAGGAAGGACACTACATAATGATCAAGGGATCAATCCAAGAAGAAGATATAACAATTATAAATATATATGCACCCAACATAGGAGCACCTCAATACATAAGGCAACTGCTAACAGCTCTAAAAGAGGAAATCGACAGTAGCACAATCATAGTGGGGGACTTTAACACCTCACTTACACCAATGGACAGATCATCCAAAATGAAAATAAATAAGGAAACAGAAGCTTTAAATGACACAATAGACCAGATAGATTTAATTGATATTTATAGGACATTCCATCCCAAAACAGCAGATTACACTTTCTTCTCAAATGCGCATGGAACATTCTCCAGGATAGATCACGTCTTGGGTCACAAATCAAGCCTCAGGATATTTAAGAAACTTGAAATCATATCAAGCATCATTTCTGACTACAACGCTATGAGATTAGAAATGAATTACAGGGAGAAAAATGTAAAAAACACAAACACATGGAGGCTAAACAATATGTTACTAAATAACCAAGAGATCGCTGAAGAAATCAAAGAGGAAATCAAGAAATACCTAGAGACAAATGACAATGAAAACACAACCTATGGGATTCAGCAAAAGCAGTTCTAAGAGGGAAGTTTATAGCTATACAAGCCTACCTCAAGAAACAAGAAAAATCTCAAATAAACAATCTAATCTTACACCTAAAGGAACTAGAGAAAGAACAAACAAAACCTAAAGTTAGCAGAAGGAAAGAAATCATAAAGATCAGAGCAGAAATAAATGAAATAGAAACAAAGAAAACAATAGCAAAGATCAAAACTAAAAGCTAGTTCTTCGAGAAGATAAACAAAATTGATAAACCATTAGCCAGACTCATCAAGAAAAAGAGGTAGAGCACTCAAATCAATAAAATTAGAAATGAAAAAAGGAGAAGTTACAACAGACACAGCATAAATACAAAGCATCCTAAGAGATTGCTACAAGCAACTCTATGCCAAAAAAATGGACAATCTGGAAGAAAAGGACAAATTCTTAGAAAGATATAACCTTCCAAGACTGAACCAGGAAGAAATAGAAATATGAACAGACCAATCACAAGTAATGAAATTGAAACTGTGATTAAAAATCTTCCAACAAACAAAAGTCCAGGACCAGATGGCTTCACAGGCGAATTCTATCAAACATTTAGAGAAGAGCTAACACCCATCCTTCTCAAACTCTTCCAAAAAATTACAGAGGAAGGAAAACTCCCAAACTCATTCTATGAGGCCACCATCACCCTGATACCAAAACCAGACAAAGATACTACAAAAAAAGAAAATTGCTGACCAATATCACTGATGAACATAGATACGAAAATCCTCAACAAAATACTAGCAAACATAATCCAACAACACATTAAAAGGATCATATACCATGATCAAGTGGGATTTATCCCAGGGATTCAAAGATTCTTCAATATATGCAAACCAATCAATGTGATATACCATATTAACAAACTGAAGAATAAAAATCATATGACCATCTCAATAGATGAAGAAAAAGCTTTTGACAAAATTCAACACCCATTTATGATAAAAACTCTCCAGAAAGTGGGCATAGAGGGAACCTACCTCAACATAATAAAGGCCATATATGACAAACTCACAGCAAACATCATTCTCAATGGTGAAAAACTGAAAGCATTTCCTCTAACAGCAGGAACAAGACAAGGATGTCCACACTCACCACTATTATTCAACATAATTTTGGAAGTCCTAGTCACAGCAGTCAGAGAAGAAAAAGAAATAAAAGGAATACAAACTGGAAAAGAAGAAGTAAAACTGTCACTGTTTGCAGATGACATGATACTATACATAGAGAATCCTAAAGATGCCACCAGAAAACTACTAGAGCTCATCAATGAATCTGGTAAAGTTGCAGGATACAAAATTAATGCACAGAAATCTCTTGCATTCCTATACACTAATGATGAAAAATCTGAAAGTGAAATTAAGGAAACACTCCCACATTTACCATTGCAACAAAAAGAATTAAATACCTAGGAATAAACCTACCTAGGGAGACAAAAGACCTGTATGCAGAAAACTATAAGACACTGATGAAAGAAATTAAAGATGATACCAACAGATGGAGAGATATACCATGTTCTTGGATTGGAAGAATCAATATTGTGAAAATGACTCTACTACCCAAATAATTTACAGATTCAATGCAATCCCTATCATATTACCAATGGCATTTTTTATGGAACTAGACAACAAATCTTAAAATTTGTATGGAGACACAAAAGATCCCAAATAGCCAAAGCAGTCTTGAGGGGAAAAAAAACAGCTGGAGGAATCAGAGTCTGTGACTTCAGACTATACTACAAAGTTAAAGTAATGAAGACAATATGGTACTGGCACAAAAACAGAAACATAGATCAATGGAACAAGAGAGAAAGCCTAGAGATAAACCCACGCACCTATGGTCAACTAATCTATGACAGAGGAGGCAAGGATATACAATGGAGAAAAGACAGTCTCTTCAATAAGTGGTGCTGGGAAAACTGGACAGCTACACGTAAAAGAAGGAAATTAGAACACTCCCTAACACCATACACAAAATTAAACTCAAAATGGATTAGAGACCTAAAAGACCGGACACTATAAAACTCTTAGAGGAAAACATAGGAAGAACACTCTTTGACATAAATCACAGCAAGATCTTTTTTTGATCCACCTCCTAGAGTAATGGAAATAAAAACAAAAATAAACAAATGGGACCTAATGAAACTTCAAAGCTTTCGCACAGCAAAGAAACCATAAACAAGACGAAAAGACAGCCCTCAGAACGGGAGAAAATATTTGCAAGCAAATCAACGGACAAAGGATTAATCGCCAACATATATAAACAGCTCATGCAGCTCAACATTAAACAAACAAACAACCCAATCCAAAAATGGGCAGAAGATCTAAATAGACATTTCTTCAAAGAAGACATACAGATGGCCAAGAAGCACATGAAAAGCTGCTCTACATCACTTATTATTAGAGAAATGTAAATCAAAACTGCAATGAGGTATCACCTCACACCAGTCAGAATGGCCATCATTAGAAAATGTACAAAGAACAAATGCTGGAGAGAATGTGGAGAAAAGGGAACCCTCTTGCACTGTTGGTGGGAATGTAAATTGATACAGCCACTACGGAGAACAGTACGGAGGTTCCTTAAAAAACTAAAAATATAACTACCATATGATCCGGCAATCCCACTACTGGGCAAATACCCAGAGAAAACCATAATTCAAAAAGACACATGCACGCCAATGTTCACTGCAGCACTACTTACAATAGCCAGGTCATGGAAGCAACTTAAATGCCCATCGACTTTTGAATGGATAAAGGAGATGTGGTACATACATACAATGGAATATTACTCAGCCATAAAAGGGAACGAAATTGGGTCATTTGTTGAGTCATGGATGGATCTAGAGACTGTCATACAGAGTGAAGGAAGGCAGAAAGAGAAAAACAAATATCGTATATTAACGCATATATGTGGAACCTAGAAAAATGGTACAGATGAACCGGTTTGCAGGGAAGAAATTGAGACACAGATGTCGAGAGCAAACGTATGGACACCAAGGGGGGAAAGCAGCAGGGGGCTGGGAGTGGTGCTGTGATGAATTGGGTGATTGGGATTGACATGTATACACTGATGTGTATAAAATTGATGACTAATAAGAACCTTCTGTATAAAAAAGACAAGACACTTTCAAATGATTGGTAGAGGTAGTGTTTTAGGAGTTCAGAGGAAACAAGGTCACAGGGAGAAAGGATGGTCTGGAGGGCTTCCTGAAGGAGGACACAGGCCTGTGTTGGTAGATGAGTGGGAATCTGCAGGGGTTTGGGGTGGTGTGGGCACAATGTTACAGGATGTGTGGAACACCAACGCTCTTCAGGCACTAGTCCAGCTGAAATAGAGGGTTACTGAAGGCAAACAGAGAGAAAAATAGCGAACGAGGAGAGGAGAGAGAGAGAGGGAAGCTGGTTTCAGGGCAAAACGCAGAATGCTTTAAACATCAGGTTCAAGGTGTTAATTCAGAAAATAATGTAGATGTATTGTGGAACTCCTAATAGTCAAAAACCAGAGGCTCAATTACCAAAAATTAAACTTATTATGTCAATTAATCAGAAAATTCACTCCACAAAACATGGCAATGATCTTAGCTTTTAATGTATATGCTTCATTAAAGCTTGAGGGAGTATTAATTTTAATCCATGAATTTAATGACAATTTTATTAAGTCTTTATACCTCAAAAGCTTTGTCAAGAAGGTTCTGCTCTCTTAGTTGATTTCCTTTTGTGAAGAAAAGTTCAGATACAACTTTTGGGTCCTTTGGTTTCAGCTTCAGAGCCTTGTCTATAGCATCAAGTGCCTGTACAGTTTAGAAATTAAGACACAATAAATGTAAGTTAGATAAAGAAAAACTAACTTAAACGATAACATCTATACTTTCTTTTTTTTCCTTTTTGTGGTATGCGGGCCTCTCACTGTTGTGGCCTCTCCCGTTGCGGAGCACAGGCTCCAGACATGCAGGCTCGGCGGCCATGGCTCAAGGACCAGCCGCTCCACGGCAGTGGGATCTTCCCGGACCGGGGCACGAACCCGTGTCCCCTGCATCGGCAGGCAGACTCTCAACCACTGCGCCACCAGGGAAGCCCAACATCTATACTTTTTGTTTCCTATGTATTAGCTAGTGTGGTGAGTGACAATCAGAACACATTTTTCATTTTCTCTGATGTTCTCATCAAGGAATATAGTAGCCCTGACAAAAAAATTTCCCTATACTCCAGGTTTCCTATTTACTTTAGTGACAATGAAATGTCCCTGATCGCTTTTCAGGAAGGCTGTGTGATCCCACTGAAAGAAAACAAGATCTGAGGTCAGTTGCGTTGCCCTGGCCATGTGTCCATCTGGACTACTCCAACAGCCTCCTTTTAGGGCCCTGGTGCACACTCTGCCCCCAGCACCCGTTGGCCCACCCCCTGCAGCCAGAGAGCCCTTCAAAGCACAAATCTGGTATGTTGCTCTTTTCCTTAAGACCCCAAAGCTTCTTCCAAGATAAGGAACAAAACCCTTGCCCTGGTCCCAAGCCTGGGGGTTGAGTCCCCAGCAACCTCAGTGGCTGCATCTCACAGGTGCCTTGCTCTCTCATGCCCATTCCTCAGACAGGCCATTTACCGTTGACACAGGGCCTTTGCATGTGCTTTTTCTAGCCCCTTTTTGCTTAATAATGCCTATTCATCACTCAGCCCTCAACTTCACATCACTCTGCAGGGAACCTAACCACCCAGACCACTCGGGTCCCTTGATTATATGCTCATTAGGGACCATGCTGCTCTTCACGACATCCCTGGGCACAGCTATAATTCCACACTGGTTTTGTGATTACTTGCTCCACCTCTGTCTCCTCTTCGACTGTAAACTCCACAAGGACAAGGGCAATGTTTTGTTTTTTTTTCTCATACCACTTTATTCCTACTACACACCACGGTGTCTGGCATATAGCAGGCGTTCAATAAATATTTTGTTGAATCAGTTCATGTATTGACTGGTCATGTGACTTTTAAAACAGAGATAAACAGTACAGCTGCAACACAGGGCCACTGACCTGCCTTAAAGGCTTGTTATAAAGAGTCTGTAAAATATCTTTGAGGGAACATGGAAAATGATAAAGCATACAAATGTTAGTGTTTATCATTATCGAGTTAGCTGACAACAAACTGAGATAATACCACATAAAATCTTCAGACCAAGGATGAACCAAGAAAATAGCGTCTCGAGGGGACATCTTAGGAATCAAGTAGGTATCTGAAAAGTGCCCAGAAGATACCCTATGCCAACTGACGATGTTCAAGACTTCTCAGCCTTGTGAGCGTGCAGGCTGGAGGGTCGTTCAGATGCACCCCATTTTCTACCTGTGAACCCAAACAACTCTAAACAGTGTCCTCTCTACCTTGTCGTGCTGGTCCTGCTTGCTGTGGATGGCAGACAACAGGCGATAGCATTCAAGGCACCCGGGCTCCTCTGACACAATGTGATTGGTCATCTTTTCAGCTTCTTTTGTCTGACCCATCACGGCCAAAACTTGAGCCTGCAAAACCACAGTGACTTTGGCTTAGAAGGCACTTGGCTATCACCTTATCAAATAAAGCACTCTTTATCAACTAAAGCATTCAGGAAACACTTCCCACAAAAGCGCTCAGAATCTCTTTGTGACTCACAGAGAAGGCTGACTTACCACAGTTTACAGGCTTTAAAGAAACAAACAACAGAAGACTATTTAGGCATGTGCATGCATTTGTGTATGAATGGCAGGAACATCAAAGCCATTCAGTGACTTGGGCCTTTTTTAAAAAGTTGACTGTGTCAAAGAGAAATTTTTTTCCTATGGTTTCAACAGAACACTGTGCTTATAACAAGATAACAAGTTTGTTTTACTGAAAATCTAAGGAAAAGGAAGAGTAATGATCCAAAAATTGAAATAAAAAATATTGTTGATATTAATTTTCCTGAATTTGACAGTTGTACTGTGGTTAGGTTAGAGAACGTCCTTGTTCTTAGGAACTATTTGCTGAAGTATTTAGAAATAAAGGGTATGAGATCTCTAGTTTTCAGATGGCTCAAGACAAAGTATCATGTATTAATGGTATGTACATGCACATACACATACCTAAATATGCACATACACATGGGTACATATACACATACATACATACATACATGAGAGGATGGTAAACAAATGCATCAAAGTGCTAAAAATTCATCAATCTGGGTGAAAGAGTATATGGGAGCTATTTAAAATTCTTGCAAATTTTTGTTAGTTTGAAATTATTTCAAAACAAAAACTTAACAGTGTTTTTAGGGTCCGTGTGTTTGGTGAATGGCTCTAACATTGGTTATATGAATATTCATTAAGTGGATATAGTATAGTGTTCTAGCTCTAGTTCCCGTTTTGAGGCATACTGACTACAGCTCCCTGTACCGCATGCCAGGAGTCTATTTCCTACTCCATTTTCTTTCTTTCGTCCATCTACTCACCAGTGCCAGGCGGAGCTCCCTTTGGGAAGGCTGAAGGGACACAGCTTCCCGGTAAATCTGCAAAGCCTCTTCATATCTGCCAGTGTTGTAATACAGAGCTCCCAACGGTGATAATATCTCAGTTTTGCGTGCCACCTGCAAGGCGCTGAATTTTGAGAAAACAAATGGACAGTTTTCTTCTAACAGGTACACTTCCAAAGGTTGAAACTTAGATTTGGGGACTGCTGTACACGGTTTTGAAGACTCTGCTCCCACGTGGTCTTTGTTTTTATATCAAGAAGAATGTTAAAAAAAAAAATCACGGTGCCAGCCTCTGACTATACTCATATGTCTCTAGTGACCCACCAATTCGTAAACTGAGCCCCAAGGATCTTTTCCATTTATGGCGATAGACTTGTTTTGCTGTATGCACGGTTTTTCATCTAGATCCGTTTTCGAAATTTCTATTTGTGGTTTGGGTTGTAGTCCTTAGCTTCAGCAGAAAACAGTGGACTAACTAAAACGGGAATTCAATTCTAACCTTGGTTTAGCGCTATGCTTTAACCAGCAGGCAAAAAAAGTCATTAACTGGCATAGCATTTATCTCCAAAGTACCATTTATTGTACTGGTCTCTTTGGAGAGGAGAATCTGTGTTGCCTGCATTGGCAAAATTTGCTAGTATTCTGAGAGCATCTGTTCCAAATAACTAAGAATGTGATGGCCAGTTGCAGAGGTCTTAGGGTGACTTACAAAGTGAAAAACAGGAACTTTACCGTTTGTACCATTCTTCAGCCGCGCTGTTGTCTCCCAGTGACCTGTAGAGTCTCCCCAGGTTCACCATGGCCACATGATGGCTTGGGCTGAGTCTGATGGCCTGTTGGTAATGGGCCACTGCCGTCTCTGCAGAGCCTGTAATCAACAGGTGGTAGGTTGGTAAGAGCAGAACATGCCTTCATTATAAAACACACGGACTTTTTTTTTTTTTTTGGCTGCTTTGGGACTTTGTTGTTGCACGCGGGCTTTCCCTGGTTGCGGTGCACGGGCTTCGCATTGCGGTGGCTTCTGGTTGCGGAGCGCGGGCTCAGTAGTTGTGGCTCACGAGCTCTAGAGCTCAGGCTCAGTCATTGTGGTGCGTGGACTTAGTCACTCCATAGCATGTGGGATCTTCCCGGGTCAGGGATCGAACCCATGCCCCCTGCATTGGCAGGCAGATTCTTAAGCACCGTGCCACCAGCCAAGTCCCTAAACACATGACCTCTTTAATTCCTCTTCTGATGATCTTTTTTCCTAGAGCCAAACCACCAATTATTCCGTTTGTAAATTAGCTCACATTTTGGCTTCTCCTTGCCACTGCCTAACTTTGGACCATTTCACTATTTATTTTCACTTCTAAAGAAATAAATAATAAAAAAGCAGTAAAAACTAAAACCTGTTTCTTTTATTAAATGTATTATTTTAGTCAAACTGGTTTCTGGCCATTGCCTTAGTTAATATGATGTTTTGAGATTACCAATGATTGGTATTTATGTAAGATATTGTTGCTTTGCGTTATACAAAAAGTGGAATGGGCTATTATAGAGAGAAACCTGCCCTGAAGCAATTTTTGAGGGTCTGTCCCAATTACTATACCACAACCTAGTGATTGAGGCACTGCTTTAAATAAGCAGGTATCTGCTGTATTTTGAAAATCTCTTTTGAAATCATACATCTTTGTTTAGAGGGTATTTATTGAATGGGACTTTAAAAATAAAAATAATACCACCTTGCATTTGTGCAATGCATTGTATATTTTAAAACACTAATTAAATGATCTCATGATTTTTGCAGGTATTTTGATCCTATCTAGCTGCCTTTTGATAGCACTTAGTTGTCTCTTGGGATTTAAAAGATATTAAAAAAAAATATTATCACTTTACAGATACAGGCTCTAAAGTACAAAAACATTAAGAAACTTGACAAAAATCCCAGGGGAAGTGAGGGTAAAGGTCAGAACTACCATCAAGTCTCTCTAGTATGATAAGGTTCCCCAAAGAAGCTTCCTAGTGAAATTATATGTAAGTGAATGAATTGTGGACAAGTCTGAAGTTCTACATGGCGTGGAATGTTTATTACCCACACAGACATCTTTTCAAGTCTACCTTCTTTGAATGCAAGTTTGACTAGGAGGTGCCAAAAAAGACTGTACGTCCGTAGAGGTCTATGTATAGGTCATGATAGGGAGAATTTCAGTGGTATAAAAATGGAATACAGTGGGAGTGGTGGGAAAATATAGAGGGTGGTCAGTGAGATTTGGGGGGGCTGGGAGTTGGGGTGGGATATTTTGTTGTTGAAGTAGAAGGAAGAGGGCTAGATCAGGCCAACAGGCGGTCTCTTCAATTTTTTGTTTGTCTGTTTTTAATCTTTGATACCTAATTTATTATTATGGTGCCAAAGAACCAGCAGGTGGCACTAAGAAACAATTTTACATGTGAAAATAAGGGACGTTTCCTAGGTGTATCAGAATGTAAATTTATGTCCTAAGAAACAGAAGGGCTTCAAATATCCTAGAAAATAAAAACCCTTTTGAGCAGTTCATATGGACAGAAGAATTAAAATCGAATTTTATTGCAGGGCAGGTTGTCTAATAGTCAATGAGAACAAAGCAGTGTTTTTGTATTAAATTCAAGCATCTTTTCATTCTTTACAAGTATTCATAACATGCCAACAGTATGCGGGGTACAAATCATAAAGAAAACATAATTCCTACCCAGCCAGTAAAGTTTTTCATTAAATAAGATAAAGTGTATTTTATGTTGCACCTGTCCTATAAGGGTACTCTATCAATTATAATGGTACAGTTTCTATAGTATGTATCACATAAAGAACAATGAAACAATTGAAGACCTCTTAATCGGCTGTAGAAAAGTATTTACCATCTGCCAGTAAATAGATTCAAAGGCAGGTTCGTTGTAGAGAACAGTTCATCATCATAGATTTATAAACTTGTATAAATGCTATTCAAAGGAGACTGTTGCTTATTAAATCATCAAGGCCACTTGCTGTCACCTGGGGAGTTTTCCTTAGCAACCTGATTGTAAGAATCGGGCAGATTTTACTGAATTGAGCTTGAAGAGTTAGAGAAACGACAGCCCCAAAGTACAATGTGACTGTCAACGGTGTGAGCTTCCTGCCAAGCGCAGTGAGTTCTACTTTTGAGGCATAATTGGCGTGGTTGCCATCTAGCTTGATAGATAGTATCATCTCATCTCCACAGAACAGGTTCTCTTTCATCTCACTTACCAGTATCAACTAGGAAAACTCCATAGTTGTTGTGTAAGTCTGAGCTATCTGGGCAGTTCTTTATTCCAGCCTGGTATATTTCCTCAGCTTCCTTAAACCTCTCCTTCAAAAGAGAACAAAGAAAAACATAAAGTTTTTTTAAAAAATCAACAATAAACTGAATAACGGAAGTGTGAAGAGCAGAAAATAATTTACTGAGCATCTGCTATGCAACAGGCACCAAGATCAAACGCTATGTACTCTGAATTAAAGTCAGTGCCAACAGCGCACATACCAAAGACGCATACTGGTGTTGAGTTCCTTCAGCGCAAACCAGCTGATGTTTACTAAGAAGCAGTATCTGGAAGGATTTGCCCTACAGTTGGAAAAAGCCTCAAAATGGATATTTGAATGGGATGCCCTCCACCCCAGTGACTCTCTGGAAGAAAATACGTGTGGTCCATTCATATAGGAACGCCTTCCGAGATGGCAATCTCACTGGGAGACAGGGAGGCCTGGCTATTTGACACAGCTGCACTTGCATAGCTAGCTTTCTTACCTACGTTGTATGATTTATTTGGGGAGGTTTTTTGGAAGGAAGTGGGAGGGGAGGCTGATGCTGATTATGGGAGGGGTTTGCCTCATTCCTTCTTTACTCTAAAGATTTCTATAGCCCACCAAACCATTTGTTACTTCCCTTATCACCCCGCCCTTTCCATCTCTGAGCTGTTCCCTCCAACAGGAATACAGGGCCCCTCAAAGGCACACCTCCAACTCCTCCCTTTGTGGCAAGGCCGAGATCAACTGCCACAGCTTCAATGGATCTTTTTCTAGTTGTTTTGGTCTTCTGCTCTAACAATCCACTTGAACACACTTCAATAATTCTGAATTCGTTTTTAGGCACATTTTCCACAACCATCTGAGATTGTCACGTCACCCTTTCTTTTACAATGTAGGAGATTCATTGTAAAAGAAATCAAAGAATGAAAATCAATGAATCATTTGATTCAATTAATGAATCAAATGAAATGAAATCACCCAGGTTCTAACAATTACTCACAAGTAAACCGTTTCCTAGTTTCCTAGTACTGCTATGAAGGTCAGGCGAAAGGCAATCGTTTGGCATAAAACACAAAGCAACTTTTCCTTTCATGTGCTCTGATCATGGACACAGTCCATAATTTTATCAGAAGTTACTACTACTAAGCATTCAACCAGACACATGAAAAGAGAATGTACGGCATCATTTTTCCCAGACCTGACACCTTGAGCTTGTGAATAAAAATGCCCTGAGTGCTTAGCAATAAGCCAAGAAGCCTAAATCTGATTTGACTCAGAAAGGCGAAGACACTCTGTGGAATGACCAATGCCATCTCTTCGAATCCACATATTTAAGTACCATTTAGGGAACAAAGTGTGGTTTGAATTTGGCAAATTTCTCTTATCTGAATTACAAATCCATAGTCCAGCAAAAATGGATTTCCACGTTTCTAAAAGTGTGTTTTCTAATTGCCAAGCTCAACAAATTGTCAAACTCAAAAGAAAATTAGAGATGAATGAAAAATCTCAAAATGTCATCTTTCAATCTACTGAAGAAAAGAAAAACTTTCTGAAGGTATCACCCACCGAAGGTCTAGCAAATTGGTAAGTGTGCATGCGTGTGTATTAAATGGAAACAGGCAAGACATATATTACATAAGACTCCAATCGAAGTAATAGATAGAGAGTACCGTTGCATATTTATTCATTTACGCATTCATTCAGCACATTTTCTGTAATTGCTATAGAAAGCATGGCATAGTAATAGTAATTAAGAATTGGGCTGCCGTATGGAGGTTCCTCATAAAACCAAAAATAGAGTTGCCATATGATCCAGCAATCCCACTCCTGGGCATATATCCAGACAAAACTATAATTCAAAAAGATACATGCTGGGGCTTCCCTGGTGGTGCAGTGATTAAGAATCCACCTGCCAGTGCAGGGGATGAGGGTTCAAGTCCTGGTCTGGGAAGATCCCACAGGGATCTGCCGGGCAACTAAGCCTGTGTGCCACAACTACTAAGCCTGCACTCTAGAGCCCGTGAGCCACAACTACTGAGCCCGTGTGCCACAACTACTGAAACCTCCACACCTAGAGCCCGTGCTCTGAAACAAGAGAAGCAATGAGAAGCCCGCGCACCGCAACGAAGAGTAGCCCCTGCTCGCCACAACTAGAGAAAGCCCAAGTGCAGCAACGAAGACCCAATACAGCCAAAAATAAATAAATAAATTTATTTTTTTAAAAAAGATACACGCACCCCTATGTTCACAGCGGCACTATTTACGATAGCCAAGACATGGAAACAACCTAAATGCCCATCGACAGATGAATGGATAAAGAAGATGTAGTATGTTTGTGTGTGTGTGTGTGTATATATATATATATATATATATATATATATAAAATGGAATATTACTCAGCCTTCAAAAAGAATGAAATAATGCCATTTGCAGCAACATGGATGGACCTAGAGATTATCATACCAAGTGAAGTAAGTCAGAAAGAGAAAGACAAATACCATATGATATCACTTGTATGTGGAATCTAAAATACAATACAAATGAACAAAACTACAAAACAGAGACAGACTCACAGACATTGAGAACAGACTTTTGGCTGCCAAGGCAGGGGGAGGGGATAGGGAAGGGAAGGAATGGGAGTTTGGGATCAGCAGAGGCAAACTATTATATATAGGATGGATAAACAACAAGATCCTACTGTAGAGCACAGAGAACTATATTCAATATGATAAACCATAATGGAAAAGAATATATAAAAAAGAATGTATATATATATGTATAACTGTACAGCAGAAATTAACACAACATTATAAATCAACTATACTTTAATAAAATTAAAAAAAGAATTGGGCTGCCAGCGCTTGGCTACATGGATTGGCGTCCCAACCCCACCATTTACTGCCCCTGTGACCTTACTTCCCCTCCATGTACCCAAGTGTAACAAAGGGACAAAATAGTACCTATTTCAGAGGGTTGTTCTGAGGATTAAATGGATTAAAACAGGTGAAGCCCCGAGAACAATGCCTAGCAAATAGTCAGCACTTTGTCATGTTATTCCTCTACTCTTATTACTACTACTAGGAGTAGTATTTCATGAGCACATTTAAAAACAGATGGCATTAGTGTCAAACACTAACACTGGTCAAATGGTAACACAAGAAACTCAAGATTTTTAGGAACTGATTACCTAGTTTAGGATTAGCCAGGGTATTTTCTTTTTCTGGTTGCCTCTAAGAAATTGCTTGTTGACCTCCATGTCAGAAGATGATTAAGAAAAGTTAAAATGAAGAACACCCAAATTAGTTATTTTTTTCTCATATAGAGTTAACTAAAGAGATTTGATGGGAAAGGAATTTGAAACCGTAGGCTAAAATGCCACGTGGACAGGGTTGTGACGCCGGACGTGGCCTCAGTAACAACGCCCGGGCACCTGAGCTCTAGAGCATCTGTATTTACCTCTTTACTACACTGCTCACATTGAGTTGTATTCCTTAGTTCATTTGTCCCTGAGCTCCTTAAATAGATGTATTTTGTTTTATTCATCCCCATGTCTTTTGCATCTATCTCCCAGTGGTATAAGTAATAGTACCTCCCACATGTCAAGTATATAATGGAGACAGAAGAGTGGGTGAGACAGACAATCCTGCCCACACAGACAACGGAGAGGGATTCAGGCAAGGAGACACTGTGATATATGGTGACAGTGTCACAAAAGGAGAAGCCCAAGGTTCTTGGAAGGCAACCAGGAGTGATACCCTGACTGGTGTTTATATAGACAGATTCTCTAAAACGATCATAAACCAAATGCCTGGAAACACTGGTTACCATTAACACCAGCAGCTGTGTAATATGAAGATGTGCATGAAAAAAACCTGCAGCTACTTGAGACCTTTAAAACATCCTTATACCCAAACTGTGGGAGAGTTGAAAGGTGTTTTTCCTGAAAGGAATAAAATTGACGTCCTCACATTTTAACTTGCTGAAGTCAGATACCATAGTTTTCAAGTGCAATTACTCTTTTTTTTTTTTTTTTGCGGTACGCGGGCCCCTCACTGTTGTGGCCACTCCTGTTGCGGAGCACAGACTCCGGACATGCAGGCTCAGCGGCCATGGCTCACGGGCCCAGCCGCTCCGCGGCATGTGGGATCTTCCCGGACCGGGGCACGAACCCGCGTCCCCTGCATAGGCAGGCGGACTCTCAACCACTGCGCCACCAGGGAAGCCCCTGCAATTACTCTTATACCTGATTTAATTTTACCTTTTCCCCACATTCCTGTTGCTCCAGAATAGGCAAAGAGATCACCTTTTTCATCTAAAACCCATTTTGGGGTTTATGAGCTGGGTCTCCACTAGGAATGCAATTTTCAAAGTCCAAAGAAGTAATGGGATTTGAAAGACCATCCATGTCTAGAGCAAGGAATCACATCCCATATCTTCGGTAACCCCCAAGGACAGTCTCAAGACTCTGGCTCTATGACAAATGTTTTCAATGTTTATCTTTCTTGTCCTTTCATTTGACTGTAAATTTCAAAGAATGATTAACTCCACTTATTAAAAAACGAAAGGGACCACCACTGCAGGAGAAAAATAACTTCTAGCTGTTTAAAACAAATTCCACTTCTCTGGAAGGGCAATGCATTTATCTTAAAAAGGAGTATCCTTAATCCCTCAAGTTCAATTTCATTTACCTCATTTGGCTAGATGTCCTGACCTAAGCGGATCACTCCCAGTCTCTACTGATTTGTGAGATCCAGAGGAAATGAATACAAGCTATTTATAGGACAACTTTAATTAAATATGCTTGTGACCCAGAGAACGGTTCTGACAAATAATACTGTCACCAGAGTCCCCAGCCAACCGTTACCTCAGCATGAAATCGGCCTTCGAGGGCAATGGTTAAGAATGGGCTGCATGGAGCCGTGGGCTCCTCTCCAAGGCTCAAAAGCATTTTCAGTGGGGTGGAAATGAAATGGGCCTCGCAGGACAGAGAAAACACCATCAACATCTCCACGTTTTACATGCTGTAATTACCGACATGGCATGTTTTTTACCTCAAGGAAGAGAAAGTGAAAAGTAGATCTGAAAAAGGACGTTTGACTGTCATTTATTCTCTTGGGCCAACTGATACACTTGGAAAAGATTTCTTATAGTTCAAGTTGCAGCAACCAGGAGGACAAAGGGACATGGGCTCAATGCAGCAATCTTCAAACTTCTTGGCTTGCACTCTAAAATGTACTGAGGACCCCAAAGAGCTTTATGTGGTCTACATCTATCAATGTGTACCACAACAGAAATGAAGCTGAGAAATTTTTATTTAATAAACCAATAAGTAAACTAATATTTATTATTTATTTAAAATAATAAACATAACACATTTATAAGAAAATAACTATATTTTCCAAAGCCAAAAAAATTAGTGAGAATAGTGGCATTATTTTCTATTTTTCCAAGTCTTTTAAATGTCTGGCTTGATAGAAGACAGCTGGGTTCTTGTATCTATTTTTGTACTAATCTGTTTCTATATGTTTTTTAGTTGAGGTATCTGAAGAAACCTGGTCTCACACAGACATTTAGTTGGAAAGGGGAGAATATTTTCATACTCTTTTCATGACTGTGAATATATCATGTAGCCTCTAAAGAACCACTGTACACTGGGGAGAGAATGAGAGCAAAAAAAGGCAAATTAAAAACTGCACAGGCCTTCTTGGACCTCAGGCGTCCCCGGTCAACCCTTTGTGAACCACTGGTGTAATGAATGGCCTGTAACATATGTTCTTACTGTATGGCAGATACAGGGTGTGATGTTCCAAAGTGGTGAAAGACCTACAGAGACGGGGCTGGAAGGTTGTGCTCTGACATCTTGGCCATGTGTCTGAGCTGCTTTCCAGAAGTACTTTCACTCTGGCCAATGACACGAGCACACAGAGCTATCGTGTATCTCCCCATTAGCCAAATGAGTATTACAAACCTGGAAAGTGTAGGACCGCTGGATGTTTAAACTCATGTCAGTGACGTCGCCAAGCAACTCTTTAAGACACAGCGGCTCAAAACATAAAGCAAAGATGCCTGCTTTCTCACCCTTTCCTTTGCTTTTACTTTCCTTACAAAACAGTTCTTCCCCCATCAGTCACTGACATGGACGTGTACGAGGAACGTGAGGCCAACATTTGACGTCTAATTCTCTTTCTCATTCAACTGAAATGAATCAATTAACTTGGCATTCCTCCTCACCAAGGACATGTTAGGTATTTCTAATCCTGAATTTTCTCATCGCCCAGCAGACTGTGATCAATATCACCCTGTGACAATTTAAGAAAGAAAGAAATGATCCCTTTAAAGAGGAATTGCCAAGAATCATAAAATAAAAGCTAAAGAGAAAACACTATGACAAGTGTTAAGTGATCACTGCTGTGTCACACTGTCAAGAGACCAGGAAGAGTGAGGGGAAGCTAAATTTACATAGAATTGCAGCTTTCTCCATCTCCAAACTCTTCTCATGCCCTTTTTTTTTTTTTTTTTTTTTTTTTTTGCGGTATGCGGGCCTCTCACTGCTGTGGCCTCTCCCGTTGCGGAGCACAGGCTCCGGACGCGCAGGCTCAGCCGCCATGGCTCACGGGCCCAGCCGCTCCGCGGCATGTGGGATCCTCCCGGACCTGGGCACGAACCCGTGTCCCCTGCATCGGCAGGCGGACTCGCAACCACTGCGCCACCAGGGAAGCCCTCTCATGCCCTTTTGTCCTCATTCTCTGCACTTTCAGACACATGACTTTCCTCCCATAAGAGGAAGGGATCGTACTGTTCCCCACCCGACAGCCCTCAGGTGGTCTAATTCCTGTAGCCAGAATGCTTTTCCTAATAATTTTAATCTTGTTGATATCTATAAGTTCTTAAGGTATCAGACTAAATATCACTCTTTGGCCAGCACTCACTGCTCCCTGTATTAGGTTAGGTCCCTATAACATTCTCACTGGTACTCTATTCTGTCTTTGCCCATTTGTCACAACTGGGTTAGACATTGGGGAAAGGGTGGTAATTCTTCACTTAAGAGTATCCTTACCTTTTAGACTCTAAGTTCCATGAGTTGAGGCCCATACCTTGCTACTTCAGCAATTTCTAATACTTGGTGATACCTAAATGTTCAATAAATATGTGCTGAATAATTAAATCAATAAATTATTAAGGTAGGGTTCAGCTCAAGGTGACCTGACCACACATACAATGGTATAGGTGCCTGAATCTACCCAAAAGATGGCACTTGTTAAAGAAGAGACACTGACTCTGGACCTCTCTTATTTTTGAGCTTTACTTCTAGCTTATATTTTACTGTTCCAATTTTCTTTGCATTCTTGTATCAGGTGAAGTCATATCCCAAAATATATAAAAGAAAAATATTTTAAGTGTTATCAAATTAATTAATTGAGTTTTTCAATAGGCTATAAACCTGGGGCTAGCAATAATTTACAGTGGATCAAGTCATTATGTTAACTTCATTTCCTTTACTGCTAGTGTAATGCAAGCTATATGATCTATGGCAAGAGTAGGCTGGTTAAAAATGGTGGGGGGCTTGTAAATGTTTACAATCCTATCTGTGAAGCTGGAGTACAGCCAGTTCTGAATGTTAATAGAAAACCAAAAGAGGCTAGTAAGCCAGAGACCATCCAGACTTCAAATCTAAGAGTTTATTTTCTGTCCTGTTTTTCTGACTTCTATGCTTCAGTTGACACAGAGGGGCAAATTTATTCTGGATCCTTTTATGTATCTAACATCCATGACAACTCATGCTACTAGGTTTCTTCTACCATTTTTCTTCCCCCCCCATTGTTTAAATTGACAATCTGGCAATTGTGTGATAGCAGAATCTACCTTCTATTGAGGGCACTTATGTGTGTCAACAAAACTATATCGTCAATTTAGAGAAGACAACTTATATTTGTTTTCCCCACAGCAGGGGGCATGCATCCAGGACACCAAAAGTGGGATCAAATGGTTTAGACACAGAGAGGAGAAGGAGGGGGAATCAAAATACCTCTCTGCTTTATGGCGTGAGAGATGTTCTCTCTTAGGAGCCTGTCCTACGAGACTCTGTGATCTTCTAACCGTTCTAAGACATAGGATCTATAAGATTATTGGTAATTGGTTCCATATTGAGTTCAGAGATCTTAGTCCATTAGCAATTCCCCAGAAAAATATAAGTGAGTAGTAATGAAACCAGCAAATACCATGTATTGTTCTTGATAGATTTTGTCCCAAAGTGACAGAGAATATAGCAATGGCCTATATAATGGACCATCTTTGTCTAGAGGCCACCTACATACACAAAGAATATTGGAGTGAGAAAACTAGGTTTGTAATTTCTATCAAGAAGAAAACTGACATAGAGATCAGTTGTCTAATATGAGCTTACAAGTTAAATGATATATATAAAAATCTGTGTAATATTAATTTATATATTCAACAGAAACATTTAAAAATATTATGTGGAACTAACTGGAAACAATTACCTGCTCAGCCAGTAATGAAGCTAAGCTTGAATATGCATCGGCAAACTCGGGACCATATTTAATGGAATCTTTCAGTAAGGTGATAGCCTCTTCCTTTTTCTCCTGAGACCTATAGGTTATAAGAGGGTAAAAAAGAACACCTTTTAATAAAACTTTAAATCCTCTGGTTAGACTTGAAAATCTCATTTCTTTTAGCAAAGATTAACGGATTCACTCTGATTTTTACTGAAAATGAATTACATTAGACTTCCTCCAGGTGCTAATAAGTTTCTGTCTCTGAATTCTCAATGGAAAGAGATGTTAAGATATAAATGACACTGCAGGTTATTCACTGATTTCTCTACATTCCATTTCTCACTGTGTGCTCTTGAGAGTTTTATTTTAAAGTGTACAAGTTTATTAAGCAGAAAGTTTGACCTTCAGAGGAGCAATTTTGGGCACATGACCTGGGTGGCCTGGGAGCCAGTTTTCAACGATGTGGAGGACGGTTTGAACCCCTGAAGTACTAACTGCACCACTGCCGGCGGGGCTCCTAATGCGAGCTGAGCCACCTAACAGCAACAAGCCAGCCAAACTGCCCACGTTCATGTTTGCTTTTATATTAAGAGAGATACCTTTCCACATAATTTGTGAAATTAGAAGATACTGTGACTACTGGCTGGCAAAGAATGATCAGCTCTTTTTTTTTTTTTTTTCTTTTTTCGGTACGCGGGCCTCTCACTGTTGTGGCCTCTCCCGTTGCGGAGCACAGGCTCCGGACGCGCAGGCGCAGCGGCCACGGCTCACGGGCCCAGCCGCTCCGCGGCACGTGGGATCCTCCCGGACCGGGGCACGAACCCGCGTCCCCCGCATCGACAGGCGGACTCTCAACCACTGCGCCACCAGGGAAGCCCTGATCAGCTCTTTTACCCTCATATTTTTATTAAAAATCGGGCTGATGATCTTCTTCATTTCAGTCTTCTCCCAGTGATTACATTTTTGATTTAAAGAGAACTCAAGGCTTCCAAGTTGTTACCACTATTTTGGGCAAAAGTTCTCTTTCCTGTTAGTGCCACGGGGAAACACTGGGTCATTAGCCTGGTATCAGTATCCCCGAAGACAAAAATGTATGCTGGCAGTGATCAACGTTGCCATCCATACAGTTCCACAAACACTGACCACTTGCTAAGTGCTAGACACTGTAATTGGCAAAAGAGGCGGAGTGAAGAATAGAATCACCAGAACTACGGAGGGCACACAGCCTAAGGGTCCCCCAACTTTATGAGTTACCAATACTGAATTGTGTGCTTACGTTTTTACTACGTAGGGTCAACAATCATTTATTCAACAACGAATATGTACCAAATGCTCTGGTCACTTTTCACATACCATCATTAATTTAATTCTCACAACGATCCCATGCAGCAGGTATTACTGTCCTATTATACTCATTTTTCTAATGAGAAAAATCTGGATTCAGGAAAGTCAAGTGACTCATCACGTTCACATAGCTAGTGTTCCGAGTCAAGATCTGGTGCTCTTCCGTCACACTATACTTGCTTATTCCAACTACTTAGAAATCCACCTCCTATGAGCTTGATGCCCGAAGTATGAACCATGGACCAACATCACCTAGGAGCCGGTTAGCAGTACAGAGTCTCAGGCCCCATCTGGACCTAAAGAATCAGACCCTGAATGTTAAAAAGATTCTCAGGTAGCTCGCTTCGGCAGCACATATACTAAAAAAAAAAAAAAAGATTCTCAGGTAATTTGTACTCACATTGAGATTTTAGTAGCACGGCTCCCTGAATTATCAAAGGCAGCTGAGAGTAGTTCCTGCTATAGAACCCCTACGTAGGGCTTCAGGCTCTACAGGATGAAGATCTATAGGGGAAAACTAGTATTGACTCCATACGTTTGAGTTCCAAGTACTAGAAGTAACATGTTACGAGACGATTTTACATAGAAGACAGCCTCCTATCACAGATCTTGAAAAAAAAGTCATGTTTCCAGCAGAGGCGTTGCATTCAATGTCTCTCTTGCATTCAATACACTATTCAATGTAGCAAATGTGAAAACATTTGTCATTGTGTTAGCTATTTCCCAGGGGGGGTGGCCGTCCACACTATCCTCTCCTTAATGGGGTCTAACTAACTCAAACTCTGGCTCCTCTCCATGCATAGTCCTGCCCTTGATATCAAGGTGTAACACCTGTGTCCTTAAGTGGTTCACCTTTGGGATGTGGCTTTACAGTTGCGTGGTTATGAGAAACTGGCATTACAGCTCTCTTAGTGCTGCTTTCTTGTCAGTTCATTCATTTAGTTGACAAACATTCAGAGTGTCTGTAAGACTCTATGGAAGACCACCATGTTTACATATGCTTGGGTTTCTAAAATATACCTTGAAGTAATTCTCCCATGGGCACATGTTTTTAAATGAAAACTTTTTTTTAACATCTTATAATTGCTTTACAATGTTGTGTTAGCTTCTGCTGTATAACTAAGTGAATCAGCTATACGTATACATATGTCCCCATATCCCCTCCCTCTCGCGTCTCCCTCCCACCCTCCCTATCCCACTCCTCTAGGTGGTCACAGAGCACCGAGCTGATCTCCCTGTGCCATGCAGCTGCTTCCCACTAGCTATCTATTTTACGTTTAGTAGTGTATATATGTCCATGCCACTCTCTCACTTCGTCCCAGCTTACCCTTCCCACTCCCCATGTCCTCAAGTCCATTCTCCACATCTGCGTCTTTATTCCTGTCCTGCCCCTAGGTTCGTAAGAACCCTTTTTTTTTTTTTAGATTCCATATATATGTGTTAGCATACATATATAGTATTTGCTTTTCTCGTTCTGACTTACTTTACTCTGTATGACAGACTCTAGGTCCATCCACCTCACTACAAATAACTCAATTTCCTTTCTTTTTATGGCTGAGTAATATTCCATGGTATATATGTACCACATCTTCTTTATCCATTCATCTGTCGATGGACACTTAGGTTGCTTCCATGTCCTGGCTATTGTAAATAGTGCTGCTATGTATATTGTGGTACATGTGTCTTTTTGAATTATGGTTTTCTCATGGTATATGCCCAGTAGTGGGACTGCTGGGTCAGATGGTAGTTCTATTTTTATGAAAACTTACTTTTAATCCTGGTAATTGAACTATTGGTTTCATGGTTAGAAGAAGTCTTCCTCCAAGGATTTCATAAATCTTTATTAACATTAACTTGGAAATTTTCCCAAAATCCAAAGGAAGATATAGATTTAGGAAACTGAGTCTGAAAATTAAGCCCCTCAGGACATAATTTAGCTTGGATATTCTTCAAAATCAGCAGAGAAAAAGCCACAACAATTTGATAGCAAAGAGTTAATGATTTTCATTTGTTATGACTCACATCAGTTAGAATGACAGCTTAATCTTTCATACATATATAAACTCAGTGAGGTTAATTACCACTTACTACAGTGAGTGAATCTAAATACTTGAGATTGTCCATTCACATTCATGTGACATATTGGAAAAGTAAGCATCAAAGTTATGTACAGGGAACTTGAATTCTTTATGAAAAACTGTACCTCTATTAATCTCTTGAGGGACTGACTGATATACTTTTTTTTTTTTTTTTTTTTCTTTTTTCGGTACGCGGGCCTCTTACTGTTGTGGCCTCTTCCGTTGCGGAGCACAGGCTCCGGACGGACAGACTCAGCCGCCATGGCTCACGGGCCCAGCCGCTCCGCGGCACGTGGGATCTTCCCGGACCGGGGCACGAACCCGTGTCCCCTGCCTCGGCAGGCGGACTCTCAACCACTGCGCCACCAGGGAAGCCCTGATATACTTTTTTAAAAAAATAAATTTATTTATTTTTGGCTGCGTTAGGTCTTCATTGCTGTGTGTGAGCTTTCTCTAGTTGCGGCGAGCAGGGGCTACTCTTTGGGGCAGTGCATGGGCTCTAGGTGTGTGGGCTTCAGTAGCTGTAGGCACACGGGCTCATTAGTTGTGGCTCACAGGCTCTACAGCGCAGCCTCAGTAGTTGTGGTGCATGGGCTTAGCTGCTCCGCGGCATGTGGGATCTTCCCAGACCAGGGCTGGAACCCATGTCCCCTGCATTGGCAGGTGGATTCTTAACCACTGCGCCACCAGGGAAGTCCCTGACTGATATACTTTCAAAAAACATCTCATCATGTAATTTCACATGGTATGTAAGTATTACGAGATGCAAAAACTGGGGCAGATGAGATTTTTCCTCTTAGCTCTGCACTCTTGGATGCCTCTGCTTTTCCCGTCAGGCACATGCCAAGTTGACAGATATTTTTAAATGTTTTTTTAAGAAAGCCCAAGAAATTGATAAGTGGTAAATTTATTGTTGTTGTTTATGTTTCTGAAAGGAAGAGGAATAGCAGGGAAGATATATTTCTTCTGTGGTTTCTCTTTTGCTCACCCTTTGGCAGGAGTTTATGAAATTGGTATGGTTTTGACACAATAACTCACAGCAAATGATCACCTAAATAGAACCTTCCTTGGTCATATAGTAAGGTAATTACCACGTGAGACCTGAACTTCATTTCAACCTGTTTCTGAATTCAATAGCATCCTCTCATATCTGCATTATGGCCCATGTTTCTTTGCTAATTATCCCATATTAAAAAACAAGGGCAAGGGCTTCCCTGGTGGCGCAGTGGTTGAGAGTCCGCCTGCCGATGCAGGGGACGCGGGTTCGTGCCCCGGTCCGGGAGGATCCCATGTGCCGCGGAGCGGCTGGGCCCGTGAGCCATGGCCGCTGAGCCTGCGCGTCCGGAGCCTGTGCTACGCGACGGGAGAGGCCACAGCAGTGAGAGGCCTGCGTACCGCAAAAACAAACAAACAAGAGCAATATTCCTACAATTCTGTTGGATTATCGCCGCCTAGAGTGCATCTTACTGAGTTGTGCTTGCTAACACCTTAGTTCACACCCTGTTTCTAGTTCCCTCTTTCTCCTCCTTCTATTTACAGACAACTAAAATATACATTTTTTTCCTAGAGCACTGCTCTCAACACATGAAAATCTTCATTAATGCCCTACTGCTTACAGAAGACTCTTAGCTTAAAACCCTCTAGAGTATAGTTCTGACCAATGTTCTAAACGTACCCAGTGGTGTGGACTAGTGGGTACTAGTCCAGCCAGACTGAGTGGCCTTTGGTATCTATTCTAAGAGATCACTACTGCACTGCTTCTCTGCCCTCACTGTAGGTTTAAAATCACTTGAGGTGCTTTTACAAAGGCCTTAGGGTTCTGAGGTTGGACCTTTTAATAGCTCTGATGATCCCCTTATCAGAGCTCCTAACCATGCAGCCCAATCAGAAACCATACAGATGCTACCTTTCTTAAATTTTGATTTTCTTTTTGAGCCTCCATTAAGAAGAAAAGATAGGGGAATCGCTATTAAAAGTCTTGTTCTGGCCTCCAAGGGGGCAGCTGCCCTTTGTTCTTCAGCTCAACATTCTGAGCAGTAACTGAGCTTGAGCCCACTGGGCTTCTGCAAGGTCCTGGCACAGCACCTGAAGGGCTGCCCCAGTGACTTCAGCGTGAGGGTGGGAGTCTATCAGTGAGGGCGCCACACAGGTAGGTTTTTATTAAAGCTTCAGGTTTCACGGTAGTTGTCTGCTGAACGATCACTCTCTGCTAAAGACAGAGTTAAGTGATTCTTTTGCATTATTTAATTCCCATTAAGCATTATGAATGATGCAAAATTATCTCCATTATAAAGATTTAGAAAACAATACTAGCAACCACCACCCCAACAAAAATAAAAACCTGAGATCTGGAGAGCTCACACAATTTGCCCCGACCACACAGCTACTATACCACTAGGATTCGAATATGCAACTTCAACTTTAGCGTGTTCCATCACCAGGCCATGATTGGCCTTTCTGCATCCACTCTGTTAAATGTCATGTGCTCTGTCTGTGACCATTACTAAGTTGTAAGCTCCTTCATAGGCAGGACCCATACCTTATTAATCTTACTTCTTTTATCCCAGAGACTAGTACAGTGATCTGCACAAATAGAAATTCAATAATTGCTAAATTATTTTTTAAAAACCATGGTTTTAATATTTTCTTTATTCCTAGGTCTTCATAAATCTCCTTAAATAAGCTTTCTTTTTAAATAACAGAGGAGAATGATATAATTATCTATTTTATATTTCTGTTTCTACAGCTTTTTCAATATTGTAGAAGTGATCCTAGAAAAAGAGAAGCATCCCAAGCTTTAGACTCATAAGAAAATTACAAGTATAGTTTCCATTTATTGAGCACTTCTTATTTAGCAGGCACTGTTAAGCAGCTTCTCTAGCTTAACTCTGCAGAGTAGCTAAAAGCACAGACTCAAAAGCCAGAATGACTGGGTTATGACTCCGTCTCCACTATTTCCTAGCTATGCTCCCTTAGGCAAATTGTCCGCCCTGTGTCTCTGGCACACAGTAGGTATTATATATTGTAGCTTTTAGTAGCTCATTTAATATTTCTAAAATCACCCATTAAAACCTATATTCCCGGGCTTCCCTGGTGGCGCAGTGGTTGAGAGTCTGCTTGCCGATACAGGGGACACGGGTTCGAGCCCAGGTCTGGGAAGATCCCACATGCCGCGGAGTGGCTGGGCCCGTGAGCCATGGCTGCTGAGCCTGTGCATCTGGAGCCTGTGCTCTGCAACGGGAGAGGCCACAACAGTGAGAGGCCCGCGTAGCACAAAAAAACAAAACAAAACCTATATTCCCCCCACTTTTATTTATTTATTTTTAATTAGTTAATTAATTTTTTTTGGCTGCGTTGGGTCTTCGTTGCTGTGCGCGGGCTTTTTCTAGTTGCGGCTCGCGGGCTCTAGAGCGCGCGCTCAGTAGCTGTGGTGCACGGGCTTAGCTGCTTCGCGGCATGTGGGACCTTCCTGGACCAGTGCTCGAACCTGTTTACCCTGCATCGGCAGGACTGCGCCACCAGGGAAGTCACCACTCCCTCACACACACACTTTAAAAAATGTGGTGTTTTGGGGCTTCCCTGGTGGCACAGTGGTTGAGAGTCCGCCTGCCAATGCAGGGCACACGGGTTCGTGCCCCGGTCAGGGAAGATCCCACATGCCGCGGAGCGGCTGGGCCCGTGAGCCGTGGCAGCTGAGCCTGCGCGTCCGGAGCCTGTGCTCCGCAACGGGAGAGGCCACAACAGTGAGAGGCCCGAGTACTGCAAAACAAACAAACAAAAAAATGTGGTGATTTTGAAATTCCTTCTAAAGTAATATATCAATACTTTCACATTTCAAATTATTCGTAAGAAATTTAAGTTAGATGTTAGAGTGATTTTTCCTGTGTCTGGTCTTATACCATAATGGATTTGGGGTGTAAAAATCATCATTAAATACACAACTGAATAGCACTGCACTAAATGTAAAATAACCCAGTAATAAGCAGAGTCAAAACCCCTAAAAACCTCATTCTAAGGCAAATGTCAAGCTGAGGAGGCCTAAATGGCAGACTGATAGTTCAGAATCCACTCAGCTGCTATTAGAGCCACACACAGGAGTAGGTCTTCATTTTGCAGGGGTGATGGCTAAAGGTGAATATTTAATTAAGAATTAGGAGCAATTCTGAACCTCTTTTTCAGCCACGCCAGGAAAGCTTCTTGGAAAAGAAAGTTTTAAGCAGTTGTTTCCATGTAAAAAGGAATAACAAGAGAGGCAGAAAATTTCAAATAGACTTTACAAACTTCTTAATAATGGGAATTACCTATGTATTCTGACAGTACAGATCACTCCTGGGCCAGCATTAGACAGTATTAAAACTCCCTAATGCATTCTTTTTGGCTCTGTAACAGGCAGTTTCGTGAAATCCAAAGCCCATTATCAATGTAAGCCCCCTCTATATAGGAATACTCTGTTAGCCATTTAGACTGAATTGACAAGTCAATTCAAAAGGGGAAAATATGAAAATAACATTCACCAAGCATGTGATACAGGTAACCAAGTCCACAGTTTGTTTTTCTGAATTCCAGAGAAAAAGCTTGAACTACCTAGCTCATAGCAGGTGAATAAATTGACAAAATGAAGCCTCAGTACATCCCCTGTCCAATTAGGCACGGGCACATCTTTTGTCTGGAGTCATAGAAAGGAACACTCTGAGATCCTCTGGAAACTCATGTCGCACTCAGGACACTGAGGTCTGTCCGAGCTTCTGTGAAGGGTCCAGCAGGCACCGATGGAACTATTAGAGATCCCCGGGTAGCTGGGAGAAGCAGGGAGGAGTGAAGCGCTCCTGGGTTAGGAAATATTTACTGCCTCTCTGCACCCGTGAATGTCTTCATCTGCCAAAGAGTCACCAGCCGATGATCGACAATCCTCCGTGACCTAAAATATTCCATCTTCACTTTTTCCTTAGAGCAACTGCTCTCAAATTTTAGTGCTTAAGAATCATTCAGTGTTTGATAAAATGTAGGATCCCAGGCCTCATAAGATTCAGTAGGTCTGAGGTAGGGCCAAGGAATCATGATTCTTAAAAAGCACCTCAGGTGATTCTGGTGACGGTGGTCTTCAGCCTATGCTTTAGAAACTCTGCCCTGGTTACTACGTGGGGTCTGCCTGATCAGTTGATCCTTGATATATAAGGCTAAAATGTAACAGGATGAGGAAAGGGAAAAGAAGGAGAAAGAAGACTTTCTGGAACAATCGGAGCCAAAGAGAAGGGCCACAGTGTCCGGATGATTTGCCCGGATGGGCGATACTTCTGGACGCCAGGTGGTGTGGGGAGGCTGCAGTGGAGGTGCCTGGAGGGTGACGCTGCAATTGGAAGAGGCAGTTTTCTCTCTCGTAGAAGCTCTGTGGTGAAATGTCCGCTTTTGTGCATCCAAGTCTTAGTGCCGGTGTTAGCTATGTAGGCATCAACAGAAGTAAAAATCTCCTAATATTCTGCAAGCAAAACTCCGCTCCCTTAGGTCTCCCCCAGGAATTTCCAAAAGGCTAAACTTACTGAGAAGGGGTCCCTGGGACCAATAACATCTTCCTCACTGAGTTCATAAGAGAAGCATTAAGCAGAAATTAGATCTTGTTCATAATATGCAAATTTTGCCATTCAACATTTGTAGTTTCCCAGGGAATTCTGCCTCAGGTTATACAGCAGTGGGGCTGTTTTTCTCGTGTGTTAAGTAACAACATTTGCCTCTTCTCACTTTCCTGGCTCGGTCTTAGTGACAGATAGTTAGAAAAAGCAAATTTTCTAAAAGCAATTTTTAGAAAATTCAGCACATTTTCTTTTTAGTAATTAAAGACCTGTTAAGTTTGTCAATTTAGAAAACTTTTGGGATTCCTGTGTAGAATCTCATGACACATTCATTTAAACTGAAAGCAGATGCTTGCTTTGAAAGAGTACTGACATTTTGGGAGAATCTGGGAAATGCAATAACAGAAATAAATGGATTTGGCAATCCCCTTGGCAGCAGCAAAATTTTCTCTTAACCACAGTGTGAACTTGGAATGCCGGGCAGTCTCTTAACCACCATTCCTTTGTTGGGGTGTTTTGTTGTTGTTGGATCCAGAATGATATCTCTCACAAAGGGCAAAGACTGTGATTTTGGTGGTGGTGGGGGTGCTGATAGACTCTACCAGCTCCTCTGAAAAAAACTGAATTGTGAAAAGTCAAATTATGAATGTCTGACTAAGGCTATCTTTTCAGAGCGCATGTTTTTCTGCGGCTCTACTGTCTTTCCTAGCAGAAGGAAAAGAAGAAAACTGGATCCTACCCTGAGCAGCCTCTTTTATGTTCTAGTTTACTGGGCGATGCAATGCAAATCTAGTGTACAGGCCCTTGCCCTAGTGTTTCTGCTTGATTCTTTACGGACGCCACATAGGAGAACCGTCTGGAGGACAGGTTCATGTTACGTGGTGGTGAAGACCGCAAAGCCACACTCGCTCTAGTTAGAATTATGAGTAGAGGCCCCGCAATCCCCCCTCCCCCTCGCAGTGGATTTGCAGGATGAGACAGGTCACACTGGAGAGCAACGGGAGGCAGCCGGGCGCCCGCCCCGCCCTGTGTGGCGGGCGTGGTCTTTAACACCTGTCTCCCCAGCTGAAAGCTGAGGAAGGGAACGATGGACAGTTCTGACGCTGTCTCTTCACGCAGCTGCAGGCACGGAGTCACAGCTCACACAAAGACCTCACACACGGGCTGGCACGGAGTAGGTCCCGAGGAAAGGTTCTTCCCGAGTCCCCTCCTCCCTTGCTCCTTTGGCTCTTGAGGGCTTCACCTGCTCCGTGAGGTCCCTGCCCTGGACCCCGGCAGCAGAACGCCTGCCCCCCCGCACCCGATGGCCTTGCTCCTGCACCACGTGTGCACGGAGGCGGGCTGGGAGGGGTGGGGGCACGAGTTCCAAGCCAGCATCTCTTCAAAGCACACAAAGTATTTATGCCAAGCTCTTCCGTGATTTGAAAGAAAGCGTAGAAACAATGTCCCCAGGTTGGGACCTGGAAGAGAAGGCAGCTGAGACTAGCCTGGTTTAGCCAGGATTCACCTACCCCGTAGATAAAGAGTCTTTTTTTTTTTTTTTTTTTTTTTTTTTGCGGTACGCGGGCCTCTCACTGCTGTGGCCTCTCCCGTACAGGCTCCGGACGCGCAGGCGCAGCGGCCACGGCTCACGGGCGCAGCCGCTCCGCGGCACGTGGGATCTTCCCGGACTGGGGCATGAACCCGTGTCCCCTGCGTCGGCAGGCGGACTCTCAACCACTGCGCCACAAGGGAAGCCCAAAGAGCATTCTGATGACGCAGTGGAATGTACGTCCCTGGCTTTGGCTCAGGCGGGTTGCTGTCTAAATCCCACCTCTGACCTCACCAGCTGTATGACTTGGGTTAGATGTTCCACCTCCATGAGACTCAGGGGCCGAATCTGTGAACGGTGCACATTAATCTCTCCAGGCTCCTGTAATTGTGGGATAAACGCGCAAGGGTATCGTGCTTAGCAGGGTATCGTGCTTAGCAGAGCATCGTGCGCGTGGGACCATGCAGGCCCTGGTAGCTCCCTGGGCTCCTGCCCCTCTCCAGCTGGAGTCTCATCTGGATTTTTCTACCTGAAGCCTCACTGATTTCTCAGCAAAGGCAGGACGCTGCTCCAAGGTAGTATTGCCTCTGAAAAGAAAAGGGACTTGCAAATTCCTTTCTGATCTTCCATCTACATCTCAGTAAAGAGATTAGAAACTTGGAGTCATGGTTAAAACTATAGATTCCTGCAGCTAGACAGTTTTACAGAATCACCTGGTCTCATCTCTTATTTTGAAGAGAAGGAAACTGAGTCTCAAGGAGACTTTAGGCAATTGAATATTGCCTGAAGCTGTTCAACAGCAGGAATAGAAAATGTGTTACCTCCTTCTGATGTATTGTTAATTTTATACGAAGAAGATGAGCTTCAAATTGAAGTGAGGAATTATATCGCTGGGCTAGTAAAAATTAATAATAACTAAGGCTTATTTCATCTTTATTGGGGGCTACGTCCTACGTTAAGTACTTACACGCATTCTCCTGTTTAGGACTCATGGAGGAACTGGTTACTAGTATTATTTTTACTTTATAAGTGAGTGATTGGAGCCATTGCAAGATCAAATTGTTCTCCCAAGGTCACACACTGCTACGTGGTAGAGCTGAGAGCCAAACTCACTAAGCTCCACAGCTCCTAGTCCTGAGGACAACATGGGGAGACAGTCAGCGCGGCCGCGTGATGTAACCGAATGGCTGGCTCCAGAGGTCCCACTTCACAGCTCGTGTCACATGACCTCCCTCACCGTCCTCGGATCTGCAACAGGGGCGTGAAGGTGCCTGCCCTCCACAAACCCTCAGTGGGCAGGTTCATGAGACGTGAGGAGGTGCTTTGTAATTTGTCATTCAAGTGTTACTGTCCTTTTCACTTGGAGGAGGAGAGGTGGCAGAGAGGTTGAGGGCAGTCAGCCCTGCAGTGGTGGCACCACAGGAAAGCACCAGGGTGGGCCCTGTACGACAGAGGGAGGTTGGCAGAACTAGTAAGGAGTCAGCAAGAAGGGTGGGAGCCTTAAAGGCTCCTTCACCTCCCCAAGGCGCTTCCTGGGACAGACCCCCACAGGCCACAGGCAAGCGTGAGTCAGAGTGGACACGGACAGCATGCATATTTCTCTTTCTGTCCTTGGTATTTCTCCTCCTGGTCTACACAGGGCATTTATAGATTTGAACGTTTTTTGAGGCTCTCTAACAACTTACATTCTGAATTTAGCCTCTGTGTCAGGGCAAAGTTGATCTCCTGCTGGGTTTGTGATAAAAAGTTGATGTGCCTGGTTCTCTAAAGTAAGACAATGTAGGCAAGAAGAAATGTCCAGTGAATACCTGCATTTCTAGTATTCTTTTAATTGATTTGTACCTTCTTCAAGCTATGAGTCAAGAGTTGTTCCAAGTCATTCCCCAGCACAGGAGCTTAAGGGCACTAGATTGCAAATGAGGCCAGGAAAGATTATGAGAGTTAAAGGGGTGGGAAAATGATTTTCGGGACAGGAAAGACCACTGAAAACTCCTATACTTGACAAAGCTGTCTGGTCTGTTTAATTATCCTCTGTCAGAAACATTTATGCAAGGAAAGAAAATGATGACCTTCCAATGCCTTCAAGAGCGTATAAACAAAACAGGGGTCCTTTAAAGCTTGCTCTCCCTGACAGTACTTCCTGTGCAGAACTGTCTTCTGGCCTCAGGAGTGTTTATGGCAGCCATCACAGCAAAAGCAAGGATTGAGAAAAGGGACCCTTCCTTTTTCCTTGCAAACCACACTATGGATTTAAAACAACTCACTCATGCTCAAATCATTGGTAAACACAGCAGTGACTGAGAAGAGTTTTGGTGGGGGAGAGTTACTTACAAAAATATTTTAATAATTAGCAATCTGTTTAGGTACAAGTAACTCCCAAATCTTGAGGAAGTAGGTAAACATTCTCATCATTCCCTAGATAATTCAGTTTTGTACAGACACGGAATATAAGATGATGAAATGCAAATGAAACAATATTTTGGGTGAACTAGAAGAGCTGTTACTTTAAAACCTCTGTAATATTCTCTCAAATGTAGTTTGCATGTTTCTATTTCTCAAACAGTGACCAGGGGTCAGTTTGGCTGGGTGTCTGGGTTTATACAGTGTGGGGGGGCAGCAGAAAAGAAGGAAGAAAGTGGCAGGATTATGGGAAGCCCTGAATGTTCATACGTTTGGACTGTATGTGCGTATGTGATGGAGAATCAATGACATTTAGAGGGAGGGTGGAAGAAGAGTAGATATTGGAAATGGAAAAGAAACAATGTGTTACAACACAAAAATGAAATAAAGAGCTTCAAAAACAGTGGGAGGTCAACAGGATCGTATTCTTCACTTCAGAGAAATCATGGGGAGTGAGAGCCCAGAGAACCTTTGGAATTCGCAGCTGATGTTTAGAGAGCAGCTCCACCGGAGGCTGAATGAACAGGTGGGAGGGGGGGGGGAGGAGAAGCACCAAGTGCTAACCGTTCTTCTCACCAATTTGATCAGAGAAAGGAAGGAGTGGGGAGAACTACTTGAAGGAGTAGCTGAATGGAGACATTCCCCAGGGGATTGTGGGGCATGTGGAAGTTTGTGGAATGGTTAGAATCTGAAGAACTAAGAGAATGCCCATGATAATGGACAGGGAAAGGTAGAGAAAGAGAATCAAGAATACATGTGGGGACTTCCCTGGTGGCGCAGTGGTTAAGACTCTGCCTGCCGATGCAAGGGACATGGGTTCGAGCCCTGGTCCAGGAAGATCCCACATGCTGCAGAGCAACTAAGCCCATGCGCCACAGCTACTGAAGCCCTTCCGCCTAGAGCCTGTGCTCTGCAACAAGAGAAGCCACCGCAATGAGAAGCCCGTGCACCACAAAGAAGAGTAGCCCCGCTCTCCGCAACTAGAGAAAGCCCAGTGCAACAATGAAGACCCAATGCAGCCACAAAAAAAAAAAAAAAAAAAAAGAACACATGTGGATTTTACACTAATGAGTAATGGCTAAAATAAAAGAGACTGATGATACCAGATGTTAGTGAGGTGAAAAGGGTACAATTACTTTGGAGAACTGTTTATTTGGCAGGTTCTTAAAACATTAAAGATACATCTACCCACAATTCTATTCCTAGGTATTTATCCCAGAATACTAAACATACAAGCCTATAAACAAACCAAGTATCTACCCACAGGAAAATGGATAAACAAATTACAGCATATTTACACAACGAAATACTACTCATCAGTTTAAAAAATATGTAACATGCAACAACATGGATAAGACTCAGAAAAATCATGCTACATGAAAATATCCAGATGCCAAAAAAGTACATATGAGATGTTCACCTTTAAATGAAGTTCTATGACACGCTAAAACTAGTTTGTGGTGAAAAAATTTGAACAATGATTGTCTCAGGGGAGGGAGAAATTTACTGGAAAGAGGCATGAGGGGTCTTTCTGGGGTGAAATGTTCTATATGTTATTTTGGGGGTAATTACAACAGTATATAAAATTGCCAAAACTCATTGTACCAAACACTAAAGACTGTGCACTTTTGCGTTTAATTATGCCTGTTTGTTTTTTTTTTTTTCCTTGCAATACGCAGGCCTCTCCCGTTGCAGAGCACAGGCTCCAGACATGCAGGCTCAGCGGCCATGGCTCACGGGCCCAGCCGCTCCGCGGCACGTGGGATCCTCCCGGACCGGGGCACGAACCCGTGTCCCCTGCATCAGCAGGCGGATTCTCAACCACTGCGCCACCAGAGAAGCCCCCTATGCCTGTTTTAAAAAACCACATAACCACAGGTGGGAGCACCAGGTTTATTAGGGAGGCAAGACAACCCTTCCTCCCTTGGAAGAACAAAAGAAGAGGGCATCTAGGAATATGTAAGAAATGAGGGAGGAAGAAGGGAAGCTGCAGAAATTAACCTTAAATGACTTGAATATTCTTAGTAAAAGTAAAGGATTATGTCATCTTCTGGGTGTGTGCATAGGCACTGAGGAGGGGAACAAAGGATACTTATATTAGGAAAACAGAAAATATTCGGGAGGTATTATAAGACCATAAGGGATGAATTTCTAATAGCTCTATCTCCTGATCCTGCTTTTTCCCCACAATGCTGTCTTCAGAGTTTTGTAAGGGTCCCATCATACTCAAATGTATGTTTTTACCTCCAACACTTGAGAGACTGGATGAGGGTCTAGGACACACATACAGAGACACTGCATCTTGGAGCGGGGACAGTGCAGTGAAAGATAATGTTAGATTACATATACAAATAAAATTAGTTATTACAGTGGTCTTCAGTCTCTCAAAGCTTGACATTACCTAACAAATCTTGTCCTTGAGTATTTATTTAATTGGGGGAAGGGAGTTATTAGGGAAAAAGGCTTAAAATGGTTCCTGGGGTGGAGAGAGGAGTGATAATGAGAAAAAGTTGAGAACTATTGGTCTGCCTACAAAATGCAGGCAATGGGGGGCGGGTGGTACCTTGAGTTGGAGGCACCAGTTGAGCAAGTAAATGATGGTCAAGGTGTGAGTCTAAGCTGATGTCACATACATTAATGGAATAGATCAGATAAATGAGAGATGGGATTACACATTATAAGCATAAAAGTCACAACAGAGGCTTTAACAATGGTAAAGAGCAGGGCCACTAGGAATGAGGAAGGAAGAGGGAAATCACATTTGTCCCAGAAGGGAGGCATGTCAACGTCAAGGTCTTAAAGGGAGAGACAACGTGAGCACAGAGAGAGCTTGGAGGTGGCAGGCTGTTATCCCACGACCCCTTCCAAGGGTCAGAAGGAGTGACAGAGAGGGGAAGGGAAGGGTGGGAAGAGATTAATAAGTGAAGGGCAAAGAGGAGCATTTCAGAATTCAGGCACTAGGGAATGAAAAGGTGTGCATAATTAGAAAGCCCATGGCATGGCCACGTCGGTGAACGGTCAAGGGAGACCAGAAGTGGCAGGTCCTGGAGGGAAGGCAGCAGAGGAACCGGGTGATGGATGCAACCGAATTCACTAAAGGACGACAGGAGAACATACAAGGCTGTGACATGGCCCTGATGAGGATGGAAATGGTGGCAATGAGCTGCTGGACTGGGCTGCAAAAGAGCTGGAGAAGGAGACCTGGAGAGAGACAGGTGTGAACTACATAAAGACCCTGAGGAGAAACTGCAATGGGGTTAAGACTACAGATAAGTAAGCCTGGAGGTAACCTGCATGTTCACAGGTCACCATGGGAGTGGAGGTGGGGAGGAGGAGATTATTGCAAGAAGAGGATGCAGAAGTCGCCCACGCAAAGTTGACATCCTAATGTGGTGAGAAGGACCTCAAAAAGGTTTTCTTTATCCAGTGGGCTGGCATTTTGGATTCTCTGGGGTTTCAGGTAAAAGGTAGAGAAAGGGAGAACTGCTATCTTGAGTGTATAAACTTCCCTTTTATGAAATAAAAGGCAGTGTGGCTAATGCCAAAGCTATAAGGAAATTTATCCCAAACATTGAAATTTATTGGTTATAATGGTTATCCTTTTTTTCCACATACTTGTATTCTTTAGAAATTCAATGTTTTAAAGGATTAGCCTAAAGAAAATAAAAGGTATGTTGATATCAAACTCATCTTCTAAATAGCTCAATTTTGGAAATTCTGTTTCATTTTCTTCTGACTTTTGATTATAAGATTTATTGTAACACCCATATAACACCCATATCCTATTATGTGAATAGAAGGTAATTTTTGCAATGGGAGGGAAATACGATTCTTTAAAATGAAAATATTCTGTTTCAGTAGCAAATACCAGATAGTTTTACCCAAGCAGTCACAGAAGTATTTTCCCATGCCCCGAATTGAAGTAGTCTATTATGTTCTCTTGAGCCATCAGGGATTTCTGCTCTTTCATCCATAAAAACTGTATGCTAATCTTGCCTATCTTCTTTTACATTTTAGGTTCCAAGCAAAGCCTACAATAATTAATATAAATTAAGAATGCTTGGGCTTCCCTGGTGGCGCAGTGGTTGAGAATCCGCCTGCCGATGCAGGGGACACGGGTTCGAGTCCTGGTCTGGGAAGATCCCACATGCCGCGGAGCGACTAGGCCCGTGAGCCACAGCTACTGAGCCTGCGCATCTGGAGCCCGTGCTCCGCAACAAGTGAGGCCGCGATAGTGAGAGGCCCGCGCACCGCGATGAAGAGTGGCCCTCGCGTGCCGCAACTAGAGAAAGCCCTCGCACAGAAACGAAGACCCAACACAGCCAGAAATAAATAAATTTCAAAAAATGCTGGCATGGAAAGCTGTTCGTTATCAATCTGTCACACTGTAAACGTGCTGTACAGAATCATAACAGATTAGCTTCAAAGTCCAGGGAAATGGTCATGAAAGAGGTCAGATATATTTGGATAAGAGTCAGTGACATGCACTGCTGTGAACAGGTCTAAAGCTGTCTGTCATATAACTCCAAGAATTCAAATGGAATTTGTCCTCAGTGCTCTAAGGTTTCTGGGATGCTCTGACAGAATCACATCTTATTTAGAGTTTCTGGTCTGGACAAAAACTCATTTCTCTCAAAGTCAAGGTCATTAATAAAGGTCTATGCTGCCCAATGTAGCAGCCACTAACCACATGTGGCTACAGAACACTTGAAATATGACTAGTCTCAGGTATGCTGTATATGTAAAACACACACTGGATTTCAAATATTAATTATAAAAAAGAATGTACACTATCACATTAATATTTTTACATGTCCAATTTAAAAATTAATTTTCATATTAATTATGTTAAAATGATAATATTTTGAATATACTGGGGTTAAATAAAATATATTATTAATATTAATTTCACCTTTTTATGTTTTAAAATCCGGCTACCTGAAAAATTTAAATTATAGATTCTGGCTCTCATTGTATTTCTGTTGGGCAGGGCTGCTCTGGGCTGTATCTCAGTTTTGAGATGAGCCACAAGGAGGCAGGAGAGTGTGGTGATTAAGGGTAAGGGTACTTGGACAGAAAGTTTGAGGTTCAATTCCCACAAATTCTATTTCCTCACTAAGGGACCTGGGCACCTAACTTACCTTCTCCAAATTTTAGTTTCTCATTTATAAAAGAGGAAAAGTGATAGTGTCCTCCACTCAGGGATGATCGAATCTAAACTGCTCATATCTAAGGAGATCACCTGGGTTCTTAGAAGGAGCATGAAGTTCTAGGTTACAAAAAAGAACACAATTTTAAAAAGTTAGCTGCCTAACGAGAAATAGATAGGGTATAAAACTTAAATAGTAAAACGGATCAAATAAAAACATATTTAAAATATTCTTATCCCCTTTATGCCTTTGACCCATTGCCAGTTAGAGAAGAACTATATTAAGGAAAGCAGATCCAACGTGGGGTAAACGTGGATTAGTTCTGCTGTTTTCTGGGTCACCTCTCTCTGCTACTAAAGGACCTAATGGAAACAAACCTTACTGTTTCCTGATAAAAAAAACAGGAAGTTCCTTCCTCCCAAAAGGAAATCACATGCCATTTAATAGCTAAATATTAAGTAATTTTTGGATTGGAGAGTTATTTGGGCAGCATGGGTAATGGAAAGTGAATAGGACAGGGCAGGCAATCAATCCTGGGTCAGCGGAGCTTGGGCCAAGGTCACATGAAATCTCCAAACCTTGGTTTCTTCATCTGTAAAATGGGGATGAGGATGAGAATGCCTCTCACAATAGTTTTAAAGATTAAGTAATGGATACAAAACCCACTTGTCTGTAAACTGGAAAATATTACACAAATATTGGCTACTATCATGATTTTATTCTACTGGATTCTAAGACTCATCTACACAGATGGAGCCACTTTGCTCTCTGTTTAATGTGAAAGGGCAGAAGGTAAACAAGGGTGACTTCGTACCTGGCACTTAACCTTGGTTCCTATTCTTGGTTCCTATTCTTCCCCACCTAAAAGAGTCATTGGGGGGGCTTTATTATTTTTTTTTAAAAGCACTCAGAGTCTTATACAAATGTGAAGCGTTGTTGGTTTGGATAAACACTGAGTTGATTTTACTGAAAAAGAGAGAAAAATGTTATGTTGTGCATCTAGGAGCCCCACCTACTGTAAAAAGTAGCCATTGTTATGCTCCAAAAACTATTTCCTTGTACTCTTAACTCACATACACTAATTCAAGGTAACAGTCAGAGGCAATAATATGTGAATTGAAAAAGGAAGGCTGCAGTATGCATCTCTCGTTCAGGTCTGGGCAAGATGAAATTTAAAAGAATCTCTGCCACCATTTTCAAGTAGAGCCACATTCAGCACAGTGTGATAATCACAACTGTAGGATATCATTCCTAACAAGAACTATCATTTTGTATCCAGGCCATCTAAACTGGTTTCTTTCTTTTTTTTTTTTTTGCGGTACGCGGGCCTCTCACTGTTGTGGCCTCTCCCGCTGCGGAGCACAGGCTCCGGACGCGCAGGCTCAGCGGCCATGGCTCACGGGCCCAGCCGCTCCGCGGCATGTGGGATCCTCCCGGACCGGGGCACGAACCCGCGTCCCCTGCATCGGCAGGCAGACTCTCAACCACTGCGCCACCAGGGAAGCCCAAAGCTGGTTTCTTTGTGAAAAAAAAGAAAACAAAAATACTCATCTGTACTATTTTTGAAATCAGTACTATATAATGCTGGTATCCCAAAAGACATGAACAAGATTTATCCACCCATTAAGTTATTTGGGCTCTAAGCTGGACATATACAGATGCAACAATGACTTTTAAAAATGAGTCCTTAGAACTTCACATAAATAAATAAGACCTCATAAAAATAGTAGAGTAAAATAAAAGCACCCTATTGACCTGTGAACAGTTATCTACAATCACTAGAACACATCTTCTCCACAGCTTTTGATTTGCTATTATTTTTAAAGAGAACGTATTAGTGCTAAAAGGCTTTTCTGTCACAGTGTGTACTTCTTCATTTACTTGTTTTCCATCACTCTCAATTTGTATAAAATTTTAACAAGCTATCTAATTTTTTTTTGGCCACACGGCATGCAGGATCTTAGATCTCCGAGACCAGGGATCGAACCCGTGCCCCCTGCAGTGGAAGTGCAGAATCCTAGCCACTGGACCACCAGGGAATTCCCTAAACTATCTAATTTTAAAAATTTATTAAGTTCATTTAGTTTTTGCTGATTTATACTTTTATTTTTTTCATTTTAACAGTACTTTCCTTGTATTTCCTTATTTTGGTAGAGTGTTCCCTTGATTTTGTGTTCCAGTATATGGATAAAGCCATTCTTAAACAAAACTTCAGAGCTGGGATGGCACCTATCACCTTATGTGATGTTAGATTGTTCTGTGATAACTTTACCCAATGCTTCTGTTCAAATGGGATTAAATAAGAACATGCATTAACACGTACACACTAAGAAAAAGGACTAATATCTCTATGCATATGTAAAAGTCAAGGAGTGGGAGGGAGATGCAAGAGGGAGGGGATATGGGGATGTATGTATACAAATAGCTGATCCAGCAGAAACTAACACAACATTGTAAAGCAATTAAACTCCAATAAAGATGTTTAAAAAAAATACAATAAAATTCAAGGAGTAAAAAGGAAAGTGAAGAAGATGCATCCACTGAGGTACTGTGGCAATTAAGCCCATCCTGTTAAAAGAACAAAGCAAACCATTAGCCCTAAAGGTACCAAATGTGCTCTGTGAAGTTCAGAGACAAGGAAACCAATTCAGTAAGTGTGTGGATTGTCAGCAACCTAACAAGCACAGATAAATGCATCACTACTCTCTGGTTCTAACCATGTTCACCCTTTTATTACCATTTCTGATGTTCTCAATCTTTTTTTTTCTTTTTCTTTTTAACATCTTTATTGGGGTATAATTGCTTTACAATGGTGTGTTAGTTTCTGCTTTATAACAAAGTGAATCAGCTATACGTATACATACATACATCCCCATATCTCTTCCCTCTTGCGTCTCCCTCCCACCCTCTCATCCTCCCTATCCCACCCCTCTAGGTGGTCACAAAGCACCCAGCTGATCTCCCTGTGCTATGTGGCTGCTTCCCACTAGCTATCTGTTTTACATTTGGTAGTGTATATATATCCATGACGCTCTCTCACTTCATCCCAGCTTACCCTTCTCCCTCCCCGTGTCCTCAAGTTCATTCTCTATATCTGCGGATTTATTCCTGTCCTGCCCCTAGGTTAGTAAGAACTTTTTTTTTTTTTAAGATTTGTTTTTCACTTTCTGACTTACTTCACTCTGTATGACAGACTCTAGGTCCATCCACCTCACTACAAATAACTCAATTTCGTTTCTTTTTATGGCTGAGTAATATTCCATTGTATATATGTGCCACATCTTCCTTATCCATTCATCTGTTGATGGACACTTAGGTCGCTTCCATGTCCTGGCTATTGTGAATAGAGCTGCAATGAACATTGTGGTACATGAGTCTTTTTGAAGTATGGTTTTCTCAGGGTATATGTCCAGTAGTGGGATTGCTGGGTCGTATGGTAGTTCTGTTTTTAGTGTTTTAAGGAACCTCCATAGTGTTCTCCATAGTGGCTGTATCAATTTATATTCCCACCAAGAGCACAAGAGGGTTCCCTTTTCTCCACACTCTCTCCAGCATTTATTGTTTGTAGATTTTTAGATGATGGCCATTATGACTGGTGTGAGGTGATACCTCATTGTACTTTTGATTTGGATTTCTCTAATGTCAATCTGTTTTTTAAAGCATAGAAGTTAAATTCCATATCCACCACCATTTCCACTATGATTACCGCCACTACTACCACTGCCGTTGCCATCACCAACTTGCCTAGACTTTATATTGATAAAAATACAAGATGCAAAAGTACCCCTTTGTCTTCAGGGAGACTAACTGCACCAGCAGTCTTTTCTAGGGCAGTGAGTGAAAAGCAAACATCGGTGATTATGCCTGGGAGGTCTTCCGAGAGCAAGAGTCACCGTTGCTAATTCCAAGAAAGCTTCAGTTTGTTTCTTACCTATAGCACAAACTGCTATAGTATGCTCACCTTTAGAGCATGCTGCTTTTCCTAGACCAGCACTTTTCCCAAGTATATTTATGAAATTCTTGGGAAATGCCTACCAAAAGTGATTGACTTTGGGAAATGCTGTATTCCATACTCCCTTCTTGAATATTCACAGGGCATTTAGCATATTAAAGATTCTTGCAATAAAGGAACTATCTTTGCTTAATTCAGCATTTCCTAAGTTTATTTGACCATGTAGCCATTCCGTCTTCCCAGCCCTCTACAGACAAACTATGAACATCTCCCAGAACCAATACTTCCAGAGAGACACTCTGGGAAATACTCTTTTTGATTGATAAGGGATAGAATTAATTCAGATGAATACTGCATCCTCCCCAAACTTGAAAACCCTAACTATTCTGCCCTAGGAAGAGGAGACAACACCACAACCAAATGAGTGTTGAAAAGGTAAGGATTTCTTGAAACTACAAGGTCTTCTGATCAAAGGTACACGTTCTACTTACCTAAGGAGATTCCCAAGATTGAAAAGAGCCCGGTTGTGCTGTGGATTTAGCTGGAGAGCCCTCTGATAGTACATCTTTGCCTCTGCTGTGTCTCTGGTCAGTGTTCCAAGGTTGTTCAGGGCACTTGCATGGCGCGGATACAACCTGAACAATTAGAAATATTAAGCCATGACTGTTCAAAAACTTCAAAGTTGGTCACAATTTGCTTGTTCTTCACGCCCCACTCCTCACCCCAGGTATGCCACCGCAAAAATGAAACACTGAATTCTTCCTTTATTTTAATGGTATGTCTATGTCACATCTTAACAGTCAACCATTTGTGCACCTGCAGGCAAATAAACATGGCAGGAAAGCACGTAATTGACACATGGTGGCATAAGTGAATTACCCCCAAAGAGTGCAAAAATAAATAGCATGCAAATCTACCGGGGTTAAACAAAATTTAGCTTGGAGCCTACAGTTTACTTTCAACTTCCTTTGATTGAAAATCCTCATTGCCACCGGTGCTGACTTTCTGGCCTAGCGGGACTGCTGACTAGCCGCCTGTATAATGCCCACTATTTACACAAGATGTTGGGAGTTCCCTGGATGAGGGATCTTCATGAATATATTTGAATTGGAGCATCAGTAAAACCGCCATTATTGAGAAGGTGATACAAACGTCTCCCCATAAAAATAAACTTCTCCCCATAAAAATAAACTTTCTCAAATGGCTCTCCATCTTGACTCTCCTATTCCATTTTGTCTCATTTCCCAGCTACTGTTACTTGACACCACCTGCTCTGCTAGTGTCTGGGAATGAAAATCCTGACAAACATATAAAAATTTAGGGCTTCCCTGGTGGCGCAGTGGTTGGGAGTCCGCCTGCCGATGCAGGGGACACGGGTTCGTGCCCCGGTCCGGGAGGATCCCACGTGCCGCGGAGCGGCTGGGCCCGTGAGCCATGGCCGCTGCGCCTGCGCGTCTGGAGCCTGTGCTCCGCAACGGGAGGGGCCACAACAGTGAGAGGCCCGCGTACCGCAAAAAAAAAAAAAAAAAAAAAAAAAATTTAAAAAGGCACAATGACGTGAAAACAGCGATCCTAATGTTCAAAAGCAAATGTAAAGGAGGACTGCGTACACATCAGGAAAGCAAATTTATGGTGATTAAGAAAGGAAGAGAGGGCTTCCCTGGTGGCGCAGTGGTTGAGAATCCGCCTGCCGATGCAGGGGACACGGGTTCGTGCCCCGGTTCGGGAAGATCCCACGTGCCGCGGAGCGGCTGGGCCCGTGAGCCATGGCCACTGGGCCTGCGCGTCCGGAGCCTGTGCTCCGCAACGGGAGAGACCACAACAGTGAGAGGCCCGCGTACCGCAAAAAAAAAAAAAAAAAAAAAAAGAAAGGAAGAGAATCTATTTACTTCCTTAACTAGAAACTATAAGGAAGGCAAATCAGCCTGCTGCTGCGTACACAGCTGAGTTGATTCTGCTGCGCTCGGGGCAGATATATTCAGTCATCGAACAGGTTTGCTCCATCTCTGTCACCCAGAGGATTTTGAATAAGCCTGTGGAGCTGGATTTTAATGTAGGAAAGGCAAGATAATGCCCAAGTAATAAAAACAGGATCTGTACTTGTCAAGTCTCTTGACAATCAAATGCCATGCTTGCCCCCTCCCAGCCTGTTCCGTACCTTCTAAGAAGATCAATTTAATTTGGGGCAGAAGGGGTTCCTATTAAAAGGCCAAGGAAGACAAGCTGCATAGCTTTTTTTTTTTTTTTTTTAAATCTCTGCCTAACCCCGAGTCTCCTAAGTTTATTGGACCATGTAATCCTCCCTTCCTTACTGCCTTATAGCTCAGCTATTAGCATCCCTCAGTATTTTCAGGAAGACAATCTGTGTAATATGCTCCTCCTGATTGACAAGGGATAGAATCGATTCAGATGAATGTTACGTCCTCCCAAGGTTTGAAAGCCCTAATTATTCACAATAATTCTGTAGGCTGTTGGGAGAGATACATTATGAGAGGAAGTTGGGAAAAAACACACACACACACAACGTGTTTGCTTCTTTCTGGTCACCTTTAATTAGCAAAGACAACCTGAGGGTACCTGGTACCAGTCCCTTAACACCCACCCTCACAGTTCCTGGGTGCTCTCTCATAGATGCCTCTGCAGGGCATCAGAGCTAAGAGAAGATGCTCTCGTACCTGCCCACTCAGTCCATGCCCAGAACAGCCTCCTGGGAAGCTGTGTCTAAGAATTACTTTGGGAATGGTTACAGGGAGCATATCACAGCCAGGACTTTAATTCTTCCAATTAGAAAAATTTTTTGGATGTTGAGCAAAGCTCTCTGACTTCCAAAAGATTTAAGAGGGGGGTCCTGTGAACATGGTGAAAACAGTTCTTATTTTTTCTCTGATGATGAACAGCAAGAGAGAGCATCCTGGTGACCTCTGCCTTCCCAGAAGAGGCAATTTATTTTTTATTTTTATTTTATTTTTTTTTTTTTTTGCGGTATGCGGGCCTCTCACTGTTGTGGCCTCTCCCGTTGCGGAGCACAGGCTCCGGACGCGCAGGCTCAGCGGCCATGGCTCACGGGCCCAGCCGCTCCGCGGCACGTGGGATCTTCCCGGACCAGGGCACGAACCCGTGTCTCCTGCATCGGCAGGCGGACTCTCAACCACTGCGCCACCAGGGAAGCCCCAAGAGGCAATTTCTTAAAACCTGGTCTTTTCCTTATTTCGTTATAGGCTTTGGAGCCCTCAAAATAAATGTATGAGGTGAAAGCCCTAAATATGGGAAAGGACAGCCTAAATTCAATAAGAGCATCTACGATGGGCTCCCTGTCACGCAGCTGCCCTCTCCTGCTGGTTATAAGCCCACCTTTTTGGACTTTACCACCATCCCACTGCCATTTAAAGGAACGGCATGGGGGCTTCCCTGGTGGCGCAGTGGTTAAGAATTCACCTGCCAATGAAGGGGACACGGGTTCAACTCCTGGTCCGGGAGGAATCCCACATGCCGTGGAGCAACTAAGCCCGTGCGCCACAACTACTGAGCCTCCTCTCTAGAGCCCGCAAGCCACAACTACTGAGCCCATGTGCCACAACTACTGAAGCCTGTGCACCTAGAGCCCGAGCTCCGCAAGATGAGAAGCCACGGCAATGAGAAGCCCGCACAGCGCAACAGAGGAGCCCCCGCTCGCCGCAACTAGAGAAAGCCCGCGCGCAGCAACGAAGACCCAACGCAGCCAAAAATAAATAAATAAATAAATTTAAAGGAATGCATGGATTGATATAACACTTTCAAAGTTCACTGCCTACAAAAATGTTTCTCTCTTTTTTTTCCAAACCAGAAACAGAACATAAGTTCACCCTGAACTCTCAAAAACAGAAACAAGCAGTGAGAAGGGAAGGAGAGAGAAACAAATATAAATACTATGAGGGGAAAAAAAGGTCTTTAGCATGCTCTTGTGCTCCAAGCTTAGGACAGGGCTTTGTGGTCGGGCACAGGCAGCGAAGAGGCTTTGTGGTAACGGAGTCCCAACCTGTCCAGGAAGGGGATCGCTGACATCTACAGTGATTTACTGAATCTACTGCGACTCACAGCCCTCAACCTGGAAAACGTGTGATATTGTTGACTCCTGGTGATAGTAAAGATCTGCTAGCAACAGCCCCTCCCTCTGGGCATCTGATTAGGTTCACCTAATCATGAGCAAGCATTACATTATTTATGAAACAAAGCTGAATTTGATTAAAAGGATTCTTTAAGCAGGTCAAGAAAAAATGATCACTTTTAATTTTGTTTTTTATATAGATGTAGACATTTTCTTAAAACATATACTCTTGTTTACTGAAGACCTATGCAAGGATGAAACTTATTTTTGTGTGTTTACTTTTAAAATAAACTTGTTTAAATGAGCTTGGGTCTAATTCAACCCTGAGGTCTCCAACAGGGGAATTTTCTATTAGAAAGATGAATAATTTAAGAGATGTCTATGTTGCTACATCAATTGTCAGGATAAATTGTGTCTTGATTTTGACGCCTACAGGTATGTTTTACAAAAGTTCTGGTAGTGATTATTCCCTTCCCCATGGAAAGAACCTTGACAAAAGCTTCACTGAAAAGGAGAGCGGTAATTTTCAGGCCTGTTTTTTTAAGACCAGCGTGAACAGCCACTAGATTTTCTTTCTCAGTCTTACTCAGCATTTATATTGTATATGGGGGCTCTCTTGCTATTTCCTTGTTATTATTTTTGTAAATTTCACTGAGTTAAATTTTTAAAATTTATTATAGGGAAAATGTATAATATTGTTAAATAGTTCTGGGGTATAAGGAAGTTTATTCTTTCTCTTTAAAAAAGAAATCTAGGTATAGAGATACAATTCTATGAGCTGAAGAGAATATTTTTCAAGTATTGTATGATTTAACTTCTCAATTTATATTCCCATTTGAGCAGTTAAGGGCTTCTTACTTATTTTTTTTTTTTTTTTTTTTGTGGTATGCGGGCCTCTCACCGTCGTGGCCTCTCCCGTTGCGGAGCACAGGCTCTAGACGCGCAGGCGCAGCGGCCATGGCTCACGGGCCCAGCCGCTCCGCGGCACATGGGATCCTCCCGGACCGGGGCACGAACCCGCGCCCCCCGCATCGGCAGGCGGACTCTCAACCACTGCGCCACCAGGGAAGGGCTTCTTACTTTTTATCTGGTGGCCTTTCCTTAAGCAGAATTAATAAAGTAGGTAGTTAAGGACATTATTATTCTCCTCCATTCCCGGGCAACTTATCTCTGAAGAATGAATATCAACAACATGTTAAAAAAAAACCCAAAACATGTTAACAGGAGATCAGCACTGTGAGGGAACAGTTGCCTAAGTGAAAAACAGAAGGCAGGAGCAAAAGAAAATGGGTCTAAAAAAACCTATCATGTATTAGTGATACTTTACATTTTAGAGTGCTTTCCCATATACTATCTCATTTAACCTTCTAATTCTTCAAGTAGAATTATTGTACTATTTTACAGTTGAGGAATGGGAGGATGGGAGAAATTAAAGAAAAAATAAATTACTTTTTAAAAAAAAGAAATATTTCAGGAGTTGTGTTCCTAAGTGTTAAAAGTCAGATGGTTCCTGTAAATCTATTTATTTTCCCAAACAATCCATGAGTCATTCAACCTTCAGCAAATAAATATACTGCTATCAATTAGAGCTTCCATTCAGAATAATTTCCCTTTCTATCCTTGGGCCAGTCCATTCTGCTATGATCCTATAGGAACTACTTCTCAGTGACAGAAGTGAAATAAATTCAATACTCAGGAAACGTGGCTGAGATTCTTCTTCGCTGGCAAAACTTGTCTCCTGCCGTACAAAATACTCATGGTATCTCTAAAAAGCACAGTATCACGGGAAGCTATTTGGAACTAACAACATTCAGTAAGTGTTTAAGGCACAGACACATGCTCTCCGATCTACTGTTCTTAAGCTTCAATCTCAACTAAAGATCCACAGAGATAAGATGTATATGACTAAAGTTTAGTTTTATATTTTATTCAGTCATTTACTTTAAATTTTGTACGATCTGTTCAAAAGTTAAGAATTCTGTTACTTTTTCATTATTCGAGTACTACCTTCTAAGGCATTTCATTGTTCAAGCAAGACTGCAGGTATCATGTGCTCCACTTTGCAATTTCCTTTCAGAATATACACACCCTGATTTATTTATCTGATTTTCATTCCACACATTAATTTATTTGAGGTTAAGTATGCTAAGGTCAGATGTTTATTTTCTATTTCCTGTTGAGAAAAAAAAGAATCCAAAAGAAAAACATGACTGGGAAAAAGTTTCAACCATGAGATCTAAATTTCACGGGACTAAAAAATACCCAAAGTAAACTTCATTTCAGGAGTCAGCAGCAGCCGCAGCATATTTTCAATCATTCTAGTCCCTGCCATTTCTCAAGTGCCTGATGATAAAATTTGAATCATCGTGTCATTAAAGTGCACCAGAATGACACTGCATTGAGCATTTACCAGTCTGTTTCTTTAATTGTCTGAAATCACCATTAACACCCAGCAGCAAGTCTTGCCACTTTCTTTTGGTACTGTACTCCTTCCCATCCATTAGATATAGTCTTGGAAAAAAACCTCAAATGCAATTTAGGGAAGTTATGACACACTCCAGTGAGGGGCCGACTAAATTATCTGATCTCTCACAATGGATGACCTCTAGTAGCGATCTAAATGATATTCTGTTGAAGTGTCATAAATCATAATAAATAAATAAATAAAATAATAATAAATCAATCAATCAATCATAATGTCAGAAATCATAAATTAAGCCAGTGTCTGAGGCATTTGACAGCTCACAGTTGAGTGCTTCTCTGGGCATTGCTTTACCGGAGCGGCTGCTCTTCTCTGCCTGGGGCCAGTGATTGGTTGACAGGGGGTACAAAGGTTCCACCTCTTTCATGACAAGCCTGAGAGGCCACCCCATCTCCAGAGCTCCCTAAGGGCTCCTCTGAGCCCCTGCGAATGCACTGTATCTCTCTTTCTGCCCCCACCCATCTTGCTTCCCTGCCTTCCTTCCCTGGTGTTCCAGAGAGCACTCCTTAATGAACTTCCTGCTTGCTAATCTCCACCTTGGATTTTGTTTCCTGGGGAACCGCAGTGAGGTTTTGAAGTGAAATGGTGCTTTAAGGCAGAAAAAAGAGAGAGCAGATGTTTTTGAATATAAATTATAGAACTTTCATTTTGAAATATAGTTCGTAAGTATGGCCACAGTATGACTAAAATTTGAGTTTTCTAAATGAATTTCTAAATCAATTTCTTGGATTTAGTGAATAAAGCTGCTAGACTTAATTAACACAAAATATACATAGTGAGAATATAATTTCATCAACAAAAAGGAACAAACATGATTTCAATTGTGCTACTGGAAAGCCTATTTAGACATTTATAAATAAAAGTACCACACCAACGGAAGAACCCCTCTCCACTTGTTAAACTTGGTTAACAAATGGTATTGGAATTTGCAATCTTTCCAGAAATACATGGCAGCTGGTATCTAAGGCCACCTGTGGTCATGAGAGTTATTTTAAATGTTCATTCAAAATAGCCTGGGTAAAGAAGGACTTCCTAAATAACCATTAAATCCTGATTTTAAAAAAAAGTTCAAACTCTACCAGTTTTATAGACAACATTTTTCAAAGGAATTATAATAATCTTATTGATATACTCAGGACATCAACGAGCAGTGGGTTTATTAGACAGAGTTAGATTTCTTTACACTCTAACGATACGGCTTTCTTCAGTAATCATTGTCTTATTACTTCCTTTTCCCACATACACTTACTATAGTCTAACGGAGACTCTTTGTATACTTCCAGTTATCCACACAGGAGGGAATACAAAGAATGGGAGCAGTGGGTGCCGTTATCATGGCAAGTCTCTATTTTACGCATTAAACAGTTCCAATCAGAAAGATTTTAGCTTCTCCTTTCCCATGAGTTAGCCAATTAAATATCAATTGTAGACTTCTTTTGTACACGAGTTTTAAAAGTACATTTCTTTCCTTTTAGTTATACCAATAAGAAGAGCCTGGTCAGGGACTTCAACGCCCCCCATGAACACAGTTTTCTTTCCCTTTAGATTTCCTATTTAAAACATCAACAGCAGGGCGTCCCTGGTGGTGCAGTGGTTGGGAGTCCGCCTGCCGATGCAGGGGACGCGGGTTCGTGCCCCGGTCCGGGAGGATCCCACATGCCGTGGAGCGGCTGGGCCCATGAGCCACGGCCGCTGCGCCTGCACGTGTGGAGCCTGTGCTCCGCGATGGGAGAGGCCACAACAGTGAGAGGCCCGCGTACCGCAAAAAAAAAAAAAAAAAAAAAAAATCAACAGAAGATACATCAGGAGTGGACAAGGCCCCTCTAAGGATACCAAGGCTGCCCAAACACACCTGAGTTCCCTCAGGGCAGGGTAATGCATCTCCTACTCAATAGGACTTATGGGAGGGGGGACATCTTGGATGATTTGTGTATTTCATGTGAAAGCGTAAGTGTGAAAAAAAAAAAGCTATCTGGGTGACTGAGGATCAAGCCCTTTTGTAAGGTTGAAATCCTGCACATGGCTGATATCCAACTCCCTGGGGCACATCAGCTAGTCTAGGCATGGCGAGGGCTTACTGTGGAGGCTGGAGGGAAGAGGACATCTAAGTGAACAAATGTTCAGTAGAACATGGGGCATCTTCCTGCTGACAGTGAAGAGACTTTGTTGATCCACCTGAACAAAGGTGAACTCTCTTCTCATTCCCAGGTTCGGGGTTCTTGATGATCAGCCCATATTAACCAACCAGTAATTGAGCCCTGCTGGAAATCTAATTATAAGATGAAAAATAATTTCCGTGAGATTCTATCACCTACAACGAAGACTCTTTTAAAACTCTCTTAATCGTGTCATCAGATTTGCAGATGTTTTCTATTCTCTGTAAAACATATTGGTGGATGCCTATAACATAATAAACCTCTATAAGCCTGGGCCCTTCTACTCCCTTAAGTAAAGCTACATGACTGCTAAGAGCCAGTTGTTCTTATTAACAGATTTATTCTAGCTGTTTATTGCAATTGCACAATATAATAAAATACCTTGCAAACTGATAAAATATAAAAGTAAAAAAGAGAGTTGTGATTTTTATGAAAACTAAAAAATACTCTGGAAATACTCCAAAAAGGGAAGTCACTCAAAAAAATTGCTGTTGAATTCGAAGTGAGATTAATTGTAAAGGCCTGGAGGAGAAAAATCAGAAAAGTCTCAGATAGCCTGTACATTTTTATTCCACTTTAAAAATGATCACCACAGAAATGAACTGTGGTTGTATTTTTTGCAGATTCTAATCAGTAGACTCTTACTCAAAGAAAAAACTTGGTTTGACATTAGAAGACTTGGTGAATGGACATACACGTAAAATTTTAGGGTACAATAAAACATTCAAGAGAGCGCATGATTTGTTTTATGATTCTTAACTTTTAACTGACTTTTTAAGGTAATCAACAAGCGACCGGCCAAGTACACATTCAATATCTTCTGCACTTTATTAGGGCAGGGTCACTATCTTTTCTTTGGGGCTTATTGAATGAGTCATTTCATGGGAGTTTCTGTATAGGAAGAGCTGAATGGCTGGGTGGATTTTCTGTTAGGGAACCATTGACCGAAACCACCCACTCTGGCCAGGCACGTTAATAAGTGCTTGTATGAGTTGTCTCACAACAGGAGGTCCCGATAAGGAACACAGTGCTGCCACCGAAAGCTAACCAGGAGAATCCGGGAGGGGCCGAAAGGAGGGAGGAGATGCCATAGTATGTCCGCCCACCTCCCAGAAACCCTCATGCTAGAATCCACCTTGGCTGAGAGAGACGCACACCACCACTAAGGACCCTGAGTCAGACCAAATATGGGCACAAACAAGATGATTGGCCAGAGACAACCTGGAAAGCTAACCCATTACCATAAAACCTAAGACTGCAAGCCACATGGCAGAGAAGTTCTCCTGGGTTCCCTTACCCTCCTGCTCTCCACCCGGGTGCCCCTTCCCAATAGAGTATTTTGCTTTGTCAGCACGTGTATCTCCTCGGACAATTCATTTCTGAGTGTTAGACAAGAGCCTAGTTCCGGGCCTGGGAAGGGGCCCCCCTTTCCAGTAACATTTCTGCTCCCATCATATGAGGTGAAAATAGTAGAAACCTTGTCCAGAGTAACTCAATGGTCAGAAAGCTGTGAAGGCGTATGGTAGCTCCACCAGTGGTGTTCTGATTTTCCAGCATAAAGAATACCAAACTTTGTAACACCCCGTTAGGTATGAATATGAGAGCCACTCCTCACAGAAAGGAAAGTTTACGTTTGTGTTTATGGAGGATTTAAGGAAAGTATTCTGACAACTTTCTTTGATGATTTGGGTCTTAATCTGACTCTGTATCCTCAGCTGTAGTATTTTTCAGGGGAGGTCTCCCTTGTACTACAGAAATATAATACATGAGGTGCACCAAAATGGAGAAGTCAGTCAGTGGTATTTTTACATTTAAAAAACAGAATAAAGTGAAAAAGCAGAAGACTATTCGTGTCATATATAATTACCAATTTTATATAGTGTTATTTTTAGAACTGTAAGCCAGCCAAAAAGATATCGGTATAGATACAAGCCTAATGACTAATTTCACCATTGCCTTTGGAATCTATACAGTCATTACAACAGGAGTGAATAACTGTTGGGGCTGATTTCGGATAATACCACCTTGAATCCTGCTTTTCCCTAATCATTCTCTTTATTGCTGTTGCAAATGTGGAAAACATCAAGATACATCAAAGGTGAAGTAGGGCAGAGCAGTTGCGAGGGGAGAAATCCCTGCGTTAGCAACCTCCGCAGAGAAAGAGTTCTATTCAAGTAAGGGCAGTCTTCCAGTCACCTAGGATAAATAATCATCAAAATGATGAATAGTCCCAGTATTTTCCTTTTCTAACACAAAGAGTGACAATTTACTGAAATTTAAAAAAAAAAAAAAACAGGGCTTCCCTGGTGGCACAGTGGTTGCGAGTCCGCCTGCCGATGCAGGGGAAGCGGGTTCGTGCCCCGGTCCGGGAAGATCCCACATGCCGCGGAGCAGCTGGGCCCGTGAGCCATGGTGGCTGAGCCTGCGCGTCCGGAGCCTGTGCTCCGCAACGGGAGAGGCCACAACGGTGAGAGGCCCGCGTACCGCAAAAAAACAAACAAACAAAAAAAAAAAACAAAAACACCACATCCATTGAAAATTCACCATGGAGGTATCCATAACAAAAATGATGATACTTTAAATCAGAAATATTTCGAGCCTGGTCTGAGATGATGAAATATTTCACTAATTACTATGCAGTATATTTTTAGCTTTAATTGTCTTTACCCCATTTCTCAAGGGACAAGTTTCTTCCACAAGCACAGTTGCTGAAGCAAACATTTATTTTTATTGACAGTGGAAGTCCCAACCAGCTACTGTAATTTTGTAAGGTCAGCTGCTGGAGAATTTTGCTTAATTTATACCTTTTCCCCAAGCTGTGCCATTTTTCTGTTTGAACTGCACAGAAAATAGTCTGTTAGAATGAAACAAATTTTAAAAGATACGGATATACTTCCCTCCAACCAATATTTTTCAGGCAAACTTACTGCTCTTTTCTTCCCTTTAAGAATGCCACCTAAAATTAGGAAACACTAATTAATTATTAAAGCCAAAGCACACTTTATTTGCTTAAATGTCCCTTGAAGGAACATGTCTGTTTTTAAAATTTTTTATTTTATATTGAGACTAGTTGATTAACAGTGTTGGGTTAGTTTCAGGAGTACAGAAAAGTGATTCAGTTATACATATACACATATCTATTCTTTTTCAAATTCTCTTCCCATGTAGGTTATTACAGAATATTGAGCAGAGTTCCCTGTGCTATACAATTGGGCCTTGTTGGTTACCTATTTTATTTTATTTTATTTTATTTTATTTTATTTTTTTTTATTTTATTTTTTTTTATTTTTTTTTTTTTTGCGGTATGCGGGCCTCTCACTGCTGTGGCCTCTCCCGTTGCGGAGCACAGGCTCCGGACGCACAGGCTCAGCGGCCATGGCTCACGGGCCCAGCCGCTCCGCGGCACGTGGGATCTTCCCGGACCGGGGCACGAACCCGTGTCTCCTGCATCGGCAGGCGGATTCTCAACCACTGCGCCACCAGGGAAGCCCTGGTTACCTATTTTAAATATAGCAGTGTGTACATGTCAATCCCAAACTCCCAATCTATCCTTCCCCTCCACCCTTCCCCCCTGGTAACCATAAGTTCATTGCCTAGGTCTGTGAGTCTGTTTCTGTTTTGTAAATATGTTCATTTGTATCACTTTTTTTTTGCTGGGGGAGGAGCAGGGGGAGCATGTCTTTTTAAAAATAACATTTCCTGGGGCTTCCCTGGTGGCGCAGTGGTTGAGAATCCGCCTGCCGATGCAGGAGACACGGGTTCGTGCCCTGGTCCGGGAAGATCCCACGTGCCGCGGAGCAACTAAGCCCGTGAGCCATGGCCGCTAGGCCTGCGTGTCCGGAGCCTGTGCTCTGCAACGGGAGAGGCCACAACAGTGAGAGGCCCGCATACCGCAAAAAAAAAAAAAAAAAAAAAAAAAAATAACATTTCCTCATTTCAAAAATAATACATGCTCATCGTGGAACGTCTGAAGCACAATAGAAAGTATAAAGAAAAAAATTAAACCATAATCTCACCAACCAGAGATAAGCACTGTTAGTATCTGCATAAACTGGCTTGCAGTGAAAAATATGATTCTTTATTAAATCTTTTAAAATGTCTTCTATTTCTTAATAAAAACTTCTGTCCTCAATAAAAAGCTTTGTTACAATTATTCCTCTTGAACTTATACTTCTTGTTATCTTTGGAAAAGTATTTAGTGGGGAACTTGATGTGTACAGTTTAAAATTTTTGCCATATTGAATACTAAATAACAGGTCCTAAAGTCTAAAAGATTTTGATTGATGGACACCATACTTAGGTAGACCACTGTTCAAAAGGATAACTTTAAAAATTAGGTCAGTTAATTTAAGACAATTTCAAACTAAGCTTTGAGACAATCCTTGGAGGGAACTTCAGTGAAATGTATGATTTGTTTGGTACACATATTTTAGAGCATGTCCCAAAGTGAAACAGTATCAGAAAATTCAACCCAATGTGGGACAGACTGCAGAGGCATGGAAACCTCTTTGAAAAACTCCTGTGAGCTTCACATTATTCAATAAAGGAGAGGATTTGCCCACATTGGGAGATTCCAAGGCTGTGTTTGCTTATCGCGTCTCCACACATTCCAGGTTAAATACATTTACTATCTGGGATCTCTTAGGGAAGAGTACCTTGAAAGTCAGAGTTGCAATTTAAAAGAGTACCTAAGAGCAATGCAGACAGCTGCTGGTAACGCAGACCTTAAATTTGAATTTCCCTTAAAAGTCATCTCTAAAGCCATGTTTGGTATATTCTCTTTCAGTGGATGAGTATAAGGAGAGCGTCAGGGCTGTTCATATTTTAAATTAAAAAAATTTTTTTAAACATTAGAAAAACATATACGGCATATATATTTATGTATATACACACCTTATTAACATATTCCCAATACTGTAATCAAGTGTCTTCTCATCTTCCTTCTCTTTAACACAATTATCAGAGTATTTTATTTTTACACTCCAATGTCTTTATAGAAACTCTCGTAGATATTTATGTAAAGAGGGAAGCCTAAGCTGGGAAGAATTCACTGGAGTAAATATCCTAAGAACTTACGAGTATGTTTTTGACAACCAGCTCTTACTGGTCCGTATATGTGTATTCAACTGTGTCACTTCACTGCATAATGTGTAGCAATGGAAATTTTCACAAGAAAACACTAAAAGTTAAAAGCAAGGTAGGCTTAGACTCAAACACTGAGCCAAAAGACTTCGAGTCCCAGATCTATACCACCTCCAAGGAGATGTTCACTGTCAAGAGAAATAAACAACCCCCCCAATACTGGGAGGGGTGAGTGAAATAAACAAGGGCCTAAGAAACACAACAGCGGACACCCATCTGCTGCTTACTTGAGGGCCGTTCTGTAGTGGTAGATGGCTTCCCTGTTCCGACCCTGGTCCTTCAGGAAATTGGCGTAGTTGTAGTGAACCTTGGCATTGTGGGGCAGAGTCTGAACTCCAGACCTAAAAATTAATAAATTTTTAAAAATGAGTAACAAAGAGTACTGCTTAAGAATGTTGTCAGTTTCTTTCATGTTTTACTCAGTTTCATGAACCTGTATTTGAAATGTCCATTGCATCCATCAAGGCCAAGTCTTCCAAAATTTGTGGATTACATGAGCTACTAAACATGCTTCTGTGGAAAACAGTGAAGGCTGTACACAACGGTGTACAACTAAACAAACACGCTAACTGCACATGAAGCAGAGGTGGCAGGATGTGGTAAGAGACGAGTCTTTGGAGGAACAACCCGGCATGCTCAGGTTAATTCAGTTTTTTCCTTCCTTCCTTCATTTATAGCCTTCCTTTTTTTTAAAAAAAAAAAAAAATTGAGATTGTCTATAAAAATAAATCATTACAAGACGGATGACTGTAGACTGACTTCCCTACTAAGGTTTACTGGAGATAAACGATTCCCATGTACTAAGCCGGGCTAATTGTTTAAAAAATAAAGACAGGTATGATTATTCTACAAGTTGCAGATAAGGAAAGGAGGTTTTGCTCAGAAAGGTTAAAAACTTTGCTTAAGTGGTGAGTGTGTTAGTGTACTCGAGCCGGTAAAACAGAATACGCGGGGCGCCCCAGAGGGTAACACGGAAGCACTGAAGATGACACAAGGAGGAAGACAGGCTGTCGTTTGTAACTGCCTCACAAAGTCACCCTGCACGAGGTCTGGCGGCTGGTAACTGGCAGGGACGGGATTCTGACGCAAGGACGTTGCTCCTAGAGTCCCTGTTCCCTCACCTGCAAGGAGGTGGTGGCAGGGGAGTGATGAAGGTAGATGGCTTTGGGGGCTGTCTGGAAAGAAAACTCCTGGGACCTACATGGGTTAAATGCTGGAGTGGGGCAGGGGATGAGAGAGAGGAAGCAGAAAGGATAACAACCTAGTTTCCGGACAATTGAACTTTAAATGCACTTCCTCTTCTAGGTGACATATTTTCATTTTTTTTTCTTTTTTTTTTTTTGCGGTACGCGGGCCTCTCACCGCTGTGGCCTCTCCCGTTGCGGAGCACAGGCTCCGGACGCGCAGGCTCAGCGGCCATGGCTCACGGGCCCAGCCGCTACGCAGCACGTGGGATCTTCCTGGACCGGGGCACGAACCCGTGTCCCCTGAATCAGCAGGCGGCCTGCGCCACCATGGAAGCCCTGTCTTTTTTTTTTTTTTTTTTTTTAAGAGCTTTTTTTTCTTTTTCCTTTTTCCGGTATGCGGGCCTCTCACTATTGTGGCCTCTCCTGCTGCGGAGCACAGGCTCCGGACGTGCAGGCTCAGCGGCCATGGCTCATGGGCCCAGCCGCTCCCCGGCATGTGGGATCCTCCCGGACCGGGGCGCGAACCCGTGACCCCTGCATCCGCAGGCGGACTCTCAACCACTGCGCCACCAGGGAAGCCCTCATTTAACTTTTAATTCAAAGGTAAGAACACTAGGGGAACTCCATACAAATTAGACCTGTTAGGATAATAACGTCAGGGTATTGTAACCTTTGTTGAATTTTTGTTGAAACAACAGCCCCTTAACATTATAAACCAAGAAAAAAATTGTTTTTAATTTAAAAAGAAATAAATTAAAATGTTCAAAGGCAATAAAAAAAAAAAGCCCAGTCCCTTAGGACCAGCAAAGACTGTTCCACTTAAAATCCACTGGCCAAATGTTTGAGGAACTCTCCAGAGGAGAGAACTTACAGGGAGTGTGGGGCAGCTAGCAACCAACCCAAGGGCAACATCACGTGACAGCAGCAGACTTCAACTTACACAGAGCTGTTATGGTGATGTCAAATGCACGGCAGTAGCTAGGATGTTTTGCTGTGTGGGGGGGTGTGGCTGGAAACAGATGGGCTGTAAATCTGTATTAAGAGCAGTTAGACCCCAGATCCTCTTCCCCACCAGGCACATCCAGGTGACTATTTCCTCTATTCTTTCCCCATCCCAGCAAAAGGCAGGACGTTTACTCTCTAGAAAAGTTGAATCAGAGAGATCAGGAACAACAGGTACAGCTGAGGGCCAGAAAAGCTGTACCTCCAAGGTAGATTAAGTGAAAATATATATTCTGAACGGTGGAATCTCCCTCACCCCATTATAGGAAACCACTGACCCAAGACAAAAGATTTACAAATGCTGCTATTGGGATGCTCCAGTGAAATCATCAATCACCTTCAATTACCTTATGGTGAAGTTCACCAGCTAACACACAAAAGTTAGAATTTTAATATAACATTTCAAATGGCCATTACCCAAAGTACATTAGGTCATGGGGGCAGGACCAAGTTCAGAGTGATAGTAATGGCTTTAAAAAAAAATCCAATTTCTATACAGGAAAAGTGTCTGATTTTTCTATCCAGAACTAAACAGTGCATGGTACAGGGAGATTTTAAAGTAACGTTGATTTCAGCATAGATATAACTGGCATATTTATTGGAATTGATCCTCCCGTCTGTGTGATTAGCATAGTTGCTCTACTATGTTTCACCCGAGTTCAGCCTGTGGAAAAGCGTCCTTGCTAAGATGAGGGCATCGTTCAGTGATGGCAGGATAGAAGTAATAATATTTGTAGCAGGCATGGGTGGAGTAACTGAAATCCTAAGAACACACTGCTTTTCCCATTGTTGTTTTTGACCTTTACGTTCCCTCTGTGATATTTTACTGCTATGTTTTTCCAGTCTCTCATTTTACGACTAACAGTTTGTGAAAAAAGGAAAATAAACAATTGACCAAAGGCAAAACTTTCCAGGCCACTCTGACCGGCCAGGTTGCTCCTCCTTCCGGGGTCAGCCTCAACAGTTTGCTTTTGGGATGCTGTGATTGAGTTGTCCCAACTGTCTTAACAGAACGTGCAGCCTTACACATATTTACTCCATAATGAAATGTAGGATTCGTAAGTTATGGGGCTGGATCCCAAATCCTATTAATAACTACAACAAGGATTATGAATTAAGGTCTCCCTTTGAACGCAGGATCTTTTTTTTTTTTTTTTTTTTGCGGTACGCGGGCCTCTCACTGCCGTGGCCTCTCCCGTTGCGGATCACAGGCTCCGGACGCGCAGGCGCGGCGGCCATGGCTCACGGGCCCAGCCGCTCCCCGGCATGTGGGATCTTCCCGGACCGGGGCACGAACCCGCGTCCCCCGCATTGGCAGGCGGACTCGCAGCCTCTGCGCCACCAGGGAAGCCCTGAACTCAGGATCTTAATTCATGTACTTTGCATTTCTCCCTCACACCTCTCGTTTGCAGAAGACTTGAAAAATAACAGAGATATCAAGCCACTTCTATCAGGTATCTCTCCAAGTTTGTAGAACATCAGTTTGTTTTGCTGGCATTACTGGAACAATAGGTCAGGAGAATCACCCCCAAATTCCTGATTAGAAAACAAACATTTAGGGCTTCCCTGGTGGCGCAGTGGTTGAGAATCCGCCTGCCGATGCAGGGGACGTGGGTTCGTGCCCCGGTCTGGGAAGATCCCACATGCCGCGGAGCAGCTGGGCCCGTGAGCCATGGCCGCTGAACCTGCGCTCCGCAACGGGAGAGGCCACAACAGTGAGAGGCCCACGTACCACAAAAAAAAAAAAAAAAAAAAAGAAAGAAAACAAACATTTAAAAAAAAAATGTTCAGCCAGAGGTCAACAGGAAAGGAAAGTAAGAATTTATGGCTCTCCTCAGTTGTGACCCTGTTTAACCTGAGGTTTCCAATGCCACAATCAGGTTAGCCAGTGCTTGTGGAGGCTCATTTTGAATCAAGCGCTGAGCTAAGCATCCATTTCCACGGGCTCTCTCCTCTCACCCTTTCAACAACCTATCCGATGGGTAGTATTTCTGTACCTCCCATATGATGAGGAAATTGAAGCTCAGAGAGATTAAGACCATTTTCTAAGGTTACAGACTGAGTAAGTAGTTGAGCAGAGATTTCAACCAAGGTCAATATAAGGTCAGAATCATTCCTGAAGTTGGTCAACGTTTGATAAACCAAAAAGGTACCGCAAGATACTAGAAACGTTAGAATTTTGCTGGCAAACAAACTACGGCCTGATGGGCCACAGACATATCAGTGTGTTTACCTTTTTACATAGATGTCTTCGGCCTCTTTCCCGAGACAATGGCAGAGCAGCTGCAAAAGAGACCATAGGGCCCACAAAGCCTCAAATATTTACAGTCTGGCCTTTAAGAAGGAATTTGCCAATCCCTGGTTTATGTTCTCTGCCCTGGGAGGTCTGCTTATCTCTCTGGCTCAGCAATTCAGAGAGGAGGAAAGAGAAATGTATTTCCTACAGGGAGGGAAGAAGATCTAGGCCATAAATTCTTAACTGGTGGTCCACGGTTCACTTAAATAGTTCATGAATGGGGTTAAGAGAGACCCCAAACTGGATGCGAAAGAGAACATGCTGGCTTTGTCTTTCTAAGTATTTTGAAGATCTGGGGGCATGGGAAGAAAAGATTTCATCAAACTGTGTTATTTTGGTACCAAAATATAAAAGTCTGGGCTGTCACTAGAAGCTATGCACTTACCCTCTCCTCAGCTTAGATAGCAGAATAATCTGTTCTGAGAATTAAAGAAAATGTACCTTGCAGCTATGATTATGAACATCTCTCATTCTGTCTCTGTCTGTCTCTGTCTCTCTGTCTGTCTGTCTTTCTCTGTTTATATTGGGAGTAGCTTAAGTTAGAAAACATCAAGCCAAAAACAGGTGTGGTGAAGTATATGTACTCTTTGGCTTTTACATCAGATTTGGGTTCAAACCTGACACCTCCTTTTCACAGCGATTTCGTCTTGGACAAACTACTCTCTCTCTGAACCTCTGATGAGACACAAGTGCTGGGTTCTTGTGCTTTTGTGTGTGAGGTTTTTGCCAATAAAAGTACAAAGCTGTGAGGGGGAACTTCCATCTGTATCTCCTAAAAATACATCACTCGGTGGGATCTTTTTTGTGACAGGAGGCCTCAGCTGGAAACCCTGGAATTGGACTGAAATTTGGATTTTTCTCTAACACAAAGGTCTGTCCTAAGATATTCTGTAAGGTTGTTCATAGTATTGCCAAGCAAACCCACTCCATATAATTAGAGAGGCCTCAACGAGACCATATGACCTAGGATGGTCAATGGGTTGATAGTCTGGAACAGAGGAGAAAACAGAAACAGGGCCTCTGTCAAGGACATCACCTCATCTAGAACTACTGCAACTTCTTCTTAGTTGGCCAGCTCTTGGTTTTGGCCATTATGGCTAATTTAGGTTTTCCTTATCCTTCCAGAATGAGCTCAGGTCTACAAGAGAATGGTTCTTGAAGGCTTGGGTTGGTCCCAGCCACTTGCCTGCACTTACACAGCACCCTGCTCTGCCTCTGTCTACCACCTGCTACATTACATTAAAATGTGTTCACGTGTCTGACTCCCATCCAGACTTCAGGCTCCTCTAGTGTCTCGCCCCACCCCCTGCTCTCTCATGTCCTAGAACACAGTGCAGAGCAATAATCTGAAAGCTTTACAGTGTTTATCATACTGCCCTATGCATCTTTCACATACTCTTTTATTCTTAGAGTACACCCAGAAGATAGACACTATCATTATTCTAAATTTAAAAAATTTTTCCTTTTTTAAAATTTATTTTTTAATTGAAGTATAGCTGATTTACAATGCTGTGTTCGTTTCAGGTGTACAGCAAAGTAATTCAATTATACATATATACATATATGTATATATATATATATATATATATATTCTTTTTCAGATTCTTTTCTATTATGGTTTATCACAGGATATTGAATATAGTTCCCTGTGCTATCTAGTACATCCTTGTTGGTTATCTATTTTATATATAGTAGTGTGCATATGTTAATCCCAAACTCCTAAATTTTAAAATAAAGAAACTAAGGCATGGAGTGGTTAAGTAAGTCATCCACGATCACACAGCTATTAAATGGTAGAACTTGGAGGAAAGCCAGAAAGCCTAATTCCAGACCCCACACCAGCCACTAATCCTATCTTGCCTCAAAGAGTCTTGGTAAATGTTTAACTGATTTGAACATTACTCAGGAGAGATGAATACATATAAACATCTGGTCTTGAAGGAAAAAGAATAAACTTAAAGTCTCAGATACTTAAAAGTTTCCCCAGACGTAAATAAATTATAACAGGTAAAGCTTTCTAAAAATTATTGATAGCTTTGATTTGCACATTACACAAAATTCCTTTCAATCACCAAAGGCCTCTCAAGACACAAAGTCTCTTTAAGCACATGTGTGGAATGCCTGCGTTTCAGTGAGCACCTGTTCACTTCCTACATGGGCATATGCACGCCAGACTAAATTTTTTTCTATTAAAGAAAGTTAAATTGCCAAATAGCAAAATCAGATATATTGTTTTAAAACGGTAGAGGAGTACAGTGAACATTTGTCTTACTCCTTCGTTCATTCGCTCACTTCTGGCAGCCCAGAGTCTGTGTCCTTTTCCGGTGCTTGGGTTTCCTGTGGGGAATTCCCTCTTGCTGTGACATCTCAGTGGAAGCCCAGGGGCTCTGCCTGCCCTAACTCCCCCCCATGGAAGTCAGGGGAGCGTCTTTGGCCAGTTCTGTCATCTCAGTGCCCTAGTGGGGACAAGGGGCAGGCACACGACCTAAGCTCAGGCTTAGTCAGACGATTTTCTTTTCCTAGGACTGTGATGTGAAGAGAGAGAAAACTGGGGTACATTTGCCCTCCATTCATTCCTTTGCAGGTGCCCGGGTCCCCTCAAGACAGACCATCCAGACACCTGTTTCCCGTCTGCAACATGCATGCTTCCTCACCTACTCCCCAATTCTGTGAGCTCTCCAATGCTCTTTCCATATTTTCTCCTTTTGAAAGTGATTCCAACTCTGTTTCAGTTGTTTGCCTCCAAAGAATAAGTGTTGGGTACTGGCTAATTAGGAAACCCAATAAAAACCGCATTGACGGAACTGGCCAACTGGGTCATAAGTGACGACAGAAGGTGGAAGGGGTCCAAGACTGGGGACCCCTGGGAGACCGGGAAATACTGCTAGGAGGCCAGGTGTGGCTGAGCCGCGGAGGCCAGGTGACGGTCACCAGGGCTATGACATCAAGGAGACAGACTAAGCCCAGAAACACAGCATGATGAGCAACCCAAAAGACGTTTTCTACTTTACAACAATTTAGGGCCGTAAATTGGCATTGTTATATTCAGAAACAGCTTCTACACCACATAAAAACCTCCTAGGAGATGAAAAAGTCTTTCATTTCCTGGCTCACAATTAATGTTCAAAACAAGGCAACCAGATTACAGATCACAACTTAATATCCTGGAATATTCTGCATCTCTCTTCTTTCTTGCTGTGTGCTCACCTTTCTCATTTACTCAGCTGAACAATGCAATTAGACTTACTGACCAATCTTATTTTGTTTATGGCTGAGTTTACAGCCCAGCTCATTATCAAGACTCTCCATCTCAATTCACAGACCCCAAAACCTTCCCATGAGCCTTATTTCCATTAATTCACTTACAGACAGCTCCCGTAAAACTTTATATAATACCATTTAAAAAACTAAAGTTAGGACTTCCCTGGTGGCGCAGTGATTGAGAGTCCGCCTGCCGATGCAGGGGACGCGGGTTCGTGCCCCGGTCCGGGAAGATCCCACGTGCCGCGGAGCGGCCGTGGCCGCTGCGCCTGCGCGTCCGGAGCCTGTGCTCCGCAACGGGAGAGGCCACAACGGTGAGAGGCCCGCGTACCGCAAAAAAATAAAATAAACAAATAAAATAAAAAATTAAAGTTAAGACCCAAAATAAAACGACATCTTCCATTTAAAAATTTACTAAGAAACGTTTCTGGACTGATTAATATTGCCAGACCCATGTCGCCTCGTTTGTTTGGAAACAAATACGTCAGCAAAGAAATAAATGGGAAGAGATTCCCTTTTAACCCTCTAGTCATACCTGAATAGGGACTCTCTCGACAGCCAAATTTCATTCTGTTGCATGGTTTTCCAGGAGAAAAGCAGCAGCAGCAGCACAGTGGACACGCTCAGGGTGGCAGCCCCACAGCGATTCAGCCACGTGCACAGCTTGCTCATTCCATGCACGAAAAGGATGCAGTAGCCCATGCTGGAAAACAGGGCGGACAAGCAGGTGACTTTGGGGTGCAATGGAGGCCCCTGAGTATTCCATCCCATGCAACTAACTTTTCAAACAGAGCTCGTCCTGTGATAGAAAACGTAGACATAACCCGCCCTGTCTGACACATTTCCGTGTGGGAGCTCAAATGGGCTCCACCGGCACACCGGCTAGGTCTCTGGCACAAGTGCGGAGAGCAACAGGTTCACCTTGCAGGCTCACATTGCCCTGAATTTCCGCAGCTCAGGCATCCAGAAAAGTCCATCCTGTGTGTCTTGGGTCTTGACTGGACCCTCTGACCCAGGCTCCCTTATGTTCCTGACATTGTATAACCCTACTGGCGCCATGTGTCAAATTTGGACCCTGAGGCTTTGCGGGAGACAGTCCCTGGGGGGACTATCAGGTCCTGGAAGGGGTGCTGGTCACCCAGGGGCATTGGTTTTGGTCTCCGCGATCGTGCCGCCTACGCTGAAGGAAGACCCTCCCACGGGCGGGCTCCTGAGCCTCACAGGGTGGAGCCTATCACAGACAGGCTGCATTGATCTGATTCTCATGCTGATTCTGGCTCAGCTTTCCCAACAGACACGAAGAATCCCTCACGTTATGGGAGTGGGGCTTTGGCACATGGATATCACATCTCTAAAAGCTTTGGCTTGGTGGATGGAAAGTGGTCCCTCGTATCATCTGTGCACCTGCAGAGGGGCTTCCTGCCCGCCGACTGGCCTCAGAAAAACACATTTAGTCTGTACTCATTATGCTGTGTGTATTTTAGTCAAAACTCATTTCTTTCCAAAGACGATAATACAAATTATTATAGAATATGTTAACAAGGAAGCAAGCGTGTGTAAAGAAGTCCTATATTAGTCAGACACCAATACTCTAAGAAGCCCTAAATTAATAGAACTCATTTACTTGTTCAATTATTTATTTGTTCTCTCTCTAGCATCTCACTGGTAGTACGCTAAGCACTAAAAATACAATTAAGAGTAAAACACAGATGACGTGCCTGCCACTGTCACAGGCACCAAGAATGTTATCAGTGGATAAAACAATCATTCCTATCCTCCTGGAACTCACACGGACGGGAAAACAGCCACCAAGCAAGTAAGACCCAGAGTAGGTCACACCACATATGATACGTGAGGTGGAGAAAAATCAAGCAGGAAAGTGAAGGAGGGAGACCAGGAGGGGAAGGAAGGTGAGATATTCACATGGGCGGTCAGGGGAGGAGGCCTCATTGAAAAGGTGACATGTGAAGAGCGTACTGAAATGCAGGGGGTGCACCCTGCAGGCACCCAGGTCCTCAGTGCCCGCTCTCTTCTCCCCCTGCCTTCGTAAAGCAGCACCTCTGAGGAGCAATGTTAATTGAGCACATCTTACGTGCCGAGCACATTCTCTACAGGAGCTCAGTTCATCCTTACATCCCTGGGGGGGGGGGGGAGGAGGGTGTCACTGAGCAGCGCTAAACTCCTGGAGACACTGAAGAAGAGAAGCGAACGCATTTGCTGAATTCGGTCACACAGCTCATGTCCGGTAGAGCAAAGACAAAAACCCCGGAATTCCGGATTCCAGAGCCCACACTCCATCTGCTGTCCTGACACTGGGGTTCTGACTTGACTGGCTGATTCCTGTGTTCCCCACACCTTATCACACAGCTTCACCTACTTCCTTCCCAATCACTCCATACACGACATCTCAGTGGTCATTAACTGCCTCCTTGTAGGAAACAGCTGCCATCTGGCGGAGCCATGGGGGAGGGAAACACTCGGATTCCAACAGCTCCAGAGCAACGGCCACAAAGTGGCAGAACACGAGGATAATGAAGATAATAGCAACCAAATTAGCTATTTTATACGTCTGCATGTTTGTTGAGTGCTCCCTACGTGCCAGGTACTGTGCTAAGATCTTTATGTGGGCCTGTCCAATATTTGTAGGGTCTGGAACAAGGATCGTACTGGCTTTAAATATATTATCTAATTAAACAACTCAATCCTCAGGATCTCCCACTTCATACATGAGGAAACTAAAGCTTAGAGGACGTAAATAACTTGCCCACAGCTCCAAAAGCTAGGAACAGAGTCAGATCAGAAGTCCCACGGCCCTAACACTGTGCTGTAATTCAGGAGTGGGCAAATTTTTTCTGTGAGAGGCCAGAGAGTAAATATTTCAGGCCATATGGCCTCTGTCCTTCCTAGTCAACTCTATCTTCGTAGCAGGAAAGCAGCCACTGACACTTATGTAAACGACTGGGCATGGCTGTGTTCCAACAAAATGTATTTATAAAAACAGGCGATGGGCCAGATTCCACTCACAGGCCGCAGTTGTTGAGTCCTGCTACAGCCAAGACGAAGGAGAATACCATTCCTTCCACTCAGCACAGGCATCAGGAGCAAGTAACATGATCATTTTTTTTTTTCAGAAGTCCTTGTATTGACATATGGTTTAAAGAAATGCTAAGCCATATAAAATCATCTCCACTTAGGTTTGCAAATTTCTTAGAGGGTATCACATTCTTAAAAACGTGAACACAATATCAGAGATTAAGATGCTTCTCTATTATGACATTTCATCTTTCAACGTCTGCTTTACTGCAGATCTCAGCCACAGCGGGGTAGGACTGCTCTCTTCATTACCGGGGCAGGGCAAGTCCTCATTTTGAAAGTGGAAAATCAAGCAAATGAGAAACTACATACTTTTCTGGCCTCCAGGGAAGTGAAATCAGACTCCAGTTTGGCCTGTTTAACCTGGTTAAGGAAAATCTGGGCTCTGACCAGAGACCTCCCCAGAGAGCCCAAAGGAGGCAGTGTAAACCACTGACAACTGACAACATCATAACCTGAAGAACCAAGAGCCCTGCTGGCTGCTGAATGGCTTAGCTCAGTACCAAGAAACATTTTCAAAGCACGCTTGAGAAGCATCATGGCTGTCCCAGAGAAAGCAGCACAGAGATGATCTCTTATTCACAGGCCACACAGGGATCTCCAATTTTGAATGGATTTTACTGACAAGCTGCTCAGCCCACAGTGTTTATAAAAACTGAAGAAAGCTGCATCTCTCCTTTAAAAAATGCAAATCCAAAGAGAATTGAATAGGAAATACCAATCAACAACGTCTGTCCTTTCAAATTTGAATTGAAAATGTTTCAACCTGTTGTTTGAGAACTCCGTGAGTAGTTAATCATCGTGTAAATAGTACAAATGTACTTTCACGCTCTTAAGTGATAAAAGAACAACATTTCCCCTTTCCATTTACATCAGCCCTGGAGAGATGACAATTTTCTATGACCCGGCCAAGCATTTTATGATGTTTGTTACGGCTTCACCCTTTGTTTAATTATATGCAGCAGAGAGTAGTGTTTTGCTATTAAGTCGAATTGAAATTCTACCTTTTAACTTAACAAGCTCAAACAACCCACTGAGACTATCTATAAATAGCATGAATGCTACAAGACAGACACATTCTTCCTATTTTATTACTCTAAAAAATTCCCAGCTTTAGACAGTTTAAAGGAAACATGTCCCTAATGAACTTCATGTTGATCTGTTGAATCCCCATCTGGCAAATTATCTGACCTTCAGATCTTATTCTGGTCTCATGAATGTTGACCCCAAATGGTTAAATGATAAAGCCCTGGAACCGTGAGCCCCAAATAGGTGTTTGACGCTATAGCCCAGGAAGCCCCAAGGAGACAATGGTGGCTCCTCAGATCAGATTGAACCTGGAAGCCGGCAGCTTCTGTGAGCCCAGACTCATTAGGGTCCCCATTTCTTGCCTTGTCTTTTTTATCTCAAACACTTGATGGGTGGGGAAATTTCCCAAAAGACTGAATGCATCTGGATCTGAGAGTTTATTCACATTCCAAGAAAAAGGAATCTCTCGTGCATTTCCTTAGCTCCCCGTCCTAGCGGTGCTGGGCTGGGTATGAAAAGCTTCTTTATATTTACTTCTCCGTAAATTTGTTCTGTTCTTTTCTCTACCTATGGAGCAAACCGGGAGAAAAACGCCTTTGCTGTCACCTTCTGAGAGTCTGCTAATTCTCTTTTTACCTCTTTGAAGATGACATGCTTTCTCTCAACCTCCTGGCTCACCTACCAGCTCTAAAATTTATGAGACCTCCAGTGGTAAGTAAGGCAGGGTCTGGATCGGAAAAAACCCCCGTTTGCCTCTCAATTCTGACACTTACTGTTGTTTGATTTCAGACAAATTATTTATGACCCGGTTCTTAATTTTCTTACTTTGTAAAAGGGAATAATAATTTTGCACTGTGCACAATTGATGATACACTCTAAACAATAAATAGCATTAATATTATGTTATAATAATAATAGTATTATTAGGGCCTTATTTTCTGCTAAATAGAGTAGAAGGCAGGAAATGTGCAAAGTTTACATGTATTCCAGGTGGAAAGAGATAACTCTGTATTTGGCTCCTGTAAATGTAGTAGCTTCCTAAGGTAACTAGAGTACTACTAGGTGCAGTGGAGCAAAAGTGTTCTAGTGCAGACTTTAAGTTTGGGGGTTTGCAGTGAGGAAAAGGATTTCATTGGAGAATAAAGAGTCTAGAACTGGGTCTAGAGAGCTGGGTTCTTCTCTGACACTGGTGAGCTCTGTGCACAGATTTACTTACAGAGCCTTATCAGGCCTGAGTTTGTATTACAAGGGCTAAATATTGCCTGCCTTCAAGGCAGCTTAAAATGCAGCTACCTTGAAAGGTTGTTCCACGGAGTAGACGAAATAATATATGTGGGTGCGTTCTGTGAACTGAATACAAGGTATCAGTGTTTTCAAGGGCCGTGTCTATGTGTTCATGTGTGTATTACTACATCAATAAAATATGTGGTACATCTATAAATACACCTCAAGAAACCTAGTTTATCAAAGTCCAGATTGACCCAAACTGTCTAATTCACAGGACAACTGTAAGTCCTTTAAGAGCATCCACCAAGAACACCCTTAAAACTTCAAAATACCTTGTACGATATTGTTGGCTTCTGAAAGGTATGACTCATACATCATTTTTACAGAACAAAATACTGCAGAAAATAAGGTACACTGGTCATATGTGAAATACATATGGCCACATATTTAAGTTAATGAACATTCATAAACCTCGACCACAAAAAGCACTAAGGAAATCTTCCCTTAGATCCATTTCAAATCTTTCTCTCTTCTGTCTATCTTTGTGAAAGTGAAGGAAATGCAAAGCGTAAACTCTTCGGTGAATTAATGCATAATGAAGAAGCTTTTGTATTCAACTTTGATAAGAAATAAAGCATTAACTGATTGGAAGTTCGGGCCAGTTTTTAAGGATAGAGTACTGTTTTATTCATTTTTGCAGGCTAAGCACCGCCATGTAAGAGGGGCTGCTTCCTAAGTGTGATTGAACGTGGCGGTGGAAGGTATCAGAAACTAACATGGAAACAAAAGTGAACTTAGAAATGAATCAATCCAAGTCGAGCCCTAAGATGACTTATCACCAGGAGTACTGTCCATACTCAGGGTGCAGTGTTTCCCTTCGCAGGCACCTTCACCCGAGCCTGGCTTACTTTCCTCTCAGCCTGGTTCCAGCAGCCACAACAAATTTTCCATCTGGGCCTGAGACGCCTTTTGGCCAAAGCCAACCACCTCCCAAGTCACTCTGAATCTAATTCTAAAAAGTCAGAAAAACAACCTTCTCAACGCTCGTACAGTATACTCAGCTCTAGGACCTGAATTCTGCCATCTCTTCTTCCATAAACGACCATATTCTAGAGTCAGGCATCTTCACTTTTGAAGCAAAGGCATTAATGGACAATTCACTAGGTGTTGCCGTCCCCTCGTCTCTTCCCCTATATGAACACAGGCCTGACTGTACAGGCTGTGTCATATGTCCAGTGTTCTTTCATTTTCTACAATACTCTCTAATGAAGCATCTATTGTTCTGGGTATTATGAGAAAACACGAACATACAAAATGGTGGTCGCAGCTCTCATGAGGGCAAGACAATCTAGGTTTCTAAAACAGTGGGGAGGATATTTTGAGATTACTGAAATTTGTATAAGAAGTCACTGGTTTGAGATGTATTTCCCAGCACAGAAGCCAAGAGCAAAGGAAAGAAATAGATTCACCAATAAAGACAAGGGGTCTTAATGGAAGGGAGGTTGAAATGGCAACACTTAAATCCATTCACACCCTCCAGGCAAGTGACTGGGTGTGTGTTAAGCACAAGCTGGTCTCCTCCACTCCCAGGGGCACATTTCATAAACTCCTCCAGTATTATGTTTCAGAATGCTAGCCTGCTAAGCTAGGGGTGTTCACTTTTTTAAAAAAATGGACATATAAGTGACATATGACATCATATTAGTGTCAGGTGTACAACATCATGATCTGATATTTCTGTATATTGCAAAACGAGTACCAGAATAAGTCTAGTTAACACACATCACCTCCCAGTTACGATTTTTTTTTCTTGTGATGAGAACTTTTAATATCTAATTCTCTTAGCAACTTCCAAACATACAATACAATATTATTAACTAAACAATACATGCCTAGGACTTACTTAACTTATAATTGGAAGTTTGTGCCTTTTTGACTCCCTTCGCCCATTTTGTGCACCCCTCATTCCCTGCCTCTGGCAACCACCAATCTGTTCGCGTTGTCCATGAGCTGAGTTTTTTTTTTTTTCCTCTGGGGTTGTTCACTTTTCAGCGCACGAGGTTAAAAAAGAAACAAAGAGGTTTATAGTACTGAAGGAGGAGGGGGGAAAGGGCTGGGAAGGAGATGCCTCTACGCTGCTACTTTGATTTCCTTCCACTTTGACTCACCCAATCTCCTCATTTGTACAAGGCAGGCTGAAATAATGACTTGCAATTACCTAGCATAGCTTACAGCAATTTGCACATATACTATTCCATTTGGTCTCATCTGAATTCAGAGTCTACTCTCCACATTTTACATTCAAATCCTGGTTTCCAAGACATTTGCTGTTCTCCATTAAGGACTCAGACATAAACATTCATCTTCTATAACTAACAGGGTTCTCTAATATTAAGGCCATGATTCCAGTCTAGTAAATAACTGTTCAAGTTTAGCCTCACTTTGTGCCATTGGCTGATCACTAGGAATTGAGCGCAACAGATCGGCCCCCTGATGCTCAGCCCACGAGCACGGACCGCCTCTCAGCTCACTCACCCTCACCATGACCTGGTGACTGTTACCACGTCCCGTGCAGCCTCAGGACCCTCCCTACCTGGGCACTGCCCTGGAGAGTAGCCCTCACCGGACAAGCTCTACCTCCCAGATCTCATTCCTCTTCTGAGTTCACGTCTCAAGGGGCTGAACACATTGAAGTCAAATCTTCCCATCCTTACCCCATGGTGTTCTGAGGGACAACTTGCATGGACTTTTGAAAACCCAGGGTAGGGGGACGGAGGGACACACTGGACTCGGTACCAGTCACCCTGTGAGCAACCCTACCTGCGCTCTGAGCCCCGTTTAGATATTAGGCTTCAGCACAATTCCTGAGTCTCTCCCCACGACTTGATACGGATACACAAACCTCTGACCTGTTCTCATGGCCGCAACCTCTCCTGAGAAGCTGCCTGCGCCATCGCCCCACGGATGGGGCATCTGCCATTGCTTTTGTTGCCCCGCCCCAGTGGTTAGGCTCCTATTTCCTACTGGCACGTACTCCTTACTGCTGCTTGTCCGTGGGAACTTCTAAGCAACACATGTTCCTGCTGCTTATGAGGACACCCTATCAGCTCACGGAGGAGGCCCCACACCAGTGCTGACCAGACCATCCCCTAGTGCCCACTGCCAGGCCCATCAGAGAGCCTGTCCTCATGGCAGATGACCTTCCTCCTGCTCCTGCCTCCCCCCCCAGGGGACATGTCCACCCCCTTCCCCTACTTGGGCATCTTGCTGAAACTAAGCAGGATGGATATGTGTTTCAAATCTTAAGAGGAAAAATTCATGCTTTCCACAAGGTTACTCTTAAGTCACAAGGAGTTGAACTTGGGAGCTGAAATGGACCTTCGAGACCATGCAGCACTACGGTAACTGGAGTTCAGATGTCCCAAACCAGCAAAATGTCCAAAAGGAGGGAGTTGGGTGGGGGGGGAGGAACTAATGGAGGACTGTATATCCCCTCCTGCTCTCATCATGCAGGAAGAGAAAGGATAATCTAATACCAAAACTGTAGGAAACATCATTTCCTAATTTTTTAAATGAATTGATTTAACTTTATGAAAAGCTCACTGCATTATCTTTCTTTCTCTCCTCACCCCGCAGTTTGGCCAGTCCAGGGACAGCTGTGGCACGAAGATCTAAGCAACATTAGGGGATAACCCGGCAAGGCCAACACTCAGGTTTTACAGAAACGAAAGTGATTTCCCCCAGGACAGCCGGGCAGCACAGGACAGACTGGGCTGTGTTGATTCCCAGGTCAGTTCTCCTTCGACTGGATGTGCTAAAGTAAGGTTTTACTGATATCAAATTCTTTCTCTGATGCCTTGAGTATTTGGCAAAACTTTGATTCGCTCTCAAATAATTATCACTCTCTTCCAGCAGCTCTGAAGGAGCATATGCGTAAATGGCTCATCAGTAGGGACCCCAGTGTCAGATAAGAGGGGTAGTGTTTTTTTCAGAGGTGACATTTCTCACTTTGCATCCTGAGGAATAAGTACCGCGGTACTGTTTCAATAGCAACCTGTGTTAAGATTAAAAATTCCATTTAGAATTAATAGGTGTGATTTGAAGGTATTTCTCAAAATTGAATACGGAAAAGAGGCACTTGTCTTCCATTTCTCCATGTCTGGTGTGTCCATTAGCTTAGGAACTATACAACACAAATGGCATCTAAGAGTAGGGCAATTTAAAAATTTCCTTTCTTCCCTCAAACACAGGGTGTCTAACTTCTCCTTCTGTGGTCCCCGTGATTCTTTTTTTTTTTTTTTTTTTGCGGTATGCGGGCCTCTCACTGTTGTGGCCTCTCCCGTTGCGGAGCACAGGCTCCGGACGCGCAGGCCTGGTGGCCATGGCTCACGGGCTTAGTTGCTCTGCGGCACGTGGGATCTTCCCGGACCAGGGCACGAACCCGTGTCTCCTGCATCGGCAGGCGGATTCTCAACCACTGCGCCACCAGGGAAGCCCCCCCGTGATTCTTGATCAGTTCCACATTATTGGTTCTGCCTTCACTTACTTCTCTCCATTCTTTTCCCCTCTCCACTCATTCACGTTTTCTTAAAGTAGTTTAGGAATTTGCTCTTTGGCACTGAAGCGAATAAATCACCCTTAATCTGGCATGTGAGTGGATCTCCGACCACATTCTACAACTTTACTTGAGAGCTCTCAACAACTATTTCTGCTTCATCGATTCTAAGAAATTTTAGTCCTTTGAAGCATTCTAATGTGGTTTTTATAAAATACAAAGAAGTAGCCATTAAATTATATGCTTCTCTTGAGATAAGAATAAGAGATCAAAACTTCCGTGAAAGAATGATTTAAGCTCCAAACTCTCCTTCCTGTTCAAAAGGGACATCCATAAAATTGGCATTTATCGCCAGAAGAAAAGATTATTCCAATTTCTTTTGGTGGTAAAACTCTGACCCTAAAGCCATGCAGTGCCAAATAAATTGCTCATTTCTGTCCCTTTTATCCACAGATTTCAAAGTGCAAGTGAGAGGCAGGTGATATTTTGGGTCTGTGCTAGGTTAGGATGGAGGGAGAACAGAAGCTAGAAGATTTAAGTGGCTTGTTCATTGTCAGGCAGAAAAGCAGAGGATGAAAGAGCACTGTTGGTCTGACTCGTTCTGGGCTTTTCTTGTAAAATGGCCAAACCAGCTTCCTGGGATATTTTCATGCCCAAAATATAGGAAACTCGCCTGGGCTTCAGTGAGGGTGGACATGACCTCTGTAGTGTTCACGGATGGGATCCCAAGGCTGGAAACTGGCTCCTTACCGTGAACATTTAATGAGTAGGAAGTTCACCTACCAACTGAGCTTTTCATTTCATCTTTCTCTTGTTTGCTGAAGTTTTCAAGACAACACGGATCTTCTGCATAAAGATGATGATCTGAATTTTCAAGAAAGCCACAGAGAACATGTTTTCCTCAAAGCACTTGGGTACGAATGCTATGGAGAATGGCCCTTTCTTGTGAAGGCCAATAATGGAAGGAGAGCCACACAGAGAAGATTCCCGTGTGTATAAAAGGCTTGGACACGTTCTTCAGCAGCGTGGAAGCCAGCGTGTAGGGTTATTAAATGCACCGGGCATCACCTGGTGCTCTGGCACCTTCCAAGGAATGCCTGCAGTGTCTGCAGCATTCTCTGCAGCCCTGAGGAAGATTCCAGCAGCTCCTTACCCAACTGTCTACCATTCTCCACTGAGACGGGGGTGGCTGGTCTCTGCTGGGTAAAATCTTTTTTGGAGAAAGTCCCCATTTTCATGAAAACTGTCAGCATGTATAAACTGCCTCCGATGAAGTCATTAGAAACTCTCTAAAGCCACAGCACAGAAGTTTCCCCGCATAGGTTTTGACTTCTGATTCAGCTGCACAATTTTAGATAACAATGGAATCCAGCACCATAATTAAAAGGGCTCCCTTGTGGTGCTACTTACAACAATAACTGTGAAGGAAGGCTGGGGTTTGTGAGAGGTACAACAGCTCTCTCAAACACTCCTCGGCTTCCTCCAACCCCAGTTCCCCCAAATTTGAGTTAAACTCTCAGGTTTATGCTCAGAGCTGTGTACCTGGACTAGTGACGTGCCCTCTTCATCAGCTTCCAGGACCATCTATAAGGGGCAGGAGACACCTCCACTTCCTTGTCACATGGCCTTGGCATCTGCCAAGATCACGGCTCTGGAGGGGGAAAGAGGAGGCCTGGCTGGGCACAGTGATGTTATGGATATGAATCCAGGAGACGCTGGGCAGTAAAGACAAACCCTCGGAAAATGATGGGTGCTTGACATCAGCGCTACAATGCACAGGTGTGGGAACTTGGAGAGGAAAGGACCGCCATCTTTTTAATGAAGACCGGTTTCCTGAAATTGATTTTGGATGACTCTGTTACCAAGTTTGCCAAATGCAGCAAAATCCAAATAGGTTCTGAGAGGCAGGCACTTGCTCTTGGTAATACTGATGTGTTCTTTATATTTCAAACTTTTATTTTAATCCAAATCAGCTTATTCCTAGTGGAAAAGGGCAGGGCATGACTTGGTCTGTTTTAGAGGAAAGAAATGGAGTCACAAAAAGGTCTATTGAAGATATGGCAACACAGGAAGAGCCAGAGCTGGAATGATTCTGTGGGTGTTTGGAGGACACACCTACCTGGGCGACAGAAATCCCTGACTTTAAATAAGACAGCTCACAAATGGTTGATGACAATATTATGGGCTTCAATAATGTTTACGTAAGGCTCTCTTCCAGAAGAATGAAATTTAACCTCTTGTTTAAAATTCCAGCCCTTTATTTCCTCAAAAAATTTCCTCTTGTTTTTGGATTAGAAAAGCTTACCACACATGCACTCAGAACCCCAAGTGCTGTGGATTCTCAGGACTCTTGAAAGTATCCGGCACTGATTTCCAAATGGAGTTGAGATGAAAGTACTTTACTGTGTTCATATTTTCTTCATCTTTTCCAATTGAGGAGAATACTAAGACGTTACTATCAGAGAAGCGATATAACCTGGAAGGTGCCAGATCTGTCAGCAGACAAGGATCTATATTCCACTGCTTTGCCACTTACTAGCTATGTCACTTGGGCAAGTTATTTAACCTCTCAGAGCCCAGGCTTTATTTTTGTAAAATGGGTATAATGGTATTAGCTACATCAGAAAGCTGCTATCAACAATAACACTTGCTATTTACTGAACATGTACAATATAAAGCATTTTATAAGTTTTTTATGCAAAACATTTTTATAAGTGACCATCTCATTTAATGCCATTAAAAATCTCACTGAGGGGGCTTCCCTGGTGGCTCAGTGGTTGAGAGTCCGCCCGTCGATGCAGGGGACACGGGTTTGTGCCCCGGTCTGGGAGGATCCCACAGGCCGCGGAGCGGCTGGGCCCGTGAGCCATGGCTGCTGCGCCTGCGCGTCCGGAGCGTGTGCTCCGCAACAGGAGAGGCCACAGCAGTGAGAGGCCCGCGTACCGCAAAAAAAAAAAAAAAAAAAAAAAAAAAAATCTCACTGAGTTGGGTGCTATTATCTTCATTTGACACAGATGAGGAAACAGAGGCTTTGTGACATCACACTCATGTCCCACTCTGACTGCAGGAACATGCTCTGAACCACCACATACAGCATGAATTAACTGATAAAATAAATATAACATGCTTAGCATAGTGACTGACATAATAAAGGTTCAATAAAAGTTTTGATACAATTAATGTTTACTGAGTATGATACTATTTTAAAGAATATCCAGATCTGTTAAATGTTTAGAGTGGAAGACACCATTTTGTTTTTAATCGGCAGTTAATAAACTCTTTGTGGGGAAAAAAACTGAGAGTCACTTATTTTTGCAGCCTCAGATTCTGGTACAGCATGCCTGGGACAGACGCTCTGTGTATATCTGTTAAGTGAAGAATAAATACAGATTCCACTTGGAATCAGGAGTCCTACAGACAAAACCTGACTGAAGCCACTCTCAGCTGCTCTAAGCAAAAACACATCTAGAACAGACACTGAGGTCCTCCTTTGCCCTCCATATTCCTTGGTACTGGCAAGCCCTCATAAGCCTGTTATTTTATGGCAATAGAGAATGCAAAGAAATTTTGTATTTTTGTCCTCATCAAATAGCTTTTATCAAGAAATAATCTCCTTCCCAAACTGTGCTGTAGACACGTAAAGAAAATTAAGGGCCACCCTCTCCTTAACCAAGTCAAAACAAGATGCTGTTAAGTCTTAAGAAAGCTGTTAGCTACTTACTTTGGGGGGAATCGAAGGTTATGAAATTAATTTCTAATTATATGCATTTAAATATTTCTAACTCAATATCCATAACTGAAATAAATTTTATTATTTAATACTTTAATTTCATTTAAATTAAGTTTAAAATTAACTTAAATTTTAACTCAAAATGAAGAAATAAAAATGAATAATTTCCTGATAATATTTTGGTTTACTGTATTTATTTTATTGTCTTTTAGAAAAGTTCATTCTTGGGACTTCCCCGGTGGTCCAGTGTTTAAGACTCTGCCTTCCAATGCAGGGGGCATGGGTTCGATCCCTGGTTGGTGAACTAAGATCCCACATGCTGCGTGGTGTGGCCAAAAAAAAAATAATAATAAAATAAAAAAGAAAAGGTCTTAAAAAAATATTTAAAGCGAAAAGTTCATTCTTATGTATAATTCATCAAATTACTTAATTTTAGGAAGCTTAATAAAATTCTGATTTTAAAAATGAGAAAACATGGGTGCAAAAAAAAAAATCTTCATGTGCTACTCAACGTCACACAATGGACAAATGGCAGAACCATTTCAGGGACATTTTCAGGCTTTTGAAAAGAAACATGGCCTTGGAATGCTGACATTTGAATAAGACAAGAGAACAGACAAGCTTCAGCCCGATTCAAATATTCAGAGCTAAGTGGCATTATGTAATCATACAAGTCTGAATGCCCTTTAAAATTTTAACCAATTTTGTCCTCAAGGACAAGTTTCCTTCAGATTGTTCCTATTTTTAAATTAAAGAACAAAGAAAGAGAGAGAAAGAAGATAGAAGTTAATTAAAATCATGCTACTTAACACAGTTAATAATTTTATCCAAATCAACAAATATTTCTAGAAAGTTACTATAATTATGTTTAATAAACACAGATACTTGAACAAAGAAGTCGTGGTAAATGATTGCTGCTAAAATTCTGAATATACTCTGGTCAATATTCTCATCCAACTTCCTCTTTGGCTGTTTTTAAAGCTGGGGTAATAAACACCTTAGCTCCGCAAAGATCTGTCATACACACAAAGAACGGTCTCTCTGGAGCCATCAGTGTTGGTCTCCTAAAGAGGAATCCAGGAGCAGTAATTACCTAGGCATGTATAGGACTCTCTCGGCCACCACGAAACCCACCCTGAAGAAGAGGTTGCTGGCTGGGATGAACGGGAAAACCAGGAACAACAAGCCCACCAAAACTTCCCTGTGCTCCAGTCTCTGAAACACACAATAGTGGAGGACAAATTAATCTGGGTTTAATTCCACTTCCGTCAGCATTTAACCATCTTTCATTTTCAACTTCTCATTGAAGGAATGAATAAATTAAACCAATGTAAACCTTTTGATCAGTGTACTGAATTCATCAGAGAAAGCCCTCAGGCTGAAACCTCTGGCTCGTGGAAATATTCGCATGTACCCCTGACACACATGTGCCACCCAGAACATCTGCTATCTGCATAACATGATCAGTGACCATTACTCCTTATTCTGGGCTGGCCTTAACAGCCATCTTGCCTCTTGGTCTGGCTCCTTTTAGAGGTCTACCCTGCACCCCCAGGCAATTCATTCCAGGGAGCAAAGCAGCTGGGTGGGATCAAGCTCACGAAAGCATCATGGAGAATTACTGTCCTCTCAGAAACAGAACACATTAAAAGCAAAACAAAAAAATCAACAAAGAAGAAGGAAAAAAAAAAAACCCACACAAAGCCCACCAGGAGAGGCAAAGCTTAGCATAAAGGAAATTAAATGCAAATGGTGAAATGTGGGGCACCAATGAGGGAGATCATTTGAGCTGAGGTGTTTTTAGCATCTTTCCAAATAAGCCAGTAAGCAAGCATTTATTCCATGAAATTTTTTGGAATCAAAATTCATTACAATAAATCATTAAATTGACAGATTGTATATATTAATTTGTAAAGATTTTTGTCACTTATAATTAACATAAAATATTTCTATTTATTACTAATAATATGTTGTAATGGGCACTGTAAAAGGTAGCGTGTATTTCCAAATAGACATATTTGAAGGAAAGCCTATTTAAAACAAACCTAAATGTTCTGGATGGTATTATTTTTTCTTTTTAAAAAAAGTTTAAGAGGAAAACCAAATAGAACTTTCTATGTTACAATTTAAAATTTTTTCTTATAAACATTTTAAATAGCCTATTATTTTTAATAATTGTGAAAGACTAAACAAAAGAATTTCAAAAACAAAAATAAGATTCCCTAATACAACTACTAATATTTTAAGTAGACAAAGTAAAAGATTTCAGACATCTTGAGACATTTGTCACCTGGATTTTATTAAAATCTTTGTTTTGCTGACTACAAAATATTGAATAATAAAGTTTCTAAGAGCAATTCCATATGAACAAATGTGATTTGGACAATTTCCTTTAAAAGTAAGGGAACAAAAATAATGACCTCATTTTTTACCTAGAGTAACCACACTCTTTAGAATTAAAAGATGAAAGAAGAAAAAATTTTGCATAACAAGCCTTCAACTCAAATGGATGCAATAATGTTGTATTTTCTATGACCCACTTAAATTGAAGGAAAAAGACAGGTGAGAAGTAACAAGTTCATTATATTTAAAAACTGCAGGCTGTCTTTGTAACTTAGATTTTTATTTCAGTTTACAGAGTATATTTCAGTCCAAGAATTTAAAGTTTATAGAATTTTTAAAAGAACAAACACCCTCATAAGAATTCTGTAATATGAAGGCAAATAGGTTTTTTTAACATCTCTATTGGAGTATAATTGCTTTACAATGGTGCAAATATTTCTTGACAAAGCTGAAAATAAATCCCGGAGAATGAGCATTTTGTCAAGCGTTGCTCATGAACTCTGAGCCTATTATCGATGTTCTCTTTTTATAGGTGCACTTTTATTTTTCAGAGATAGTTGACTTTTTTGGACACTTTTCAAAAACTGCAATGTGTCTTCCCAGAAAGATTTGTAAAGAGAATGTAATACCCCCTATTAATTAATCCTAAGCATGCAGGCAAGGGCAGGGGTTAAGAGAAGTCTGACCAGGTCATCATCCAGGTCCCTGGATCGTGTTTTACCCAGTGAGGCGCCTCCCCACCTCTTTGCGGTTATTGGAGATCAGCCCTCACTGCGGATCTGAAAGAGGCGTCGCCTTCACACCCCCAGTGTCACCCCTTGCTGCCTGACCGAAGGCCCTTCCTCACTGTGGTGTCATATGTTTCGGCCTTTACTCAGCAGAAGCCCGAGCTGGGGAGCCAGTAGGTTGGGAGGAGCCGGGTGTCCGCGGAGCACAGAGGCGCCCTCGGCCTCCTCCCTCCCCAGTCCCGGAGCCCCTGCAGCAGGCGGTCTCGAGAGCTGCTGCGGCCGCTGCTGGCGGTGCAGAGATGGGGCCGCAGGCTCCAGGCACGGCCTTTATTCCCTTCCTGGCCCTCATCCCAGTTGTGATTACGTATTTATCTGTGTGCTCACTGTCTTTTTTGTTTGTTTGTTTTTTGTGGTACGCGGGCCTCTCACTATTGTGGCCTCTCCCATTGCGGAGCACAGGCTCCGGACGCGCAGGCTCAGCGGCCATGGCTCACGGGCCCAGCCGCTCCGCGGCACGTGGTATCTTCCCGGACCGGGGCACGAACCCGTGTCCCCTGCATCGGCAGGCGGACTCTCAACCACTGCGCCACCAGGGAAGCCCCTAAACTCACCTTTTTTTTTTTCTTTGCGGTACGCGGGCCTCTCACTGTTGCGGCCTCTCCAGCTGCGGGGCACAGGCTCCGGACGCGCAGGCGCAGTGGCCATGGCTCACGGGCCCAGCCGCTCCGCGGCACGTGGGATCTTCCCGGACCGGGGCACGAACCCGCGTCCCCTGCATTGGCAGGCGGATTCTCAACCACTGCGCCACCAGGGAAGCCCTGTGCTCACTGTCTTTAATTTAATGTCTCCAGCAGACCCTAAGCTCCATGAGGACAGGAGATGCTCAGTTGTGTTCAGTGGCCCGTGGTGTGTGCTCAGCTCAGTGCCTGGCACTTAGTGAGTGTTTAGAAATATTTGTTGAATAAATCAGTAAATGAATAAATGTTCGATGTGTGAGAGAAAACTGGGTGTGAGAAGGGCAGAGGATAGAGAGGGCTTCCTGGTGGAGGGGGGACAATCTGGGGGTGAAAATTGAATGAATGCTCACAAGGTAGAAGTGGTGGGCTTGGGGAGGGGGAGGGGGTCACAGCGAGGTGCATTCGGGCAGTAGATACAGAACGTACAAAGCAGGGAGTAACCCTGGACATGTTGGCAGGTGACAAACCATCAGGGTGTCGTATGCTCTGTGTGGAGCTGACTTTTACCTACAGGCAACAAGGATGGAGTAAAGGGTCCCACATGCATAGAAAGGAAAGCAAGTCAGTGTCCAGAAGCTGATGTCCATGTTCCAGTTGTGGCCCTGCCACCATTAGTCACCTTGAGCAGGAATGAAATTAGCCCTTCCCTGGGTCAACTATTAAATGAGGTAAGTGAGGCTCACAGCTCAGTGCAAACTGGATCAACACAAAGGTTTCTTGATCAGAGAGAAAGTCCATGTCATTGGAGTTGTGAGCTTAGAGGCTACCACTCTGCGTTGCTACCAGAGGGGCTGTCTTATGCGGCGTTTTTCTTTGTTTTCAAAACATTCAACTGAAGACGGTGGCACAGTGCCCAAACTCAATGAAGTTCCACTATTTATCTCAAGAAAAATAACATGAAAAAAATTCTTGAGTCTCAAAGTAAACTGATGATAATCTTCTCTCCTCCCCATTCAGTCAAGAGAGATAGAAAATATTCAAGAATATATTTCTTTAAACTGCAAGTTGATCAGCCAAGCAGAAAGTTAGGGAAAAAATATGCATGAACATGGCTGAATTTCCTAGAATGAGAAAGACTGGGAGAGAATCCAATTTTGTGTCCTGTGGATCACAGATGTGACAAAGTTGGCTAAATAATTTATAGCTTATTTCAGCCTAACAGATACAGATGAAACACAAACAAAATATGAGTGGGGGAAAAAGAGAACGTGTGGCATTTTCCGAAGTACACAGAGTGCATTCATTTCTACGAAAAGAGGCAAATGGAAATTTATTCCAAATACACTAAGGGGTGAAAAGACATGAGAATTAAAACAGCTAATAATACAGCCAATAATAATACACATTATTTGTCTGATTAACTGTGCAACTTCAGACAAATTAATTTACTTCTGAGTTTTAATCTGATGATCAAAAACAAAACAGAGGTTACTGATACCTATTGTATCTGTAGGAAAAAATGTGTGATAGATTCACTCTGATAGGTGTTAGGCTTGACTTTTTTCCTGGCTCGGGAGGATACAGAAAAGCATTCCCCTGAGCTGCAAGGAGAAAAAAAAATCCCTTCACGTGCCTCTTAGGGCGCCCAGAGAATCACGCGGCCACCATCGGCAGAGTCACGCATCTGAGAGAGCCGCTAATGGAAAAGCCGTGAGCTTCTCAGAAACATAAACTACCTCAGAGGAGCCCCAGCTCCAGAATCTGAGTCTAGCCTGGTCGCTTCTGGTTTATCCCAACCCCTTCCTACTCCCGGCTTCCTTTTCAAAGAACAAGTCATAGGTGAGGGCGGATACACAAGCACACAGACAGATACACACACACACGCACACACACAGATACACGCGTGTGCACGTGGCCAGCAGTGTGTGCGTGAGTGGTCATGAGAAGAGGATGCCTCACTGTCCCATTCAACCCAGACATCTACTGCAGGCTGCTCCCTTCCAGAGCAGCAGAGGACAGGCCTCATTACAGTAATTATTACCATCATTGCTATCATCATACTGTCTCTCACCTCTAAACAGGTTTCAGATGAATACTACAGCTCACTCAGCATGTTCTTACAGTTCTGCGTAGAGCACAGTTATATTTCAATCCTAAGGATGTATCTGGCAGCTCTAGACTCTAGCTGTCTGCATCTAATTTATCAATTTCAGGGAGGCTGATGACAGTAAAGCTCCCTCTTCCGCCCTGGGAGTAAGGCATTTCCAAGCTGACAACTAGCAGAGCTGCATGCTTACCAGGCCCTCTCTTCTCATCTGTTTTGGGGTCTACTTCCTCCATTAGACTATGCCTTCCTTGATGGGAGTCACTGTCTCACTTAGATTTATCCAGAAACCTGGAACATACATAACTAGCATTCAGCAAACTGTGCTGCAATAAGAAAGATTAGTGATGGAAGTTGCATACACACCACTGAGGTTCACTTTAGAGACTTCTCCCTAAGGAAAACGTGCACCTTTGGTAACCCCCTGAAACACAGTGTTTGCAGTGTTAATTTGGGGTGAGAAGTCCTTGAACATCCAAAGTATCTCCCGAGGGTCTGACAGAGCCGACCGACAGCAGCGAGGTACTTTTTATCAGGATACATGCATACCTTCTATGTCTCTCTAACTGCATTCATTGCTACTAACTGCTACTTGGTCTCGCAAGGTCGTGGGACATTTCTGCTTAGGAAGAGTGACATCTTTCACATTATTGAAATTCAATTTTAATTTTGTGACTATTTCAATGTATTAAAACAGTCAATAATTTATCACTATTATTATTATTATGGAAATTCTTTTTAATTGGGGAAGGCAAGTTATTTAATCAGTTTAAATCCCCACTGCTTTATCTGACTGCACGGTACTGCCTCATCTCTTGTTCTGAATCCCAGTTACTCAGCTGGGGGTGCTGGGCAGTGAGCTAGGCTCATTCTCTTTGCTAAGTGACTCCCAAACTGCCACCCTGCAGCAGGCAACCCAAACTTACGCCAGTTTAAAAAATTCTATTTAATCTTCACGACAATTTTGTGGAGTTGAACATTATTATCCTTGTTGTAAACTCAAATGCCTGAGACCTTTGGGTCCTTCACGATAGCTGCAGCTGCAAATCAGCAGCTGTATTGGTTATTTCTGCGAGAAACTTTCCTCAAGGCTGCACAGGACTTCAGGTCTCCTTCCTGCAAAACGGAACCTGGGCTCTCCCTGTGCTGCTTCTGTATATTTTAAGAAGTTTTTGAAGCCCCAAACCCCTATTACTGTCCAGAGGAAATGCATCGGTGAGTCTCCACTTGAGTCAATCAGAGGCTCAGGTTTATTTAAAACATCATGAGCTCTGAATCTACACAAGCCCTTAGATGCTCTCAAATGACGATAATACAGACTGCATGAAATGGATGGAGAACTGGTCTCAGAACACTAACTCAAGACCAGCATGGGAAGGAGCAAGCCAGAAGCAGAGAGAGAGAAAGAGCTTGGCTGTTTGGGGCAATATGGGATTCTGTCTAAGCTCTGCACAAATGTACCTTGAACTTCTTTTTTCCCCCCTGGGTTGCCCTCTTGTCTACTTGACGTTCACTATTGTCTATATTTTCCTTAGAATTTTACAGCCCCTCCCTGCTTCACATCTGTCTGACAGTGGCTCAGTTTGTCTGTCTCCAGGCACCGCTCCTGTCTGGGGATCCTCTCCATGGTCACAGCTCTCACCTGGTGTTGGTGACAGTTTCCTCCTCTGACCCTTCAGGCCATCTGGTAGGTGTCCCTTGGCATGTTAGCTCCACTATGCCCACATCACTACAAAGGTCCCTTCATAAACTCTTCAATCACCCCACTGGCCGTGCACTGTGTATCCTGCCAGGGCTCTAACAGACCACAGTAGAAGAGCATGCAGTGTGGATGGAAGCAGAGATGTGGATTCTAAAGAAGGGTCAGAACACTGGCTTTTGTGAGCTATTAGGAGCTGGTTCCAGACTTGGTCCCATCATTGTATTGTTGTATTTCCATTAAGTTTCAGCCCTTGGGTGAACCTCCACCCTTTTTTGAGGCCACTGAGATTATAGAAAATTCTAAACGTTGTATAAAAACAGTAAAGACCAATCTAATCTAAGAGAGCTTTTATCTGGCAAATGATATTGAGACCAAGCTCTCAACAGTTGGAGAAGAGAAAGTTTTGAATTTTTACTGCTATTACAATATGAAATGCCACAGACCGCTTCTTAATGATTCCAACAAGATCTAGAATCTGAACTCCATTTCAGTAACGCAGGAGGCAAGAGGAATCTTGGGACCGTCTCAAGGGTAGAGAGAATAAGAAAAATTGAAAGCTGATTCTCAGAGCCTCGGTTGCAACTGCCAAATTCCTTGATGATTATGTAGTTAACCGGGACCCTAAGTTAGGCCCAGTGGCCACAGCGCCACAATACGAGAGGTTGAAGGACAGTCCACCCATGACATAAACACAATTCTCATCTCACATGTAAGCATGGAAGGGTACCACTTGCAGCTTTTTTCTTCCCTGGTCTGAAATCAACAAAATAAGCCAAGTTGGGAGAGAAAATAGCTTTGGTTCAGGATCTCAAGAACATAGCTGCCAACCCACACACTCCTTGGTTCAAGCTGGTGATATCACTTCCTCATTTTCATGGGCCCTAAAATTTACTCATAAATGCACATGGAAAAGATTTTTAAAGGGGAAATGAATGAAGAAATTATACCTCCTCAGAGACAAAAGTACATTTTGTACACTCTATCTTCTCTGAGCCAATATCAACACTGCTTTTCCCATGCCAAGCTTTCTTCACTGAGGAGCTCTGCCAGATGCAGTAATGAACACAGAGCCGAAGGGAGATTAAAATAAGAGCATTCATAAAACAACACTATGGATTTCTGGTCCTTGGTTCCGGACTTCATTTTTTTGCAGAGTTTTTTGTTTGATTTGTTTTTAATCAATAGTCTAAACCTTCCTGCCAACAATAGATCCTGGGATTGAAACTTCTTATCTTCATAAGAGCACACAATTACGTTATTTCAGGATCAAATCAGGTGAAGAGGGAAGCTCTCATATTGTTTTACTCAAGTGAGAATCAACTAATTCATAACTTTATTTGGAAATATGTGTCACATTCAGTGTGTGTTTTAAATGTTTAAAGAAAAATAAAAGCAAAAATCTTTTAAAAGGCACTTTAGAGGAGGCATGACTGGAAAATATCAGTCTAGTGCAAAAAACACCATTTATTTTACGTTTTTTTCCCCTGTAATTGATCTCTAATCTCATAGTGTTGTGGTCGGAAAAGATGTTGATACGATTTCAATTTTCTTAAATTTACCAAGGATTGATTTGTGACCCAAGATGTGATCTATCCTGGAGAATGTTCCATGTGCACTTGAGAAGAAAGTGTAATCTGCTGTTTTGGGATGGAATGTCCTATAAATATCAATTAAATCTATCTGGTCTATTGTATCATTTAAAGCTTCTGTTTCCTTATTTATTTTCATTTTGGATGATCTGTCCATTGGTGTAAGTGAGGTGTTAAAGTCCCCCACTACTACTGTGTTACTATCAATTTCCTCTTTTATAGCTGTTAGCAGTTGCCTTATGTATTGAGGTGTCCCTATGTTGGGTGCATATATATTTGTAATTGTTGTATCTTCTTCTTGGATTGATCCCTTGATCATTATGGAATGTCCTTGCTTGTCTCTTGTAACATTCTTTACTTTAAAGTCTCTTTTATCTGATACAAGTATCGCGACTCCAGCTTTCTTTTGATTTCCATTTGCATGGAGTATCTTTTTCCATCCCCTCACTTTCAGTCTGTATGTGCCCCTAGGTCTGAAGTGGGTCTCTTGTAGAGAGCATACATGTGGGTCTTGTTTTTGTATCCATTCAGCAAGCCTGTGTGTTTCGGTTCCACCATTTAATCCATTTACATTCAAGGTTATTATCGATATGTATGTTCCTATGACCATTTTCTTAATTGTTTTGGGTTTGTTTTTGTAAGTCCTTTTCTTCTCTTGTGTTTCCCACTTAGAGAAGTTCCTTTAGCATTTGTTGTAGAGCTGGTTTGGTGGTGCTGAATTCTCTTAGCTTTTGCTTGTCTGTAAAGCTTTTGATCTCTCTGTCGAATCGGAATGAGATCCTTGCTGGGTAGAGTAATCTTGGTTGCAGGTTCTTCCCTTTCATCACTTTAAATATATCATGCCACTCCCTTCTGGCTTGTAGAGTTTCTGCTGAGAAATCAGCTGTTAACCTTATGGGAGTTCCCTTGCATGTTATTTGTTGTTTTTCCCTTGCTGCTTTCAATAATTTTTCTCTGTCTTTAATTTTTGCCAGTTTGATTACTATGTGTCTCGGCGTGTTTCTCCTTGGGTTTATCCTGCATGGGACTCGCTGTGCTTCGTGGACTTGGGTGGCTATTTCCTTTCCCATGTTAGGGAAGTTTTCGACTATAATCTCTTCACATATTTTCTTGGGTCCTTTCTCTTTCTCTTCGTCTTCTGGGACCCCTATAATGTGAATGTTGTTGCATTTAATGTTGTCCCAGAAGTCTCTTAGGCTGTCTTCATTTCTTTTCTTTCTTTTTTCTTTATTCTGTTCCGCAGCAGTGAATTCCACCAGTCTGTCTTCCAGGTCACTTATCCGTTCTTCTGCCTCAGTTATTCTGCTATTGATTCCTTCAAGTGTATTTTTCATTTCAGTTATTGTATTGTTCATCTCTCTTTGTTTGTTGTTTAATTCTTCTAGGTGTTTGTTCTTTAATTCTTCTAAGTCTTTGTTAAACATTTCTTGCATCTTCTCGATCTTTGCCTCCATTGTTCTTCTGAGGTCCTGGATCATCTTCACTACCATAATTCTGAATTCTTTTTCCGGAAGGTGGCCTATCTCCACTTCATTTAGTTGTTTTTCTGGGGGTTTATCTTGTTCCTTCATCTAGTACAAAGTCCTCTGCCTTTTCATTTTTTCTATTTTTCTGTGAATGTCACCATTCATTTTAATAATCAAGCACTAGTAAAGAGTTAAGGGAATTAAGTAAATTAGAAAAATGTTGTTCAATAAAACCTTTCCTGATTAGAATGAAATTATTACAGGAATTTATGGAGACATGGGAGAAGTAGAGAATGAACTTTCTTCCTCTTTCTCTGTGGTTCTGAACAAAAATGGAAAAAACACTAGAAACGTGTATTTTTTTTAAAAAGTGAGGAAGACTAGAGAGATGAAAGGTAGGGGCAAGACAATATCTCTTCTAAGGTTGTGTTCAACGTGTAAATTATTACACACGTGCTATGAGAGAGACTCATGCAGAGGGGGAAATAAAAGTCACCTGGTAAGCTGCAAATGGTAGATAGTAAAGGAAAAACAAGCATCTCTCAAGCACATACCATATGCCAGACATTTGACTGAGACTGTCCCGCTGACATTTCATGATAATATTACAATGTGGGTAATTATCCCCAGTTTATAGATGAGGAAATTGAAGCTCAGAGGGCTTAAGACACTTATCTAAGTTGATCCAATTAGTGAGAAACAAGGGTTTCAAACTGAGGTCTGATTCACTCCAAAGCCTGTCCTTTCCCCACAGTCCTTGTGGCTTTGGGATCCCAAGGCAAGGTCAAGTGTGTGTGTTGGGGGGAGGGTGATTTCAGCCCTTTGCTGCCTCTTAGTTTTGTAGCAGAAACCCACAGAGCAGGTAAGACCCAGCAATTTGGAGGTTACCTAGTAAGGCACTGCTGAGCTAGACCAGAAATCTCACCCCTGAGTCCCTTTGCCAGATAAACGCCGACATGAGTATTCTACAATCTGCAGGGATGCAGCAGGATATGCTGCATGGAACGTGTGTTCTTTGTCAATTATTCTGTTTCAATAAATGGTTGCAGGTGGCCCACCTACTCACTCTGACAACCAGCCTCTGGAAGAGCAGACATGTACATGTCCACAGCCACAACAGGGGAAGACATAATTTATTTGATCTTAGTTACTGAATTGTAAGTCAAAATTATATTTAAGAAGACTTGAGGGGGGATAATGATTACTTTTGACATAAGAAATCAAACACTGTGATGAAATCGCCCTCTTATTAAGGAAAATAACAGAACATTCATATTCTAGTGACCACAGAGGCGTAATGAATAAGCTGAGTGGACAAAAGCCTTCTGAATTTTAAATCTACACGTGCTCTGGAGCTTATTGCTCTAACCTCCATTTTTAATATTCAACTGTTTATGTCTAGATCTTGCAGGAATGTAATACTGTGATAACCACCTACTCGTTCCTTTTTTTTAACCTTTAAAAAACTTTAAATTTATTTTTTAATTGAAGTATAGTTATTGGTCAATATTATATAAGTTACAGGTGTACAGTATAGTGATTCATAATTTTGAAAGGTTACACTCCATTTAGTTATAAAATATTGACTATATTCCCTGTGTTGTACAGTATATCCTTGTAGCTTATTTTATACATAGTAGTTTGTACTTCTTAGCCCCCTACCTCTCGATAGCCCCTCCCCCTTCCCTCTCCCCGCTGGTAACCGCTAGTATGTTGTATTTTTAGATTCCACATATAAGAGAAATCATACAGTATTTGTCTTTCTCTGATAACCACTTACTCTTGTAGCATCTGTGATATTCATATTTATATCAGGTATTTGCTCAGGAGGGTGGATTTGGAACATCAAAACAGTAGTGTAGCTCTAAGAGCTACGTGTTCATCTGTGTTGAGACCAAAGCTATCTGGGTGGACTCAGGAGAAAGGAGGACCTGAGGGGAGGCATCAGAACCTCCATTAGATACCTCTGCCTTCAGGGGAGGCCCTGTCCCGAGAAGAGTCAATGGTGCACTGGACAGGGGGCCTGTGGGACCAAGGAGAGAAAACTGTCAGCAGAAGCTCAGTCTTGTGCCCAGAGCCTGTGTCCAGAGCAGAGAGGGGAAAAGGCCACCACCTAGCGGTCCAGGTCTTCCATCATCCTCCCCGCATCCAGCTCTGGCTAGTGAAACAAAGATGACACATGTAATGCCGCCGAATCCCTGGTTAAGAACTATAATTTGGGACTTCCCTGGTGGTGCAGTGGTTAAGACTGCCCTCCAGTGCAGGGGGTGTGGGTTCGATCCCTGGTCAGGGAGCTAATATCCCACATGCCTCGTGGCCAAAATGCCAAAACATAAAACAGAAGCAGTATTGTAACAAATTCAATAAAGACTTTAAAAATGGTCCACATCAAAAGAAATCTTAAAAAAAAAAAAGCATAACTTAATAAAGTGACCTTAGGTGGGAGGGAGGCTGGTGCAATTAACCAATTTTTTCCCTCTGTAAGAATTCAATAAAGCACCAGGATGGGGCTTCCCTGGTGGCGCAGTGGTTGAGAGTCTGCCTGCCGATGCAGGGGACACGGGTTCGTGCCCCGGTCCGGGAAGATCCCACGTGCCGCGGAGCAGCTGGGCCCATAAGCCATGGCCGCCGCGTCCGGAGCCTATGCTCCGCAGCGGGAGAGGCCACAACAGTGAGAGGCCCGCGTACTGCGGGAAAAAAAAAAAAAGAACCAGGATGGATTTAACCATGCAAGTGAAGTCATGTGTGAATTTAGCTTTGATGATGAGGAAACAAGAGGCAGAGGATAAATTAGATGCATTTTCATAAATAGTTTTGTTCCTGTGAAAATATACACACTTAGCAGGAGTGGTCTTCTACCTATGACTACCGCTTAAATATTTCTAAGATGTCCCTCTGCCAAAACCTTCCAAAGTAGGATGCTATAGACTTATTTTATTTTGTTAAGAAAGAGACAAGATTTTTACTTTTTCACACCGTGAGTCACACTCACTCAGAAGTATGATTCATCTACCCACTTGAGATTGTCACACAGAGGACAGTCCCTTCCCTTCCTTAATCTAAAATGAATAAGGAGAAGGAACCGCAAATATGCCACACAGTTTCACACAGTAAAGATGCAACTATTTTAGAGCAGCATTTCTTAAAGACTATAATTCATACTACTTTATCAAACAAATTACAGAGAGATGTTTGGCTTACTTCAAGGTTACAAGATATGAAAGTAATAATAAATTTAGTAAGGTTCTCTCTTAACAGCTAACAAAAGGGATTTTTACTTGTCCAATTGAGCTTCTGAAGTAACTGCTACGAATAATCGATTTGATTCCTGTTTTCCATCAATGTACTCATCCAAAATTAAAATATCTTCTATAATCAAAATAGGGTGGATCCCATTGGATAAGACCCACTTTCCTGCTTCTGAACCATATGGTGATAAAAGCCTAGTGGATCATCTTTTTTAATCAAAGTTGTTAAAAGCTCTTTTTTACAAGTAACTGACATGATTAAGTAATGCTCTTCCCTTACCTTTAACTGAACGGCCTAACTACCACAGCCTAAAAGGGCAAATTTAATGGACTAATGAATGTAACAAAGGATGGAGACAAAGGCTCTGGGTTTTAAAATAGTATCAAATACTTGTAATTTTCCAAATTCAGACATTCCAACACCTATTATCATTTTTTCATTAGGCCTGCTCTCCACCAAACAGCAACAGCATAAATCTCTAAAGTGTAGCTAAGAGAGAAGGGGCATAATATGATCTGTATGAGGCTTGACATAAAAGCAAGAATTTGACCATGTATCACTAATTGAGAGTCATTTTTCCCTTGGGAAATTCTTACAAGGTAAAAGAAAAAAATCTTCTAGGCAGAAAAACAAAGGGTGGAAGTGTTTCTCCAACAAGCCTTGGCATTGACTTATTCCCCAAGCAAAGACACTGTCAGAGTGAGCATCCAGGCCTGTAACAGGCAGAAAACTAGAGTTCACTGGCCAAAGTCACCCACATCAAAAGGGATTGTGGTGCCTTGGAATGGAGACAGTCTTCAAGGCAATGCCACGGAGGCTGATGTTAATAAACGTCCTTCCCCGTTAATTGCTTTTTAATACCAAATGCCAGGAGGCTGGGTCACAAACTGACTAGGCCAATTTGGCCATCGAAAGTTGCCGGCCCCCTGTAAATACTGCCGGCCTCTGGCAATCAGAGCCAGACAGGACACAAAAATGAAAGCAGGCTTTACCTGAAATTCTGCCCAAAGTGCAACCATTTATTATCAGACAGTCACACACTAGATTATCATGAAGATCCAGGAAGTCTTTTCTCTGTCCTCCAGCCCTCTTACAAGAAGCTTCCACGAAGGGCCCTATGTTCTGCGGGAAGGACAGCTCGCTTTCCACTCAGGTAAGGCATAGAGGTACTCTGTCAAACACCTGCTTTTTAAATCAACAGTGAAGCCAATAAAGATACAATTTTTAGCTTTCTCCAGTTACAGGGAGCACTACATGTGCACAGATACATGCCATGTCACTTTGGTTTCACTTGGAAAACTGTCACTTCATATATGGATGAATCAGTTACTCAAGGTAATATTCACTTCCCCAAACTATTGCATTTGATGGATGGCCATGCAGTACCCTCACCCCCTCATGAGCCTTAGCCGTCACGGTCACTGCATCAAATACCCACATCCAAATTTCTAATTACAGCCTCAATCTGATGAAAACCGAGGCTCCAGGAATCTGTTCCAAGGCCGTACCTCTCACTTTTTCAAGTGGTATTGCTATAGGGATAATAATACGAAAATTGTTTTGTTGATGCTGTGGTGGTGGCTATTGTTTTTGAAGGTACATATATGGCAGCAAGAAAGTGTTTAAACACTGCTCAAGAATGGACTCTCAAAATTCACTTAGCCACCAGCCCTGATATCTCCAAGTCAATACTTCCCAAAACATGCTATCACAACACTGATCCTGCAAGAAGGCCCTAAAAATGTTTCCAAATGAAAATGAAAACAAACAAACAAACGAAAAACAAAATCAACCCTTAAAGCCTCATACCTGGGGGAGCAGACCTCCACTGCTTAATGTCTGTTCTCAAAAGATATCTCATTGTTGAGGTCATTATTGGTAAAGCTGGGTATCGTTAACTTTCCTCTTTTTTTCCTCATGTTTTACTTTTTTACAAGCATGCCCCGATATTATAAAAGATATAAAAAAACTTAACATCTCAAGATACCTTGTGAGAATGTAATAAAGAATCAATAACAAATAAATTACTCTTAAATATAACTTAGTGGTGCTTCCTCTGTAACACAGGAAATCGCATTAAAGGACATGGGAAAAGGGCAAGTATAAAGAGTAGGACCAACGGTATTAACGCCTGTAAACAATCCAAATTAATCCAAACTTGCCTGACATTCCTGATCTATGTCACTATTTTATTGCAAGTCAATAGTCTGATGATGCAAAGTCTGTAAGAAAAACCCAAGTACATTTTCGGCCTATTGTTCTCTTGGTATATAAACATTCACTATTCATAGAAGAGAACGGAATACCCAGCCTCCATGGCTTAAGTGCTCTTTATCTCTACTGTACATACATTCCAACAGAGATTATCCTCGTCACAATGAGTGAGAGCAAATTAGTTCCCTTTAAAATTCATTGTTAAAAAGAATTCAATCCAATAATGAGTTTCTAGATTGTTCTCTATATTATGTAATATAAGCTCAAAGGTATTCCTCGTGAATAAAGGGTGTGACTAGAAGGAGGTGATGGACAGGCACAGAATAAGACAAATTTCACACTTAAATTCTCAAAGATGCAAGTGAGCTCTTTTATGATAAATAATAAACTACTCCCCAAGGTCTTAAATTTCTTATGCCATGAAAATAGGACAAATTAGAAACAATGTTTAAATTAATTCTGTGATTATTTCTAGAGAAAGAAAACCCTCAGATTCTGAGCCCTAGTTCTCCCATTCAACCCTGGACAAAAGCTTGTCAAAATTCAGACATCTGCTCTCTGAGCTGCTTACCTAGAGGGACACTCCAACTGGCTGTGGAAGTGGCCTAGAAGGGTCTGTGGTTTATAATGTTGTGTAACTTAACTTACTTGTGTAAAAGAGAGAATTTGGTTTTGTTTTCAGTAAGTGTAAAAATGTACAAGGACAAATGTTCAAAGCAGGCCTGCAGAGGGTGGATCTTGGGGCGTGGTTGGGAATTGGGAAATAACTGCTGTTTTATTTCTTACATGTGGTAATTTGTTGCTTTGTAGAGTCAAAATATTTTCCAGAAAAATTCAATTAGGTGTAAATACAATTGTATCAGGGTAGATTATATCGCCCTCCTCCAGTGCCCTGGTTGATAACAAGGTAGGATGAAAGAAGTGAGCTTGGTAAATTGGAGGAGAAACAAAGATTGTAAACATATATATTGCCCCAAAGTTATGCCCTCCCCAAAGCTGGTTAATATTAGCAAATGAAAGATTTGTATGTCTTATAGATGCCTTATGGACTCCAAGGCTGCCTTTTTCCTTCAACCCTCACCTCTTACCTTCCACAAACACATACACAGAAACATCTAAATTCTTTACAAAGGACCTGAATTCTTTCCCCATCTCGTTCCCCTCCATGGACAGACCTTATCAACAAGAAAATCAGACAAAACCATCCAACAGTTAACAGAGCCAGAGATCCTGTGGAAAAAGCATGGCAGGTAAAAAGAAAGTAGGAAGAGGCTTAAAAGACCTAGGCTTGATCCTGTGCACACACGCACGCACGCGCGCACACACACACACACACACACACACTCCATCATCTCCCGGACATCATTTCATTTGGCTCTACCCTTGACCCCTCTGCTGCAGCCATGTCAGCTTCCCTGCTCTTCTGTGAACACTCCACTACTTTCCTGCCTCAGGGCGTTGGCACCTGCTTTCCTTCTACTTGAAATACCCCTCCCCCAACAGCCAAATGGCTCACTCCTTCACTTCCTTTATATCTCTGCTCAATGTCATAATATCTGTGAGGCCAGTCCTGACCTCCTCACAGCCCTTATCAACACCTGGCATATAATGACAAATTTTCAGTGTTTAACTGTAGGCTCCATGTAGGCAAGACCTTCATTTTGTTCCCTGCTGTAATCCTGGCAACAAGTAGACACTCAATCAACATTAAGAGAATTAAAGAGGAAGAAGTAGTGAGGCTAGAAAGAACATACTCTCCTCTGAATATAAACCAGGGTGGCTTCTGTATGATTGAGAATCCATCAAAGGTGAAATAAAAGATATATTTTCCATGATTCCCTGGACTCAATGTTTATGCTTGTTTATCCAATCATTTTTTCCCCTGGTAATGTATCATATGGACTCACTATCTCAAAATTTTAGGAAATAGCCAGGAATTATAAAGTAATTTCAATCCAACACATTGATGCAGTACACACATCATTTGGAAATATTCTAGGCGGACAGAGCTGTGTTTATTTTGCTGACATTATTGTAAACATTTCATCCACTGTTCCTTTTTAGCACAGAAAAATGTCCGTAAAGCAAGACCTCTATTTTCATAAAATCTTAATTCTACTGTGTATTGTCTTGGAGTCAGAGCCCTTTGGATCACGTCCTTAATAACTAATCACCACACAGAATAACCAAGATTATCTCCGCTTCAAGAGCTTAGGAATTAGCAGGAGAATCTGATTTTTAAGACCTTCCAATGTGTAAGTAGATCAAGAACAAAGAGGCGAGGCCATGTAAACACGAGCTAGATGCCAAACCTCTGCCTCCAAACTCTTTTTTTATTTTTTATTTATTTTTTTTGCGGTACGCGGGGCTCTCACTGCTGTGGCCTCTCCCGTTGCGGAGCACAGGCTCCGGACGCGCAGGCTCAGCGGCCATGGCTCACGGGCCCAGCCACTCCGCGGCATGTGGGATCCTCCCGGACCGGGGCACGAACCCGTGTCCCCTGCATCGGCAGGTGGATTCTCAACCACTGCGCCACCAGGGAAGCCCCTGCCTCCAAACTCTGAAAGAAGAAAATGTAGAAAGTGCAAGTAGTCTCCAAGAATTGCCAGAGGCTTTAGTTAATGTTTGCAAAGAATTTTCAAGATGAAAGCCACCACAGAAGAGTTAAATCTTACTATCACCACAGCTGGAATGCTTTGCTAATGTTTTTCCTGATGCAGTAAAGTGATTTTGGAACAAATTCCATGAAAGAAAAGGATTAACAGCCTTCCAACGAGGAAGTTTCCATTCATTCATCATGTTACCACAGACACTCTGGGGGGTGGCCAGGGTTTGCCTATGTGCAGGGGTTTACTGCCAGCATGAAGGTCCAACTTTAACATAACCTGACCAAGGTGACAGCCTGTGGGGACTCACCACTCCCTGTAGTTAGCTGGGAGAGAGTCAAGAAAACCGCTTCCTGACATACCAGTCCAGCACTCTACATTTGCTCTTGCAGATCAATACCAGCATAGCAGGCATGTCAAACCACACTGAAAAGCTAATAAAACAAACCTCATATTGACTCCCAAACATTTCACACCGGTATTGAGCACAGTCTTTTTTTAGGCTTTAAATATAGTTCACTTAAGCAAAAGGTTCTGCATACCAAAATCGAAAAAGAGTTTCTAACTTTTTGTGATTTTATTCATTTAGATAATGTATATTGAGTGGCAAACAATAAAATTTAGATAATAAATATTGGATGTGACAAACTCTTGATGCTAGAAATACGGCATTGAACAAAACAGAAAATAATCTCTGTCCTCATGGGGTTTATGCTGTAGTTGGAGGAAATAGACATTACATAAAATAACAAAATTATATAGCATTTTAGTAACTGGAAGTATAGTGAAGAAAAAGTTAAGTGAAAGGGAGGTAAGATGTAGAGCAGAGGGTATGTGATTGCATTTTAAATAGGGTAGTTATGGTAACCCTTACCGAGAAGATGAAATTTGTGCTCATATAAAAATTAAGTCAAAATGGATCAATAACCCAAATATCAGAGCTAAAACTGTAAAACTCTTAGAAGAAAACTGAGCGGAAATCTTTATGACCTCGAATGTGACGATGGATTCTTAGATTTGACACCAAAAGCAATGAATAACAAAAACCCCCCAATAAATTAGACTTCATTAAAAACTTTTCTGCATTAAAGGACATTATAAAGAATGTGAAATGACAATTTAAAGAATGGGAGAAGATATTTCCAAATCATCTATCTGTTGGGAATTTAATATCCTGAACTCTTACAATTCAACAACAAAAAGACAACCCAATTAAAAAAAATGACCAGAGGGGCTTCCCTGGTGGCGCAGTGGTTAAGAATCCGCCTGCCAATGCAGGGGACACGGGTTCGAGCCCTGATCCGGGAAGATCCCACATGCCATGGAGCATCTAAGCCCACGAACCACACTACTGAGCCCATGTGCCACAACTACTGAAGCCCGTGTGCCTAGAGCCTGTGCTCCGCAACAAGAGAAGCCCCCACAGTGAGAAGCCTGTGTACCGCAACGAAGAGTAGCCCCCACTTGCCATAGCTAGAGGAAGCCCACGTGCAGCAACAAAGACCCAACGCAGCCAAAAATAAATAAATAAATAAATTTATAAAAACAAACAAACAGTAAAACACCTTGTTAAGATGACCAAAGGACCCAAATAGACATTTCTCCAAAAAAATACACAGATGGACAAAAGACACATGAAAAGATGTTCATCACTGATCATTAAGGAAATGCACATCAGAACCACAGTGAAATACCTCTTCATGCCCACCAGAACAGCTTTAAATAAAATAATACAAAATAACAAACATTGGCAAAGATACAGAGAAATAGGAATCCCTGTACATTCCTGGTGGAAAAATTAAAGGGTGCATCCACTGTGAAAAACAGTTCCTCAAAAAGTTAAACAGAATTACCATATGACCCAGCAATTTCACTCCTAGGTATATACTCAAGAGAAATGAAAAAGTATGTCCAACACAGAAACTTGTACACCAATGTGTACAGTAGCATTATTCATACTAGCCAAAAGGTGGAAACAGCTGTAATGTCCATCAACAGATGAATGCATAAACCAACTGTGGTATATATCCAATGAAATATTATTCAGTCAAAAAAGGAACAGAGTATTGATATACACTACAACTTTGGATGAACTTCAAAAATACTATGCAAAGTAAAAGAAGTCATACACAAAAGGTCACATATTGTATTACTGTAATTATCGTATAATTTATTTTATATCCAGAATAGACAAATCCATAGAGACAGAAAGCAGATCAGAGGTTACCAGGGGATGGGGTAGGGAGAGATGGGAGTCATTACTTAATGGATATGGGGTGTTTTTAATGAAATTATGAAAGAGCTCTGAAATAGAACAGGTAAGTACACAACATTGTGAACACACTAGTGCCACTAAATTGTACACTCTGGAATGGTTAATTGTATGTTATGTACATTTCACCTCAAATGAAAAAGCAAAAAAAATTTTCATCAGATTTTCAGGATCACATATTGTGTTTTATATTCTACTTTAATTTCTGTATTCATTCTAGCCTTTAATCTATTTGTAACATTTTAATCTTTTTTTTAAAACACACCTTTATTGAGATACCATTCACATACAATAGAATTCACCCATTTTATATGTATATTCTGATGAGTTTTGGTAAGTGTACATGTAATCCAGCAACTAAAACCACAATCAAATTTTAGACATTTTACACCCCCAAAAGTTCCTTCAAGTCTTTTTTATAGTCAATTCCCAACCCCAGGTTTTCTGTCACTAAAATTCTGCCTTTTCTAGCCATATAAAATTCTAGAAAAGGCAGAATTATAATGACAGACATTTCATATGAATGGAATTATGCAGTATTTGATCTTAAATGCCTGGTTTCTTTCAATTGGTAAGTATTTGAGGTTCATTTTTGTTGTTTTATGTATCAGTAAATTATTTGTTCCTTTAAATTTTTCAATAATTTACCACATTAAGTTTATCCATTTCCAAGGTGAGGTCACTAGATGATCTTTATTTTTCAACTAGTGTAAATAAAGCTGCTATGAATATTTACTTGCAAGACTCTTGTATGGACATAAGTTTCCCTCTCTCTTCAGTAGATACTGAGGAGCAAAACTGCTTATTTTTATGTTTAACTTCCTACAAAACTTCTGAATGTTTCCAAAGTGGCTGACCCATTTTTCATTCTCAGCCGTAATGTATGAGGCTTCCAGTTGCTCCACATTCTTTGCCAACACTTAGTATTGTGAACCTTTTCAATCACAGTCATTCTATAGAGTGTATAGTGGTTCTTTTTTGTGGTTTTGAGTTTCCCTAATGACCAGTGATGCTGAGCATCTTTTCATGTACTTATTACCCTTTGTGTATCTTCTTTTATGAAGTGTCTATTTGAATCTTTTGTCCATTTTTAATGAGTTGTCTTCTAATTATTGAATTTTAAGAGCTCTTTAAATATCCTAGATACAAGTCCTTTGTAGGTATATGTTTTGCAAATATTTTCTCCCAATTTGTAGCTTGCCATTTGATTTAATTAAAATTATCTTTTGAGGAGCAGAGTTTTTAATCCTGATGATGTCCAGTTTATCAACATTTTCTTTCATAATTTGCACTTTATGTATCCTAAGAAATCTTTGCTTAACACAAGTTAACAAAGATTTTCTTCTATTTCCTTTCAGAATTTTTGGTGTTATTTAACTCTTTTGTTTAGGACTATGATCCACTTAGAAATACTTTCTAAGAGTAGAGTATGAGTTAAGGGTTACAGTTCACATTTTTCCCTTACAGATAATTCATTATTTCAGTATCTTATATTTCCCCATTGAGTTACATTGGTAACTTTGTTAAAAATCAGTTAAACTTGTAAATGTGAGTTTATCTTCGGAATCTGAATTCTATTCCATTTTCTACTGACTATTTTTTCCTGACTTTGGGTCACCTATCTCTTTACACGTCCAGTAATCTAATTAAAAAACCGGCATTGTGTGTCATACACTATAGTGACTCTCTATTCTATTTTGTTCTTCTGAAATTTGATGGTTTCCTGTTTTAATATATGATAAACTTGCCTGGATTCAAACTGAAAAATCTCTTTTTTATGTAGAGAGCTGAAATTTTTGCTCAGTGGGGTTTTATTTGTTTCTTTCTTTTGCCTGGATCTCTGGGGGATCTCTCTTGTTCCTGCAGAGCTTTGTGATCAGCCAATGATTTCAACAGAGGTTATATACAGACAACTAAAGCCAGTGAAGCTTCCACCCTCTGCCGCCCAACCTGCATTTGTGTTGAAGAATTCATTCAAATTTGCAGCAAATAAGTAAGTCTCCCCAGGCTTTCAGTTTTGCTCGTGCTTTCTAGGATGTCCCACGTGCACATATTGTTTTCTCATTCATCCGTGAATGCGCGGAGAGTGTATTATCTCAGCCCTTCTACAGCTCTCTTGCTTCCAAAATCTACCCCTTAAATTGATAGCTGCTCTGCTACTCTCCCAAACCAAATCAGCCACCTCCAGCCAGTAAACCTGTGAGTTTTTAACACTAGATCTGGGAGGATGGGAATATTCTCAGGCAAGAAGCATCTTACACAAGGCAGTAGCAGTTTTTAGTAAGTAAATATTTTCAAGTTCTTTGCTGTCTTTGATCATTTTTGAAATGGTTACATTTAATAATTTTTTCCACGTTCCAATATTTTTCCAAGTTCCCAATATTAAAACTTTTAATAAAGTTTTGTACTATTATCTTTTTCTTGAAGTGAGAATCACCCAACCAACTCAGGCAGGCATTTATTAGTGTAAGCAGAATCTTAACCATATTTAAGCACTTATGAACATGTTCTCATTATCTCATTTATCATTACATGAAATCAAACGAATTAGTTCAAAAATGAGTCAACCACTGCAAGAAAAAAATTTCTCATTTGCAAACATTGTAACCTTGGTCTATTAACCCCGATAAGGTCTTTAAAATATATATTACCTTTCTGGAAAATTTTTAAATACACAAAGCTTTTTAGATGAACGAGTAAATTCAATTTAGACCCACACCCCCTTGCAAAAAAAATGAGTTACTGAGTATACTGTTATCTCTCTTGAAATGTAGAATTCATTTGAATCTTAAGAAAATTACCTTGACGGCTGCTAAACAATGCAGGCTCAGTAAGGCCATCACAACTGCCAGAAGGATGGTGGCTAAGTTCCGCATGTCCCATATGGTCTCTACCAGAGGAATACTGCCCACCTGCCAGTCATAGCACAGGGTAACAGGTGCAAGCAGAAGCCACACGTTGAAGGCCAAGAGGTAGGAATAGGTAAGGAATCTACAAAGAGAAGAAGAGTCACTGAAACATAACTCAAGATCCATGACATTTTGCAAACATTCATTCACCATGTTTCTATTAAATAGCACTTCTATACTATCAATGTTATAGAAAAGACAAGGTAAGATGGAAAGTCATTCATTCATTTAGTCATTAAGTTGATCATTTTGGAATCTATTTAATAGCTGCTAGTCACTGTGGCAAGTGCTGGCCTTTCAATGATGAATAAGACAGAGTTTCCATGACCTATATTAAAAAATTATCATAAATAAATACATAACAACTGAGATAAATGGTCCAGATGAAAGCATATGACATGAAATGCTGCCCTGTTGGGTACTCTTCCCTGGGTAAGAGACATTTGACCTGTCCCTTTTTATTTTTATTTTATTTTTTTGCGGTACGCGGGCCTCTCTCACTGTTGTGGCCTCTCCCGTTGCGGAGCGCAGGCTCCGGACGCGCAGGCTCAGCGGCCACGGCTCACGGGCCCAGCCACTCCGCGGCACGTGGGATCTTCCCGGACCGGGGCACAGACCCGTGTCCCCTGCATCGGCAGGCGGACTCTCAACCACTGCACCACCAGGGAAGCCCTGACCTGTCCCTTTTTAATAGTGCCCCAAATTCTGCAGTAGATATGAAAATATTAACCATTTTATAATAGATTGATCCATTTTGAACTATTGCAAAAAAATCAAAATATCTGTGGTAAGGAGATAAAGTCTCTTACTCACAAATCGAGAGGCTAGCCTTTAAGAGGAGGGAAGTAACAGCTGTCCTTGATAATAAGAATAGCCAGGTGGACTTAGGGAAGGAACTTTATGAATGGGGATGTTACTCCCGTTTCCCGGCTGTGTCTGGGCACTAAGGCATTCTAACTGACCCGCTTCCTTTCGGCGTAGAGGAAACTAAATTTACTTAAATTTGTTCAGTACACACAAATTCTTTAACTTGTGTTCTAGACCCTTGAAAACTGCAGAACTTTCAGCATGTAACAAACTCCGTCCAAACCTCTGCACTAGGGGATGGCCAAACTCTAGTATGGCTTTCAGCAGCATAAGGCCATGTTCCTGGGATGACCCCAGCCCCTCCACTAAAATGCCTGCCTGAGAAAGATCATCATTGCCAGGAGAATTTACCTTTTTCTAGCTAATCCCTGACAAAAAAGCCCCCTGACCTCCCTTTCTTAGAGCATTTACTACAAAGGACTTACAGTTGGGAATATGTATCTCTTACAACTCAGAACTGTCTTTCTCAAGGACCTGAGAGTCCTTCCTTTAAAATGTAATCATCTGGAGGAAGGGGCCTGTCTCCCAGACTGTGGGAGGACAGATTCCTAACTCTGATAACTGCCAGCCAACAGACACAGACTAAATGCACGTAGGCGATCAATCCTTTGTAATTTCTCACTTCTCTGACTCTGCCCAGCTCCCTTTGCTGCCCCTCCCATTCTCTCTTTAAAATACCCAGTCAATCCTGCGCAAATCAGAGTGGAGCTCAGCTCTTTCCTGAACTGTCAGTAGTTACTGAATAAAGTGTGTTCTTATTGCTCTAACTAATGTCCAGCTGTGTTTATCTTTGATACTCTACATGGGACTAAATCGGAGAAATAGATAAATCCCTTGCCCTCAAGGAATGGAAAATCCAATAGTGAAAATAAGATAACACGGAATTAAAGAGGCAGAAGGAGATGAGTGCCGTGAGGGTTCAGAATGTGAAAAGAAAAGCTCCCTCATCGCCAGATCCTTTTGGAGGAAACCTTGGATGGGCAAAGAAGTTGGATCAGATAATTTCTAGGCTACTTTCCAATGTTAAGAGTCAATTCACCTTGAATTCCTCTCAGTAGGTAGCTCTGGTTTAGAACATCCCTCCCAGCCCTTTCCAATTCATCTCCTTCCCTTTCCTCCTCTTCCTCCGAGGTTGGCAGTGGAAAAAAATCATTAGCAATGATCAGGAAAGGCTCCGTGATGGGGATTATTCACTGCCTCTGCTCTCAAACCCCAACAGAGAAATGGGTCAGATATTTCAATGGTGTTTCCCAACACTCCCCTCCCTGTTGTTATTTTAAATAAAATATGAATGTACAGACAGTGCAGTATATACTGAAAGTTTGATGAAGTCCAAGCTTTGTTATTTATCAAAGATAAAACCAAAAAAGTCACCTTATCCCTTTTAGGTCTGGGCCTGTGAAACTGCCTCATGGGAATGCCAACTCCACAGAATGATGACTGGGTCACTTAGGGCTTCTTCTTTTCACAGAGCTTCTAAGCTGATGCTCATACTTCTTAGCTCAGTAAAGATTCTTCATGACTTGGCTTTAAAGGAGAATGTTCAACCACCAAACTTAGCAGGAGAGTCACACAGCCATGCCATTCGGTTACATCCCAGCTCTTAGGAATTACTTTAAAAAATAGGGCTTCCCTGGTGGCGCAGTGGTTGAGAATCCGCCTGCCGATGCAGGAGACACGGGTTCGTGCCCTGGTCCGGGAAGATCCCACATGCCGCGGAGCAACTAAGCCCGTGAGCCATGGCCGCTAGGCCTGCGTGTCCGGAGCCTGTGCTCCGCAACGGGAGAGGCCACAACAGTGAGAGGCCCGCATACCGCAAAAAAAAAAAAAAAAAAAAAAAAAAAAAAAAAAAAAAAAAAATAGTATCTCGGGCTTCCCTGGTGGCGCAGTGGTTGAGAATCCGCCTGCCGATGCAGGGGACACGGGTTCGTGCCCCGGTCCGGGAAGATCCCACGTGCCGCGGAGCAGCTGGGCCCGTGAGCCATGGCCGCTGAGCCTGCGCGTCCGGAGCCTGCGCATAGTATCTCTCCTTCTTGCTATAATAGATCTACGCAATGATCATAAATGGCTGCTGAAATTATTAGATGAAAAGCTGATGGGGTATTTTATAATGGATGGATCAGGCTAAATCAGGTGCCTAGAACTTACTAATCAATTTTAACATCACAGAAAGGGAGACTAACTCCTGATGGATATACACAAAAAGCTGATGGGCTGCTTTTTTATTTGAAGCAGTCTTGCCAAATAAAAATAAACTTGAATCTAACCAAGCACTTTATTACCAGTTTACATCAAATACAGAAAGCACCAGAACATGTTAAATAACACCACAGGGAGGCAATACGCTAAACCCAGAATGCTACAAATTCCACGGAACAAATGGAGGCAGTTTCTTCAACAAATACATTGTAATGGGAGGGGAAAAAAAGGGGAGAGGGCACCTATAAATTAAGAGACTTAAGAGACATATCAAACAAAGTGCAGGTTTTGTTTAGCTGCCAATTCAAACAAACTGCTATTAAAAATAACTGCTTATGAGACAGAAAAAATGAAATGCTGATTGGATATATGATAAGAGAGAATCACTGTTAATTTCTAAAGCATGATAACGGTATTGTGGTCTAGTCTTTAAGGGTCCTTGTATTTCAGAAATACATACGAAAATGTATGCATGTGAAGTGAGATTATGTCTGGGATTTGCTTCAAAATGATGGATTGAAGCAACGTGGAAGAACCGGATGGGAGTGTGAATGAAACAAGATTGGCCATGAACTATGACTGGGAAAACTGGATAAAGGGTAGGTGGGGATTCTTTATGCCGTTTTCTCCACTCTTGTACGTATTTAATATTTTTCATAATAAAACAATTTTTAAGTAGTGACAAAGGCAACAGGATTGCAACAGGAATGCTTTCTTAAGTCTGGTTTCAGCTTGACCGTGAAACAGCTGCAGACACCATGCAGAAACTTTCATTTTAATGTTCAGTTCACATTTGGAACTTGCCCTGCACGTTGTCTTCATTCAGTCTCTTATATTTTCTAGACTTGCAATACCATACTGACAAATATCAAAAAAAAGATATCAAGAATAACATCTTTTAGAAGTTACACTCTCAACATAGTTACTTACATATTTTTTTAAATGCTCAGTTGTGACTTTTTACACAGATTATAAGCAAAATAGGTCAAAAAAGAAAAGTAAACCACAGAACTAAAAGAAACTTCACCTTCCTGTAACACTAGGAAGGTCAAAACTATTAGCTAACCCTCCTTTATTTTTGTTGAGGTATAGGTGATTTATAATATTATATTAGTTTCAGGTGTACAACATAGTGATTCAAAATTTTTATAGATTATACTCCATTTAAAGTTATTATAAAATATTGGCTATATTCCCTCTGCTGTACAATGTACCCTCGTAGCTTATTTATTTTATACATGGTAGTTTGTACCTCTTAATTTCTCACCCCTAAATCGCCCCTCCCCCTTCCCTTTTCATAACCATTAGTTTGTTCTGTATGTGAGTCTGTTTCTGTTTGGTTATACTCGTTTGTTTGTTTTATTTTTTAGATTTCACATATAAGTGATGATATACAGTATTTGTCTTTCTCTATCTGACTTATTTCACTAAGCATAATACCCTCCAGGTCCATCTAAGTTGTCGCAAATGGCAAAATTTTGTTATTTTTTATGAGACTGAGTAATATTCCATTGTATATGTACACCACAGAATCTTTCCCCATTCACCTGTGGATGGACACTTAGGTTGCTTCCATATCTTGGCTATTGTAAATAATACTATTATGAACACTGGGGTGCACGTATCTTTTCAACATAGTGTTTTTGGGGTTTTTTTTGTGATATATACCCAGGAGTGGAATTGCCCTTTTTAATACACATATATTATCTCCATTAGCTCAGAGATATACACCTACCTTTTGTGCATATGAACTCAGATAAATGTTGCAAGTAAACTCCTTAAATACTATTTGAAATACTGAAACAGCACTGAAAAATTTTTGCAAATTTAAGCACAAAGAAGCCACTTGGAATCACCCAGAAAGCTAATTACATTTGAGGGGGCTAGTTGAGCTAGCTGTAATCAGCAACTGATGTATTTCTTTTTAACTCATTGACTATGAATTACATTTTAAACTAATCACCTTGTTTATTTCTGCTTAAATTTCAGAAATAAAACAATCTTTGAATATCTCTGTCCCACTGGGTTTTCTTTTTTAAAGCAGGGGCAAAAAGAAAATGAATTATTTACCAATTTTCTACCATGAATTCTGCTAAGAGGAGGAAAGCCACTAGAATATCTGGCCAACAAAATGGAATATACAGCACAAAAAGCCAGGAATTCAGCTTAAACAATTTGGTGATGTATTTTCATTCATAATCCAGGAATGAATGAAGAGGTTTCAGGATGAAATACATGAAAGGGAAAATGAGGCCGGTGGGGAACTGGCATCAAATGGCAACTAATCAAACTGTGGCCTTTTTTTTTTTACATCTTTTTTTTGGGGGGGTACGCGGGCCTCTCACTGCTGTGGCCTCTCCCATTGCAGAGCACAGGCTCTGGACGCGCAGGCCCAGCGGCCATGGCTCACGGGCCCAGCCGCTCCGCGGCATGTGGGATCCTCCCGGACCAGGGCACGAACCCGTATCCCCTGCATCGGCAGGCGGACTCTCAACCACTGCACCACCAGGGAAGCCCTACATCTTTTTTGAAGTGTAATTGCTTTACAATGTTGTGTTAGTTTCTTCTGTACAACAAAGTGAATCAGCTATATGTATACATATATCCCCATATCCCCTCCCTCTTGAGACTCCCTCCCACCCTCCCTATCCCACCCCTCTAGGTGGTCACAAAGCACGGAGCTGATTTCCCGGTGCTATGCAGCTGCTTCCACTAGCTATCCATTTTACATTTGGTAGTATATATATGACAATGCTACTCTCTCACTTTGTCCCAGCCTCCTCTTCCCACCCTGTGTCCTCAAGTTCGTTCTCTACGTACGTGTCTTTATTCCTGCCCTAGCACTAGGTTCATCAGTATCAGTTTTCTAGATTCCATATATATGCGTTAGCATACGGTATTTGTTCTCCTCTTTTTGACTTACTTCACTCTGTATGACAGACTCTAGGTCCATCCACCTCACTGCAAATAACTCAGTTTCGTTTCTTTTTATGGCTGAGTAATATTCCATTGTATATATGTGCCACACCTTCTTTATCCATTCATCTGTCGATGGACATTTAGGTTGCTTCCATGTCCTGGCTATTGTAAATAGTGTGGCACTTTTAAAATCTAAATCTTCATTTTTATCAAGAAAAAAATTAGAGTGCTTTAACTGCTAAAATATACATAAATTCTGTTGTCTTTGAAAAAACCTTTTTGGCTAAGAAATAACATGAGCCTAACATAAAGATGCCTATGATAGGTACATATGAAAAAATCATGCACTGCAAGCAGAAACATGCAGCACTTGCTTGTTATATATAGAAATGTTTCTGCTCAAAGGATCCTTCTTTCTCTTTCATCTACAAAATCCTCCACCATTTCATACATACGGGACACTGGGTCCACTGTATACACACTGCATCCTCTTGGGAAGGGCACTGGCTAACACTGTCAAAATAGCCACGGTACCTCCAGAGTGGAGCCCCCCACCTTACCCTGACTCTACCTCTGTCCACTGGGTTTTGGTGATCTGTCCTGCCCCTCCCTAGGCTGTCCTTATTTTCATCCTCACAACTCCTGTATTCCATTGATGCTTCAAAAGGATCTCCATAGTTTCACTGTATCCCAGCAATAAGGACAGGCCTTCGTAGGCATAACCTGCTTATGTCATCATTAGCATCTTCTCCTTATAACCTTCTCTGGGACTAGCCAAAGAAAGCCATTTACTGAACTAAGTTCTCAATGAACAGGAGACCCTCACACGAATTCAGTAAATGTTGAATACTTACTCTGTGCACTTTTATAGGTGCTGAAGGGTAATCAGAGCTAGCCCTCATCTTCCACAAGGACATTGTCACAGCATCGGTGGTGAGAAGACATGCACATATTACAGGGTTGGGTAATAGTGAAATATAGACACAAAATTTCAATGGAGTTCTAAGAAGTGACAGATTAATGAAAAACAGAGGATTAAGAAATGCCCTCCTAGAATCTACACAGAATTTAAATAGGTGGAAAGATGGCAGATAGAGAATCCAGGCAGCACCCCCAAACAAAAATGGCTTCAAATTGTGAATGAACATGACACTTCCTGAGGACAGTTAAAAATACGGGTAAATTAGAGTACAGGGTTAAAAATGTATAATATACAAATGATAAGATGCCTCCTGCTAAAATGTCTAAAATGAAAAATATTATGTCAAATGTTGGTGAGGAGGATGTAGGGAAACCGGAACTTTGAAACACTACTGTGAATTGATTAAACCATGTTGGAGAAGTTCAGGCAGTTTCATGAAAGTAGAATAAATGCATATTTCATGATGTAGCAATTCTACTCCTAAGTTCCTACCCAACCGTGCTGCACACATATGTTAACCAAAAGACATTTACAAGATTGTTCATAGCAGCACTATTATTTTTTAAAAATTTTTATTGAAGTAAGTTGATTCACAATGGTTCAGGTGTACATCAAACTGATTTAGTTATGTATGTGTGTGTATATATATATATATATATATATATATATATATATATATATACATTTATATTCTTTTTCAGATTCTTTTCCAATATGGTTTAGTACAGGTATTGAAAATAGTTCCCTGTGCTATACAGTGGGTCTTTGTTTTTTAATCTATTTTATACATAGTAGTGTGTATCTGTTAATCCCAAATTCCCAGTTTATCCCTCCCCCACTTTCCCCTTTGGTAACCATAAGTTTGTTCACTATGTCTGTGAGTCTATTTCTGTTTTGTAAATAAGTTCATTTGTACCATTTTTTTAGATTTCACATGTAAGTGATATCATATGATATTTGTCTTTCTCTGTTTGACTTAACTTCACTTAATACGATAATCTCAAGGTCCATCCATGTTGCTGCAAATGGCATTATTCCATTCTTTTTATGGCTGAGTAGTATTCCACTGTGTTTATTTATACACACACACACACACACACACACACACATACACACCCCCCCCACACACATCTTCTTTATGTATTCCTCTGTCGGTGGACATTTAGGTTGTTTCTATGTCATGGGCAGCACTATTATTAACACCCCCAAACTGGAAACAACCCAGATGTCCATCTACAATAAAAGCGATACCTACATTGTATATTCATTGAACAGAAATCCATTCAGCAATGAGAATGAATACAACAGCATGGATGAAAGTCACAGTGGGTAACGTGCCACAAAAACAGGTGACATAAAAGAAAAGACAATCAGGGAAAACCATTTATAGACAAGGATGGGGTGACTGGAAGCAGGCCTTGATCCCCAGCACACAGGGCTGGGACAGAAAGCTACAAGGCGAACCCAGCTGAATGGCTGGTGTAGGAGCTTGTCTACGGCCCTCATCCCTTAGCTGCTTGCTGGCAACAGAGTAGAAGGTGCCAGACGAGTGCTGAGGCCTGCCCTTGGGGCATTCCATCCACGGGGCAAAGGCCCGTAAGTAGCACTTGAATACTGATACTTGACTCTTTAGCACCTGGGAACAGAGATGGCAAGACCATTTCCAACTGCTCATGAAATAGGAAAAGAGATCCAAGGGGCTCTCCAGCCACTTTCTCATTGTGTTTTGTTTTTAAAGTTCTTCCCGATTATAAGGACCAATGGGCTAAGCAAACCTGTTAAAGGGAGGGTTATTTTTAAAATTCCCATAAGAATCAGAAGACAGGAAATTAAGAGCAAAACCAGACTTCTTAGGAAGCAGAACCAAGCAGTGACAAGAAAGGCAGGCTTGGGCTTCCCTGGTGGCGCAGTGGTTGAGAATCCGCCTGTCGATGCAGGGGACGCGGGTTCGTGCCCCGGTCCGGGAGGATCCCACGTGCCGCCGAGCGGCTGGGCCCGTGAGCCATGGCCGCTGCGCCTGCGCGTCCGGAGCCTGTGGTCCGCGACGGGAGAGGCCACAACAGTGAGTGGCCCGCGTACCGCAAAAAAAAAAAAAAAAAAAAAGAAAGAAAGGCAGGCTTCTCTCTAGGCCACAGGCCTTCTTCACGGCTGCCCAGCTTCTCTTAGCCTTTGCTTCGTCTACTCCCTCTGCTTCTCCTGACTGAGGCTGGAGCACGGTCTTCAGGGCTGCCCAGCATTCCTTGGCTCCTGCCTTCACACACCTGTCACTTCAGACTTCACAGCCCCACTCTTAGGTTTCAGGTTCCTGAGAGCAGCGCCTGATTGGCGCACCTCATCTTTTGGAGTCAACTCTCACAGGTTGGCCAAACTCCAATTGCTGATCCTTCAGGTCCCAACAAAGGTGTCACTTCTTCGGACAGGCTTTCCCTGTCACCACCCCCAACCCCCACCCCCAGGCCAGGCTGGAGTCCCCACAGCCTCGGGGCTTACACACTTTCCTGGAACTTCCCGTTGATAATGTACCTGTCTTCCCACTAAAACGGGAGCTCCTCGCGGACAGGGTTGAGTCTCATTTAGAGTTATTTCCCCAGCACCCAGCTCTTGAAGTAGAGACGTTTTCAGAAATTCACCTGATAGTAAAATAATGCCTAAAAATCTAAAAATATTTAGATACTTTTATTTTGGCCCGGGGCAACCATATATTTTTCTAGTCGCATAAAAGATACCTGCTAGGCTTCCAGATGTCCATGCTTGTAGCTAAAGGGCACAGACTGAAGATTCTACCCTTGTGTAGCCCCCTCAGCACCTTGTGTCACGCTGGCTCCTGGGACACCATCTAGTAATGAGGAGTGTCTGCGTAAAGGCACTCGCTGCCCTCACGTGTCACAGAGCATCCTTATAAAGCTATGCCAAGCTTACTTTTCCTTATTTTGCATTAAACTGCAATGAATAATAGTTCAAATGGCAATTCTTCTTACCATGGATAAACTATAAAGTGAATCTGAAATATCATTCAGTCTCTCTGACCTTCTTAATGCACCATTAATACAGTTATCTTATTAACAGAGACAGTCTCCTCAGAGCAGAAAATATGAATTTCAACATCTAAGACTTCCAGCAACAACTTCTTAGCCATTTATCTCTAAAAAGGTGAATAATTCTTCTGCAAAATAAATACTAGGTTCCTTTCTTACCTAGAGTCTGTTTCTCTCTATAAAGCATTTAACATCTTTATTTCAAACCAGCATTCAGGTGTAACTTCCACTGAGCAAACATACCAACTGCTGACCATACATCAGGTGCAGGTTCCAGATTCCACACAGAATCCCGGTGGTCTACTAATGAACTACATCCAACAGCACTGAACATCCCTTAGGCATGTACAGCAACTTCTAGCTTACAAAGTATTTGCATATAGGGATTACCTGATCCCAATTCAGTCTTTACGAAGTGCATATTACCCTTCTTGCGGCAAGGGAAACAGCCTTAGAGAGGCAGACTTGTTCAATGCCCCACAAGAGACCCATAGGAGACCCTGCATACAAGACAGGGTCTTCCGGCTCCACATACAATGTAGAAAGGAAATATGATGGGTCAAATACTGGTATTTCATGGAGAAACACCTGCCTGAGATTCTGACTTATGCCTTGAACAGTACAACCTGGATGAACTTGAGCTTTTATACCAAAAAAAAAAAAAAAAAAAAAAAACCCCAAACCTTTAACTTTTAGTAGAAGCAGGGCTGACAAACTTAAAACCAGTGTGTAGTCACCTCTCCAACACAGTAAACAGATGACTGCACTGATGGAAATATTTTTTTTCTTTTTTTTCTTTTTTTTTTTTCCTTTGCAGTACGCGGGCCTCTCACTGTTGTGGCCTCTCCCGTTGCGGAGCACAGGCTCCGGACGCGCAGGCTCAGCGGCCATGATGGCTCACGGGCCCAGCCGCTCCGCGGCCTGTGGGATCTTCCCGGACCGGGGCACGAACCCGCGTCCCCTGCATCGGCAGGCGGACTCTCAACCACTGCGCCACCAGGGAAGGCCCTAAACTCACCTTTTTTTTTTTTTTTTTTTTTTTTTTGCGGTACGCGGGCCTCTCACTGCTGTGGCCTCTCCCGTCGCGGAGCACAGGCTCCGGACGCGCAGGCGCAGCGGCCATGGCTCACGGGTGCAGCCGCTCTGGCGGCACGTGGGATCTTCCCGGACCGGGGCACGAACCCACGTCCCCTGCATCTGCAGGCGGACCCTCCACCACTGCGCCACCAGGGAAGCCCTGATGGAAATATTTGTTAGAGCATCATACGGCAAGAAGTAGAATCAAATTAAAAGCTTGGGTTTGGCATTTTATTCATTATGAAAAGCAAGTTTTGCCTTTATGTTTCATTGTTAGCAAAAATAAAAGAATCGTCTCTAATTTTTATCAGCTTCTCATGGGCTTAATATTCTAATGGAAAGTAGTAAAAGTAAGTAGATTTAAAGTAGATCTAAAGTAAGTAGATTTAAAGTATTCGATATTTTCTTCAAGCAGTGAAGTGATCCAGGCCAGCCTTTTCCAGCCCTGCTCCCTAGTCCACAGGTAGAATCTGCTACTACTACAGTCTCCCTCTTCTGACTTCCTCCTCTTTCTTCTTCGTTTCTTTCCCCTTCATTCCAGGGGTCTAAGACAATTAAGAGGAATTACTATTACATAGTGTCATTTCAGTTTGGGAAACTACACTCAGTGACCTTGACCATCTCTTTCATCCCCAAGCTGTGTTTCTAAGAACATAATACAAAATACACGATGGGGACAACACCCACCTTGTAGCGCACTCTTCAGCTACAGAGGACACAGTTCATACCTGAGGATTTCAAAAAGGGTAACACCTCCTTCTCCTCCCCCTCAAAACAATTAGGCTGCTGATCAGATACAGAATCTCTCGCCCAACCTTGGGATCCATTCAATCAGAATTTCTGCAACCTGAATCAGAAAGTCTTATTTTTAGCATACTTCCCAGGGTAACTCTGATATTCACTCTAGTTTGGTGACCATTGCTTTAAAAATCAGAATGACCTCCGTTTCATTTCATGTGTGAAGGCCTTGCTAGGTTGCTGAAGCAAAAACAAAGCAGCGACTTTTGCTCAGCTCTCTTTAAGCACAGGGTGGTTTTGTTTGTTTTAAAAAATAATTTAAATTTTCATTCAGTTTGTTCAGAGATACATTATGTTATGAGAGAGCCCCCATGCTAGGGGCTTTAAGGGCCATAAACCTTACTAAGACATAGTCCCCTAAGGCTGTAACAGTCAAAACCTAAGGTTTTGTGCCTGTTTGAAATTATCAGCTGAAAATGGAGACAGAAGAAGAAGCTTCTTTAGAAGGAGGATGCATTTAAATTATATCTCAAGCTGTTATTAAATATAGATATAAATTGAATATATATAAGAAACATATAAGTATATATGTATCAATATATACAAACTAAATTTGAAAAACAAGTTTTTATGGTTCATAAACAAATAAAAAGGAATGCGGCTGGCGAATTAGATACAAATTTGCCCAATGTCTTGCAAGGCAATAAAACTGATATTTGAAATTTTATTTTCTACTTGAGAGAAAAGAAATAATCACACCTGTCAGACTTCTATACGTAAAATTCTAAGTTGATAGAGTTGTAAAATACAGTAAATGTGAATCATAAGTCAACCAAAGTTGTATTCCTCTAGGTTTGTTAGACAATGTTCTACATTACAGTGAATGCCACGGTCACGTTTTTTCTTATTCTCATGTCTCAGATAATTTTTCTTAACAAAGGTTTCTCATGAGCATACCACAACAACTTTGCATCTGTTTTGTTAGGCAGAAAATGGCAGGGTATTTCCTCTTAGCTAAACACATGGGAATGGATCATCTAAAAGAGAAGGAATCTCAGAACTAAAATCACAAGAAGTCATGTGAAACAAACCAAAAACGAAGCAACTTTTAAAAGCTATTAGGATATTTTTTAAAACTACATGTAATTAGTAACTATAACAATTATTAAGAGAAGAGAAAGCTAGTTGGAAAACTCTCACCTGATAATAAAGTTATTAGACCTACTTTAAAAGAAGATATCCTTGCAAGATAGAATCAAAGATGCTATAAAAGTTGTTCAGTTTACAAATCCAGTAAAAGAGGTGAAGCAATAAGGACGTCAATTGACATAGCTGACTGACAAACCTCTGACTGGTAAAGACAGACTCACAGAGCCAGCCAAATCATAGCTAAACTGTACAACGGATGAGAAGAAGAAGAAAAAAAAAAGCCAACAGAATTGGAAACAGACTAAGGTAATCCAGTTTAAGAATAATCATTATACCAGAGGTCAAACAAGAAGAGTATGTATGCAAGAAGAGTAGAAACTTTACTCAGGAAAGGACTTAAAGACAATGTTCTGGATGCTTAAGAGTCAATTATAATGCAGCTATCTTAGAGGAATGCGAAAGGCCATTTACAGCAACTGTCACTGAAATGTCCCAGGGTATCTGTGTATTTTAAGAATGAAACACAAAACAGAAATATACGTGTTTTTTTTTTTTTTTTTTTTTTTTTTTTTTTACAAGAGGGAGAATATAAAGATGTTAGGATATTCTGTTCTATCACTTTTTATTGATTGAATTGCCTGAGAATAGTCATTCAGATGGATTCACAGACAGAAAGTCCTGGATGAAATGTGTATCAGACCCCTCAGAAAAAATACGTAAAAACCTTGGAAGTGAAAGGTAGAACATGGTGAATGACCAGCCCAAGGTCCTCATTCTGCAAGAGGTTCCACCAAAGAATTTTTTTGACCACCAGCAGGAATAGAAATGCAACCTGACCCCCCTGGCAGCTAAGATGGTATAGCAAGAAGGGCAGTGAGCCAGAGACCAAAGGCGCCTTGTCTTGACACCAAGGACAGTGGGGTGGGCACGCGTTTGCTGATGACAGAGATAAGAATGAAATGACTGGTTGGTGAGTTGAGAGCAATACGTTCTTGTTCTCATCCATCTGTTGCTTTGCGCAGCTTGGCGTTTGGAGACTGGTATGCTCGGGGAATGGGCTGCATCTAACTATGAAGACAAGAGTGAATGCTCAAATTCAGCAGACAAGAGAGCTTGGAGGGAGACCAACCGAGGGCTAAGGGAAACGGAGCCAGAAGCAAGAACAGGATCTGGCAAAGCTTTTTTTTTTGCTTAAAGTCAGAAAATAGCTATTGAAGGAGCTGCAGAACCTGAAACAATTTCTCAATGAGCTAAAAATATCCAGACAAGGAGCCCTGGAGATGTTGAAAGCCAGTGAGAGAAACCTAAAAAGGCTAAGTAGATTGCAATATTAACAAAAAGCTGGGCTACAGATGTCAAGCTTAATGAATGGACTAATTAAACAATATTTTGAAAAATATAAGACATAAACAACAATTCATAAGTCTCTAGACTATCTCAAAGGGATAAGCCAACACTGGAGGCTGTATACCATATGGTTTCTGAAGCATATTCAAGATTTTTTAACACAAATAGATGTTGCAAGTAATGCAAACAACTGTGACATAATATTTATTAGAAAAATGGGTCAAACAAATTGGAAGCATCCTTTTTGAATGGAAAATAGTCTTTAGAAAAGAAGAAAACACTACGAACAAAAAGGAAGAATATACAATGAAAAAAGAGTAGAAATTTATCAATTAAAACATATAAAGTAAATGAGTAAAATAAAGCAAGCCTGGCTTTATAAAAACAAAATCCAACAATCTCCCATCCCTAAGAGATACAAGTAAGCTGAAATATAAATGTGCTGTCGGTCAAGGTTTAAGATTTATTATGTCTTTGCAAACACAGAAAAGGGAAGGTCACTATTACAAAAATGCTATTAGACATTAAAAAGAACATAAAACTATGAAAATTTAAGAACAGTACACCTTAATGTATAAACATTATAGAATAATATATCCTGAAGAAACGTTATGAAAACCGTCAAATATAATTATATCTGAAAGTGTCAGAAGTACATCACAGCAGATTGGGTAAGGAATTAAAACCCTCTCAATGAACAAGATCCATTGGTCAACATCACTTCTTGATCCACTATCCTAAATCTCTTAAGGACAAATGGTAAGATATAATTGACTGTATCTTAGCAAAAATTGTGCTCATTTCTGTTCGCCACTTTCAACTTCCCTGCTGATTTTAACCTTACAAATAGTTATAATGTCCAATCAACCTCTACACACCTCTCAGTGCATTGTCCTGTAATATTTGCCATATGAGCCACTCAAAAGCTTTTTTTTTTTTTTTTTTTGGCTGTATTGGGTCTTCGTTGCTGTGCATGGGCTTTCTCTAGTTGCGGCGAGCGGGTGATACTCTTTGTTGCGTTGCGTGGGCTTCTTGTTGCAGAGCACGGGCTCTAGGCACGTGGGCTTCAGCAGCTGTGGCACGAGGGCTCAGTAGTTGTGGCTCGCGGGCTCTAGAGCGCAGCCTCAGTAGTTGTGGCGCACGGGCTTAGTTGCTCTGCGGCATGTGGGATCTTCTCGGATCAGGGCTCAAACCCGTGTCCCCTGCACTGGCAGGCAGATTCTTAACCACTGTGCTACCAGGGAAGTCCCTCAATAGATATTTATTATTGATAAGTGCTCAACAAAATGCTTGTTGAGTAAACAAATATATACCAATATGAGAACAATACCAATAATATTGACAAAACAGCACCATTTGTTGAAAAGGATTCCAAACGTCTAAACAGTAGTTTCTTTTCTCCACACACCCTGAATAGAACACAACCTTTCTTTCCTTACAATGCAAAGACAACATACCGTTTAAGGTTATTTAAAACAACCTGATAAATACCAAATAAAGTTAAAGAAATGTATTTCTACTGACCTTGTAAGAATGTAAGGTGAAAATGAAGCTGGATTATCCTGCTCTGAAAAGTGGGGCATGGATCCTCCCATTATCCACAGACGGAAATACAGAACAACAACCACCTTCAGAGAAAAGAAGATTTGGTAAGAAAATCATTGATTGTTGGGAGTAAGCCCCACCTTTCTGGAGGATACTTTCAGATGCTTTACAAATATTTTGATCTACAAACACTTTTTCTAGTGAGCATTTCTGTAAAATTCTAACATTGAAGATGAGTAGGAAAGGAGTTGGGTAGAGGAAGACTAAACAATGAAGGTGATGATGGCAAGAAAAGCAAATCTTAATAACAGCCAGTCAGTTTCAGGCACTTATTAGCTGTTACCATTGTTATCCACTAAAGGCTTTCCAGCCACCTGAGGCCTCCCAATTTGCCCAGAATCCCACAGCTAGTAAATTGCAAGATCCAGGAGTTGGACCCATGTCCTTGGTCTCCAATGGCCAGGTTATTAACCATCCCTCTCACAGAGCCCCATGAAAGTTAACTTAAACTATGATAGATGATACTTCTGTGACCTGAATAAATACATTTGGAAATGCTCCAACTCTCAAATGCTCTGGAGCAGACCACTCATTCAGAGGTTATTTCAACAACCCCAAGAAACATCTTTTGCGTCTACTCAGTGGAATTTTATCACTGAATGGTGCTATCCTGTTGCAAAGGTGCATAAGAAAACCACAGGCCAGAGACACTTCTGTGGCGATGGATAAGTTCTGTTTATAGAAGACTCCACCCACACAGAGCTTCTAGATGTTATCCTCATTTCAATAGGACCAATTATGTTGTTTCTGTTAAAGTCAGAGGGAAATCTTTGCTTCAATAAAAGGTAAAAGATTAATTTGGGGAGGTAGTTAAGCCTGGACTTTTTCCCATGAATATCACTGGCTTATTTCATGAATGCTTTTTATAGAAGTGCAGCACTAGATAAGTGATACAGCCAGGTTTGTGTTGCAGAGACAACACAGCATCAGCACCTTGAAAACGGCACAAAAAATATTATAGTTAATACTGTTGGTGTCACTGAGTTCACATATCCCTAGAATGCTTCCATACATACATTCCAAGGCTTTGTAACATTTATAGCGTGTAAATTCTTTGCTCTTAAGATCATATTGTTAGACGCTACTGCGGACTCGAACAATCTGGATCACGTCTCTGAGTCAAATTAAAGTGAAATATTTCTTATCAGGTATTTCAAAAGCATATATGTACTTACATAACTTATGACCAAAATGGCCCTTTTTAAGAATGGCCTCATGGTAAGCAAGAAATTTCTATTGTGGCTTGCTGTCAGATACCTGAAACAGGAAAGAAAAAAACATCTTACGTAAGTGTCAAGTCTACCACAAATAATGTTTTCCTTTCGGTGTGAACAGACTAGCTCAAAAGCAGGCTGGAAAGGATCATAGCTAAGAGCATGGCTTCTGGAACCAGACCACATGGGTTTCAACCCCCCAGCGCTGCAGCCTACTGTCTGGATGATTTGGGGCAAGTTTTCTAACATCTCTGCACATCTTTCTCACTTATAAAAGAGTGGAAAATAATAGTATCTACTTCACAGGAAAGTTGTGAAGAATAAGTGTGATAATATATGGAACACAACCTAACTGTAAACTAGTCAGCTATAAATATTACTATCCCATCTAATCCCAAATAACTCGGGTATCCTGGCAACTATATGGTTACACTAGTCACAGGGGTGATCTTAAACAAAATAGGATTTAATTTGCCTACTGAATGTAATTTGAGAGGGACAATGTCTTCTGCCCACAGACTAGCTCACAAATGTCTTACCCCTAAAAAAAGGATGCTGAGGTTTTATGAGGTTAGGTAATTGATCCAAGGTAACAAAGTTATTAAGCATTGGTGGTCAAACGGAGCTCACCCATATGCAATGGATAATTTCCTCATCTGCCTATGACCTTTGGAACCAAGCTAGGTTACAAGAATGTCACTTCTAGAGGGGCAGCAACTTGTGTGGACCCTGCACCTCCCACAGTTCACCCACTTGTACTCATCCACACAGAAGACATGTGATTGGCTGGTTTTAATAAAGACGATGAAAGGGAAGCAAGAGGAGATTGTCAACAAACTTCAGGAAACCCTGAAGTCCTTTTCACCTACAGGCAAATTTCTGTACAAAGTGTAGGGAAAAAAGTCAAAGTGAACCACATAATCCAGCAAACATTTCCCACCTCATCCTTGTTTCCCCTGCCCTTTTTCATTTTTTTTCTTTTACTTTTTTTAGTCTAATTTTTCCTCAAAGGAATCCTCCCCCAGAAACTCTTAAAATCTGCATTTGAATGTTGTATCTTCACACAGCAAGGATGTTCTATAAGGAGAGAGATCCTTTTGAAGACCTGAGTGGGTTAGCAGCTCACAAAGAAACGTCTAACTTGACTGCTTACAAAATACATGTGGTTCCTGTTTTGTTACAGCTAAGTGCGTCCAAGTGGCAATGTGAGGAGGAGACAGTATCATTAAGAGGCAGGTCCCTTCCTTCTTGCTTCCCTTTTCTTCTTCCAAAAAACAGTACACAGAGCCACCTCTTAGCAAGCTCTGGACTGGATCCACCCCCATGCACTACATTTAAATCCTTTCTTCTCCCTTAGCTCTCAAAAGAGAGCTTGGCCAGGAGTAAGGCCAGGAATACTGTCAGCTCTCAGGATGCAGGTACATCTTTTCTGTCCTGAAATGGGCTTGAGGGAGTTTACCATTTCCTGAAACTGCACAGGAGATTTTGTGTATGTCTGCATCTGTGCATTTCTTTGAGGCAAAGTCCTTGACTTTGATCTCCAGTGTCAGCTAGGTCGCGATTCCAAAAAGTTAAAGCACTGCTACGTGCATTTTCTCAGCTCCCCCTCTATCACCATCATTTTCAGGCCAACTCAACAAAGACCAACCCTGGATATTTCTGCTATTTCTTTACAGGATGTGGATAGTGGTACCAGGAAGGGAAAGGAGAATGGCAGTGTGTGAAGGAAAAGGGTTGCAACACATCTGAATGAAAAAGTCCTTCTTGGGTTGGTCTGCTTTTAGAAACTTCATTTCTCAGGTTCCCTCTGTTGCTTGTTTATTTTAACACAGTGGAAAAATTAAAAGTGGTTTCCCTTATATAAAACAAACCACAGGGTTTCAAATGTTAAACTTAGATAATTCATATTTTGTTTCACTGAAAGATAACTGTGATGGTTATTTCAGAGACATTTATAAAGTGTCGCTTTGTTTGCAAATTCTTCCTCCTTGAGAAGTTCTATTTCCTCAAAAAGTTCAGTTAAAGGTGTCAAATAAGTTACTCTTTAAATGTAGCATCCCAAAGCAGTGAAAGTCTAGAACGACACAGAGAACAGTGGTTGAAAAAAATGACCTCCTTTCAAGGTTTCAATTTCCAGTTGTTGACCAAAATTAAATGAGAAAATAAGCCAAAATGACATGGCCCCCCTTTTTTGGTAGGCATTAGGTCAGAGGCTGAGATTACTATTTTCTGCATCTCCTCCCTCTCCCCCCACACAGCAAAACTGGACAGTGGAATTTTCTCCCCCATATTCCATGATGTCTGTGAATTAGAAACAAACAACAACAAATAATAACAATAATAATAAAAATAGCAAATAATATGTGTCAGATACAAACGTAAGTGATATAAATGTACTAATTTCTTTATAATTTCAACAATTCCTTAAGGAAAAACATTATAATTCCTTTTTAATAGAGGAGGACACTGAAAAACTAGAGGTAATACTTAACCATATTATCCGATTATCTCAGCTACTCATTCCAATCACAAGTTAATATAGCTGAGCATGACTTATAAACACAAGGATATGCAAATGCCATCACTGCTAATTTTCAACTTCAGTCAAATTCTCCATTGTTTTCCCTGCAAAGCCAGAGAACATGCCAACAACAAAACCAAACCACTGAGGAAACCACTAGAATGGGAAGCAAGGGTCCAGGGTTCTATTCTTGTGCTTCAAATTAATTTGTTGCATGACTTGGTAGAAATCTCCAGGAGCTTCATTTCCTTGCTATATCAATGACAGTTAGACTCAGTGGTGTCAGGGTCCCTCTAAGGTTCAAAATATTATGATCCTTGGATGTTCTCACCAACTGATGACATCAAAGATGACAAATAAAGAAAAACTTAGAAGAACCTACTGAAATTTTTAAAAAGGAATGCCAAGCAATTAGGGTGAAGCAAATACTAGTTCATCCCTCCCTTTTAAGTAGACCCTTGAAATTTGCTGTTGCACATGAAAAAAATATTTCAACATTAGCTTGGGGTATCGGCATTACCAAATTCTGCATTTTTAACAATTTCTGATTTTAGGCAAATAAAAGCAAGATCAAGATTATCCAAAATGAATTTCCTAACCTGTACTCCTCACACCCCAAGTTTTCTGACCCCACATTTTCTAATTACTAACACCCACCTCCTTAGTTGATCATGTTCAAATATTCAGAGCTAACTGGGATTTCTCCCTGAAGTTACCCTCCATAATACTCAGTCCTCAAATGCCATTGAGAGGTCTTAGGTGAGACCAGGACAACCTGCCACCCGAAGTTGTAAGCAGCTTTTTTTCAGGAAAAGAGCTCTTTGCAGGGAAGAGCTCTCTGCAGGAGATCCCTTTTGTCTTGTCACTTTAGCAAAGCTATATTTTAACTAACCTCTGGCCCAAACCTTTCAAATCTTTTGATCACACAACACTTTGCCTAACCTGTTGGTTCTTTCCTTAGATCAAAGAAATACAAATGAAGAATAAGTAATGAACAGATGACCAGATCTCTTCCCTAGCTTCCCCTTCAGTAATCTCATAAACAAACTTGTGTCAACAAGATAAGCATCTAAAAAAAGATCACAGGGAGTCCACAGGCCTGCGCACAGTCGGGGATGGTGATGACTCTGACCCCCTATTTCAATGATTAACTGAGATTATTTCCCCTTTTTCCTTTTAAAAACGTTCACGGCCATGCAGAACATTCAGAGACGGTTTTGGGAACCAAGTACGCCTTTCCCCCAGATAACCAGCTTTCTGATTAAAGGAACTTTTCCGTTTCTACCAGGGCTTTTCTCTCGTATCCAAGATCTGAATTCGGTAACAAAGTCACCAACCCCATAACCTTTTATTTTTCTTTTTAAAATGTATTTATTTTTATTTTTGGCTGTGTTGGGTCTTTGTTGCTGCGCGCAGGCTTTTCTCTAGTTGCTGCGAGCAGGGGCTACTCTTCGTTGCGGTGCGCGGGCTTCTCATTGCGGTGGCTTCTCTTGTTGAGGAGCACGGGCTCCAGGCACGCAGGCTTCAGTAGTTGTGGCTCGCGGGCTCTAGAGCGCAGGCTCAGTAGCTGTGGTGCACGGGCTCAGTTGCTCTGCCACATGTGGGATCTTCCCAGACCAGGGCTAGAACCCATGTCCCCTGCATTGGCAGGGGGATTCTTAACCACTGAGCCACCAGGGAAGCCTCCAACCCCATAATCTTGAGGGTTAAATGAATGCTTATTCTTTTAAGTCACTGAACTTTGTTAACACAGAATTATTGTGTTAATAGCTAATTGATACATACAGCAAGATGATCAATAAACGTTTACGGACCCTAATAGAATTTTTAAAATATTCATCTTCCCCCACTCACCCTCTTTTCTTTATCTGTGTTTTCCTTACCCTCCAGTGCTAGACTGGGTACAAAATACGAACTCACCGCTTGGGGTCTGGACAGTGAGCTGGAGGTTTCCTGGTGGATTAAATGAGAATATGATATTAGACCTTCCAGCCCTTCTCAGAAACCTGATCATTTTTGCCTTAATAACAACTCCAGTGGAAAATATCTCAGCTACGAGTTATTACTATTTAATAATACACTAATAAATTGGGACGTCTCTGGTGGTCCAGTGGGTAAGACTCCGTGCTCCCAATGCAGGGGACCCAGGGTTCAATCCCTGGTTGGGGAACTAGATCCCACATGCATGCCGCAACTAAGAATCCACATGCCGCAACTAAGACCCGTCGCAGCCAAAATAAATAAATAAATAATTTTTAAAAAATCAATATACTAATAAATTATAGAAAGCTATATACAAAATTCCTTCTAGAACACCTGTCATACTAATGTAATTTCTCCTGCTCTTTCAAGGTAGTAAAGAAAATTAACAGAGAGTCACATACTATGACCAAAAAAAGAAAGAAAGAAAGAAAAAGAATTTGAATTCAGGGCTTTTTAGAGTAGGAGTTTAGAAATCCTGCTTCTCTTTGAAACAGAGGGAGAAAAGATCTCTCAGTTGACCAAAGTAGCAAAGACATAGCTCACTAGAAAAGATGAAAAGATTAACAAAAACAACAAAAGAAATTTAAGTGTCTTCCGTTTCTCTGCACTCTCCTTGAACACATAAAGTGCCTCATGTAAATTGCAATAACCAGTGGCATTCTATAGAGAGGCAGAGCTACTTTTGATGTCTTCTTTGATATTCAAATGCAGATTCCAAAGGGAAGGAGCTGTTTTAAGACAAAATGAATTTCTAAATTCAATCTACTCAGAAACCCAAAGCAACTTTCAGGACCCCATTCTGTGGTTCTGGTAACATTTCTTCTTGAAAATTTAAACTCAATGCAGCAAGTTACTTGCAAAGAAATATTTACTTAGATTATCACACATAGAATAGTGGAAATAAAGACGGAGAAGGCAAAGGGGGATATGATTTCAGTTCTTTTAACCATTCTGAAAATCAGAGTTAGAAATGGACGGGATTGAAAGAGCTCAGGTAGTTTTACAGGTGAAAAGAAAAAAAGCCCCAAAATGTTATTTGACTTGCAAAAGGTCACGTTCCTTTAGTGTCAAAGGTCAATGAGTTCAGGCTTCATTAATTTAGTCAGAGGGGCTAATTTATATTCCTGCTGCAATGAATTTAGTCGGAGGCACCAATTCTTATTCCTTCTATATGTAAACCAAAAATTCAGTTTTGGTGATTATCACTCTTGCTTGTCATTAAAGCAGCAGCTTAGTTTCAATTCATTAATAATAGGGGCTACTTAATGCATTTAATATATGTCAGTCACTGTACTAAGTGCTTTAACTTTTAAATCTCATTTAATTCTCATACCAGCGCTGTGAGTCCATACTTGTCCCCATCTTGTTAATGAGGCTGACGGAGGTACTCACTCAGGATCTCGAAGCTGGCAAGTGGCAGAGCTGAGACCCAAACCCAAATCCACGGCACCCACTACTCGATACAGCATAAAAGTAAAACGGAGTTGCTTTATTCAGTACACTTTCAACATGGATTATTTATTAAATGGCATTTCTGCTTGGTAACAACACAGTGACTTCTACTTAATTAAAAATGATTATTCTGGAAGTTTCTGAGATATCAGATTTAGAAACAGATGGGAGGTTCTAGTCCAAGTAGGTGGAGAGACCTTTTCATAAGGATAAATAAGAAAAGCTTGTGTTGTTACGTCTATTTAGCAGTATGATTTAGTTAAGTTTCTTCTTAACATACTTTATGTTACTTGGTCATTAATTTAGTGCATGTATAAAATCTTTCTACTAACCAGAATATTTAATTTGCCAAAATAGGAACATACCACAAGAAGATGTATATTATGTATTTGTCTGGCATTTTCTATGTCAAAAGGCTTTTCAATCCAGGCTAACATTTAATCCCCCAAAGATCCACATGAGGTTGCCAGACAGACAGCACTGGCCTCATCTTGCAGATCCAGACCTAGTGAGCAGTGAATCCAAACCAGAATTGACTTTTCTGATGCCCGACTGCATGCCTTTTAACTGTCTCCTCTCCAATGATGCTGAAAGACAGCACTTGCTATGGGTTTTCCCTTATGCCCATCAGTCCAAACTTGTACACCAGAGTCTCTAAGAAACCCATAGAAATGAAATCTCTGCTACTTGCAATACATATTTGTGCAGAAACGCAAGTAAACTTTTGCACTAAGAAAGAGATTACAAACAGACAAACTATAATCACACCTTCTGATTTTATCCCCTTTATTGGGATAAGTGGGCTGAGAAATTCAAGTACAACTAGGCTAGTGAAAAGAGTATTTGATATTGGATTGTCCTGGTAAACGGAAGAAACACACATTCTGTTAACAATAATAGCAATAATAGTAGTGAAAGATTTTTGTGCCCCTGGCACTGTTCTTATGTGTATAACGCTTAGCACATTCCTATAAGATGTATACTCTTAGTATCTTCCTCTTTCAAGGAGAAAACCGAGGCATTAATGGTCAAGTAACTTTTCCCAAGGTCCCACAGGTAGCAAGCCAGAAGAGCCAGAATATAAAACCACCCTGTGCTCTTAACCATAAATGCTCTGCTATCTTTCAATCACTGCCAACTAAATCTGTTTTCACCTTCCAGGAAGATGATTAAATTTCAAATACTACTCTCAGAAGTACAAACGTATCAATAACGGTCATTTGTTTTCTTGTGTTTTATGAGTTCTTAATATATCTTGGATATTAACTCCTTATTGGATTTATAATTTGCAAATATCTTCTCCAATTCAGTAGATTGCCTGTTTGTTTTTATGATAGTTTCTTTTACTGTGCAAAAGCTTTTCATTTGATGTAGTCCTGTTGGTTTTTTATTTTGTTTATTTTTTATCTTGCCTTTGGAATCATATCATAAAACATATCATAATCATAAAAACATTGCTAAGATCAAAGTCAATGAAGTTACTGCCTACATTTTCTTCTGGGAATTTTATGGTTTCAGGTCTTATATTCAAGTCTTTAATCCACTTTGACTTAATTTTTGTGCATGCTGTAAGATAATGGTCTGATCTGATTCTTTTGCATCAGTTTTCCCAACTCCATTTATTGAAGAGACTGTCCTTTCTTCATTGTATGTTCTTTGCTCTCTGTTGTATAGTAATTGTCCATAGATAAGTGGGTTTATTCCTTGACTCTCGGTTCTGTTCCATTGATCTATGTGTCTGTATTTGTGCCAGTACCATACTGTTTTGATTACAATAGCTTTGTAGTATAGCTTGAAATCAGGATGTATGACACCTCCAGCTTTGTTCTTCTTTCTCAAGATTATTTTGGCTGACAGAGGTCCTTTGTGTTTCCATACAAATTTTAGAATTAGTTTTTCTAGTTCTGTGAAATATGCCATTGAAATATTGACAGGGATTGCACCAAATCTGTAGATTGCTTTGGGTAGTACAGACACTTTAACAATATTAATTCTTCCAATCCCTGAACATGAACTATCTTTCCATTTTTTGTATCTTCTTCAATTTCTTTCATCAGTATCTTACAGTTTTCAGTGTACAAGTCTTGTATCTCCTGGGTTAAATTTATTCCTGACTATTTAATTCTTTTTGATGCAGTTGTTAATAGAATTGTTTTCTTAATTTCTCTTTCTCATAGTTCATTATTAGTATATAAATATAAAGACCACAGATTTCTGTACATTGATTTTGAATCCTGTAACTTTATTGAATTCATTTATTAGTTTTAACAGTTTTTTCGTGTAGTCTAGGATTTTCTATATATAGTATCATATCATCTGCAAATAGTGACAGATTTACTTCTTCCTTTCCAAACTGGATGCCTTTTATTTCTTTTTCCTTATATAACTGCTGTGGCTAGGACTTCCAATACTATGTTGAATAAAAACAGCAAGAGTGGGCATCCTCATTTTGTTCCTGATCTTAGAGGAAACACTCAGCTTTTCACTGTTGAGTATGATGTCATCTGTGGATTTGTCATATATGGTCTTTATTATGTTGAAGAACATTCCCTCTATACCCACTTTGTTGAAAGATTTTATCATAAATGGATATTGAATTTTGCCAAATGTTTTTTCTTCAACTAATGAGACAATCATATGATTTTTATCCTTCATTTTGTTAATGTAGTGTATCATGTTGACTGGTTTGCAGGTGTTGAATGATCCTTGCTTCCTTAGAATAAATCCCACTTTATCATGGTGTATGATCCTTTTAATATAGTGTTGGATTTGGTTTGTTAATATTTTGTTGAGAAGTTTTCCATCTATGTTCATCAAGGATATTGGCCTGTAATTTTCTTTTTTTGTGATGTCATTGTCTGTTTTTGGAATCAGGATAATGCTGCCTCTGTAAAATGCATTTGGAAGGTTTTCCACCTTTTCAATTTTTTGGAAGAATTTGAGAATAGGTATTAAATTTAGATGTATTATATAATTTTCCAGTGAAGCTGTCTGGTCCTGGGCTTATGTTTGTTAGAAGCTTTTTGATTACTGTTTCAATCTCCTTGTTAGGTAATGGGTCTATCCAGATTTTTCTATTTCTTCATGATTCAGTCTAAGACTGTAGTTTCTAGAAATTTATCCATTTTTTTCTATTTTGTCCTATTTGTTGGTGTATAATTTTTTATAGCAGTCTCTTATGACCCTTTGTATTTCTGTGATATCAGTTGTAACTTCTCTTTCATTTCTGATTTTATTTATTTGAGCCCTCTCTCTTTTTCTTGGTTAGTCTAGCTAATGGCTTGTTGATTTGGTTTATCTTTTCAAAAAAATATTTGTTTTGTTGACCTTTTCTTTTTTTTAAGTCTCTATTTCATTTATATCCACTCTGATCTTTATTATTTCGTTTCTTGTACTAATTTTGGACTTCATTTGTTCTTCTTTTTCTAGCTTCCTTAGGTGTAAAGTTAGACTGTTTGCTTGGCATTTTTCTTGTTTCTTGAGGTAGGCCTGTATTGCTATGAACTGTCTCCTCTCAGAACCGCTTTAGCTACAACCCATAGATTTTGATATGTTGAATTTCTGTTTTCATTTGTCTCTAGGTTTCTTATTTCTCCTTTGATTTCCTTGTTGAACTGTTGGTTATTCAGTAGCATGTTGTTTAATCTCCACATTTGTATTTTTTTCCATTTTTCTCTTGTGATTGATTTCTAATTTCATACTATTGTGGTTGGAGAAGATGCTTGATATGATTTCAATCTTCTTGAATTTATTTAGACTTGTTTTGTTACCTAACATGTCGTCTCTTAGAGAATCTTCCATATGCACTTGATGAGAATCTACTCTGCTGTTTTTGGATGGAATATTCTCTATATATACCTAATTCAGTGTGGTTTAATGTATCATTTCATTTGATGTTTATTGATTTTCTGTCTGGATGATCTATCCATTAATATAAGTGGAGTGTTAAAGTCCCCTACTACTATTGTATTGCTTTAAATTTCTCCCTTGAATCTGTTAATATTAGCTTTATATATCATGGTGTCCTTCTGTTGGCTGCATATACATTTATAAACGTTATACCTTCCCATTCAAGGGAGGTCCCCTATGTAGGCTATGTGTCCTCTAGTTGAGATGGAGCCATGGCTGCTGCTGTGGTATGCTGGTGGGTGGGGCTGGCCCCCCAAACAGTTGCAGGGCCTGGCAGGTTATGAAGCTCGGCTAAGGGTGCAGGGGCATGTGGGGCTCTCAGAAAGACGTGTGTACTGGTGCTAACGGGTTAGATGGAGATTTCCAAAATGGCACCTGCCAGTGACAGAATTAGCAAGGTAGCCTGAGGCCCTAAAAATGATCCCCACCGTTGTCTCAGTTCCTGGGGAGCATCCCTCTCCAGCAGATGCTTCAAGACTAGTAAGTGGGTCCCCTTCACCTATGTCCCATGCTTTTTTTTAATATAGTGTTTTTATACTGGTTTTTGGTTAGAGTGAGTCTACATGTAAGCCCTTTAAAAGCAGGTTTCCATCCACTGTAGCTCTATGGCTTTCCTGGATGTCTTCCCCGTTGGTTTTCAAAGCCAGGTGTTTGGGGGCCTCATCTCTCCTGTGCAGAATTACAGGGTTGGGGCGCCTGACGTGGAGCTTGGATCCCTCTCTCCTCAGGGAAAGGATCCATACCTTTATGCTCCTTCCCATTGTGTATTGCTGCAGCTGGGGTGTGGTTTTTTCTTTGGCAAGATTGTATCTCTGTTTCTCCTACCCATCTCAATGCTGTCCTTCCACCCTTTATTGTAGAGACTCTGTTCATCCAGTTTTCTGGTCCTTTTCAGAGTGAATTATTCCACATGGAGCTATAGATTTGTTGTGTCCATGAGAGGAGGTGAGTTCAGGATCTTCCAATGCTGCTATCTTAAATCCTCTCCCCAGCAATATTCAATTTAACAAGCAAAATACTGAATATTAGAAGCAATATATGAAAGGATTAAATGCATACATTTAACATTTAAATAGCAGCTAACATTTATTAGGTGCGTAACATAGGCCAGAAACTGTTCTAAGCACGTGCATTAACTCTTTGAACACACACACACCACCACCACCAACAAATGACAACTATGAAGCAGGTGTTATAGCTATTCTCATTTTATAGATGGGGAAACTGAGGCATAAAGAAGTGAATGAACTTGCCTGAGATCATAAAGTCAGTAATTAGCAGAACTGGGGCTTGAACCTATGCACCTGGTTCCCTAGCCCACGTCTCAACGCTACACCAATCTTTCTGTACTTCCTTAACAGCTCCAAGGAGCAGTTCACTTGATAAAGGACTAAAGGAGTTCAGAGAAGGAAGAAATCAACATGGGCTGGAAAAGGAAGGGAGGATGCGGGGAATAGGCAAGACTCGACCTGGGCCTAGAGGGACAAAAGATGGGAGAGCAGGGGAAGCCAGAAGGGGCTAAGAGCAGGGGTGCCCCTACTGCTGCAAAGGGACTGGATGAGCACAGCCTGCCCTGGGCAATGAGGGCTCCCTGCAAACACAGCAAAGGAGCCCCTACTCCTGTACTTGGTGCACTCCTCAGTGTCTCACAGTCAGAGTGTCTGAAATCTGAAAACAGAAAAGTTAACTTGAAACTATAAAACCCTGATGGCTTGAACAGCAGTAGAATATACCTAAATATGACTGCTGCTGCTTCCATCTGCCTTTTGCTCAGCCATATGTGGACAAAGCAATCTCACGCAGGCAGCTACCTTTCCCCTCAGCTTCCTCACCTGGTGTCACCCTTGTCATTAGGGCCCGTTAAGTACCTGGAGCAGGGCTGCCTCTCCCCAACTCTGACCTGCTCCCCTAGGTACCCAGGACATAGACTGGGCCACCACTGCTAATGGGAGAGGCCACCTTGCGTTACAGGTCAGCATCCTTTCTTGGTCTCTCCTCCACTGTTGCATCCATGTAGAACAGAGGCCAGCTAGGTCTCTCTCTATCCCACTTTCATTCTTGTAACTGGGAGAGGAACATAGGCTGGGGTCTGTGCTACAGATCCAGGCAGCTTAGGTATAGGGCAGGGGGAGGAGAAAGTCTCCCTTAAACCTTTACAAAGCCCCTTTCTCCAACCCAGCTTTCAATCTAAGGCCTTGCATAGACTACTCATCCCCCACCCCCACCCCATCCTCACACACACGCTCTGTAGCAACTCGTAACAACAGACAGTAAATCCAGAAGCTCCCAAGCACACGTGGTTCCGTTCATTGAGTTCATGTAGAGGCCAAGGAGGACATTTAGCAGCCTGGGCTTCCTGCAGACCATGGCTACTCCTGAGATAGATAACCTCGCTGCAGCATTGCCCCTGCCGTGGTCAAAGGCCTGCAGCAGAGCCAGTGGCCTAAGGAAACACAGCACCATTCACAGGGACGTAAGCAGTGGTGACACAGGAGAAGAGAAACAAACATCCAGAAACATCCCATTTCCCCGGCTCCAACCCCTAAAGCCCTTGATATTTAAGGCAAGGAGGACTGACTATCGGAGCTGCAAGGACAAGAAAGTGGGGGTCAGTCACTCCTGCGTGATTTTGGCAAACATTTTTAAAATTTACTTTTCCTACAGGCATCTTACTTCGGGGGATTCAAGTTTTAATTCCCTTGGAAGTCCATTTTTTACATTGAGGATAATGTATGTTATGATGTTTACTAAAAATTCAAAACTTTCAATACTTCAACTCTGGGCAATCTGGTTTTGTTTTTAAATTCCAAAGCTCATGCACACTGAAAGTTCCTGAGGAGACACAGCTATAACTAAGATCTCACCGTAAAAACAAGAATCACAGCGGTTCTTAGCACAGAGTACACATAACATAGAAACAACCATTAGTCACATAATTGTCAAGAGTTTTAATGTTTGCATATAATGTCTGTTGTTATTGCGTAAGTTAGGAATCCATAATAATTGTCTATATTTTTTTCAAATGCATATTTCCTTTGGTTACATAATTTTTAAAACTTTCTGCTAATTTCCTTCTAGACCTAAGGGTTACATTTTAAAAACATACTATAAAAAGCCTAAGTAGAAAAGTAGTCAAACGAACTAGAACTTCCAGTCCCTGTCATATTATTCATATATATATTCACATATTTAATTATATTTATTTATATTTTGCTAATATGTTCCAAACTAAACATTTAGAAAATACTGTTACAATATCACAGTTTGCTAAGTTTTAATTATCTCTGTATATGATGCCTTGTTTGCCCGGTGAAATCTCTATAGGTCCCTCATCCTAAGCTCTCAAATTATGGCTCCCTTGATATACAGGGGATGCTGGATACGGTGAACCTGGGAGACGAGGGAAGCCCGTCAATCTCCGTTGGTCTCGGGAACCTCAGCCATAAAATGGTCATCATAATTTCTACCTTACAAGGTTGCTGAAAGGATTTCAATGAGGTGAGGTATGTAAGGAGGTCAAAACAGTGCCCAGCTCATAAAGGCACCCAAAGTAACCATCATTATACTAGTGACCACACCCAGCTGAAAATGCTTAAACCCTATGGCTTATCCTTCATGGCCACAAAACAAAAAAATGTGAAGTTCAGCTAGGATAAGGATGGAAAAAGGGCTTCATCTCTCTCAAGTTCTATCAGCTCCCTCCTTCCTGGAAGGAGAAGGGAAAGAAACAAAATATTTTCCTAGAAGACCAAGCTTTCATTTGGCTTTTGGCATTCTTCTTGTTCATGGGGCTCCTTTAATTCAGCTTGGATACTGAAGTCAGATGCTCAAATGCAGGCTGTTCTTGCATGAGCGAGATGACTGAGGAGTGGAATTGAGGGGACGAAAAGGGCTGAAATCCAGCTCACGCTCCAATCAACAACAGTGCGCCCCGGTGCTGGCTGCATCTGCCCTGAGGAAGGGGGCCTTTCTCCTAATTCACCCCAAAGAGCAAAAGGTGCCCTGGCCCAAACATCAACCACCCACCATGCCTCGTGCCCACACAGCTTTTTCCCCTTCATATAAATTCTGCTACAGACCAACAGCAGCCCTGATCCATTACTATTTAATACCCACTAGACAGCTTCATTGTCCTAATTACTTCCAGAGCCACTTGTTTAATCTAGTTTCCGTTTCCTTTGCAGCCAATTTCATTTTCTCACTGACATACTACCACAGTGTTGCTATATTTCCAATCACCAAACCATGTGCAAAGTCACTTAATGTTCAATTAAAGAATAGTCCTTCTTTCTTAACTCTTAACTTTCTTAAGTCTTAACTCAGCTGAGTTTCCTTTGCAGATTCAGCCTAGTGTTTTGCACAGAAGGCATTTAATTCATCAAAATGAAAATTTAAAAATCCTAATCATGTAAGTCTTAACACTCCCTTTACAAACCCCACTGATATCAGGGCCCAATTTGAGACTGCTATTTTAACAAATGCATTTTTCCTGTCCTAAACTAAACTTAAGCCCAACTAAAAGTCCTCTGAAAATTGTCTAGTCTGAAGTTTCCCGAGACTAGAGATTTCCATACAGGAGGCTGGACTGATATCAAGTATGACCAACCAGTCCAGTCTTCCTAGTACTGAGGAGCTGGCTGAGACATGGGACTTCCAGTGCTCGAACTGGGAATGTCCTGGGAAAACCAGGAGGAGAAGGTCACCCTGTATGCCATCCTCTAGCAGGTTAGTGGACTGCAGTAGAATAAAATGCTAAGGAGTAACCAAACCATAAATTCTGCAAAATTAGTTTTTTTCTCCATGCTATAGACACACACACACTCTCTCTTAATCCATGACTTGCTGTTCCTTATGAGTGAGAGTTTAACCAAAAACAAGTGTTTCTCTGGTGGAAGATATCTACTAATTGGTTGAGCTTGTTAATTCTGGAAACATGAGAACTAGAATTTTCTCATCCATATTTTCTAGCTGTCGGACAAATCTTTTCTACTTGGATAAGCCAATATAAGGTATTCTTTACAGTATCATTTTGTTAAAACAACAAAAAGAAGAAGGGAGAGCAGGAAGCAACAAGTGTTTAACAACCACTAAAATTGTACTGAGTCCCCTACATGTGCAATCAATGGAACTGTAACGACTGTATTTACTGGACTATAAAGCTGCCTGGTTGATTGTAGTAGAGGTTGATATTTTAAAGCTAAATTTAAATCAAGCTTACACCAGACATTAAAAAGAATTTGACAATCTTGATTTAAAAATACCCCATATCGGGCTTCCCTGGTGGTGCAGTGGTTGAGAATCCGCCTGTTGATGCAGGGGACACGGGTTCGTGCCCCGGTCCGGGAAGATCCCACATACCACGGAGCAGCTGGGCCCGTTAGCCATGGCTGCTGAGCCTGTGCATCCGGAGCCTGTGCTCCGCAACGGGAGAGGCCACAACAGTGAGAGGCCCGCGTACCACAAAAAAAAAAAAAAAAAAAAAAAAAAAATACCCCATATCTATATGTGGTACCTAAAATGATCTTAGCTGTAAACAAACATAATCAAACACTCTAACAAAACTAGAGTTCCAAATCCTCATAACTTGTAATTTTGATACATTTATTTATACTCTACTATAGGTAGATATCATATAACCAACCTTATTTTTAAGTATTGGTAAAATTTAGTTTAAATGTTTATGAAAGTTTTTATCTTACATGCCTCTCTTCTTTTTATTGTCTTTTCCTCATATGCAAGGTCTCATGACTACAGGATTATCCAAAATCATTCCCACTCTCTTTTTTTAAATATTTATTTATTTGGTTACACTGGGTCTTAGTTGTGGCAGGCAGGCTCCTTAGCTGTGGCTTGCCGGCCTCTTAGTTGTGGCATGCAACCTCTTAGCTGTGGCATGCAACCTCTTAGTTGCGGCATGCATGTGAGCTCTAGTTCCCTGACCAGGGACTGAACCCAGGCCCCCTGTATTGGGAGCGTGGAGTCTTACCCACTTCGCCATCAGGGAAGCCCCCTTCCCACTCTCGTTAAACCCTAAAGTTTCAATCTCCTGGGCCCTACTACTGTAAACACCATGTTAATAAAGCTAAAAGTATCAACAGATTTTCCCACTGTCTGGTGATCTCCTACTTATGTAGAAGAACCACATAATAAAAGTTAAGCAAATACTTTAGACTGACAAAAACAACAGACATTCATCATGAGAAAGAAACTCCAGTATAATTTATTTTGATATGTCCTGATTGCCCAAGTAGGAAACCTGGTCCCTGCCACAGTCAACAATCAATTTCCAGGGGTCTCACCTGCACTCTACCTTCAAACCAAAGAAAGGCCATCTCCAGGGGTGAGAGACTGGGCAGAGCCTTTTCAAGGTGTGAGGAGGGGGCAACCAGTGCTAATTCTATAAGGCAGGTGATTAAGAATCTTGCTTGGGGCTTCCCTGGTGGCGCAGTGGTTGGGAGTCCGCCTGCCGATGCAGGGGACACGGGTTCGTGCCCCGGTCCGGGAAGATCCCACGTGCCGCGGAGCGGCTGGGCCCGTGAGCCGTGGCCGCTGAGCCTGCGCGTCCGGAGCCTGTGCTCCGCAACGGGAGAGGCCACAGCAGTGAGAGGCCCGCGTACCGCAAAAAAAAAAAAAAAAAAGAAACTTGCTTGATCACAAATTCCTTAACTAGCACTTTATAAGAAACGGACAGAAGATGGGTACCCACAGGCGGCCAAATGAAGCATTTCCTGGACTTGCTGGAAGGAGCCCTGAAGCTGGGCCCCACCAGTGTGGACAGCTGGGGAATCAGCAACTCCTGTCAGAGGGAGCTGGTATGCCACGGTGCGTGGAAAAGAAAAACATCTTGTCTTCATTATATGATGTGGTTGAGGAACAAAATATACTAATACAATTTTAATCCATATTATATGAGCCATTTTCACACAACTAGATGATTTACTTTTTCATTTGTCGAAGACAACTATTTCCATCATTACCCTCGAATTTAATAAACCAATATTTCTGCAACACTCAGAAAACCTGCTAAACAGCCTCATGATGGATTAGTGCCCTCATAAGAAGAGAAACAAGACAGCTTCTTTTCTCTCTGCTTTCTGTCATGTGAGGATACAACAAAAAGATAATCATTTGCAAATCAGTAAGACGGCCCTCGCCAAGAACTGAATCTGCCAACACCTTGATCATGGACTTCCAATCCCCCAGAACTGTAAGAAATAAACGTTTGTTATTTAAGGCACCTAGTCTATGGCAATTTATTATAACAGCCAAGCAGACTAAAGCAGTACCAAAACATTAATAGAGGCTACCCTTGGGTTTTCATTTCTTTTTCACAATTTTCTGTAGTTCAAAAATTTTCATCAGGTGACATGCAATAAATACTATTATAATCAGAAAAAAGTCAGTGACTTTCTATTATTTAAACAAAGTTTTTTAAAAAGAAAGTAAAAAATATGTAAAGATAGAATCTTCAAAAGCAGATATGAGAACCAAAGGCTAAAGAGCAGACAAAAATGCAATCATTTGGGCTACCTCAGTAATTCTTAAGGAGCTATTACAGTATAATAGTGATGACCCTAATATACTGCTATGCAATAGTCTCTAGGATATATTATTCAGTGAGAAAAAAGTATAATGTGCTACCGTGCTTATTTAAGATGGGAGGAGGGAGAGTTATTTATTTTAAATTAAAGCTAAACCAAACTGAAAAAGAGAAGGAAAAGGTAAAAATAAGGAAGGAAAAAAGAAGAAAGAGTTACCTACAGATGGAGGGAGCCAACGGAGTAGAGAGGACTGGGATAGACCTCTCTGATAGACCTTGTTTTGTAGATTTAGAAGCCGTGTTTATATGATTATAAAACAAAATCAAAGCCAAGAAAATAACAAACCCTAAAAATCAAAAGCAGCATGCAAAAAATGAGCCATAACTATACAGACAGGAATTATATCGCGGAAGTTTAAAACAGTAATTGTACTGTATATACCTCATACCATATACTTGAAAAGCAAAAAGAATTATTAAAAACTCACAAACTACTTTTAATAATCATATTGTTCCTGGTAGCACTGGTTTTGTTATTTTGAGACTGCCATGTGAGTAATGTGGGGTAAAACGAATATGTAATTATGCTGGTGGTGTCGGGAGCCACAATTTTCAATGGCAGGAAGGGAGATAGAGATGCACCATGGACGCGGTGAGGTCAAAAGCCTTGCAGTTCTAAATGTGAATTAAAAATATGAGAATGAACTCATTACCTACTTTCATATTTTAAAGATAATCAATTTTGACAGAACTTGCCACTGAAAAGTCCTAGAAACAGTCATTATTCAGTAGCAATGAGCATTGTGAAAGCCCTAATTTTGGTCCTATACATCACTCACAAAATGAACCACACGCTTTTGGAGAAATGGCTATTTCCAGGTCTAGGGTAGAAAATGTATAAGATGAACATGGACTATCTGGAATATCAGGGAAGACAACTGCGGCTGCATCAAAAGGACTTAGGGACCAACCTGGAGAAAGCTTCCACTGACCAAAGATGGACATTTGAACATCGACAGAGATAAAACTGGCAAATAAAGCACAAAAATCAAGCATCTGTGTTGCTTATAAAAACTGTACCCCCAGGGTAAAACAAATATTTCATGAAGGAATGTTTCTTTTGGTAGATATTCTAGCTAATGAATGAAGAGAGAATGATACAATTAGAATAGCACTATTTTCCAATCCCTACTGAAATAATGGATCTAGGCATAAGGCAACTCACTTTACAAAAGGAAAAACAACCAGAATTATTTACTTTCTCCTGGAAGTATACGACACCATCTACAAAGTATTCTAACCAAAAATAGAAAGCCTGAATACAATCAAACCTCTAGATCTAGCTATCAATTTACAGGAAATACAGCAGATAGAAGAAAACATTAACCGACATCATGGAGATGCACTCAGCAAAATGCAGACTGTGGGAAGCATCAAAGGACAAAATGAAAAAAAAACAACAAGAAACAAACGAAAACAAAAAGCCACAGCAAAAGTGAGAAGGATAAAGTCTCTATGGGAGGATAAAACCTTCACTTCAGTAATTACCAGCTAGCAGACACAACTAGCCTAATCACATTTACACTGGCCAATCCTTCATAATTTTTTGAGTCTCCACTCTCTCCCCCTCCCCACTACACCTCATTCTCCCTTTGAAATGTCCAATCACCTTTGCACAAATTGAAATGGAGTTCACCTCTTTCCTCTACCATCAGCAGTTACCGAATAAAATCTGTTTTCACTACTTCAACTAATGTTGGCTGTGTTTATCTTCGAAAAAAGCAAAAAAGAAAAACAAGAAAGAAAAGGAAAAAGTGAAAGAGTAGCAACTTATGGATTAATAGGGACTTTAGAGGCCTATCAATCAACTGCAATGTATAGACATTATTTGTATTCTGTCTAGAACAAACAAGTAAAAAAACATGAAAAAAAGGGGAAATGTAATGACTGGCAATTTGATGGTATTAAGAATTAGTGTCCTTTTAGATATGACAGTTCTATCATAGTTGTGTTTAAGAGTCCTTTTAGAGTCCTATTGACATGTGTATACACTAAATAATATAATGTCTGTGATTTGCTTCAAAATAATTTACGGGTACAGAAGGGACTGATAATTTTTTTTTTTTTTTTTTTTTTGTGGTATGCAGGCCTCTCACTGTTGTGGCCTCTCCCGTTGCGGAGCACAGGCTCCGGACGCGCAGGCTCAGCGGCCATGGCTCACGGGCCCAGCCGCTCCGCGGCATGTGGGATCTTCCCGGACCGGGGCACGAACCCGTATCCCCTGCATCGGCAGGCGGACTCTCAACCACTGCGCCACCAGGGAAGCCCCGGGACTGATAATTTTTGAAGGTGAAAAATGTGTGCATGAGGGTTCTTTATTCTTTTGTATCTAACTCTGTACTAGCTTGGAATTTTCCATAATAAAGTCTTTTTAAAAAAATTAGGATAGTCATTTGACAAAGGACTAGTATCTATATTATATTAATAACTCTCCAAATTCATCAGTTAAAAAAATTTTAAAAACAAGCAATCCAATTAGAAAATGGCAAAGGACATGAAATGACATTAAACTGTAGAATATTTATGGATGGCCGATAAACACATGAAAAGATGTTCAATGTCACTAGTCATTAGAAAAATGAAAATAAGACCAGAATGAGATAACACTGATGTCACTTCACATTTATTAAAACATCTAAAATAAAAAATAGTGACAATACAAAATGCTGGGGAGGATTGCTGGAGGGAATATAAAGTGCTACAGTCAGTCTGGAAAACAAGTTGGCGGTTTCTTAAAAATCTAAACATACACTTACCTTACAAGTTAGCAATTGCACTCTTGGGCAGTTACGCCAGAGAAATGAAAGTTTATGTTGACACATGTGTCCTGCACATGAACGTTCATAGCAACTTTATTTGTAACAGCCCAAAATTGAAAAAAAGTCCCTCAACAGGTGATGGTTAAACAAACTCTAGTAAGTCCATATGGTACATCCATACCGAGTAATGCTACATAGCAATAAAAAGAAACAGATTATTGATATACACACCAAATTGGAAGGATCTCAAAGACATTATGCTGAAAAAAAATCTTAAAAGGCCACATGTTATATGATTCCATTAGTGTAATGTTCCTGAAATGGCAAAATTACAGAGATGGAAAGCAGATTAGTGGTTGCCGGGGTTTAAGGTGATGACAGGGTAGAGGGTAGGTATAACTACAAGAGACAGCATAATGGACTTCTTTGTGTTGACAGAATAATTCAGTAGCTTCATTGTAATGGTGCTTATGTGAATCTACAGACATGATAAAATGGCTTAGAACTATACACACACATTGTTCCAATGTCAATTTCCTGCATTTAATATTGTACCATAGTTAGGTACAGTGTAATCTTTGGGAGTAACTGAGTGAAGGGTGAAAGGGACCTCTCTACTATCTTTGTATCTTCCCATGAATCTCTTAGGTATTTTACAATAAAAAGTTTTTTAAAAATCAAGCTGATCTCATTCTAAACCTCATGTCTGTTTCCCTGTGTCATGCTGCCTCCTCGAAGAACATTAAGCTCAAAGCATGAACAGGTGTTAAAAAATCATAGATTCAGCATCTGCAGTTACCTTATTTTGAAAAGCTTAGTACAAGCTGGATTTGGTTACTGTTGTCAGAAACTGAATTTTCAGAACTCCTGGCTTCTATCCTTTAATATGCCAGATTTGGGATTCAACTGCCCAGACGGTTTACAACTGAAATCAGTGGAAAGTCTGACTTTTAAGAAGCAAAGTTAAACTTATTTATATTACTCTTCTCAAAAGTATCCAGAAACTTAATGTAAGACCCACAAAAATAGAAGATGTGTAAAATTGGGATAAACATTGTCATTCTAAACCAGAGAGAAGTAATTTAAAGAAAACCTTCAAACATCTGAGCCTAAATTATACTCACCAAAGCTCCACATAAACCTCAACAGCTAAACATGTCTCTCTATATATATAGTCAATTGTGTGTAACATAAACATACACTAAACCATGATCTCTCTTGCCAGGGTGCTTCTGAAAAGTGCTGCTAAATGTACTGTACAATCTTCTCTTTTAGATCATTCAAGTTCATGGAAAGCAGAAAGTCTAACAAAAGATGAGAAATAAAAAGAATTTAACATACCTGAAAAAAGCAGAGCTTGAAATAGCCTTACCTAATTAGTAAAGAATTACAATGTTTTCACTAACAGGGTAGCTAGTTAGTAAACTGAAAATAATTTCTTTCTTATCATTTTAAATAGAAGAAAGACAGCATTGGTGGGACAGAATGGTTAAAAAAGAAACCAGTCAATTTTCTACTTTTATCCTTTTTCTGAGTAAAATATGGGATTTCCAGAGCTGTTTTATTGCTATTGACTAGTTAGAGAAAAAGAAGGCTAAAAAGAAAATTTGAACCTCAAATGTCTGTAAACTCTTACAAGTTAGAGCAAAACTAATAGTAAATAATTTCAGCCAGATTTTCTCATATTAGAGAAAATATATGTAGTTTAACTCATTTGACTATATACATCTCATCCAAAGATAACAATTATAACAACAAAAAGATGGCCTTGCCTTTTTTTTTTACTTAATTTTAATTGTTTTTAATCATTATTCCTTCTTCTTCTTTTTTAAAATATTTATTTATTTATTTGTTTATTTTTGGCTGCGTTTAGATCTTCGTTGCTGTGTGTAGGCTTCTCATTGCGGCAACTTCTCTTGCTGCGGAGCACGGGCTCTAGGTACTGAAGCATGAGCTTCAGTAGTTGTGGCATGCGGGCTCAGTAGTTGTGATGCGGGTTCTACAGCACAGGCTCAGTAGTTGTGGCACATGGGCTTAGTTGCTCCACGGCATGTGGCATCTTCTCGAACCCCTGTCCCCTGCATTGGCAGGTGGATTCTTAACCACTGCGCCACAAGGGAAGCCCCATTGCCTTTCTTTTTTTTTTTTTTTTAATAAATTTATTTATTTTTGGCTGTGTTGAGTCTTCGTTTCTGTGCGAGGGCTTTCTCTAGTTACGGCGAGCGGGGGCCACTCTTCATAATGGTGAGCGGGCCTCTCACTGTCACGGCCTCTCTTGTTGCGGAGCACAGGCTCCAGATGCGCAGGCTCAGTAGTTGTGGCTCACAGGCCCAGTTGCCCCATGGCATGTGGGATCTTCCCAGACCAGGTCTCGAACCCATGTCCCCCTCATTGGCAGGCAGACTCTCAAGCACTGCGCCACCAGGGAAGCCGTGCCTTTCTTTTTAATCCTACTTTAGTCCTAAATTGCTTTGAACAAATTCATGTCTGATTCATTTTCTAATTTACGATATATCAGACTAGGGTCATTGGGAAATGCTTCATTTGTTTATTTTTTTTTTTGACCCTCTTTCTCTGCTAAAGATATACTGCTCGGACCTCGGTGTAAATAGTGTATAAGATCTCTGGTTCTAGAGTTAGATAAAATTGGATTCAAATATTGACTTTGCTATTTCCTAGCTCTGAGATGTAAGTGTGAGGATTAAGAGAGAAAATACAGTGAGAGCGCAGAGCACAAGGCATGCCCCCCCCGCCCCCCGCAACACACGCGCTGACCATCACTACTTGCCAACACTTACTGCAAATGACTGGCTAGAGTGAACAGAGAGAATTTTCCAGCTCACTAGTTACACAGAAAATGTGGTAACAAGTCCCTTGTTGTTCAGATATATCATGCTATTTTTAATAAAACTCCCCCCGATTTTTTCCTTTCTGTTACAAACAGCTCTTTCCATTGCCATTCGAAGAAACTACTTTTTAAGAAGAGTAATTGGGCATAGGATGAAAAGATCACCTCTTCCAAAACACATTTTTATTTTGACAACTAAAATGGATTCACGGACACTGTGAATGAAACTTAGTTCAACTCAAGGAAAAGATTTTCCTAATTAGATAACAAGAATATTATTCAGCAGCAGCAAAATAAATCAACTGGTCCCATATTGTTGGCACAAAGATTCAGAAAACCAATTCCCAGGCACAGGACAAAGAAGTCTATATTCCAAAATTTAAAACTGCCCTATTTATTTTTATGTAATTTTTCCTGTGTTTCTCTGTTCAAATGCAATGGTATAGTATCTGGTGTTTCCAAATTTACTTTAGAAAGAAAAACCTTCCAGGAAGACACAATATTACAACCAATATTAAATGCAATACATGAAGATTTTTGTGCTTAAAGATTCACTTTTGCTTTCCTCCCTAAATTAAAACTAGTTTTTCTAAAAAAATGAAAAGTAAAGGAACAAAATCTCATTCTATATACCTATGGTTCTCAAAAAACTTTCACAAACCTGACCACTGATTTTTAAAAGTGCAAATTACTGTTTTAAGGAGCATTATTTCCTATTGAAAACACAACTGTCAACAAGAAAAGACAAAAGTCTGATAGACAGTATAGCAAATAATACTCCTAAGAAGCTTGGTAAATGAGTGCAATTATTTATTGAAAATTGCTTTTAAGTGTTATGCTGTATATGCTCACAACATCAATGGATAGCCACAATACCAAGGTTAAAATCAAGTCTCTAAACTTTCTAAATTGGTTCCCTCCTTTATAAGCAAAGTAGTACAGCACCTACAGAAGCTGAACAAACCATTCTTTCAACTCATGCTTATTATGATCTAAAGCTGTAGACTGTTACATAGTAGAATTGTTTAAAAAAAAAAAAAAAGGTGTTCACTTTTCTCATTCACCAATCCACAGCTATTGAATTTTACTAACTCAATTCATCTGCTCAAGTCACTAAACTAAAACTTCTGCTAAGGTCCCCAAACAATCTAATAGCCTAACCCACATGGACAGCTTGCCTACATGTGACATTCTTTATCAAACCTTCTTTCTTAGAAATCCCTACTCTCTGGTTCTTTGAAACTCTTTACCTCTAGTGCCCCCTAAACATTTCTTCATTTCTTCTGAAACTCTTCTGTGGCTTTTCTCCTTCCACCCACCCCAAAAAACACCATTCCCAGACTTCTTTCATTACCATGTGTTATTATCATATTAATAAACACAACCACTAAACCATCTCATTCAGTTTCAAGACTTTAGCGGTCACAGATATGCCAATGCCTCCCAACAGTGGTCTACTGGTAAACTGGCTCTGGTGGGGAGATGAGAAGTGGACGGAAGGACTTGGTTCGTATCATTTGCTGATTTATGTGGTGTAAACACTCCATGACTTTAATTCAAGGAATCCATGTGATGGCACTAAAGATAGAGTTGGGAAGAAACGTGCAAACTTGGCTCCCTTCTCTGGCACACGTCTGCTCTCCAACCCTTATCTCCTGCCACGCACCATCCCTGAGCTTCAGTTTCAGACATCAAACCTTCTTCCCTCTCTGAATTAGGCTTTTCACAATTTCAACTTGAGACAGGCTGGGCCCTGGGCCCCTTTGCTGCAATGCTTGCACCTGGACAAACATCTCCTCGAGCAACAAAATACAAAGAAACTACAAAGGACTGAATATAACTGTGCACATGTGCCGTTGGGGCAAATTATGAACAAGACACAAAAAGACCAAAAACCCAACTGCCACTTCTGAGGATCCAGGAGCCAAGAGCAGGGTTCCGCACACACACACCCTGCACACCGCACCACCAGGGGGGTGGGCAGATCACCTGAGCTATCCCTCCAGCCTGACTCCTAGACCCACCCCTCCCCTCACCCCAGGTAAGGACCCAGCTCATCTCACCCCTCGGGAGCGAGCAAGGGAACCTGTTACCTGTTTTCACTCCCTCGTGCTGCATCATGAGTCCCAGTAAAGCCTTGCCTGAATTTCTTATCTAGCCTCTCTTATCAATTTCTATTGATTAAGCAGCCCAAGAAGCCTGGTCAGAGTCACAAACTCATTTCTCAAATTAAGTTAGAACAACTGGTGGCCAAGTCCCACATCACACTCTTGAAACTCCCTCCACCTTTCTGATTCTACCAAGAAACACGAGTCTTAGGGAACCCGAAAAAGGGGGTTGCCAGACATTGGCCCCCCACCAGGGAACAGTCCAGCAAGAAACCAGTCTTCTGGTGCCACCTCTGACACTCTGTGCAGCCTGGAGAGGTGCAATCCCTCTATCGGAGCAGTCAGGTCTCAGGTATCCATGTCCCTGCCCAGCCAGTGTGGCCCCTCGAAAGGAAGCTCCAAGTCTGGGCCTTCCCTAAGCCAAGTGTCGCCAGATATGGGATACAAGAGCTACCCAGTGGTGCTGTGCATGCGTTACCTCTTTTGCTCCTTACTCATAACAACCCTTTGAGATTAGAATTATCCTCTTCTCATAGATGAGAAAACTAAGACACAATAACTTGACAAAGCTGCTAAGTAAAGAAACAGGAAAATAACAGTTATATTTTATGACCGAGTATACCCTTCCCTTCAGTATCCTTTCTCCCCATTTTCTTAGTAATAGGAACACAATTTTTAGCTGGACTCATTGTTGACCAACTAAAAGATTAACATTTCCCATCCTTCCTTATGGCTATGTGTGGCAGGTGACTAGTGAGACATAAGCACAATTGTCAGGGGGACCTACTAAGAAATCTTAAGGAGTGGAGAAGAATCCTATTTGCCTCCAACCTCAATCCTGTCTCCTTGAACTTGGACGTAATGGCCAGAGTGCTAGCAACTATTTTATAGACTATAAGGGTGAGCCCCGAGCCTCATAACCTAGCAGTCGAAGAACAGAGAACTTGAAAAAACCTGGCAGAACAAAGAGAATTAGACAACTCTGTGAAGCCTACCTCTAGGCTTCATTTAAACGCAAGAAAAATAAGCTTCTATCTTGTTTAATCCACGGGGTGTGTGTGTGTTGTGTGTGTGTCTTCAATACATGCAGCGGAACTTCTACCACATACATTCTTTTCCTAGTAAAATATATATAACGTGGCTGGCTCTGGATCTTGAACTTCATCTCTCCGCTTTCTAACTTTTATAACTTTTACAAGGTACATAGTTGAGAAAACTAAGGCAAAGAGATTTTTAATACTTCCCTGAACATTGAAAACTTAAATGTATGATGCACGTCTGGATGTTTTAAAATGAATGATAATGATCTTCCAGGACTGTTATGATGAATAAGTGAGTAAATGTACCCCCTTCTGTGTTCCCATAATCTGTCCTCTGTCATCTGCTGTGGAGGAGCCCCTTCCCCCAGAAGCCACTCATTCACCAAGGGCTTGCTCGCTTGCCAAGGTAAATGGCTCGAATCTTCACATCTCTATTGCACAGTAACAATGTGTGTTCTTGAAAATGTTGTTGACTGTGACAGGACAGATCACCGCATATATAACGAAGTCCTTTACATGAACGAGACTGCATCTCCCAACAGCCACTCACAACATCAGTGCTGGCCCTGCTTGATAATCTAATAGATAATGGAATGAATGCACACCTTTTGAAACCCATGCCTCCCAGAAGACAATTTGTTAAAGTGTCTATCGTTAAAATGCATGCTGACTCCTCTCATAGCCTCTTAGAGAATTTTTTTGTAATAGGTGGTAAAAAGGCCTTGGTACTAAATTCTAGTAGATGCAGAGGAAGTAACTGCTGCCATCCCTGCATTCTTCATTTGAAACTTATTGCTTCTCTTATGAGATGAGATGGAAGGTAAACATATGCTCCCATCTCAAAACAGGCTGAACCGGGCTTCCCTGGTGGCTCAGTGTTGAGAGTCCGCCTGCCGATGCAGGGGACGCGGGTTCGTGCCCCGGTCCGGGAAGATCCCACGTGCCGCGGAGCGGCTGGGCCCGTGAGCCATGGCCGCTGAGCCTGCCCGTCCGGAGCCTGTGCTCCGCAACGGGAGAGGCCACAACAGTGAGAGGCCCGCGTACCGCAAAAAAAACAAAAAAAAAAAAACAAAAAAAAAACCCAGGCTGAACCAAGTACCAGGCAATATATGAGATAGGAATCTCTATTTATAATCTCAATTACTAAGGCATATTGCTTTTGCATCTTATACCTGAGGTGTGACAATAAAGTAATGAGTAAGTTTTTTCATTTGGTTTGTAAACTGGCACTGATGGAAAGTCCAAAACAAGATGGAGGAATTGTAAAACGGATGAAATAAGTTTATAGCCAAGATGGTTCATTTCAAAATACATGACATTCATTTATATATGTAAGTTCTGGTCTATTTATTAAAACTATAGTCACAGTACTTGATCTTCACAGCTCACATATACACATATGTTAATTTGGTGACAAACAAAATTAAACACTGAAGAATATGTGTGTTTTCCTATTCTTTGAGTTTTTTAAGAAAGTCTTTCACATGTGACTAGGCATTTTATTCAACTACGTTTTGGAAAAATCTTTATGCTACCCTTTGAGGCCAGGATTAAATAGCTGGCTTAAGATGAAAACTCTACGTTTTGCATTCTTTACCATGACTGTTCAGCTGACCATCACTTGAAGCCCAAACTGAGGCAACTATTCTCAATCACTCAAGTATTTGTATTCACAGGGGAAATACCTGAGCAGGTTTCATGAGGCATTATGATGATGTGTTAAGTTATGTGTTAACACCTCCTGAGCCCAAAAGTAAAAAAACAAAACCAAACAAAAAACCCATGCCCCCCAAATCATGTACTCGTGTCTTTGATGAAGGCAGCAGAGGCAGAGAAAGGGCAAGACAGAATGGGGTGCACAGATGCACGTGTGCTAGTGGGAAGAAAGGACATGAAATTAGGGATTATTCGGGCACAACACTGTGGAGCTCAGATGGACACCAGTGACCACAGAAGGCCTGACACTGTGTCCAAAAGGTGACAGTTCGCTAAAGGAAAGGGCATAACAGAAGAAGGCCTTAATAAATCAAAGACAGAAGCTATGAATAAATGAGAATGTGGTCTTTTTGCAGAGACTAGACAAGAGTAATGGATTATACCTCAAAAGTACTCTTAGCACCTGAGCACATTTTGATTTAAATCAATGACAGTCATTACCCTAGACAGACAAAAGTTCAAATAGTTACCAATGGTCCTAATGTACTCATGTGTTTTTCATCTTCACTGATACCATTCTAATATGACTTGGCTTTCCAAACAACCCAATTTTTTCTTTTTTATATACTCGTCCTTCTCCTGCCCTTTCCCATAATCATGCGTGTACTTTATTATAATTTCTTTCCCGCCCCATCCTTTTTATTTCATTTTTTTCCTCCTGAATTCCTCTCATACCTTTTCCTTTTCCTGTTATGTGTTCTATGCCATTCTTGGTTAGGAAAAAAAATTACACAATTGAGTCCTGAAGAACAATGACAGGAGTTAAGAACCAAAGTTCAGCTGAATAGCCTTAAAGGAGGCAGTCAACATCACTAGTCTACGAGATACCACTTCGTACCCACTAGAATGGCCTTAACCAGAAAGACAGACAACAGGAATACTGGTGAAGATGCAGAGTAACTGAAACCTTCTTACATTACTGGTGGGAAATGTAAACAGGCACAGTTTGTAAAACAGCTTTGCAAAAACGAAAACATGAACTTACTATATAACCCAGCCATTTCCCTCCTAGGTATTTATTCACTCATCCAAAAAGGTAAAAATAAAAACATATATTCAGGGATTTCCCTGGTGGCACAGTGGTTAAGAATCCACTTGTCAACGCAGGGGACACGGGTTCGATACCTGGTCTGGGAAGATCCCACATGCTGCGGAGCAACTAAGCTTGTGCACCACAACTGCTGAGCCCATGTGCTGCAACTATTGAAGCCCGCGCCTAGAGCCTCTGCTCCGCAACGAAGAGTAGCCCCCGCTCGCCGCAGCTAGAGTATGTTCGTGAGCAGCAACAAACACCCAATGCAGCCATAAATAAATAAATTTATTTTTAAAAAGTATGTACACACGAATATTTGTATGCAAATGTATACAGCAGGATTATTCATAATGGTCTGAAATGAAACTATCCAAAATATCCACTAATTGGTGAATGGATAAATAAGACATTTATAAACAAAATACAATTGAATAACTATTCAGCAATAAAAACTAATGAAATATGCTATAACGTGGATAACCCTCAAAAACATTGTTAAGTTAAAGAAGTCTGATACAAAAGAAAACTTATTTTATTATTATATTTATACAAAATGTCTAGGGCTTCCCTGGTGGCGCAGTGGTTGAGAGTCCGCCTGCCGATGCAGGGGACACGGGTTCGTGCCCCGGTCCGGGAAGATCCCACATGCCGGGGAGTGGCTGGGCCCGTGAGCCATGGCCGTTGCGCCTGCGCGTCCGGAGCCTGTGCTCCGCAGCGGGAGAGGCCACAACAGTGAGAGGCCCACGTACCGCTAAAAAAAAAAAAAAAAAAAAGTCTAGAAAAGGTAAATCTACAAAGAGAAAGCAGGTGAGTGGTTGCCTAGAGCAAGAATTGAAATGTTTGCAAATAAACACAAGGGGTCATTCTGGGGTGGTGGGAATGTTCTAAAACTAGACTGTAGTAACGTTTGCACAACTCAATAAATTTATTTAAAAGATTGTAACTGTATGCTTAAAATAGGTGAATTCTACAGTTTGTAAATCATGCCTCAATAAAGCTTTAAAAATACTCTATGAGTATATCATTTTTATATGGTAGTGATAAATATTACTATGACAAGTATCTATTCAGTGAATTCCATTGTAAAACTAGAGATATATTTTCATGAAAAAAAAATCGGACAGCCTGAGTTGGGAAGGCATTAAAATGCCCAGGCAGATTGATAGCATGTTGGATGTTACACTTTAGTTCTCTTAGTATTTATAGAGCAGACTGAAATATCCCCTTCATGTAGTATATATATTCCAGCTTATAAATTCATCAAATTCAAGGCTTTAGGTTATTGACTGCATCTTTTTATATTATTAATAGGTATATTATGAATAGCTTATTTTATAAAAATGCTTTCATTTATAAACCAAGCATTGCTTGCAGCTGACCTAAATTTGGCATTTTTCAGAAAAATGGTGGTATCCTTTCCATGTTCCCATTATTCCTATACATCTATATATCTTTGGAATAAACCTTTTCACACTGTACAGTAATGGCTCATCCTATGTCCGGTTCACTATACTTGGGTAAGCTTCTTGTAGGCACCAGGTAGTATTCTCAATGGCTTGTATCACAACTAACATACCACTGCTACTCAATGAATCTTGGTTAACCCTGTATGTGTTAGTTTCCTGTGGCTGCTGCAACAAATTATCACAAACTTGCTGGCTTAAAACCACAGAAATTTATTCCCTCACATTTAGGAATGCCAGAGCCCTAAACTCCAGGTGTTGGCATGGCCATACTCCCTTGGAAGCTCTCAGGAAGAACCCTTCATGTGCCTTCCAGCTTCTGGGTGCTGTCAACGTTCCTGGTCTTCCCTGGCTTCTGACCACATCACTCCAAGCTCTACCACTCCAATTTCACAGGACCTTCTCCTCTTCTGTCTCTTATGAGGACACTTCTCATTGGATTTGGGGCCCACCTGAGTAATCCGGGATGACCTCATCTCAAGATAACTTAATTATATTTGCAAAAACCTTTTCCATGAAAAGAGTCCCATTCACAGATTCCAGGGATTTGAATGAGGACATATTTTCTAGGAAAGCTACACTCTACTCATTGTACTACATAATCTAAAGATCAGTTTTAAAGTTTTTTAAAGAAGTTGACAATACCCACATTAAAATAAGGCAGCTTTGCCACCCTACTGATTAACTTTTGACTGGAAAATAGTTCCCTTTTTTTTCACCTATGTCTTCAACCTAAGTTCTGGTAGTAGATCTTTCGATGGCATTGACTATGGCCTAAAGGGAACACATAAAGCAAGCTTTTCCATGACAAATAAAAATAATTCCCTGAAGCATGAGTCAACTGCATATTATTCTCCCATGCTTTTAGTTTTTTTCAGATTTTTCCTTTTGATTGATAGCAGCTGTTTTCCATGGTTCCTATAACTTTCCAATGGTGTTTTTCCACGGAGGTATATTTGAATACATCTTGGACTGAAATAAAGTATTTTAATTAACTAAGGGACAATATAAAAAGGAATTCTGCTCTTTATCTCGATATTCTACCGTAGCTGTCAGGATCAGAAGCACTATTATCTCAGTCTTTTATATATGTATTGGTTTGTGTTTGGGGAAAGGATGTGACCAGCCACACACATCTAGGTCTGAGTCACCGCAGTTTACATGAGTACAGAGTTCTACTTCTTTAATGGGGAAGAAGGGAGGGAACAAAAGAATAACATAAGATTAAATGTTTTAAAAATGAGCCAACAGCTTTTTAAACCTAACTTCTGGATGTGTCTAGAAATCAAAAACAGTCAACCTTGACTACTCCACCCTTAAACAAGGAAGCTTGCCAATACTGTAACACATTTCTACACTTTTTCATCTAAACTTTAATATTTAAAATTTTATTATTATTATTTGTTTTTGGTCACGCTGTGGGACTTGTGAGATCTTAATTCCTGGACCAGGGATTGAACCTGTGCCCCCTGCAGTGGAAGCACAGAGTCTTAACCACTGGACGGCCAGGTAAGTCCCCATCTAAACTTTTAAGGATACTGAGAAACTCAAAGGAATATCAAAAGAAATCTTTTGGTCTGCAAAAATTTGAGGCAACCTCACCAATACTAATGTTACTCCTTTTCCCCCCCAATTACACCACATTACATCACTATTTGCAGATGATATTGAATATTCCCATAATACACATTTCCAAGAAACCTAAAAGAAAAAGCCATGGATCTTAAGTCAGAGCTCCTGACTTATTTTTTTTCAAAGACAGCACATGACCCCTTCCCAATTTGCATGATTCAAATACTATAACGTACATTAAGATGAAAAATTTAAATAAACTTAAGAATTAACCATAAGTGTTAAAGCCTACGGTTTTTATTTGTTTACTTTTCTTATTAAAAAGGATGAAAACTTATTATGTTTTATCAACCTATAGCTTTAATTTTTAAAACTTATAAATACATATGCTAATGTTTCCCTAGGATCATTAACGTGCTAGTTAGATACTTAAGTTCTGCTGAGGTTGGGTAGGATGATAAAAAGAAAAGAAAAAAAAAAACCCTTAATATATGGAGAAGGTACTTCGTGCAAATTAACATTACTTATTTTTAAGTGTTTAAAATGTTCATTTCCTTATTTCTAATTTACATTACAATAAACTTGAACTTAAAATAGCTTTATTAATAAGTGACACAGAAGAAATATTACTCTTATTTAAAGAAAGATAAAATGAAATGATGTAAAAGGGTTTCGGAAAACCATGAAATTCTACAGAAGTACATTTTAAGTTTTCTTAGAAATCACACACATGCGCTATAAAAACTAGAACTAGGGCTTCCCTGGTGGCTCAGTGGTTGAGAGTCCGCCTGCCGATGCAAGGGACGCGGGTTCGTGCCCCGGTCCGGGAAGATCCCACATGCTGCGGAGCGGCTGGGCCCGTGAGCCATGGCCGCTGCACCTGCGCGTCCAGAGCCTGCGCTCCGCAACGGGAGAGGCCACAACAGTGAGAGGCCCGCGTACCGCAAAGACAAAAACAAAACTAGAACTAGAAGTTTCATGCAAGCAGGAGACTTCATAGCTTTGTTTAGCAATTTTATTTCCAGAAAGAACCACGAGCAGTGCCTGGCAGGTGGTAGGTTCTCACCATGTATTTGTCAAATGAAGGAAGGAAGAAATGAAAGAAACCAAGAGCACAGTCCTTTAGCCCTAAGCCTACCGGTTCTATTGTCTACTACACACTAACTGAGCTTCTTCCCTCATCACTTTGCACTTGGAATAGCCCCTGCCTGCAAAGGTCTGCCTCCCCGGATTCTACTGTAAGGCTCTCTGCGTTCCCAGTGCTCACCGCGGCACCCTTTAACATCTCAGACAGTGTCCGAGGAGGATGACAGTGATGGGGGACTGGAAAGCCTTCTCTGTATTTAAGGGGTACAGTGTCTACACAACCACCTTTACAAATAATCTAGCATACGTGTCCTACCACATCTCTGCTAGAGATGTTTACACATGAAGTGTCCCCTTTCTTCTCATGTTTTTAAGTTGTAGAACTTTGTAGAACACCAGGGAAAGACGTTTCTTCTTCAGCTGTTCCAGTGTCTCATGTGATTGATTCCCCAACCCTCCAAACACAGTCATACTTCAGCACCTACACTCTTGCCTGAAATTAGACCTCTGGTATGAATCATCGCCATATTATCAAATCCAAGTCAGAATCTCACAGTCTTGCCAGAGTATGGACAGATCATTACTATCATGAAAATCTTAATGATCTCTCTTACTCATCCTTGGAGCCCTGACACCTCCCAATAAGATCAAAGGGAAACTGGGAAGGAAAGGGTTAAAAAATCTCATCACTGGAACCAACCCTCTCCTCTCCAGCTGGGAACAATTAGGCTTGTCAGCATTCCCTCCAGGAAATTCCTGCTGCTTTATGAGGATGGATGGGAGACAGAATTTTGCCTTTTTGATAGATGGGGTTATAAATCTACTACCATCAAGGCTGAAAGGAGATGAGAGTTTATGTGAACAAGTTGGATCTTTAACTCTGGACCCCACAAGATGTTCAATTTAGGAATGCCTTACTGTGTTCCAAGGCAGAAACGGAAGGAGATGGAGAAACTAGGTTTGTAACTAAGGAAGTACTTTCTTTAAAGGGAATCATATAAAAACACAGGTAAGAGTTGTGCAAAGCAAGGTCCGCAAATACTCATGCGTGCCAATCTGGAACTATTTGCTCATACACAATTCTGCCTTTTTCATGGTTAGTCACGATTTTATGATTTTCTCTGAACTTCGTATCTAATTTTTAAATAAATTTATTCTTTTGACATAAAAATGAGTAATATAGCTCTATAATGAAAATAGTAAAGAAAATAGTAAAGGTGAAAGCAACTTAATTTGAGTTTTCAAAGGAGGACATACGAAGAACCTGGATTCTACTACACATTAAAGAGCTTTCCAATCTCTACTCCATGAGACAGAATCCTTCTATTTTTCTAATATAAAGTACAATTTTTCCTAATATGGAAATTGCCTGTGTGTTTTGTTTTTTTTTTTTTTTTTGTCTTCTAAGACTTCATCATCTGATGGCAGCAATATCCAGAACACAGGACAATGCATTCATTGAAAACATACCAAGCAGTTAAGGACTGTGGCCCTTTTTAAAATTAAAAAAATAAACAAACAGTCTGAACCAATAGCCAGTGCTTGGGATGCACAAGATGAAGATGTGGGAAGAGAAAAATCAAAATCAGGAAAACTGCCTTTTGAAAGCATGAAAAAGTCAGGTGAGGTCCTCAGGGCATCAGTGTTTTTTACTGATATGTAGCAACCTAGAAAATCTTCTTTTAAAAGGGACGAATTTTCTCTTAATTGATTAAACCCAGAAAAAGCTTGAAGTTTGTCATTATCAGGAGAATATTTTTTTTTAAAAAGCAATTATTTCACTGCAAATTTCCATGATTGGTTTAAGGATTCATATAGCATCTTGCTGTTGACAGCATCCAATTCAGCCTGCAAAATATGGTAAACTGTTCTCTTTACTGACTTACTCTGACGAAGAATCTGGTTGGTTTTTCAAAAGTGTCACTAACTTGGATTAGATTTTGCTTGACCCCAAGCTGCATTTTTTTGCCAACAAAAAACACAATGAGGCAATGACAGCTGTACAATTATCAGAACTTATTCTGCCGAGAAGGACTAGAAATCCTGCAGTCCAGCCCCCTTGTTTCATGCTCCTGGCTGCCAGTCTTAGAGGTTACCTTTAGCAGAGTTTCTCTTTAAACTTTCAGGGCTCAGTCCTTCATAAATTTGTACAAACTCTTTGAAACCATTTTATATTTCCTGCCATTAACACCTCTTGGGAAACATTAACTTTGAGGTCACAATTACTTTGTTCCAAGACTCATGGCTTTACTTAGATTGATTTCTTATTATAATAATTGGTATCTGATCATCAGCTAAAAACGATAATTTTATAGATTTCACTGATCTCAGTTAAAACCAATTTTATATTCGTAAATTCACTCTTGGTTTTCATTATATAATACCATGACACTTTAATGAGGAAACATTTATACGCTTTATTAAAATATAACGGCAAGTTCTGCCAAGTCTAGCTTTGTAGCATCAGAAAGTAAAGTGGCTTAATTTCAAACCACGCACCTAGAAGGACTAAAAAACAAGTGAATAAATGACCGATGATGGAAAGTCAGAATGGAAAGGAATGAATCTCAGGGGCAGATGCAGATGAAGTCGTTTCACAAGGAAACTGCCCGCTTGGTTACTTCAACACCCCGGATTCTTAAAGATGGTGCTACTTTGGAGGCTGGGGGAGAGATGACAGTAATTACCATAATGAGTAACAGAATCAAAGCCCAAAGAAATCTCAAACAGACAAGAGTGAAGCTAAATCTAGTACACTGAAATTCAACTGGACAATTTTTTAGTATCCAAATTTATAACTTCAAAGGTAATGCGCAGAAGCGGAGGAAAATGAAGCTTAACGGGAATATAAGATCTTGCGGGGGAGGGTGTTGCTAACAGTACATTTACTGTGACCCTCAAGGGGTCTGTCTGGCCCGAAGACTTGACACTAGGCTGTGAAGAATAGCAGAATATGCCACCCCAAAATATGCCACTTTGGCATAAGTATTATTTTGACCCGAAGGCAACTGAGAAGCAGCAATGTAAGAAAAGCTCCTTGCCCTCCCACTATTTGCCTAAAAGCAAGACATACTTTTTCTTATGTCCTTCCTCCCCTCTCTACCAGGAAGGACAAAAGTTCATCACTGTAGACAACTTTAGACCCTTACCAACCTGGAGACAGCACCAGAGGAATCTACATAACAAACTTTAGTAACTGGCCTTTCTCTACCATTAGTTTCCTCCAATATATTTTTTACCTTCCCATAGCTTCTGCCCTTGGAATCCTAAAACTGCTTTCCTTTGTCTTATCATTTCTCTATGAATTTATTTTTCTCTAGCCAGAGTTTTAAGCAACTGTTTTGAATTACTCATTTCAGGGAGATACTCAGGGATCTCCCATGAATACATGAGGTGTACGTGTTAATAAACTTCTGTTTGTTTTTCTCTTGTTGATCTGTTTTGTATTACAGGGTCTCACCCAAGAACTCAGAAAAGTCGAAGGAAAATTATTTTTCCTCCCATACAGCTGCATGAACAGAACCCCAGTCCGTAAGGAAGAAAAAGCAAGTTCTACTCCTCTTGGAGTAGAATTCAACTCTGGGCATCTCACTTCTTAGAGATGTTGATTAATTACAGCATATCTAAGGAAGACCGACCAGAATAATAAGGGCTGGTATATGAAGAAAACTGGTTTATGGAGAATGGCATATGGAATACGGAAAACTGGTATATGCAGAAAAGCTAAAGAATGTGAAGGTGTTTCTCCTTCAAAAGGAGAAACATTTTCTCTTCTCTGAGGAAGAGAAAATGCTGCCTGAAAATATCTGCAAGACTATTGGTAGCAAGGGTCAGACAAATCTTCCTCATCCCAGAGGAACGGGCAGCCTCAGGAAGTAGCGAGGCCCAGGCTGTTCAGAGTTCATAGCAGAGGCCAAGCACAGATGGCCCTGCACTGAAGAGGGTGCTATGGGAGGGGTCGATTCTATGACCACCAAGGTCTCTCTTCAAATCCTGAGAGTCTACAATTGACCCACTGGCCGAGCTCAGGGAACCTTCTCCGGTCACTGGCTGCTAGGTCTAGCTTACCCTAGAGAAAGCTCAGGGTGTGCAGGTGGATCCCAAAGAATCATAACCATGTGTTTTACTTCTTACATTACTGAAGCTTCTAATCCCCAAGATATGTCTGCTTCGGACCAGGAAAAAGGCATCATATAAACTATAAATTAAAGCTATAAAAAGGAAAGCTGTAATTCCCATTACAACTCCTCTCTTTTCTCATTTTCACTGGTTCCCCTGGGGCCCAGGATATATTTCCTACAACTCTCCCTAGGCTTCCTAGAAATAAAAGCAATCTACTAGGGATGTTGACTCAGAGGGAGCAGAGAATTTCGTCACCCCACAAATGGTACCCAGACAACAATGCCACCAGCATTCAGGGAAGGTGCAACGGGTACCCGAGAAGCACTTCCTGGAGAGGGTGAAATCTGACCTGAGCCCTGCAGGAAGAGAAGGGTCTAGGTGAGGAGGGACGTGCATTTCCCAAAGGGCAAGAGCTTCCCAGAGGGCCACCGGGGACATTACAGGCAGAGACAAGAACAAAAGTAATACCACCCCCTTTGTGGTTCCCTATATATTGAGACATAAAGGAATTGCACTTTCCTTCTACCCATTACCCACTCATTTTATTTCTCCTCCAAAAGAATAAAAAGTGTATCTCAGCTCCTGAACGAGCCACAATGCCAGTGAGGTAAAGCCACTAGCGCCAGGATTTAGTCTGAAGTAATTAGTGTACACTTTCGGCTTCCCCCTTGAAATGTGGGGATGTGAAGAGGTGATTCTGGAAGTACTGTAACAGGGTTTGGACAGCTGCTTTCATCTGGAACACCAACTCCAAGAATGGTACACCACATAGAGATGAACATCCATAAAAATAATTTTTTTCCACACTGCATGGCTAGAATCAGTTCTCTGTTAATAATTCTGTAGATGACATTTCACATGGGTGTTTTGCATAAACTTTAGTTTCTGTGCTGAGATTTCTCTTTCTACAACACCATTTTCTTCATGATGGTGCCTGTGTATACGTTTGTGTCCAGAAAAACAGTGGGCATAAAGAAGGGAACAGTGGAGAGAGAGGACTGCAAACAGCAGTGAAAAAATACGTTGCATTGTATGTGGGGAACATGGGTGTTAGGGTGAATGCAGAAGAAGGCAAAAGGGCTCAGACCCTAAAGAAGGGAAGCAGTTCAGCTTGGAGGCCTTGGGTCCTACGGGGGCAAACAGACCCCGTGGCAAACAATTACTTGGCAGAAGATTCACTCCCCACGGAATCGCTGCCGCTTTACTTTGTGGATCCTGAGAGGTGGCTTGGGAATATGCTGAGGATTGTCTTGTTTTAGTGCCATGCTGCAGCCCAGCCCAAACCCCGTGGCAGGCGTGGGAATACCCTTTCCTGGGACCACTTCTGCCACAGCGACCATTTCTTTGGTCCTCGTGAAGTCCCCGAGTCATGACGTAGCTTGGCCGACGTATATTCTGCATTCCCTTCTAGAAAAAGGCGCACTTAGCTACCATGTGCAATTTCTTTCAGGATCTTGCCTTTTGCTATCTTCACTCCCCCTCCCACATCCCCAGTGCCCCCATACACACACACACACACACACACACACACACACACACATATCCCGTCTTGCCCTCCTCTGCTCAGGCTTCCTGTGCTACTAGGCCAGTGGTCAGAGGGCCACTATTACTCTCAGCACTTCCCTTTGTCCTTTTCGAAAGCCCCTTCCCCAACACAAATCACCAAGAGCTGCTATCTCTTGTTGACCCAAGCCCTGATTTTGAGAGAGAGGCGATGGAAGACAGCCCCACACTAGGAAAACTCTGTAGACTCCTAGGTTATCCCTGGGTTAGGGCTCTGCACCATGGGGCCACGTCACATCCTGTTCTCCAGCTGGGTCTGAACTGTTCTCTCTGAAATTCTTCTGTCCCCCATGTCCTCCCCTCACCTCCACTGACACACCTTCCCTGTCTGCTGGGCACCCCCATCTCTCACCTACCACAGCACTTGACAACTGACAGGTTTCAGACACATCCTCTGGCTCCCCTCCACTGCATTACAAGCTCCTGGAGGCTTAGGATCAAGCTCCAAAGCACACAGAGCCAAGCCAAGCGCTTACTCAAGTTCCTGGTGATGCTTTATTCACAACAACGGATATGAAACGAACCCCTGTTCGGACACTAGGCTCTCTAAAGTGACACAAAGATGTCTTCATTCAACAAATACTGCCCCAGATCCTTTTATTTGCCGGGCGGTGTCCCCAGCACTGTGGGATACACACGAGCAGAAAACAGACACAGGCCCTCACCTCCGGTAGCTTTCAGTCTCCTTAAGGAGACATCACATAAATACATAATTAGGAACTGTGATAACAGCTGAAATGGAAAGACATAGGACTGCAAAATGACTGTATAACAAGGTGACGGGATTTACTTTAAGGGGACATGGCCTTTGCTTTTGTACAGTGCCTATACATTAAGGATAAGTGAATGAAGGAATACAATCAAGGAATGAGAAATTTAAAATAAGAAAGGTAACAAAATTTTAATGTACTTTATTTACTAAATAAATACATATGAAAGGCACAGGGAAAATCACAGGATTTGGACACTGAAAATCACAGGAACAAACAATCTGGTTGCAAGTTACTTCAGAGACCACCCAAAACCACCAAAAGTGATTCCTAACCACTTGGCCCCTCTGTCAATCTGAAAACCAGTCAAAGTGGCACAGAGCTGCAATGGGACTCTCTAAGCCCCTGGACCCAGTTAAGGACCCTTAATATAACGATATTTTACCCATAATCCCACTCAGGACAGGACCCCATTGCGCATTTCCAAGCAGACTCCAGTGGACCCAGACTGGCAGGTCCTTTGAAAAACTTGGGTTAGCAGAATAGATCCTAAAGACTAGATACTTTCCACGTTATAGAGCACATGCACGCGTACACACACACACACACACACACACACACACACACCCAAAGCAAACAGAACATACATCTAGAATCCATGTAAAAGAGCTTCAGTGCAACGCCTGGTGTGTTAGGAAAATAATGTAGGCAAGAGAGTAAAAAGGAATAAAGGAAGAAAAGGGAAAATATTTCCACATTAGACACAGATAAGGAAGAAGAAGTCATATCCATGTTCCACTTTTTAAAATACGAGCACATGGGCTTCCCTGGTGGCGCAGTGGTTGAGAGTCCGCCTGCCGATGCAGGGGACACGGGTTCGTGCCCCGGTCCGGGAAGATCCCACGTGCCGCGGAGCGGCTGGGCCCGTGAGCCATGGCCGCTGAGCCTGCGTGTCCGGAGCCTGTGCTCCGCAACGGGAGAGGCCACAACAGTGAGAGGCCCGCGAACCGCAAAAAAAAAAAAAAATAAAATAAAATAAAAAATAAAATACTAGCACATTCAAAAGAAAAATTGTGAATGAAAAAATCTCAAGACTTTCCAAAGAGCGAGAAGAAAAATGGAAGAGAAATCAGAGAAAATCCACACCTCCTGATGCCTGTCTACCTTTCTCTGCGCTTCTTTCCTCCGCAGGAATTAAATGCCAGACAGTAATGGAGCCAACCATAACTGGACCTCACTGTGCCAGATACGCACATGCCTTCCAAAGCGTGTTTAAACATTCTACAGTGCCTTTAGAGTTCCATGTTTTTAAAAAAATGCTTCTCCTAACTTAAGTCTTGTTCTTTCCCGTACACTAACCTGCGAGACAGGCTTCTTGAGGTTTCTGCTGGAGTCTGATGACACGGTGGAGACAGCACCTCGAAAAGCCCGAAGTGCACTCTCCGATGGCACAAAAGGAGTCTCCCTGTCATCACAGAGACGATCTACAGCGTGAGGGTGAAACACCTTGAAATGCTGCTGAGAGAAGGGCCGATAGAGGGATAGGATCAGCCAGGGCTGTCGCGCTGCTGCACCCCAGCCCACTCACCGCGGAAACGCGTCTCTCTCCACCTCTACTCACACAGAAGTTAGAGTCTGCTTCTGTTTTCTCCATTTCTACTGAACAACGTTCTTTAATCAAGCAGCTGCCGCACTGCCAGCTGGCTTCCAGATTAAGCTACTCCAGACGCAGGCGGCACCCCCTTGCCGGGGCCTGCGGAGCATCTTCCTGCCCGTTAAGACACAGCGGATGCCTTGTAAGTCATTTGGCTGCTTATGCTTCCGCTGCCTGCAAATTAGTCTGCGGGCTGCTCTTTGTCCGCAGCCATCGGACTGCACTCCTATCTCAGGGGCGTCTCAGGAACCACGCGACCGACATCAAATGATGCTGATATGCCCAGTTTGTCATCAACCTGGACCTCAAATGGCCTTGGCAAAACGCACCTGAACCCTTAGAAAACCATTCTTACAGGAGGGAAATAGAAAAGTTAACTATTTTTCAAGGTAAGAAGGGGAAGTATTTACACAGGAACTAGTTGTCTGTGATGATTTGGAAAGGAACACTATAAAGGATTATTAATGGGTTTCTATGAGTTCCCCTGCATAAGCACTGTGCTCTCCTTTCCCCTGAAACATGTCAATACTATCTACATTACCCTCTATGTTCGAATACCAAAAGTTAAGATCACTGAATTGAAGTACTGATGTCACCGGTTTAACGCAAGCTGTGAACTGCATATGGCACCGTATTTCTAACATTGCTCTACTGAAGTGAGGAGGACTGAAGAGTTGGAGCAGACATGGGGCATAGTCAGGGATTTGGGGCCTGGAGGCAGGACCTTAAAAAGCTGTTGGAATTCTGCAAGCACTTGGCAAATGCTCTCAGAGTCACTTTGCAAAGCAGCCCTGTGCACTAGTCTGTGCACTAGCATCTAGGAAGCTTTTCACAGGAGGTCACTACGCCCCAGCAGAACATGGATTTCTCCTCAAACAAATCCTACCAGGAAGCCAATCCTCCAATCGACCAGCATTCATCTCACATCAGGCAGCACTACCGCCAACACTATCGTGGGACCTGAAAATCAGTTGTTTTTTTTTTTTTTTTTTCCTGTGGTACGAGGGCCTCTCACTGTTGTGGCCTCTCCCGTTGTGGAGCACAGGCTCCGGACGCGCAGGCTCAGCGGCCATGGCTCACGGGCCCAGCTGCTCCGCGGCATGTGGGATCTTCCCGGACTGGGGCTCGAACCTGTGTCCCCTGCATCGGCAGGCGGACTCTCAACCACTGCGCCACCAGGGAAGCCCTGAAAATCAGTTTTATGTAAAGACATTCATTAAACACTAGGTATTCAGACAGGTTAACCAACACCTCAAGGAAAAGTTTAATCCTCACATGTGTTGCTGTCTTAATGAGAATTATTCTTTCCCCAACCTATCACCTCCTTTTTATTAAAGTAGCAATTATCAAACAATTTTCTTCTCTAAGGACACCTTTCATGCAAAAATTACTGAAGAAACCAAAGAATTTTTGTGTGTTCTAACTAAAAAGAAAAAAAACTTAATTTTTAATCCTTAGCAATAACAATAAACCCATTGTCCATTAACATTTTATTTTAAAAATCTACATTTTCTAAACCAAAAATATTAGTGAAAAGAGTAGAATTTTAAAAATATTTTTGCAAATTTCTTTAAATAGCTGCCTCAATAGAAGAGAATAGAAACTAAAATTCTGTCTTTCCTTCCACATTCAATCTGTTGCTATATGTTGTTTTGGTGGAAGTATGGTAATAAAATCTGTCCTTCCTCAGGTATAGTTTGGAAAAGGGAGTATTTTCATCGTTTTTTAGGTAATTGTGGGTATCCTTTGATACTACATCACTCAACAAGTGTTATTAGAGCTTAGTTGCAATGTAGAATCCACTGGTCTATCTTGAACTCTGAATAGCTAGATCTTTTACCTATTGTGATGTTTAATTTTATGTGCCAATTTGGCTGGGCTATGATGTCAAGTTATTTGGTCAAACACCGGTCTAGATGTTACTGTGAAGGTTTCTTGTAGGTTTGATTAATACAATATTTAAATGAATAGACATTGAGTAAAGCAGATTACCCCCCATAATGCGGGTGGGCTTCATCCATTCAGCTGAAAACCTTAAGAGAAAAAGACAGGCACCCAGAGCAAAAAAGGAAATCTGCTTCCAGACTGCAAAGTGAAACTTCTTGAGTTTTCCAGCCTTTGTACTCAGAACTACATCAAACTGTTGCCTGAATTTCCAGCCTGCCAGCCTGCCTGCAAACTTCAGACCTACCAGCCCTCACAATTGCAAGAGCCAATTCCTTAAAATAAATCTCTCTCTCTCTAGCTGTACATATATATACCTTATTTGTTCGGTTCTCTGGAGAATTCTAATATGACCATGCATGATTGTGTAATAATATCATGCATTGGTCATTTGAAAAATATTAGCTCACTGAATTACACAAAGTTTCAAAATGTTTACACATTTCATTATACAATATCTTGAAAATTCTATTTGCTAATGTCACAACCGATTTCACTGAAAGCATTTTGGTTGGAAAGTTTGTCAAGTTCACAATGTCAGTTTAAAGTTTTCCAAAATTCTCATTTCTGCTGGAAAACTTGAATTTTAGCACTAGTAATAAATACTGTCAGTTGTTTTCTTTGAAGGGTCAGTTTCATTGCTCATTTTGGAGAAAATGCCTATCAAAAAACCGAGTCTGAATAACCACAGTTTGTCAGTAAGTCTTTCTACTAAAAACAATGTTTCATTTTTAAAAGGTGGCTAGTATGGCTTTCCACTCAAAACGATCACACCACACTTCTCCACCAGACACTGCCCTCCAGGGCACAGCAGAAGTGCTTTGTGCAGACTGCCAATTTCATCACACAGAATATTAAAAAGAGATATACTCAACTGTTAGGGTGTAATACAAAAATAACTTTTACTGCTTCATCAAGAACATTCTTGAGTGAAAACAGAAAATTCTTTTTAAAATGCAAGTGTGTGTGTGGCAGTACATACAAGGACCGCTAGCACAGTTTGGTGCCACTGTCTTGATCTGCGATAAGAGGCCAATTGTTTTGCCCATCACAGCCTTTGCATTGTCAATGCAAATATCGAAACAGTAAAAAAGACCTCACAGATCCCCTAAAAGAGTCTTGGGGCCTCCCACACATCTGCAGAGCACAGCTTAAGAACCACAGAACTGACCTGCCCTCTCCCAAGCTCACAAACCAATAAGGTCCAGAGAGGAAACCCAAGCTGGCATGTAGATGCCGAGCACGGTTAAGTTCCTGGTTCACACTGCTCACGGAAAAGGGATGGCCCCAGGAGCCATGATCTCTGAACTAGGGCATACGGACCAGAGGACACAAAGACTCCCCGACATGGATTCATTTCAGAAGCAGTACAGTCCAGATGCCATTTCTAGTCCTCTGCTTCCACCTGCCCTTTCACATTAGTCCCGACACCCTCTTTGTACAAGAAATGGTATCTCTTTCCCAGCCTGTTTTACAATAGTGCACTGTCTGGAAGGTAAATGCTTTCAGGGCACCTAACAAAAAGTATAATGAGAAATGCTGGTATTGGTGCTGCAAAAGAAAAGGATTACGAAGACTGGAGAAAAATCATTTTGTAAGTGAAGTGGTTTCCAATTGAATGCTTTCAACAAATTGAAGCAGGAGCGAATGGAGTCATTCACTGAAAGATCATTTTAAATGATATTTGATAAAAGATCAGTAAGCGATTTTTTGGCACATAATCCAAACGGAGCTCAAGGAATTGAGAAACTTTGTTATATCAAGACTCCTTTCATTCTCATCTATTCATCTCTATAAAAAATTTTCTCATTCTAAGCACATAAATGAAAAATTGAGATAACTGTGATGCTGAACCCAGATTCCTTCTGGCAATAAATAATATTCATCATTTAATACATGAGCTAATTATAAAAAAAATTTTTTAAGATACCTCCATCTCATTAAAAGATGAATTTCCAATAATATTTTACTTTTCATTTTTAATAAGTATGAACAGAGTAATAAAGCAAACACTTTATAATATTTATTATGAGCTAGAAATTATTCTAAGCACTTTACATATATTTACTCACTTAATCCTTAAAACATTTGTATTAGGTTAATATCATACTTAATCCCCATTTTACAGATAAGGCAACTGAAGGTATAAAGCAACAAGAGTTGGAGCCAGGATTTAAACTCTGGCTCCAGAGTCTGTGTTTTTAACCACTGTACTATGCTACTTTGATACATTATTTAATATATTTTAATAAACTGAATTTAATACCTAATCCGGGCAAGTCAAGATGGCGGTGTGGGAAGACGCAGAGTTCTTGTCTCCGCACAACTAGGGCGCCAGCTGGATGCTGGTGGGGGACTCCGACACCCAAGGAGATGGAAAGAACCCCCAAGCAAACCGGTAGGACATGGGGGGACTGAGGGGGCAGGGGAAGTGGAGGCCGGACAGGACTGGCGCCCCTGAGGGGAGGCTAAAAGGGGAGGGGTTCCCACGCCTAGAGGGACCCTCAGGGGCTCAGATCAAGGGGGAGTGGGCCCAGTGTCTCTCCTGCCCAATCAGTTGGGGAAGTCTGCCTGGCTCTCAGGCCGGGCCCTACAACCTCAGAGGTCCCCTCCAGCTGGGTTGGTCCTGCGGGCATAGAAGGGAGGACAGGAGAGAAAGGAGACGCAGGCAGGAGGGGCGCTCCAGGACAGGAGGAGCAAGAGAGGATCTCCCCAGCCTCCCTCCTATGCCCCCAGGACCCACGTGGCCCGGAGGGGGCTTTGGAGTGGGGGAACTGGCCTGGGAGCTCAGCAGGCTCACCGAGCTTCAGTGGCTGGGGCAAATGCCCTCTGCTCCTTTCACACTCCTCTGGTCCTAGAGGGCGTTTGCCCCACCCACTCGCACCAAGGAAGCCTGCTGGGCTCCCAGGTGGGGTTCCCTGCCCTCTGAGATGGGGGGAGGGGCATGCCTGGGCCCCTTTTATTTTGTTGAGCCTAAGCCCCACCCACCACACCCCAGCCCCGCCTTTCTCAGCTCTGTTGGCACTAAGCATAGGCCCTGCCCACAGCCCAATCCTCACCCCTGCTTAGGCTCTGCCCTCCACAGCCAAGGCCTTTTCCATCATTTTTTTTTTCTCCTCTTTTTCACTCTTGTGGTTCCATTATACCTTCTGGTTGTTGTTTCATCTATATTTTTACTTTTATACTTTTTCTAACACAGCTATTAGTTGCCTAGTCTAATTTTATTTTTTACTTCGTTATTGTTTTCCTTTTCCTTTTTGCCACCTGCACAGCTTGAAGGATCTTGGTTCACGAGTGGGGGGTTGGGCTGAAGCTCCTGCGGTGGGAGCTCCAAGTCCGAACCACTGGACTAACAGAGAACCTCAGACCCCAGGGAATATTCATCAGAGTGAGGTCTCCCAGAGGTCCTCATCTCAGCACCAAGACCCAGCTCTACCCAACAGCCTACAAACTGCAGTGTTGGAAGCCTCAGGCCAAACAACCAGTAAGACAGGAACACAATCCCACTCATAAAAAAAGGAAAAAAAGAAAACGAGATGGCAAAAGAGTATGTCACAGATGAAGAAGCAAAGTAAAAACCTACAAGACCAAATAAATGAAGAAGAAATAGGCAATCTACCTAAAAAAGAATTCAGAGTAATGATAGTAAAGATGATCCAGAATCTCAGAGGAAGAATGGAGGCACGGATTGAGAAAATACAAGAAATGTTTAACAAAGATCTAGAAGAACTAGAGAACAAACAAACACAGATGAACAACACAATAACTGAAATAAAAAATACACTACAAGGAATCGATAACAGAATAACTGAGGCAGAAGAACGGATAAGTGACCTGGAAGATAAAATGGTGGAAATATCTGCCAAGGAGCAGAATAAAGAAAAAAGAATGAAAAGAACTGAGGACAGTCTCAGAGACCTCTGGGACAACACTAAACACAACATTTAAATTATAGGGGTCCCAGAAGAAGAAGAGAAAACAAAAGGGTCTGAGAAAATATTTGAAGAGATTGTAGTGGAAAACTTCCCTCAATTGGAAAGGAAATAGTCACCCAAGTCCAGGAAGCACAGAGAGTCCCATACAGGATAAACACTAGGAGAAGCACACCAAGACACATATTAATCAAACTAACAAAAATTAAATTCAAAGAAAAAATATTAAAAGCAGCAACGGAAAAACAAAAAATAACATACAAAGGAATTCCCACAAGGTTATCAGCTGATTTTTCAGCAGAAACTCTGCAGGCCAGAAGGGAGGGGCAGGATATACTCAAAGTGATGAAAGAGAAAAACCTACAACCAAGACTATTCTACCCAGCAAGGATCTCATTCAGATTCGACAGAGAAATCAAAAGCTTTTCAGACAAGCAAATACTAAGAGAATTCTGCACCACCAAACCAGCTTTAAAACAAATGCTTAAGAAACTTCTCTAGGAGGGAAACACAAGAGAAGAAAAAGACACAAAACAAACCAAAAAAATTAAGAAAATGGTAATAGAAACATATATATCGATAATAAACTTGAATGTAAATGGATTAAATGCCCCAACCAAAAGACAAAGACTGGCTGAATGGATACAAAAACAAGACCCATACATATGCTTTCTAAAAGAGACCCACTTCAGACCTAGGGACACATAGAGACTGAAAGTGAATGCATGGAAAAAGATATTCCATGCAGATGGAAACCAAAGGAAAGCTGGAGTAGCAATACTCGTATCAGATAAAATAGACTTTAAAATAAAGACTGCTACAAGAGATTAGGAAGGACACTGTATAATGATCAAGGGATCAATACAAGAAGAAGATATAACAATTATAAATGTTTATGCACCCAAGATAGGACCACCTCAATACACAAGGCAAATGCTAACAGCCATAAAAGTGGAAATTGACAGTAACACAATATAGGAGGAGACTTTAACACCCCATTTACACTGATGGACAGATCATCCAAACAGAAAATAAATAAGGAAACACAAGCTTTAAATAACACAACAGACCAGATAGATTTAATTGATATTTATAGAACATTCCACCCGATATTAGCAGAATACACTTTCTTCTCAAGTACACATGGAACATTCTCAAGGATAGATCACATCTTGGGTCACAAATCAAGCCTTGGAAAATGTAAGAAAATTGAAAGCGTATCAAGCATCTTTTTTGACCACAATGCTATGAGATTGGAAATTCATTACAGGAAAAAAACTGTAAAAACCACAAATACATGGAGGCTAAACAGTGCGCTACTAAATAACGAAGAGATCATTGAAGAAATCAAAGAAGAAATTTTAAAAATACATAGAAACAAATGACAACGAAAACACAATGACCCAAAACCTATGGGACACAGCAAAAGCAGTTCTAAGAGGGAAGTTTAGAGCAATTCAATCTCACCTCAAGAAACAAGAAAAATCTCAAATAAACAATCTAACCCTACACCTAAAGCACTTAGAGAAAGAAGAACAAAGAAAACCTAGTCAGTAGAAGGAATGAAATCATAAAATCAGAGTAGAAATAAATGAAATAGAAATGAAGAAAACAGTAGCAAAGATCCATAAAACTAAAAGCTGGTTCTTTGAGAAGATAAACAAAATTGATAAACCCTTAACCAGACTCATCAAGAAAAAAAGGGAGAGGATGCAAATTAATAAAATTAGAAATGAAAAAGGAGAATTCACAACAGACACCGCAGAAATACGAAGGATTATAAGAGACTACTACAAATAACTATATGCCAATAAAATGGACAACCACGAACAAATGAACAAGTTCTTGGAAAGGTACAATATTCCAAGACTGAACCAGGAAGGATTAGAAAATATAAACAGACCTATCACAAGTAATGAAATTGAAATTGTAATTAAAAATCTTCCAGGCTTCCCTGGTGGTGCAGTGGCTGAGAATCCACCTGCCGACGCAGGGGACACGGGTTCATGCCCCGGTCTGGGAAGATCCCACATGCCGTGGAGCGGCTGGGCCTGTGAGCCATGGCCACTGAGCCTGTGCGTCTGGAGCCTGCGCTCCGCAATGGGAGAGGCCACAACAGGCCCGTGTACCAAAAAAAATAATAATAATAAATTTAAAAAAAAATCTTCCAAAAAACAAAAGTCCAGGACCAGATGGCTTCACAAGTGAATTCTATCAAACATTTAGAGAAGAGCTAACACCAATCCTTCTCAAACTGCAGAGGGAGGAACATTCCCAAGTTCATTCTATGAAGCCACCATCACCTTGAAAAAGATATCACACAAAAAGAAAATTATAGACAAATATCACTGCCAAACATAGAAGCAAAAAATCTTCAACAAAATACTAGCAAACTGAATCTAACATATTAAAAGGATCATACACTATGATCAAGTGGGATTTATCCCAGGGATGCAAGGATTCTTCAATATACTCAAATCAATCAATGTGGTACACCATATCAACAAATTAAGGAAAAAAAACCATATGATCATCTCAATAGATGCAGAAAAAGCTTTTGATAAAATTCAACACTCATTTATGATAAAATCTCTCCAGAAAATGGGCACAGAGGGAACCTAACTCAATATAATAAAGGCCATATATGACAAACCCACAGCAAACATACTCAATGGTGAAAAACTGAAAGCATTTCCACTAAGATCAGGAACAAGACAAGGATGTCCACTCTCACCCGTGTTATTCAACATAGTTTTGGAAGTCCTAGCCACAGCAATCAGAGTAGAAAAAGAAATAAAAGGAACACAAATTGGAAAATAAGAAGTAAAGCTGTCACTGTTTGCAGATGACATGACACTATACATAGAAAATCCTAAAGATGACACCAGAAACTACTAGAACTAATCAATGAATTTGGTAAGGTTGCAGGATACAAAATTAATGCATGGAAATGTCTTGCATTCCTATACACTAACAACAAAAAATCAGAATGAGAAATTAAGGAAACAATCTCATTTACCAATGAAACAAAAAGAATAAAATACCCAGGAATAAACATACCTAAGGAGGCAAAAGACTTGTACTCAGAAAACTATAAAACACTGATGAAAGAAATCAAAGATGACATAAACATATGGAGAAATATAGCATGTTCCTGGATTGGTAGAATCAATTTTGTGAAAATGACTATACTACCCAAAGCAATCTACAGATTCAATGCAATCCCTATCAAACTACCAATGTCATTCTTCACAGAATTAGAACAAAAAATTTCACAATTTGTATGGAAACACAAAAGACCCCAAATAGCCAAAGCAATCTTGAGAAAGAAAAACGGAGCTGGAGGAACCAGACTTCCTGACTTCAAACTATACTACAAAGCTACAGTAATCAAGACAGTATAGTACTGGCATAAAAACAGAAATATAGATCAATGGTACATAGATAGCCCAGAGATAAACCCACACACATATGGTCAACTAATTTATGACAAAGGAGGCAAGAACATACAATGGAGAAAAGACAGCTTCTTCAGTAAGTGGTGCTGGGAAAACTGGACAGGTGCATGCAGAAGAATGAAATAGAACACTCCCTAACACCATACACAAAAACAAACTCAAAATGGATTAAAGAACTAAATGTAAGACCAGACACTATAAAACTCTTAGAGGAAAATATAGGAAAAACACTCTTTGACATAAACCACAGCAAGATCTTTTTTGATCCACCCCCTGGAGTAATGGAAATAAAAACAAAAATTTAAAAAGGGGACCTAATTAAACTTCAAAGCTTTTGCACAGCAAAGGAAACCATAAACAAGATGAAAAGACAACCCTCAGAATGGGAGAAAATATTTGCAAATGAAACAACGGACAAAGGATTAATCTCCAAAATATACAGACAGCTCAGGGAGCTCAATATCAAAAAAACAAACAATTCAATTAAAAAATGGGTGGAAGACCTAAATAGACATTTCACCTAAGAAGATATACAGATGGCCAAGAGGCACATGAAAAGATACTCAACATCACTAATTATTAGAGAAATGCAAATCAAAACTACAATGAGGTATCACCTCACATCAGTCAGGATGGCCATCATCAAAAAATCTACAAACAATAAATTCCGTAAAGGGTATGGTAAAAAAGGAACCCTCCTGCACTGTTGTTGGGAATGTAAATTGATAAAACCACTATGGAGAACAGTATGGAGGTTCCTTAAAAAACTAAAAATATAACTACCATATGACCCAGCAATCTCACTACTGGGCATATACCCTGAGAAAACCATAATTCAAAAAGAGAAATATTCCACAATGTTCATTGCAGCACTATTTACAATAGCCAGGACATGGAACCAACCTAAATGTCCATTGACAGATGAATGGATAAAGAAGATGTGGCACATACATACAGGGGAATATTACTCAGCTATAATGAGAAACGAAATTGAGTTATTTGTAGTGAGGTAGATGGACCTAGAGTCTGTCATATAGAGTGAAGTCACAAAGAGAAAAACAAATACCATATGCTAACCATATATATGGAATCTAAAAAAAAAAAAAAAGGTACTGATGAACCTAGTGGCAGGGCAGGAATAAAGACACAGACATAGAGAATAGACTTGAGGACATGGTGCGGGGGAGGGGGAAGCTGGGGCAAAGTGAGAGTAGCATCAACATATATACACTACCGAATATAAAATATATAGTGGGAAGCAGCAGCATAGCACCAGGAGATCAGCTTGGTGCTTTGCCATGACCTAGAGACATGGGACAGGGAGGGCGGGAGGGAGGCTCAAGAGGGAGGGGATATGGGGATATATGTATGCATATGACTGATTCACTTTGTTGTGCAAGAGAAACTAACAGTATTGTGAAGCAATTTTACTCCAATAAAGATCTATTTTAAAAAAAGGAAAAAATATACCTCATCCATAAATTTTAATACTTTGAGACTAAGGACATGGAAAATTTTTAAATCATATTAATTTATTTGCAGATTTTTATTGCAAAGAAATATGATATAGTGATCAATGAAAACATAAAACTGTATTACATTAGAGTGAGATCCTGTAAGTCAAATGGAATGGAAATATGAGTTCAAAGTGGAAAAGAATAATGTAAAATTCCAAGTGATAAGAGGGAAGCTTAATGATATGTTTTAAAAATGTATGATGGTTGGTAACAAACCACTTTTAGCATTTATAGTCCATGAGACATATTTTAAATAGGGATATAACAATTTTTTAGAAGTTGTCAATACATATAATATATGGGAGTTTATGGTCTTTGTAAGTGCTGAAAACTTATGAAGAAAAATTTTGGATGCCAATCTAAGTGTAGACAGAGGCCATGGTTTTTCAAAATTAATTTAGAGACTGTGGATCAAAATGTTTAGAATACTGTCCTTGATGAGGGATAAGTTTCAAGAATCATCTCCCTGGCCTGAAGAGTTCTGGTAGAATGGCTTGAAGTCCATTCAACTCTGAAATGAATGGTGCCTGTGGAACTCACCTAGGATGGCTCAGCCTTAGCTGACAACCGTATCACTGCTTATTTACCAACTGGCATATTCCATTGGAAATGTGCCCAGCTTTATTTATGAACAAAGTTCAACACACCTGTATTCCTGAATAAAAACTAAATAAATTTAACCATTTCTAAGGGTTTGAAGCAATTACGGTCTTTAGTTTGCTTCATTTTAGATATGAAGTAGTACTATCCTGTAACCTTCACTTTCAACTTGATAGCAGCATAATCATTTAGTAATTGTTACGGGATTTTTAAAGTTTGAGATTTATCATTCCTTCCATAAGTGGAAGGTTGTGTACTTCATTATAAACTAATGGCCCAAAAATTACTCTTCGGTTAGGCAATGTGTATGTTGAACTTGCAAGTGATTTATGATTAAGCAATGACAGGCACTTACGAAAAAGAAATACTCTATAATACAATGCAGATCACTTGGAATAAATCAAACCACTCAAACACTCTTTTCCCAATTACTATACATGTTCTAAGTTAAAATGTCAAAACAAGTACAGGAAGGTTCTGTTTCCAACAATGGTGGAGTACTCTGTATTGGACAAAGCCTCACACGAAAAACAACTTCCAATTTTGTACTAAATATCAAAAATAACTACTGAAGGCACTGGAGAGTGATCAAAAGAAGGCAGAAATCAGATGGAATCGATACTCTGAGGAAGGGAACAGCATTGTTTTTTATGTTATTTTTTTTCCCTGTTTTTTATGGTTCTTCATCTGAGGGGAGGGAAAATCAGCTCCACTCCATAAAGCAGCTAAAACTGATAGAAACTCCTAGTCCTACCAGCTTGAAGAACTGTAAGACAGAGTCCAGGACAACCATGTCAGCTCTAACATGAGAGAGAACCCCATAAAGAAGAAAGCCACAGAAGACTGTCCCCAATGCTGCATATAAACTCTGCCCAAACCTCTGGCTGGCATCCAGTATACATGGCAAAGCACAACTCCAAACACACTATAGGCTATAAGACTGGAACAGAGATTTCAGCTGCCCTCCCATTCCAGAAGAAAGAGTTGAGAAGTTTGTTTAGCCATGTTAACTACCTATCAAAATGAAAAAAATTAGCACTCTTTAGAGGAATATAAAAGAACCTAGAATCTCTATAACATACCATTGACGATATCCAGGATACCATCCAAAATCACTAGGCATATGAAAAACAGGAAAATGTGACCCAACCTCAAGACAAAAGGCAGTCTGTGGATACTTAGGTATTATTAGGAGACAAGAATTTTAAAGCAGTTATTATAACTATGCTAGGAAAATATGCTCATAATGAGTGAACAAATAGGAAATCTCAGCATAAAATGCAAATTAGATTAAAAAGTACTAAATGTAAGTTCTACAACTAAAAAAATATATAAATCTAAAATACAAATTCCCTGCATCAGCTGAACAGCATGTTAAAGAGTTAGTAAAACTGAAGATAGATCAAAAGAATTGATCTAATCTGAAGAAACAAGAATAAAATCAAGAAAAATGAACAGTATCTCAATAACAATATGGAACATCTAATATCCACATAATTGAAGTCCCAGAGGAAGAGGAAACAGAATAGAGCAGAAAAAAATTTTAAAGAAATAATGGCCAAAATATTCCTCAATTTCGTGAAAGGCATAAATTTAAGATTCAAGAATTCAGTAAACCCGATAAAGTATAAACGCAAAGAAAGCCACACCTAGAAGAAGATAACACATTAAATACAGGGGAACAACAATACAATATCTGATGACTTGTTACTGAAAAGAAAGGACAGTATAAGGCCGTGGACTATTACCATTAAAATGCTGAAACAAAGCAAGTAGGGGGCATCTAAAAGTGAGTCTAAGAAACTGAGAAGGACAAAATGATTTCATGAAGATAAAATCTCTCTCCTGCTACATGGTAACAGTGGTCACTTTTATCAAGGACAGAATAGAAACAAGGGGACTTAATTTTCACTGAATGAATGCCCTTCTGTACATTTCATACTGACTTCTGAATACCATTCAGCTATTCAAAAACACTAAATATTTTTAAAGCCTAAATAATAAAAAAAAAATTACATCTTCTATCTTTTATAAAACGTACGTTCCTTTTAATTTGCTATTTCATGCCTCATGATATTCTTAAGAGTTATTAAAATATTCCTTCATAAATCTAGAAGAAATGAACATGAGCACCCAAGAGAGAAGTCAGTGAAGTCAGTAAAACTGAGGAGAAAAAACTGATATGAGAAAACACAAGACTGGGCTTCAGAATAGAGAAAGAAGTGCTTCCATCTGTTATAGAAAATCTATGCTCCTTATGAATTTGCTTTTTCATTCCTAATGAAATGGCCCCAAATTACATACCTTAATAAATATACCTTACTAAATCTAGAAGTAATGACAAGAAGCATCCCACAGATAAGTAGAGTCAGCGAAACTGAGGGGGGGAAAATATGAGTACAAACAAGGTTAAGCTTCATGATAGTAAGAGGTGGTCTGGAATTTGGGAGGAAAGCTCAACCTGCATTTAATTTTCATAGTAACTTCCCTTTACAAGGTATAGGACAGACTCAGAAAAAAAATATGATTTCATATTTAAAAGCCACAGTTTAATTATCTGTACCATTTTACCAGAAAAGCAGCTTAGCATAATGGTTGATAGCACAGTTCTGAGCTGGCCTAAATTGCTTCAAATCATGGTTCTGTCACCTATTAGCTGTGCAACCTTGGATAAATGCCTCGGTTTCCTCATCCAGAAAATGGGAATAATAACAGTGCCTATGTGATGTATTCTTGTAAAGATCAAATGAGGTAGCACAGTACTAAATTGTTTAGAACAGTATCTGACACATAATAAAGTATCAATAAATGTTTATATATGTTTATAAATGTTATATAGTATTTTAATTAAGCATTACCTGTATTAATATGAACTGTCGCTTAAAAACCAATTTGTCTTTGTGCAAAATATCTTCAATGATTTTTCTATTTGATTAAGCTATTGAAATAATGTACAAAAGTTTTTTAGTTTTACAATGGCTACAATCTGCTGCTCTGGAAAAAGGAAGCTCCCTTGCCACACAGTGCCATGTATACACTCCACCAGGGCTTTTCTCAAATGTAAATAAACTCGAAGTATTTAAAGAAAGGAAAATTAAACATTAAAAGTGGAATTCTAGGGGACTTCCCTGGCGATGCAGTGGATAAGACTCCACGCTCCTAATACAGGGGGCCCGGGTTTGATCCCTGATCAGGGAACTAGATTCCACATGCCTGCTGCAACTAAGAGTTCCCATGCCACAACTAAGGAGTCCACATGCTGCAACTAAGGAGCCCACCTGCCGCAACTAAGACCAGGTGCAACCAAATAAAATAAATATTTTTAAAAGTGGAACTCTATATGTGAATTATATTCCAATAAAGCTGTTTTTAAAAAGTACTTAAACAAGCTCTCCTTTAACAGTTGGAAATTCTGCAATTCATTTTTCTTCTTGTTCTTGTATTTTCATTCTACTTTTCCCACAGAAGTGTATCTTGATACTGTATACTTTACTGGTCAAGCTGTCATTCTTATCTTAAACAAAATAGGTATGTAACCTGAAATTAATTTTAAAAGATAATATTTCCCGTAGGGGAACAGGGGTGGATGATGACTTGTCAGCTACCTCACTCCAAAAATTTTAAAGTTTCACTGACAAAGAGATGTTTACTCTGTGCGGCCCACACATCTTCACAGCATGGTGTTCATTTAACAACCTGCAGAAAGGTGAGCACAGAAATAAGGATGCATTGAATAGCAACAGGACAAGTGTGACCCTGAAATTCATGGGAACAACCCGAATATCTGGTGTAGATTCATTTCGACATTGCAGATGGAATTTCCAAAATTCGAATGTTCCTTAAGACATGCGACTGTGGTTCAAAGCACTAAGCTGCCACTTAAAGCAGAACAGGGCTCAATCCACATTATCTCTGTGGTCTGGAACAGACAGAGGTGAATTTCTCATTCTGGTAGTGTGGCAGCTAGATCCTCCCACGGAAAAACAAAATGCTAGATAAAATATTTTTTAAATCCAGTTTGCAAACATATTGATGAGCTGAGTAAGAACTTCTCAGAGACCAAAAATTAGGTGCAAATGGAACACCAAAAGGGTAAGGGGACTGCAACAGCATTTGCTAAGCAAAATTGTAGTGCAGCTTTCTAGTCCTTAGCCTTACAGGCACAAGAGGATAAAAGAAAATAGCCCAGCGACCACCCAAGATTGGGTGTCAGTAAGAGACTCTTCCCCCGCATAAGGCTGGGATTCTAAAGGATTATGCTCTCAAGGTAAGGGCACTGCAAGGAAACTGAACTGACATAAACATTGGCAATGGATAGGGGGGAAAAAAATCTCCCTTCAGAATTTATAATCACAAACTGAGGAGCATAAGGTTTCACAGCTTGAATTCATACCCCTGTATTCTCCAAAAAAACTTCAAGTTGAAATTTAAAGTACTCCAGGGTTTTGCACTGTCCTCCAAGCAAATGAAGTAAATGCAGACTGTGCAACCAAGACATCCAAGCAGTCACACAGAAAAAGTTCCAAGAAATATGGTCTCAGAGTAAATCATAGAAAAACATGCAAGTAACAAAGCACCATGAGAGAGCCTGCAGGAAAAAAAAAAAAAAAAAGCCAAAGTGAGACCCACAAAGACTTCATAAATAAAAATTATCTGAAACAGAATACAAAATTCTGTATCTTATCAATCTAAAAAGCCATCAATTTTAAAATGCACCATCATTTTATTTAACGCAAAGAGAAAAAAACGACACTGATAATTACAACTGTAAGCTGCATCCCAATTTCAGAGGTGCCAAATATGGGGGGAAAATGTTTATCTTAGGAGGACTAATATGCAGTTATTACATCAGTATGTTAGCACTGAGTAGTAAGAATGATCTTGTTTAGGACTGATTCCCTGACAACTGGCTTCCTGCAAAGCTCCATGGAATCCTTTTACAACTGACTGCTTTTCAGAGTCATTCCTGGTAGATTACTGAGACTACAAATCAAGCCAATGGTCTGCTATTGAGCTGCAACCAGGCTTGGACCTCAGACTCCTTCCTCATCAAGCTAAGGGAGGGGCTGCTGTTCCCCTGACCATGAATACTGAGGTGGCAGAACAGAGATGAAGGCCAAGGTTTAGTCATGTCATAATGCTGTACCCAAAGGTTTGAGCTCCATTCATTTATCATATTAGGAGAGGAGCGATATTACCCCAGTCTTGCAGCTTAAACATTCCACAACCCTAGATCCATACTCCTTTTCCTATTGTTTCACAACTCTCCATGCTAGATCTCTGAGCATATCCCATAATACAATGGGCAAGAGGGGTGATGAGCACATCTACATAGACTACTGTTCTGTGAATTTCCCCCAATATAAATGGCATCCAGTAGCCCAAGGTGTGTACTCTTAGGTATTTCACATTTCTTGCTCTGTAGTGTCTAAGGAATCTATAAATATTTCTAAGAAGGAAAGGAATATTAAAAAGACTAAAAGTTGAATGAAAACCAAAGAGAACTTCTAGAAATAGAAAGTATAATAGAATACTGTACTGTATATTTAAAATTTGTAAAGAAGGTAGATCTTATGTGTTCTTACCACACATGTAAAATTAATAATTTTAATAAAGGAGGTGGGAAGAAACTTTGGGAGATAGTGGATGTTTATGGCCTTGACGGTGATGATGGTTTCATAGGTAAATACTTATCCCCAAACCCAATGAGTTATATATTAAATATGTACCACTTTGTATGTCAATTATATCTCAATAAAATGTTTTTTAAGTATGTTGTGAAATGTCAAACGCCATGGACAGTTTTACAAACACAACAAATCAAAATGACAAAAGAATTGGTGAAATGGAATCAAACCTAATTAAATTATCCAGAACATAAAGAGACAAAAAATATCTGAAAGCAGGGCTAACAGAAATGGAGGAGTGAGAAAGTTTAACAATAGGAGATTAAAGGAAAGATAAGAAAAAATGAAGTAGAGACAAAATTTAAGTAGATAATGGCTACAAATTCACACACACACACACACAAATATATAGATTGGTGAAAAGCCCAATGCATGGGTTCAGGACTTCTAACACATCCCAAGCAGGATAAGTAAAAATAAATCCACATATCAACTACCAAGATGAAAATGCAGATGACCAAAGAAAAAATCTTAAAAGTAGTTAAAAGGGGGACTTCCCTGGTGGCGTAGTGGTTGGGAATCTGCCTGCCAATGTAGGGGACACGGGTTCAAGCCCTGATCCAGGAGGATCCCACATGCCATGGAGCAACTAAGCCTTTGCACTACAACTACTGAGCCTGTGCTCTAGAGCCCACGAGCCACAACTACCAAGCCTGTGTGCTGCAACTACTGAAGCCCGTGCTCCACAACAAGAGAAGCCCGCGCACTGCAACAAAGACCCAACACAGCCAAAAATAAATAAATAAATAAGATTAAATAAATATATAAATCCTGTTTTTTAAAAAAAAGTTGTCAAAAGGAAAATACAGATTATATCACAAAGGAATGACAGACTGACTGGTGACTTCTTGACCTTAACAACAGAAGCTAGAAATCAAAACGTTATCTTCAATCTGCTGAGAAAAAAATAACTCTCAATCCAGAAAGACAGATGTAGAGATAAATACATACAAAAATATCCTTTAAAAATTAAACTGAAATAAAGATGGTTTAACTACAGAAATCTAAAGGGGTATGTCACCATGATACACTTACTTCAGGAATCCTAAGAAATATTTTTCAGGTGGAAAAGTGATTATAGATAGGAGGACTGAGGTCAATAAGAAATAAAGAACTGATGTCAAATACTGAAGGTGTGTGTGTGTGTGTGTGTGTGTGTGTGTGTGTGTGTGTGTGTGTGTGTAGACAGGGGTATTTATAAAAATGAGAAAGATGAAAATAAAATACATGACAATAATGGGACATATGTCATGAGAGGGTGACTGTATTTCTTCACTTACTGAATAATTTTTTTTTAATCTTTATTACCTGTGATTAGGTAATGAGTGTTTTTTTTTTCTTTTGGCCACGCTGCATGGCATGTGGGATCTTAGTTCCCTGACCAGGGATCAAACCCATGCCCTCTGCATTGGAAGTGTGGAGTCTTAACCACTGGACCACCAGGGAAGTCCCTTGAATAACTTTTAGTATGGAACAGTAAAGGTTCATAAAATTAATGAAGACAACTATAAAGAACTAAAGAGTAGCTATTTTGGCAGATATTAGAGTTATTATTTTAGGGCTACAAAAATTAAGAGTAGGTAGTATTAGCACTGGGAAGACAAAGGAACACAACAGAGAAACCAGAAACAAAAACACATATGTAGAAATTTAATTTATGATAGTCCTGGCCCTGTAAATCAATGGTAAAAGGCTGGACTTTGCAAATCATACGGAGATACCTGATTATTCACATGAAAAATAAGAAAGGAAGGAAGGCAGACTTAGGTAAAATGAAGACAATATAAAAGTCAAAACTATGTTTTTAAAATGTTTAGAAAATAATGTAGGAGAACATATTCATGACCTCAGAACAGAGAAGGATTTCTTCTCTATTTCTTTAGAATAGAGAAGGTTTTGCATAAAAGGTACAAACCATAAAGGAAAAGATCAATAAATTCAACTACATTGAAATTAATCACCCTATAGAAAAAATTTGGCCAAAAAACTTGAAAAGGTACTTCACAGAAAAAAAAAAAAAAAGCAAGTGGTCTATGACAATCATATAAATGTATGAATAAATTCATTAGCATTTAGGGGAAAAAATTAAAACACTGTGAGACAATATTTTACAACACACCAATCTTGCAAAATGCTAGTCTGAGAATATCAAGTGTTGAAAAGAATATGGAGCATTATGATTACACACACTCTGCTGAACGTAGTATCTACTGTTACAATCAGTTTGGGGGAAAATGGCGTAATTAATGATGAAGATACACATGCCCTACACCCTGAAAAATGTCCTTTGTAGGAATACAACCTACACAAATCCATGGGCATATATATGCATTAGACATGCAAAGAATGTTTATAAAAGCACTATTTGCAATAGAAAAAACTGGGAATCCAAATGTCTTTCCATCATGTTCTAGATAAATAGTGATAGAGCCATTACACAGTTTAGACAGCATTATACAGAATATTATACAGTTGTGGAAATGAATATAGCTACCAGTAATAACTAAGATTAATCTTAGGAACATACTGTTGAGTGAAAAAAGCAAGTTGCCTAATAATATATATTATATGATACAATTGACACAAATTTATTGTTTAGGGATATAAACATATGTGGTAAAACCACAAAGAAAAGAAAGGGGAAAATAAACACAAAATTCAGGATAATGTTACCTCTGAGGAGGCTGGGAAGAGAATAGGTTAGAGGAAGGATGCCCAATTCAACAGGAACCACTGTATTATTAATTCTTTATACTTTCAATAAATTTTAATAAAGTTCTTTATCTAATCAAAATTTACCTTTCAAAGTAAAACACACAGAAAGATTATATAAAAGTGAACCAGGCTTCCCTGGTGGCACAGTGGTTAAGAAGCTGCCTGCCCATGCAGGGGACACGGGTTCGAGCCCTGGTCCAGGAAGATCCCACATGCCGTGGAGCAACTAAGCCCGTGTGCCACAACTATTGAGCCTGTGCTCTAGACCCTGCAAGCCACAACTACTGAAGCTCACGAGCCACAAGTACTGAAGCCCACACTCCTAGAGCCCATGCTCTGCAACAAAAGAAGTCACCGCAATGAGAAGCCCTTGCACCACAACAAAGAGTAGCCCCTGCTCGCCGCAACTAAAGAAAGCCCACGTGCAGCAACGAAGACCCAACGTGGCCAAAAATAAATAATTTTTTTTAAAAAAGTGAACCAACAAACACAAGCTAAAATGCCATATAGTTCACATTTTTTATTACAAATGACAACCTAAAATTCATTATAAAACTTGGCTGTATATCTGCCAAGTTCTTAATGTAGTAATTTCTCATTTTGAATTATCAGTTCATATAATAAAGGCAGAATTGAAAGACTACGTGAATAACTGTGTTTATAAAACAGAACCCAGATAAATGACAAAAGTACTATAAAATATATATTCTTTATGCCTGGTTCATAATTAATTATATGCCCTAAAGAGACAAGATGCTCCGGTAATAAAGTTTTTGTCATTTTGGGAAAGATATTTACTTGATCTGCTCTTTCATCATAGTCTACCATTTGCTTCAGCATTCAATCTTCCATAAACAGCATTTCAAAGTCATCACTGGAGCTGACTTCCAGGGGGAAAACGATGACACTTAAGACCCCCAATTGTTAAAATCCAATCTTCAAACCTTTATTTTTTAATTCTGCCAATGATATTTCAAAGAAGTGCACCTGAACCCAAAGAACAGGCTGTCTCCCGGAAGCAGAATTCCATTCTAGCCTCTCAACTTTTTAAAGACCTAAGCCTTTAAAAACAGACCCACCTAGGCTCAGAATTCCACAGCTCAACTGGTTGGCTGCCAAGTATTCAGCCTGAACGGAATTAAAAAACATACACCATGTTCTAGTTCCTCTAACACTGCTCTGGGAAAGAACAATGTGGTCCCAGGGGACACCACCCACCCCGCAAGCCTGGGGGAGCTGCAGCCTGCACTTTGGGCTGCTGAGCCAGACATGCAGAGAGTTAAGGAAGGGGGGGCAGCCTGTCTCATGAAAACATCCCAGATTTCTCTGGGATGTCTCCATCTCTGCCTGTTCAATATCTCAAAGCAGCTCACCATCTGTATTTGACATCTTTACCGGAAGACATAGCAATTAACATGAAAGCTGCTCTTTATAAACACCAGGGACATTTCAATACAGTATTTTTACTCTCTTAGTAAATACCAGTGATTTACTAAGTAACAGCGATTTTATGCCATCTCCCAATGTTAATATTAACCCAGAGATGCTCTCCCTAGATTTTTAATAAAGCCCTCTGCTACCTAAGTCTGATTCTTTAAGCTCAAGAGGGAATAAGGCAAGTGGCCAATAAGCATATACACAGAGGTGCAGACCAAGTGTGTTCCCCCAGGAAGGCGGCCGGCCCTAGCCTCTCTGCAACTGTTTTGGAATCCTTCCTGCCTTCTCTCTACACAACAAGCATTAGAACGATATCTGACACTACTGCACCTCTTATTCTTTAAGGATCCAAAATCCCATCCCTAGTAAAGTGCTGGCCATACCAACACAATGCTCTCCAACCACAACAGGAGTGTTTACTGGGTGTCAACAGCATAAAATAAAAACATTCCAGAGAACAAATCAGAAAAAAAAAAAGAAAGCCAAGTAAGGCAATATCCTCAATACAGAGATTATACTACAGTCATAAAGACTTGTTTATATTAATAAATTAAATGTACACATAATGGACTTCCCTGGTGGCGCAGTGGTTAAGAATCCGCCTGCCAATGCAGGGGACACAGGTTCGAACCCTGGTCTGGGAAGATCCCACGTGCCGCGAAGCAACTAAACCCGTGTGCCACAACTACTGAGCCTGCGCTCTGTATCCTGCGAGCCACAACTTACTGAAGCCCGCGCGCCTAGAGCCCGTGATCCGCAACAAGAGAAGCCATGGCAATGAGAAGCCTGCGTGCCGCAACAAAGAGCAGCCCCCGCTCTCTGCAACTAGAGAAAGCCCACGTGCAGCAATGAAGACCCAACGCAGCCAAAAAATAAATAAATAAATTTATTTTTAAAAACGTACACGTAATGATTAACCCCTCCAAGTATCTACATGACTGATAAGTAGCACTAGATGTAGTTAAGAGATAACGAATCATGTAAACATGGTAGCAGGACAGCAAACATCCTTCTCCACAACCTTCCAGAAGGCACTGCTGAGCACAGCAGGTGGATAACACCATGGCTCCAGCCTGATTAGTCTGAGAGCATCATTAGATGCCATTGAATCACCCAAAATGTCAAAACGCGACGAGGAAACCATACACATAATACTGCAGGAGCTCTGCATCTGGAAAAAGTCAATGTGTGATTTATTGAACGCGTGCTATAGGCACCGCATGATCAAAGCAAAAGGAAGGAAAAGCGAAAAAGGCTCAGTATTGGGGTCCCAGACTGATTTGCTGAAGCATGAAGTCTGCTATTTTGCATATTGTATATACAGCTGTGGATTACAGTGAAATGGGAGCCCCAAATCACAAGTACAAAGCTTGGCAACATAGGGAACCAAAACACTGCTGTGAATGTTTGGTAGTGAGAGGGTTTTATCCCTCTCCGTTCACAGCTGCTTGTGCCAGGAGTTGCATTCTCCAGTTCCTGCAAAAGGAAAAAGAATTGGAAAATTACGAGTTTTAAGCAGAGCACTGACTGACTCTGCTTAAAATTTAAACCACACAATGCTAAGCATCTTCTAGGTGTGTCCAATAGTAGAAACACTTTTAAAAGAATAAGGAGCTTTATTAAGATGCTAGAGGTTGCTCTGCAAGAATATTACAATTTGGGGCTCCGATTACAGGAGCAACAAAAATGACATAATGTGGTACCTGGAGAATCAGGCCTCATTTTTAGATCCAGCCCCCTAATCAGCTGTGACAGAGAATGAGAATCCATGAGGCAACAGGGAGAAGCGACAGATGCTGGGAGACCACTCAGCTCTGGAAGGAAACAGCTGATAGCGGAGCAGCCTCTCTCTGGCCAGAAGCTCCAGCACTGTCATGTGAACTCAGCCCGTGGGGAGGAGGCTGCCCACACCAGCTCCCCTCTAGGGCCTCCCAGGCCATCAGGACCAGGAGAGCCGTACCACGACAGCTGGCAGGAACCTCCAGTCTGAAATCAAGGGATGCAGGGATTTGCAAGCTTGGCTGGGCCTTAAAAATCACCCGACCTGCTCATGTGACACATCGAGCAAAAGAACAGCACAGAGACAACTGAGGGAGAGTCTTACCCTTAGGACGTGGACTCCACGTTTCTAACTGCAGGTCCTCGATCTCTCACTGCACGAAGCAGATCAACTTGCACACACTCTACAGACATACTTCTTGGGTTCAATCTCAACTCCTTCACTTACTAGCTGTGTGACCCTAGGTAAATTCCTTAAACTCTCTCTCTCAGTTTCCATCATTTGCAAAAATCATCACAATCCCCATCTCATAGGGTTCTTGTGAGGGCACTCAATAATTTTAAATTATTCTAACTACCTTAAAATGTCTACTTACTCCTCTGTCTGCCTGATGGATTAGTGGCAGCTCCTTAGTCACAGGGCATTTCATCTGTGTATTCCAGATCTCTCCCATTTGTCCTCCAGCCACCTTTACCAGAAGGCTGGATATGGTCTCCATCAGTGAGCTGCTCTACTCTCTAGTTCACAATGGGGAGCCCTGGACTAAGAGGAAAGTCTGTCTATTGCCCAGACCCCCTCAGTGCTGGGTCACCTCAGGTGGGCTGGTGCCTGTCTCAAGGTGACCCTTCCTGAAGGACTCTCGCTTCCCAGGTTCTGCATGATAACTGCTCCTCTGCTGTTACTGCCTTCGCCTGTGCAAACAGTCCCTTTGCAAATAATCCTCCCCCCTATTATCCTAATTTGAAAGCACCATCTCTTTGCTGATGTGACTCTGACCAACACACCATGTCTCCATCCATTCATCCAATAAATAGTCCTGCGTGTCAACCCTGCCAGACCCCATGCCAGTGGTTGAAGATACAGAAGTAAAATTAAAATGACAGTCCGTGCACTGGTGGAATTTATATTCTGGACCTCATGCTGTGTCTGACACAGAGAAGACACCCTTTTAAATGGATATATATCATTTCCTCTTTTCATGAAAACTTTGCCTTAACCCTGTATCAGAAGCGCTTTGCCACAGGGCACACCAATTGCCTGCTGGGTACACACAGCAGACATGCCAGTGAGGACTAAGAGAGGGCAGCGGGTAAGCCACACAAGGGCATCAGAGCCTCAAGGAGGCCACAGCTAAAACAAGGGCTATACGGATTTGAATCCAAATCTGCTTATTTCCATTTCGTAAAATCAAAAGTCTGTGAAAATATTTTACCTAAGAAAGTGAGATTTAAAAAATAAACACAGGAAAGTGAGTTTTGCAGCTTTTCCCTCGGATCAAACCACTGCAAGCAGCATAATTCCATCATCTGCCAAAGAAGAATCCCCTGCACAAAGATCCTGGCTGGTGCTTTCTAAAAAAATGTATTTGGTGGAAAACAGCCACGTTTCTTAGGAGGCAGGTGGATTAAGCCAAATGCCTTATTAGTAATACGTGTCAATTAAAATTCTGAGCTTGAGGCTTTGCAAAATCATCTTTCCACATCTGCTTGAAAGTTTCATTAAAATAATACCCACTCTTTAGAGACCAGGAGATGCTATTGATTCTTTTCTCCCACTCTTCTCTCCCCCAAACCGTGAGATTTGCTGCAAGCAAGCAGAGACTCTACACTTAGAACCGTCTCTGAGAAAGATCGCCAGAGGTTGACAGCATTGCCATCTGCCGTAGAGGTTGGTGGGGATTGGTACTAAGACGATGTAATTATTTCCTGATGACAGCAAAGGTTTCCACCTGCTCCTCTTTTAGCTGTTCCCAAGTTTGAATAAAGGCCAGTAAACCTGTAATAACGCTTCTTAGGGTCTAAAATCTTAAAGGTCAGGTTAGTACTGATTCACTTGGGATATAAAAAGGGGAAGAAGCATAAAGAGGAATTCCACTTCATATTTGTTCAAAAAGGGGGGAAGGCTCTCACTCTGGTGGTATTTTGTTAGAATTTGTTAGCATTAAGCACGAGTTTTTTATGCCCTGCTTTATGCAGTAAGTACAGCAGGTCCTCCTGCAAGGACCACCTCTACTAACACTAAATGAAATAGAAGTGGATTCTACACATTCTTGAGGAAGGTCATGAATGAAAATTTGGAGGAAGGAGTAACTTGTGAGTAGTAAATTCAAATTAATGAAAATCTATTTTCTGCAGTTTTCTGTCAGGGAACTCTAGCTCTTACTAAAAGAGAATTTAATTCAGCAAAGAAATGGTGTGAATGATAGTCTACAAGTACAGCAAAATGGATTCTTTTTAGCAACATAATAGCAAAGCAGTGGAGAGTAAAGTTTATGTCCTTGGAACAAAAAAAGAAAAAATAAGAAAAAGAACAGAAAAAACTCTTCAGAAACTGCTCCTTTTTAAGAAAATACTAAAAGAAAACGTTGTCAAGTCTCTGAATCTAATATTAATTTTATTTTCCCCTCTCATTTACTTGAAAGATGATAACCAAATAATATTAATATATAAAAAATGTTCATGCTTGGAATCCATTAAAATACAAAAATGGGAAATGAATTGTACAGCTACATGACTATACAAATGTACACAGATTTTTCCAGGCACTTTCGTTACCACTTTTTGTCATACCTTTAAAGATTTGGGGCACACAGTTAATTAATTTAATTGTTCTTCTACACCAGAATACCGATTCCCATGTGGTTCCAGTATATTCTTTCTATTCCTATACAGTTTTTCTTGGCTATTATTTTCTTTTATGGTTTTTTTTTTTTTTTTTTTTTTGGCCACACCGCATGGCATGCAGGATTTTAGTTCCCCGACCAGGGATCGAACCCGTGCCCCCTGCAGTGGAAGCATGGAGTCTTTTTAACCACTGGACTGCCAGGGAAGTCCCATCTTGGCTATTATTTTCTTCTGCTCCTTCCTTTTTCTGTACTACAATGTTCAAACAACTTTATTCTAATTCCCATAAACTAGGATATGTATTGTGATTGTTTCATTTGATCAGAATATTCTTTTCTTTGAATTAGTCAATTAAAGAATATTTACTCAATATTTTCTATGCAGAGGGCATGGTATTAAACACAGCTAGGATTTTGAAAAAAAGATTCACACTACAAAAGCTTTGAAACCTTTTTGAAAAGGGCACATATAACAAAGGTTGCAAATACATGGTAGCAAGTGAAGAAATACCAAGTGCAATGGGCCTTAGGATAAGAGACAGCCAGATGGGGCTGTATTGCTCAGGAAAGGGTATTCAAAGGCAGGAAGAAATGATTGGGTGAGTGGAAAAGGAGAAGGCACAGAGGTGAATGGCCAGAGAGGAAAATGATGGCAACCAGAAACGCAGAGTGTATTTCAGTGGGAAGGAGGAGAGCCATTTGGCTGGAATAAACCTTTCCAATAGGAAAGAATTGGGAGATGAAGATAAACGGATGGGCTTGAAGCCAGTCAGTCTACAAACGCCAAGAGAAAGGTACTATGAAGATTCGGGGACTGCCTCTGAGGCCAAACAGATCCTCTTCTAAACCTGCTTCTGCTACCTACCACCCTGGGTTTCCACACCCATAAAATGTTGACAATAACAGCACCTGTCTCAAAGAGGTTCTGTAAGCAATAAATTATAACACTCTGCTCACAGTGCTTAGCACATATCAAGAGACTAAAAAAGAATTTTGTAAGTCTGTTCCTATTATTAGCCATGCTGAGGGGACTGGATCTTGTTGTGTCACCACTGGCATCGAGTGATGTGATCCATCTCTCATCTGGCAAAAAGGCACATTGTCCCGACCAGAAAGACGAGGCCACTCTTCCCGCGGGCCCTGTATGCAGCTCTCTTAACGCAATGTAAAGTCAATCCAACAACAGAGATTTGAACCGACTTCTTAGCCAGCCACTTCACTCCATTATACCCAAGGGCCTCCGGGATCCAGCTCGTACCTCCGTACCACCTACCTACAGCTGTAGGTTCCCAATATGCTCCAGTATCTGCTAACCTTCACACGGTAGTGAACATGGCCATGGGACAAGAAAGACCCGGATTCAAATGCTGACTACATGTGTTCCTCCTGACAAGCTATTTCTTCTGAGCTCAATTTTCTCACATATAAAACACGGAAATAATAAAACCACCCCGGATATGTTTTTACGAGGCTTAAATGAGATAAGTACAGCACAAGCACCTAGCACATCATTTAACACAGAATGCTAGGCACTGATTATTATCTAGTCAACACTGAAAATAACTCTTACGAGGTACATGCTTGTAATTATTCACATTTTACGGATAAAACTGAGGCTTAAAGAGGTGAATTTGCCAAGTCACAGACGTCATGGGTGGCAGAGCTGCATCAGAACCAAGCAGTCTGACTCTGGCACTGCCTCACTCTCTCCTTCCCACTTTCTCAGAACCCTAAGAGGGTAATTACACCGACCAGTGTCAACCTCACCAGGCTCAGGACTGCCCTGACCTCATTCAATCACTGTGAGAATGTCTTTGGTTGACATAAAAGCCATAATCAAAGGGAAATCCTTAATATCCTCTAGAAAGTTGTTTACTTATTATCACATTTTTTTTAAAATCCCTAATACAAGAGACTAATAGTCACTCTGATGGTATAGACAGGTCTTCAGAGTTAAGCTAAGGTCCCAGGTGTTACCACACTCATGTCTCTTTTGCTTCCAGAATTAACACGTTTTGATAAAAATTTCCATCTTCTGAACACATCCTGCCTTCTCCTCTCTGAGCTGCAACCTGACAAAACTTGCAATCAGGCTGGCTTTATGCCTCAGTGTGAGCTTGAATTTCTTAGGAGCTGCTTCTCTATTCACTCCTTATCGGTCTCTCCCTCACTTTCTGTGCCATCAATAATTCTTCTCTACTCAACACATCATGTTCTTTTCGGCACCTGCTTCAGTACTGCTCACTCACTCTGTTTTTCTTGAGAAGCTTCCTATTGTTCTGACAACCCAAGGCCATCTTTTTCCGTGCAGTTTCCACAAAACATGAATGCACATGAAGCTGTTTACTTATTTTCCTTTGAAAACATATATCCAACACTTCACTGGGGAAAATAATTTGCTTATGATATTACTGCTGGAGTCTTTGTACCTTTTCTTTTTTTTTTTTTTAATTTTTTTTTTTTTTTTTTTTTTTTTTTTTTTTTTGCGGTATGCGGGCCTCTCACTGTTGTGGCCTCTCCCGTTGCGGAGCACAGGCTCCGGACGCGCAGGCCCAGCGGCCATGGCTCACGGGCTTAGTTGCTCCGCGGCATGTGGGATCTTCCCGGACCAGGGCACGAACCCGTGTCTCCTGCATCGGCAGGCGGATTCTCAACCACTGCGCCACCAGGGAAGCCCCTGTACCTTTTCATAATGCAAAGATCCCGTGTTCTCCTTCACTTAACCCAGGAACTTAACGTGCCTTAACACATATGTTGGTACGTCTGCTTTCTCACTGAGCAGACAAAAGGCATCCATTTAAACTGTGAATCACTCTTTTCCTAATCCCAAACTGCCTTTGTCTTTTTACATTTTCACCTGTCTCTTAAACTTTAGGAAAGAACAAGTGTGACATCCACGGGGATGATTTGTTTCTCCTGAACATCCTGTTGAGTTTGCCTGTCTCTAATAAGGTCACATGCCTTTTCTAACTTGAAGAACAGCTGGCAAGCTCTGATTTTTTTCATATGGTTGAACCTCTGACCCCTTCCCACAGTGTCAGCCCTTTCCCCTGCATTTCCTCATATTGGGCGCGCCCTTCCTTTGAGCTGCCCTAGTAAGCAGATGGGTGCCTGAGTCAAGAAGCCAGAACACTGTAAGTTATCTTGACAGCTGTATTATGAATCACATGATAGAGAAATTTGAGCAAAAGACTTCACAAGTATACAACATTTCCCATGCTTTTCATGTTGGACTGCCACTAGCAATTTTTCACAAAGCTCATTTTTTAAAAAAAAGTAACAAGTTTAATTTCAATAATTGGTTGCTTGGAGTTTTTATTTTCTTCTTTTGCTTTTTACAGTGGAAGCCATTATGGCAGATATTTCTAGGAGGCATGAATCTCTCTGCCTCAAGACATCTATTTGTACTTTAATCTGTACTGTGATTAAGGGGATTACCCGGGACCTCTGGAGCAACTCCAATTCTAAGTAAACAGTCAGATCATAATTTGGTAGATCTGTTTGTGTGAGCTCTCCCTCTCAAGAGTATTTCACTTCCGTCCTAAGAATTAGCCTATTCCATGCTAGTTAAAAATATCGAATTGATAAACAGCCAATCAGATACCCACCTTGTTCTCACTGAAACCCAGAACTAAGCTGAGTCTGGGTTAGGTGAGCAGGGGTAAAGGCCATGACAGAGGAAATACCAACACCCACTCAGAAGGCTGGATCCTCATGATGGCACGAAGGCATATAACTCAGCATTCCGCAAGGAGGTGCCATCCTTAGACTGACAACCTGATCACTTTTTGAAGTTAGGAGATTTCTCACCAAAACCGGCTTTCTCTTTGCAGAGGAAAAATATAGCGAATTGGTTTTAAGAGCAAAGACTCAGCAGCCAGGCTTCAGAAGTATGATTTCCGGGTTCTTCCCTTATTATGTGGGGTAAGTTACTTATCCTCCTTGTATCCATTATCATATTAGTAAAATATGGATAATAATGGCATCAAATGGCACATAGGGTTGTTATGTGGATTAGGTGAGTTAATATATGTAAAGCTCTTAAAACAGTGCTTGAATATAGTAAATGTTAGCTATTATTACTAATTACAGTTAATACACTCTGGAGGATTAATTATTGGAATTCAGTATTATATCCAATAAGAGAATTGTTACTTCATTGGTTAGCGGGTGTTCAATAAATACTTGTGAAATTATATTCATTAAAGTGATGACATTTCATAAAATACTCTAGTATAAAAGTTGATGGGCATGACAGAAAGTTGACTGCACCTGCAACTCAGGTGCAAAACCTCAAAAGGTGAGATGGGTATAGCTAAGAGTCAGCCCCTGGCTTATCCAGACATTCTAGATATTCTCCAGGCTTATTACAGACTATGAGTTAAGGAGATCAAGACAAGGTGAAACCTGGAGCTTCTTATGGGTATATAGATCTTCTAATTCATTTTCTATGTGGAAATTGACTGTATGACCAGATTAACCAGAGGCTGAAGCATAATTTAGGTAGAATAGATATGGTAATAAAAAATATCCTGTACACACAGAACACAGGACAGTCATTGCCCCTGAGGAGACAGTGAAGGGAATGAGACCAAAGGCAATGTTAAGGCAGACCTCAACTCTACAAATACAACTTCATTCCTTAGGGAAAGCCAAGAAAGGCCCGGAAATAAATATGACCATACATAGTATGAATGTTTGTTATATTATTTTTTCATAGTCACCTGAATATTTTTAGTTTCTCAGACCAAAAAAAAATAGGGAAAAAAAAGAAAAGCAACCTTACTTAAATGGCCTTTCCTAAAAAATAAAAATAAAAAACTAGTGACCTAAAAAAATGACATGATGGTTTATATAGAAAAATAAAAGAATTGGCAAAAAACTTCTAAAACTAATAGCAATTATAGCAAGGTTGCAGGATATAAGAGTAATATACAAAAGTCAAATGTTTTCCTATATACCAGTAATGAACAAGTGGAATTTTAAATTAGAAACACAGTACCATTTGCATTAGCATCCAAAAACATTAAATACTTTGGTATAAATCTAATGAAATATGTACAAGAGTTATATGAGGAAAACTACAAAGCTCTGATGAATGCATTTAAAGAACTAAATAAATGGAGAGACAGCCCATGTTAATGGACAGGAAGTCTCAATATTGGCAAAATTTCATTTGTTCCCAAATGTATCTATAGATTCAATGCAATCCAATCTAAATCCCAGCAAGTTATACTGGGGAGACTGACAAACTGATTCTAAAGTTTATATGGAGAGGCAAAAGACCCAGAATAGCCAACTCAATACTAAAGGAGAAGAATAAAGCTGGAGGACTGACACTACCCAACTTCAGCACTTACTTTGAAGCTACAATAGTCAAGACAGTGCGGTACTAATTAAAAAAACATTAGATGGGTAGATCAATGGAACGGAATAAAGAGCTCAGAAATAGACCCACATAAATATAGTCTACTGATCTTTCACAAAAGAGCCAAGTCAATACAATGGAGCAAATATAATCTTTGCAAAAAATGGTATTGGAACAACTAGGTATCTGCATGCAAAAAAAATGAATCTAAACATAGATATTACACCCTCAACAGAAACTAACTCAAAGGGATCACAGACTTAAGTGTAAACCACAAAACTATAAAACTCCCAGAAGACAACATAGGAGAAAACCTAGATTATGGCGATTGGTTACAGTGATGACTTTTTATATAAAATACCAAAGGCACAATTCATGTAAGAAATAATAGATAAACTGGACTTCATTAAAATTTAAAATTTCTGCCCTGTGAAAAATAATGTCAAGAAAATGAGAAAACAAGCCACAGACTGGAAGAAAAATATCTGCAAAAGATGTACCTGATAGAAGATTGTTACCCAAAATATACAAAGAACTCTTAAAACTTAACAATTAGAAAATGACCCAATTTAAAAATTGGTCAAAGACCTTAACAGAGACCTCACCAAAAAAATATACACCAATGTCAAATAAGCTTATGCAAAGATGCTCCACAACATATGTTATGAGGAATATGAAAATAAAAACAACAGTGAGATACCACCTATTACAATGGCCAAAATTCAAAACACTGACAGCACCAAATGCTGACAGAGGTTGTGGAGCAACAGGAATTCTCATTCATTGCTAGTGGTAATGCAAAATGGTACAGCCACTTTGGAAAACAGTTTGGTGATTTCTTACAAAACTAAACATGATCTTACCATATGATCCACCAATTGCACTCCTTGGTATTCATCCAAAGGAGTTAAAAACTTATGTCCACACAAAAACCTGCACACAGAGATTATAGCAGCTTTATTCATAACTGCCAAAACTTGAAAGCAACCAAGTAGGTGAATGGATAAATAAACTGTGGTATATCTGGACAACAGAATAGCATTCAGCACTAAAAAGAAATGAGCTATCAAACCATGAAAAAAATGGAGCAAACTTAAATGCATATTACTAAGTGAAAGAAGCTAATCTGAAAAGGCTACATACTATATGATTCCAACTGTATGACATTCTAAAAAAGGTAAAACTATGGAGACAATAAAAAGATGAATGATTGCCAGGGGCTGGGGAGGGGAGAAGAATTAACAGGTGGAGCACAGAGGATTTTTAGGGCACCGAAAATACTGTGCATGATATTATAATGATGGATACATGTCATTATACATTTATTCAAACTCACAGAATTTCCAACACCAAGAATGAACCTGACATAAACTATGACTGTGAGTGATACAATGCGTCAATGTAGGCTCATCCTTGGCAACAAAGGAACCATTCTGGTGAGTGATATTGATAATGGGGGAGACTATATGTATGGAGGCAGGGGGTAAATGAGAAATCTCTGTATCTTACTCTCGACTTTGCTGTGAACTTAAAACTGCTCTAAAAATAAAGTTGAAAATTGAAAAAATACATATAATGACTTACTAGTGTACCACCATGCTTTCACAGCTACTCATTAACTTTGAAAAGTCCCAATCAGAAGTCCATAATGGGGACTTCCCTGGTGGCACGGTGGTTAAGAATCTGCCTGCCAATGCAGGGAACACAGGTTCGAGTTCTGTTCCGGGAAGATCCCGCATGCCACAGAGCAACTAAGCCCGTGTGTCACAACCACTGAGCCTGCGCTCTAGAGCCTGCGAGCCACAACTACTGAGCCCACGTGCCACAACTACTGAAGCCCACGTGCCTAGAGCCCGTGCTCTGCAACAAGAGAAGCCACTGCAACGAGAAGCCCGTGCACCGCCACGAAGAGCAGACCCCACTCGCTGCAACTGGAGAAAGCCCGCACGCAGCAATGAAGACCCGACGCTGCCAAAAATAAATAAATTTATTTTAAAAAAGAAATCCATAATGCAATAGTACCTCACACACACACAGAGTCCTTCTTTCATAATCTCATACATAAAGAAGCTTCACTGCAGAGCAGCCCAACTATCCAACAGAAAACTCTGCAGATACAATAATCAGGGGCCCAGGATCGCAGCCACCACTGAACCACCAGCTCACTGTCACTTCAGAGAGCTTTTGATGGTATTTAACGTCTGCTTACGGATGAAAGGTGGCACAGCCCACCCAGCATTTCATGTTAAGGTGAAGAATGTCCACATAAAGAGTGCTGAGTGGGGTGCTCTAAACAGAAAACCTCCCTTATTTCCAGGGTGTTGATGACATGGATGAGAGCCAAGCAGAGCATCAGCACCCAACGTGCAAAATGGGATAAAGCCACTCTGGCTCCAGGAGGTACAGAGCAAAGAGAAGCAGAGTAACGCTCCCAGGATGCTTCTGCTTTCCCGAGAAGAGTCCTTTCTAGAAGTTTCTTATAAATCCTTGCAGGAAACATTGTGAAGGGCTTGACCTCTCCAGCCTGGGGCAGCCTACACAGTAGAATCAGATGCATGTGGACTCAATTCTACACCTTCTACTTAATAGCTGTGCAATGCTGTGCAAATTGCGCAAGCTCCATTGAGCCTTGCCTTTCACATACGAAACGTGGTGAGAAGACGTAATTCCCAAGGACACAGTGACAGTTCAGGTTTATCAGGTTGATCCAGGTTTGTCTCCTGGCTTGTAATAGGCATTCCGTATTGGCTCCCTGTTCCTCCCAGTGGGAAAGAGGTAATGAATAATTAAGCCAAACTCTCAAGACATTGAGACAGACAGCTTATCTCCCCCAGGCCCAACTGTAGAAAGACTGGACATCTTCACATTAGCGCACCATCTGTAAGTGCAATTGGGTGCCTGTGTTGTGCCTGGCTCGGTGCTAAACTCTTTTCATACTTCCTGCCATTTATAATAATTGTTACTAATTATCCCTATTTTACACATATGGCAATCACTTAATCCAAGTTCATACTGCTACTAAAATAGAAATCGCGGATACAAATCCGCTATTTGCAACTCTCGGATATATGCACCCTGAGCACGCCATTGTTCCATCATTATTAAAGGTGAAACAAGGAAGGAAACTCTAGAATCACTTTTGGAGAAAACTGCATCCAGAGGGCTTCGAGTTAGCACACTGTTTTCCTTATGTGAACACTAAACTCTGTTTCTTACATTCAAGCTCTGAGACTAAGAGTCTGACATACAGACTTGGTCAGAATTTACCTCTGCCAAAGTGAATTCTTGACAGCTAACAGCTGCAGTCTGGTGCTGAGCTGTGCTTGCTACATCACTTCTAAAAATGCAGTCAACATTAGGTGGCAGAGCCTCCAATCGATCATGCCAGAAAAAGATAACTTATCTTGCATCCGCTCATTTTCTTTGCCAAGTAGAAAAGCAATTATCTGCACCAGTACAAAATGTAACTGCCTGGGCATAATACACATAAGAAGGAGAGATGATTTTAATCAGAAACTGGTAGTCAAAATTATAAACGTACCACACTGAATGTATAATAGAAAGGGATTGGGACCTCCGGGAAGTTTCTATTAATTTCTGTTCTTTTGAGGAAAATCATAAATGGAAAAGGCTTAAATCAACTAAGGTGTGGGTAAACAGCATAGCTTCAGCCTATCATGGGCAAAGGTACTCTTAAGTCGCCTATCCATTTTTCTTAAATATGAGAATTCTACCAAAAGTACAAAAAATGTGTAAAGAAAATCTTATATGATGCAATCTTGAAAGACAAAGAGAAGATACTGAGCTTTCACAAATATGCAGGATTCATTTACGGTTAAAAACTCAGAACTACTGCTTTTTTATTCTCAAAAGTGTAATAATCAATATCAAGGGGTTTGAATTTTTAAGTCTTCACTCTTCAATAAGATGTGCCATCTGGCTTTATGATCAGAGTCTTCTTACTTATAAATCTAAAAAAAGAGATGAGCCTGCTTTGCACTTGTTGCCCTCCTTATAGGAGTCAGGCCCTTGGCATCTCTCCGAAGTTCCTCCATGACGGGGCTCTGCCTACCTCCCAGCCTCGTCTCCACTACTCATGTCCTGCGTTGCCTGTAGTTACACACACACACACACACATATGCACACTTTGCAGGTACAGGCCTCTGTGTCCTCCCTCCTGCTGTGCTTTATGCATGGAAGACAGCCCTCCCTCTCTTTAGTTCACCTTCTCATCTGTTAAGACTCAGTTTATGCCAAATCTCCCAGGCTGGCTGAGGTGTCCTATCCTGTGAATCTTATAATTCGGGATACATACATCGATCATCACACTTGCCACCCTCAGTAAGATTATCTTTTTCTCTGTATGACTTCGCCACTGGGGTGTAAACTTAGCCGTGCTGGCCCAATCAGAGTCTCCATTTTTGAGAATCTGGAGTCAGAACACATTAATTCCAGTCCATCTTTAACAGAGAATTGAACTGAGAGGCTACATGAAGTTAGGACTGAGGCCGCCTTGCAACTCACCAAATTAAGAAAAGTCAGTCTTTAAGAAGAGGAGGGGGGCTTCCCTGGTAGCGCAGTGGTTGAGAATCCGCCTGCCGATGCAGGGGACACGGGTTCGTGCCCCGGTCCGGGAAGATCCCACAGGCCGCGGAGCGGCTGGGCCCGTGAGCCATGGCCGCTGAGCCTGCGCGTCCGGAGCCTGTGCCCCGCAACGGGAGAGGCCACAACAGTGAGAGGCCCGCGTACCACAAAAAAAAAAAAAAAAAAGAAGAGGAGGAAAGGACAACATGGATTTTAAAAAGCAAAGGAGAGACCATGAACCCTCCAAAATGTGAAAAAGAAACGTTTTGAGTTTGCCAGGTCCTGTGTCCAGAAATCAGGTTCAATACCCAGACTGGGGTGCCATTAGACTCCAGTGTACCTTTCTAATGAAAACTTCAATTTTCTTAAACAAGATTTAAAAAAATTTTGTTCTTTGTAAGCAAACGATCCCTATGACATCTGCATATAGTGTTTAATAAATGTTTATTAATCAAATGAATCAACAAACTGTCTGTGAAGAGTCAACAGGTATCAGTTTGCAAATGCACAGCTTTGATGACCTCTATGATGGTTGAGGGCAAAATATGTGTAAACTTTAACCTTTTTTACTCTCGCTATTTCTCATCAATACATTTGACTTAAGTTCCAAAGACTTAAGTAGTCAAGAATTCAAGCTGGAAAAGGAAAAGAAAAACAGCCAAATGCACACTAGCGAAATCTCCTCTACAGTCTGTTTAGTCACTGACGAGGGAGGCCCGTTATCGTATCTCACTTCAGGGTCAGCCTCTGACTCTCATACAACTTCGAACTACATGCACACCAATGGAGTGCAGTGACTAAAAGAGAAAAGGAAAAGTGACAGCATCATTTCATAAGAGTTTGGCCAAATAGAGAGAGTGCCAAATGACCTGAGACCCCCTGTCTCACTTGTGTCGTTTCACAGATAAGAAAAACAAACATCCAGGGAAGTAAAATAACTGGCCCAAGGAGCAGAGCAAATCAGAATCAGACTAGAACTGAATTTCTCCCCAACCAGGCCATGGCTCGTCACACTACCGTGCGTTTCTTTACGTCCGACCCAACCTGGCTGGGAAACAGCTCTTCTCTTTCCAAGAATTCAGCAATTGTACAATGTTCAGATTTTTCAAAAACAGCAGTGAGGACAATGATACAAGTTTTATTGTTCAAGACATGTACTCAGTCGTCAACTATTGATATTATCACACATGTATTTTCTGCTTAAAAATATCTGGAGATTGGTACCCAATCTTGGCTTATCTTAATGGTTTACTTATCCATTGTGGCTATAAATTATGTGCCATAAGGAAGAGAGAAACAAAGAACACTCCTACAGTGTTGGTGGGAATGTAAATTGGTACAGCCACTATGGAGAACAGTATGGAGGTTCCTTAAAAACTGAAAACAGAGCTACTATATGATCCTGCAACCCCACTCCTGGGCATGTATCTGGAGAAAACCATAATTCGAAAAGATACACACACCCCAGTGTTCACTGCAGCACTATTTACAATAGCCAAGACATGGAAGCAATTCATCCATTGACAGATGAATGGTTAAAGAAGATGTAATAGATTTATACAATGGAATATTACACAGCCATAAAAATGAAATATTGCCATTTGCAGCAATATGGATGGATGTAGAAGTTATCACACTAAGTGAAGTAAGCCAGACAGAGAAAGACAAATATCATATGATATCTCTTACATGTGTAATCTAAAAAAAAAAAAAATGAGACAAATGAACTTTATATACAAAACAGAAATAGACCCACGGACATAGAAAAAAAACTTATGGTTACCAAAGGCGAAAGGGGTGGGGAGGGATAAATTAGGAGTTTGGGATTAACAGATACACACTACTATATATAAAATAGATAACCAAAAAGGACCTACTGTATAGAACAGGGAACTATACTTAATATTTTGTAATAGCCTACAAGGGAAAAGAATCTGAAAAAATAGATATATATGTATGTATAACTACATCACTTTTCTGTACATCTGAAACTAACAAAACGTTGTAAATCAACTATACTTCAATTAAAACATTTTTTAATTAAAAAATTTAAAGAAGAGATAAACAACCTGTATTGAGGATACACATATAGTCTCTCCCTGACTCCACATGAAAACTTAAAGTGCAGTTTTGTAATTAAATAAACAACCTTTTAAATCCAATGTTTTTCATCATAAATGCAGTATGGATCATAATTCCTTTCACAAAGTGATATTCCTCTCACAAAGAAAATATACTTAAGGGAACCAAAGGTAAAGTACAAAAAGAAATCTATGATAAAGACTTAACTGTCAGGAAATAGAAGCTCTACCACTTGAAAACTGAAACACATCGGTTGGTTATTCATTAGGAACTGAGGGCACGTCTAACTCTTAACATAAGACACAAACATTATTCCTTCCCTCCATCCAACTCTGGCTGTTTGTTTGCATGTGGTGGTTTTTTTTTTTTCTGAATTATGATATAATTAATTGCCTTCATCCCCTAAAAACCCATACTATGTTCCCTTTACCAATACTTTCGGAGGTTAAAACGTTAAAAGCAAATCTTTAATGCCAGGCTCCTCATGGAGACTGCTGCCTAGGGTGATTTCAAAATCAATATGTAGGGCTTCCCTGGTGGTGCAGTGGTTGAGAGTCCACCTGCCGATGCAGGGGACACGGTGTCGCGCCCCGGTCCGGGAGGATCCCACATGCCGCAGAGCGGCTGGGCCCGTGAGCCATGGCCGCTGAGCCTGTGCGTCTGGAGCCTGTGCTCCGCAGCGGGAGAGGCCACAGCAGTGAGAGGCCCGCATACCGCAAAAAGAAAAAAGAAAAAGAAAAAAAAAAGCTCTTAAAAAAAAAAGACAGGGCTTCCATGGTGGCGCAGTCCGCCTGCCGATGCAGGGGACACGGGTTCGTGCCCCGGTCCGGGAAGATCCCACGTGCCGCGGAGCGGCTGGGCCCGTGAGCCATGGCCGCTGAGCCTGAGCGTCCGGAGCCTGTGCTCCACAGCGGGAGAGGCCACAGCAGTGAGAGGCCCGTGTACCGCAAAAAAAAAAAAAAAAAAAAAGGTTAGTTTAGGGGCTTACCCTGGTGGCGCAGTGGTTGAGAGTCTGCCCGCAGATGCAGGGGACACGGGTTCCAGCCCCGGTCCGGGAAGATCCCACGTGCCGCGGAGCGGCTGGGCCCGTGAGCCGTGGCCGCTGCGCCTGCGCGTCCGGAGCCTGTGCTCCGCAACGGGAGAGGCCACAGCAGTGAGAGGCCCGCGTAACGCAAAAAAATAATAATAATAAATAAAAATCAATATGTATTTTCTAGATTATATATAAAGTTGTAAAGATCATGGTTTGAATAATGTGAATAGCATTAATAACTCATAAATCTACAACATGAAACACATCTTCCTATATGGCTATAAGGTCATCAATCTAAAAAACTAGTAAATTATCTTTATTATTTGATTTTCAACCTAATGGTTTGTTTATTAAAGTGATGCTTTATTCAACAGTAATTCTAAATACATCACAAAATTTTAATTTAAAAAAGTCCACTGTTGGTCTCAGCAACTAAGAATAACTTTACACATGCAACTTATAATGAGGATGGTATCCATCAGGTAAGAATAAGTATTGGGGCCTCCCTGGTTGCGCAGTGGTTAAGAATCCTGCAGGGGACACGGGTTCGAGCCCTGGTCCGGGCAGATCCCACACGCCGCAGAGCAACTAAGCCCGTGTGCCACAACTACTGAGCCTGCACGCTACAGCCCACAAGCCACAACTACTGAGCCCGCATGCCACAACTACTGAAGCCCACGCGCCTAGAGCACGTGCTCGGCAAGAAGAGAAGCCACTGCGATGAGAAGCCCGCGCACCACAACGAAGAGCAGCCCCCGCTCGCCGCAACTAGAGAAAGCCCCCGCGCAGCAACAAAGACCCAATGCAGCCAAAAATAAATGAATAAAATAAATAAATTTATTTTAAAAAAAAGAAGGGTTAACACAGGCATTCTGTTTTCCTGCTAAACGTCGATGAAATCCATCTTTGCTACAAGAATGTTTTTTTGTTTTACAGTCATTTTCCTCTAAAATACTGTAAGCTTATAAAAAGAGAGAAAATAAGTACATATCATAAACAAATCAAATCAAGACTATACCACTTTCATAAATACAGCAAAGGAAAAGTGACCACTATAAAAAGATTTCTAAACAGTAATTCTTCCACACTGTCTTTGGCATAAAATAAGCATGCTGGTAGGGAAAAGTCAGTCCTAGCCCTACCATCTATGAAAAGCCACAACTAATAGCCATGTTAAGCTCTTTTCATATATTTACTCATTTGTTCCTCACAATAAGCTCATAGAGCACCTTTTTTGCATTTTTTCAAGTATTGACATTTTTAACATTGTCACATTTAATCTAGAAAACATAGTAGCAGTTCAAAACATGTGGCAGACAATTTTCAGAGCAACAAACTGGAAATCCCACCCAATTATCTGAAACCATCATGATCTATTGCCTAGTGTAGAATAATGTTCTCATGAAAGAATTATTTATGTATAGCCTGAGTGTTTACAATGTTAAGATGAACTGATACTGCTTTTACTGCAATCACTCCAAACCTCTCAGCAGGCTACATTACAAAAGATAAATTAAAAAAAAAAATTGAGCTGGATGACAGCAGCTTTAACTAAAAGAGCAAAAAAATTGGCAGCAGACTCCCTACAACACCCTAAAGGCCCTACCTGTGTTCTGCAAAAGAAGGGAAAGATGTTTGGTGTCCTTGAAGTCACGCAGGCTCTAACCTGCACAGGACAGAGGTTGAGCATCCATATGGTGACTGATGAGCTCATGGAAAACCAAGAGGCCTGGCATCCTCTTCTAAGAGCCTCTACTGTGGCAGGGACAGAACTGAATGCCAGCCAGAAATGCCTACACTCTGATAGTTTTCTCTTTCAACATATGTCCCCACGAATCCAATTGGAAAGCAGATGCCTAAGCTTGATAGCTCTACACTGAGAAAGGAAAGAACTTATCATCCACTGACTGAAATTCACAGGGGAGAGAATATTGCCAAGAATCGGTACCCAGTCAAGATTAAGCAGAATGAACCAGGGGCTGTCAGCAGTTAGGAACTCTACCAACTGTTATCCATACATTAAAAGGAATTTTGCTCCTTAGCATGTGATTTATTTGGAAGAGGCTTTTAGTGCTAAGTTCTGAATGAAGCCAAGAAACACTTTACTGAAACGATCCATTTTAGTGCTGAGGTCAGTTCAAGAAGCACAGCAGATTTCAATAAGCTTTCAGGCAAACTCATCAAAGTAATACCTGCTTTACCATACACTCTGGGTCTAGTTCAGACGGAATAACATCGCTCTCAACTAATGGTCAGGAAACAGGGACAGAAAAAACTCTCTTTTCATTCTCTATCCAGAGAAGAGAACACCTCTCTGGTAAGCTCCATGTTTAAGAAAAGCTACTTTAAAAGAACTTGAGAGCCCATCTTGGGTAAATCAACCCACCAAAGAACGTTAAAGGCAGATTAATGATGCTATCCCAATAAGCACAGTTCAAACTTGAGAAGCCTGATAACACTGACAGTTCTTTTGGAAAATTACTTTTTTATTTAAGTTTTTAAAAATAAACTTCCCACTATTTTCATCCTTCCTGTAGCAAAAGAGCGGCACTTGTTCACCCTTCCTGGGAAAATGTGTCCTCCATAGGAGGACACATGCCTGCAGCAATCACCCACCTCCCTTCTCCAGTGCCTTCCCAGCCACTAAGCAGGTGTGCAGTTCAGTCACACCAGGAGGCACTACAGGATCTTAGTAAAAGCTATGGTCAGCTCAGAATAGTACAAAGAAATTGACAAGCTCTGAAAAAGCTCAGGCACGCATGGGCCCAAGGTAACAAGAGAGGATACCCTTTGGATATTGGGTCCAAATGATAGAATCATGGGTGTACACAGTTTTAAAGTTGTTTGATAAGAAATAACTTTAACAATAATTATGCTAGTAGGTTTGGCCAGTTGTCTTTATAAAATACAGCCTGAGAGTTACTGCTTTCTTGGGTCCACCACCGTCACGTGCCAAAATAAGTCACAGTGATCTGGCTGCAGCCACCTAAGAGCTACACCTGAAGACTGAAGCACTTACACCACTGAAGAAGAGAGAATTCCAGAGCAAAATGTGGCCCAGCTCATCTTTAAACAAAGCAATGGAAATGAGGAAAAATGATCAGCAGCAACGAAAGAATTTGCAAAGTCTCTTCAAAGTAAGATCTTAGTCCATACCTACTTCCAAACGGTGGTTTGTGTTCTTAAGGTGGATTCATCACTGAGCTTTACACTTACACTACGAGATTTTAAAGTAGGGGAAGGGATTTATTAATATGAACCCACAAACTTCACTTTTAACTGTTGGAGTTATTTTCTGTGTAGATCTATTAGTTTACTCCACCCCTCTTTCATGTGGTCATTTCGTTTTTTTAAAGCAGTAACTGAGTGAGATTGAAAAGGGCCCATCTGGGATCAGTCAACCAGAAAGGTTTGTAAAATGGTGGGGGGATAACCCAATTATTCATCAGTAATTCGGGCTTTCAACACAGATTTTTTTCCTGTCACCTGAAAATCTCATTTCACTAACTTAACTAAGCTTCTTTCAAAGCTTACATGAGTCTGTTAATAATGATCTGAAACACATTTGCCCTACTCAGAGGCAAATTTAATCTGCAAAGCATTTCTTACTTTAGGGAAAAAGAAAACAGTGCAAGGTCTACAGAAGTAAAGCATTCAAACGACACTTGAAAGATCAGTGTGACGCATTCCACCAGTGAAGGTCAAAATATTTATATGCTTCCTTAAGTCCTCCGAATTTAATTATCTAACAGTTTCACTTTAATGCCAACCTGTTCTCTAATCCTAAACCTGTCTTAGTTTCTTGATTTGCATGCCTCCGTGCAAGGTATACAAGAAAAACTTTTAAGACACACTGAAGTGAAAAATATAACCACTGTCTTACCCACAAAGGTAGGAAACGAGCCCATTTTAAGTAAAAATATCATGATCATCATCCAGCTAAGTTCCATGACGGCAGAGCTCTGTTTACTTCACTGCCATCTATTCCCAGCACCTAAAACATTACTTGGCACATAGGAGGCATTCAGTAAATACTGACAAATGAATGATTCATGACAGATGCTGCAGAGCAAAGGAAGAGAAAAAGAGCAAGAATTTACTGAGCCAAGAACTGTCTTCAACACCAATCATAATCACTGTCATTTAAATGTGAAATCAATCAAGTCTATATATGAAAAATGACTACATATAGTTACAGATATAATAGGTATGAGTTACGAGGATAAGAGTTCAGGTAGAATTCACTGAGTTTTCTAAGGTGAAAGGGAAAATGTATCCATGCGTGAATGAACTGGATATAATGAAGAGGGTAGGGAGAGGGAAGGTTTACATACAAAACGTTTCTCATTGCACAGGGAGCAACTGAGTAAAAGGTGGTATCAACTGAAATTTCATCTGATTCCAGAGTGTATAGCCTGAGTCCTGGGCTCTTCATTGCACTTGCTACCCATAAGCCAATCACTAAGTCACACAGAAAAACAGGAAACTAAATAAATGACTTGCAGTAGAATTTTGGAATTCTCCTGTGTCTGGTAACTACAGGAAATGTTTTACCTGATAGTATTTAGTCCAAGTTTTTGACAGCCTAATGCCATGCATGCAATGTAAATACATATTAGCAAATAGTTTCGAAGTTCAAGCAAAAAAAAAAAAAAAAAAAAAAAACCTCACATAAACTCATCCCTTGCCTGCATACCGCGGGTTCACCAGTTTCAGGATACATCCTGGTGTTTAGAAACTCACACAGGAATAATAATATTCATAATACTAAGCTACTGCTAATGATGCTGTGGGCTGCCACACTGAATGGCCACTGTGTACCAGGCACCTATTTATATGTTCATCATGCAGGCTATATAGCTTTGAGTCCTGACAAGCAATCTGAGAGTAAGGTACCATGATTAGTTCTGCCTTTTGGAGATGAGAAAACGGAGGCTCACAGAGATACAATAACTCGTCTAGGAGCAAGTAAGTGAAGGAGCCATGATTTAAACACTGTCTGCAGAGATCTTCAGAACTAAGATAACATTGTCTCTTTGAACTTTTATTTTCTTTACCTGATCACCTTCTGACAAAAGGACACACACAGTTTTTTAAAATAATTTTGACACTAATCAAATTTATAGCCAAATATATGACACCTTTCCTTTCCAAAGAAGGAAAATACATGACAACTTTCCTCTCCAAGAAAGGATAATGGTCTTTCTTGCCCCAAAACATGTTAACTTACTAAGACCCCGACCCAGTTCCAGTTGTCCTATGTGCTGCTCTCCAGGCATAATTCTTCCTAAAACAGGCTGGTGAGCCTTCTATCCCCGAGAGTTCAACAGGGAGGCCAGCTCCACAGAGCATGAAACAAGGGTCCTGCCTCCTTCCCAAAGCCAAGTCCTCACCCGGGAAGCTGGACTTCAGGGCATAACAAACAGGCAAAAGCAAAGGATTAGGGGTCAAACAGCCCGAGTTCCAATCCTGATGTTACCACTTACTAATTATGCAAATGTTTTAAATGACCATTTAATTCCTTCCATTTCCACCTGATAATGCAAACTCTAAGATTTACCCTAAACGAAAGTTGTGATGGCTGCATGGGATAACATGTGGCAAATGCCAGCCCACCTCCTGGTACACAGCGGATGGATCACAGATATAAAGTTTTCTTCCCCTTCTGAAAGACCTCCTTCACTGGAGTGCAGGAGCCGACTGACACTGGCTTGCTAGAGATGACTATTAAGTTTTCAGAGATTTTGCAGGCCAGTTATTAAATACAGCCATTATTGAAAATTAAATTATATAACAATAATAAATCATATGTATGTAAATATATTGTCTATATTTATATGACTATATCTTAAAATAAATTATATAAACTTAAATCATGCTAAAAGCAAAGGTAATACGTACCCAAGGCTCATCACTTCCTAATCAGTTTCCTTCATTTTACTGTTATCTATGCTCTTGAGGTTACTATGTCTATTGTGCATTGAGCAGTGGAAACACTTCATGGTGGTGAAGCTATGGCACTTCTCTCCCGACTCCACGTTCAGCAATGTCACATTTGTAGCTTCAAATCAGCCACGGTAAGAGAATTTACATGGAAATTGGCCAACACCAGTCAGGATTTACTTCCTCTGGAGAGCCAGTGATTAAGCATTTACCAGTGCACCACTGGTATTCATACTTCATCTGATTCCTTTCTGCTCCTGCACCTTCCATCTCTACTCTCTACAAGTTATCTACCTACATACACACACCCATTAAATTTAAAATAAAAAGGAAAACAAAAACCTAACACCCCTGGAGTTAACATCCTTTGCCCCATTCCTTCATTACCAAATTTACTGAAAATATTCTATTTATGCTTAATTCCAATACTTTCTTACCACTTAACTCATTAATTTTTTCATTTCACAAATATCTGAGCAACTACTCTTAGCCAGACACTATGAAAAGAACTGGGGATACAAATGTGATCAGAAGCCGACAAGCCCCCTGCCCTGACGGAACTCAGTCACACTGCAGCCTGACTTATGTCCTTCCTTGAAAGTCTATAATGCGCGATTAATTCTTGTTTCTTCTCCTCCTCTGCCTTCCTTACAAAAATTTACAATTTCCCCAAATATTCTGTCTTCTTTTCCTTCGTGCCGTGTTACAGAAAAAGTCAAGATATCCTCAAGGTTTGGACTATTCACTTCTCTGCTTTCTTGCTCAGGAATTTCAAGCATTACTTTGATTTTACCCTTTCCCAAACTTATTTTTGCTCTAGGCTTTCCATCTCAGTGACTGACACCACCACGCACCCAACTACTGAAGCCAGAAACGCAAACATCCTTGTTTCCTGCCTTTCCCTCACCCCTTCACCCCAAACATCAGCAAGTCCTGTTAGATGTATATCCAAAACGTATCCCAAATCCACCATATCCCTCCACCTCAGTCTCTATCACCCTCGGCCAAGACCCTTTCTTTTCCCCTCAGTCTGTATGAAAGTCTCCCTGCTTTACTCTTGCCCCTTAAGCATCCACTACAAGAAGCCAGAGTGAACATTCTTAATATAACCATTTTCCTCCACATTAAACAAACAACAACAACAAACAGAACCCTCCAAAGTCTCCTCTTTCCACTCAGAATAAAATCCAAACTCACTTCCACGGCCAACACACCCTTCCCCATCTGGGACTGCCCACCCCCTGAGCTCACCCCTTCCAAACCCCACTTGCTCGTTACCCCAAGTCTGGAACCCTGTGCCCAGATCTGAGCAGGGCTAGCTTCTCCGCGCATCCACGAGGATTCTGTGGGCCTTCCCTGACCAACCAACGTGGATTTGCTCCAGCCAGGCCCACCCACCACTCTCCACCACACTGTTCATTCTTTGTTGGTTCCTTAGTGTGTGTGTGTCCTCCTCTACTGGAAGGGAAGATACACAGGGGCAAGGACCCTGTCTTCCTTATTCACCAGGACATCCCTGGTGCCTGGAACATGCCAGGCACGTGGTAGACACTCAATAGATCTTTGCTGATGAATAAATAAATGGAGCATGATCCAAAAGACAGGTTTCCACAGGAATCATCGGAAACAAAGACCCAGAAAAGAGGGAGTTTTCTGGGACTGCACAGAAGAAGAAGAATAGCAATCTGCTGTTGAACTGTTAATAGTATGAGTCAAATTTCCATCTTTATTAAATTCTGACTTGCCCATGGCTTGACCTATTTTAGAGGCAAGCCAATTTAATGAGTTCTGATAAATCTATGTTAAGTTTCATGGCTAGGTCAAAAGATTTACAAAAAGAGAGAAAATCCTGTGTTTTAAAGTTTTTCCTGTAGCCTGGGAAATCAGCTCGGAGCTCTGTGACCACCTAGAGGGGTGGGATAGGGAGGGTGGGAGGGAGACGCAAGAGGGAGGGGATATGGGGATATATGTATACGTATAGCTGATTCACTTTGTTATAAAGCAGAAATGAAGACACCATTGTAAAGCAATTATCCTCCAAGAAAGATTAAAAAAAAAAAAGATTTTCCTGTACCCTCAAAAACACTTCTGAGAGGCAGTGTCCCCTGGGCTTCCTCCCATACTTGTGCTGTAATAAATTCCTATCACAAAGCAAGGGCAGGGAGGGCCAGAACAGCAGAAGGTAGGGCTCTCCTCCCCCAGAAGGCCGAGGGGCCTGCTCTCTGATGCTCAGGCCTCTTCCATCAGGGAAGCAGCACTATGTCTGCCGTTTTATTGGGTTTTTTTGTGTGTGTGTGTGGTACGCGGGCCTCTCACTGCCGTGGCCTCTCCCGTTGCGGAGCAAAGTCTCCGGACACGCAGGCTCAGCAGCCATGGCTCACGGGCCCAGCCGCTCCGCGGCATGTGGGATCTTCCCGGACCAGGGCACGAACCTGCGTCCCCTGCATCGGCAGGCAGACTCGCAGCCTCTGTGCCACCAGGGAAGCCCTGAACTCAGGATCTTAATTCATGCACTTTGCATTTCTCCCTCCTCCCAAATCCTCTCTCTCGTCCTGTTTTATTTTTTTCCAGAGCACTTAACACCTTTTAATATAGTATATAACTTACTTATTTTGTTTTGTTGTCTCTCTCCTGTCAGAATATAAGCTCCATAAGGGCAGGGATTTTTGTGGTTTTTTTGTTTTGCGGTAGGCGGGCCTCTCACTGCTGCAGCCTCTCCCGTTGCGGAGCACAGGCTCCGGACGCGCAGGCGCAGCGGCCATGGCTCACGGGCCCAGCCGCTCCGCGGCACGTGGGGTCTTCCCGGACCGGGGGCACGAACCCGCGTCCCCTGCATCGGCAGGCGGACTCTCGACCACTGCGCCACCAGGGAAGCCCTACACACCTTTCTTTTCTTTTTTTCTTTTTTTTTTTTTTTTTGCGGTACGCGGGCCTCTCACTGTCGTGGCCTCTCGCGTTGCGGAGCACAGGCTCCGGACGCGCAAGCGCAGCGGCCGTGGCTCACGGGCCCAGCCGCTCCGCGGCACGTGGGATCTTCCCGGACCGGGGCACGAACCCGCGTCCCCTGCATCGGCAGGCGGACTCTCGACCACTGCGCCACCGGGGAAGCCCAGTCTGCACTTCTTAATGGAGGCTTCAGAGCCTCACCCCCTTCTTCCAAATAACGGCAGACACGGCAGGGCTTCTACTTGCTTCTTCCAGCTACTCCTTTCTCATCTGATCTAATGTAAGGAAGGAAGGGAAAGAATAAGAGCAGGAAGGAGGCAGGAGGAAGGGAGATGGGGAAGGAAAAAGAAAGAAAGAGGGAAACAAGTGTGGGCGGGTGTCACAAAGAACCCACTGGGTGCTTCACTTCTCCAGCGTTCCCCCTGCAACAGGTGATGCTGGAGGGTGAAAACACGCAAGGTGGAGGAGCACAGCCCAGTACCTCATCAAGGACCACACAACTCGAGGAGACACAGGGAACCCACTGCTCTTGGGTTCAGGTGGCAATGGAGTGCGGCAGCCACCCCAAGCTCCTTTGTGAGGGAACCGCTGCTGCTTCCCGTTCTCCCGGAGAGGGTGCGCCGGCGGTGCGGTGGGCAGGGAGCTCCCGGGCCGCTGTGGGCTGCGCTGATGGACGACCCCATTGCTCCTAATTGTGCACGGAATGGAGGGGAAACAAAGGTCAGACAGAATGACAAGACCTGCAACAAGGAACAGCAACCCCTTGTCCCATTGCCGAGCCCTGTTCCATGGAAGCAACCGTCCACAAGCCTTTTAGCTCTTCTGTTGCTGGTATTCATCACAGTATTTTTAAAATAAGATTAAATTATAATATTATCTCTAATTTTAGAACTTGTCTTACTGACTTGCTACCATAGAAGATGAGGACTCAGTCCCTTTGACGTGGTCACCAAAACACACACACACACACACACACACACGTACACGCACGCACATTCACAACCGCCCTCTTCTCTTCTCATCTTCCACATACATTTCTCTCATAATAAATATGATTTGAATTCTCATAACTCAGTTGAAGTGATATTCGGGATTTACATGATTCTGATCTTGTGAAATGTTGTTCACAGCTGATCCACCCCAATGTATTCTCACATTTTCCTTCATGAATCTTCTGAGATGATATAATTCATAACCACCAGCTGGGCAAAAATTTTAAAGTCGGATAGTACCAAGTGATGGGGAGGATGTGGAACAGAGGGGGTTCTCATCCACTGCTGCACTCCAGTCATTTCAAAAGCAATGTCTCTTGCTCACACTGAACGAGTGAAATCACAGTTCACAGTGAGATCAACACAGTGAACGTGTATCCGTCTGTGGCCCCAGCAACCCTTCTGTGGTTATGCCCCAGGAGGTACGTGCACACAAAGGTTTCCTGCAGCATGCTATGTAGTAGCCAAAAATGTAAAAATAACCTAAATTCAAAATCCAGAAGGATGGATAAATTGTGATAATTAAATACTACACAACAGTTAAAATGAATGAACTATAGCCACATGTATCCACACTGATGGATCTCAAAATCCAATGTTAAATGAAAAGAAAAGCAAGTGACAGCACTTATAAAAGTCTGCAAGTATGTAAACAATGCTATTTGATATTCATTGGTATATACTTATGAAGTAATAACAAGCAAACCGTCCTAGAAATGAAAAATGCCAAATTCAGGATCATGGTTATTTCTAGAGAGAGGGTAGGGACTGGGGTCAGGGAACAGTTATCCTCTGCATGTTGGCGATTATATGCTAATTTTTAAAAAAGAAACAAATTGAACTTTCAGGAGCAGCTCTTTCACTGAAAATGTTTCTTCCTAAAGGTGATGTCAAATAAAAGAAATCTAACTCTGTTCGTGTGGCCCAATCTTAAAATTTAGGAATAAATTGCTCTTCATGAAGCTTCCAACACTTGGCTTCTGTTGTTTCTTTCCTGTTGCCTGAATCACACAATGAAAAGACCTCAAGAACAACCTAGTACCGAGATGTTTATTCTAAATGAGCAGATAAGAATTTGTGTGTACGTTATTCTGGGAAAAGGGGACACGATTCTGTGAGATCCTCAAGGGGTCAGGGCCCCCCAACACACACAGATTCTCTGAGCTGGTTTCCTGGTACGAATGTGAGCTCAGGCTCTGAGCTGCAGGTGCCCTGGGGGGGGGGTCTCCAAATCCCTGTCCTGTGCGCTCCATGGAGGCTCAGGGGTAACCACGTGGCTCTGGAGTCACACAGATAGAAGTCCCAATAGGGGATGGGTGACTCTGGAGAGGTTACTTTCTATGCCTGCCCGAATTCTCTCCTCTGTAAAACGAGGGTAAAAGCTGTTGTGAGCCATCAGTGACTTCATACCTGTAAATGGCGTGGTCCAGTGCTTGGCACACGGCCTGCACTCAAAAGGTACTGTTATCCACCAAGTCTCCCTGTTACCTGCTCTCAGTTCCTTCTCACCACTTTCACAACTGTACTCAGTTACTCCCGTAATTACTTATGTAACTGTCTCCCCCAGTATTGCTCTTTGAGGGAAGGAATCTTAACTGTCTTATTCTTGGCCAGGCACAGAATGAGCATGTGTTAAGTGGGCGGAAAGAACGAATGCCTCCACCTATGCAGAGATGCTGGTGGTTGTGAGAGCTACAAGTTACTAAAACAAACAAACAAAGAAACCCCACCGACTATGAGCTATGCAACACCCAAGCTACATATCAGCAGTATCGTTGTTTTCATAGAATAGAACTTCTGGCAGTTTGGTATAATGAAGGTCAAGAACAACTACTAAAGGAATAAAAAAGACAAGTATTCTCTTTGAAAAAAGCCTAGCTCAACAGTGACCAGATGAAGAAAAAAGGAGTCTAGCGACCATGGGCTGGAGAGACCTAAGACCAGAGGAGATATGACTTCAAAGATGAGCGTAAACAAGAATGCTGCCTGCCACCCTGTTATCAGCCACTGCAGCCCGCCTGGAAGGTGCGCCCTGAGGGGAATTCAGGATGGAGAAAAATAGGATCCTGAGCCTAGAGAGTTGAGATGCATATCAAAGGAACAATTTTAATGAGCCCAGACAGACTCTTGCATCTTCCCATATATAGAAAAGCACTGAAACCATTAACTTGAGATGCCTGATTTTTTGTGATTAGCACTAATCTTTTGAGTTTTGACTATATAGTTGTTTTTAAATTTTTCTTCAGCAAAAGCTCATATATCCCGGCTCCTCCCTTACCTCTTTGGAACAGTCCCACAGAGCTATCTGAGAGGCTGCCTTCCCAGGCTATAACGTCCCCAAATAAAACATAATTCTCAACCCACAAGTTGTGTGCTTTATTTCAGTCGATAGGAGGTTAAAACATCTCTGGACTGAACCAAAGGCAAGGGTCTGCAGGCACTTGCCACATCTTCTGCTGTCAGTAGAGCGAAGCAGAAAGACGATGGGAGGCAGATACAGAGAGGATGCCAGAAGAAAGAGGAAAGCCAGAGGGGTGGATTGGCTGCTCTCTAAATAGTAAGGTCAGCAAGGCAATTACTGCCCCGGGTGGAGAGGATACAGAGGAAAGGCATTCTCATATAAGCCTAGGGGAGGTGCTTTGGCTCACAGCTTTCTTGGCTTGAGCTTGGATCAAAATGATAACTGGGCTCCTTCCTTTTACACGCCTCTGAGATTTACAGAGAGCCAACAGAGCACTAAAGTCTATTTAAATTATCTCCAAGTACGCCCAGGCAGGGAGGTGATCAGAATTTAATGACTCATCTCAGCTTGCTGTAGGACTGCTCTTATCTTTACGTCAAGAAGTAAAAGCAGGCAGGGAATGGGCTAAAAAGACAGGACTTTTTTTTTAAGATAAAATTCTTCATCGGACAAGGCCGGAGAATAAATCAGTTACACTTATTAAAAGTTCAAATGTAAGGGCCTTATAATTAGTGAAAAATAGTGTCTGCATGTCAAACTGTTAGTAATTATGGATTTGATAGAGGAAGAAAATTATATAAAATTGAACTTCCCGTGGACGTGCAGGCCTAGCGGCCATGGCTCACGGGCTTAGTTACTCCGGGGCATGTGGGATCTTCCCGGACTGGGGCATGAACCCGTGTCTCCTGCATTGGCAGGCGGATTCTCAACCACTGCGCCACCAGGGAAGCCCCTGCACTTGAACTTTTAACATGCCTTAGTCACTCTTATCACCTATAATCCACAGGATAATATGAATGTACCTTAATTTTCTTTAATGAAAATAGGCTACTAAATAAACTTGTTCTTTAACTTGAATATGACGTGTCATTATTCCTGTATGGTTCAGACTGGCCCTCTGTGGAATTCCAAAAGGCCCCTTCCAAAACTCTTAGGTAAAAGCATCATCCCTAGAGCAAGTAATCGACTCTAATTTAGCATTCGAAGGCAGAGATTCAAGACAAGCTGTTAACAAACTGTTACCATTAGTAACTAACTCCACTGTGTGAATCAAGATTTCTCAGTAGTATGCAACCAAGACAATCTGGCAATATAAACTTGCAATTAGCATTGATACTTTTCAATTCCAAATTTGGGGCTCACAGAAACTTTATAGTCCCCGTGGATTTTCATAAAAGTGTGAAGAGTTTCAACATATATAATGCATTTATCCTAAGGAAACAAGCCTTACTATATGATAGTCTAGGATGAGGTTACATTTAACAAAATGTTATACCTCTATTTTTTTAAGGAGAGCTTGAAAACTATTGATTTAAGCAACTCTTCTCTGCACATCATGGACTGCTTGACAGCAAAACTTTAAAATGACTTACGATTTATCACGATTGTGGGATAAAGAAAAGAGATCATAAACCAAGCACACGCCGAACACGGTGATGCCTGTCTCTTTCACCAGCATCGCGCAGGTCCCCAGAAACAGACTGAGTAGCAGGAAGAAGGGAGAAGCCCTGGGAGGGAAGCGTCCCCCAACACAACACTGGTCCACACTCCTGAAAAACAAGGTTGAGTTGCTTTTACTCTAAGAAGAAATGTGGGTTGCTAAGAAATAACCACCTTTTTAAAGGTAAGATCTAGCACCAATTTCTTTGTATTCTAAGTAAGTAGGTGAGCAAAGATTTCTTCAAGAATGTTCATCACAGTATTATTTAAAGTTTGCAAAGAGGAAAAAAGTAAATGTCCAACAATGCTGAATGTGGTACTTACATTAAGGCATATATAAATTCTGATAAATTATGGCATATAACCAAGGAACACTAAAAAGCCATATAAAATGCTACCATAGAGATGTATTTAGTGACATGGAAAGATGTTTAGGTGAATATATTTTAAGTGATTACTACAGGTTACTAAGCCCCATGCATGATGAACTCTGGAGCCAGGTTCCCTGGGTTCAAATCACAGCTCTGCTGTTAACTAACAGGGTAACATGGGGCAGGTCAGGTGCCTCCCTGTGCCTCAGTTTCCCTCATGTGTGAAATGGGATCACAGTGTTGTAGGGAAGGTTCAGTAAATGACTTATTACATGTTACGTGTTTATCATTATTATTATTTTTGTGAAGGTATTTTATATGCTTCTGTACAAAGAAATCCGTGGATATATACCATAACACAATCATCATTTCTGTGATGAAAATACACATGTTTTAGTCTTTTTCTTTTCTTCTGGCTAATCTGGTATTTTTTTTTTTAATTGAGGTACAGCTGATTTACAACATTGTATTAGTTTCTAAACTGTAGTTTTAAATTTATTTTTCATGAGAACGTATTAGGTAAAGCTTTTCTTTTTTCTCAGCATAATTTCCAGCAGGGATTTTCTAAAACCCTCCAGTTGCTGTAAAGTCTTTTTTCACCTTACAAAACAGAGTCAGCACCACACCAAGAAATTCCACTGTTCTGTCCGCAGATGGCACACCAATTTGCTCCTACTCTTCTGAAGGCCAACATATCTGAAGTGGTGACGTCTTACCCTTATTGTTATGTCTTGGAACAATCACCTAAATTATATGCCAGATTTGCAGGAGGCAGGCTTTTTCTCCGAAGCTGGCTTATAGCTTAAAATTACTCGAAGTGCGAATGGCCTGCACAAGAGAAAGCTGTAACACTGTGGCTTATTATCGCACGGATATGGACATGCTGCGGGCCCACTCACGTTCTCAAATTTATCAACGCAGAGAAGAAGCCTGAGAGGTCAAGTTCAAACTCAAAAGCGATTATTAATCTTGTTGTAACACCAGAGCAAATAGGAAACAACTGTTGAATTGGGGTTTATATTTTTAATATTTTCACAACACTCTTTTATATACCTAGCAATGCAGTGGGAGATTACAAAGCCAGGACTAGAAGCCTGGTACTATATTAGGAAGAGACTCTGGCCTTAAAGCAAAACTTCATAAAGCTTAATTCAGTCCATCTTTGACCCAAGGTCTAAACTGGTTTACAACAAGGTTTCTCAGTTTCAGCCCTACTGGTATTTTTAGGGAAGATGATTCTTCGTTACAAGGGCTGTCCCGCACACTGTAGAATCCTTGGCCTCTACTCATGTGCCAGCTGTGCCTCCCCAGTTGTGACAAGCAAAAGTATCTCCAGACATTGCAGATGTCCCCCTGGGGCAAGGTGGGCAAATTTGCCCCCTATTGAGAACCACTGGTTTAGAACAGTGTTCCTTGGAGTCACTGGGTTTTATAAGATTATAGGCCAATGAACTGACCCAGAGATCAAGGTTCACAAATCCTTAACCAGGCATCCCTCCACGAAGCAGGGCAATGTGGCTCACTGGCCCCCTTTCTCCTGGGCCACCCTCCGCGTCACCTGCCCCCATTACATTCTTTTTTTTTTTTTTTTTTTTTTTTTTTGCGTTATGCGGGCCTCTCACTGTTGTGGCCTCTCCCGTTGCAGAGCACAGGCTCCGGACGCGCAGGCCTAGCGGCCATGGCTCACGGGCTTAGTTGCTCCGTGGCATGTGGGATCTTCCCAGACCAGGGCACGAACCCGTGTCTCCTGCATCGGCAGGCGGATTCTCAACCACTGCGCCACCAGGGAAGCCCTACATTCATTTTTTTACCCACCCCTTTCCCTAAGTGAATATGTCATGACTCAGGTGAGAATCTGATCAAGTTAGGGGGAAAGGGGCAATATAATGGGAAATTGTTTTACTGTTTTTCAGTCCACCAAAGCAAGAAGCTTCTGTATTTTGATGAAAGGATGTGCAAATTGGAAAATCACAGTTGAGAAATACTACTTTCAATTCAGCCTTGTTATTTTAAGCTTTGAGCTACTTTAATGAGGAAAATAAAGAGGAAAAAAAACAAAACAAAACGTAGGACCAAAATGAAAAGGAGAAATTAAACATATCATAGTTAAATAGAAGAGAGGACTAGAACCAGTATATTTTGGCTCAGAGCTAAGGTTTCAAATTCCATTCTCAGTAAGAAACTACAAGTAAGAGAAATCAAGAAGCAAGAGCTTATCTTCCCAGCACTGGGAGAGCAATCCTTTTAATGACATGGTTCAGAACGCGGCTGGAAAAGAGAACAGCCTAGCTTTTGGTAAGGAGAGGGTTTCCGATCCCAGGTCTCCAGGAAGCTCACTGGGCATTTCACTGCCAAGAAGCCTGCCTCCTCTCTCAGGCAGGAGCGCAGAGTCAACACACACACACACACACACACACACACACACACACACACACACAGCAGAAACTCCCAGGGGACAGCATGACTGTAAATAGATAAGGACATTCTTAGCCATACATACCTACTGTAGGAGAGAAAGGCTAACAGAAACAGCAAGCATGCCAACACGTCAGCTCTGCCAACAATTCCGGCCACCTAGAAAGTGTGAAAAAATAAAAACCTCAGAAAACCACTTTCAGAAACCCATTACAGAAATGTTATTTGTTTTCAGAGGAATGAAAGGAATAATAAATTAGAAAACACATTATTCTTTAAATTCTGATATATGACTAACCACTTCTGGTTATATTTAATAATAATTTTAAAGAAGGAGAAAAAGAGGAAGGAATGGGCAAGATTTTCATGCTTAACTTCATTTTTTTTTTTTTTTTCGCGGTATGCGGGCCTCTCACTGTTGTGGCCACTCCCGTTGCGGAGCACAGGCTCCGGATGCGCAGGCTCAGCGGCCATGGCTCACGGGCCCAGCCGCTCCGCGGCCCGTGGGATCTTCCCGGACCGGGGCACGAACCCGTGTCTCCTGCATCAGCAGGCAGATTCTCAACCACTGTGCCACCAGGGAAGCCCTTAACTTCATTTTTAACCTTTCTTCTTTGAAGATCAATTCACAGCATCAAAGTATATTCATTACTGTTTTTTTTCAAAAATAGTTTTTTGAGCAATGACTGAGTTCTGGACACTGTGCTAGTCTTTGGGCACCAGAGTGCTAATGGAACAGAGGATCCTTACAGAGCACTAGGAAAAAAATACAAGAATGGGAAGGAGTATGAACTCATCATCGCTATGTGTGAGTATACGTGCATGCGTCTATGTGTTTCTTAGCAACATCACCAAAAAGGTCTGAAAGCAAAATACCCCAGTAGCAAAGAGCCATCCTGGTACTAACCACAGGCCATTGCTCCACTAAAGAGAACATGGGCCCCTTGGAGAAGCGGCTGATTCCAGGGTTGAGACTCGGGAGATACAACAGCACTTGGATCATCTTCTCATGTCAGAAAGTAAGTGCTCAGAAAATGACAGGTACATGGACACAGAAGCCAGTAACAATGGGCTCCCACTGACCAAATATGCAACAATTTGAACATCATAATAAATATGGACAGCAATAAATGATAAACCATTGTCAATTACAATATTAAGACAAATATTAATAACACTGTTTATTATATATAATCCTAATATAAATTTTAAATTACATTTAAAGATATAAATAATATAATAGAAAGACACTGAAGACTGGTGACTGTTCAAAACTTAAGACTAAAAGAGGCTAAAAAGAAACAGTGACTGGGCTTCTCTGCTGGCGCAGTGGTTGAGAGTCCGCCTGCCGATGCAGGGGACGCGGGTTCGTGCCCCGGTCCGGGAAGATACCACATGCCGCGGAGCTGCTGGGCCCGTGAGCCATGGCCGCTGCGCCTGCGCGTCCGGAGCCTGTGCTCCGCAACAGGAGAGGCCACAACAGTGAGAGGCCCGCGTACGGCAAAAAAAAAAAAAGGAAAAGAAACAGTGACTAATGGCATTGATTTTAGAAAATATACAATGAAATTATTAAGGTGTAAAGGAGCATGAATTATGCAACCTACTCTCAAATGCTTCAGATAACAAGTAATATTTTTATATATTGAAGGAGAAAGAGTGGATGGATGATAAAACATGCTGCAAAATGTTAAAAATTGGTGACTCTGGATAAAGAGTATACGGTCACTACATTTTTTAAGCTTGAAATTTTTTTTTTTATTGTGTTACTTCAGAAAGGGACTGAAATGGAAGAAGGGTGGGGACAGATGGCTATTTATAAATCTTTGTATTATTTCACTACTCAAAACGTTTACATTTCTCTTAATTTTTTTGAAATCCAGGACATAAAACTGTAAAGGAAAAAAACAGGGTATGGTTCAAAGAATGCTTCAAAGAAAAGGTCACATATGAGGAAGAATTTGCAAGGGAAATGAACAGACTTGACATTCAGGCACAGAAAACAGCCTTTACCCAAATCATAGAAGACCTGAAGCCCATGGTGTGTTGGAGAATCAATCAACAATTAATAGTGGAAAATAGACTTCTGGGAAAGATACCTATAAATATCTTCATATAACAAGCAAATTTTGCAGTCGTAAAGGAGAGGCAATGACACACACATGGAGCTAGACCAGGGGTCCCCAATTCCCTGGCCACGGATGGTAGCGGTCTGCGTCCTGTTAGGAACCAGGGCCGCACAGCAGGCGGTGAGCAGCGGGCGAGCGAGCGCAGCTTCATCTGTATTTACAGCTACTCCGCATCGCTCGCATTACCGCCTGAGCTCCGCCTCCTGTCAGATCAGCGGCGGCATTAGATTCTCATGGGAGCGCGAACCCTGCTGTGAACTGCGCATGCGAGGGATCTAGGTTGCGCGCTCCGTGTGAGAATCTAATGCCTGATGATCTGAGGGGGAGCTGAGGTGGTGATGCCAGCGCCGGGGAGCGGCTGCAAATACAGATCATCATTAGCGGAGAGGTCTGACTGCACAGAGACCGTAAGAAATCAACTGCTTGCAGACTCGTATCAAAGCACTATCAGTGAGTGGAAAGTGAAAACAAGCTCAGGGCTATCACTCATTCTGCATTACGGTGAGTTGTATAATTATTTCATTATATATTACAACAGAATAATAACAGAAATAAAGTGCACAGTAAATGTAATGCGCTTGAATCATGCTGAAACCATCCCCCACCCCAGGTCTGTGGAAAAATTGTCTTCCACGAAACCAGTCCCTGGTGCCAAAAAGGTTGCGGACCGCTGAGCTAGACCATCCAAGGCTTGAATACAGGCTCCTCTAACCACCTGAGGGAGACTCAACTTTGTTATCTTTAAGTTCTGAGATTTGGTTTTGTTACCTTTAAAATGAGTGTTACACCCCCTAACTCACGTTACTGTTGTAATAAGTAAGATGATATGTACGAAGTGCCCACTCATTGCTGATGCCCTGCTTTCTTCCTTTTCCCTGCAGAGAAAGGGGGTGAGACTCTTAACAGTGAGATGGGTTTTTCTGCGTGATGTGTGGAAACCACCTTTTTACTTTAAGGTTTACATGTGTGCTATTTTATGTTAACTTTATTAGATAATCCAGTATGTCTATTAGTGACAGTGTGGTCTCACCTCCGTGTCAAGGCCCAGCTCGGACTCACGGTACGTCAAGCGACCACTGCACACGGTTCACTTGTGAAGCCCAGGCCTACTCAGGCTACAGCACCGCCCCTTTGAGCGCTGAGCTCAGCATCACCAGCAAGGCCTCTGGGAGGTTAAACAGAGAACCCAGCTCTCCAGCAACAAAGTCCTGGGATAAGGCCCAGGCGTCTGGGCCCAGGGGACACCCATCACAGCACGAGTGCGGTGGGCAACTCAGACAACGGCAAGGCTCGCAAGCTGACATTGGGTGTGGCAAGCTGCAATGAGGCAGTCACAAGCTAGGAAAGCATAACTAACGCCTTCAAGGCGCCTGAAGCCCTGCTTCTCAAACTGTAGTCAGTTAGCTCTGCCGGGAAAGAGCAGCAGCAGTAGCAGCGTGTGCCAGCTGGACGTGCCCAGATTTGAAGGATGGAGTGGCCCTTGGAGCAGGAGCTCAGAGAGGGTGTTGAAATGTCAATGCTAACACCGAGAGACTCTGCTGCCAGCTCCAAACCAGCAAGCAGTCACTGAACACCTACTCTATATCCCTGTTAGGTTGGAGTCTCTGGGGCAAGGGGGTTAGTGTCTTAAAAACAAGGCGCTTGTCATCAACTACTATCTGTCCAGACTAGCCACACAGCGAGGCAATTTGTCAACATCATCTTGCTCAGTAATTGCATGCTTCACGCTGGTCAACAAACATTTAACAAGTGCCTCCTATTTGCCAGGTATTATGCCAGCTGGAGGGATAAAACCTGCCCCAGGCAGTTAACATCTGGGGAGGAGTCAAAGAGGGTATTAAGAGGTTACGAGGAAACTGCATGTATTGTACAAAGGAGACGTCACTGCCATGACAAGACTGGAGGCATTAATCTGGACTGTAGGATCTGGAGAGGCTTCGTGGAAAGGCTGGCCTTATGCACTGGGACTTAAAGGTCAAGCAAGGAGGACTTCAGGAGACTCAAGACATCGGGATGTGAACCCTGGGCCAGAGAGGGAATGCAGAAGCATTCCAAGCAGAGGAAAGAGAGTCCTGAAAGCATACTGGGTGTTCCTGGAAGGGGAGGTTAAAGTGATGAGAGCATGAAATAAATGAAAAGGGGCTGGGAGTGGGAAACAAGAAGCAAAGATGGAACATCAAGTTGGCACCCCTTGGGCTTGATCCCGTGACAATGTAGGCTGAACCTAGGGTGCTGGGAAGTACAAAAGGATTTGGTCAAAAATACAAAGAGGGGCTTCCCTGGTGGCGCAGTGGTTGAGAGTCCGCCTGCAGGGGACACGGGTTCATGCCCCGGTCCGGGAAGATCCCACGTGCCGCGGAGCGGCTGGGCCCGTGAGCCATGGCCGCTGGGCCTGCGCGTCCGTAGCCTGTGCTCCGCAACGGGAGAGGCCACAACAGTGAGAGGCCCGCCTACCGCACACACAAAAGAAAATGCAAAGAGATGGAGAGCATGTATTTCTTCCCTTAAGCTTCAGGTTTCCGTCACCAAGCAGGTAGCTGTAACCTGGGAACTGTATTCCTTTAACAAATATTCAAACATTTGAAGAAAATCAGTGAACATAATTGAGTAGAATTCAAATAATGTAACATTCAGATCTCCGAGCAGGCTTAACAGAATCACATGTGGAAACTGCCAAGTAAGGACTTAATTTGCCCCCAAAACTCGTTATTTCTTGGACTATCACTATTACATTTATTAATTATTTTACCTGCAAAATGAGTTCTATTGGTAGCAGACTGAGCCAGGAATGCACACTTAACACATGGCAACAGCTGAAAGCCAAACTGGCTGATTAGATCATGACCAATTTTCTCCCAAGTACTCTTGTCCCAGCTGTGGAAACGTCAACCCTAACCTTCAACTCCATGTGTCAGCATTTCCTGCTCTTGCTTTTGACTTGACATAAGTGCATTCCTTCAAACAGTAATGTCTCTATGATGATTGTTAAATTTTAATTCTCATAGGAGAATTACAATGATTTCCCCATTTTCCCAATTTCTCTACTGATTTTTCTCATGACTCGGGTTTCAGAAAAACGTAAATTTCCCAAGAAATATACTGTCAGGAAAATCAAGAACCACAAGGCCTTCAATGAGGAAAGCACTAGGTCTACCTTATTCACTGCTATAGCCCTGCACTGTTGACTGTATTATAGTCACTCAAATATTTGTTGAAAAATTACATAAATAAATGAATTTATTCCTCTCTACTTAAACTGGAAATAAATTTTCCCTTCGCTGGAATTTCAGTTTTATTACACCATATTGCTTTGTCTTGTACATATTTACGTGTATGCTCTTTGGCTTTTCCAGGAGCTTATGAACAAACTGTGGGTAGGGACCCCACTGCCCACCCACATACCCCCTTGGCACCTAGCAGAGGGCCTTCACTAAGCAAGCACTCATTTAACAATTTGTTGGTTACGTAATTAAGAAGGCAAATCCTTAATCATATCAACACGTTTAAACTAAACCCTCCCCCCCCCAGTTGAAGCCCTCCATCCTTCCTGCTGTAATTAATTTATGGTCTCATTTCTGTTCTTGTTTAACAAAGAGGAGACACATCCTACTAACTCCCTCTTTCATCACATTATGGTCTGTTTTTCTTTTTCTTAAATAATGTATCACTATGTTTTCATAACACACATTTCTTTTTCTCTATTTCTCTGCCCTCCTTTCTAAAAGCCTGAACTAATATCTGTAATTAAATAACAGTCTCTTGATTTTACTTTCCAGTGTAGTTTATAGGTCAAATTTCTTTGCCTTCTTATGCCTCCCCCATCTCCTTGTGAATGCAAATAGTTTAAGATTTTTCCCTAAATAAATGTCTAGCTCTCAGGCTCCTTTGTCCCCATAATTGTGTTACCATGGATTTTTTTTTTTTCGATTAGTAGTACAAAAGCTGCTTGAACCTTTTTTTTAACATCTTTATTGGAGCATAACTGCTTTACAATGGTGTGTTAGTTTCTGCTTTACAGCAAAGTGAATCAGCTATACGTAGACATATGCCCCCATATCCCTTCCCTCTTGCGTCTCCCTCCCACCCTCCCTATCCCACCCCTCTAGGTGGTCACAGAGCACTGAGCTGATCTCCCTGTGTTATGCAGCTGCTTCCCACCAGCTGGCTATTTCACATTTGATAGTGTATATATGTCCATGCCACTCTCTCACTTTGTCCCAGCTTACCCTTCCCACTCCCCATGTCCTCAAGTCCATTCTCTATGTCTGTGTCTTTATTCCTGTCCTGCCCCTAGGTTCTTCAGAACCATTATTTTTTTTTTAGATTCCATATATATGTGTTAGCATATGGTATTTGTGAAACCCTTTCTTACAGGTCATTTTGCTAACAGGATTTTCCTTTTTTCTTAGAACTCCAGCTAGCTCATGATCACACTGCCTGAGATTACCTGCATTTTATGCTCTCCCTCTCTGCAAGCACAGAATTAGGACTGTTCTTATTCTACTCATTTGTTCTTTCCTACAAAAATTTTCTCCAAGACACTCTAAGCACGAATTTTTAACTCTACTTAAGAAATTATTTGTCAGAAACATAATATTGTCGACAGGCTTAGATTAAAACATTGCCACTGGGCTTCCCTGGTGGCGCAGAGGTTGAGAGTCCGCCTGCCTATGCAGGCGAAGCGGGTTCGTGCCCCGGTCCGGGAAGATCCCACATGCCGCGGAGCGGCTGGGCCCGTGAGCCATGGCCGCTGCGCCTGCGCGTCCGGAGCCTGTGCTCCGCAGCGGGAGGGGCCACAACAGTGAGAGGCCCGCGTACCGAAAAAAAAACCCCAAAAAACAAAACATTGCCACTGACCTGGTGTCATATATTCTATATGGCTAGGAGTAGTGGTCCTTGATTATTTCTCTTCATCTAACAATCATATTGAAAACGTATGCATTGCTCTCATCTTTTAAAATTCACATCTAAAATTTTTCATCATAATTTTAAATAATTCAAAGAATCTAACTTCCTGTGCATTTTAGAAACTGACATTTTAACATAACGCCATAATGTTACTCCTTTAAATGTACCAAATGCACCTGAAACATACCACAGCAATTTGAAGCTCATCATGTTCCCCTTACACAAATACTAGGCTCTTCTTTCTTTCTTTCTTTATTTTTGCTGTACGCGGGCCTCTCACTGCTGTGGCCTCTCCCGTTGTGGAGCACAAGCTCCGGACGCGCAGGCTCAGCGGCCATGGCTCACGGGCCCAGCCGCTCCGCAGCACGTGGGATCCTCCCGGACCGGGGCACGAACCCGTGTCCCCCTCATCGGCAGGCGGATTCTCAACCACTGCACCACCAGGGAAGCCCCAGGCTCTTCTTTAAACGATAGACATTTTACACCCTTTCCCCTTAAACTCATGTTTCCATTTTATTTCCCCCTCAGCATTTTTTCTTAATGTGTTATAGTTACATTTTAAAATATTCTATTTATTATCTCGCTGTAGTAAAAATACATATGCAATTAAATTTATTTTTAAAATTTCCTGTGATCAAAACACTTAAGTGCTGAATTTTCAATTTTGTATTATTAGTCCAATTAGTATTATTTTCAATTATTAAATACATCATAAGTTAGAAAAAATGATAAATAATTATTAAATATAAAAAATACACCTCTTAATAATACAGTTGCAGCAGCTTTCTTTCTAATAAATTCAGTTATCTATGACTGAATATTATTTTTTGTTAGAATAAGAAAGCATGTGGCATCAGTTCTATCCGTAGCTTTTGTATTTAAACACTGCTCACATAAATGAGGACAGAAGTAGCCATGTTATACAGTGACTTAATTCTTTGAACACCCAAGTTATCTGAAAAATCGGAGTGATCTATCATCTTGCATAATGTTTAATGATCTACCAGCTGACAATTCTATCAGGTTCTCCTTTAATCTGGCTGAAAGCAAATAAATGAAGTGTACCCATCATTAGAGTTACCTGTTACTAGTTTGTTTGCTTTCACAGTTTCTCAGAAGTACAGCAAAAAGGCTTGACCGAGACTTTGCAAAGGACTATTACAATTACTTATACTCAATAGTCTTCCACTTACAGGTACCTTGTTCAGTCCAAAATACCCAGAAAGGGCTGGGAAAACTACCATTAAGAAAGTAATTTTTGTTTTGTTTTGTTTTGCGGTACGCGGGCCTCTCATTGTTGTGGCCTCTCCCGTTGCGGAGCACAGGCTCCGGACGCGCAGGCGCAGCGGCCATGGCTCACGGGCCCAGCCGCTCCGCGGCATGTGGGATCTTCTCGGACCGGGGCACGAACCCGTGTCCCCTGCATCGGCAGGTGGACTCTCAACCACTGCGCCACCAGGGAACCCCCAAGAAAGTAATTTTTTATAAAAATAATTTTCTTATTTATCACTCACTCTCACTTGTATCAAAATCTTGAGCTTACAGATTTAGAATTTTGTTTGTGGCAAACGTCCATCATATGGCCTAACAATTCCTCATTATTAAACCAATTGGCCAAATCAGACTTCTTGTGTCAGATCAAATGAACATATTATGCATCCCCATGACAACCAGAATCTCACAGGCCACCACAGCCTATTTCTAATGCCATGCTGCATTCCTCACAGAAATATGTGAAGACAGAAAAAGACAGGAAGCCCTACTTTGGGTTTATGACGCCTTAATTAAAGGAGACTTAACTGACACCAATATATCAAATTATTTCATTGTAAGGTGCCTGTTTGTACCCCTGGGGCATAGTAAATGTATGCAAGACATTCCTTATTTTTCTTTAAATAAGAAAAAGGCAATTGAAAGGGGAACAGGGAGAGGAGAATCAATTTGACACCTTTCCCCCAGGTGTGCACTCAGAGCCAGATATGAACTGTAGGAAAGTGTCCAGATGCAATCTGAGCCTCTGGAAACAATTCTTTTAAAACTGTGGTACCCACATACCCCTTGGAAAGTCTTCATCCACCCCTAGCAACACACATGAAATAAACCAACTGTGATTACTGAGATGTGAAACAAGGTAGCTGGATGACACCATCCTGGTGCATGATTAAGTCCACATTTTAAATAAGAGCACAGATCTAAACTATATTTTCTAAATAAATTTCTCATTATCCACCAAATAACTACAATTCATACTAAATAACTTGGAAAACTTTTGGTAAGTCTCCTAAATGTGTCTAACTTGAAGAATGTTAGCTCAACTTTTTACAGTCTCCCGCCTAGCACTTACAGCTCTGCATCATGAATATTATAAACATAAAGCAGAGTGAGAAAAGGTTAAAAAATTGTAGAGCACAAACAATGACTCAGCAAAAGTATCTCCAAATGTCCCTTGCTGTTTAAAACACATTAGGACTTAAATTTTCTGCAAATAAGGAACTGTGGTCATTTATTACCACCTGTAATAATAACAGTGGTTATTTAGAAAAGCAGTGAAATCCTGAAGGTGCAGTAAAGGCCATTTGAACATTCAGAAAGAAAAGGTGTCAAGGAGAATGATTCATTTATAAAGATAAACATTTTAGTAGAGCTTTAAATTCACATGGTTTCGACAGGGGAAAAGGATCACTTTTTTGCTTCATTATTTGAGTTCCAATGACACTCACCGCCTCTGTGTGAACGGGATGCACAGCAAAAAGCAATGCCGTAATGAAAGCAAGTCCACGATTCTTGAAGACAGTTTTGTCACAGGTGTACATCAGCACAAGGGTCACTAGGCAGTGTAAAATGACATTTACTGCATGAAAGTAGAATGGGTTCATGCCAGTCAAGAAGATGTTTAGCCTGCAAAAACAAACAAAAACTGAATTAGCTACAAACAGAACATAAGCACAAGCAAAGGGAATCCATCATTTTAAAAGATAAGTTATTCAATTGATTATTTTTAAATGATTCCCAATATCAGGTGATTCTGTACATTTGAGTATAATTTTTTTCCTATCTAAAAATTTTGCTATCTGCAGAAGTCACTGCAAATGCAATACAATATTACTTCAGAAAGCTGTGGCCTCACTGAGAAGGCAGGCAGACAGGCATGCAACCCCTTTTTCCCTCACTCCCTGGCTGATGCAAACGCCCCCCAGTATCATGGCCACCTCTTCCTAAGCAGCTGAGAGTTAGAGGCAAGTCCACAGTGCTGTGGGTCAGAGCCATGGCCACCACGGATGAGAAAGAGACCAGGAAACTGCGGCCGCGGTCAAGGTTGAGACAAACCAGGCATGACTGTGTTCTCTCACCCACGGTGCCACCAGGAACCAAACTTTCAGACTATGCACAAGGAATCGTCGCTAATTACCACGTCACAAGGCATCTTCAGGGCACCTATCCACAATTACCAGCTGTAGCAGAAATTATAAGGGTGAGAAAGAACATAGCATTTCAGAATTTGTATTAAATGTTTTCAAACATAAATTCCTATAGATCTCAGAATCTAAATTCTAGATTACGACAAAGAAACTAAAAAGAGAACCACAAAGAGAAGGGAAATTAATTGTTCAACATCTTAAAAAACACTTTCCTAAGACAGAAATGCACAACAGAGAGACTCTGAAGGTAGCCTTTAATTTAAAAGCAGGACAGAATGTCCCCAACTGAGTCTGCAGGGTTATAGAAAAGATACAATTGTATAGGGAATGGTTGTCTTGGGAGAGCGCACACACCCTAAGTGGTACTACCTACAGTTGTCTAGACTCCAGCCCAGTTTCCTAAAACAGTAATACCACATCTTTATTCTCACGCTCTTGATCTGCTTCTCCTACACAAACACCACCTGTTTGCCCAAAACAATTAAGAAACTACAAGTCAACTTTAGGGCTTCCCTGGTGGCGCAGTGGTTGAGAGTCTGCCTGCCGATGCGGGGGACGCGGGTTCGTGCTCCGGTCCGGGAAGATCCCACGTGCCGCGGAGCGGCTGGGCCTGTGAGCCATGGCCGCTGAGCCTGCGCGTCCGGAGCCTGTGCTCCGCAACGGGAGAGGCCACAGCAGTGAGAGGCCCCCATACCACAAAAGAAAAAAAAAAAAAAAGGAAAAGAAAAAAGAAATGGAGGATGAGATTGACAGTGGCTTATGTTTATTCCAGCATTAAGAGGACATGAAGGGCTTCCCTGGTGGCGCAGTGGTCAAGAGTCTGCCTGCCGATACAGGGGACGTGGGTTCGTGCCCCGGTCCGGGAAGATCCCACATGCCGCAGAGCGGCTGGGCCCGTGAGCCATGACGCTGAGCCTGTGCGTCCGGAGCCTGTGCTCCGCAACAAGAGAGGCCACGACAGTGAGAGGCCTGCGTACCGCAAAAAAAAGGTAAGTTTAGGGGCTTCCCTGGTGATGGAGTGGTTGAGAATCCTCCTGCCGATGCAGGGGACGCGTGTTCGTGGTCCGGTCCGGGAGGATCCCACGTGCCGCGAAGCGGCTGGGCCCGTGAGCCATGGCCGCTGAGCCTGAGCGTCCGGAGCCTGTGCCCCGCAACGGGAGGGGCCACAACAGTGAGAAGCCCGCATACCGAAAAAAAATAAAAATAACAAAATAAAAGTCAACTTTAGCGATGGCATATGCATATTCTAAACACTTGATTTGATTCATACACAGCTTTAACCTACAGAACTTGAAACATCTCAAGCTTTATTTGGACATATGAATCTAAATGTCATAGTCACTTAATCAACTCAATTTTCATTCTCACTGAAGTAATCACGGTCCTAACTACGCCTGGAAAAATGAATTGCTGTGAGGGATCCAACTCCAGGGCTCCGATGCAAGATTCCAGACAGCTGTGTTGACAGACCCATGAGTCTGTGCACACCTCAAGATCCTTAAGATAGGAGCCCGGTGTGAAATACCTCATTCAGAAGGAAAGAGGAAAGGGCAGTGAACTAGGGGACTGGCAGGTCCAGCTAAAGAAGGGAGAACAGCGTCCCTCCCATTCCGGTACAAGAGGACGCCCACAGGCCGATAGAGCTGCCGGAAATCAGAAAGCTCAGGATGGCGGAGCTGTGAGAAGGACAAGACCAAGTCCCTATCCTCGGGGAATGGGGGGTGCAGTTCCCTGACAGCCCATCCCCCTGAGGTTGATGTTACACTGTTTCTCACTTCATCAGGCTGAGTTTTCCAGACCAGCTAAGCCATGCATTTAAAATTCATTCACACCCGTCTCAATGAGAGAAAACAGGCAATCTCTTATATGTGGTAGGTGGGTGCCCAAACTGAAAGGTCTCTAGGTTGTCAACGTGTATCAAATGCTTTAAAAACTACACAACTTTTGGCCAAAAATTCCACTTCTAGGAATGTTCTGTAAGGAAATAACCAGAAAAGTATTCAAAAATATATATACATATATATGTGATATTGTGATACAGTAAGAAATATATATTTCGATCTTCATCCCAACTCCTGGTCAGAGACCCTAAAACCTTTGTAATTTCCGAAGTGATAAACGTGCTAGGAACATCTTTTGTTTTAATATTTGGTCTCTGCCCCCAAGTTCCTGGCACTGGGCTCGTAAATTCCTTGCAATTTCCTAAGTGATAAGAGCACGGGGAGCACCTTTTGTTCTCACCCTTGGTCTTTGGCCCTGGCTCCTGACACAGAGCTCCTAAAGCCCTTGGATTCCCTGGGAGATCGTAGTGTCTTTTGTTCTACTGAGGTGACGTTTACTGGGCTCCTGGATGGCTTCAGGATGGGGGCTGGTCACGAGAAAGATCACGTGCGATTATAAGCTTGGACCTTTCAGCCCCACCCTCATCCTCAGGGAGGGCATAGGTGAGGGAGGCTGAGTTAATAATCCATCATGCCTACGTGATGAAGCTTCCATGAAATTCCCTGAACTATGGGGTTCGGAGAGCTTCCAGGCTGGTGAACACGTCAACATGTCCAGAGAGTGATGCAGCTCAACTCCACAGGGACAGAGAAGCTTCTGCACTCAGGACCCTCCAGACCTTAGTTTGTGCATCACTTCACCGGGCCGTTTATCGGTACACTTTATCATACCCTTCTTTATGTAATAAACTGGTAAACGTAAGTGTTTCTCTGAGTTCTGTGAGCCATTACTGCAAATTATCACAGCTTGTAGCCAGGTCAGAAATAAATGGGGGTAACCTGGGGACCCAGTACTTGCGACTGGTGTCTGAAGTGGGGCAGTCTTGTAGAACCAAGCCCTTCCCCGGGCGGATCTGATGCTAACTCCAGGTAGGGAGTGTCAGGACTGAATCGAATTCTAGGACACCCAGCAGGTGTCGGAGAATTGCTTGGTGTGGGAGCAAACTCCCACAAGAAGTCTTGGGAGTGTGACTAGAGCAAGAGATGGGAATGTCCCTGTCAGTCTCAAAGATGCACCTCTCTGTTAATTACAAAAAAAACGGCAATATAGAGAAGGAAAGACACCTAATAAACCAAAACCCTTATGGATTTGACTATTCCCGCACATATTATACTTTAGACCGTAACTCTGGATTACAAATAATAGCACTGTTTCTAAAAAGAAAACAAAAGACCTATTATTTTTCTAATTTATTTGTTATTCAACCATTTGGAAAGTAAAAAGCATCACTGAAGACTACGACGGACCGTATTACTATATTACCACACTTTTATGAGGTACTTAACATACATTCCTTTCCCCTTCCAAAATGATACAAAATAGTAGGCAAGAGTCACCTTTGTGTCCATATGTATCATATCTGAAAATGTGCAGATGTCATCCATATAGATTATTTCTGGAAATTGGTTAGGACAGAGTGCTTGGTGTTTTAAGTGAATTCAAGTAGATGCCAAAACCTTTTTTTTTGATTGCTGAATGGGGAACCACTGCAGTGATGAGGTAGCAGTGCGAAAGCCTCTCACATGGTACCTGACACTAGTGAATCTAAGATTTGAGAAATCACCAAAAATCTAGAATTAGGAGAGTTTTCTAAATGTCTAAAAGATGGAGAAAGAACTCTCCAAATTATAGACAAGTGGGCTTAAGATGAAATGATGACAAAATTTTAGAACTTATTCCATTTGTGAGCACTGGAAAAAGAATCTCTGATTCTGGGAGCCAACAGGGGTTCACAAAAAGGGAGTTAACTGACTAATCTCACATATTAATAGGAGAGGGGATGTGATAGATGCATCACATCTTTACTTTAACAAAGACATTTATTAGAATCTCTCAGGATCTCCTTGCATACAAGATAGAATAAGACAGGTTTAAGCACACACACAGAGTGGTGAATAATAAATCAATGTCTCCTCGGATGGAGACCTCTAGGGTACATCACAGGGTTCTGATAATATCTCTGGGCTGTCCAATATTTTTACCAAAATCTTAAATGAACCTATAGTGTAGGCTAACCAAGCCCGCAGAAGGCCTGTATCTGGGAAGGAGAGTTAGTTACTGTACTGGGAGACTGAGCTTCACAAAGAATTTAAACACTTGAAATTGAATTGTTATTTAGTTCTAACAGGATTCGACAGAATATGGGTAACAGTAAAGACCCACATTTGGACATAAAAGAGAACAAGATATTCGCAATCCAGATTAAAACTCTACACATGGTATGTCCAAGGGCTGTTAGTCTATCCTAAGCACAGAGTTACTGTGTCCTGGTTAACGAAACAGACCAAACCACCAACAGACAGTCAGGGAACCGCCCAAGTCAATATTTTTCATTTCAATTCACTCCAACAGATATTTATGGAGCAACTGCTAGATGCCAGGTATAACGTGGAGCCCAGAGATACAAAGAGAAGACACAGCATTGGCTACTGAAGAGTTAACAGCATAGTAGGAGAAAGAGAGGAGAAACAGAGAAAGATGATTAAAAGTGAGAGAATTCTAGCAGTAGGAGAACCTACCAGGTACAGAGATAAGGAAGAGGGAGGTGTTCTCCGTGCAAGTGGGAAAGGGAACGTGGGTGGTATCCAATGTGGGGCAGCAGCCCTTCTGGGTGCTACTTCAATGCCAGCGCACCTTCACAGGACAGCTCCAGGATGCTGGGGGAAGGGTCTCTAAGTGATGTCTCAGGGAGACAGATTTGAGGAAATGGGGGACACTCAGCCTGGAGAAAGATGGCAGACAGAAAGGATACCAAGTTCTCCAGGGGAAAGGCTCTCTGGCATATTCATGGCTACATCCCCAGCGTCTAGCACAGTGCCTGGTGCATGCTGGTTACACAATAAAACAGGTGATTTCATATAAAAACTTCCAGCTTCTCTTCAGCTATTAGAAGACCTGGCAACTGTGGGCCTCCATGGCTGCGTGGACATACCTGGGTGCCCATTTAGGTGGCTCAAGTACTCACAGTTTGCCACGGGGCCTGCCAACTAACGACTGAGAGGCAGACTTCAGCTCAAAGAAAGATGAAAGATCTAAAACTAGAATCGGTTTTGGGATAACCAGAAATGTCTACACAGAGGTGCAATAACAGCCTACCTTAAACACCATTTAGAGAGGACAGTCTCTCAGGTTCCACGTCACCCTGAACGTACTTCCATTATAGAATTTAATCCGTTTTTTAAAACTCTTTTACTACACTCCTCAAACGTTATGAGCATTTTCATACATTTTTAGAAATTAATTTTTTGTCACTGTATCCATCTCACTTAGCACACAGTAGATTCTAAGTGAAGGTTTACTGAACGAACAAATAAACTTACATGAAGTTGGAAGTTGGAAAAGATCATCTTTCTCTTTCTATTCAAAGAATCTCTAACTTTACTTGATCTAGCCTTCCTTTCTCATGTAAAGGTAGGCCAAGCAATAGGAAGTAAAACAATGTTTTTTTTCTAAAATAATCTTAAAAGTCATGCCTACTAGCTGAAAGCCTTCCAGATTTTGGCAAACAGAACGTAAAGAGTCCCTTCTCTGTCTGAAATGCTCAGCCTCTTCGTAAGAGTGCCCGGAAAGGGGGGGCCACGCTGAGCTCACAGCAATCGGAAGGCACCTGTTCCCAGGAAAGGTCACAGGGTCACCGAGTCTGGCATCAAGCAGACACAGGAGGAGGGGTAGGAGCGGAGAAGAAAGTCATTGGTTGCCCCTCACCCAGCAACGCCCACCCCACAGCCTAGAGCTCTAGATAAAGCCCATTACTCTCTTTTGGTTTTCTTCTTTGAAAAATACCTCTGGTTTAGGGAAAAAATAAAAACAGCCTGTATCTCTGCAAGAGACTTCTACTAGGGAATACACTAGGGTCCCTCCTCAAAGGGACACCCAACTCTATTTCAGTCGAACAGCCGTACGTCAATGAACTGGCAGGGGGTCTGGAAACTGCGTGAGAGGTCGTGACGCTCCATCGCCGGGACTCGCGTCTAGTTCTGGGCCCTGAACCTGGAATTTTCTGGTTTTCCTCTAAGGAGAATCCCTTAGGCCCTTAATCATTTTGGTTGCTCTTCTTTTGCATTCCCTCCAGTCAAGGAATAAATCAGCAAATCATCAGCACTTCACGTATGTAAAGAACCAAAGGATGTGGTTCCAAGGCACCAGTGGAAACTAAAGTGCAGCGAGCGGGGAGATACGGTGCCCCGAGGCCAAAGCAAAACGCATCCTCACCTGGCTCTGAGGAAACTGCAAGGAGGGACCAGGCAAAGGGGAGCCGGTAAGGAGGAGGCCGTTTACAGTCTCTGTTGTCCCACAAGTACTCAGAGTAGCGACTGCGTCAAACAAAGGGTGAGGAAACAGGGCAGGAAGATCAGTGACCACAGAAGGAAGCAAGTCCCAGAAGAAAAATCTTCCAGAAGTGAGTCAGTCAACGATAAAAATTAACAGCTCAACACCAAATATAATATAGTTAGTTATACTTATAACTGAGCTGTCAATTTTTAGCAAATGTTTTTTTTTCTTTCAAAGGTATATATGTTTGGTGGAGCTCCTGGATGCAGTGCAATGCGATTCCAACACTGACTACCTGACAAAGTCCTGCACAGGACTCCCCTCACTTCAGACACCAGCTACAAGTTCAACGGTCCCCAGGCCACCTGCACTTCGGAGCAACTAGCCACAAATTTGGGAGTTTCCACAACTCCCTCAGAATCAACAATTTGCAAGAGCAACTCACAGAATTCAGGAAAGCATGATACTTATGATTACAGTTTTATTATCAAAACTATGAGCCAAAACTAGTCAAAAGAAAAGATGCGTGGGGCCAGGTCCGAAAGGGTCCTAAACACGAACTTCCGTGTCTTCGGGACACATCAGCCCCTCGGAACACTGACGTACGATTACCGACCAGGGAAGCGCAACCGAGCTGCAGTGTGGGTTTAATCGGGGTTTCGTGGGGGAAGCTAATTCATTCCATTAGTGGCCATCCAGCACCCCTTCGCCTTCCCAGGGGTTGGAAGGTACTGTAACTGCAGAACCAACACAGACTGGCACCATCCTGTTTTTAACCAAAAACGGAGCCGTTTTTCAGAGACCACAGAACGAGACCGCAAGTCATGTAGCTGAGGCGTGCGCAGAGGAGAACATTTTGACCTCAGATTACACCCGGAAGCAAAGTTTCTCTGCCCGCACACCACAGCCCCTGCCCCCAACGTGGAACTCAGGACAGGGACAAGGCCGGAACGTGGAGGCCGGAAGCCTTTCAGAAGCGAGGCGTCCGTTGTCCAGGTAGACCTGGTGTGAAGCCCCCTCACCACACCTTAGCACAAACGGCCAAGTTCCAAAGCCCCCCAGGCACACCCGCCCGCCAACACTTCTGCACACCAACCCTCCTCCCCTAACTCAGGCAAGCTTGACCGAACCCCGGAGCGCGGCGACGGATTTGAACCCTGCCTCCTGTCTCCTTGCTGGTCAACCGCCCAATAAAGTCCTTCTGCCAAAAGCTGCTGCTATAGCACTGTTATCAGCAAGCCTGGCTTGGTAACAAAAATCACCTGGCTCCGAACCAAGTCCCAACTCTTTAATCATATGACCGGTGCTACCAGCAGGGCCAGCCCTGTTCTGAAACTACCTGGAGGCCCACCATGAGCCCCTTCCTCCTCATCATAAACTCAGGTGGGGTCTCAGGGACCCCCATGAAGAACAGAGCCACTCCTATCACTTGGGGAACTTGAATGGTTTAGAAGCTCCCTCCCAGGAACCCGGGAAAAGACCAAATTCTCTCTTGTACAGCACTTGGGGAGAGGAAGTCACCATCACCATGATTCCCTTGAGAAAGTATTTTCAGGTCCTTATACTCCATTTAATGCAATATTTCCAGATATTTCATGTCTATGTCATTGATTGGAAGAAATATGACCTTCCTTTACCGACAGCAGGACACTGGCATGGAGGAACTCTGGTGCTCTAAGAGCAGGGTGTAGAGAGAACCCCACGTAATTCTGGGGTTTGCCTCAGAAGGTACAGCTGTTGTGTCCAGCCTTAAAGTTTACAGCAAGCCCCCCCGCCCCCGCCAACCATTACACTTCAATACACCACACAAGAAGAGCATGATCCGAAGTGCTGAAGATCTCATTCTCCAGTGTGGGTCACAGTCTCAGCCAGTTACAACAGAGCCACGCTGCCCCTTTCAGGATCAAAGCTGCCCCTTAACCTCCCAGTAAGCAGGACCCACTGGAACTCTCTGTGTGTGTCCAGCAAATTCCTTGTCTGCTTCCACTTTTCTCTTTGATAGAGGAAGAGAAAAGATACATAAGGCAAGAAATAAGTCCAGCAGACTTTTCCCTCTACATTATAAGGGTGTACCCCTACCTAAATATTTACCTGAAGAAGTCAGGCATTCACAAACATGATTGATTCATTAATTCTTTAAACAGTAATGTATTGGGCCCCTACGCTGCATACCAGGCACTGTTCCAGGTGCTTAAGATACACCTCACGGAGCTCACACAGTAGTGAGAAGAGATAAAAGGCAACAATAAATATATGATGCCAGATAACAATGAGGGCTACCAAGGCAAAGACGTTAAGAGAGTAGGAGAGTAAGGATGAAACATGGAGGAGCAGCTGCTATTTTTAGATCGGGTGGCCAGGGCAGGCCGCTGTGATGAGCAGAGACTGAGGGTGGTGAGACAGGAAGCAATACACAGATCTGGGGGAAGAGCATTCCAGGAAGAAGCGAGTGCAAAGGCCCTTGGTAGCAGCAGGTTTGGCCTGTACCAGGAATACACACTCTAGAATGCTGACACAGATAGAATGAGGCAGAGACGGACAGAGCAGAGGTCAGAGAGGTGGCGGAGGTCAGATCGAACAGAAACCATCTCATCATTTGGAAAAGGAACACTGCCATTACTGAGACCTGATCAAGCATTCCTCATCCTCCCTTTTAAGTGGGGTGATTATATAGTCAAAGTTAGGAAAAACATGAATGTAGCTCCAAAGGATGATAGAAAGGGCATTCTTAATTAAAAAAAAAAAAAAAAAGACTGCTTCAGAAAATGTTTGCCAAGCCTTCTTGATTTGAGGAATTCATCTATAAGAACCCTCATGTTGGGCTTCCCTGGTGGCGCAGTGGTCGAGAGTCCGCCTGTCGATGCAGGGGACACGGGTTCGTGCCCCGGTCCGGGAAGATCCCACATGCCGCGGAGAGGCTGGGCCCGTGAGCCACGGCCGCTGAGCCTGCGCGTCCGGAGCCTGTGCTCCGCAGTGGGAGAGGCCATGACAGTGAGAGGCCCGCGTACCGCAAAAAAAAAAAGGTAAGTTTAGGGGCTTCCCTGGCGGCGCAGTGGTTGAGAGTCCGCCTGCCGATGCAGGGGACACGGGTTCGTGCCCCGGTCCGGGAAGATCCCACATGCCGTGGAGCGGCTGGGCCCGTGAGCCGTGGCCACTGCGCCTGCGCGTCTGGAGCCTGTGCTCCGCAGCGGGAGAGGCCACAACAGTGAGAGGCCTGCGTACCGCAAATACAAACAAACAAACAAAAAATCCTCATGATACAGAAATATATTCCTCTCATTTTCCATCCCTCCTACACCACCAGACAGACTGTAGTCTAAAGGCTATCTTACGTCTAAAGCATATCCTAACAGGCAAGGATGCTAACCTCCTCCTCTTGGGGTTTCTAAGATAATCTTAGTTTGGCATGAAATTTTCAGAGGACTCTTTTTTTCATTTTTCTCTATAAAATCTTTATTGCCTCCCACATTTTTCCTTAACTACATCCATCACTGAACATCCTAGACAATCCAGTCAAACATCCTGAACAGTCCTCACTTGTCTCCTATCACAGACTTAGAAAACAAAATTAAGTCTTGTAGCAATAGACGATCTCAAAATGAATTCCCATAGAGGTCAAATCAAAAGGAACAGAACCAAAAGGAACATGCCATCATTTCTTTTAGGTTTGGGGCACAGCGGTTAGAGCTGATTTTCATGGTTGGCATATCATTTGTGACTAAAAGATGCAAACGGATGCAAAAAAAGGTCTCAAGATCCAAACATTAAAATGTTGCAGATCCTTACAGCTGCACATATTAAGATATTCTATTTTTTAACTCTGGCATTTTAAACCAGCCACTTTCAGTCATCTGGTTTATATCACCATCAGAGCCTTCAATAAAATAAAACTTTATAGCGAACTAATAGAATACTATGATTCAACAGCCTAAACATGGAAAGAGAACTGAGGTCATTTAATTTGCCTTCGCTTCCCCATCTTTAACATGGAAAAACCACTGGTCCTTTCTTGTTGAAGGAAGCTTCTCCTTGCTTCTTGATATGGAATGACACGTCTCACAATCCAGCAGGAGCTTCTCCTCAAGAGAAAGGGGGGTAGAGAGGAAATGAAATTTAAAAAGCTAAGCACCTTTTATATCAATCAGGACCATTTTTCAAGGTGGGCGTTACGGGCATTACGGGGTTTGGTTCTGTGTCAATTCAGGGTCTACAAAGTGACTTACTGTGCTTCTCCTGATTCCACAGTTAAAAACACGTCATGGCCAGTGAAGGATAAAGAAGAAAAATAAAAAAGGTTACTGCTGCAGATGAAGTTTTCACAGATGTTTTGATTCTGCTCTACAACAGTCCAAAAATATTCCTGTGTGCCCTTGGAAATGAGATTATGAAAAGACTGACTAGAAGATTTGACTAGAGACAGAAATTCATTAGAGTTCTAAATTCACTTCAAGCAACACAAAGAAATGATTATTTGTATCAGTTAAAGTTTGACCAGAGAAGCGGATCAGGAATGATACAGCAGAAGGAATTTGCTGCAGAGATTTGACCTTTCACATTCACGGGAACTCCTTACATAGCCTATGCAAGGCTGCTGCTACTGTGTCTATAACAAGTGGAATGCCAGCAGGGCAGGCATTCCAGAAGGAGGGATGGACCTGAAGTAGGGGAAAGGAAGGAAGGACTGGAACCCACAAAGATGAACTAGAATACACTTCTGTGTCTTGCAGCCTCCTAGGCTCCAACTTTAACTACGGGAGTGGCTTGCAAACAGGCCAGCAGTCTCCGCAAAGCTGCACACATACCTGCGCCATGATTCCAAGTAGCTAAAGGAGATCTGGGGGAATTCCGGAGGCGCCGCAGAATTAGCTGCTGTTGCATGTCAGAGCAGGTGACTCAGCAAGCCTTGGGCAACCAGCATGAGCTGCGACACACCAAAACCTACACACACCTTCTGAGTGGGTACATGGCTGAAACAGAGCAGGACCCTATGTGGCCTTCCCAGGACAGACCCCACCCCACCCCACCCCACCCCGACCCCATGGCCTCCACCTGCCTTTTGTCTGGAGAAAAACTTTAGTAAAAGAAAAAAATTATTCAGAGAAGTGAGAAAATGCAGAAGCCAAGGAAAGCAGTCAAACAAGACTAAATAGTTTAGTCAGTAAGCAAAGTCAAGGACTTTTAGTTCCTCCTCAAGGGCTATAGATAATATCCTGAGCCATACCTTTTGAGCTGTTTTGTAAATACTGAAACCCCCATCAGGTGGAAGAAGTTAACTACATGATGACCAGACTGCAGCCATCGCATAAACGGCCACAATTCCAAGAACTGGCCTCAAAGAACTGGGCACAAACCAACCCTGGAACTGACCCTGTGTTTCAAGCAATCAAGATGATGCTGATCAGACCACCACCGCATGACCAAGTTCAAGATGACTGTCAGAGCTGATTGTTTTTGTTCCTGCACACAGCCCCCTCCCTCCGCCTATACATCCCTGAAACACCCCTTTAAAAGCTCTTGTCTGCTGATTGTCAGTGGGGAGTTGGCCTTTGGACATGGGTCCATCTTCTCCCCCAGTTGTCGCCTCCGAAATAAGCAAACTTTCTTTGCCACCAGCCTTTCCTCTCAAGTATTGGCTTTCCAGCGGACCGCACTTTCGGGAACACGGCCACTTTGAGACAGGCTGGGACCTGAGACCCTCTGCTGCAGTGCTGCAATGCTTGCACCTGGACACACCTCTCCTTGAGCAACAAAATACAGAGAAACTATATGGGACTAAAAATAACTGCTTGCATGCCCAGCTGGGGGCAAATTCTGGACAAAACCCAACTGCCACTTTTGAAGGGCCCTGAGCAAAAAGCAGGATGCTGTGCATATGCCCCCTGCACCCAACACCACCTAATGGGTGGGCAAACTCCCTAAGTCACCCCTCTGGCCTGACCCCTGGACACACTCCTACCCTCACCCCATGTAAGGAGCAAGCTGGCCCCCCTCAGGAAGCGAAAACAGGCAAGGGAAGCTGTGGCTCGTTGGCACTGCCCCCCGCTGCAGCAGGGGCCCCAATAAAGCCTTGCCTGAAATTTGTCTGGCCTCAGTTCAATTTCTATCGATTAAGGAGGCCAAGAATCCTGGTCGGTAACCACTTCACTTTCACTTTCCAAACCTCAAAGAAACTTCTCCTGTCCAGCTCTTGCCCCGTTCAACACAGGAAAGGAATTTCTAAGTCGCAGTTCCAGTTAGCTAAACTGATACGATACAAAGTCACTGCGCTTTCCTAAGCTGCCTTCATTTTCCATTGTGCCCTGCCCTCCAAACTGGTAAAAGGAGACCTTCCAATAATCCATTTCCTCACTTCAACTTCTGCCCATTTCTTATGTGAGAAAAACTGTGAATAGCCTCTTTCTACACAAGTAAGTACCTTTATAATAACAAGCATTACAGGGACTTCCCTGGTGGTCCAGTGGTTAAGACTCCACTGCAGGGGGCAAAGGTTTGATCCCTGGTCAGGGAACTAAGATCCCCAGTGCGGATCTTTGGTGCGGCCAAAAAATTAAAAAGAAGAAAAAAAAGGCATTATACATCTTTATAAATAAATAAATAAATTTTTAATTGTTTATTCTTAAAGGAATTTCTAGCCGTTAGTATGTGTGACATTCATTCACTAAATCAAAGATAATACTTTTAATTAAAAAATCAGTTTGAGTTTTGTACAGGGAAAAACCCTGTTAAGAAGCTCAAAAGACTACCTATAGAGTGGAAGGAAATATTTACCAACCACATATCTGACAAAGGATTTATATCTAGTATGTACAAAGAAACCGCAAAACTGGACATTTAAAAAGATCCATTTAGAAAATCGACAAAAGATATGAAGAGAAGGTTTAACAAAGAGGACATACAGAAGGCAAATAGACACATGAAAAAATACTTAACACCATCAGCCATTAGGGAAATGCTAATCAAAGCCACAACTTCACACCTACCAGAATCACTACAGTAAAAAACAGTGACAATACCAAATTTGGTGAGGAAGCAGAGAAACATAGCACTGCTGATAGGATGGATGGAAAACAGTTTGTCAGTTTCTTAAAAAACTAAACATGCAACTGCCCTATGACCCAGCAATTGTACTCCTGAACATTTATCCCAGAGAAACAACGACTTATGTTCACATAAAAACCTGTAAATGAATGTTTATAGTGGCACTATTTGTAATAGCTAAAACCTGGAAACAACCCAGATTTCCTTTAACAGGTGAATAACTAAACACACTGTGATAGATCCATTCAGTGGAATATTACTGAGCAACAAAAAGGAATAAACTATTGATACATGCAACAACCTGAATAAACTCCAGAGAATTATTCCGAGTGCAAAAAAAAATCTCAAAGTCTACACCCTGTATGGTTCTAAATAGAACATTCTTGAAATGACAAAATTACATGGAGATGGAGTACATATTAGTAGTTGTTACCAATTAGGTTTCTATAGCTATGATAGGAAAACATGAAGGCTCTCTGTGATAGAACTGTTCTATATCTTGACTGTGTTGGTAGGCTCCCGTGATAAAACTGCATAGACTAAATATACACTCAACAAAAAGAAAAAGAATATATGTAAAACTGATGAAACCTGAATAAAAACTGTGGATTGTATCAATGTCAACCCCCTGGTTGTGACTGTGTACTATAGTTATGCAAGATGTTACCACCGGGGAAAAGGGATAAAGGATATGAGGGATTTCTATATTATTACTTACAGTTGCATGGGAACGTACAATTATCTCAAAATTCAACGTGTTTTTTAAAAAATGGGTTTGCAAAACCAGATAAAGACACTTCAAGAACAGAAAAGTATAGGCCAATTTCCCTGATGAACACAGATGCAAAAATCCACAACAAAATACTAGCAAACCAAATTCAACAACACATTAAAAAAAATCATACAGCATGAACAAGTGGGTTTTTACCACTGGGATGCCGAGATGGCTCAACGTGATACACTACATTAACAAAGTGAACGATAAAAATCACATGATCATCGTAAATAGATGCAGAAAAAAACACTTGATGAAATTCAGCATACTTTAATGGTAAAAAACTCTCAACAAACTAGGTTTATAGGGAATTTACCTCAACATAATAAAGAACATTTATGAATAGACCACAGCTAACATCATACTCAACAGTTAAAAACTGAAAACTTTCCTGCTAAGATCAGGAACAAGGCATGAATGCCCACGCTTGTCATTTCTATTCAGCATAGAACTGGAAGTCCTAGGTAGAGCAATTAGGCAAGGAAAAGAAATAAAAGACATCTAAATCAGAAAGGAAGAAGTAGAATTATCACTGTTTACAGATGACATAATCGTATATGTAGAAACCCTAGAGATGCCACCAAAAATCTATCAGAACTAACTAATACACAAATTCAGTAAAGTTGCAGAATACAAAAATCAGCATACAAACATCAGCCGTATATCTATACACTAAGAATGAACTATCCAAAATTAAGAAAACAATCTCATTTACTATAGCATCCAAAAGAATAAAATACTTAGGAATAAACTTAACCAAAGAGATGAAAAATGTATACACTTACAACTACAAATCACTGATGAGAGAAATTAAAGACACAAATAAATGGAAAGACATCCGATGTTCATGAATGGGAAGACTTAATATTGTTAAAATGTCTGTATCACCCAAAGCCATCTACAGACTCAATGTAATCTCTATCAAAATCTCAAGGCATTTTTTACAGAAAAAGAAAAAAATCATAAATTTCATACTGACCACAAAAGAACCTGAATAGATCAAGAAGAACAAAGCTAAAGGTACCACACTACCTGACTGCAAAATATATTTTAATGTTACAGTAATTAAAACAGTACAGTACTGGCATAAAAACAGACATATAGACCAATGGAAAAGAAGAGAGAAATTAACCCACATATATATGGTCAAATGATCTTTAACAAGGGTTCCAAGAATACACAATGGGGAAAGTACTGTCTCTTCAATAAATGGTATTGGGAAAACTGTTTATCCACATGCAAAAGAATGAAATTAGACCCTTACGTACACAAAAATCAACCCAAAAATGTATCAAAAATTTAAATGTAAGAGCTGAAACTGTAAAACTCCTAGAAGAAAAACATAGGGGAAAAACTTCATGATGTTAGGTTTGGCAGTGATTTCTTAGATATAACAAAAGTACAAACAATAAAAGCAAAATTAGACAAGTGGGACTACATCAAACCAAAAAGCCTTTGCACAGCAAAGGAAACAAATCAACAGAGTGAAAAGGCAACCTACAGAAGAGGAGAAAATATGTGCAAACCAAATATCTGATATGTTGTTAATATCTACAACACATAAGGAATTTCTACAACTTAAAGCAGAAGAAATTAAATAACCTGATTTTAAAATGGGCAAAGAACTTGAATAGACATTTTTCCAAAGAAGACATACAAATGGCCAATAGGTACTTGGAAAGATGTTTACATCACTAATCATCAAAATCTAATTATGCAAATCATGCACTAATCATGCAAATCAAAACCACAATGAGTTATCACCTCACTCCTGTTAGGTTGGCTTTTATGGGAAAAAAAAAAAAAGGTAAGCATTGGCAAGGGTGTGAAGAATTTGGAACCCTTGTACACTATTAGCTAGAAAGTAAAATGGTGCAGCCACTATGGAAAACAGGATAGAGGTTTCTCAAAAAATTAAAAATACTATTACCATATGATTCAGCAATCCTACTTCTGGGTATATATTCAAAAGAATTGAAATAGGAATCTTGAAGAGATGCACTCCCATGTTCACTGCATTATTCAGAATAACCAAGATATAAAAACAACCTAAGTGTCTATCATCAGATGAATGCATAAAGAAAAGTGATATATACACACGATGTAATATTATTCAGCCTTAAAAAGGAGGAAATCCTGCAATGTGCAACAACATGGAAGAACTCGGAGAGCATTATGCTACGTGAAATAAGCCAGTTGCAGAAGTCCACTTATGTGAGGTACCTAAAGTAGTCAAACTCATAGAAATAGATAGTAAAAGGGTGGTTGCCAAGGGCAGGATGAGAGGAGAGGGGCACCAAGAGTTACTGTTCCACAGGTATAATAGTTTCAATTATACTAGAGGAATAAGTGCTAGAGAGCTGCTGTACAACATTATAGCTGACAATACTGTATTGTGCACTTAAAAATTTAAGATGGTAGATCCCATGTTAGGTGTTCTTACAACAAAATTAATCATTAATTATTTGAATGGTTTTCAATTCTCAAAATTTCTGCTCAAACAAGCTTAAGATACAGTTAAGATAGTTTGAATATATTTCAAAGGCCACTTTGTTTTCACCGATTACCTAAAATAAAAATCATTAAAGTCATGATCTATGTACAGTTCCTAGGCCAATGCTTGGTTCACACTGAATAGTTAATAAATGTGATCTTCTGTCCTTCCTTGCAACAATCTTCAGAGTTGTGTGGGCCTAACATCGTTAACGTCGTCCCTTATACATGCCCAGCCTCACGCTATTGCACTGGAAGATGCAGTTTCACCTCAGGTGACTGTGATGAGAAAGCCTCCACATCTTATTCAAATCAATGCCTGTGAGTACAGAAAGATTAGTTAAATTTCTCTTTCTGAAGAGGCACTATTACTTTCCAGTTAGCGCATTCTAGACTTGTGACTCAATCTTCTCAAAACAAAAAAAAAAAAAAAAAAAAGGTATATCTTACACAGCCAGTAAGACACACTCTACAAAGAGCAATGCATCTTAGCAACCAGGCTGCTTTTTATAACCAGTGAGTATCATAAATGAAGAGTTGCCCCCTGCCCCCTCAATTCTCCTTCTCCTTTGCCCCTGTTCTGCACAATGCCTGCTTTCCTCTTCATCAATGGCCTTGCCTCACTGTCTACTCCTTTCCTCCCCTTCTCTCTCTTCTGTCCCTGCCACCTTCTGCACGAATTTAAAAAACAATTTTTTTTTTTTAGAAAGTCAAGAAGTGAAGGCACTCTTCCCCACCCTCCACCAAGTGAGCACAGGCACTTGACCCTGATCTTTGTATACGGAAAATGCTCAGAGGAGGGACCTAGATGGTCTCCGTGGCTGTTATAAGCCCAGCACACCTCATGCTGTGAGCTACCACACCTTAAACTAACCAACAAACCTCTCTGTAATAAATGAAAAAGCAGGTCAATTTAGAAGTTACACACATATCGTGCCATCTAAGAATGTGCCATTTTAAGAAACGTTTAGGGAAAAAAACGACTGAACAACTTAGTAGCTGAGATTATCTTCCAGCTGAAAAACAAAACCGCTTTCCAAAAGGATAAATGTTTATAAAATACTCTCTTCAGAGTCAAATGTGCTATTTCCTCACCCGCCTTAAAACATTCAACTTTCAGTTGAAGAATTAAGTACAATCGCTCTGGTTTCCTTTTCTAAGTCATCAGCCACCTGTCAAGAGACCTCGGCCTCCCGGCCTGGGCAGGCTTTTCAAGCTGTTTACCCTGTCTCGAATGACCAGTACCACAAAGACGGGTTCATATTACACCCGGTGGAAAATGCTTAAAACGCTGATGTTACTGAACCAATATTATCTCAACAGTTCTGTCCGGCACATTATAAGCTTAAATGCTGAGCCAAATTATAAGGAGCTGAGTCAAGCTCATGACGCGCGAGCCAGCACTTCCCCGGCGTCAGCCTTCCTCCCCTTCCACCTGAAGCTAGCCGTCTTTTAAATTCAAGAAAATACTCCAGCCCGCAAAAACCCTGGCGTTCTCCCGATTCCCTTTGCACCTTATTCACACTTGAAATGCTGAATCATGACTCCGAGACTGTAAAAGAAACACTACTTCAACTGGGACGCCAGGACCTCCAGAGGATCGCACGCTTTTCTGCCTTCCTTTGCTTTGCACCTTTTAAAGTCTAAATCTGGAGCCCTTCCCGAAGATCGGCGAGGCTCCAGGAGCAGCCAAGTCTGCAGGTCGGGAGAGCGCCTCTGCCCGCTGAGCTGGTCCTCCCCAAACCCACGCAAGCCCTGGCAGCTCACGACTCCCAAGGGGCTGACACACTCCCCGTCCGCACAGCTCACCAGCAGCCGCCGAGAAACCCCCAACTTCGAAGCTTCACCGCCACAGCCACCCGCCCGGAGCTCGTCGGGCCCGCGCTGGTCTCACTTGGCCACCGTACCACGGGGGTGAGGTGTGCGGAGGCGGGCGGGCTCCACCAGCCCCCTCCCAGCCCTGGCCCCAGAGACCAGCCCGCCCAGAGCGCAGACTCTCGAGAAACTCAATCCCAAGTCCCAGCCCGCGCCTCCTGAACCGTCCCGGGAGCCCCAAGCAGCCGGGCGGAGGACCACGGAGCAGAGGGGCGTGGGAAGCCTGGAGAGGAGGGAGGCGTGGAGGGGAAGAGGCGGCGAGAAAAGAAACGGCCCCCAAGCCGGTCCCGCAACTTCTCCCAGCCCGGGTTGGGGGTGAGGAGAAACGGCGGCGGCCGCGAGCAAGGGGTGAGGGACTCACTTGAAGGTGAGGACGCAGAGCGGCCGGTAGGACTTGTGGCTGGTGTTCTCGGCCATGCCCTTGCCCCAGAAGTCGTTGGAGAAGATGCCCCAGCGCAGCGGGGCGCCGGGCCGCACGTCGGGGTTGTTGACGATCGCCCACACGTCGTCGTGCACGAACTCGCCCTGCAGGGAGCGGCCGTAGCACAGGCAGCTCGCCCCGGCCAGCAGCGCCGCGGCCCCGGGCGCCGAAAGTCCGCAGCCCCGCCGCCTGGAGGGCGCGCGGTCTCCGCCGCCGCTTCGGGCAGAGCTTGTCACTACCATCGCGCCACCGCCGCTGCCCTGGCCTCTCCCGGGCGTCTGGCATCGTCCCCAGCCGGGGGCCGGGCGGCGCGCGGCGGCTGCCCGGAGGTGGGCTCGGGCATAGTCGGCGGCAGCTGGACCTACCGCTAGCGCCCCGCGCTCCGCCGCCGCCTGCGCCGCCGAGTTGGCCCAGCTGCAAATAAACAGCAGTCCCCCCGCCTCCCCTGGCCATCGCCACCTCCTCCGCCCCACTGCGCATGCCCCGCTCGCAATCGCCTCCACCCCCCAATCCCGGGACCGGCGCCGCTTTTCCCCCACGTGTCCCGCACCCTCCCCCAGCGTCCCGGCTGGTCGCGCGCTCAGCCCTCGGGCGCCGCGGCGCCGGGCGGCGAGAGTCGGCGTGCAGGTGGAGCGGGGTCGCGGCGCGGGGCTAGCCGGAGCGGCGGGGAAGGGGCATCCGGGGTCCTGTCCGCTGTGCCCGAGATGCTCTTCGCCTCCCAACCTGTACCCCAGCAGGGTCCGGGGAGGGCCTCCTGGTGCGCACCTCCAGGCCCCGGGCCAGGACGGGCTTAGCAGGTGCTCAGCCTGAACCCCCCGCCCGCCCTCAGGGAGGGAGCAGTGGCTGCCGCCGCCCGGGACGTCCCCGGCTTTTCAGCACCCCGGACAACAGCAGGGGTGGCCCGCGGGCCACGCTCGCTCGCCCCAATTCGCGCTCGCGTCCCGTCGTCCCCTCCGCGGTCTCCTTCCCGGGTTTTCGGTCCCCACCGCCCAGAGACCAGAGGTTGCAGCCTCCGGGGGTGGAAACCGCAGGGAAATGGAGCTTCTGAAGCATCTTTCTGAAAACCGAGCAAGGGTCTCGCTGGCGGGGGCTTCCTGCCCGCCCTGCCCGGGTTTGTTCTGAGGAGCCATCGTCTGTTTTCCTTTACCGCCCACTGCTCTGCTCGCCCTTATAAAGTCTCAGGTTCGATTTTTGGTTTGGGTTTGGGCTCCGAATTGGCTTCTGAAACATTCCTCCTCGTTTTGTTTTTTACTATGGTTCTTAAAACAATCTGGGAGATGCCAAGCAAATTACTTTTTCTTCCCATCTAAGTGGGTCACTTGGGTCTGATTATTTCCTACGCTGTGAGCGTGTTTGAACTCTTCCTGCTAAGTCAATACGATTTAAAACAAAAACCAAAACCAAACTGCTTAAAGGCCTCTGGCTTTGGCTCCCCGTCTTCCCATTTTTCTGAACGGTTGTTTTCTTTTTTAAAAAATACTAATTACAATATGTAAATAAGCTAAGTATACCGTTGAGGTGAGGATCAGTAGAATTTGTCCAGGTTTGAAAAATCTGTTAACTCTTTGAGGCCCTTGTAAATTTCTATTGCTGTGTGTTATTGAAGTTACCTGGAATCTGATGCATCCAGATAGAGAAACTTAAAATATATACAAAATTCGCCATATTATTATCATCTTTCCAAAATCCTTAAGAGTTTCAATGATCGAAAAAAAGAGTAGGAAAAAAAGGCAGAAATTACTCTTATACCGACTGAATGTTTTTGTGACTCTTTAGGACACCAATTTATTTCTTAAAAAATTTAAGATATATCCGAGCAGTTGAAAACTCAATGAATTAAGACGAATATATTCCAAGTCAGGATGTTTTTATCCATTTCACTTTGTTTTTTAGTGACTTGGAAATTAGTGACTGAGAAATGTATTCATCCTTGCATCAAAACTTTTTAACCCTGGGTAGCTTTCATATCCAGAGCCTACACACACCTGAGTCAGCCATCACCCCACAGAACACACTACAGCCTTTCTTCTTCACCTGCCCATTAACTTAATAAAAATATACAAAAGTATACGTTGTGCTACACTATGCTAAGTACTGGGCTGGATGACCAAAGCTGCTCAAATTGCATATGTGTAGAAGTGTGTGTGTGTAACATTAATACCATAAAAGTCTAACAACCTTCTGAGTTAACAGCTGACTAAGACAGTGAATTTGTCCCTGCTGAAATGACAGTAGGTGTAATAAGCCAATGTATCAGTCCTTACCTACAATTAATAGAGGCTTTCTTGAGACAATATCTTACTCCCAAAGAGTGCCTCTAATTGTAGATTTTTAAAGAGAGCAGGCCTTTTCTCCCTTAAATCAATCACCCTTGTAGGAGGCACAGCTTGCCCACCCTGTTCTTTTTTTTTTTTCCCCACCTCTGGTAGTAGCTTTATTGAGGTACAATTCACATATCATACAATGCATCCATTTAAAGTGTACAATTCAGTGGCTTTTAGTATATTCACAAAGTTATACAGCCATTACCACAATCAATTTTAGAACATTTCCATCACCTCAAAAAGAAACCCTGTACCCTTTATCACCTACCAATTCCCCTAATCAGTGCTAAGCAACCATTAATCTACTTTCTGTCTCATGAATGCTTATTCATGACATTTTCATGTAAGTGGAATCATTTAATTCATGATCTTTTGTCTGTAGCTTCTTTCACTTGGCATGTTTTTCAAGGTTCATCCATGTTGGAGCATCTATCCGTCTTTGACTCCTTGTGTGGCCAAATAGGATTACATTGTGTGGATATACTGCATTTTGTTTATACATTCATTATGTTCTTTTTTGAGTTATCTTTTTTAGAAGAAAACATTTATCAGAATTCTCCATGACGATAGAAATGAAGAAGGACAAAGCTGAACTCCAAAAAGACAATCAAAGGGAGAAAAGATGAAGGAAACCTCGAAGTGGGATTCCAGGTTTCTGAGCACAGAGTTTCATCAAGATTTGCTGTAGATTGACTGGCATCTCCATTCTATTTAGTTCAGATGATGAATTTGGGGTTAATGTACTTTAAAATAATGAGATACCTCAAGTCCTCTCAAGGACAAAGTAATAAGGAAATACTTTTTAAAAGTAAACAGTTCCTACCATATGACCCAGCAATCCCACTACTGGGCATATACCCTGAGAAAACCATAATTCAAAAAGAGTCATGTACCAAAATGTTCATTGCAGCTCTGTTTACGATAGCCAGGACATGGAAACAACCTAAATGTCCATCGACAGATGAATGGATAAAGAAGATGTGGCACATATGTACAATGGAATATTACTCAGCCATAAAAACAAACGAAATTGAGGTATTTGTAGTGAGGTGCATGGACCTAGAGTCTGTCATACAGAGGGAAGTAAGTCAGAAAGAGAAAAACAAATACTAACAAATACTATATATGTATGCTAACACATATATATGGACTCTAAAAAAGAAAATGGTTCTGAAGAACCTAGGGGCAGGACAGGAATAAAGATGCAGACGTAGAGAATGGACTTAAGGACACGGGGAGGCGAAGGGTAAGCTGGGACAAAGTGAGAGAGTGGCATGGACATATATACACTACCAAATGTAAAATAGATAGCTAGTGGGAAGCAGCTGCATAGCACAGGGAAATCAGCTCGGTGCTTTGTGATGACTTAGAGGGGTGGGATAGGGAGGGTGGGAGGGAGACGCAAGAGGGAGGGGATATGGGGATATATGTATACGCATAGCTGATTCACTTTGTTATAAAGCAGAAACTAACACAGCTTTGTAAAGCAATTATACTCCAGTAAAGATGTTAAAAAAATAATCAAATAATAAAAGTAAACAGTTCCTTTGCAGCCCCATCATTTCCTGATCCAATACTCTTCTGTGTTATAGAAAAATAGTGTAAAAGTATTGATGTCAGAGAGAGAAGGTCTATTCTGATATGCTACCTCATTATCTCTCTGCTTAAAGTGTAAAGCACTCACCTTGCCTAACAAAGAGGCCCAAAAGCAAATTAAGTTAATTCTTGTTACTTTGTCTCTGATTATTTTTAAAGGATTTATCATTAGAACAATACTACCTTCTAAGACACCTTTTGTCCCCTCAGAGCAATTAAAAACATAAATTATTATGAAGGGCTTCTCTGAGGCTCATACAAATTAATGTGGACCATAACTCTGAAAGAAATTAGGACACAACTAAAAATAAATCAAGGGCAAGTAGATAATTTAATAAAACAAATTTCAAATTACTGCCCACTGCAGTTTCAGCCCAATACACCCTGTTCAGGTACCAGGATATAAAGAAACTGTTGACTGAAGTAAAAACTCACAACGTGAGAGCTGTGGGTTTTAGTTTTACCTGGGGACTTGCTGAGGACTATAGCCTCTCAGATAGTTCTGAGGAATTGCTTGGAAGAGCTGGTGGGGAGGTCTGCAGACATGTGATTTTGGCAAAGAAGTATGTGCTGAAGTAAGTCAGACAGAGAAAGACAAATATCATATCATATTGCTTATATGTGGAATCTAAAGAAATGGTACAAATGAACCTATTTACAGAACAGAGGTTGAGATGTAGAAAACAAACTTGTGGTTACCAGGGAGGAAAGGCAGGCGTGGAGGGATAAACTGGGATATTGGGATTGACATATACACACTACTATATGTAGAACACTTAACTAGGAAGACCCTACTGAACAGCACAGAGAACTCTATTCAATGCTCTGTAATGACCTATATGGGAATTGAATCTAAAAAAGAGCGGATATATGTGTATGTTTAACTGACTCACTTTGCTGTACGGCAGAAGCTAACAAAGCATTGTAAATCAATACTATATTTCCATAAAATTAGAAAAAATAAAAGTTAAAAGGCATCAATTTAAAAAAAGGGAGTACGTGCAATGAAGCACAGATCTTTGTAGAAGGTTACTGCTAGTCACAAGAAACATATCTCAGTTAATGTTTTTAGTGCTTTTCTAAGTATGGGGAGACGCAAGAATCTTGGTTCACTCAATGTTCTGAAAATATCTAACTTTCTGAGGGCTTGTTCTGCCTGTTTTCCCAGAACACAGAGTGCCTCATCCTGAGCTTCACCCTGAATTCCTCTCAAGGTGAATTGTAGGTCAGAGACTATAGTGGCTAATGACTTGTTTTTTTGTAGAACTGGATGGTGGCAACATTCTTTAGTTGGCAGGACAAATGCAATGTTACAAGACAAATTCAGGAAAAGTGCTAATAACATAATTTACATCGAAAAAGAAATTCTTGTTTAATTATTTAACTATTATCTGTCCTTGAAGAAAATACATAAAAATAGGGGGGAGAAAAAGGAAATTGAAATATACCTACCACTCCACCCCTTGAGCCATGGTAATACAGGCACCATGTACTCTAAGAAGCTGACCCAGTACCTGGCAGGGCAAGTATTGGAGTCTGGGATGCCACGTGATCTGAGCAATGGCTGCACCCAGACCTGGGTCCTGACTGGTGGCAGCAGCCTCAGGAGAGAGGAGGGGCTGGCTCCTAGTGAGGGGAAACTGGCTTTCCCTTTCATCCCCAGAACTCATCTCTGTGGCATCTGCACAGAATTAAAACGAAAGAATATAAAACATTACCTGTGATCTTGCAATTTCTGGCTCTCAGGCAATAAATGTTGTCAACAAATTACTACAAGACAAAAGCATAACAGGTACATTGCAATAAAGCACATGAAGTACTTACCAGACTTCAGAGTCTAGAATCCCTAGTTTTGAAAACTGCCACAACATTGCAAAGCATATATCCACAGTCTTAGAAATGGAAATTAAAATGTAAGATTATTGTACACAACAGAAAACCAATATTTTCATATGACTGAAATTTTAAATTGCATACATTTTTATTTTACATTTTAATTATATACAAATCAAAAAGTCACTTTTAGTTTCTTGGACAACTTCCACAATTTACAGGAAATGTCAGAGGAAACACTAACATGCCATTGTATAAATTTACATTTAAAATTAAATTCAGACTTACAATAAAGTGATTTGTATGAAGAGTTAATTTTTTTAGAAAAATTATTCGATCAGAATCATCAGCTCTAGAAATACTATATTTTGAAGTAATTTATCAGAAACTTATCCCGGTGTTGTCACAGCCTATAAAATATTCTCAACAGCTCTAGTAATAGTTGGATCCACAGAAAGATGCTTCTCAAAATGAAAGAGTATCCCAAAAAGTCTTGATTCATAGCATTTGCTGAATTTCACAGTGTAAATATTCTAACCACAGTCGATTTCATGCTACCATCACTGAACACAGAGAAGGGAAGAGATGCGTGACATTCTATAGAATTTTCACCATACAGATACAGTAGAGGTAGATGGGATCAAGAGTATATTAATAATTAAATAATTAGAAAATGATGAGTTTTGAACATTTATTATCTTTGTGTTTAATTTCTATAAGTGTATATAACTAAACTTTTTATAATGCCTGTGTTTAACAACCAGCTTACAAAATTCCTAAATATTTAACAATCAGTTTTTGTGAACTCGTATCAACTGCCTCCGGCACACTTTCAGATGAAATAAGATTGGCCACTATTGGTATTATTATTTAATTTAATTTATTTATTTATTTTTGTGGTACGCGGGCCTCTCACTGCTGTGGCCTCTCCCGTCGCGGAGCACAGGCTCCGGACGCGCAGGCTCAGCGGCCATGGCTCACAGACCCAGCCGCTCCGCGGCATGTGGGATCCTCCCGGACCGGGGCACGAACCCGCGTCCCCTGCATCGGCAGGCGGATTCTCAACCACTGAGCCACCAGAGAAGCCCGGTATTACTGTTTTAAATTTCAGTGATAAGTATGGGCAAGGGCAGGGAGGTCATTTATACTTGTGTAGTGAGGAATTAAGAGGTCTGGCCTTAACCCTGGGCTACTAGGAGATAATTTTTAGGCCCCTGGAATATCCTGCCTGACAGGAGGGTCTTTGCTGGGGGCTTTGGGCACCAGACAACCAAACAGTGCAGTTTATGATGGGAGCTTGGGTCACGCAGTATCAGTTCTGACCTCGAAGATATTAGCCTGACCTCTGGGAGGGGCTGATGCCTATAGGTCAGCCATACAGGCCCCAATAAAAACTCTGGGTACCAAAGGCTTGAGTGAGCTTCCCTGGTCGGCAGTCGATGTACATATTGTCACACAATGCCGGGAGTGTGATGTGTCCTGGCTTCATGGAGAGAAGACAACAGGAGCTCCATTTGGTGTTTCTACTGGACTCTGTCCTGTTTGCTTCTTTCTTTGCTTCTTTCTATCTGCATCCTTTCCCTGTAAGAATCCAGAACTGTTGAGTATAACAGTTTTCAGTGAGAGTTCTGTGAATCTTTCTCGCAAATTATTGAAATTGGGGGTGGTTTGGGGAACCCCCCAAACTTGCAATTGGTATCAGAAGTGAGGACATTCCCGTGAAGACTGGCCCAAATGCCCCTTAGTACTATTTTTCTACTTTAAAATGTTTTCTCTAATGCAAATTTTTTTCTTTTAAAAATCGTAATAGCTGTCAGCCAAGAAGAATGGAAGAAACAATAGGCACCCCCATAGCTGTAATGTTAAACTCTTTTTTTTCCCCCCACTTAAAATCTTTAAAGGCTGTAAGAATAAATCAAAACAAAACAAAAAGAAGGAAGGAGGGAGGAAGGGAAGGAAGGAAGGAAGGGAAGGAGATGAATGAATAAAGAAAACCATAAAAACCTAGGTCCACTGCATAAATGCTGCTGGGGGATTAAATTCAGGAACTCACATGTGATTGTCAGTTTGTAGGGGATGAGGCTCAAAATTAAAGATTATTTTCAAAAAAGGAAAACAGGGCTTCCCTGGTGGCGCAGTGGTTGAGAGTCTGCCTGCCGATGCAGGGGACACGGGTTCGTGCCCCGGTCCGGGAAGATCCCACGTGCCGCGGAGCAGCTGGGCCCGCGAGCCATGGCCTGCGCATCCGGAGCCTGTGCTCCGCCACGGGAGAGGCCACAACAGTGAGAGGCCCGCGTATCGAAAAAAAAAAAAAGAGAGAACAAATAACATGAAGAATCTGAATGTTGCCTGGTCTATATGAAATATTTATTAGTCATCATTATTTAGTGTTTTATGTTCTATGTAGTACAGTAACATTTTGTTTTATAAAGTGTTTAATGTGTAACATTTATTTATATTTTATTAAATTGTAGAATTATTTTGCTAACAAATTCCCCACCTCACAAATGGTGCTGAGGTCCACTCCCTGCTCCTCTCTTTAGAGGGTCTGGGCACAGCCAGAATTAATAGTTTCAGGCACAAGGGACTTGATAAAATACCTGCAAAAGCCAATGACTCTGCTTGCATCCTATATTATTAAAGAAGTTGGAGAACCTACCAAGCCAATTTTTTTTTTTTTTTTTTTTTTTGCCAAGAAGTAAAGATTTTCTCTGGAGATAAACAATTTCCCTTGAGAGATAACAATCTCCCATCTTTCCCCACTGTGCTGCTAAGTCTTATTTCTTGGCCTATTTTTCCACATGTGAATTTATGGAGAGAGATATGAATGAATCTTTTCAGGCCCCACCGCAGCTTACAAAAAAAATGAAAAACGTCCTTTGGACTTTATTGTTGGCCTTGTTTCTATGAATGAGATAACCAGAGGTTGTGGTGGTGGTGGTGGTAGAGTTTTAAATAATTTTAAGTCTTCTTTGTACCTCCTGGATGAGTGCTGAATACTGTGGCCCATGTGGTCAGACGGAAGACAAGGTAGAGATACTTGCTTCGCAATCTATTTCACAAACCCTGTCACTTTCATTTCCCATTTGTTCAGTGACTTCATTCCTTCCCTCTGATGCAGTTGGAGGGATTAGGAGAATGTTTGGTCCATCTGACGAACTTTTTTTAAGAGAATGAGAATTACACCTACCATCTAAGAATCAGAGTGTCGTGGTAATGCTGAATTGCTGACCCATTTGTATTTACGGAAACACCCAAATGCTGTTTTGTTTTCTTTCATACGTGGCCCCAAATTCAGATAACAGCTACTGGGAGGTGGTACCACGAGTGACAGTGATGCCAATCCCAGGAAACTTGCCATAAATCCTCCTCCCTTCTAGGCTCATGAAAAAATGTGACTAATCAATTGTGATAGCTTTGCGCGTGAACTCCAGACGCAGTCCTAGAATCCGTCTCAAGACAACCCTCCAGACTGCCACTCTGTGGATAGGTTGGCCTGTGAGTTGAAATCCCTCTATTATCCCTGAGCCAGTGGAATATGTCTGCCGGGAGGCATGGAAACTAAAGCAATAATGCGAAAGCATAAAAATAAAAGTTTGGGGTTTCCCTGGTGGCGCAGTGGTTGAGAGTCCGCCTGCCGATGCAGGGGACACGGGTTCGTGCCCCGGTCCGGGAAGATCCCACGTGCCGCGGAGGGGCTGCGCCCGTGAGCCATGGCCGCTGAGCCTGCGCGTCCGGAGCCTGTGCTCCGCAACGGGAGAGGCCAGAGCAGTGAGAGTTCCGCAAGTTTGGCATTACAAAGCATTTTCATATTTATATACAAATATGAATATATGAATATGTTTTATAGTATATATAATCTCACACATGAAATATATATAATATTTTCGTTTTAGATGTTAAGACTTCTATATGAATAAATGTATTTCTGCTTAATTTTTAAGTAGGTTTCAGAAGATTATACTTCCTGTATTTTGGGGTGTTTTTTAGGAGACTCCCATAAGAATTTTCACTATTCTGAAAGTAAATTACCAAATAAGTGAAAAATACCACACAAGAATTAAATTGCCATATTAGAGTATTTCTATGAATAAGATGCCTAGAAAATGTGAAAAATCCATGAAAAAATGTTATTTAGAGCCATTTATAAAGGAAGTCAATAATTTAGGCACAGTTAAGTGCCTTAATGGCTAATACAGTTTTAGCTATAATTTATCACTAAGTCTAATCCTGAGTTTTATCATCTACCCCCAAATTGAAAATTACTTGTTTTTGAATAAAGGAGGGTTCCATTTAATCTGTGTTCCCTAGAAGTAGCAAAGTTTTTTGTTTTTGTTTTTTTTTGAGTACGCGGGCCTCTCACTGTCGTGGCCTCTCCCGTTGCGCAGCACAGGCTCCGGACGCGCAGGCTCAGCGGCCATGGCTCACGGGCCCAGCCGCTCCGCGGCACGTGGGATCTTCCCGGACCGGGGCACGAACCCATGTCCCCTGCATCGGCAGGCGGACTCTCAACCACTGCGCCACCAGAGAAGCCCCGTAGCAAAGTTTTAATGCTCCAACTACTCACACTTGCTCTTGAACGAATCACTCTATTTTGCTTCGAATGGTTTAAAGTCAGGATGTGCACAGAAAACCGGGCCTTTCTCTGTCTGACCAGTATTGTACAGGGTTCTGTCTTCCTAGCCTGTGAAAATGCCTCAGAGGGTGACTGTGAGGATTGAATGAGCTCAGTTAAGAGCTTTGCCAAGTGCCTGACATAGTGATACATAGTAAGTGTGCCCAGTAGAAGTTAGTTATGATGAAAGATTATGATAATGGTGGTGGTGATTTTTCTCTCTCTCTTTTCTCTCAGTAATATCTTGCTACTTCTATTTTTCTCCATTATGGAAAAATAGAAAATCTGCTGTTAAGCAGCTATTCATTCATTCTGAGAATGTGGCTATCATCCTAACTTGCATTTACTCTGGACAACCATAGTCTATCTTGCTCACCGTTGCCTCACTGCGGTCATGGGATCGAGATTATGAAACTTCTCAATTCCTGGTGCCAGAGAATGCCTCCATCACCAATGAGTCACCCAGCTGTTCTGTTTTATTGTAATTTGACTGCCAGGATCAAATTGCTTCCCAAGGAAACTTTAATCATTTTTCTTTCCAAAACTTTAATCTTTAACATCACAGTACATAAATTTTTAACAGTTACTTCATAGGAAATTTTTTAGATTTCCCCATGGTTACAAAGGAATCACTAGCAAAACTGGCTATTTTATCACTAATGCGTATCCCTTTCTTCAATCTGCTTAAAACATTTTTTTAAATCCTTGGAAGCTGAGTTTATAGTGAAAATGAACTAACGAAAAAATAGGAAGGTATTGAAAAGACCTATTTTTCCCAGGATATTCATTTCCTAGGATTTTCAAGGAAATCTTTGGTTTCTTTCCTTTAAAGTTGCAGGTCTGGAACTTGCACTCCTTTGATCTATTTGTTGTAACTCTGAGGTAGGAGACAGTGAACCGATATCCTTGTACTAAGCCTGGAGAAAGTAGGAGTGTCATGGGTGTAAAAAACCATAGACTTTTCCTCCCTATAGGGGAGGACTGGATCCAAGGATACATAGAAAATTAGACTAAGCAACAACACTTGCCTCATAACAGCAGATTTTTAAGAGGAGAGAAGTGCCAGGAGAAGATAAAGGATGAGCCCAGCACCTGGGGCCCTTTTTTGCCCCAGCGATGAGTGAGAGGCAGAGCCCAGCATTGACACCCTCTGGGGACCAAGAAGGAGTTCAGTTTCCACAGAACAGGTACAAGGTGACCCCATCTAGGCATAGGGGTGGGGCCCTGTAGAAGGCACCCTAGAAAAAAGAGGAACTGGAATTCCACCGCCACTTCTAACTCCAGTCCAACTTCCAGGGATCTTGATCATCTCAGTAAAGGTGAAAGAAAAATCTTTTATTAACAAAACCAGGAAGAGTTTATCACCAGAAGACCAGTATTAAAGGAAACACTAATGGGTGGTCTTCCAGCAGAATGAAAATAATTCCAGATGAAAGTACAGAGACAGAGGAAGAACAAGAATGCAATCTAAATGGTAAATGTGGTACCATGTGATTAAATCTAGTTGAAAATTACCTGCTTACAAATCTATAGAGACGGAGAGTAGATTACCAGTTGCCGGGGCTGGGGAGCAAGTTAATAGGGAGTGACTGCTAATGAGCACAGGATTTCTTTTTAGAGTCATGAAAATGTTCTAAAATTATATTGTGGTGATGCACAATTCTGAGTGTACACTAAAATCCATTGAGTTTTACACTTTAAAATGGTGAATTTTATGGTATGTAAATTATCTCTCAATGAAACTTATTTTTTTTTAAAAAAGAAAACAAAATGTATGCCATCCATAGCATGTAAAGTAAGATGGGTACATGGAGGCTTTCCTGGTGGCGCGGGGGTTGCGAGTCCGCCTGCCGATGCAGGGGACGCAGGTTCGTGCCCCGGTCCGGGAGGATCCCACATGCTCCGGAGCGGCTGGGCCCGTGAGCCACGGCCGCTGAGCCTGCGCGTCCGGAGCCTGTGCTCCGCAACGGGAGAGGCCACAGCAGTGAGAGGCCCGCGTACCGCAAAAAAAAAAAAAAACGAGGGTTACGTGGACTTGAAGTGTTCTGAGATCACTGAATTGTCTGGAAAGAGGATAAAATAGGAAATAGTCATTAGGCTTTACAATTACGTTTTATTCTCATTCTAGAGGAGTGTCATGTCATATCACACACACACACTCACACACACACATTTTTTTTTGAAAAGAATGAGAGGTAACTGAGCCAAAGGGGTTAATACTAACAAACGGTCCAGTTTTCCAGTCAGTTCCTTCTTAAAGAAGCCCTAGCAAAACAGTGATGTGGATTCCAGGCAGACAGAGTGGAAAGATAAAATTTTCCTGTTTTCTGCCTAAACTGGTATATGTAAGGCAGCAGTACAGTGTGAATAAACTTAGTAAACAGTAGATACAGATCACCGCAGACAATGAAAAAATAAGCCTTAAATGATACAACTGACTTAAAGTAGGAAGGCTAGGACTTTACAAATATTTAACCATTTTATAAATGTTTTACTGTTGTAAACCATTTTCACTGGCTTTTAATTACCAAAACCTGGACCAGCACTGTTTTTTTTTTTGTTTTGGTTTTTGAATTTCATTTTATTTACTTATTTATTTATACAGCAGGTTCTTATTAGTTATCTATTTTATGCATATTAGTGTATATATGTCAATCCCAATCTCCCAATTCATCACACCACCACACCCCCGCCCCGCTTTCCCCCCCTTGTGTCCATACTTTTGTTCTCTACATCTGTGTCTCTATTTCTGCCTTGCAAACCGGTTCATCTGTACCATTTTTCTAGATTCCACGCTATGCATCCGTATACGTTATGTTTTTCTCTTTTCTGATTACTTCACTCTGTATGACAGTCTCTAGGTCCATCCATGTCTCTACAAATGACCCAATTTCATTCCCTTTTATGGCTGAGTAATATTCCATTGTATATATGTACCACATCTTCTTTATCCATTCGTTTGTTGATGAGCATTTAGGTTGCTTCCATGACCTGGTTATTGTAAACAGTGTTGCAGTGAATCTTGGGGTGCATGTATCTTTTTGAATTATGCTTTTCTCTGGGTATATGCCCAACAGTGGGATTGCTGGGTCATATGGTGAAATCCTATTTTTATTTTTTAAAGGAACCTCCATACTGTTCTCCACAGTGGCTGTATCAGTTTACATTCCCACCAACAGTGCAAAAGGGTGGACCAGCTCTGTTCTGTCTGCCCCTGGAGCTTAACAAATTGCCTGCACACAGTAACAAATCAGATATTTGTTCATTGATGGAATGGCTAAATGTTTGAATGCATTCATAAATAGATAGAAGACAGGATATTCTGAAGCTGGATGTTCAGGGTTTTCTGGAGGAAGGAGGGAAATTTACTTTTTTTATTGCAATGTATATTATAAATATCTTCAAAGCTTAAAAAAACCAAAAGTGACACATTTATAGAATTTTATAAATTTCTAAGTGAAGTTGAATTGATTCATACTCTGGAGGTAGGCAACAGTTATCACTAGAAATGCAATTCGATTTCTACATTGTTACTTCTTCTAAGTGATGTAAATCCTGACTTCTGATTTAGAACCACTTCTAGCTGCTTTTTGGAAGGAATCTCCCAAGGTCAGTGCTCTTCCTCCAGACAGCCTTGCTTAAAACTACTGCAAATGTTATAAGACCTCCAAAGAAGGAAAGTTCACAATTTCTTACTCAAAAGAAAAACTTACAGAAGAGAAATTTTAACATTAATCAATGTCTACAAGTTAAGACCATTTCTCATTACTCTTCAAGTGTGAAAAGAGAACAATTTCTAATATACATTTTTTGTTGTTTTCCTAGTTATTGTTAAGTGGTTCTCTGCTTATTTAACAATATTGCTTGAATGTCAAAATGAACTTGGTCCCTGTAAAATTCAGTTTTACCAAGTAGACAGCTCAGCTCCAACTTGAGGAGTTTGAACTCAGTAGAAGCTTTACTGTATCTAAATTACATCTCAGAAGAAACTAACTCAAAGAATGCCAGTTCTGCCCCACGGGGCTTGGCAAAAATGGAGTCCAGGCCTGGTTGGGTGAGTGGTGGGAGCTGCCATGAGGTGGGGTCTGCAGTAGAGTGAGGAATGGAGGAGTTGAGAAAGAGAATGGGTCCACAGCCAAGGTTCACAGGGAGAAATGCCAGTGGTTATTTCAATGCAGGAGCCAGAAAATCAGAGTCCTGGAAAGAAGTGGAACGTTGGAAAAGGAAAGGAGTTGGGTGTTTGTGCAGAAAGACAAAAACAGAGGAAACTCCAGTACCTGCCACCAGGATATACCTCACCTCCCCGGGGCTGTGGTGAGATGGACCTTCACTGACCTGCCAGGTCTGTGCAGGGACTCTGGTCCTGAGGCATCTCAAAGATACCCAGCAGCTTCTGATAAGCAATAAGACACAGCTCAGAGATAGATGGGGAAATTGTTCTGAACAGGAAAGTCTGCACCAGAAATGAGTCATAAAAGTGAGATTTCATTCCATTGAGGAATATGGAATCAGACGGTTGGTCTTAAAAAAAATTAAGCAAAAGTGCCTAATTTTATCATTCTTGTGACTAGAATGATATTATCAATGGAAAAGGAGCTTTGGCTAGTGATGAGAAAAGGGGTTTAGAAAAACATAATTAAGGGCTCATTAGAAAAGAATGATGTTGTTATCATATGTTTACTTACTTTTTTTTCTATATTTTGCTATGGTTTTATTTACTATAGTATGATGTGTGACTTAATGTTACTTTAAAAATATTTTATGGGCTTGCCGCCTAAATCCGCCCAGGGACGACCTTAGTTCTCTTTTCGCTCTCAGGCAAGGGCACACCGCAGAAGGATGTTATTATCAAGTCAGATGCACCCAACACCCTATTAGTGGAGAAGCATGCAGATTATATAGCATCCTATGGCTCAAAGAAAGATGGTTACGTCCCACTAAGCAGCTGGCCTAACTGGAGTTAATGGTCTGCTGGAAGTTCCAGCATGCACTGTGCTAGTTATATCAGCATACAGAAGTACTGGAACAGAGGGGGCCAGTCTCAAAGATAAGGGCTGAATACAGTGCAGGCAGGAGAGACCAGCTGCTTCATGGGATGTGAAAATCTACTTTTATATAATAGGGAGTAATCGACACAAGATTCTCTTTTTGTGTGGTGGCAACTTTGGCTCTATTGGGGAAGCTGGATGCTATTAATGTGGAAAAGGCAATCGAATTTGTTTTATCATGTATGAACTTTGATGGTGGATTTGGTTGCAGGCCAGGTTCTGAATCCCATGCTGGGCAGGTCTATTGTTGCACAGGATTCCTGGCTATTACTAGTCAGTTGCATCGAGTAAATTCTGATTTACTTGGTTGGCGGCTTTGTGAATGACAGCTTCCATCAGGTGGACTCAATGGAAGGCCAGAGAAGTTACCAGATGTATGCTGTTCTTGGTGGGTGTTGGCTTCGCTAAAGATAATTGGAAGGCTTCATTGGATTGACAGAGAGAAACTGCGCAGTTTCATTTTAGCATGTCAAGATGAAGAAACGGGAGGATTTGCGGACAGGCCAGGAGATAATGGTAGATCTTTTTCATACTGTGTTTGGAACTGCTGGATTGTCACTTTTGGGAGAAGAACAGATTAAACCTGTTAGCCCTGTTTTTTGCATGCCTGATAAAATACTTCGGAGAGTGAATGTTCAGCCTGAACTCGTGAGCTAGATTAGTTAGATCCCTTGATGCAAAAGTTGCTTAGTGTAGTTTTACTGGTTTAACATTTCAGTATTTGAAGTGCTTAACAAACTTAATGGCTGCCATGTTAATATTTTGTACATGAATTGTGTTGATTTTAATAAATTATATAATTATACATATTGTAAATTAGAGACCTTTATTGTATCTTCAGCTTTCCGTTTTCTTCTGGAATGCTGTTATTCTGAGCGTAATATTTTGTTTATACTTCAATGTATTTATCTTCTTTGTCTCCATAACAGCAAACTGAGGTGAACTCTACTTAGCTGATGAAGTCTTGTGTTCTGATTTTCCCATGTACTCCCTTGATTTGTTATATATAACTATAGTTAATATAAATTGGTCTTTGTCAATGAGAATGTTAACCGATAAAGAATTGATGAACCCCATAGGAATTAAAAGATGAAAAAAAATAAATGGCTGAAATTTGGGAATTAAAAAAAAATATTTTATGTAAGTAATACTGACATCGTATCAGCCGAAATCTGAAAGGATCACACCCAGAGATGATATTTAAAATTCCATCTTTAATGACTCATGAGACGTGGGCAGTGTCCAACACTGTCCAACCAGAACAGAACCCAGCCTTGGTTCTGGATCTGGCTTCTGGAAGCCCTCCTCTGTGCTGGGCGTTAACTCCTTATTGTTAGAGAGTTAGGAGAAGAGGTCAGAAGAAAGGGGCCAGGCTAAGGCAGCAGAGGGATGCTATTTATAATACCTTATGGAAGTATTTAAATATTTTAACAGCCTGTTTTACAATGCACCCTGATAACATCAGCTCTGGTTACAGCTAGTTGGGGATTGAACCCCAGACCTGCCATTTACTAGCTGTGTGACTCTGGGCAGGGTTACATAATCTGTAAAGAGCATTGAGGTGAGGGTTACAGGAGTTAATTCCTGTAAAGTGCTTAGAAGACTGTCTGGCACATAGTAAGGGCTCAGTTTGGCCAATATAATCTATTGATAGTGGTTATCTGGAACACTGTCCAGACCAGAAAAAAAATGACAATGATCGATTAGCAGTGGACTCCACGGGTAGGGAAAGGGTGGTGGCAATAATAAATGCCATGGGTTTGCCAACTCTATTCTAGTCCAGCCCTAACCCACCTGACCACACTACATATCTGCAGCATCAGTATATCAACAACACAAAAAAAGAGAGAACTCTCACAAGTCCCTCTAGTTACGTCTCAACCAAAACTCAGTGATATGAACACCGGTCACTATTTTTCAGTACTTGTTGTGATAACTGACTATTTCAAGGTTTTGTCAAGCCAGCATCCCTTAACAAACTTTGTTCCGGGTCACTATCTGGAAAGCTTACAAGTTCTATTTGTCTTTCTGACCCATCTTTGTGTTCCTGAGAGTTGATTTGGGAGATAAAATTTCCAAAAACTCCACCTACTGGAGGTTGACAGTTGTCGGGTCTGATGTCAGAGATGGCTGAAGACTGTTGGGGGCCTGACACAGGGGCGAAGAGGCAACACCTGCGACTAATCTCTGTTGAGTCTAATGGAATCATCTCATGACATATTAACACCTCCCAGGCCAAATGTCTTCATCAGATATGTATTCTCATGATAACCTAAATTTTTGTGCATATCTTACAAAACGGAGCAATTTCACTGAAGATAATTGGGAATGTAAGTGGCCACTTTGTGGAACTTTTAATGTAATCAAAATTGTTCATCTTAAACATAACTTAGAGCAAAAGGGCAAGACAATTTCTAGTATTCACTGCATTGCCTTTTTTTAGTGGTAAAAAGCTTCTAACCAAAATTCTGACTTCAATATAACTTCATTAAAGCATTTTTTCTTGTACAAAGATAACAACAAATGTGGAAAAACTTAAGACATTTTGGTTCCACTAAAATCTTGTCATTTCCTAACCCCACCCTAACTCTTCTTCCTTTGAAAACTGCCCCCAGCTGTCAACTCCTTCTATTTCTCACTTCTTCCGGGATGCTTTTCCCTTTCCCCCAAAGCCCGCTATCCTAACATATACTTCTGCTGTGTTTCCATCCCCATAGTACAAATTCTTCTAGAAATAAGTCCACCAAAATAGGATGAGGAACAGGTAGATTTTAAGCAAAGGGCTTTCCTCAAGTCCCAAGAGAAAAGACAAGATTCTACACTACTGGAAACTAAGAATACCAGCCTCCTGAACTAAATCAACTGGAATGCATTAGTAGGTTCTTGAGTTTCTAACATCTGGCTCTAAAACGTGGACTGAAAGGCTCAGAAAAGGATCTAGCTTCTCCTGGTTTCTTCTCATAGAATAAAAACAATAAAAAACATAAGATGAGGGACAAGTCTTATTTACTAGGGCCATACTTGTTGCATTTTCAGTAAAGAATGAGTTGATATTAACCTACTTTATAAGCAAAGGGTAAATCCGTGGGAAATTTTGAAAAACATCTTTTCACTTCTCTCTGACAGCATTCTGGATAGATCCACAGGCAGCTGCTTCTGCTGCATTACCCTCAATTTTGCGCATAGCCTCTAGCTAGAAATAGGGAATTTCGTATACAAGCAAGGGCTAGAATTGGAAATTGCTTCTTTAATATACCCACCAGATTTGACCAAACACTTTGAGATGTTCTTAGAACAAAAGCAAAATGAGGTAATGGCTTTGTAAATTCAGTAATGTGGCACCTGACTTTAATTTTTTCTCTTAAAATATTAAGGTCAAACTCACAGTTTTCTTATAAGTGTTACATTGCTGATAATAAACCCAACATGCTGTTCACCCTCAAAATCAATCAAAGACCACAATGGTAGGGTCTGTAACTGTCCTCAGACACTCCTGACTCCATATTATTAACACTACACTCCAAACATATGAATACTGGACCCTGGCCCCAAACAGCAAAATACTGCAAAAATAATTACAGTACTATTTCTGGAGCTAGGGATATCACAGAAGTAAGGAATACATATTGAGACTATCTTTTCTCCACTTGTTATCCTCAGAGAGTTTTTCAGCTTTACCAAGAATTCTGCTCTCCTCGAGGGACGTCTGTCTAGCTGGCAAATTTCAATCATCTTAAACAACACCTATAACCCCAAGAGTACCTATACCCCTCTAGACTACTATTCTTATGTGGACACTAAGTCTTTACTTGTTTACTACACACTAATCTGATTTATGACTGTGAGGTAATTTTTGGAGACTTTCCCATATTCCAGATCCCTCCACCTTCTCTGGACCATATCTCATTGAAGTGTGTATCCAGTAACTTACAAAATGAAGAATGAACTACATACTCTAGAGATTTACCAACTTTTTATGCACAATTCTACATTAGGGTTGATACAATTGGAAAAGTTGTCAGAAATATATTATTTAAATTGGCCAAAGTTATAAAAGATACTTCACAGCTAAACACATAGTATTGGATAATCCAATTGCTTTTGACTTCCTATTAGCTAATCTAGGCAGCACCTGTACCTTTGCTAACAATTTGTGATACACTGGTCATATAGAACAACCACCTCTAAACTAAGGGAGATGGTGTCTGGATCTCCAAGTTGAAACCCAAATGGACACTGGGAGAAGTGTTCTTGGCTTGGGGTCACTAGTTTGGGATTGTGTCTTCAAGGCATTCTACAAAGGCTAATCATTCTCCTGCCCATATTCTTCATGTATATTACAATTCCCTAGCATAGAGCCCCAGAGTTTTAAGCACTACCATGCAGTTACTGTCACCTGACAAAAAGATCAACAAGGCCAGATCCCATTCTGCTACCAAACTCTTATTTTGAGATGCAGAATCATCTAGAGTTTCTGACAATAACATAGATCTGGAGTGAGATTGTTTTTGTGACCAAGCTCTGGACTAGTCAGAGAATGGCTAAAAGGGGGCTCTAAGAACTACAGTACCATCTCTATTAGTTGTGCAGTTGCAATCTCGGAATGTCTTGGGATTCACATAACACTTCCTTCTTCACTCAGAACCTCATCTTGTCTGCCTTAATCCTTGCCTTAAGAAATCTCCCAAACTTAAGAAGACTCAGCCAGTTTCTGCTATCCTGCCCTGAAAACTTCTCAACTAAACCCATAAACAAATTAAGCCCTAAGTTAGTAGATAGAAAGAAATAATAAAGATAGTAGCAGAAATTAATGAAATAGATCAAAATAAATCAAATTAATTGAATGAATATGTAATTTTAAACACTTCCATAAAGAAAACTCAAGGGCCAGAGGATTTTACTAGTGAACTCTATAAATACTTATAGGTGACATAATAGCACCACTGTAAAAAGTCTTTCAGAAAGTAGAAGAGGAAGGAACACTTAGTTTTTTTTTAAGTCTAGACAAATACTATTTTCAAAACCAGACAGATATTACATGAAAAGAAAACCAGAGACCAAAATTCCACATATACACAAGTGGAAAATATTGAATAAAATGTTTTAAAGTCAATTTTACCTACATACAAGAAAGTAAAATATCCTGATCATGTAATGTTTATTCCAGAGTGCAAGGTGGGCTTAACATTAGAAATCAATCATGCAATTAATGTAATTCACTAGATTAAAATAAAAGAAGAAAAAAAAAATTGGTCACCTCAAATGTAAGAAATTCTCAATAAATTAGGAATAGAAGGAAACTCCCTCAACTTGACAAACTGTGCCTATATAATAAACACTAAAATCATCACATTCAGTGACTAATGATTGACCATTTCCTTCTTAAGATTGGGCACAACTCATGGATGCTGACTCTTGATGGCTTCTATTTAACATAATCCTCCTCTCTAGGGTAATGAGGCAACAAAATGAAGTAACATAAATATGCATTGGAAAGGAAGAAGTAAAGTGTCTTTATAAGCAGATTACATGGCTTTGTATCCAGAAAGTCCTTAGGAAGTTAGAAAAATCTACTAGAAATAATAAGTGAATTTAGCAATATCACATTATACAAACCCAAATTTTTAAAAAAACTATTTTAAATTTTAGCAACAAAAATTAGAAAGTAAGTTAAGAAGAAAAATACCAGTTTCAATGATATCCCAAAAACATGAAATAGGGATAAATTTAACACAATATAATCCAGATTTGTAAAAACAAATTAAAAAACAGACCCAGAAAATATTGCTGAGGAAATTAAAGACCTAAATAAATGGAGATATAGATCATGTTCATGCTCATGGATTGATATGAATAATATACTAATTCTTCACAAACTAATCAATAGATTCAACACAATTCCAATCAAACCACCAGAAGACAGTATTTTGAGTATTTTGTGGGGAGGGGTAGGTTTGACAAACTGACTCTAAAATTTACATGGAAATATAAAGGACTTAGAAAAATCAAACAATTTTGAAAAAGATAAACAAAGCTGTAGGAATTTTACTATCTGAATTCAAGACTTATCATAAAGCAACAGTTAAAAAGATGCAATGCAGTGTCATATTGACCTATAGATAAATATGTAAATCAGAGTCCAGAAATAGGCCCCCACATATATGGTCAATAGATCTTTGACAAAAGTGCTAAAGTAATTTAATGAGAAACAATAGTCTTCTCAACAAATGATGCTGGAAGAATTTGATATCCATAGGGAAGAAAAATGAACATCAACTCTTACTTTACACCACATACAAAAATCAATTTCAAATGGATCATAGACCTAAACATAAAGCAAAAATTATAGAAGTCTAGGACAAAAACAAAAAAGGAAATCTTTGTGACCTTGGGTTATGCAAAGATTTCTTAGAACATTAAAGAACTATAAAAAGCAAAGAAGTTTTTAAATTAGATTTTGTCAAAATTAAGAACTCTTACTCATTCAAAGACACCATTATAAAAATGAAAAGACCACTTACAACTGGGAAAAGACATTTTCAATACACATATTGACCTAGTTCTCCTTTATAAGATATATAAGGAAGTTATAATAACAAGATAATCCAATTAAAAGTTGGAAAAAAGATTTTAGCACACTTCACAAAAAGTGCTATAAGTGGCCAGTAAGCACATGGAAAAGTACTTAAAATCACTGAATCATTGAAAAGTGAAAATTGAAAACACAATGAGATACCACAACACATTCACTAGAAACTAGAAGGGCTAAAATTAAGAAGTGTTTTATCAAGTGTGGCAAGAATATAATAGTATGTAAAACTCTCATATACTGCTGATGGGAGTGTAAAATGGTAAAATGATTTTGGAAAATAGTTTGACAGTTTCTTATGAAAATTATGACTGAGAAATTCCATTCTTAGGTATTTACCCAAGTGAAATAAAAATATATATGCACATAAAGATTTGTACACAAATATTCATAGCAGCTTTGTAATAGACCGAAACTGGAAGTGATCCAAATGTCTATCGATAAGTTAGTAGGTAAATAAATTGTGGTATATTCATACAATTCAATACCATTTAACAATAGAAAGAAATGAAATACAACTGCAGCAGTGTAGATGAATATGAAACATATTAGTCTGATTAAAAGAAGCTAGACACAAAAATACATACTTTATTACTCAATTTATATAAAATTTTAGAAATGACAAACCTAATCTATAGTGATTGAAAAATAAATCAGTGCTTGCCTAGGCAAGGGAGTGGGAAGTAGGGATTAATTGGAAATTAATGAAATTAATTAATAATTAATTTCATTAATCATTAATTAATGAAATGAATTATATGGTGATTGTAATGAAAGTAATGCAAATGTTTTATATCTTGATTGTAGCGATAGTTACACAGATGTGTACGTTTGTCTTTGAACTGTATTCTTAAAATGGGTGCATTTTATACTAGGTAACATATCTCAATAAAGTTAGTTTTAAAAATAATCAGTAAAAAAAAAAAATAATAATAATAATAATAATCAGTTATTTGGCTGAACCATGTGAAAATTCCAGATAGCCAATTTTGACCTATAAAACAACTTTACAGATATTACATCTAGTTTATGAATGAATGAAGAAATTATCTACGATTAATTCAAACTGAATTTTTAAAGATTCTTTTATCATAAGTAATATTTGTGTCACAATAGGGAGACTTTCTAAAAATGACAAGTATATGGACCCCTCCTTTAAGAATCACTGCTGGAGGTGCACTATTTTTAATGAGTAACTGGAACTGATAAGAAAAAAAAATCATTAAATGCTATTTTTATTGTAAGTTTTAGGATCTCTCATACCTAGTTACTTCTGATCAACTCTAACGGAGTAATATAGCCCCACCTTCTGCAATTTAACTCAACAAACATAATACCCTCAAGAATATGTCAGAAGATGGTTTAAAACCATAATTTTACAAGTCAAAAATATATTTTTATTTTTTCCTTAGTAGAAAACTAGAAATACTAATTTCTTTGGATGAAAACAATCTTCAGAAAACTTCTTAACGAGAGTTATAAAAAGCATTTGAAAATCAAATTTAAGGTACCCTTGTTGACAGCAATGTAACAATGTAACTTGTCTCATTTGAAACCAGATTTTCACACAAAATTACAACAATGCAGTCAAAGTAGTCAGTTGCAAACATCAGCATGAAATTCTTATTTTTCATGTTGTTTTGTCCTTTTATGCTCATGTTTCTACTTTTTTACTGTGGTCAAGAAATCCTTCTGGGAAAAAAAACTATCAAGGTGCATTATTATAAAAATAGAATAAAGAATTAAGAGAAGTAAATTGACTGTGACAGCCTGGCAAACAATGACTACAGAGTCAGCCTTTGCTCTTTTTAAATTCCGTCTTAATATTTTCCTTGCTGACATCCAAGTAGTTAGATTAATTGTCAAAGAGTGGTTACTTTCTAAAGGACAAGCGAGTGTATTTGATACACTAGAAGCATTTCTGATGAAATGGTTTCTTGTAGGATTGCCAGGTAAAATACAGTACGACCAGTTAAATTCGCATTTCAGATAAATTTTTTTACTATAAATATATCCCATGCAATATTTGTTTATTGTACTAAAAAGTCTTTGTTACTTATCTGAAAGGCAGAATTATCTGGGTGCTCTGTATTTTTATTTGCTTTATCCATCAACTCTATCTCTTGCTCTTGTAATGATTGATTTAATTCAGTGACATAATAGTTCATAATCCATCAGGGATTTTGTAAAATATACTTAATGTATCCCTAAATTAAAAGGGGGTTGAACAAGCTAGGTGGGTTCCTTTCTTATGTTTCAGTTATATTGTTGATGTTGTTTTCTGGATAACAAATGTTACTCGTTGTATGGATAAAGAGTAAGTAATTAAGTAAAAAACTCATTGGTATATGATGAAATATCCAATACCCCATTACTTCAGTAAAGACTGTAATGATTCTGGATTGCATATGATCCAACCTCCAGAGAGGAAAGAATGGCTTCTCTGAAAAACATTGACAGGAACTACATTTTAATTTCCTTTGGAAAATGCCCCATGCATTTGGCTCTGACACTATCCTGTTTGTTTCTGTTGCATTAGAGTTCCATGATGTTTTTATCTGAAAGGAGAAATTGGAAGGTAATGTCCAGACATGAAGATCTAGTATTTACTTGGACTATGTCATTAACATTTCCAACTTGTTGAGTGCTTTCCGTGTTTCTCAAAGGTCTTCACCCCCTAAAAGCTGATGGATGGCCTGACAGATCCTTCCAGGCGTCAGCTGGTGTAATGTGAGCTCAGGGCCTAGAAACAATAAAACGGCAATTTTCGGAGAGATATACCTGCAAAAGAGCCAGGAACACAAGAGCCTTTTTCAGTTTCCCACCCAAGCCTCTTCTTTTCTCTCAGTCCAGGAGGGGTTTGGGAGGACTGGATCCTGTCAGTTTAATTGAGGGTGTCATTAAATGTAATCTCAGCAGCAGCAGCTGTGATGGCTTCAAGGGAAAGACCACTGGAGCAGGAATCAGAGAACTGGGCTCCGGTCTGGCCAGAGTGGAGGCTTCGTGTCATGAACAACAGAAGAAAAGGCTGCGGGGGTTGGGAAATATGTCAGATCTTTTCTCTGAAAAGCTGGACGGGGTCATCCAGTCCTGATGTGACAAGCAATGGTTCTAGCTCCAGTAGCAGCTACAAACCAAGGGAAGGGTCCTCCCCAGTTAAGCCCATCACAGCTGAGCCAGACTGAAATGTGTATTGGGCGTTATCACTCTACTGCATCCTCAGAGGGCTGTGCCTCGAAACTGGGTCTCTTTATGTTACAAGAAGGGGTGGGCATCCCGGGCTCAGTGCCCTAAAGAGAGATTCACGCTAAGGAAATCTAGACCAAAGTGATGTGAGGGGTTACAAGTGAGATTTTGGTCTCCCAAGACAGTTTTGTAACAGTAATCAATTAACTGTAACCCTGAAGAACCTAGATTCTGGGTCCCCCACCCAAATCCACAGCCCATCGGATACTGTCTGATTTTAAATGCATCAAATGATGAAAATTCTGCCTACCATTGCTATCTCTTCTTTGGTAACCTAACAATCATGTAATAGTTTACTTCCAAGTTTCAGCCAGTAATCCGTAACTATTCCAAATGTTAAATAGCTATTGATATAAACTTAAATAAGGTCTCTGGATAGCCCCAAAAAATAATGTTGGAAAAGTCTCCTTTAATGGATTTTTGGCTCTCACGAGGAAACAACCTATATTTTCATGATTTAAAAACCTAATATGAGATTAACTTATATGATGCTGTGATGTGATAGAGAAAGTTGCTGTGCCTAACCCTACATGGGGTGGAGACATTATTAAAGATGGAAAAAGGGCTATTAATTCAGGAGGCCTGAGCTCCCTTTACCTCAGGGCAAGGTTAGGAGGCTGGGTTAAACTCACACTCAAGATGGGGAAGGAGTGAGGAGATGAGAGGGAGGGGCAAAGCCAGACCTGAGGACAGAACTGGGTTCTCCTGAGACTGGAGGAAACGGATGGTTGAAACCAGGCCTTTCAAACTCATAGGCTTTCACTGATGGACACTTACATTCTTCAGTCCCACATATCGCCTCAGAAGGTCACAGGACAGTGAAGGGGTGCACATGAATCCCGGGCAATGAACTCACAGTGCTCTACCCTTGGGAGCTTGGAAGCAGCAAATGCCATTAGCAGAAGGACACACCCATCTTAGAATGGAGGATGGGCCAGAGATAAAGATGGCAATTCCCAATCCAAACTGCAACACTAGCCAGTTTTCCATTCTGTTGCTGGACCCACACCTCTGGCCTTGGCCCAGTCATTATCCTCAACGGAATGAAGTGTTGGACACTGTCAACTTTGCCTTGTTGAATGCAATGCTAGAAAGCCCATCTGGAGCCATTTTTTCCAGCCAGAACTAGAAGGCAGAGGACAGGCTGGCCACCAGGTAGCAGCAGAATGGACTTCGGAGGCTGTGGCTCGATGTCAGGAGCTGTGGGAAGCATGTGGACACTGGCCAAATGTCTTGAGGTCTTTCCAGAGAGAAGCTCCGACTGTGCTGGCTCAGCCTCCCATATCCTGTCTAATCTTCTTCCTGGAATCACCTCCAGGCCTCTGCTGGAAGTGGTGCTTTCTGGACTGATTAGTCCCATTAAATGAGTTTCAGATGGTGATTTCCTGCTTAAAGGATGAACGAGGATTTCCATAAGATGCATCTCATTTGACCAACATAACTACTTTCTTTGCTTCCTTGCATCCAATCAATCATTTCACTTCAACTGTGGATTTCATTAATGAGCCATGGACTCCCCCTTCCAGATCATTAGTGAAGATGTCAGCTTTTGACTGGACCTAATACCAGTTCCCAGGGTTCAATGCTGGCTTCTCTGAGAGCTCCCCAGGGAGACATTCATCACTCTCATATAGGTGCCTTCATTATTCCAAACTAATTTAAACTTATTTTGCAAGAAACACATAGGATGTTGTAAAAATTAATGCTTTCCCAAGGAACCCCTAATTTTCATAGAATCAGAACAGATGGCCACATGATACAGCACAATACACGCAGCCACAAAAATCTCAGCCCCCACTAACCAGAGAGAGGAGCCTTATTTATCCATTCACTTCTGTCTCTGGAAGAATAGAAGGATTATATCCTTCTGCTATAATCCTATATGCCTTTTATGCCTTTCCAGCATCACACTTTTCCATCGATTTACCTTTTCTATTTGACAGAAGCTTCTTTGGTTAAAAATTAATTTTTATTGGAGTATGGTTGATTTACAATGTTGTATTAGTTTCAGGTATACAGTAAAGTGAATCAATTTGACAGAAGCTTCTAATTTCAGTTCATCTACTTGGTTAGCATTAGGAAGCTTTATGCAAATAAGTAGGTTACTGGATGGCTGTGAAGCTTGCATAGGTGGCTAAAATTTAACTTTAGAGAAGATGAAGTTCTCAATGGCTTGGAGAGCAGGGTTTCCTGACTTTTCTTTACCCACTCCCAGTGTAAATCAAGTTCGAATTATGTGAACTAAATCAAAGAAAATGATCGAATATATGAGGTCAATTTGTTTTTATTGTTATCCCTAGATGCCTAGTTACACAGAGTATCCAAGTTTCAACACCAACTTTTTCTTTTTTGCCTTGGAATTGCCTTCTGAAATTCAGGAAGAGAGAAACATTTTTCTTCCCACTACTGAGATACTTTTTTTGATAAAAGGAGAATATAAAATTATATCACTACTATCACTATAACTTGCAAACAATGTTTATGGAGGCACACTGATAAGAAAACCATAAAATGAAATGTTTGTTTTGTTGGAGTGGCAAAATTTTTCTCTATGTTATTATAATTTTGGTTAGTATGATTAGTATAATGTAATGGGTAGTATACTCTTATATACAGATGGTAATAAGTGTATTTTCAAAGCTGTGAGGAAGAGTGATGTTTGAAATCTTTGGGGAATTCATTTCTTTCTGTTTGGAGTCTAAGCTGAAAGTGGATCTCCCATTAGCCAAGTGATGTGTCATTTCCTGAGCAACACCATTAAGCATTTTCAGGCAACAGGATCTCTGATATTACTGTTTAATCACTTCATGCCAAATAACATGTGGGTTGTATCATGTAACATAAAAATTATTCTGGAAGGTAAGATGCCAGTGGATCTTTGGATGCACTTCTAAGTTTTAGTGAGGATTATTTGATTTAGTATTGTAATATAGCATAACATAGCATCATAGAACAAATATATAGAGTAATAGTTGGAACACTGCCTTTGAAAACAGCATAGGTTGAAATCTTGGTCCTGCCACGTATTACTTGTATGATCTTGGGAATATTTATATAATCTCTTTGAGCCTCAGCTTCACCATATGAAAATGAAAATAATACCTACCAATTTTAAGAATTAAGTGAGTGTATTAGGATTCTCCAAAGAAACAGGAATATCTGTATTTGTATCTGTATATACATATCTATAAAAATATAGAGAAATATACATATATATTTATATATACAAATATATATATTTTATATATATAGAGAGAGATACATAGAGAGACAGAGAATATATATGTGTGTGTGTGTATATAGACACATATATGTATATATAGATATGTATACATATATGTGTATATATATGTACATACAGAGAGAGAGAGAGAGAGAGAGAGAGAGCAAAATCTGAAAGGGTGGGCCAGTAGGCTGGAGACTCAGAGAAGAGTTACGGTTCAAATACAAAGGTAATCTTACGACAGAATTCCTTCTTTATTGGGATGGGTCAATTTTTGTTCTATTAAGGCTGCCAACTGATTGAATGAGGCCCACTCACATTATGGACGGTAATCTGCTTTACTCAAAATGTACAAATTTTAAAATTTCATACAAAAAAACCCCCACTTTCACAGAAACATCCAGAAGACTGAACAAATATATGGGCACTGTGGCGCAGCCAAGTTGACATATTAAAATGAACCTTCGAGGGCTTCCCTGGTGGCGCAGTGGTTGGGAATCCGCCTGCCGATGCAGGGGACACGGGTTCGTGCCCCGGTCTGGGAGGATCCCGCGTGCCGCGGAGCGGCTGGGCCCGTGAGCCATGGCCGCTGAGCCTGCGCGTCCGGAGCCTGTGCTTCGCAGCGGGAGGGGCCACAACAGTGAGAAATGAAGACGCAACACAGCCAAAATAAATAAATAAATTAAAAAAAAAGAAATGAACCTTCACAGGGAAGTGAGACTTGCAAAGAGGGAGAAGCAGAGAGTAATAAGCATTCAATACAAAATTCTCATTATTTTATGCATTCCAGTGGCATAAGGGATGAGGGTAACATTGCTGATTTTAAGAGAAGTTTCTTTTTTGGCTGAAAGTTTCTGATAAGGATCAGCTGGTATATGGCTAAGAAAAGGTGGAGTGATGGCCAATTTACTGTTTAAGACTAGAGTTGTTTGTAAACCAGCAAGTTAACTACCCTATTTCACAAAGAAAAACAAAAGACCCTGGAAGGATTTGGGACTACACACTCACTAATGTAGAACAAAAGAGAGGATTTTTAGCAAACAAATGAACACAACAAAACAGAAACAGACTCACAAATATGGAGAAGAAACTAGCTGTTACCAGTGGGGAACAGAGGGGGGAGGGGCAAGTTGGGGGAGGGGTTTAAGAGATATAAACTACTGTGTATAAAATAAATAAGCAACAAGAATATATTGTGCAGTATGGGGAAACATATCTATTTCATAATAACTTTAAATGGAGTATCATCTATAAAACTATTGAACAACTATGTTGTACACCTGAAACTAATATAATATTGTAAATCAACTGTACTTCAATAAGAAAAAGAGAAGGTTTTTAGGATGATTCATCAATGATAGATAGCTGCACTCTCCTAGCTCTGGAGTAATGCAAGGCCAACACCATACTAAGAAATAAGTGCATACTCTTCATTTTGTATTTTTCTCTTCCAAACCATTCACAAAGTGAACAACCAAAAAGATATTCCAAAAGATATGCCCCCCAAATAGTGCAAGTAGAGAACAGAGTACCAGAATAAAAATATAAATGCACTGATTAATACTATGGGCAACAAACGTTTACAATGCTAAAGTTTTCTACTAGTAAACTCAACACAAATTTCATTCTGACTTGATTACTGATAATGATCTTGCCTGGACTGATATGTTTCAGACTCAGAAGAGCTCAGCAAAGATATTCACATCCTACACGGGCAACCCCCCTCCCCTGAAAATAAAACCATCTATAAAAATACAAACAGTGGTCAATAGTATACAAGCAGTGAAAGTAAAAGAGACTACAGGTATTATAAATGTAGGATTAATTTTTTAAACTTTTAAATGAGCTTTAATGAAAAGTGCATTGAAATGGAGACAGAATCAACAGCTACTTGGATGTTTCCTTTCAGAAATGTTTTCCTTTTTCTATTGGGAAATGTTATAAGCCAAGTTTCCTATATTGTAACATATAGACAAAATAATATGACCTGTCCTACTTTCCAGAGGAGTTGTAATTGTCACAGACAGGAAGATATGTGAAAACACATCAAAAAATGAAATGATGTAAGTGGAGTTATTATTTTTAGTATTAGAAAGAAAAGAAGAGAGACAGTGTAAGGAAATGGGAAGGGTAAGTGCTTAAGAATCAGTCTGGAGGCTGGATATCAACTCTGCCCCTCTGTACTTGTGTGACTGTGAGAAATTCTCTTAACCTCTTTGAACAAAACCTGTCAAGCTTTATATACTGATGTTCCCAGGTGTGTGTACACTAGAGATGTATGTGAATGTGTATGCACGCATATGTGAGAAGGAGGGAGGGGTGGAATGGTCGCCCTAATAGCATATTGAATGGAACATACTATTTAACACAGGAATTGCTGAAAAGAATGTTTTCATTTTTCAGGGCCAAGAATAATGAAAGGGAGTTACAATGAGTCAGGGAAAGTGGGGGGAGAATAAAGGAGAAAACTTGGGAGGCACTGAGTTTAGATTAGCAGTGAAACTGGACGGAGGCTTCAGGTGGCCAGCTCAAATGCACAGCGCCAGCTCCCCGCATCTCATTAGGAGGCAGATCTTGGGGCTGAATGAAACATTAGTCGCAGGCATGATAGGCTTTCTCAAACAAATCTCAGAATAAGGAAAACAGAACAGAGGTAAAGTTCTAATGAGTCTTGGGACTCACTCTGGGATGGAAGAGAAGGTATGCTTGAATCAAACAACCCATAGGTGTACTTTTTGGGTACCTGTTTTTAAAGTATTGTCTCTTGGCCTCAAGTCCACCTGTCTGTAGTTGCCTTATGATGTTGGGCTGGGGACTCTGCAAACCACACCTCTGTTTTGCCGGCTGATTACATGGTAGACTCTGTTTGCCAGCAGGGGGCACCAGAGGGAGGTGAAAGGTTGAGAAGGAAGAAAGGATTGCTCCTTTCTGTCTGCTTCCCACCAGTTTTCCTGTTCCTGTATCACTCTCCAAATGCTTGACCTTAGCGGTGGCAGTTTCCTCTTGTAAGTTTGTAACACTTGCAGATCCAAATTAATAAGTCCCCTTGGAGACACCTGCGCCAGCCAATCAGCACCCGCCCTCCTTAGGGGTCTGGGTCCCAGACCCCTTCTCTGAGCTCAGAGATCCAGACCCAAGTGAGCATATGCTCACTGTCCCCACTTCTCTCCAACATCGTCTTGGAGGTCTCGGCCATTGCAATAAGGCAAAACATAAAAAAGAAATACAAAAGAAAAATGATCAAGAAGGAAGAAGTAAAACCTCTCTCTCTCTCTGTAAATAATGTGATTGCTTCTCTAGAAATTCCTAAGAATCTACAAAACAACTACTGGAACTAACAAATGAACTTGTCAGAGTCACAGGATGGAGGTTAGTATACTAAAATCAGTTTTATCTTTATATACTACAGCAAACAACATGAAAATTAAATTTAAGACTTCCATGTGCAATAGCATCAAACCCCACAAGACCCTGAGGTGTTATGATTCTGTCATATAGGATTCTGTACATACTTTTGATCAGGGAACAATCAGGAATGCTGTCTTGCTCAGTCAGAATACATGGATTGTCCAGGAATCAGTGTGTTGAAGAGGGAACGGCTCCTCTCATTATCACACCAGATAACCCACTTTGCAGAGTTTCTACATCCATGACTCTAATACAGTTTCATTTCTGAGATTTGGAGGTCTTGGTTTCTAAAAGAGAAATCCTTAGAACAGTGGTTCTGTGCAACCGGAGTTTGGCTCTGCTGTTGCATCTTTGGAGTTCCTCTTACCACTGCATCAGCAGGCCAAGAAAGGCGTTGATCTGAGAGGTGGTTGATCCTGATTGCCAAGAGGAAATTCAACTGATGTCAGAAAATGTGAACAGAGAGGACCATCTCTGGAACCCAGGGGAATTCTCTGTGATCACTCTTAGTACCATGATTTCCTATAGTAAAAGTTAACTGAAAACTACATCAACCGATAAAGGAAAGAGTCACTGACGATTCAGACTTTTAGGTAAAGAACCCTGACAAGCTGATGTCCTGACTGGTGGAGAAGGAAACATGAGCTATGTAATGGAAGAAGGAAGTTATAAATATCAGCCACAGCCTGTGGTGAGTTACAGAAATGTAGTAGTTTCACATAGTTTCTTCTTTGCTTGCTGTTGTTGTGTGTGTATATGTTACCTATTTTATCCTTCTTTGTCTTTCTTTTCCTTATTATTTAATATGTTTTATTGAAGGTTAAATCTATGATTTAATATTTAGGAAACAGAATATATAGATGTGATAGGGGTTGAAAGTGAGGTATAATTAATGTACTTCAGAGATAACTGGAAATTATTTACAGCATGGACTTTATCCACCCCATTGTGTGCAGGAAGAAACCATTAGATAGATTTATTTATTTATTTATTTATTTTATTATTATTATTTTTTTTTGCGGTACGGGGGCCTCTCACTGTTGTGGCCTCTCCCCCACTGCGGAGCACAGGCTCCGGACGCTCAGGCTCAGCGGCCATGGCTCACGGGCCCAGCCGCTCCGCGGTACGTGGGATCCTCCTGGACCGGGGCACAAACTCGCGTCCCCTGCATCGGCAGGCGGACTCTCAACCACTGCGCTACCAGGGAAGCCCTATATTTATTTTTATCTTATCTTTTTAAACTTCTGCTTTGGGAGCATATTATGTATTAGTAAAACAAGACACCTATAATTTCTAAGTAGATAAATGTACATACATCAGGGTTCATGCTAAAAAAGCATGATAAGGGTACATGATCATAAAAAGTTTGGCGATCATGAGGTTAGAGCATTGCTGTTTAGAGTTCAGGACTGTAGCTTTGTTCCCTACTTTGTTCTGCAAATAGGGACACTCTGTCCCAAAGTCACAGGCTGTGCTCACTCCACCGTTCAGTACCACCTTGACGATGGCACCAGGTCAGAAATTGAAGGTTCCTTAGTAGAACATGTTTCCTGCTTAAACAGTGAGTCCATATCATTGGCAGCAGATCTGATGGCCGATGTTTACACATCCTGAATAAATGGTTCTACTGAGGTCACCCACCTTAGTTGGTCAGCTCCTAAAGGGCAGTACTCTGGTTTGATAGTTAACTCTGACCGAACATCCTGTGTAGCAGAAATATCTCCAATGACACTTGCAGAGCTCTACCAATAGAGTGATGATGGATGTTCCCAATTGTGCTGAAGGATTACACAATCACATTGCCTCCTCGAACCAGAAGAGTGCAAATCATTTCCACTGCTCAGTTTTGTGTATTCTTGGAACAGGGCAGCACTCTCTTAGAAAACAATTTCATTAACTTGAGTCCTTCCTCTAGCCAGGCCTGACACATTTTTCTGTATTTCTTTTTTTTTTTTTTTTTTGGCGGTACGCGGGCCTCTCACTGTCGTGGCCTCTCCCGTTGCGGAGCGCAGGCTCCGGACACGCAGGCTCAGCGGCCATGGCTCACGGGCCCAGCCGCTCCGCGGCACGTGGGATCCTCCCGGACCAGGGCACGAACCTGCGTCCCCTGCATCGGCAGGCGGACTCTCAACCACTGCGCCACCAGGGAAGCCCTCTGTATTTCTTTTGTTCCATCACCCAGCTAATTTCTCTATCCGTGTCCTCATTCACTGCACATGTATTTACTGAACAACTACTGAGTGAACAGGCAAAGCTTATAGATGAATAGAATGTCAAAGTCCTCACTTCCATAACTTATCTATAAAATGAGGGAATTGAACTAGAGTGGCCTCTAAAATTTCCTAACAGAGTTAGACATCTGTTTCAAGTACTCATCCTAGGCATCCTAAGTTGCCTTCAGATTGATCAAGTTAGCTAAACTCCTAAGTTAAAAAAAAAAAAAATCTAAAGTCCCCTCTTCTCAACCCATTTCCTTCTCCCTGCCCAACTCTCCTTCTTAAAATATTACTGGATCCAGATCCTGAAATATCCTAATGATTATTACCTATTAACAAGCAGGACACCAAGACAATGAGAAGCTGCTTTGTCTCCAGAGGTGACCACCAGCTGCCAGGCACAGCATATCTGAGCATGAAGGACACCCTTTATCTCTATAGACAAAAATTTTCTTTCTTAAAAATAATTGATATTGTTGAGAGATGGAGGCTTGTAAAGGAGTTCCTCAGTAGGGAAGCTGTTAGATAAAGAACATCATTTCTGGATCACTGAGATAACAGAGATCAGAAATTTTTAAGGAAACCAAAAAATGTTTCAGGTGATTCCAAATGATGGAGGAGCTTTCCTTGCTGATAAACAGAGCCACATTCACCTAAGTGGCTGCCAACATGCAAACACACAGTGTTTTATGCCCTAACATTTTTCTTCGTAAGTAGACAGCAATCTTGCATCCAACAAGCCGCTTAGGAGTAGGACGCTTCCCAGGTCTCTTAAATAAATCTCACTTGCTAAGACTCTTTCAGTTTCACATTTCTGAAATAAAAAATGCTACTGTATGTTTGTCATATATCCATTATTTTAATTAGTTTTCAGTCCCCTAGTCCACCAGTTCCAGTATTCTTCCTGGTCTCCAAGCCAGATAGAAAACCTCTTAAATCTATTCATCTAATATTAACACCGATACACGTGACTAATCACTTAATACATGTGACTAATCACTTAATTGTACTCATGGGATAACCAGTATTTCCTTAGGCCATTACTCATTGAAATACTGCCATTATCCATGTGAAGTTCTTCTGTATGTGGCTGTCTGTAGAAAGGAGATGGACTTTCTTCACCTGCGTCAAGAATCAGGGAAGAAAGATTGAGGAGAAAAGGCCATGGATTACGGTGTAAAGCCACTTCAACTGCTGTACTTATTGTGGAGTAGGTTTCACAGTGATTTCTTTTTAAAGAGGAGGCTTGTTTTCTTTGACATTTGGAAAGGAAAAGAGTATGGGTGAGATAAGATTTTTTTTTAAAAAATTTATTTATTTAATTTATTTGTCTTTGGCTGTGTTGCTCAGGCTTTCTCTAGTTGTGGATCGCAGGGGCTGCTCTTCATAGCGGTGCGCAGGCTTCTTGTTGCGGTGGCTTCTCTTGTTGTGGAGCACAGGCTCTGCACACGGGCTTCAGTAGTTGTGGCTCACAGGCTTAGTTGCTCTGCGGCATGTGGGATCTGCCCGGACCAGGGCTCGAACCCATGTCCCCTACATTGGCAGGCAGATTCTTAACCACTGCGCCACCAGGGAAGCCCCTGAGATAAGATGTTAATGGATATTTATGGCTTACAGTTAAAAAGGATTATGTCATATTGAGACCCCCTTGCCTCCTCTAAACCTGCAGTGTGAGAACATCCTTTTGAAAAGGATGGAAAATAAACAGTTGTGTGAGCACTGCCATCTGGGTAGGTTCTGGTGACAACTTTCAAACTCCTCTTAGCATCCTCTAAAAATACTTTAAATGCATTCGGATGCTTCTGAGTAAGTGCTGTGGAAGTTTAGTGGATTTCAGCAGTTCCACCTCTCTCAGTCAGCAAGAATTTTCTGCTAAAGATCTCCAATTACTTTAGTACTTTGCAAACACTGGTGAATGAAAGCACATCAGCACTACCCCAAGTAAGCTGCTTTCAGCAAACATTTTCAGCTAGCAATGGGCTATTGCTCACTATGAGCTCAGTCTTGAAGGCTCAGAGATGGCCTTGATGGAGGTTCCTGTAGGTTCCTGTAGGGGAACTGGAACTGGAGTGGTTCTGGCTTCCTTCGCTGACCCGAGAGTTCAAAGATTGGTTATGGAGGTGTCACCTGAGTGGGAAAGCAGGCAATTGGCTTGATGGAGAGCTTTTGACAATCAGAGATCTCTAAAAGCACCAGCAAATCCAGCTTAGTCCACAAAACAAACCATTGAAATTCACCGGGGGATGCCCTGGTTTAAAATACCAAGGATGTTCTGAAGAATTAGGTCCTTTTATATACAGCTGACAGAAGAGTAAATGGAAACAACTATTCTGATCAAATGTATCAAAGACTGAACTGTGCACATCATTTTACTAAATAATTTCTCTTCTAGGAATTTATTCTAAGGGTATAATCAGAAAAATATACAGAGACAGATATATAGAATTGTTTGTTGTGATATTGTCATTAAAAGCAAACTGAATGCTTCAGGAAGTGGCACCTTATTAAGTAAATTATGGTACCTATTTTCAAGGGATTATCTGACCATTAAAAATGGATGAGGTGCTTACACAGAACAAAATGTTCATGATACATTTTTAGGTGAAAAAGGTGTAACGTATGTATACGTATAGCATGACTCCATTTTTAAGTGAATAGGTAAATAATTGAATGAGCTCTTCTTGGCTTTCCTATTCCCAGTACCAAATTCTGCATGAGTCACAACTCAACAAGAAAGGTAGATTCAGTAGGATATATCTATCCAACTCTATCTATCTATCTATCTATCTATCTATCTATCTATCTATCTGTCATATATATACTATAAATAAGGGGATTTGTTACAGGGGATTGGCTTATGCTATTGGCTTGTTTAAACAGGCGTACAGCCTTACAGAGACTGTTTAAGCAACCCCCAGACCGGGGCTGGAGTTTAAGTTCACAAGATAGTCAGGAAGGGCCATTCACCAGTAGGCTGGGATCCCACAAGGATGAACTGAAGCCTGTGTCTGTTCTTGTTGCCTCTCCTTGGTGATGAGTGTATCCTGCAGAAGTCTTTTGTCATAGAACTGAACACATACACCTTCAGGAAAACTGAAGGACGATTCAGGGGATGGTAGAGCCTCTACAGGCCCAGGAGCTGTCTCTCTTGAGTGAGGGGAGTCAGCAGATCAGCAACCATGTGTGTTAACTACAAAAGGCTGCAGCTTCCCTTCTGCCCGCTAAAAATCTTACAAGCTTCTCCCCTGGGACCTTCCTTATCCAGAAATACACAAGAAGAATCCTTGGATATGTATTTCAGGGAAGCCAAGTGGACACATTGCAAAGCTATCCCAGAGGCCAAGTTGGGATGTAGCTCAGGGTGAGAACCCAAGGGCTGCCTGATCACTGACCCCTGATTCTGGTCAGACACACTTGTTCACACACTCCTGGGTAGGCGAGAATCGCCCGCATCATAAGAATGGTTTTCTCTCTGCTGATGACAGGATTGAGCCTTCAGAAGTTAAAAACATCTCCGATGCTTGGTAAGGCTCCACTGTTTTCGACAATGACTTAATACAGATCACAATAAAATAGCGTGTGATTGTCCCAAGTGCTTTAGTATATTTAATTTTCACATCAAATTTACATTAAAGATAAAGAAACTGGAACACAAAGTGGCTAAGCAACTGGCCAGAGAGCAGCTGTTAAGGGGCAGAGTCCGGATTTTTTTTTTTTTTTTTTTTTTTTTTTTGCGTTACGCGGGCCTCTCACTGCTGTGGCCTCTCCAGTTGCGGAGCACAGGCTCCGGACGTGCAGGCTCAGCGGCCACGGCTCACGGGCCCAGCCGCTCTGCGGCACGTGGGATCTTCCCGGACCGGGGCACGAACCCGTGTCCCCTGCATCGGCAGGCGGATTCTCAACCACTGCACCACCAGGGAAGCCCTAGAGTCCGGATTTTAACCAGAGATTACACTGTACTGTTTCTCCTAGGTAGCTGCAAATTGGTGTCTATCATGAAAACCCTGAAACATGCAAAATCCTTAAAAATCTTAAAGAATATACTTATTGGAACAAATTGTGTTAAAGCATAACTTTCAAAATGCCCAAATCATCATTCTCATATAAGTACAAGATGAGCTTCTTTAAATATTTTATTCAAGAAATACTTGCCTTAGCATCAGTTTTCTATCCAAGTAAAACTGTATCAGTACAGATTCGTGAAGAGCCTGGTCAAAAACAGTCAAAGGTCCGCACCCCATAGAATCAGATCCCTGGAAATCGTGCTAGGCAATTCCATAAGCACTTCATGGACACCTCAGTCATCTCTCTTGCCCATTTCCAAGGCTTTGACAACTTTTCTGACAAATGAAATGAAACTTCTTCACTGAATTAAAATGAGCTATTCATAAAACATTCGAGTTATCCCCAATTGTATTTTAACTGTCAAATTTTCTAAGGCTCTTTCCTATTCTAAAATTCTATGATTCTAAGTAAATGGACATTCCCTGAGTCACGTATTATAAGAATAAGATGATGATACTTTTATTTTCCTGTTTTAGTTGGTATTGTAATTTTGGAGGTAGAGGAATTTCTTAACAACAAAGTTTCATCAGGGTAAATTGTTTTAAAAAAAGGTGAGGAGGGCTTCCCTGGTGGTGCAGTGGTTGGGAGTCCGCCTGCCGATGCAGGGGACACGGGTTCGTGCCCCGGTCCGGGAAGATCCCACGTGCCGCGGAGCGGCTGGGCCCGTGAGCCATGGCCGCTGAGCCTGCGCGTCCGGAGCCTGTGCTCCGCAATGGGAGAGGCCACAACAGTGAGAGGCCCGCGTACCGCAAAAATAAATAAATAAAGCAAATGAACAAAACTAATGCAAAGGTAGAAAATTATATACATCCAAATCCCTACAGCAGGGCTTCCCAGGCCGCACAGTGGTTGAGAGTCCGCCTGCCGATGCAGGCGACACGGGTTCGTGCCCCGGTCCGGGAAGATCCCACGTGCCGCGGAGCAGCTGGGCCCGTGAGCCATGGCCGCTGAACCTGTGTGTCCGGAGCCTGTGCTCCGCAACGGGAGAGGCCACAACAGTGAGAGGCCCGCGTACCAAAAAAAAAAAAAAAAAAAAAACACAAAGGTGAGAAAAAAGTAAAAGAAAAATTAAGTTAGAAACTGAGAGTAAGAAAGATGGGTGAGGGGGTCAAAGCAGATACATGAATAATATATCAAAGTTATGTAGTGAACCGTGGTCTACAGGTGTTCCAAGAAGACATTGTAATTATATTTATTTCTTCACCAAGAGTCTCAAAACCATGAACTCAGTGTTGCTGAGTCTTAGGTAACTGAGCCAGTGAAGTTCACCTCCTGGTCTGTGGTCGTTGGGAAAGTAAACATTCTAAGGTTCCAATTAGGCCACTTAAGAGGAATGTTTTGTGTGGTTGCAAAAGGCAAAGAAGAAGAACACACTATGTTAGAAAGACAAAAGTTCCAAAAGGAGGAATCCTGCCACTGGGTTCCTTCCAGACAAGTTGGAAGAAGCCGAACAATTAAGCGCATTAGAAAGCAGCCTCTGCCCCAGCGCAGTGGACGTGCGTCTGTGTTTCGTGATGACTCTGGTTCCACAGGGGCTTCGCCAAAGAGAAGACAGAAGCCCGATTCTCCCAGGTAAGCGGGAAGAGCCCGTTTGGAAGTGCTGGTCTGAGTACACAGAATACCTTAACAGTATTATCTCAGTTCTAGAATTGCCCAAGGAACAGTTCAATTCTGAGAGTGTTAGATGATTATTTTAAGAAGACTTTGAACTCCTAGTAAGACGCTCATTAGACAAAGTACTCATCGTTTAGGATGCTTTAATCTCTCTCATTATAAGGTGAGCAGGAATTGAAAACGGCTTAGCCCCTAAATCCATTTAACCTAATTTGTAGCATAAGGCATCAGAGTTCACTTCCACATTAGCATTTGGGCAGTAGATACATGTGGGCTTCTGGCTGAGCCCGGGGCCAACCACCAGAAGACGGGCCACACCTCCAAGTTGCTTTATTTTATGTTTTACGAACACGGATTAATATAGAGTAAATATAGCTGAAGGCATTAAAACAAAGCGTTGAGGATGTCGGGGATTAATCAGGAAAGAATGGCTGCAGTGGTAACACAGAGACTAACACCCAATGTGCCCTTACCATGGGCTTAACACGGAGCGTAATACTTTAAAATCATCTCATGTAAGCCTTAAAACAGTTCTACGAAGCGGGTTCTGTTGTTAGGTTCACTTTACAGATAAAGAAACTAGGTATGGAGGGTTAAAGTCCTCTCCGTAGATTACACAGAATAGTGGGTCACGCATCTAGTAGCAAGTGGAGCTTGGAGGTAAACATTTTGGGAGACAACTCCTGAATGTCTGGAAACTCACATTCAGTAGGAATAAGGGACGCACACCCCCTAAACAGATTGCAAAACCGATTGTTTCACTCCATCTCCACTACCAAGACCCCGCTTCAAGCCATCATCACCTCCTGCCAGGGCTCCTGCACTGGCCCCCAGCAGACCCCATGAGGTCCCTTGCCTCACCCCCCTCCAAGGCAATTTTCACACTGTAGCCAGAGTGTCTCTCCCAAAAGACGAATCTGATGTCGCCAGTCCCTCGATAAATATTTGCTAAATGAACGCATGAAAAGTGTACTGGAGTCCATCCATGTTAGAGAACTGATGGTTGGTGAAACAAAGCCGGCGGTTGGGTGGGAGAGAGGGGAGTAGCGGGGAGAGAGAGAGAGAGAGGAAATAAATAGTGGAGACTGAGCCAGGAGATGACATGATAAAAACTGTCTGAGAAAAAGTAGTTCCAGAAGTTTAGTGTAGAACACACCGGCAAAGAGGGAGGAGGGAGGGATGGGGGCTGCCCTCCAGCGTCGGGCTGATGCGAGCGGCCAGGGCTGTGTGGTTTGACAAGGAGGCTCAAGCCAGAAACATTCTCTGGGAGACGATTCAGCGGTTTGGGGAAGGGCTGAATGAAAAGAAAAGGGCAATAGAACCATTCACCATGATCTCATGAGTCTTAGGGACCTTCACTGAGGAGGGAGCAAAGCAAATAGGTCTTGATGTATTATTTCTTGAGCACCTTAACTATTAGGAATTTCAAAAGAAATCTACTCAGGGCAAGCCCCATTTTATCAAGCTCTTCTACATTTACCATGTTCCTAAAACAACCCAAACTTTTATCTAGAAATCCTTTCCAGCAATTTTAAAGATAAAATTTCTAAAACTCATTGACGATGGAAAATCTCTGAAGAATCCATTTATTATGTTTAATTATTTCAGTAATCTCAGATTTTATCCATCACTTTATATTTATATTATATATAAACTCAGAGTATAAATCTTTGCTTTTATTTAAATAATCCTCATAATATTTAATTCTGCCAATATGAATGATCACTTCACCTGAACCTTAAACTGATGAATTTTATAAGGAGTTTTGAAGAAGTGCTTCCAAGTTAAGAGGCATGTTTTTTTTATTTCCCAACTTACTGGGCCCAGAAAGGAAACGTATAATGTTTTGTTCACCATGGCTATCTATTTTAGATCAGGAGATGGCTCAGAAAAACAAATATTACTTGATGCTCACATCTGACTAAGCAAATCTACACATTCCAATATGGATTATTTTTGGTCCAGTGAGTTTTGTTTCAATTCTTTTCCTGCTATGTCTAGTTTCACAATATGATTAATGACTGAACTTACCTTGTCTTCCCCAAAGTTGCCTTGAGAATTTGCAGTCTTAGGCTTATTCATTTACTATAAGGGCAAAAAAAAAAAAAAAAAATGAAATCTCAGTTTAATCAGTTTTAAATGATAATACACAAAACAGTTCTATATGGTACACAAACATTTTACCTATACTTTTGAGATAAAAACAGTGCTTGTGAAAAGTATCATATTAACGTTACAAATTAAACCCCCTCTCTAGGTTAAAGACCCCATAATGGCGTCTGATATAGAGTATCAGTTCTTAGAGGGACCACTCTGAAAATGAGAATAATTTTCACAGGGGAAAAAATATTAACTAGAACTTGAGTCTTACTATAGTCATTTATACAGTGAACATTGACAGCAAGTTGTTTCAAATGGTCAACCAGAGAAAACATTGGACATTTCCCCTCTGAATTTCCTTACAACCCACTGGACTTTTCTTTGAATCTTAAAGCATGGTTGCTTGTGGAAAGTCCTAACTTACCAGAGTAAGCATTATTCAAAAACCCATTCTTGCTTTTCAGAACTTCAGACCTGAACAGTGGGACTACGCTGCGATCCTGAAATGAGAAATCCATCTCTTTCGGGCTTTGGGGATATCTGAAAATGGCAGTTTAATCCAGATTCTTTATAAGCTTCAATGGGCTTAGGGGAGAAGTGTCCAAAGCAGGCACTGGTGTCCATCAGGACTGAATTCTTATCTTGGCTCAATAACTTTTTGGCTCAGCTGGGCCCCCACTGTGTCCCTCCAATGCTAAGATCAAATACCCAGAACTTTTTTCATTTCCTTTAATCAGCCAGGTCCTTTCTCACATCCAAGCTTGCAGACATGTTTTTCAATGTATTTGCCTGGAATACTCTTTCTGTCCCCTCTGAGCTGAGCTAATACCACTTCTCCTTCAAGTCTCAGCTTAAAGGTTACTTATTTCTTCAGCAAGTCTTTTTCTGCCCCTGATGTATATTCCCATAGCTCCCTGGAACATATATGTTCCCAGTATGGCAAATACTGAAAATAATTTTTTTAGTATCTTCATTCCCCTTGAGAGTGTAAGCCCTGCAAAGGCAGGGACCGTCTAACCCCTGCAAAGGCAGGGACCATCTAACCCTAGGGCCTAATACAGTGCCTGGGTGGGAGTGGGTGCTTAATATATATCTTCTGAGTGAGTGGATAAATGAAAGGTTATCCGTGTAATCTAAACCTAGCTACTCATCACTTTGAGCCATTGTGTGGGCTATTCCAAGAATTAAAAGAGATAATGTACATAGAGTGTATAGCTCCAAAAATCACAAGCTTAATAAAAGGAAGCTGTCTTTATCAGAGCAGCTCACATACTTGGGGTCATGATGTGAAAGATAATAGCAAATCTATGAAGTAGTTGGAGCCAAACAAAGGCCACCTCAGAATGCCCTAGCTCAGAGTCTTTTTAAAAAAACTTTATTTTTTGGGCTTCCCTGGTGGCGCAGTGGTTGAGAGTCCGCCTGCCGATGCAGGGGACACGGGTTCGTGCCCTGGTCCGGGAGGATCCCACATGCCGCGGAGCGGCTGGGCCCGTGAGCCATGGCCGCTGGGCCTGTGCGTCCGGAGCCTGTGCTCCGCAACGGGAGAGGCCACAACAGTGAGAGGCCCGCATACCGCAAAAAAAAAAAAAAAAAAAAAAAACAAACAAAAAAAACCACAAAACTTTATTTTTTAATACAGCAGGTTCTTATTAGTTATCTATTTTATACATATTAGTGTATATATGTTAATCCTAATCTCCCAGTTCACCCCCCCCATTTCCCCCTTTGGTGTCCATACTTTTGTTCTCTACATCTGTGTCTCTATTTCTGCCTTACAAACCGGTTCATTTGTACCATTTTTCTAGATTCCACACATATGTGTTAATATACGATATTTGTTTTCCTCTTTCTGCCTTCCTTCACTCTGTATGACAGTCTCTAGGTCCATCCATGTCTCTACAAATGACCCAATTTCATTCCTTTTTATGGCTGACTAATATTCCATTGTATATATGTACCACCTCTTCTTTATCCATTTGTCTGTCAATGGGCATTTAGGTTGCTTCCATGACCTGGCTATTGTAAATAGTGCTGCAATGAACATTGGGATGCATGTGTCTTTTTGAATTATGGTTTTCTCTGGGTATATGCCCAGTAGCGGGATTGCTGTGTCATATGGTAATTCTATTTTTACTTTTCTAAGGAACCTCCATACTGTTCTCCATAGTGGCTGTATCAATTTACATTCCCACCGACAGTGCAAGAGGGTTACCTTTTCTCCACATTCTCTCCAGCATTTGTTGTTTGTAGATTTTCTAATGATGGCCATTCTGACTGGTGTGATGTGATACCTCATTGCAGTTTTGATTTGCATTTCTCTAATAGTTAGTGATGTTGAGCAGCTTTTCATGTGTCTCTTGGCCATCTGTATGTCTTCTTTGGAGAAATGTTTATTTAGGTCTTCTGCCCATTTTTTTGGATTGGGTTCTTTGTCTTTTAATATTGCCTAGCTCAGAGTCTTAAGTACACATTTTCCCAGGAAATGCTAAGCTCAATTGCCATGGCAACTAATGAAAACAAATGTTGCTGCCCCCTTGTTTTTAGGAACACTTTCTAATGTTGTCTTTAGTGTAGAATCCCACTTTTCAGTTAAAAAATATTAAGAAGCAAAAACCTATGCCTAAAGCCAAAGCTTATTAGTATCATGGTGATGCATTTTCTGGTCACATCGCCCCCACTGAAGGGAAGTGGCTAAAAGGCAGAGATTGTACCCTCTTGTATTGACAGGACACCTAGTCCAGAAGTTTCCATTTAGGAAAGACTCAATGCATCTTTGTTAAATAAAATTATCAAGGGACTTCCCTGGCGGTCCAGTGGTTAAGACTCTGTGCTTCCACTGCAAGGGGCATAGGTTTGATCCTTAGTTGGGGAACTAAGATCCCGCATGCCATGCTGGGCAACCAAAAAAAAAAAGAAAAAATTATCAAAATAATTTTGGCTTCCTAAAGTAAACTTTCAGATTTTAACTGAAATTTAGGGTAGTATTTCCAGCTATCTACTGATCTTCTCCATTCAGGTGCTCTGTCACCTCCTAGAGCTCAGCATGTCAAAAGTGAAGTCTGTTATTCCCACCAACCCACACCAGATGGCTCCCTTCCGTACCATCCAACTCATTCCCGCGTTATCATGTTTATTATAGAAACCTCGTACTTATTTTTGAGTTTCCCTTTGCTGAAATAATAGAACGTCTACTATAGACATGTAATCTGTCCCAAATTCAGTAACTGTTTCAGGGCCTCACCTCAGGGCTCAATTGTTAACTTCCCAGATAAATGTCTCCGTGACCAATCTCCTCACCACTGCAACTGTAATTCCTCCTAAATTTGTTTATGTGTCCCTCCCTTGCTCAAGAACCTACATGGCTGCCTCTTCACTAATACATTCAGAGAAGAATCCCCTGCCTGTTTCTTGGGGTTCCCACAGTCTGTCTCCAACAATTTCTTCATCTTTATTCACTATTTCCTCACTGTTCCAGTAAGGCCCATCTGCATCATGATTGCTGGGGGAAAGCAATCATGGCACAGATGGGCCTTACTGGAACAGTGAGGAAATAGTGAACATGTACGCTGTGCTTATTTCTATAATGCCTTCTCCTCTCATCCCCACTTTTTTTTTCTATTTTTTAATTTTTAAAATTATTTATTTATTTATTTTCCGTACGCTGGCCTCTCACTGCTGTGGCCTCTCCCGCTGCGGCACAGGCTCTGGACATACAGGCTCAGTGGCCATGGCTCACGGGCCCAGCCGCTCCGCGGCATGTGGGATCTTCCTGGACCGGGGCACGAACCCGCGTCCCCTGCATCGGCAGGCGGACTCTCAACCACTGCGCCACCAGGGAAGCCCATCCCCACTTTTTTAAAAAATTGGAGTATAGTTGCTTTACACTGCTGTGTACAGCAAAGTGAATCAGCCATATGTATACATATATCCCCTCTTTTTTAGATTTCCTTCCCATTTAGGTCACCACAGAGCACGGAGTAGAGTTCCCTGTGCTGTACAGCAGGTTCTCATTCGTTATCTATTTTATACATAGTAGTGTGTATATGTCAATCCCAATCTCCCAATTCATCCCAATGTCCCCTTCCTCCTTGGTATCCATACGTTTGTTCTCTAGATCTGTGTCTCTATTTCTGCCTTGCAAACAAATCATCTATATCATTTTTCTAGATTCCACATATATGCATTAATATATGATATTTGTTTTTCTCCTTCATGCCCACTTAATCAAATTTTACTTAAATTGCTCTTGGAGGCCCAATTAAAGTCCTACCCCATCCTTGATCTGTCCAACCCCGCACTGTTCTTCCTTTCTCTGAGCTCGCATTGCGGTCACAACCATCACCCTGTAATTTAGCAATTAATTCTTCTCTGGTTTTTAAATATTCTTCCATTCCACATACACTTACAAATCCACATATGCATGTGTCATTGTGCTGGGTACTAGATGAATGTAGATGAATAAGATCAGCAAGACAAAGATCCTGCTGTTAAGAAATGCTGACATGGACATGTGCTGTATTATCAGCCTAGAATAATATTCTCCTCATGCACACCCTTTCTTCTGGGACATGTCCCTTTACCCACTGAACGAATCAAATGGAGGCATCGCTTTCTTATGGAACCTGCTCTTTCACAGGCACTAATTATCTCTGGAGTACGGAACAGATCCAAGTTGGGACAGTCAGTAAAGAAGCTGAAATCTCTAGCCACAGTTAATTGGAACCGGGTGGAAACGCTACTTAAATTTGATCAGTTTGTGCTCTTGGATTTTTTTTTTTAAGATTTATTTATTCATTTAGGCTGCGCCAGGTCTTAATTGCGGCATGCGGAGGTCTTTTAGTTGCAGCGTGCATGTGGGATCTAGTTCCCCAACCAGGGATTGAACCCCGGATGCCTGCATTGGGAGCACAGAGTCTTACCCACTGGATCACCAGGGAATTCCCGTTCTTGGATGTTTTGAATCTCACCACAGAGAACAAATTTCAGTCCATTCTGACTGTAATGTTATGTAAGGCCATGTTCCACAAGCCAGCAGCAGCCATGTCTCCCAATGATGGAGAGAGAATGCAGGCTGATCAAAGGCTGCTATTTTTATGGATGTGTCCCTAAGACCAACTGCAGTTCCTGGAACAAAGTATTCAATAAATGTTGAATGGATGATGCCTGATATTTACTTAGTGTCCATGGTATGCAGAACACTACATCAGGCATTGTGATAAGAAAAGAGAAGAAATAGGATTGGGATTAACATACAGTAACATATCTGACAAGCATGTCAGACTGTTTTCTCCATTTCCTGATGAAGAAACACAGGCTCAGGTGGTTAAGTAAACTGCCTGAGTTTAACACAGGTGATAAGTGGCAGAGCATGGAACACAGACTCACATTCAGCTCTGTCTCCTAAGTCTATGCTTTTTCCACTACACTGGTTCTTGTCTTCTCAAAACTTACAAATTTGTTGGAAAAATGAAACATACCAACATTAATTAACTTGCACATTGGGTATGCCCTCCGGATGTTCACTGATCAAACAGATGCCATTTAAGTTTAGGGTAACTTGGATGGAAAGTCAGCATGTCCCAGGACCTACCACAGTTGTAGACTGTAACTTGATCAGATCTGGGGTTACATGGTTGGTTTTGGCAGTGCTAATTAATAAGGCCAGCCAAAAATATAATTGTAAACAGAAACAATGTCAGACTAAAATATGAAGAGAAAGTAATGTAATATATTCTATACAACATTCCTTCAAAGTTTGGTGTGGCTAGAAAAGTGATAATAAAGAGGTACTCCTTATAGCTGGGGTTTTCTGGCAAAATTATGACCTCTTTTCTTTCTGGGACACATTATACTGTTTTTGTCTCATGTGGTCTGTTCTTATTTCATTACCAACTTTTGTATATAGCATGTGTGTATGTCTAATTTTGTCTCATTTACAAATTCAATTCAATTTATGTTTAAGTGATTTTCAGGCTTTCTGTTTTCTGCTGTGGCTTAAGCCACAACATGTGAGAAAAGAGTGTGGGTAGTGAGTGGCTTGAAGAGAAACAATGTCAGAGGAGGAACAATTGCTTTAATACGAAAGAGGGAGCATGTGCTCAGGATTTTGTGTTCTACAGGCTTCCTTAAGGGAAGCACAGGTTGGAGTTTGGGGGATGAAAAAGGAGCTGGTCTGTTTCTCGGTGTGCTGTTTGTGTCAATCAGCGTTCTTTGGTTGCAAGCAACAGAACCAACTCTGACTATCATGTAGGAACTATATTAGTAGGACAGTAGGTAACTCTGGGATAACCAGAGAGGGTAGAGAGGGAGCCTTAAGAAGGGTCAGGAGCCAGGACAGCCCCAGAAGTCTATCACAGCAGTGACTGAACATCAGCTGTTTTTGTTTGTTTGTTTTTTTCAATCTTTGCTACACTGCATTCAAGATTCAAAATTCCAGGAAAAAAAATCAAACTGTTTTGTATGAGTCACTCTTCCACCGTTGGCTAGATGAGGGCAGGGCACTTTTAAAGACCATTAGTGTTATTAAAATCAAAGACTAGATGCTGCATAGCAGGAAAGTGATAAATACCCACTACATCCTGTTTCCAGAGGCATCTCCCAGAGAACAGCGCTTATCATGCCAAACCTCTAGTAAGTAGCTCTTTCTCTGCCTTTTCCTTTGTGCATAGATCTGAGAAGTCCTGAGAAGCCTCTATATCTCTCAGTCTCATGACTGTACTAATTCTGTTGGATAAGACTAAGAGTTTCTGAGTATTTTCTGTCTCCTGCAAGCAATGGATTCTACTCATTCTGTCAATTGCAGGCAGTCAGTACGAATAGTAATTCTAGCTTTCTATTTCAGTCTCTTGCTATTGGAGACCTGCATGGCCTGGGATGGGTCACTGTAGCTGTGTACCAAGGACAGATCCATTCAATCCAACAAAGGTGACAGCTTTGAACTGGTATTCAAGATGTGCGATGATTGTGCCCCATTGTACTGAAGACTGGGATTAACACTTCTCTCCGCAGTTATCAGAGACACTCTACCAAACAACAGTTCTGTTTTCGTGGTGCTCAAATTCTCTGGTCTTTCTGCAACATTTGGCATTGCTGGCAAATTTCTGTTTAAAACGGTTTTCTCTCTTGGATGTAATCTATCTTCCTACCTTCCTAATTGGGTCTTCTGTCTTTTCCACTTACTCATGTTTTTAACATGTTTTCTATAAGAACAATAATTTCTAATTATGGTTTGCATAGAGTTCTCAGTAGAAATATCAAGTATCCCAGTAGGAAGACAGCATATCATTGTGGGGCATTGGGGTTGGCTAATGTTCACAAATCTTGGTAAGCAGGTGCTGGCATCTTATGGTTTACCATTGTGTACTAGGTCTTCTTTCATCCAAAGGAGGATCAGCAGAAAGGCTCCAATACCCCCAGAAAGGTCATAGCAAGACAGGCAGGAGAAGACTGAGGCTCTAGGCAAATTCCTGGAACAGAAAATAGAACCAAGGCAGAAAACAAGTAACTTGTGCTGCATGGAGGATACTGGGCCTTGGACATGAGGTGGACGTGAGGGAGAGAACAGGTAAGAGTGACTTGCCATCCAGCTGCAGAATGTGAGCTTGGAACAGCTTAGGTGCCTTCTGCCTCAGAACTGTCAAGTGAAAGAAAGATGGTCAGAAGAAGAGAGGAGAAGGGATTTGGATGAAGATAACAGAAGAATTTTATAACATATGAAGCTGACAGAGAGCTGCAAAGGAGAGAAGCTCAAGCACCTGAGTGCAGACGGTTCTGGTCCAAAGTGTCAGTTGTTCAATCATGTGATGTAGCATGGCTTAACAATAGCCTTTTGACAAAGACTTCGGGGTTTTAATGCATGGTAAGCTCAACATAAATTATTGTTATGTTTTGACTTTCAAAAATGTGAATTCAGTCACAGACTTCATTAATCAAAGCAGAATATCTTCAAGATGGGAGGTGATAATTCTGTTCTTTGCTACAGTGGTCGAATCCAACTCAGAGTATTACATTCAGTTCTGATTTGGAGGAACTAAAAATACCTGAGACATTCAAAGATAGTTAATAAGGAGAGTGAAATTTCTTAAAACAACATTGTAGGGGAAATAGCTGAAGAAATTGGGGGTTTTTTAATCAAGGAAAGAGAAAATACAAAAATGATAATAGTTGCCTTCAAATATTGAAGGGGTGCCTTCAAATATTAGAAGAGGTGTCATGTGGTAGAAGAATTAAATTTCTTCTGTGTTGCCTCATCTCTAAGTAAGAAATGTATGGAATTTTCAGGGAGGTAGATTTCATTTCAATACCAGAAAGAATTTTCAAAGAAGCATAAATATTGAAACATGAAATTAGTTGTTCAGGAGGACAGCAAGTTAGGTCACTAGTGCTGTTCAACATAAATATTTGAGTATTTCGTGGGTATATTAGGACTCTTTTGGTTGTGACAGAAAACCAATTCAGGCTAGCTCAAGCAAAAAAGAAAACTTACAAACATATTGTTTTAGCAAGCATTTCTTGAGTTCCTACCATGTATCAGGCCCTGTTCTAAATACTGGGCATACAGTAGTTAACAAAGCACACAGAAAATTCAAATACCTCTGATCTCATGGAGTATACATTCTAGTAGGGAAACGGATAATAAAAAAAGATACAGGCTGATATCTATGTCGATATCTATGCCTATCTCTAGCTCTATATCCATGACTACACATTGTACAGTTTGCATGATACCCAATAGAGGACTCAGATGAGAGGGCAAGCGGGGCTGAAATCAGATCTCCACAGTCACACCTGGAATTCCAGTGGGCTGTATTGTTGGATTGGAGGAAAGGCCACTGTTTTGTAATTTGCAGCAAGACACCAATTATGTCTTTTAAGACCAAAGAATAAAATATAGAGTGTGTTAGATTATAAGAGAACTGTAAAGAAAGTTAAAGCATGAGCAACATGGCCTCTGAGTAAAGACTGGAAGGATGTGAAGTCAGAGAGGTAAGAGGCAGGGGAGTGCTGATGACATGGGGTCCCGTGGACACTGCAAGGGCTTTGACCCTGAGTAAAAAGGGGACATGATGGTGGAGTGATGTGATCTGAGTTACATTTTAGAATATCTTCGTGGCTGCTGGGCCGAGAATGGAGTGAAGAGGGGCAATGGCAGAGCAGGAAGTCCAGGTAATAGGCTGCAATGACCCAGGGAGACAACGGTGAGCTGGGCTAGGGAAGAGCATTATGATGGTGACAAGTGGATATATCTTGAAAATAAAGCTAACAAGATGTGTCGATGAGTTAAATGTGGAACTGTGTGATTAGAAACACCAGGAATAGGACAGACATCAGGCATAGCTCAGTCCAGGGGCTAAAACAATAAAGTCAGGGCTCCATCCTTCATTTCTCAGATGGCTCATTGTACACCACAGGCATGATGTTCACATAAAGCCCTGTGCTGATGGCGCATATGTCACCAACTAACTAAAGAGAACATCTCCTCCCATGGCTCTGTCAGAGAAACTGCTGCTTGTGTTCTGTGTTTATCCCTGGGTCAACAAGTATGGCCAAGTCTGGGATATATGTCCACTCCCTGCAGGAACAGGAAAGTGGGAGGGGAAGGCAGTGTCAGCCCCAGCCAAACTTCAAATGACTCCAAAGTTTCCCCGCTGTGTAAGAACCAAGACAATGGATGAGAGCAGATAATGGAAAAGTCTGTGTGGATAGGAAGCAAAGTGGCAGATAGCTATGTCCAGTATGGAAGGAAGATGTGGTCATCTCTAATTCCCTCGGAAGCTGTTTTTTATAAACACAAATTTTTTTAGAGAGAATGTTTTGAGGGTCTCTCTGTTCGTTTCTTAACGCTTCTGTAACAAATTACCAAAAACTTCGTGGTTTAAAAGAACACAAATTTATTATCTCACAGTTCTGGAGATCAGAAGTCTGACAGTCTCACTGGATTGTATTCCTTTGGGACATTGTCTTTTGCAGCTTTTAGAAGTTGCTTGCATTCCTTGACTCATGGTCCCTTCCTCCATCTTCCTCCAAAGCCATCAGGGTAGCATTTTTCAATCTCTCTCTTAATGGGCTCACTCAGATAATCTAGCCTAATACCCCCATCTCAAGATCCTTAACCTAATCAAATCTGCAAGGTCCCTTTTGCCCCTTAAGGCAATATATACATTGTTCTGGGAATTGGGACATGGACATCTTTGGGGGACATTGTTCTATCATAGCTTGCCGTGTACTTAGTCCCATTCATAACTTCTTTCTTGGGACTGTAAAAGTATTCACAGGTGTTTTAATTGTGATAAATTTAGCCACACTCACCTAGGAATGGGCCTCCTGACTCAGTGATAGTCCGTCCAAAGGACTGCCTCTAGAGGCCTTCCCAGTGGAGACATTGTATTCAAGAGGGAGAGAGGTCAAGCCAATCAAATCCTGTCCTTTGAGGTGCTTGAACTGCAGGCACACAAACAAGATGGGCTGTTAGTAGAGTGGTGAAGATGTGGAGGTACAAGGAATGAAGGCAGTAAACAGAAGCCACGAGTTTGAGAGAAGAGTGGGTAGGTACAGGTAGTCCAGAAGAAAGGCAAAGCAGGAGATGGAGGACCAGAGACCCAAGAACTCATCAGAGATACAGTGGACTTCGATACCTTGGGCTGGCTACTTTCCACCCCCAACACCTGCCCCCAATTGGTTGTTGGACCATTAGACCTTCGCAAGTAAACAAATAAACAACTATGAATGAGGTTCTGCTTCCTATGTATGCAGCAGCTTCCATTTTTTCCTTGTTCTTTTCTGCAAAAAAAACCCATAACTGATAGCCTGACCACGTTTGTCTTCCCAGAAATCTAGAAGAAATCAACACAAGAATAAGGCATGAAATCTGCCCAGTTAAGACATTAAATGAGAGCTGTCTGGATCAGACCACAAACAGTACAGATCGTCTCCTTAAAAGGTTACTAATATTTTTCCAATAACTCCATCTCTGGTGGCCTGACTCTATGACCTAAAAAAGAATTCTTATATGACCACATGGCAACACCAAGCCTGCTTATGACACTGGATTTTAGGGTGAAAACTCTGAAACACTATGAGCAGAATTAGAACAGAGGGAAGCCAGAGGAATAAAAGAAGGAAGGGGGTTTATATATGGAGGAAAAAGAAAAGAAAGGAGCATTTACGACCAAAAGAACTTATAATTTTTGTGTGCCTGTGTGTCCTTACATAGATTTTTTTAAAAGGTGGATTCTAAAGCCTATTGTTATCTACAAAAGCCTTGGAAACAAGATGATGGATCTGGAATGAGGCCAGCAGAATTTGTAACCCCACCCTCTTAAGCCAAAACAATACTGACAGGCATGAAATTGCTGTTTATGAGACTATAAGTCCTGAAAGGATATACAGTATATACAAAGAAAAATGCCACCCACAGAGGTGATTCTTTTCCACGTTTGAGTTGAAGCAGAGAAGCTCTGGGATAAGAAAGCCAATCTTTTTGGTTTTCAAGTCGTATTTACAATTTGGCCAGAGTTCAGTAACCACCCTTTTTATACAGTGGTTTTTAATCTTTTCTGAGTCATGGACACTTTCGAAAATTTTATGAAAACTATTGACCCTCTCCTGTGAAAAATGAACATACACACACCATTTTGCCCCAAATTTCAAGGAGCTTATCATGTTCCCGAACCACCATGGACCCAAACGAACAAAACAAGACAGAACCTCTAGGATATGAAAGGTTAGGTATATGCTGAGGATTATTCAAGAGGGCAGCTGATTCCACAGATACCACTTTCTCTGACCCTTTAAGTTTTGTTCATTTCCTAAAGCTGCTCATAGCATTTATGGATCCTTGCATAATTTGTGCGTTTAGAGAGGTTTTCTAAAAGGACGATACTGGAAGCGCCTGGCTAGAAACGATGTGCAGGAGGCTTCTTGACAAGAGGGGCAGAGAAATGCTAGCTGGGGATTAACAGTGCCTTCCATATCTTTCTCTCTGCCCTCCTAGCATGGAGGCTGCCTCAATCTAGCTTTTCCTCTTTGCTTCGTTTTAATAAAAACATTGAAACTTAGATATTTGAGATTATCTATTTCAAAACTTCTCAAACTTTGGTGCATCAGAATCACATGTAAACTGTACTTAAAGAAAAAAAGCTCTATCCCCCAAATTTCTGATTCAGTTAAGTATGGAGTGTGGCCCCCAAATTTGTTTTACAACAAGCTCTCAGGTCTTCCTGATGCTGCAGGTCCTAGGACTGCATTAGAAAGGTACTGATTTCATCTATCTATCTATTTATTTATTTTTTGCGGTACACGGGCCTCTCACTGCTGTGGCCCCTCCCGTTGCGGAGCACAGGCTCCGGACGCGCAGGCTCAGCGGCCACGGCTCACGGGCTCAGCCGCTCCGCGGCACGTGGGATCTTCCCGGACCGGGGCACGAACCCGTGTCCCCTGCATCGGCAGGCGGACTCTCAACCACTGCGCCACCAGGGAAGCCCTGATTTCATCTATTTAAAGATGAGGGGCTGAGACCAGCTCAATTTCTACCCTGAAGATGGGCAGGTCCCTTAACCTTTTGTGCCTACCTCACAAAACTAGTAGCAGTGAACGAGATGAGGTTGGCAAATGCATCAAGCTCATTCCTGCCTCAGGAACTGGTACTTGATGCTCCTTCAGCCATAAAAAACAAAACAAAACAAAACAACTCTATCCTTATCATCACATGACTTCCTGCCTCACTTCATTCAGATCTCTGCTCAAATTCTCTCTATTCTCCCTTTCCTGACCTGCCTGTACAAAATAGATCCCATCACACTCTATCTTCTTATGTCACATTAATTTTATTTCCAGCATTCACCTTGACCTGAATCACATTGGTTTGCAGTCTGTGGACATAGCTCCATGAGGACGGGACTTGCTATGTTCACCACTGCGACTCCAGCCAGAACTGGGGCTGGACCATGATGGACTCTCTGTAAATATATATATATATTTTTTTTTTTAAATTTTTTTATTATTATTATTTTTTTGGTACGCGGGGCTCTCACTGTTGTGGCCTCTCGTGTTGCGGAGCACAGGCTCCGGACGCGCAGGCTCAGCGGCCATGGCTCACGGGCCCAGCCGCTGCGCGGCATTGTGAGATCTTCCCGGACCGGGGCGCGAACCCGCGTCCCCTGCATCAGCAGGCGGACTCTCAACCACTGCGCCACCAGGGAAGCCCTGTAAATATTTTTTGAATTGATGAATTAAAGTAGTCTATAGTATACATTTTATTCTGCTTTATGTGTTTGTAGCCTTCCTTGAAATTATAACTTTTTCTATAATTTTGGTATTTTCCAGACTTCTATTTCAGCACTTATGATTGTAACAATAAAGTTGGGCAACAATGTTCAGACACAGGGAGGTGAGGAAGTATTTATTTTAATTTATGTAAAATAAATTAATTTAAAATAATTAATTCATTTGAAGTGATTTATCTTAATGCAGTGCAAATGCAGCTCATTAGCCAATGCGTCTGGGAGACTGCAGTAGTCAAGCAGAGAAGGCCATAAATGACGGGGTTATCTCTTTAGAGGACTAGGGGAAATTGGCATTCTACTTGATTGCTTTCATTCATATATATGGAATAAATACATATTTATGGGTGACCTGCCACATCCCAGGTCCTGTTTTAGGTTAGGGATGTAGAAGATAATAAAGTGGAAAAAAAAAATCACAGCTCTTAGAGAGCCTTCATAGAAGTGAAAGGAAAGAAAAAATATGCAATGTAAATATATTATGTAGTAGAAGAAAATAAAGGCATTAGGGAGAAAAGCATGGAAGGAGGATAAGGAATGTGTGTGTGTGTGTGTGTGAATGTGTGTGTGCAAATTTAAATAGAAAAATCATGAAAGACCTCACTAGGAGGTAACATTGAGAGAAGACTTAACTGAGGAAAGGGAAAGAGCCACGTAAATATCTTATTATGGGTAGAAAGTAGGATGTGCAAAGGCCCTGAGGCAGAACCATGCCTAACAGGTTAAGAAAACATCAAAGAGGCAGAATGGCTGGGGCAGACTGGGAAAGAGGGCAACAAGTAGGAGATGAGGTTGGAGAGGGTAGGGGACCAAATCACATGGGGTCTGTAGGCACTTTAAGGATGTATAGCCACTGGTGTGTCCTGGGGTTCAAACTCAATTGTGATCTCCCTAAAATTGTGATTTTTAACAGCATTGAATGACTGCTGTGTTGAGAAGAGTCCTTGTCTCATATCCAGGCTCTGGACTCCCCAAATAGAAAATCTGAGTCCAGAGATGTTTTTTAAATACTTGTTTCAAATTTCTCTCTAGTAACTTCTGCCACAACACATTCTTTATTTAAAAATATTTATTGATCATCTACTAAAACCCAGACATTGTGGGTAACTGTTTTTTGTTTTTGTTTGTTTGTTTGTTTGTTTTTTAATGTAGAAGGAGAAAAGTGAAAACTGCTATTTATCAAAAGCCTTTTGTGGGCCTGCCAGGTGGGGTGCCAGGCTCTTTACCTCTGCTGGCTCAGACTCTGTGCTCTCCTAGAGCTTTGGGTTAGCAGGGAATATAAACGACATGCATCAATAATAGCGAGGACGCTATAAAAGGACCCCGATCTTACAGATAAAGTTCCTCAGGCTTCATGAAGCAGAATAGGTGACCTCTGACAGGGGTTCCATCGAGTCCTCACCAAACCCAGGAGCGCAGCGCGGTGGATCGAGACAGCGCAGACGCAAATGTGGGGGGACTAGGGGGGCCCTAGGGGAGGGGGGGACGACAGGAGGCCAGGACAATTGGCCGGATCCAGATCCTGACGGGGTCTTATGGCCTCAGGGGTGGGCACGAGGAGCCCCTGAAGACTCCCAAGGGGGACAGCCCAGCAAAGCCACAGATGCCTGCAGGTGGGGAAGGGGAGTGGGCGGAGCATAGGCTCCTGGCTGGGGAAAAGCAGGAGGAGGAAGGATGGAGATGCTGTCTATTGGGAGCTCTAGTCTGAAATGAACTTGTGTTGGGACAGAGAATTTCAGGCATAAGCTAACTGTTAAGTTACATCTGCGTACTCCAACTTGTCTAGAGAGGAACATCCAAGTGGGTTTTTTACATTGGCATGAACGCTGTGATTAGGGGAAAATTCCTTAGGGCAGACAAGTACATCAGCATATTTTTCTAATTTATATTTTAAATAGTACAAGTGTTCCCACAGGCCTGGTGACAGACACAGCTTCTTTAAATATATTAAAGTCAAACAATCTGCAAACAATTGCCAGACTGCTGAAGACTCCCACCCCCTTCCAGATTTAACCAATTTTTAAAGGCAATTATATTTGGAACTTTTCAACTCACAGCTAATCAGTCTAAGGAAAAACAGAGTTTACTCCAAAAACACAGCAAAAGATCCCCCCGCCCACCATGACACCCTCCACCCTTGTTTCTTTAGCATTTGAGTCTGGGAGATCTGTTCACATCACCAAGGACATGGTAGAAAACACAAAGCAGGGTAAGGTGCAGGCAGATAGTGGGGTGCAGGGCAATAGAGGGAGGGAGTGGGGCCTGCAGTGAGAGGGCCGGGTGCAAATCCCAATCCCAATCCTGTCCTTTTCCAGAAGTGTACACACACACACACACACACACACACACACACACACACGTACATACACATACCCATACACATATATATACATACATATACACAAACACATATACACATACTAACACATACATACATATATTTATTTCTATATCTTTCTATATGTGTGTATATTAAAAACCATGAACTCACATTCTGATATCTGTAATTCTAATCCTACACCATGGGGTCTTACATTTTTTAATCTGTCACTTCTCAATACTTGTGTACAGTTCCTATTCTTTTTGATTTTGGCTTTACAGTAAACAGTCAAGATACTGTTTCTCAAAGTTGCTTAGGTTTTTTTCCCTACCCCCCTTAGTGTAATTATGTTATCCATTTGTAATGCGGTTAAATTTGAGTTTTTACTGTTTATATTCCATTTTGAGTTCCCCTATATCCTCTTTGCTTTTTAATTACTTACAAATTCATTATGTATGTGAAACACGGTCATGGTTCTAAGAGTCAGAGCCATGTAGAAACTCCTGATTAGAAAGGCCTCTCCCCCTAGTCCCTACTTCCCTGTTCCCATTTCCTCAATTTTTCCACTCCATTCTCTCCTGTTTCCTGTAGGTAATCTCATTAGTTTTCAGTTTATCCTTTCTGTGTGTCTGTTGTACAAGTGAGCAAGTACATGTATAATTTCTCATATTCCCTTTTTCCTTACTTAAAGGGTGGCATACTAGACATACCCTTTGTATTTTAGTCAATTGAATTTTTTTTGTGTGTGTGTGGTACGTGGGCCTCTCACTGCTGTGGCCTCTCCCGTTGCGGAGCACAGGCTCCAGACGCGCAGGCTCAGCGGCCACGGCTCACGGGCCCAGCCGCTCCACGGCACGTGGGATCTTCCCGGACCGGGGCACGAACCCGTGTGCCTTGCATCAGCAGGCGGACTCTCAACCACTGCGCCACCAGGGAAGCCCTAGTCAATTGAATTTTGACAAGCTGCCAGGGTAATTCAGCAGGAAAGGAATAGTCTTTTCGATAAATGGTGATAGAACAGCTAGATACACATTATGAAAAGAAAAATGTACCTTGCCTTTTACCAAACCATACCATTACCTCATACAATACATGAAAATCAACTTAAAAGGAATCATGGATCTAGATATAAAAATGAAAAGTATAAAACTTCTAGAAGAAAGCATATGGGACAATATATATGACCTCACAGTAGACAAAAAATTCTTAGGTAGGCCACAGAACCTTCGTTATTTTAAGCTTCTAAGGTTGATCTAATTTGTTACAGCAGCAATAGAAAACTAATACGGAAAGCATCGCAAACAAACAAAATAATCACCAAAAAAAATTCTAAAGAAGCTACTAGTCTTGTTCATGTTTTATTTGTGGGAAACCGATAGATAACAAGCTTTTCCTCAATGGAGTTCAGAGCCAATTGCAAGTTAGACATAGGAGTTGGGCAGATGGAAGCTAAACATATAAAGAGACGACAATATTAATGTAACATATTACCTATGAAGTAGATATTGGAGAACAGGGCGGCTTGGATCTGCTAGTCAAGTGGACTTGCTAATACTCCCTGTTCTCTTTTTGAAACCTTGGAAGAGCCTACCCAAAGAAAAATTTCTGCTCTTAAGACCACAGAACAGTCTCATGCTGGAAGAAGTCAGAAGAGATGGGTCAGAAAGGTAAGTCAGAGAGACTGGAATGAGAAAGATTCAACATACTGGCTCTGAGGTATAGGGACCTCATGCAGGGACCAGAGAGAAGTCTCCAGAAGCTGAGGGTGGCCCCCACTTTGTAGCCCTGGGCACAACAATTGGCCAATGTAAAGCCTCCAATGAGAAATCATTGCTTAGATGTTCTTGTGCAATAAAATCAAACACAACTTGGAAAGGGTTTTATTAGTGACTAGAGAAGATAGTGGAAAAAAATACTCTACTGTGTGAAAATAGAAGTGGCTTCAGGATGGAGAATACTGGGTGATCTTTTCAACTCTGCTTGCTCTGGCTGGGAGAACATGAGGAAGTCCTCTCTCTGAGTCCACATCTCAAAATAGGAATTACACTGCATGCCTAAGCTCAGGATTTATGCAATGATCTAATGCAATAATGTGAAAATGCTTGGAAAATTGGGCAATGCTATTTAAAGTTATCATTTCATTAATATCATTAAAGATAATATCCTACCATTATTAAGCTCCTAGAGCATGAGGTAGGTGCTTTTGGATACATCACAGCTCTTCATTGATACTTGAGTGTCATTTATCACATCTGGAGTGCAATTTTCTAAATGAGAGATACTTTCTCTTTTCCCTGGTCACTGGCCATGGCAGGTCTACAGAGAACTCTATTTCACATGCACAGCTGATGTGAATAGTGACTAAGAAAGTGAATGCATCTTAAGGAGGAAAATATTGTGGTGTCCAAGACCGAAATGAAATGCAGCGAAAAATCAGAACAGCTGTCTTGACTTCTACCTGTTGTGAATCTGTTGCAAACACATTAACAAGCTTGTAAGGTTCATGTGCAAGTCTTGTTTTTCAAGCTCCTGAGAACGTTGTGAGTTTTACACAAGAGTTAGCACTTACTGTTATGCCAACTTTGAGGTGCAAAATTGAGACACAGAGAGACTGAGCTCAATATAGCTAAATCTTTTTTTATGAGATTCTGCTCATAATTATCAAGGATCATTATGGAAGGAGCACAATGAAGGTTAGAACTAGAATTTCAAATTACATATCTCATTTAAAGGAAATGGAGAGATAGAATTAATTTCCTTCTCGACAAGTTGACCTTGAGCCTGGAATGTTGGAGGGAGAAGATGCAAGAGCGCACAAATGTAAGACGGATAGGCGCTGGGGCCCCAGAGGCAAGCAGCTGACTAAGAGAGCATCCTGGAGTTCAAGAACAAAGAAGTCACAGAGAGTACATAGGCTTGCCAGTCCCCTTGGTCACGATGGACCCTTTCTAGAACAATCTGTGTGATTCTTGTGTTCACAGACAAGGAGAGAGTTTGGAAAGATGATTATAGTGTTGAGAATTTCAGTTATGACAGAAAGATTAAAAGGGGTATTGGAACTCAGTCTAATGTAGAGAGCGATGGAAGAAAATGGGAAATTAATACTCTTCATGTGAATAAAGAGCTCTTGCCCTATGAATAGTGCCTGGGGGTTGGTTCATAGGAAGATACTGAAAGAGAATGGTTTAAATTTTTTAAAAAAATGCAGTTTAACTAGATATGTAATAAGGAAGGATGTGAATCTGACATGGTAAGCAACAAGCATTTATGAAGTGCCCAGAAGTGACACCTCCCTTCAAGGTGCTTACCACCTGTCCAGGGAGGTGGTGAGATCAGCGTGGTCAGTGCTAGGGGTGGACTGAACATTCTGCTATGGAAAGAAAAGGGAACCTAACCCAAGAAAGATGCTATTTTGAAGAATGTGTCAGCCGGGGAAGGGCATTCCAGGTAGAGGGAACAGCAAGGAGGATTGAGGTGACATGGTATGTTTGCAGAACTAAAAAACAGCTCAAAAGTGCAGGCAGGTAGAATACAAGACAGGATAAAGTTAAAGTAGTATAACTTACTAAGTGTTGATTTGTATGATCTGGGCTGTTCGCTTTTGTACATTATCATGGTTAACCCTATGATAACATTTGTGGGATAATTGTATTAGTCACGGTAATTAATTCAGCCATAATATATAAACCCTGAACTCTCAGTTGCTGTTGCTTCCTTGGATGGAAAACAATAAAAGTCTGTTTTCCATCTCGTAAGTTTCACTGTGGGTCAGGCAGCCTTTTTAATCGCTAGTAGCCACGACATCTGGAATGTGTAGCCTCCTTGGCCACCACAGGAGAGGAAAAGAAAGGTAGGGGAGGTGCTCACATTCCTAACTGCTTATAGCCACTTCTATTCACAGTCAATGGGCCAGAAATAGTCACATGGCCCCAACTTCACTGCAAGAGAGGCTGGAAAGTGCAGAAGAAGCACATGGATATCTGGTGAGCACGAACTGTCCCTGTTTGGGGCAAATGTTTTAATTAGCTATTTATCACTGCGTAATAATATTACCACAAATCTAGTGGCTCAAAACAATCCATATTTATTATCTCACTAGCTGTAGGTCAGGAGTCCAAGAACAGCTCAGCTGGATCCTCTGTTTCAGGGTCTCAGAAGGCTGTAATCCAGGTGTTGGCTGGGGTTGGGGTCCCATCTGTGGCTTGATTAGGGGAGGGGCTGTTTTCAAGCTCACATGATTGTTGGCAGAATCCAGCTGCTGGTGAACTGTTTGACTGAGGTCCTCAGTTTCTTGCTGGCTGTTCAACCGAGGCCTCCCTTAGTTCCCTGTCACTGGGGCCTCCCCAGCGTGGCAGCTTCCCTCTTCAAAGTGAGCAAGGGATAGAATCTCTAAGAAGGCTGATGTTGAGATCTTATGTAATGTAATCATGGAATGACATCTTGTCACCTTTACAGTATTCTATTGGTTAGAACCATTGCAGGTCCCACCTACATCCAAGGGAGTGGATTATACAAGGGTGGGAGAACCAGGACGTGGAAACAAGTGAGAGCAATCTTAGAGTCTGTTCACCACAGTACTATTATTATGTCCCTATTCATCAGAAAAAGAAATTGGGCCGCAGAGTGGTTAAATGATTTGTCTTAAGCCCTCACAAGTAAGGAGAAGAGCTGGAATTCTGGTCCATTTGCCTCTAAAACCCATAATTTTAATCACTATACTCTACTACTGGATTACGAGGAGCCTTCTATTGTTAGAAGAAGGTTGGATTTTATATCCTGTAGATATTGGAAAGTAACAGGATCAGATTTTTATTTTAGATAAGTCAGTTGACTACTGGACTGGATTTGAGAAGGGAAGACTAGCAGCAAGAAGCAATTGAGGGGCTTCCCTGGTGGCGCAGTGGTTGAGAGTCCGCCTGCCGATGCAGGGGACACGGGTTCGTGCCCCGGTCCGGGAGGATCCCACGTGCCGCGGAGCGGCTGGGCCCGTGAGCCATGGCCACTGCGCCTGCGCGTCCGGAGCCTCCGCTACGCAACGGGAGAGGCCACAGCAGTGAGAGGCCCGCGTACCGCAAAAAGTGAGTTTAGGGGCTTCCCTGGTGGTGCAGTGGTTGCGAGTCCGCCTGCCGATGCAGGGGACGTGGGTTCGGAGGATCCCACATGCCGCGGAGCGGCTGGGCCCGTGAGCCATGGCCACTGCGCCTGCGCGTCCGGAGCCTGTGCTCCGCAACGGGAGAGGCCACAACAGTGAGAGGCCCGTGTACCACAAAAAAAAAAAAAAAAAAAAAGAAGCAATTGAGGAGATTCTTCCAAGAGTTTAGATTAGAGATGATGTGAGGGCTGAGGGCTTCAGATGGGACCGTGATCAAAGGGAAGAAGTAGAGGGGACATATCTGAGAACTACTGGGGATGCGGGTAAAATTGGCAGGACTTGTGGATTCAGTGTTGGTGATGAGTCAGAGAGACTACTCAAGGATTAACCCCTGGATACCTGCAAGCCAGAATCACCTCACCTCTCTTGTACCACCCTCCTCCTCATCCACCACACTCCACATGTTTGCCTTATTTCTATTTTTAGGAACCATCGAGCTTATTCCACTTCATAGCCTTTGTACTTCCTGGACGATACTTTCCCTAAGTCTCTCTCCTCTCTTAGGCCCTCACCATTCTGAGTTTTACTGTATGCACAGCATAAACCATTATTTGAAAATGTCTTGATATTTTTTGTATTTGTTTATTTGTTTTCTTTCCTTGTTAGTAATGTAAACTCCTGGAGTACAGAGGCCTCATTCATGGTTTTCATCTCTGACATCCCAGTGTTAAGAACAGTGCCTAACATGTATTGAGGACTCAATGCGTGAGACAGAGTAAATGAATGATGGACTAGGAATAAAAGAGGAGAAAAGCTCATTGAGACCAGTTAGAAGTCAAATGGTGGGTGAAGTGGGAGGAGGGTGTTAGAGACTTTGGAGAGTAAAATATGGTAGACTGTGAGGGACTACTGGAATTCAAAGTTTCAGAGGGCAAGAGCTGGGAATAAAAATGTCCACAGTGTGAACATCGGAATGGATAGCTGACATGGAGCTGAGGTGAAGGTCCCCAGAGTGTAAGAGACCAAGGGCCTTTGAGGCCAGGCTACTGGCTCAGAGCTCTGTGTTCCAGGCAAAATTTTACAGCAGCAGAGAGTCCTGTTAGACTGTGAACATGGTGCTGATGTCTGATGATTGAGAGGAAGACACCTGGACCCGACAGGGAAACAAAGAGAGCGGTGATTGGGTGGGATGGTAATTGCTCCAAATTTTCATTATGGTAGACCTTCCAAGTGCTTTTATCAATAATGCTACAAGGTAGGCTCTGTGTTATCCCTCTTTACAGGTGAGGAGAGCGAAGGGTGAAGGAATAAAGTAATTTGCCCCCGGTCATAGAGCTGATAAATATTGGGTCCTGGGTTCAGGCCAGGAAACCTGAGTCCAAAGCCAACTTTTCTAAGCTGATCTCAGTTCAGAACTCATGACTCTTGACTCCTCAGTCCCAGAGTTATTTCAGAGAATCAGAACATTTTATAGCTTAGAGAGCAAGAAGGCTAATCCACTCCTATAATTCATTCATTCATTTGTTCCCCAATATTTATTTATTTATTTAGCTATTTATTTTTACTTTTATTTATTTATTTATTTTGGCCACACTGGGCAGCTTGTGGGATATTAGTTCCACACCCAGGGATCAAAGCTGGGCCCTCGGCAGTGAAAGCACGGAGTCCTAACCACTGGACCACCAGGGAGTTCCCCCAAATACTTATTCGGCTCCTGCTCTGTATCAGGTACTGTTCTTACCATTTTATGTTCATTATCCTTTGAATCCTCTCAGTCACATTATTGTTGAGAAGTATCATTTTCCCCAATTTATAAAGAAGAAACTATTTCAGCATCTCCCATAGTACTGGGTATAAAGTGAACCTTTCATCAGTTCTAGCCGAATTTACTTGACTTGAACACATTTACAACAAAATTGGTTGAGTTGAAGGATGCTACCAGCACAGGTCCTCAGCCTAAGACATTTGTTCCCCTAGCACTTTCTTCTTTAATTCTAAATACTTCTCTGTGAGTACCATCTATGAAGAAGCTGCAAAATTTATTCAAATGGAACCAAAAAAATGATGGTTCAGCAGCTTCTGGTCCAAAAAAATTTACATTTCTCCACACATCAAATTATAGAGGGACAGATGCCAAACTTTTATAGAATTTTAGTTCAACCAAATTAGTTTCTCTTCTCTCTGCTTGTCAAACACAAGGCAGACTCTCTTTACCCCCAGTGAAAACGTAATTGTCACAGGCATCAGCCAACTCTCTAAAGATTCCCAGAAATCATTGTGAGCTCAGCTACTCCTGTTCCCGGAAAACCCTTTCCAGGTTGATCCTGTGCAAGTACCTCATTATCATCACTCCCTCGAGCCTATATTGCATCTTCTGGGCCACGTATAAGGCACTACGCAGATCACTAAGACACAAGGCTTTCAAGGACAGGGACAGGTAACCCAATTCTCTCATGTCATTACTAGAGCCCAAGTCCCAGTTGGAACATAATAACTTGCCTATTCCTCGGACAGTTATTCTACATGGGATAGGATTAAAATGACAGCTTAGGTGAGTGTTCCCAGCTTTTCTCTCTGCCAAATAAATTAGGCTCTGTTTCTGCCACTGCTCATTTCTGCCCCCTCTACCTCCCCCAGAGAAGGATTCAAACAGTAGTGAAAGGGAACAGGAATGTGGGACTCTCTTTCCCAGAGGCCCTTGAGAATGGGGAGCTGGCACTGTGAAAGTGCCATACATACAGTACGACTTACCATTAAGGAGCAACAAATTTCCCTGAAAGAAAGCAATATTTAGAGACTGCCCCATTTGCCTTACCAGTGTGTTATTTTATTTCCTATATTTTAGGTTTATATGAGAAAACATGAAGCAATCTGGTCAGTAGCTCAAAGTTTGTTTGCTTTTAAAATAAAAAAATTTTAAAAATTAATATAGTACAAATGAACAGTGACTAGAACATTCAGGGTAATTTAATATAATTCAATTCCATTAAATATCATTGCAGTAAAGAGGGATTAAAGGCTCGACAACTGCAGTCTAAGTATAGCAATTAATGTAGTTGGAACTCAGGAATCTAAAAAGAACCCCAGGGCTTCCCTGGTGGCGCAGTGGTTGAGAATCCGCCTGCCGATGCAGGGGACTCGGGTTCGTGCCCCGGTCCGGGAAGATCCCACGTGCCGCGGAGCGGCTGGGCCCGTGAGCCATGGCCGCTGAGCCTGTGCGTCCGGAGCCTGCGCTCCGCAATGGGAGAGGCCACAACAGTGAGAGGCCCGCGTACCACAAAAAAAATAAATAAATAAAATAAAAATAAAAAAATGAAAAGAACCCCATCACAATTTCATTAAATCAAAGGATCCCAAGAGCAGATGTTGAATCATTATTGGATTAACAGAGGATTCTTGATGTTACACCACTTAAACCGTATGTCTTAATCCCTACAATAAAGGAAAGCATTACAGTGTTTGCAAAGCAGAACAAGATCCTGGGACTGGGAGATCCATTTCAGCTGCACTTTCCTACTGTCACCTTGACACCTACTCACAGTGGCCCCTGGAATGTGTTAACAGTGCACTTGGCCAGGGATGTCAGAATAATTAGGGGCCAGACTTAGATGTGGAAAGTGACCACCTAACTGTGATCTGGGAGATTCTGGAAATAGTCTCTAAACCAAAATCATATCCTCTGCCCTCTGACACGATTATGGGCCTTTGGATCTTAAGGGTTTTCCAGACTTTTCAACATTTCTGTTGCTAAAGAGACATGGTTCTTTCTTCAAGGCACAAGACTTGCAGTTCTGACTGTTGTCACTAGATGGATGGTGCTTGAACTAAGTACATGATATATGCTGATATATGATAAGCATATAATTGAGTAATGCAATGATTTCAGCCTGGACGACCCTGAGGTGTGATGAGGTTAACAATCTAGGTGGCTAACCCTTTCCCACCATTTGATTAAAAAAAAAAAAAAAAAAGACATACTAGCTAAATGCAAGAGCTACTTCATTTAGCAAGATATAAATGAATAACCTGATACCTCTTTACATTAAAATTGCAATTTTACTTACCTAGGCTTCCAAAATTAAGGTGAAATTTTCTTTAAGACTGTACAGCTCTGAACCTATATTTCGGAACCAAATTTTATGTAACTGTTTTTGTCTGAGGGAGATTTTTTTTTTTTTTTCTGGCTGCATTGAGGCTCAGAACCAAATCTCCTCAGGCACCTTTCTACTTCTATTCTTTTTCACAGGCTCAGTAGCAAAGTTTCTCTCTGTTCCCTCTTTCTCTGCTCCTTTGATTTCTTTCACCATATTTAATTGAAGAAAATCACCACGAAATCATGATAGGCGTGTACCAAATTTGGTCCTGGAAGGCATTTGCCCATTCATTCCCAACATTCCATTTAGCCACACCCACTCAATTCCTGCCAAACCTATCTGCTCCCAAACTCTCAAAAACAAACAGTTGGGGCTTCCCTGGTGGCGCAGTGGTTGAGAGTCCGCCTGCCGATGCAGGGGACACGGGTTCGTGCCCCGGTCTGGGAAGATCCCACGTGCTGCGGAGCGGCTGGGCCCATGAGCCATGGCCGCTGAGGCTGCGCGTCCGGAGCCTGTGCTCCGCAACAGGAGAGGCCACAACCGTGAGAGGCCCGCGTAACGCAAAAACAAACAAACAAAAAAAACCAAAAAAACAGTTTGCAAGATGAACACAAGTCAGTCACGATGCATGCCTCAAACCTCAGGCCAAATTTGTCTTTCACAACTTTCTTTGAAAGATCGAAAACAGATTTTGAAGAGAATACAATGGCAGGGTTTTTTTTTTCTGTTTTAAACACAGTTGTAGAACTTCTGTTAAGGATGTGCTGCCAGCTTAATTCTGAATCTTGCTTCAACTCCTCTTAGAAACCACACAGAGAATTTTTTTTTCAACGTTTTGCTATTATTTATTTAAAAAAATTTTTTTAACATCTTTATTGGAGTATAATTGCTTTACAATGGTGTGTTAGTTTCTGCCTTACAACGAAGTGAATCAGTTATACATATACATATGTTCCCATATCTCTTCCCTCTTGCGTCTCCCTCCCTCCCACCCTCCCCATCCCACCCCTCTAGGTGGTCACAAAGCACCTGGCTGATCTCCCTGTGCTATGTGGCTGCTTCCCACTAGCTATCCACCCTACGTTTGGTAGTGTATATATGTCCATGCCACTCTCTCACTTTGTCACAGCTCACCCCTCCCTGTCCTCACATCTCCAAGTCCATGCTCCAGTAGGTCTGTGTTTTATTCCTGTCCTACCCCTAGTCTCTTCATGACATTTTTTTCTCCTTAGATTCCATATATAGGTGTTAGCATACGGTATTTGTTTTCTCCTCCTGACTTACTTCACTCTGTATGACAGACTCCAGGTCCATCCACCTCACTACAAATAATTCAGTTTCATTTCTTTTTATGGCTGAGTAATATTCCATTGTATATATGTGCCACAACTTCTTTATCCACTCATCTGTTGATGGGCACTTAGGTTGCTTCCACGTCCTGGCTATTGTAAATAGAGCTGCAATGAACATTGTGGTACGTGACTCTTTTTGAATTATGGTTTTCTCAGTGTATATGCCCAGTAGTGGGATTACTGGGTCGTATGGTAGTTCTATTTGTAGTTTCTTAAGGAACCTCCATACTGTTCTCCATAGTGGCTGTATCCATTTACATTCCCACCAGCAGTGCAAGAGTGGTCCCTTTTGTCCACACCCTCTCCAGCATTTATTGTTTCTAGGTTTTTTGATGATGGCCATTCTGACTGGCGTGAGATGATATCTCATTGTAGTTTGATTTGCATTTCTCTAATGATTAATGATGTTGAGCATTCTTTCATGTGTTTGTTGGCAATCTGTATATCTTCTTTGGAGAAAGTCTATTTAGGTCTTCTGCCCATTTTTGGATTGGGTGGTTTATTTTTTTGTTATTGAGCTTCATGAGTTGCTTATAAATTTTGGAGATTAATCCTTTCTCAGTTGCTTCATTTGCAACTATTTTCTCCCATTCTGAGGGTTGTCTTTTGGTCTTGTTTATGGTATCCTTTGCTGTGCAAAAGATTTTAAGTTTCATTAGGTCCCATTTGTTTATTTTTGTTTTTATTTCCATTTCTCTAGGAGGTGGGTCAAAAAGGATCTTGCTGTGATTTATGTCACAGAGTATTCTGCCTATGTTTTCCTCTAAGAGTTTGACAGTGTCTGACCTTACATTAAGGTCTTTAACCCATTTTGAGTTTATTTTTGTGTATGGTGTTAGGGAGTGTTCTAATTTCATACTTTTACATGTACCCGTCCAGTTTTCCCAGCACCACTTATTGAAGAGGCTGCCTTTTCTCCACTGTATATTCTTCCCTCCTTTATCAAAGATAAGGTGACCATATGTGTGTGGGTTTATCTCTGGGCTTTCTATCCTGTTTCATTGATCTATATGTCTGTTCTTGTGCCAGTACCATACTGTCTTGATTACTGTGACTTTGTATTATAGTCTGAAGTCAGGGAGCCTGATTCCGCCAGCTCCATTTTTCATTCTCAAGATTGCTTTGGCTATTCGGTGTCTTTTGTGTTTCCATTGAAATTGTGAAATATTTTGTTCTAGTTCTGTGAAAAATGCCAGTGGTAGTTTGATAGGGATTGCATTGAATCTGTACATTGCTTTGGGTAGTAGAGTCATTTTCACAATCGTGATTCTTCCAATCCAAGAACATGGTATATCTCTCCATCTGTTTGTATCATCTTTAATTTCTTTCATCAGTGTCTTATAATTTTCTGCATCCAGGTCTTTTGTCTCCTTAGGTAGGTTTATTCCTAGATATGTTATTTTTTGTTGTTGCAATGGTAAATGGGAGTGTTTTCTTAATTTCACTCTCAAATTTTTCATCATTAGTATATAAGAATTTCAGAGATTTCTGTGCATTAATTTTGCATCCTGCTGCTTTACCAAATTCATTGATTAGCTCTAGTAGTTTTCTGGTAGCATCCTTAGGATTCTGTATGAATAGTATCATGTCATCTGCAAACAGTGACAGCTTTACTTCTTCTTTTCCTATTTGGATTCCTTTTATTTCTTTCTCTTCTCTGATTGCTGTGTCTAGAAATTCCCAAACTAGGTTGAATAATAGTGGTGAGAGTGGGTTACCTTGTCTTGTTCCAAATCTTAGTGGAAATGGTTTCAGTTTTTCACCATTGAGGATAATGCTGGCTGTGGGTTTGTCATATATGGCCTTTATTACGTTGAGGAAAGTTCCCTGTATGCCTACTTTCTGCAGTGTTTTTATCATAAATGTCTGTTGAATTTTGTCAAAAGCTTTCTCTGCATCTATTGAGATGATCATATGGTTTCTCTCCTTCAGTTTGTTGATATGGTGTATCACGTTGATTGATTTGCATATATTGAAGAATCCTTGCATTCCTGGAATGAACCCCACTTGATCATGGTGTATGATCCTTTTAATGTGCTGTGGATTCTGCTTGCTAGTATTTTGTTGAGGATTTTTGCATCTATGTTCATCAGTGATATTGGCCTGTAGTTTTCTTTCTTTGTGACGTCTTGTCTGGTTTTCGTATCAGGGTGATGGTGGCCTCATAGAATGAGTTTGGGAGTGTTCCTCCCACTGCTATATTTTTGAAGAGTTTGAGAAGGATAGGTGTTAGCTCTTCTCTAAATGTTTGGTAGAATTCGCCTGTGAAGCCATCTGGTCCTGGGCTTTTGTTTGTTGGAAGACTTTTAATTACAGTTTCAATTTCAGTGCTTGTGACTGGTCTGTTCATATTTTCTATTTCTTCCTGGTTCAGTCTCGTCAGGTTGTGCATTTCTAAGAATTTGTCCATTTCTTCCAGGTTGTCCATTTTATTGGCATACAGTTGCTTGTAGTAATCGCTCATGATCATTTGTATTTCTGCAGTGTCCATTGTTACTTCCCCTTTTTCATTTCTAATTCTATTGATTTGAGTCTTCCCCCTTTATTTCTTGATGAGTCTGGCTGATGGTTTATCAATTTTGTTTATCTTCTTAAAAAACCAGTTTTTAGTTTTATTGAACTTTGCTATCATTTCATTCATTTCTTTTTCATTTATTTCTGATCTGATCTTTATGATTTCTTTCCTTCTGTTAACTTTGGGGTTTTTTTGTTCTTCTTTCTCTAATAGCTTTAGGTGCAAGGTTAGGTTGTTTATTCGAGATGTTTCCTGTTTCTTGAGGTAGGACTGTATTGCTATAAACTTCCCTCTTAGAACTGCTTTTGCTGCATCCCATAGGTTTTGAGTCATCGTATCTCCATTGTCATTTGTTTCTAAGTATTTTTTAATTTCCTCTCTGATTTCTTCAGTGATCACTTTGTTATTAAGTAGTGTATTGTTTAGCCTCCATGTGTTTATATGTTTTACAGATCTTTTCCTGTAATTGATATCTAGTCTCGTAGTGTTGTGGTCAGATAAGACACTTGATATGATTTCAATTTTCTTAAATTTACAAAGGCTAGATTTGTGACCCAAGATATGATCTATCCTGGAGAATGTTCCATGAGCACTTGAGAAAAATATGTATTCTGTTGTTTTTGGATGGAATGTCCTATAAATATCAATTAAGTCCCTATTATTTAATGTATCATTTAAAACTTGTGTTTCCTTATTTATTTTCATTTTGGATGATCTGTCCATTGGTGAAAGTGGGGTGTTAAAGTTCCCTACTATGATTGTGTTACTGTCGATTTCTCCTTTTATGGCTGTTAGTATTTCCTTTATGTATTGAGGTGCTCCTATGTTGGGTGCATAAATATTTACAATTGTTATATCTTCTTCATGGATCAATCCCTTGATCATTGTGTAGTGTCCTTATTTGTCTCTTGTAATAGTTTTTATTTTAAAGTCTATTTTGTCTGATATGAGAATTGCTACTCCAGCTTTCTTTTGATTTCTGTTTGCATAGAATATCATTTTCTATCCCCTCACTTTCAGTCTGTATGTGTCCCTAGGTCTGAAGTGGGTCTCTTGTAGACAGCATATATATGGGTCTTGTTTTTGTATCCATTCAGCCAGTCTGTGTCTTTTGGTGGGAGCATTTAATCCATTTACATTTAAGGTAATTATCGATATGTATGTTCCTATTAACATTTTCTTAATTGTTTTGGGTTTGTTATTGTACGTCTTTTCCTTCTCTTGTGTTCCCTGCCTAGAGAAGATCCTTTAGCATTTGTTGTAAAGCTGGTTTGGTGGTGCTGAACTCTCTCAGCTTTTGCTTGTCTGTAAAGGTTTTAATTTCTCCATCAAATCTGAATGAGATCCTTACTGGGTAGAGTCATCTTGGTTGTAGGTTTTTCTCCTTCATTATTTTAAATATGTCCTGCCACTCCCTTCTGGCTTGCAGAGTTTCTGCTGAAAGATCAGCTATTATCCCTATGGGGATTTCCTTGTATGTTATTTGTAGTTTTTCCCTTGCTGCTTTTAAGATGTTTTCTTTGTATTTAATTTTTGACAGTTTCATTAATATGTGTCTTGCCATGTTTCTCCTTGGATTTATCCTGTATGGGACTCTCTGTGCTTCCTGGACTTGATTGACTATTTCCCTTCCCATATTAAGGAAGTTTTCAACTATAATCTCTTCAAATATTTTCTCAGACCCTTTCTTTTTCTCTTCTTCTTCTGGGACCCCTATATTTCGAATGTTGGTGCGTTTTATGTTGTCCCAGTGGTCTCTGAGATTGTCCTCAGTTCTTTTCATTCTTTTTTCTTTATTCTGCTCTGCAGTAGTTATTTCCACTATTTTATCTTCCAGGTCACTTATCCGTTCTTCTGCCTCAGTTATTCTGCTATTGATCCCATCTAGAGTATTTTTCATTTCATTTATTGTGTTGCTCATTGTTGCCTGCTTCTTCTTTATTTCTTCTAGGTCCTTGTTCAGTGTTTCTTGCATTTTGTTTATTCTATTTCCAAGATTTTGGATCATCTTTACTATCATTATTCTGAATTATTTTCAGGTAGACTGACTATTTCCTCTTCATTTGTTAGGTCTGGTGGGTTTTTACCTTGCTCCTTCATCTGCTATGTGTTTTTCTGTCTTTTCATTTTGCTTACTGTGTTTGGGGGTCTCCTTTTAGCAGGCTGCAGGTTCATTGTTCTGGTTTCTTTTGGTGTCTGTCCCCAGTGGCTAAGGTTGGTTCAGTGGGTCGAGTAGGTTTCCTGGTTGAGGGGACTAGTGCCTGTGTTCTGGTGGATGAGTCTGGATCTTGTCTTTCTGGTGGGCAGATCCACATCTGGTGGTGTGTTTTAGGGTGTCTGTAGACTAATTATGATTTTAGGCAGCCTTTATGCTAATGGATGGGGCTGTAGTCCTGTCTTGCTAGTTGTTGGGCATAGAGTGTCCAGCACTGTAGCTTTCTGGTCGTTGAGTGAAGCTGGGTCTTGGTGTTCAGATGGAGATCTCTGGGAGATTTTTGCCATTTGATATTATGTGGAACTGGGAGGTCTCTTGTGGACCAGTGTCCTGATTTGGTTCTCCCACCTCAGAGACACAGTCCTCACGCCTGGATGGGGCACTAAGAGCCTTTCATCCACACGGCTCAGAATAAAAGGGAGGAAAAATAGGAAGTAAAGAAAGAAAGGAAGAAAGGAAGGAAGGAAGGAAAGGAGGAAGGAAGGGAGGAAGAAAGAAAGGAAGAAAGAAAGAAGATAAAGTAGGATAAAATAAAGTTATTAAAATAAAAAAATAATTAAGAAGAAAAATTTTAAAAAGTAAAAACCAAAAACGAAAACCAGGACGGTCAAAACCCTAGGACAAATGGTGAAAGCAAAGCTATAGACAAAATCTCACACAGCAGCACACACCTACACACTCACAAAAAGAGAAAAAGGGGAAAATAATAATATATCTTGCTCCCATAGTCCACCTCCTCAATTTGGGATGATTCGTTGTCTATTCAGGTATTCCACAGGTGCAGAGTACATCAAGTTGATTGTGGAGATTTAATCCAGTGCTCCTGGGGCTGCTGGGAGAGATTTCCCTTTCTCTTCTTTGTTCGCACAGCTCCTGGGGTTCAGCTATGGTTTGGGCCCCGCCCCTGGGTTTAGGTCGCCTGAGGGCGTCTGTTCTTTGCTCAGACAGGATGGGGTTAAAGGAGCAGCTGATTCGGGGGCTCTGGCTCACTCAGGCGGGGGGGAGGGAGGGGCACAAATGCGGGGCGAGTCTGCGGTGGCAGAGGCCGGCTTGAGGTTGCAGCAGCCTGAGGCGCGCTGTGTGTTCTCCCGGGGAAGCTGTCACTGTATCCCGGGACCCCGGCATTGGCGGGCTGCACAGGCTCCCGGGAGGGCGGTGTGGAGAGTGACCTGTGCTCGCACACAGGCTTCTTGGTGGCGGCAGCAGCAACCCTAGCGTCCCACACCCATCTCTGATGTCCGTGCCGACAGCCGCAGCTCGCGCCCGTTTCTGGAGCTCCTTTACGAGGTGCTCTTAATCCCCTCTCCTCGCGCCCCAGGAAGCAAAGAGGGAAGAAAAGGTCTCTTGTCTCTTCCGCGGCTCCAGACCTTTTCCTGGACTCCCTCCCGGCCAGCCGTGGCGCACTAACGCCTTCAGGCTGTGTTCACGCCGCCAACCCCAGTCCTCTCCCTGGGATCCAACTGAAGCCCGAGGCTCAGTTCCCAGCCCCGCCCGCCGCGGCAGGTGAGCAGACAAACCTCTCGGGCTGGTGAGTGCCGGTCGGCACCGATCCTCTGTGCGGGAATCTCTCCGCTTTGCCCTCCGCACCCTGTTACTGCGCTCTCCTCCGCGGCTCTGAAGCTTCCCCCTCCGCCACCCGCAGTCTCCGCCCGCGAAGGGGCTTCTAGTGTGTGGGAACCTTTCCTCCTTCACGGCTCCCTCTCACTGGTGCAGGCCCTGTCCCTATTCTTTGTCTGTTTTTTCTTTTTTCTTTTGCCCTACCCAGGTACGTGGGGAGTTTCTTACCTTTTGGGAGGTCTGAGGTCTTCTGCCAGCGTTCGGTGGGTGTTCTATAGGAGCAGTTCCACATGTAGATGTATTTCTGATGTATCTGTGAGGAGGCAGGTGATCTCTGCGTCTTACTCTTCCGCCATCTTCTCTCTACTCTGAGAAATTTTTGAAAAGTCACAAAATTTGTTTACACCGAAGCCAGGAGACAGAGAAAACCTGTCCACTCCATTTACATGTAAAGAGCTGCCAAGAACAGCTGAGACGAGTACAACGCCACAGGAATCCAGGTGGGACACATCAAGGGAAGAATGGGAAATACAGGGGGCTTAGTGGTGGGGAATCTCAGAAGTCTCTAGAGAAGTGTTCCCTCAGCAGGGAACAGTTCCTACCAGAGAACTGCTGCAAGTAGGGATTAGATCAAAGAGATTAGAAATTCTGGGAAAGGGTGAGAAAGAAAGGTGTGGAAGATGCCTGAGGGATCCAAAGGTGGCACATTTTAGAAAGTGTCAACAAAACAGACACTCAAAAAGTGTGGGGACCACCTTGGAAAGTGGAAGGCAGATTCTGTCCCCTTGTTGCAGTAATTGGTGAGGGAACATAGGGGAGTGTAGAGGTGGCTGCAGAAGACACCTCGAACCAGGGTAAGTTCAGGGAGGCAGACAAGATGTGGCTACACAACAGTGTCATTGTTGAAAGGAGACATTCCTCCCCATACACAGAGGAGGTAGCGCTCTAAGTTGCTAAGCCAAGAAAGCGACCTTGGCTCTTATTCCTCCCCATCTATCCCTTCACCTCTAACCTCTTACAAAAGCTGGTTCAGGACAATTCAACAACAACAGCAAAACTTATAGGGAATGTATAGTAGTCATCCAAAAATCCTCTAAGAAATACGTGGGAAAGAACAGCAACGTGTTTCTATAGACAAAGAAAAGTTTTCCGGAAAAATTGTCATAGAGAAGACAAGAATCATAACCAAACACTGTATCATTAATTTGAAAAAAAATTAAATGAATCCCAAATATCAAAGCCAAGATAGATAAACTCAAGGAAGAGAGAAACAGACAACAGAACATGATGGCAGAACTCAGGAAAGAAAACAAAGAAAAAGTTACAGAAATAACAAAAAACTTGGAAAGGTCACGAGGGAGATTTGACAACACTGAAGGACACAGAGGATAGAAATGGGAAAAACAAGCAAAATAAAAGAGAAATAAAGAGACAGAATTAGCAAAATCACAGCTATAGAAGTGAAGAAGTGAAGCAAAGCATAGTCTACATGCTTAATTGGAATTCCAAAGAAGAAACCCAAAAGAGAGTGCAACAGAATGAATATTTTAACATATAATTAAAGAAAGTTCAGGGCATACTAAGCAACAGAGAGTTGGACCAGAACCATCAACATTAAGTCACACTTTGGTGAAATTCTTGTCTAAAGATACAGAACAAAGCACTTTTGGAATCCTTTAAAGATATAGAAAGAATTGTTGCCTTTTGGGAAGCCAGGCAATAGGATGAACTCACTTTTGAGGGCAATAAAATCAGGAAGGCATCAGACTTCTGTTACAGAAAGATTCAGTATGAAAAACAGTGAAGAAACATCTACAGTATGTTCAAGAAAAGGAAGTGAGTCAAGAATTCTAACTCCACCAAGGCTTATTTTAAGTAAAAAGGGGAAATTTTAAATTTTATTTTGAAGTCATCTTTAGGGAATCTGATTAATCAGAGTTCTTTTATACTCCCATCAAAGTTCAATACATTGTCTTACACATGTGTGCATCCATAGCTGTATACACGAGATTAGCTCTGCCTCCTTAGACCAGATGAAAGATCTATCCTAAATTGTGTGTGTGAATGTTTTATTTGCTTTTAACTTTGTGTAAAGTTATTTTGCTGTATATGATCTTCTGAAACTTCAAATCTAATACCCCATGAATGATAAGGGGTACAGTTAGTCCATATACCATTTTATTAGTCAGACAGAAACCACACCAGATATTTGATGAGAGATTTGATCTAAAGCACTGGTACCAGGTATAAAGTTGTTTCCCACTGAAAGGGTAAAATGAGAACTATGAGGTATCACAGAGGTAGAAGCTGTAGGAAGGCGCTACCGTCCCCTATGGCTAAGGAAACAAAGGAAACTAAGGGACAAACTTAGAGAAGGGTTGCCTGGGCCTGAAACAGAGGCCTCTGAGGAGGCAGCACTGCTCAGCTGATGCAGGCCTCTCTGAGCCCAGAGGAGGGGCCCCGGGCCTCTGAGGAGGGGTGGCTGCCTCTGCTGAGGTGCTCTTACCAAACTGGTTCTGCAAGTGATGGGAAAAGTACAAGCTGGATTCAGCTGCTGCTTCAGGAATGAACTGCCACTGCTGCTGTGAAGAAGGGTTGCTGAGGGTGAGGTCGCAGGGACAGGAAAGGGGAAGCCGACAGGGGAGGGAGCCCCTTCTTCCTCCCCTGGAACTGAAGCCTCATCTACTGCCCCCTGTTGACACAGCTTTTAATGGAGACTGCTGGGAAAGCAGTGGGCTTTGCAGTCTCTCAGTGTCTATATCACAAGGCTGGTTTTAGAAGAGTGAACTTGGAGCTAAGGGACAACACCTTTATACCTGACACCACCACTAACAAAAAAAACGTTCTGCCAAAGCAGCTAAGATTTCTGAGATGTCATGCGAAAAATTGCACGTGTTAGAATAGTTGAAATATGGTACATTGCTGATTGGCTCATATTGTTGGATTTAGCTATAGATAATTCATTCTGACTGCTGTATAACATTTCACTACGGGAATATACTGTGATGTATCTATTCCTCTGTTGGAACGTTTTTGGATTGTTTCCAGGTTTTGCTACTTCAACGATACTATCATGAATATTTTTGCACGTGTCTTGAGATATATTTGTCAAGATTTTCTCTTGGATGGAAATGTGGTTGTGAAATTGCTGGCTCTTAGAGTTTGTAAAAGTTCAATCTTAAACTATTTTACCAAACCACTCTCCACAGTAGTTGTAACAATTTACATTGTAAGCTGAAATGGACAGATCCTGTTGTAAGATATTTTCTCCAGGACTTGGTATTATCAGATAGTTTGAATATGTAAGAACTCAGGGAATATTGTTTGTATGAACATGGTATCCAGTGGAACAATTACTCTTTCAAAGGAAACTACAAGACACAGTGCAGCCAATGAATAGATGACTTGGGGAAACTTTGACAAAGGACTGGTGGTGAGAACTCCAGTTTCACACATCTGATCATCTCCATGACATCTTCCTTTGGATGACTAATAGACATCTGAAACAGAACACGTTTAGAGACGAACTCCTGCTATCCCCACCAAATCTGTTCTTTTTAGATGTCTTCCCCATCTTAGTTAATGCCAAGCTCATCTTTGCAGTTGCTAAGACAACAAAACTTGGAGTCACATTGACTCTTCATTTTCTCACATTCCTTATCCAAATTATCAGCAAAACCTTTTGGATCTACCTTCAGAATGAGTCCAAAATCCCATCACTTCTCATGATCTTCACAACGCTACCACCCTGGTCCAAGCCACCATCATTTTCCATCTGGTTCATGGTGATAGCCTCTTAACCATTCTCTCTGATTCTGTCTTTGTCTCCCTTCAGTCTGTGTCTCCATCTAGCAGTTTCAGTGATCCTTTAAATCCTGTGATGGATCCCTGTATAATTTAGAGTTAAATGTGAAAATCCTTATTACCTCAAAGTATATCCTTCCAGTGTCCTACAGGGTCCTGTGTGAGCTGGTCCCCCTTAACTTTCAGCCTCATCTACCACTTCAGCCCTTTCTCATTCCATTTGAGCCACATTGCTTTGCTATTTCTCAAATAAGCTGGGCATGCTCCTGCTTAGGGCCTTTGCACTGGTTGTCTACTCCACCTGGAATACTCTTCTGAGCTGTCTGCACAGCTCAGTCTTTCTTCAAGTCTTATTTAAAGATCACTTTCTCAAGGGCTTCCCTGGCTACCTTGATTAAAATTGCAAACTGCCCCGCTCAATGACATTACTTATTCACTTTTCCATGACTTAGTGTTCTTTAAAGCACTTATTACCATGTAATATACAAATATTATATTTCCTCACACCAAAGAAACCATCAGTTACAAGAAACACTGTTATGTTAATTTAATTAATTATGAAATAAATTAAATTAAAAATTACTACCTATAGGACTGACATGTTGCTTTTTTTTTTTTTTTTTTTTTTGCGGTACGTGGGCCTCTCACTGCTGTGGCCTCTCCCGTCGCGGAGCACAGGCTACGGACACACAGGCTCAGCGGCCATGGCTCACGGGCCCAGCCGCTCCGCGGCACGTGGGATCCTCCCGGACCGGGGCACGAACCCGCGTCCCCTGCATCGGCAGGCGGACTCCCAACCACTGCGCCACCAGGGAAGCCCTGCTTTTTTTTATTACTTCAAAATTACTTTACACTCACTGAAGGAGCTGTTTTAGACTTATCTACACATTGGTTTTATTATATATCACTCTTGTGCAAACCAAACAGGAAAATATCGGCAAAATACATCGTTTAAGATATTCCTAAAACTTCGTCATATTCAGACGAAGTTAAATATGCCCTGGATCATGTAACTCAGACCCATTGACCTGGCATCTCTCCACTCAGCACCATATTTTGTGCCATCAGGAGTTTGGTGTTGCACCATTCTCCACGTGCTCCACTGGTGTTTCCAGGATTTTGTCCCCAAATGCTAACTTCACGCTTATCAGTTTTGAGGCATGTGAACAGGCAGTAACAGCTACATCTTGATTGACACCAGGCCAACAGCAGCTGTAAGACAAACAAGTCTCTGAGGTGTGAAAATGTGCAAAAATGTGTACCTTAAAATAAAGTATGGTATTTTAGTTATTTGTTTATTGCCTATCTCCTTGTATGAGATGGTACACTTGAAAAGGGCAGTTTTCTCTTTTGTTTACTTCTGTAGCCCCGAGACCTAGGATGATCCCTGGCACTTAGTTGTTAATTTATTATGCTGTACTAAGAACCATTAAATTAGAATAATGAATCATTCTTTTTAGGCTCCACAAAACCTCTGTGAGATTATTATGAAGGGATTAATCCTCCTGCCCCGAGTTACGCTTTGTTTTTAAAATTGGCAACAATTTAGGACTCTTTCTTTAGACCTCTATGGGGTTCTGATTCTAAATTAGATATGTTTCATTCGTGCCTTTTATAATTTCTAACAAGAGTAGGAAAAGTTTTAGTAAAGCTAACGGATGGATGAACGTACTACACTCTGAGATGTTATACCTTTGATAACATTCTTTCTGAGCACACCACTGCTTAAACAAGAGGGTCAAAAACATTTATAAATAGAAACTGTGATTTATCAGAGCTATGATTGATAAAAGGAGAAATATTGCTCAGATGAATCACTGGAAATTTTCTTGTCAGAATGAACCAAACCAAATTCACGTGGTGTGGTGTCTCCTGATTTCATTTTGTCAAATAAGCACCTACTCCGAGAGCACCTATTCTACAAAGAAGACAGGGGGACAATTTCTAGCATGATTCCTTCACTTGGTGCCTTTAACATCCAGATACATTCAGCTGGCATTTATTGAGAACCCACAGGTTCATGATGGATAAGAAACTATGCAGTAAGGAAAACAGCTCAGATAAAACTAGCAGGCCGGGCTTCCCTGGTGGCACAGTGGTTGAGAGTCCGCCTACCGATGCAGGGGACACGGGTTCGCGCCCCGGTCCGGGAAGATCCCACATGCCGCAGAGCGGCTGGGCCCATGAGCCATGGCCGCTGAGCCTGCGCGTCCGGAGCCTGTGCTCCGCAACGGGAGAGGCCACAACAGTGAGAGGCCCGCATACCACAAAACAAAAACAAAAAACTAGCAGGCCTACAGGGAAGATTATCCCAAATGCATTATTTAAGTCCCCATATCCACTGGAGGGATTGGTTCCAGGAGCCCCTTGGATTCCGAAACCTGCATATGCTCAAGTCCCTTATATAAAATGACATAGTAAGCTCGGGCCCTCAGCATCTGTGGTTCCACATCCGAATCGGAAGAGCCGACTGTACTGAGACCAGCTTCTTCCACAAATGGTACAAAGGACCTAATCAAGTACAAAAGAGAGCTTAATTCTGAATTTAAAATGTAAAAGCTTTCGTTTTCTAGTATAATTACACAATAATTATAGTAATCTCACTTTTATTTTTTAACTAAATTAAGCTTTAAATGGATTTTTTTTGGCAATTATATCATTGCTTTTAACTTGATCTACAGAGTCCACCTAAGGTTGAAACCATGCACATTCTGTTGATTTCTGTTGTATCAGTGAGTAAAGTTAAGAGAGTGAGCTTCCAAAGGAATAACAACAGTTTGACTTACGACTTTTTAAGATGTTGCCATCAACACTTCTTGTCATCTGAAATAGTTAAATTATTAATAAAAAAGAAACCCTGCAGCAGTTCTGGCATGCCTGTTGTGTACAAACCTCTACCATACGTTTACACTCCAGCTTTTCATCTTCAAAAAGAGTGAGGTGCATAAGAAATGGATGATGAAGTCAATTACATTTTTATGCCCTCCAGGGAAATAGAGATGATCACTTTCTTGGCTGTGTTCTTTTTTGTGTGTGTGTGCGGTACGCAGGCCTCTCACTGTTGTGGCCTCTCCTGTTGCGGAGCACAGGCTCCGGCACAGGCTCCAGACGTGCAGGCACAGCGGCCATGGCTCATGGGCCCAGCCGCTCCGTGGCACGTGGGATCTTCCCGGACCAGGGCACGAACCCATGTCCCCTGCACCGGCAGGCGGACTCTCAACCACTGCGCCACTGGGGAAGCCTGCTGTGTTCTGTAGTTACTGAGAAAAGTAAACAGAGAATTAAAGATTCAGAAATCAGCAAGTACTGACTAAATGCTTGGAGTGTGTGCCCAGTCCAATACTAAATATTGGAGTAGAGGGTGAAGGAGAGAAGATTATATATATATTTATATCTTGAAGATGTATATGTATAATCTTCAAGGTGCTTTATCATTTAATTCGCAGCATCAGTATCATTTTCCAATCCCTGCACATCCAATGTGATAAGTCATCATATAGCAGAGCATGCCTGATTTTAGAGCCAAAAACTTGTGGAACTTTGGAAACAATTTAAGTTGTTTTCTTTTTTTTTACTTTAAAGATTTTGACATTGTTCCCAGTTTCTTAATGGTGTGTTCATAAAATTTCACCATGACATCTTTGTTTCCACACTTACTTTTCTCTCTTGATCTTTTCCTTGTTTTATATCTAAAGTACAAATATTCAGAATGTATTTATCAGATTAAGAAACTTTCCATCTTCAAGATCTAAGTGGGTGTTTAATGAGTTTGGGACAGGTAGCTAGTCTGTTAGTACAAACTAAATTTTCAAATAGTGAAGAAAGTTGAAGAAACGGGGCACCCAAAGATACAGTAGAAATAGGAGGGGAAAAAGGTAATGATGGACTCTGAAGCCTTCCAAATATACTGTTAGTAGCCTTTACAGTGGCATGGTGCCTCAGAAATATACTTCTTTTTATGGACAAGAGCGAATATAACAAGATTTAGAGGCCCAGCTAAAGTTTTACGGATTAACAAGAAATATGTGCCAGTAAAAATACTTCATTAAGATTTGAAGGACAAGAAAGCAGCTTCCTCTGCCCTGGGTTGGTAACAGAATCTGAAGGTGGCCCCTGAAGGTTGAAGGTGAACATGGGCCCTTCCCCACCCACCCACAGTGTACACGGGCACAGGGCAGAATCCCACGCTGGCCAAGCTCACGTCTGTATTCTTATTTAATAACTTTTGCACATTCTTTCTTAATAAATTGATCTCTGCATCTGGTGATGTTTGTTCATTTTTGCACATTTGAAAAGAGAGCTAGTTAAACAAAAGTAGGTTTTTCTCCAACATACTCCTTTATGACTTGATGTTTTTTTGTTTAGTAACCAAAGATTTCGGAATCCAATACTTAATGTTTGCTAGAAGAGTGTCATGGAGTTACTTTCCCTTGGGATCACATTTATAATCTTAGGAAGGCATGCAGTAGAAAAATAGACCCATTGTAAAGAATTACACTTTATAGCATTTTCTCCTCTATTCAGTTATTAAGGGATACAAGGTTATATGGAGTCTAATTGAAAGCATAATCCATTATTCTAATTTAGTGGTTCTCTGGATGGCAGAATAAAATTAATGGTCTCACCAAATACCTATCACAAAATGACAACTCAGTAAAAGACCTGGGGAGTCAAACGCCTGGTTATACAATGGAGAAAAGACAGCCTCTTCAATAAGTGGTGCTGGGAAAACTGGACAGCTACATGTAAAAGAATGAAATTAGAACACTCCCTAACACGATACACAAAAATAAACTCAAGGGCTTCCCTGGTGGCGCAGTGGTTGAGAATCCGCCTAACGATGCAGGGGACATGGGTTCATGCCCCGGTCCGGGAAGATTCCATATGCCGCGGAGCATCTAGGCCCATGAGCCATGGCCACTGAGCCTGCACGTCTGGAGCCTGTGATCCGCAATGGGAGAGGCCACAACAGTGAGAGGCCCACGTACTGCAAATACAAACAAACAAAAAAACTAAAAAACTCAAAATGGATTAAAGACCTAAATGTAAGGCCAGACACTATCAAACTCTTAGAGGAAAACATAGGCAGAACACTCTATGACATAAATCACAGCAAGATCTTTTTTGACCCACCTCCTAGAGAAATGGAAATAAAAACAAAAATAAACAAGTAGGACCTAATGAAACTTAAAAGCTTTTGCACAGCAAAGGAAACCATAAACAAGATGAAAATACACCCCTTACAATGGGAGAAAATATTTGCAAATGAAACAACTGACAAAGGATTAATCTCCAAAATATACAAGCAACTCATGCAGCTCAATATCAAAAAACAAAAAACCCAATCCAAAAATGGGCAGAAGACCTAAATAGACATTTCTCCAAAGAAGATATACAGATTGTCAACAAACACATGAAAGAATGCTCAACATCACTAATCATTAGAGAAATGCAAATCAAAACTACAATGAGATATCATCTCACACCGGTCAAAATGGCCATCATCAAAATATCTAGAAACAATAAATGCTGGAGAGGGTGTGGAGAAAAGGGAACCCTCATACACTGTTGGTGGGAATGTAAATTGATGCAGCCACTATGGAGAACAGTATGGAGGTTCCTTAAAAAGCTACAAATAGAACTACCATATGACCCAGCAATCCTACTACTGGCATATACCCTGAGAAAACCATAATTCAAAAGGAGTCATGTACCACAATGTTCATTACAGCTCTATTTACAATAGCCAGGACATGGAAGCAACCTAAGTGTCCATCAACAGATGAATGGATAAGGAAGATACAATGGAATATTACTCAGCCATAAAAAGAAATGAAATTGAGTTATTTGTAGTGAGGTGGATGTACCTAGAATCTGTCATACAGAGTAAAGTAAGTCAGAAAGAGAAAAACAAGTACCGTATGCTAACACATATATATGGAACCTAAAAAAATAAAATCGTTTTGAAGAACCTAGGGCAGGACAGGAATAAAGATGCAGAGATAGAGAACGGACTTAAGGACACAGGGAGGGGGAAGGGTAAGCTGGGATGAAGTGAGAGAGTGGCATGGACATACATACACTACCAATCAGTAAAGAAAGTTTGTACCCATTAAGGAAGGAAGAGAATTAGCTTACTTCCTTAACTCCAAACTATAAAAAAGCCAAATCAGCACTCCTACATGACTTAGCTGTTTTGTTACATTTAGTGTAGACATATTCGGTGTTTAATGGTTTCTCTCCATCTCCCTCTCTCTCAAGGTACTAGAAATAAGGCTTTTAATGTAGACAAGCCGAGACAGACAATGACCAAGTAATAAAAACAGGATCAGTGCTTGTCAATTATCTGGACAATTAAATGCCAAGCTTGCTCCCCGGTATTGCCCCATCTAAGAAGATCAATTTAATAAGGAGCAGAAGCAGTTTCTATTGAAATGCCAGAGAAGACACGTTGCATTAGCTTAAAAGGTCCCCACAAAAGCTTAGGAAACTGTTTTGAGAGACATATAAGAGGCAGCTGGACAAAGAAAGCACACTGGGGCTTCCCTGGTGGCGCAGTGGTTGAGAGTCCGCCTGCCGATGCAGGGGACACGGGTTCGTGTCCCGGTCCGGGAGGATCCCACGTGCCGCGGAGCAGCTGGGCCCGTGAGCCATGGCCGCTGAGCCTGCGCGTCCGGAGCCTGCGCTCCGCAACGGGAGAGGCCACAACAGTGAGAGGCCCGCGTACCGCAAAAAAAAAAAAAAAGCACACTGAGCCTCAGAAGGCCCCACGCTTCTCTCTGGACATCTTTAATTGACAAAGACGGTTCAAGAGCATTCTTATTCCCCCAATCACACTGTAAGCAGTAACTAGGGGACAGCAAATCCCAGGTGCTGTCTTTGAGAGGCGGCTAGTAGATATCATAACTATGACTGTAGCACAAAATACCCTTGTGCTAAACCACACAAGCCTTGCCCTAGAAAGTCTCCTAGACAGTTTATGTCTAAGAATTACTTTGCTGTATCTTGGAAGTGGTTATAAGAACACCACACAAGCAGGAATATAATTCAGAAGTTTGTCCTATCTATCTATCATCTATCTATCTATCTCTATCTACTATCTATCTATCTATCTGTGTATCTATCTATCTATCTATCTATCTATCTATCTATCTATCTACCTACCTATCTATCATCTATCTATCTATCTATATCTATCTCAATCTACTTACCTAGCTAGGCTAAGCTCTCTGACCAATGACAGATATAAGAAATGTTCAGTGAACACAGTGAGGCTATTCCCATGCTGACAGCTTCTTTGATGACAAGCAGTAATACAAGCCTACCTGGGACCTTTTGCTCCCTCGTCACAGAAGTAATTTCTTAAAGCCTTATCCTTTCCTTAGGAGAGGGAAACAAATATAAACTCTGAAAGCAGAGAAGGCCTTTCATGTATCCTATGCACAAAGACTGTGTCTGTAGCTGCAGAATCATGAAATTTACAGGCAAAGGACTTCAGGATGGCCACAGTGAAGGAGAGACTTTGTTTCAATAGCCTCAGAGTGTCAAAGAATGGAATTGCTAGTATTCATAGCAACTTACTGATTCTATTACCATGTGTAGCTCTCCACATGGATAAAGTACAGATATTTTTTGTTCCTGGTAATTGTGAATGTCTGGAAGCAATGGCTTACCAGGTATCTCATTAGGTGAAAATTCCTTTGGGGTTCATCTAATCATGTGAAAGCATTGCATTAGTTATGAAACCAAGCTCTATTTCATTAAAATAATTCTTAACTATCAGTTTAGGAAAAGTATCACTTTTTTTTTGTTTCTATAATGTTTTCTTAAAACATATACATACATAAATTTATTTATTTACCACAGACTCAGGCAGAAACAAAACACACTTTGTGTGTTTCCCTTTTAAACATGTTTGAGCTGGAGCAGGGCTTGAGGTCTCCAAGAAGAGTCAAGTAAGGGTATTTCCTTTTGGAAAAATGAATAATTCAAGAGATGTCTTTTGAATAAATTTAAGCTCATCTTGATTTTGATTTCTATAGGTGTGTCATACAAAAATTCCTGCTGTTACTTATTTCCTACCCCATCACAAAAGAACAGAGCCCCATTGATATAACTCAACATCAGCTTCACCAAACTGCAGTCGACTGGTGATTTTCATGCCCTCTTTTGAAGACCAGCGTAACTAACCACTGTATTTTCCATCTTACAGTCTTATTCAACATTTGTATTGTTTATGGGGACTCTTTTGCTATTGTTTTTTCACTTTTTTCTGTGAATTGAATTTTAAAAATTCATTATATGGTGCTGTGTTTGATGTTTTAAGTAGTTCTGAGGTCAAAAAAAGTTAGTTTTCATTTAAAAGACAAAATAAATACAGAAATATAGTTTAATGTGCTGAAGGGAAAAGGGAGAAATTAGTTGTCATGGAAATAATCTCTAATCCACTGAGAATTTTAAGCCTTTTAATTAAAACATTAGAAAACTTAAATGCATAATAAACAAATAAAATGGAAACTGGATTTGGAGTCTGAAGCCCTAAGTGAGTTTCCTGACTATGACACTTAATAACTGCATGATTTGGGTTTATGTCTGTGATTTGGACCCTTTCCCTGAAAAACAGGGCCAATGACATCTCATTGGGCTGCTGTGTAGACAAATGAAATGATTCATGTAAAACCACTCCCTTTTACACATTTACAGCCTGTGCATTAGATGTGGTTGTCTTGATTCTGAACCTGCCCCCCGGGAGGGGGAAGACACTTGGCTGTGTCACCGAGACAACTGCAGGACCCGTGGGCAGTGGTGCTCAGCTGGCTCCACAGCACTGATGAGCCCGTGTCAGGCGGATACACCTGGCTCTGCTTCTCCCCCAGTCTTTATTTAGTTTCCCCCAAACTATTTTCTTCACTGCTGTCAATGACCTTCTACTTGCTCACATCAGTCAAGGTATCATCCATTATTTCTCCAACACTAACCCAGTGACACACAAGACAACTTTCTCTTCTACGAAGTGCTTCTTGTTTGTGAAAGATGAGTGACTGTCTCTCTCTATTTCAAGGCAGTAAGAAAGCATGTGTTGAGAGCTCACTCCAAAATGTGTCATCCTTCATCATCCAGGGCAGATGATCTTATGAACACTTGAGTGGTTTTCCTTAAAGACTCTCTGAAATGCCAACAGCAAAGAGAATTATAGGCCTGCTCAATCTAAATGTCAACGTCTAAGGTTATAATAACATTCAAAGTTCTGTGAGGTGCCTGTGTGATTGATCAAGGTGCTCATGGAATCCCTGTTATAATACTTCAAAGCGTGGCTAGCTCGCTGGTTGGTGGATAGACTAAGGGAAGAGAAAAGGCACAATCACAGATGGCTTTTCTGAGACCAGGCTTCATAAAGTTAATATGTGCCAATAACTGACTGATTCTGTGATAGTTTAATGTCCTCATCAATTTCTAGTGGAGATGTACATTTTTTTCTTTAAGCATCAGCCTTCTTCTGATTTCTAGTAGAACAGTTGAGATCTATACAATCTGATAGTTTCAATGAGGGGGTGTAATTCTTTTTGCTTCTCCAAGTATTCCTACTCCACCACCTGGAGTACAATCTTAGCTCAGAGCTTCCCAGCCCAAGGCAAGCTGTCTCCATAAGAAGCATCCAGAAATGTGTGTGGGGGGGGAATTTCTGGTTTTCCAGTGTTTGGGGGCATGACTAGCATAGAGTGGGGAGGAGCCCGCAGTGTTAACCGCCCTGCAATGCTTAGGACAGGAGCCAGGCTCTGAGCACAGGGGTGACTTGAACAGTCTCACCAAATAAAGAGCTGTTCCACCCAAAATGTCAACAGGTCTCCCATTGAGATACTGCTTAATATTACCAAGTTGTCCTCTGTCCTAAGAGCCATGTGGCCCTTATGCATTCATGCTCATCCAGTCTTTCTTTCAACAAGCAATTATCAAGCACCTACAAAATGGTGGGCCTCTGCTAGGTGCAGAGGACACAGAAGAAAAAAGAATGCAGTCCCTGCCCGCAAGAAGTGTCCACGGTGAAAGAAAACCAATTTATTTTAACACAGTGTGATGAAGGCTGAAACAGAGAGGAACACAGGGGAGGACCAGGCACTCACCAAGGTCTTTGCAGAGGAGATGATGCTGGACCAGGAGAGGCGGAAGAGCTGGAGCTAGGGTGGGGTCAGGGAGTAAAAGGAGGAGGAGGAGGAGGAAGGAAGGCTTTCCAAAGAGAGCAACACCCAAGCAAAAGTCAGGCAACTGAAAACATTTCACTCTGATGAGGCACAGGGTAGGTGTGAGGAGAACAAAGGACAAAAAGCAGGTTTTGGAGAGAAGACGATGAGCTTAGTTTTAGATATTCTGGGTTGAAGTGCAGAGGGCAAATTTTAGATGGATACATGGCTCTGCTATTTGGGGAAAGTTATGGGGTGAAAATAAAGATTTGAAAGTTGGTCATCACATAAATTGTAACAGAAGCTGTTGAAACTAAAGAGATCTCTCAAGAAAAACAAGATTGAGAAGAAGGATTTTAGAGTGAGAGAAGACACTTGACAAAGCAACTGAGAAAAAGGATTAAGAGTAGTTGGAGAGAAGAAAACATACAGATGGTCAATAGGCACATGAAAAGATGCTCAAATAGCTAATTATTAGAGAAATGCAAACCAAAACTATAATGAAGTACCATCTCACATCTCTCAGAATTGTCATCATTAAAAAGTCTACAAATAACAAATTCTGGAGAGGGTGTGGAGAAAAGGGAACCCTTCTACACTGTTGGTGGGGATGTAAATTGGGGCAGCCACTATGGAATATAGTATGGAGGTTCCTTAAAAAACTCAAAATAGAGTTTCCATAGAACCCACTGATCCTATTCCTTGGCATATATCTGCAGATAACTCTAACTCAAAAAGATACATGCACTTCAACGTTCATGGTAGCACTACTTACAATAGCCAAGACATGGAAGCAACCTAGGTGTGCATCAACAGGTGAGTGGATAAAGATGTGGTATATCTATATCTATATGGATAGATATAGATATATATAATGGAATATTACTCAGCCATAAAAAGTGAATAAAATTATGCCATTTTCAGCAACACGGATGGACCTAGAGATTATCATACTAAGTGAAATGGCAGACAGAAAAGACAAATATCATATGATATCATTTATCTGTGGAATCTAAAATATACAAATGAACTTATTTACAAAACAGAAACAGACTCACAGACATAGAGAACAAACATGGTTACAAAAGGGGAGAGGGGTGGAGAAGGGATAAATTAGGAGTTTGGGATTAGCAGATACAAACACTATATATTAAATAGATAAACAATAAGGTCTTACTGTATGGCACGAGGGACTATATTCAATACCTTGTAATAAACTATAATGGAAAAGAAAAAAAAAACAGAAGCTGGGGAGATTGTGATGTATCTTAAGCCAAGAGAAGAGGGAGTTTGAAGGAGGAGAGAGTGTCAATGGTGTCACAGGCTGCTAAGAAGTCAGGAGGCTGATTCCTAGGAAGTGTCAGCTGGATTCAGCCACCAGGGATAGCTGGGGCCCTTGGAGGGACATTTCAGAGGTGGACTGGGAACAGGATTGAGGCTGCAGGTGGCTGAGCAATGAGAGGGACAGAGGAAGAGGACACTGCAACTCTCTCAGGGAAGAGTTGACCTCCCCAGAAAGGTAGACACGACATGGAAAAAGAGAGAGGGGGTGAAGGAGTAGCTGGAGGGAAGAAAGAGGTGCAGAGACCTGTGTTTATTTGTTCATTTAAAGATTAGGGAAACTTGAGAGCATTTAAATACTAATGGGAAGGAGCCCTTCGATTTTAAAGGGGGGAGTAGAACTGCTAAGTGAGGCCCCCCCCTCACCCTCCCCAGAACCCAAAGCTTGGAATCCTATGCACACGGGGGAGGAGGGGAGGAGAGCAATGAAGGCGGGTGTATTTACGGATTTGCCATGAGGAAGCTGAGGATCTCCTCCTACAACGACTTTGATTCCCTGGGTGTACCAGTTACACACTTCTTATTTCAGACGATTCACACATTACAAAATCAACACAGTACTTGCGATGTGTGTAATGTGCAACATTCATTCATTCAACAGATATTGGTTGTAGGCCTGATGCTGTCCTATGTACTGGGATATAAACAAAAGTATCTGATAATTAACAAAACAATAAGAGGGTGATGAGAGCTCCGGAGATAACAAATCAGGGAAGGAGGGGAGGAAGTGCTGGGGGTGGGGAGCTGTGATTTCTGTAGGGTGGTAGGGGAAAGCCTCATGGAGAAGGAAGTGGCAAGCCATGCAGATTTGACGGAAAAGCCCTCTAGGCAGTGGGGACATTAAGTGCCAAAACCCAGATAGGCAGGGCCTTTGGAGTCCAATATGGCTGAAGCTAAAGCAGCAAGAGGGGGCAACAGGCGATGGGGACAGAGGATGGGCTGGACCTTGTGAGGGCATCAACTTTCACTCTGGATGAGGTGGGGCTGGTGCCAGGCTCTGAGCAGACGAGGGACTTGAACCAAGGACCCAGGAATCCCTGAGGCTGCCCAGGTGAGAAGTGATGGGGTAGAGACAAAAGTGGAGGCGGGAAGACCAGCGGAAGTTATACTGTGATCCAGCAGGGGATCCTGGCGGCTCCAGTGGGGGCAGTGGTGGAGATCGGGCTGGATTCTGGAAATGGTAATAACTAACATTTGCACAAAGTTTACTAGTACCAGTGACTCTTCCCAGAGCTACCCATGAATTAACTCATTTAATTCTCACAATAATTCTGTGAGGTGGGTACCACAACTAACTCCATTTTAACAGTCTAAAGAATATCCTGCCCAAACTGCCATATTGACTTACAGAACAGAATATCAGTTAAGCTATTTGTGAAGTGTACAAGAGGTATGAAGCCAAAAATAAAACACTTAAAAAAAATTTATTTTCTTAAATTTTATTGACGTCTAGTTGATTTACAATGTTGTGTTAATTTCTGCTGTACAGCAAAGTGATTCAGTTATACATATATATATTCTTTTTCATATTCTTTTCCATTATGGACAAAACGCTTTTTGAATAAAAAAAATTGTGCTTTGATTTTGAAATGTAATTTATAAGTATGATCACTATGAATTAAAATGCTTGTATATGTTAAAAATTAAATAATATTTAATTTCTTTGATTTAATGGACATACATTTGTTACTTTACCGACTTAATTAATATGGCATATATAGTGAGAATGTAATTTTATTAACAAGAAGAGACAAATAAATTCAAGTTTCTAATTGTGATATTAAAAGGATATTTTGGGGACCCTATCACAAAGTCCCAAAATAGCAACACCACTCCAGCAGAGGAGCCTCTCTCTACTTATTAAACACAGGTAACAAATGGCATTGTTATTTTAATTCTTCCAGAAATATATGGCAGTTGGTTTCCAAGGCTACCTGTAACCATGAGAGAGCTATTTTAAATGTTCTTTCAAACAATCAATGTAAAGAAGTGTGCTTTTTTGTAATATTCAATAAATTCTAATTTTATTTTTAATTTTATTGACTACACTTTTCATTTGGAATTATAATAAAATAATCTTATTAAATGATATCACAAGATATCATTGAACAGTAGGGTAACATGTAACTGAGATAAGGTATGTTTTTGTGGATTTCATTACAATACAAACAGTAGTGGTTCTTCAATATCCATTTATATGTTACTTTGTTTACTCAAAGTCCATTTATCAGAGTCCAGTGAAATTTCCATACAGGAGGGATGACACAATAGGATATTAGCAGATACCATTCTCAGGACAAGTCTCTACGTATTAAATGAGTTTTAATCAAAACTCTTTGAATCCTTTCCTTTCCCTCGGGTTAGCAAATTTAAAATTGAGTGAGGATTCCTTTTGTGCAGAAGCACATTCCTTCCTTTAGTTTACCAATAGAAAGGTAAGAACTTCAAACTCTTTGAACACATTTTTCTTTCAGTTTGTAGTTTCTACGAAAATTGACCAGTCATTTCCACAGTCCAATGACTGTGTAAGTACATTTGTGTTTCCTTCAGGACGTGGCGACAGCTTGTTTGTCCAAAACAGCAGGGAGGAAAGATATCTTATTTGATTTATACATTTTAATCCTAAAACCAATACTTCGGCAGAAGAAAATGGCCTTCGAGTTTAACTGAGGATCACAGCCCTTTTCTCAGGTAGGAATCCTGCACATGGCTGGTAACCAAACAACTGGGACACATCAGCAGGCCTCAGACCACCGGGTCCAGCAAGGCCGTATGGGAATGGGGTTGGAGAAAGGGCGTCTAGGTGAACAAACATTCAAGGGAACATGGATAATTTTCTGGTGACAGCACTGAGACCCTCCAAACCAGCAGGCAATAAATAATTCTATTTTACATTCTTAGATGCAGGGCTTTTGATGACCAGCCCACATTAATCAATCAATAATTAAGTCATGCAGGGAGTTTGAATAGTAGTAAAATTCACAGTTGCTACTAATTTACCTATGATAGATATATTTCACCTACAGCAGAAACTCTTTTGAACAATCTCCACTTCACCATGTCACCAGGTTAATAAACATTCCCCATTTCCTCTGTAAAACGTATCAGTGGATATCCACAACCTACTAAACATTCTCTAGTAGCCTGTGCACTTCTGCCCCCAAAATTGCATGACTGCTCAGAGGCAGCTGAGTTTATTCCCAAATTTATCCTGGTTGTACATTTTGATCAAAATTGCATAAATTAAAGTATCTATAAATTGATAAAATACACATATGAAAAGGACTAGTTGCTATTTTTACAAAAACTACGTAAGTGATGTGGAAAGATAAGGTCATGATTGCTCAAATAATTGCTAGTGAATAAGGTATGGGGAAAACAACTGTAAGAAACTGGAATATAAAAATCTTAGATTCTCGGGGCTTCCCTGGTGGCGCAGTGGTTGAGAATCCGCCTGCCGATGCAGGAGACACGGGTTCGAAAAAAAAAAAAAAAACAAAAAAAACTTAGATTCTCTAAACAGATTGATATGCAACTGTGTTTAAGTTTTCCTTCTACTTCAAAGCTATCAAGATTCATAATGACTAATTATCATTATTAGTGGGTTTATACAAGAAAGATGAAGTGTATTCTAAGCAGTGGGCTCTTAGAGAAAAGCCCTTGGTCTGACATTAAAATATTGATGAATGAATGCATATTTGCTCATTTTAGGTTAAAACAAAATGTGTAAGATTATGTACAATTTGTTTTATAATTCTTCATTAAAAATAAAAATTTATTTATTTATTTATTTCTGGCTGTGTTGGGTCTTCGTTTCTGTGCGATGGCTCTCTCTAGTTGTGGCAAGCGGGGGCCACTCTTCATCGCCGTGTGCGGGCCTCTCACTATCGCGGCCTCTCTTCTTGTGGAGCACAAGCTCCAGACGCGCAGGCTCAGTAGTTGTGGCTCACGGGCCCATTTGCTCCGCGGCATGTGGGATCTTCCCAGACCAGGGCTCGAACCCGTGTCCCCTGCATTGGCAGGCAGATTCTCAACTACTGTGTCACCAGGGAAGCCCCTGATTCTTCATTTTTAACTGACTTTAAAAATTAATCAGCCAACTATTGGCCAAGTACCCATTCACTTAGAGGGTTCTTTCTGTACTTTATTCAGGCAGGCTCACTGAATTTCTTCTGTGGTTTTATTGCAGGACTGCTCCGTGTAGGAATAGTGAGCTGATTTTATATGGTCACTGAAGGAGAAAATATGTATAACTTCTTATTTGCATCCACTGTAATGAAATGATAGAAACATTCCTCAAGATAACTGGGGTTTATTGTTACAAAACGGTTCCCACTGAGTTACTCCTCTTTGATTTCATACCCTTGGTGTAACGATTTTCCAATGTTAATTTCTTGGGCAGACAGAATATGGCAAAAGCAGTGCTGCACAACTGGGCCTTGGCTTTAAGAAGCCTCAAACCTTTTGTTCTCTTGCTGTCACGAGATGCCATACAAGGAAGCCCAAGCCAGCCTCCTCATGGACTGCAAGCCATGTAAAGAGAGAGAGTCTGGAAGATCAAAGACCGGTTTGAAGAAAGAGAGGCCAAACAGCACCCATTTTTTCCAGCCATCACAGATGAGATGTGAAACATACGTGTTAAGTCCATCTTGGATGCTCCAGACCCAATCACAACACCAGCTGACTGCAAACACATGAATTTGCCCAGCTGATACCACATGGAGCAGGAACAGGTTGCCTGACTGAGCCCAGCCTCTTTGCAGAATTTTGAGCAAATAAATGATTGTTGTTATTTTAGGCCGCTGATTTTGGGGGACAGTTTGTTACACAATAATAAGTAACTGTCACAAAACTGAATGGTCACCAAACTTTGGAAGCCGATGGCAGATGTCCCAGTGCTTCTTTGGTGTCCAGAAATATCTGATCACAAGCCTTAATGCACCAGCTACAGTAAAAATAAGAAAGCCGCCTCCACACTAAAAAAGAAAGCTAGCATTCGTGTTTGTTGAAGCTTTAAGAAAGGGGTTCTGACATTTTTCTTTGATTCAGGCTTAAAATTAAATCTATAACCTTAGAAGCAGCATTTTCCAGGGATGATTTTGCTCATACTGCAGAAATAAAATATGCTATGCTAAAAAGAGAAAGTGCAGTGCTATTTCTACATTATTTTAAAAGTAAAACAAAAAGATGAAGAAGCAGAACAGTTAGGTAATCTATGAATACCAATTTAATATTGTACTAATTTGAAAAATATAAGTCAGACAAAAAGACTGGTTGTTATAGATAAATACAGCCCTGATGACAAATGTAACTACTGTCTTTGGAATCAACGTGCTCATGCAGCAGCAAACGACCATTGTTAGAAGTGATTTCATACTATCACCTTATCTCTGTATTTCCCCTATTATTCTCCCCCCTGCTGTGTACGAATATGGAAAACGCTAGAAACCCGCACTTAGAGTGAGAATGGGACAAATGGGAGAGGAGGAATCCCTCCCTCAGGAACTGCTACAAAACCCAGCAATATTGAAGTAAAAACAATCTTCCAATCATTAAAATGATGAACCATCTGCATTTTCCCCTTTCTCTCCAGTGCACATTAAAAAATGACAATTTATTTCAAAAATGACTAACATTCTTTGAATATTTGCAACAGGGGGCTTCACACCAAAATGCTAATATTTTCAAAACAGAAAGTGCTTTCAGCCTGGTATGAGAAGATAAAATATTTCAAAAATTACTATGCAGTATTTTTGTAGCTTTATTTTTTTTCCTTTCTCAAGAGATGTGTTTCTTCCAGAAGCACAGTTGATAAATCATGATTTATTTTTATAATTTCACCAGAGAGAAGACGGAAGTACCTAGCCAGCTTCAATAATTCTGTAAAATTAACTGCCAGTGATTTTTGTTCATTTCATATCCTTATTCTGAGCTTTGCTTTAAGGACTGCCTTATTTTTCTGTTTGAGTCTAACAGAAAAATAAAATTTAGAATAAAAAGAAATTACTAAAACATTTCTTTCCATCCTACAGTTTTCAGATAAACTTAGAACTCTTTTTCTTCATTCTAGAATGCCATCTAAAATTACTAAATGTTAATTGTTAAGATCAACATCACTAATCTGTATCTGTTCACTATAGCTATTTTCCAATAGCTAAAGTAATGACATTCATTATAGAACATTTCGCAGATAAGAAAATCTTAAAAAGAAAATAAAAGTCAAGAATAATCTCATGACTCAGAGAAAATCACTGTAAATTTCTGTAAACTGTCTCCCAGTGAAGGAATATGAATGTTTATTCAATCTTAAACATATCTTCTGTTCCTCAATAAAACATCAAACTTTGGTCTGATTATCTCTTTGTCATTTATATTTCTTGAAATCTTTGGGAAAGTTTTTGATGGATGCTGTTTTAAATTATTTGCCAGGCTGAATGTTAAGCTAGTGATGAACAACACCCCGTGAGGAATATGGTGGAAGAGGATAACTCTTGATACACTCATGTAATCACAACACAATTGAGTCATAAAATATTTCCATCAAAAAAAAAATATTTCCATCATGCTTGTAAATTCCTTTGTGGCTTTTTGCAGCCAATCTCTTTTGCTCATCCACGGCACCAGGCAACAATTGACCTGCCATTTATTGCTATAGCTTTACCTTTTCTAGGGTTTCACATAAATGGAATCAGACAGGATATGATCTTTTGTGTCTGCCTTCTTTCCCTTAACAATAGTTTTGAGATTCATCTATATTGTTGCATGCAGCAGTACAATGTTATTTTCATTAGTAAGTAGTAGTCCATTATATGGTTATACAATGGTTTGTTTATTCACCAGTCGATGGACATTTAGGTTGTTTCCAGTTTAGGACTATTATGTTTAAAGCTACTATCAACATTTGTGTAAAAAGTTCTGTGTGGAGATGTGTTTCATTCTCTTGGGTAAATAAATACTTAAGAGTGGGATTACTGGGTGCAAATACTGGGTAAATATATGTTTGACTAGATAAAAAGCTGCCAAAGTGTTTTCCAAAGTGATGCAAACCATTTACATTCTCATCAGAAGTATTTTGTTAGAATAATCCCCCAAACTTGTAGCCGTTTTGGTGGGTGTATAGTGCTGTATCATTAGGGTTTTAATTTGAATTTACCTAACAACTAATGATGTTGAGAATTATTCATGTGCTTATTGGCCATTGATATCTCTTCTTTGGTTAATTTTTATATATGGTGTGAAGTAAAGGTTAAGGTTCATTGTTTTCATACGGATACCCGATTTACCAGCACCATTTATCAAAAAGATGAACTTTTCCATCATTCAGTTACTCTGGACCTTTATCAAAAATCCATTGACCCTATATGATTGGATCTATCTATCTCTGGACACTTTATTCTGTTTCATTATCTATATGTCCATGATTAAAGCAGTACCACACTCTATTAATTAATGTGACTTCAACAGAAGTCTTTAAATTAGGTAGTGTAATTCTTCAATCTTTTTTCTTGTTTTTCAAAATGATTTTGTCTATTCCAGGTTCTTTGTATTTCTATATAGGTTTTACATTCACCTTGTAAGTTTCTTCAGAGAAACCTGCTGAGATTTTTATTGTGACTGCATTAAATTTATAAATCAATCTGGGAATTTATGACATATTAATAAAATTGACACTTCTTCAATGAATATGTTATATTGTTCCATTTCTTTAGGTTTATTTTTCTCAGCAATGTTTTATAGTTTTCAGTGTACAAGTTTTGCATATATTTTGTTAAATATACCCTAATTATTTATTTTTGGTGCTATTATAAAGGTTATTTTTTTTTTTTTTTTTTTTTTGCGGTATGTGGGCCTCTCACTGCTGTGGTCTATCCCATTGCGGAGCACAGGCTCCGGACGCACAGGCTCAGTGGTCATGGCTCACGGGCCCAGCTGCTCCGCGGCATGTGGGATCTTCCCGGACCGGGGCACGAACCCGCGTCCTCTGTATCGGCAGGCGGACTCTCAACCACTGCGCCACCAGGGAAGCCCAAAAGTTATTCTTTAATTGCAATTTCCAAATATTGGTTGCTAATATATAGTAATATTGATTTCTGTACACTGATCTTGTGTCCCATTACCTTGCTAAACTGACTTTTTAGTTCTTAGGATTTTGTACATAGACAGTCACCTTTTCTGCCTTTCAAATAAATATGCATGCCATTTCTTCTTCTTGCCTCATTGTACTGGCTAGGAACTCCAGAGAAGGTTGAGAAAGAGTAGAACGGGCACACATCTTGACATTCTTCTGGACCTTATCAAGAAAATATTCAGTCTGTTACTCTTAAGTGTTTATCTGTGTTTTTTTTAAATATTCTTCATCAAGTTGAGGAAATTATTTTCTGCTCCTAGTTTGTTGAGAATTTTTTCATGAATAAGTGTTGAATTTTGCCAAGTGCCTTTTCTGTATCTATTGAGATGATTGTATGACATTTCTTTCTTAATCTGTTAAAATGTTGAACTATGATTTAGTTATACATTGTAAATCAACTTTGCATATCTGTGATAAACCCCACTTGTTCAAAGTGCATTAGTCTTTCTCTGTGTTGTTGGATTTAGTTTGATTTTTAAAAAATTAATATACACCATTCATATTCACAAGGATATTTACTGTAGTTCCCTATTCTAGAACAGTCTAGGTCTACTTTTGTTATCAGAGAAATGTTGGTCTTATAAAATAAGTTGGGAATTCCGTCTCTTCTATTTTTCTGAAAGATTTTGTGAAGAAATGGGATTATATATTTTTATATGAATTTTTATATAGAATTCACCAGTAAAGTCATCTAGGCCTGGAGGTTTCTTCTTGGGAAGATTTTAAGCAATGAATTCAATTTCTGTAATAAATATAGAGCTATTTAAATTATCCATTTAATCTTGAATACATTGATAGTTTGTGTCTTTCAAGAAATTTGTTCGTGTCATATAATTTGTGAATTTATTTGTCATAAAATTGTTTATAATATTCCCTTAATAGTCTTTTAAGATTGTAAGTGCTACCCTCTCTTCCATTCTTGGTAATTTGTGTTTTCTCATTTTTCCTTCATCAGTCTGGCGAGATGTGTATAAATTTTAATGATCTTTTTAAAGAACTAACTTTTGGTTTCTCTGACACTTCTCCACCTTTTTAATTTTTTTGGTTCATTTTCTATTTCATTGATATTTCTTTTCATTTTTCTTTTTTTTTCTACCTTTTCTGGGTTCAATGTTCTACAGTTTGTTAAGGTGAAATTTTAGATATTTAATTTTAGACTTTTTCTTTACTAATATAAGTAACATTATAAATTTCCCATTTAACACAAATTGTGATATGCTGTTTATTTTCTTAATCACTTGCTTTGAAATATTTAAAAACTGACACATAGATCATTTAGAAGTAAATTATTTAATTTTGAAATATGTAGGTAATTTTAGATATCTTTCTGCTACTGGCATCTAATTTGATTCTGATATGGTCAAAGAACATACTATATATAATTATAATTATTTTAAATTTCTTGAGAATCATTTTATGGCCCAGAATATGTACTTTATTAGAGAATTTATATATGCACTTGAAAAGAATTTGTTTTCTGCTATTGCTGAGGAAAGGGTACTATTAATGTCCATGATATAAAATTTCTTGATTGTGTTTTTTTCATCTTCCCTATCAAGAACTTATTTTTTGTCTATTTACTCTAACAAATATTGATTGATAGAGGAGAGCTGAAGTCTCCAGCTAAAGTTATGATTCGTCTAATTTCTTCTTTTAATTTTCTTTTATTAGGTGCAAAGTCATTTAGAATTTTTGTGTCTTCTGAATTGATCCAGTTATCATTTCTGAAGTTTCCTTCTTTATCTCTAGTAACATTCCTTGCTCTAAACTCTTTTGTCTGATTTTAATAAAGTCACTCCAGTTTTATTTTGATTATATGTGTACAGTACATCTCTTTACATTCTTTTACTTTTAACCTATCTGTATCTTTAGAGTCAAAGTAGGTTTTAAATGGGTATCATATAGCTTGTCTTGATTTAACAAAAGCCCAATCTTACAATATCTGCCTTTTAATTGAAGTATTTAGACTGTTTTCCTTTAGTGAGATTATCATTTTTTTGGATTTAAATTTATTATCTTGCTATATTTTCTATTTATTTCTTCCATTCCTTGCTCTCCTCCCCCAACTTTTCCTGCTTTCTGTTGAAATAATCGATCTTTAGAATTCTACTTCATTTCCTCTTTTGGCATATTAGCTCTTTGTTTTTCACTTTTAAGGACTGCTCTAGTGTTTACCATATATACATGTATTATTATTATTATTATTAGGTATAGATGATGACTTATACTATTATTACTATTAAGTACAGAAGAGGACTTACCTTGCTTTGTCTTGCTCATATTTTGCAAGATCCAGAGGCAAAGTTTATTTACCAAGTCTCTAACATGTTTAAGGGTAAATACATTTCTAATCTGAAACCTTTCTGAGATGATCATTGCCAAAAGTCAGTGTCGTGATGTGAGCAAAGTGCCTGCAAGCACTACATCCAGCTGTGGGTTGACACAGTATTTAAATCTTTGCTTCCCCAATAAAGTCAGAGCATGCTTGGTGTCCTGCCACCCAATGAAGACTATAAGGGGAGTGTAAGAATTATGTATTTTTATAAGGGTAAATATAAATTTTTTAAGTTTCACATTCCCAGCATGGCAATAAAGTGATGTCCCATTTTATTCTCAATCTAACTAACAAGGTAGAATATTTCAGTTGCTTTTAAATGTCTCCACAGAAATCCTTCTCAAACTGTGGAAGCCTAGACTATATCAGATATGTGTCATTAGTGATTTTCAGAAAAAATGTCCTAAGAACTCACCAAAATATTTTGACAACCGCTTTCTGTTTACTTCCATATATTAAACTGTTACTTTTTCATTTCTTAAGATAGAACTACAGAAGCTTTTTAAAGTAAACATAAAGAACTAAAATACAATTTAAAGTTACTGTATTTAACAACAGACTTGAAACTTGAGCACAAGACTTGGGGCCCAAGAACTATACTACCTCCAAGGGAAACAAACAAAACCACTCCTAAACTGTTAGGAGACAAGTGAAATAATGTCTGAAAAGCATTAATGTGTATCATGTACTTACTGGAGGATAGTGGAAGATTCCTTTGCTGTTCCAACCTTGAGCTTTCAGGAAATTACCATATAAGTAGTATACCTAGGCCTTGTGAGGCAGAATTGACTTCTGAGCTGAAAATAATGAAAACAAAGAGTGAAATTAGGAATTTGTCATTTTACCTCATTTTTAAATTCATGGCTTTGTGAACTTATATTTGAAATGATTCATTATCTTTAAGGCAAGGCTTCCAAAAGAAGTGAACTACATGAATTATTAAACACACCTATACTCAAAACTATGGAGAAGGCAAGAGTACCCATCTGAACAAATATGTTGAGTGCATACGAACCAAATGCTGTTAGCATGTAAAACATAAGGGTTTGTATGTGCCAGAAACACACTTGGAGCCTCTTCAGGGCTCTGTTGTCTCAGCTAAGGATCTCCTGAGCATCTTCAGGAGCACAGCAGGGCCCAATTATAGACCCGAGGGCACATCATACAACCAGGGAAACATGTAACTCAAAATCTTCTGGCCAGTCTGGCTTTCCTGATTCAGGGTGTGGTGGGCAGAAAATGTGATGATGACACTGGGTCTGCACTGCTGCAAAGCTAGACCCCGCAGTGGACCATGACAAGGCACTCATCCTGCTAGGGGAGCCAGCGTTAGGCAAACCCTTTCTTCCTTTCATATCTATCCGTTTAAAAAGAATAGCTTTTAAATTACGGAGCTTTGAAGAATAGCCCCAGTTGATCAATGTGAGCACAATAAAAAGAGGATTTATTGCGGGCTTCCCTGGTGGCGCAGTGGTTGAGAGTCCGCCTGCCGATGCAGGGGACACGGGTTCGTGCCCTGGTCTGGGAGGATCCCACGTGCCGCTCAGCGACTGGGCCCGTGAGCCACGGCCGCGGAGCCTGTGCCCCGCAATGGGAGAGGCCACAACGGTGAGAGGCCTGCCTAGCACACACACACACACACAAAAGAGGATTTATTGGTTTTTACAACATGAAAATAGCCTAAAATCACAACTTCCTCTGCAAACTAAAAATGAGCAGTATGTCTTCATTCTCTGCTTTCTTTACTTTCATTACTTCCTCCATTCTAGTTCCTTCAACATTAGACTCAATTCAGTTGGCATCTTTGACTGTTCAAGGACTCTCTCCCTCTCTCTCCATGTTTTCACTTTTGTTTGCATAAGTCTCAGGGGGTTCGTGCTTGGAAGGAAAACACATTCGAGACCTGGAGGCTGTGCATGGGGATTTGTAAAGCTCCTCAAGCACATAATTATGATGGTGGATAGAGCTGGGCTTAGCTGAGATAATTATCACACACCTGGTCTGGAGAAAGGGAGGAGAGTACACTTCTGCGTAATGGAGGAAGGAGGGGAAAAGGTTAAAAAAAGTATGTGTGAGCCAACACAAAGCCATTAAAAGTGGAAATTCCTGAGCTGAAACGTTTGGGTCAAATTAATTTCAAGCATTTCTGTGATCTGAGTAATTGGTATAGTCATTCAATATTTTTGCAGGGCCTGCTATGTGCGAAGCACTGTGCTAGGCGCCGGGGACAGTCTGAGTTCCTGCCCTCAGGGAGCTTGCAGGAGGGCAGGAAATCTGGGCAACTACAACATGGCTTGTAAGAGTGGTGACCAGAGTCTAATGGGAGCAAAGAGAGGGACCTCTAGTTAGATGTGGGGACCGGGAAAGTCTTTCAGGAGGCAGTGATAGCTAAGCTGAAACTCTAAGAATAGGTAGAAATTAGCCTCTGGAGAAGGAGGAGCACCCAGGAAGGGAGAAGCATCCCCCAAAACGGGGAATCCAGAGAGAAGAGAGTGTGGGGCTTTTGAGAGATTGAGAAACTCAGGCTGGCTGGCTCGTAGAGGGAAGTCTGGAAGTGGAGCAGTCATGAAAGAGCCTTGTGGTCACATTAGAGACCTTGGGCTTTGTTTTAAGAGCAGTGGAAAGTCACTGGAAGGTGACAAATACATGAGTGAGACCAACTGAATAGCATTTTAGAAAGACAGCTCTGAGTGCAGAGTGGAAAGAGATCAGAAGCGGGCAAGGCTGGAAGTCGTGTCAGGGTTGTGTTTGCATAACTTAGGAAAGAGGGAGACTGTCCAGAACCACAGTAGTGCTGCTATAAAGAATTACTACAACCTTAGAAGCTTAAAGCCACACAAATGTATGATCTTACCATTCTGGAGGTCTGAAGGTCAAAATGCATCCCCTAGGGCTATAAGCAAGCAGTCAGCAGGGCTGTGTTCCTTTCTGGAGGCTTGCGGTAAGAATCTGTCTCCTTATCTTTACTAGCCTCTGGAGGCGGACCCATTCCCTGTGCCATGGCCCCCTTCTTCCATCTTCAAGGCCAGCATGGCTGATCAACTCTTTTCCATATTGTCTTCTCTCTAGTTCTGAATCCTCTCTCTCCTTCTTCCCATTTAAGGGCCCCTGTAATTACATTGGGCCTTACTGGATAATCCAGGCGAATCTCTTTATTTTAAGGTCAACTGAGTAGCAACCTTAATTCCATCTTTAGCCTTAATCTCCCCTTACCATGCAACATACATCCAAAGACTGGGGATCAGGATGTCAGCATCTTTGGCTGATGATTATCCTGTCCCCCCGCAGTGGGCACTGGGAGAAGGATTCAGGAGATATTCAGGAAACTGAAGTAATACCACTTGGTGATAAATGCTTCCTTAGGAATCAACCTTGTATGCTCCATTTGTTTTTGTCCTCTTATTTCCTTCATTCACCTATAGCCTTGCAGTATATGAGGGAAAGAAAATCAAGGTGGCAGACAGAAAGGAATCATTACAAGAGGGGCAAAAGAGATCAGAGCAGAAGTGGCTCAAGGAAAAATCTGAGTAAATGGGCAAAATTTACCTCTAGAAATAGTTCTGAGATTCCCAAGAAGGGAGTGATTTCTATGCTTTACTCATAGTCATGATGATTTTATTCTGGGAAATTTTCAAGGAAACATCACCACTCATCTTTGATAACTCTTCAGAAGAATCTCAGTAATTACCCATAAAACATCTAGGTTTAAATGCTGTAACTTCCTGGTGCTATTACCAAGATAAATTACCACATTTCCTCAATTCTAAAATGCACAATTTCCCCACACTGTAATGTTTCTAAAATCAGGATGGATGTAAACATTTAATGTAGTTATTAGTTTTTTCCTCTCAAAAGCTATTTTCAGCTGAGGCTGTCTTACAATTAAGGAAATATGGTAATTATGAAATGTCCTTCTAAAAGTTGTCCTGCTCTACTGGGTTACTGGTTATATAAGAGTTTCTGTGAAACTGAATATAATTATTTTAGAGTAATTGATCTAAAGGTAGTTATAATAGGCTGAATAATGGCTCACAAAGATATCAGATGCCCATCCCTAGAAACTGTAAATATTACTTCATGTGGCAAAATCTTTGCAGATGTAATTAAGTTAATGGTCTTGAGACAGGGAGACTCTCCTGAATAACTGGGTGTGGGAGGGGGGTGGCTAAATGTAACCCATGTAGTCTTATAAGAGAGAGATTTGATGTGAAGACAGAGCAGAGAGAGATTTGAGGATGCTGACCTTGAAGACTGAAGTGATGCAGCCACTAGCCAAGGAATGCCTGAAGACACCAGAAGTTGAAAAATGCAAGAAACAGTCTTCCCTTGAGACTCCAGAGGGAGTGTAGTCCTGCTGACACCTTCACTCAGCCCAGTGATACCGATTTTGAATTTTTAGTCTAGAGAACTATGAGGGAATAAATTTAAGCCACCAAGTTTGGGGTAATTTTTTATAGCAGCCAAAGAAAATCAATACAAGTTTTACTGATAGTAATTGTGCAGCAGGACCAGCTGTGTGTTTAGAACAATCCCATCTCTGTCTTGTGACTATAAAACAATTCCCTGGAGGCCTAGGAGAATGTTTACTGTTCAGTCCTAATTAAGGTAACTATACATTTTTCTTGACTATTTCAGTGATCACAGTGAATTTTGTGTTTGTCTCTTTGGCAAATATCCCACTGCTCCCTGAGATGTAATAGACATGTAATCTGGATAAGAAAATGGACCCCATCCCCAAACTTAGCGAAAACTCTGTTTTACCTATCCAGGTTGAAAACCCATTTCTCCAACCACAGTGACTGTCCTAGTAAAGGCAGACTATGTTAATAAGTAAACGGCATTCCTTTTGCCAAAGAAGTTAGTATCGACCCAAATCAGACGAATGAGCTGTGAGATGTTTGAGAAAGATGGTTCTCCATCCTGGGAGAGAAACTAGAAGGCAGGTACCTTCCTACTGGATGTGAACAAGGAGGAAGCTAACAACATCGTAGGCAGAAGGCAAAGATACGGCTTCTGGATGAGAATGTGAATGTATCAAATCCTTTATTGAGCATCCATTATGTGCTAGAAGCTATTTTATGTACTTTACAGGATTAATTTATTTAATCCCCATAACAAAAGATCAGTGGAACAGCATAGAAAGCCAGAGATAAACCCCCACACATGGTCATCTTATCTTTGATAAAGGAGGCAAGAATATACAATGGAGAAAAGACATCCTCTTCAATAAGTGGTGCTGGGAAAACTGGACAGCTACACATAAAAGAATAAAATTAGAACACTCCTTAATACCATACACAAAAATAAACTCAAACTGGGTTAAAGACCTTAATGTAAGGTCAGACACTGTCAAACTCTTAGAGGAAAACATAGGCAGAACACTCTATGGCATAAATCACAGCAAGATCCTTTTTGACCCACCTCCTAGAGAAATGGAAATAAAAACAAAAATAAACAAATGGGACCTAACGAAACTTAAAAGTTTTTGCACAGCAAAGGAAACCATAAACAAGATCAAAAGACAGCCCTCAGAATGGGAGAAAATATTTGAAAATGAAGCAACTGACAAAGGATTAATCTCTAAAATATACAAGCAACTCATGCAGCTCAATATCAAAAAAACAAACAACCCAATCCAAAACTGGGCAGAAGACCTAAATAGACATTTCTCCATAGAAGATATACAGATTGCCAACAAACACATGAAAGAATGCTCAACATCATTAATCATTAGAGAAATGCAAATCAAAACTACAATGAGATATTATCTCACACCAGTCAGAATGGCCATCATCAAAAAATCTACAAACAATAAATGTTGGAGAGGGTGTGGAGAAAAGGGAACCCTCTTGCACTGTTGGTGGGAATGTAAATGGATACAGCCACTATGGAGAACAGTATGGAGGTTCCTTAAAAACTAAAGATAGAACTACCATATGACCCAGCAATCCCACTACTGGACATATACCCTGAGAAAACCATAATTCAAAAAGAGTCATGTACCACAATGTTCATTGCAGCTCTATTTACAATAGAGCTGGACATGGAAGCAATCTAAGTGTCCATCAACAGATGAATGGATAAAGATGTGGCACATATATACAATGGAATATTACTCAGCCATAAAAGGAACAAAACTGAGTTATTTGTAGTGAGGTGGATGGACCTAAGACTGTCATACAGAGTGAAGTAAGTCAGAAAGAGAAAAACAAATACCGTACGCTAACACATATATATGGAATCTAAAAAAAAAAAAAGAAAGAAAAAAAGAAAATGGTCAGAAGAACCTAGGGGCAAGACGGGAATAAAGATGCAGACCTACTAGAGAATGGCCTTGAGGATACAGGGAGGGGGAAGGGTGAGCTGTGACGAAGTGAGAGAGTGGCATGGACATATATACACTACTAAACGTAAAATAGCTAGTGGGAAGCAGCCGCATAGCACAGGGAGATCAGCTGGGTGCTTTGTGACCACCTAGGGGTGGGATAGGGAAGGTGAGAGGGAGGGAGATGCAAGAGGGAAGAGATATGGGGACATATGTATATGTACAACTGATTCACTTTGTTATAAAGCAGAAACTGACACACCATTGTAAAGTAATTATACTCTAATAAAGATGTTAAACAATTTTTTAAAATGCGATTAAGGTGAGGATCAAGGAGGGACATCTGGTGGGGTTTGGGTAGAGGGGGGGCTGCAGTGAATGGGCGTTCTCCAGCCCCATAGGATACTGGGCACCTGCTATGATGGTGAGGGGGCGGTGTTAGAATGTCGACTGAAAAAAAAAAAAGCACAACCTTAGAGTTGTGAATTAAATCTTATTTGGGGTGAAATAAGAACTATAGCCCAGGAGATAGCATTTCAGATAGCTCTGAGAAACTGCTCTGAAGACGGAGGGGGAGAAAGTAGTATTATATATGATTTTGGTGAAGGGGGTACATGCAGTCAAGCACACATTTTGGCAGAGACTTGCCGCTAGTCATGAGGAACAGATGTCACTGTTAATGATTTTAGTGCTTTTCTAAATGAGGAGATGGAAGAATTGGGCTCATAGAATCTTCTCCTGAAAATATCTAACTATCTGAAGTCCTGTTCTGCCAGTTTTTTCCAGAACACAGAGTATGTCATTCCTGATCTCCACTCTGAACTCCTTTCAGGGTGTGTTGAATGTCAGTAGCTACAGCAGCTTGTGACTTAATTTTTGTAGAGGCAGATGGCAAGTGCCAATTTTTAGTTGGCAGGAAGGAGTAGAGAAGAGAAAGGGAGAAGGAAATACCAGCAACAACGTTATCATTTCTCAGTGTTGCCTTAAGCCAGTCTTGGGGCCCTTTCTTGGGTTTAGAAAATGATGAGAAAAGGGAAGTTTTTAAAAACTTTTAATATTAGAGGCACTCATTTGGCTGACTTTTGTTTGGGAGCTTTGCACATGTCAAATATTTTATTTAACTCAATAATTAATGAAGGTACTAGTAGATGTTAAAACTATCTCAAAGGAGAATTCCACGAACACACATACAAAGACACACACACACCCATAAATCAGGGATGATGAAATATATTTGCTAACAGGCAAAAGTGGTTGGTATCATATAGGGCGGGAAAATGTAATATTTTGAGGTTCTCTTTCCCACAGGGTAGAAGTCAATTGTATATTCGTAACACAAAATTTGGGGGCATTTATTATGACAAAGATGTTTGGATTACTATGAGTTTTTCATAACTTTTATCCATGCAATATTGTAAAATAGTCTAATCAAGGCAAAGATGGTCAAAGTTGTCCACAGCTATAGAGTCAGATAATCCCTGGAGGGTCCACTGGACAAGATACCAGCACTCCACTGAAAGGATAGCCAGCAAACCTTTTTGCCCACTTATAAGTCTGGGATAATTTTCCTGACAAAATGAGGTGAGAATGAAAATGACTCTGAGTAGGTAGTTGATTTAACAAGAATGTAGTTCTGAGGCTAAGGACAGTAGCCTTATATGTATCATCATTATTTTAAGTCCTTTTAATTTATTATCTATCTTCTTTCATCTCTGTAACCCTATGAACTATGTACTATCACTCCCAAATTACTGATTGAAAAAACACAGAGATGTTGAGTTATTTGTCTTGAGGTCACACAGCTGGTACTCAGCAGAGCTGGAAGCCCAAACCAAGGAGCTTGGTTCTACAATCTGTTCCCTGGCCCGGACTGAGGTAGTGAAGAGAGCAGCCAGGAGGGAAGACAAAATAGTGGAAAGAATTGAGAATGTTTTAATCCATGTTCATTTGGTACTTTGAAGATTGGAGAAAGGTTTATCAAATCATATTGTTATGGTGTTATTTTATTGCAAACAAATGTAAGGTAGTATAAAGTGTAATTGTCCCTGGCTGGACACTGCAGTCATCACTGTTTCCAGGATATAACACTCTTCTTGTTAATAGAAATTAATTTCTTGATGCTATAATTATAAACATCTCTTATTTATATTGGACATAGATTAGGTTGGAAAATGCCCTCCTCTCCCAAACAAAAACGGGGTGGAGTTTAAGACCTTTTAGCTTTTAAATCAGATGTGGGTTCAAATCTTGGCTTCGTGTTTCACTAGCTTTGTTAATTTGGACCACCAGTTGCCCTCATGGATTATAAACACTGTGTGTATATCACTGATTAGAATGCTGGCAGGCACCCTTATAAATGGTCTCTGTCATTAGCATTACCCAGCTTGATGAAACCCAAGTGCTGTGTTCCTGTGGTCTTCATTGTTCTTGCAAATGGAGACACATCACTCACAACGCCGAGGAGACAGACCTTGTATCAGTTTCTCCTGAAAATGCACCAGACAGTAGCATTTCTTTTGTACAAAGAAGGCCATTTGAAAAAGCTGGGACTTGAAAAACATTTGTGTTTTCTCTAACACAAAGGTTTACGCTAGGATATTCTGTAAGATGGCTTCCAGTACAGACCATCCTAGATGCAAGTCAGTGAGATATCTTTGGGCTATTGGCATCATCTGTGGAAGATTTGAGCACCGATCCTTAATCCTTGAAATAAAATGCTATCTGACAAAGGATCCAGTCCCCATGGAAATGCTGCTCTTAGACTGTGGGTACTTTTATTAAGCAGCAGCCTGCCCCAGGACAGAACGACCTTCAAGTTTCTTTAAAAACGGCTAACATTTAAAACATGAAAGAAAAATGAAGCAGAGGCTAAGAGGAAGTTGAAGTGCTGAATGTCAGCGCACCTGTGTTTACAGAATGACCTTGGTTAATGCACAGTCTAAGGCAGTGGTCCCCAACCTTTTTGGCACCAGGGACCAGTTTCGTGGAAGACGATTTTTGCATGGATGGCGTGGGAGGGATGATGCGGGCGGTAATGCGAGCGATGGGGAGCCGCAGATGAAGCTTCGCTCGCTTCCCCGGGCCTCACCTCCTGCTGTGCAGCCCAGTTCCTAACCGGCCGCGGACCTGCAGCCGTCCTCGTCCCGGAGTTTGGGGAGCCCTGGTCTAAGGGAACGAGGCCACTGGAGTCTGCGAGAACTGTGCGGAGTGGGGACCGACCTATAGGATGAAAGTGACTAAACAGGGCCAACAGCAAAGGGCTGCAAGAGGTGTCTTGGGTGGTCTGCTCAATCCTGTCTCTGTTACACTGCTTCCCTGCCGCCGCCCCAAAGACTCCATCCGTAAAGCCTAAAGTCTCGGCAGGCCTTCAGTGCCTCTCGTAAGAAACTGAGCTGGCATCGCACGATGCAGGGGTGAGGGAAGAAGCTGGTTTCCCACCTGTTTCAGAGAAATGACTGCGTGGTATATACATGGCAGAGGCAACAATGACGATGGTTGGTGGCTGGCGTTTACTGAGTTCTCGCTACGTGTCAGTCACCGCCTCATCACATCCTCAAGACCCACATTGGCGGGGCCCGGGGCAAGCGTACAAACAGAGGTCATATGCTCTATGTTTGCATGTTTAAAAAAACTATTAATCACGCTAAACACCTAAAATGAGTCTGTTCTCCTATTTGACAAACATTCCTTCATAACAACCTGGAGGACCTAAGGCTCAGGCTCCCCGACATTCTGTGTTAGAACGTGGAAGCCCAGGAAAAGTCAGCTCCTAGCTCACCCCCTTCTCCTCCTACTCACCGTGTGACATGGGAACCTCCCATATCACAGGGCCAAGCCCCCCCCGCCCCCCAGCCTTACTAACTGCCACGCTCTGGGCCCCCTCAGGAGGGGAGAAGCTCACACCAGCAAGGGCTCAGCCTTCAGGAGGAAGGGTGCAGAAAAGAAGGCTGCAAAGGCCCTGGGGACATGGGAACATTTGGGTCCCTGCAAGGGGATGTGAGGACATTTGGGTCTCTGCCCAAATGGAGTTCTTGGTGCTCAAATTTCTTCTAGGAGGGATAGCGTGAACTGGAGACAGGGAGGGGAGAGGCCACTTCCTTGCCACGGCTCCACCCTTCCCAGATTCCTCTCTTTGTAGGAAAGAACCCTGCTATAGGAGGGCTAGAGTAGAGTCCCCTAGAGTCTAAGGTCCAGGATGGGAGCCTCGTGCCTGGGTCTGAGGTATACTGGCTTTAAGTGTATCATCTACTTTTAAATTTTACTGCTCCCTAAAATCCTATGAAGTTGTGACTATTATCTGCTTACAGATGAGGAAACTGAGACTTAGAGGGTTCTGTAAATTGCCCACTAGTAACGGGATGAAATCAGGGCAGTCTTCCCTCTGGAGCCTGTGCCTAACACAATACAGTAGCCCAGAGATATCTATATAAAATAAAACTGAGATAACTTTTGCAAAATCACTGAAATGAGATATGGTTTAAAGAGGCTAGAATTCATCCAAAATAATCACTACTCAGTTTTGAAAACATCTTGACAGGTGTCACATTGCTTAAGATCCTAGCATAAATATTATAGAGATGAAGATGCTTCTCCAACAGGAAAGATGTTTCAATATCTGGTTTAATCCACACCTCATCAGTCCAAGGTATTGAGAAGAGTACTCTCTCTCCATCTCTAAGGAACAGGGTGAGGCCTCTTTTTTAAAATGGAAATTCAAGTGAATGAGAAACAGTGTGCTTTTCTGGCCCCTCGGGAGATGAAACCAGAGTTCAGCGGGTCCTGATTGTGAGGGAAATCCTGGGCTCTGTCCAGAGATCTTTTGACAAAAAGATCTGGGCTTTTGTCCAGAGCACAAAAGAGCCAGTGCAAGCCACTGACACATGAGAACAGTAAGATAAAGTCTGGTTGCAAATGTTTGGTTTTGCTCCATACTAAGAATACACGTTTGCACTTTCAAACATACACTTTCAAACATGTACTTTCAAAGCATGTTGAGAAGTGCCACTGCGGTCTCAGGGAATGGAGCTTGTCCCTGGCACATAAAGGTGAAGATTCTTTTGCAGACTAATGGTACCTCCAATTTTGAACATAATTTTATTGACAGGCAGTTCAGAATTCAATGCTTAGAATAAGTAAAGATACTGTGCTTCTCTCACTTATACTTTTATGGTGCATGTCCAAAGGGGATTTATCACAACAGGCAAATTAGGAATATGTGACTGTTCAAGTTAGAATAAAACCAGTTTTCTAGCTAAGCTTTAAAACCTGTCATTTTAGAACTTTCTGAGCATTTAATTTCTGTGTAGATTTTACAGATGCTCTTTCATTAATCACCCCAGAAGCTTTTTTTTTTTTTGGTCATACGCGGGCCTCTCACTGCTGTGGCCTCTCCCGTTGCGGAGCACAGGCTCTGGAAGCGCAGGCTCAGCGGCCATGGCTCACGGGCCCAGCCGCTCCGCGGCACGTGGGATCTTCCCGGACCGGGGCACGAACCCGCGTCCCCTGCATCGGCAGGCGGACTCTCAAGCACTGCACCACCAGGGAAGCCCACCCCAGAAGCTTTTAAGTGATGAAAGAACAATACTTTCCATTCTGACTTACGTAAACAACTCTCTAATTTTGGGTCAACCATTTTATGGTTTTTATGATTTTGCTGTGGCTTCACTTTTTGATTTAATTACATGCTGCTAAAAGATCCTCTTTTCTGCTACAGAGTACTGAACTTCTACCTTTTTGCATGTTAATAAGGTCACAATCTGCTGAGAGTACCTATAAATAACATTAATGATATGAGACATACAGTTTTACCACCATATTGTTTAAAACAATCACAGGTACTTTTCCAGATTAAAGGACACTAAAGAGACTCTAAAAATATGTGCAATACTTGATGCTGTACTGGGCCCTGTACCAGCTCAGACAGTGCTATGAAGGATGTTATTGAATCAGCTGACACAATTGGAGTGCAGGTGGCATATGAAATTAGTGTGTGTGTGTGTGTGTGTGTGTGTGTGTGTGTGTGTGTAGAGAACGTGAGAGCATGCAACTAATAAAGAAAACAGAACAAAGTGTTAAGTATCAGCAAGAGGTGAATCTGGATAAGGGGATATGGGTGTCCTTTTATTATTCTTATTTTTGCAACATTTTGGTAAGTTGGAGATTATTTTCTAATAAAAAGTTTTTTAAATTGCATGTTACAAAGAAAAAGCTCTGTTAGAACTTTTTCCCCTGGAAAATTCTTTCATGTATTATTCACAAGTTTAGCTATATACTATAAATAGATATTTAATATTTACTTTCATTGCCTTACTATAATCCTGTTGGTTCCAGCTGAGTCTGGGGAAACCTGGCCGAGTCACTATGGCATCTGGTGACAGAGCTGGAGATGCCGAGGAGAAGCTCGGGAAGAAAGAGGCCAGGCCACGGCCTCCCCGCTTCCCGGGCTGCTCCTCCCAGCTGGAAGCCTTCCTGTACTGACATGTGCGGTTCCCACTCCGTGCTCCAGAGTGACTGAGCAAGTAAACGAACAATGCAAGGAGAAGGATGGGTTTTTTAACTAATTTCATATCAAATGTAAGCAACTGACTTCCACTTCTGGGAAAGTGGAATATACATACTTTTCCCTATTCTGCTTGTTAAGTACAACTAAAATCCCTGGACTTTATAAATAAAGTCTGAAAGGTGGTAAGAAGAAGGCAGACCATCTAGGTCCATTTAGGACCCAAGGAATGCCCCAGTGGTAAGTTCCCTGGCTCTCTCTTTGCCTTCTGTATCCCTAATTTAGAAATGGGGAAGCCAGCAACTCAGAAGTGCCAACAGTGCAGACACAAAAGGCCTACCAGAACCTGCTCTCTCCAGCTAAAGGACCAGGAAGGGGCGTCCTGGCAAGACAGGACACTGACACAATAATTGCCCTACTCCAGCCAGATATCCCAGACAAAACTGTCTCTGTCAATTTAAAAATTGAAATGTAGTTGACATACACTATTATGTTAGTTTCAGGTGTACTACATAGTGATTTGGTATTTGCATACATTATGAAATGATTACCACGACAAGTCTAGTAACCACCTGTCCTCATTCTTCTTCTTTTTTTGTCTTATTTGGTCTTATACTCATGAAAACTCTTTCATGGGCCTAACCAGTATTTGGGAATCACTGAGTAGGCCCAAGGCTCTGGTTTCACAGATGAGAAATTGACTGATTTCCCCAAGGTTACTAACCAATCAATGGCCTAAGGGGCATAGTGATTTCTGGTTCAATGTTCCTTTCACTACATTTGCTAAGTTAAGTTTCTGATCACGTTAAATGATCAACAACTATATTTAATCTCAATTAACCATCTCTCTCCTCTAGAACTGCTGAGTCTCTGAGAATCTTAGAGTTCATGTCCATAGATGTCTCATCAGAAGGGGTCTCGCATATCAGATACAAGAAGTAGTGTGACTTCAATAGCAGCTTCCCTGGTTTTGTAATTCCAAGAAATAAATACTGTAGCATCATTTTAGTAACGATTCTTATTTAATAAAAATTTCCTTTGTAAATTGAGTGCTTTGATTTGAAGATTTTACTCAAAACTAAAAATAACAGAGGCCGCTCCTTTCAAATTTTTTTCATATCTCATGTGTGTGCAAGCTCAGGGACTGAGCAGTCAAACAGCATCACTTCGTAAGCTTAGAGCTATTTTTAATTTTCCTCTCTTTCCCTAACAACATTATCCAATTTCTACTCCCATAGTCTGTGTTATTTTTGAGCAGTTCTATCCTAAGATATGAATTCAGCTTTTCTCTTTCCAGTCTATTTTTCCACATTCTTCTCATTCATGTTTTCCTAAAGTAGTTTAGGAATTTGCTCTTGGGCCCTAAAGTGAATAAATCACCCTTAATCTGGCATGTGAATGAATATCTGTTCACATTCTATGAGTTTATTTTGAAAGCTCTCAGCAGCTATTTCAGTTTCACTAATCCTAAGAAATTTTAGACATTTGACCCATTCTAACATGGGTTTTATAAAAGACAAAAAAGGAGCATAAATATCTGTTCTTCTTAGGAAAATAATAAGAGATCAAAAGTTTCAGGAAGAATAATACAAACCACAAAGACTCCTGCCTATTCAAAAAGGGCACCTGTAATCCCTGTTTTTCTTCCTGCCCTTTTCCCCCTGTCACAAACTAAATATTTTCCTGGTTCCAGAAACTCTGTATGAGAAAAATGAGTTTCTTCACTTGCAAATCTTTGTTACACAAAACTAGACCACTGGGATTTTGATGGCAGGATTCTTGGAAGTATCAAATTTTGATCACTTAACAGAATTAAAAGAACTGAAACATTTTACTAACTTTTAACTACTAGATAGAAATATACTTTAGAAGGTAAGAAATCTGGCATTAAACACCGATTAACTCTGCTGCTTAAGAACTGTGTGACTGTGCAAGTTACTTTACTATTCAAAGCTATACTTTTCTGTATTACCTATCTGATAGAGCTGAGAGTGACAACAGTAATGATAAATAGCTAACATCTATTAAACATTTATTATTCCAGATATTGTGAAATATTTTACATGATGATCTCACTTAATTCTCAAAACACTTCAGTACAATGAAGCTTGAAGTTATCACAGTTAGTGTTTAAGATGGAATTCAAATCTGGAATCTCTGACTGTAGAAGCCATGCTGAAAAAGATGACTTAAAATGAATATTGTATGAGGCAATGTGCATAGCATATCTGACATATTATAAGGACTCGGTAAAACTTTGCTATTTTTTGTTAATATCAAAAGAATGTTTCAATTAATATGAAGGAGAATTAATATAATAACATTCTGAGGGATATTACAGCTTATAGAGTATTCTGCTTAAGCACTGACAATGACTAGGTTCCTTGAGGAAACACACAGAATGACACTTTTGTTGCTCAGATTCTAATACGAAGCACCTACTTTAGTGAAGGTGGTCTATAAACAACAGTTGAATTAAAAGCTGTTCAGAATGATCATGAATATTTAATGAAGTCCATATGTAATCTATCACAATAATCAAAACCCCCAAAGAAGACCTTGGCATTAACAACTGGCCTACAACAAAGGTCCCTGCCTTCTTTTTTTGCCTGTCTGTAACATGGTTACAGCCCTCATTATGGCAAGCCTTCATAAGACTGTTATTTGAAGACCCATTCAAGATGCAAAGGACTTTGCCTAGTTTTGCCTTTATCAAATAGTATTTATTAAGTAACCACCTGATTCTCAAATTGTAATGAAGTCATATAAAGCAAGCCAAGGGATGACTGCTTTCTTAATCAAGCCCAACAGAACAAGACCCTGAATTGTCTCAAGACAGCTTGAATTATAGGTTTTGGGGAAATAAGATTCTGAAATGCATTTCTAAATAAAATATATGGTTGTGATCATTTCTAATCAAAAAAGAAAAAACTTATTATTTCTTTATATTATTTGGATTTATTACATTCCCTTCCAGTAAATGTCATTATTATATATTTTTCATAAAGTAAATAATTTTATATATTGTTCAGTGAAATGCCTCCATTCTACAAATGAGGTACAAACAAATTTTGTATCATCTTATAGTCACACAACTGATTAGTGGCAGAACCAAGTCTCTCTCCAGATTTAGGGATTTTCTAGGCATCTGAAACGAAACACATCCTCGGAATAATGCAGGTCGAACAATACAAAAGACAAGCTTCCAAACAGTTCAAATATCCAAAAATGAAATGGCATTATCTAATCATAAATACCTGAATACTGTTAAAAACTTTCAACCTTATACTATTTTTCTCAAGGCCAAATTCTTATGAGGGTTCCTTATTTTAATTTTTTAAAGAGGAAAAGTTTCATTGAAACTGTTCTGCAATTAAACACAATTAATGATTTTATGCAAATCAACACATATCTGGACAACTACTTTCATTTTATTCCAGAAAACAAAGATATTTGGTCAAAGACTTTGTGCTAAGCTGTTGCTGCTAAGAACCTATATGTACCCAAATCAATATTTAAAATTTCCTGGAAATCTTTCAATTATACACAAAGCCTTAAAAACTAAAGTGGATGGGCCTGAATTTAATCTTGTACAATAGCTTGTGAGGTTGTTTTTAAAGCTGTTGTAATGAAAACCTTAGATCCACGTGGATCTGTTTTAGGCACAAAGATTTTTTTCCTCTCTGAACAAAAAGATATTGGTGATGGAGGGCGGGTCTCATTAAAAAAGAAACCAAATACCGTAATCACTTAGGTATGTAAAAAACTTTCTGGGCCACCACAAAACCCACCCTGAAAAAGAGTTTGCTGGCTGGAAAGAATGGGAAAACCAGGAATAACAAGTCAATTAAAATTTCTTTTTGCTCCAGTGTAGCAGATTGTAACTTCTAAAAATGGCCATAGCAATATTTCTGGCCCCTCATGTTCTTTCTTGAATTTGAGCATTGCTTTGCAGCAGGCAGAATAAATGGAAGTGGTAGAAGTGATTCTGCATAGTTTCTCAGGCTAGGTCATAAAGGAGATATGTTTCTGCCTGGCTCCTGGTCTCGGGACGCTCACCTTGGAATCCAGCCACAATGTGTGAGGAGGCACAGGCCACAGAAAGGGGTCACCTGGAGGTGACACAGGTGACAGCTCCAGCTGAGCTCTGAGCTTATGGTCGGCATCAGCTGCTGAAACATGAGGAGGGAGCCTTCGGGTAATTCAACCCCAGACTGAGCTGCTTGGCTGACACCAAGTGAAGCAGAGATGAGCTAGCGCCACTGAGCCCAGCCCAACTTGAAAATTCCTCAGCAAAGTAAACGTCATCGTAAGCCACTGCTTTTGTGGTCTGCTCCTCAGCCACAGACAACCAGAGCATCCAGTTTTTGAAAGGCCCAATCACAAAGTACAAACTAATTTTCATTGAATTCTATTCTATTGGCTTTTAATTATCTCTCTCAGTTTCCAATTCTCATGGAAGGAATGAGCAGGTTAGACCAGTGTGAACATTTGTAGATCGGCGTGCTGAATATAACAGAGAAAGCCCACAGGTGAGAACTCGGCTCATCAAAACATCCACATGTTGCACCTCTGACACGACCGCCACCCAGAAACACCTGACATTTCTAGCGTGCAGTCACTGGTCTGGGCTTAAGCAAAACCCTACCCAGAGGAGACTGACTTCAGTAGCCCCTGTTCTTTGCTTTCGGCCCCTTTGAGCATCCCTGTCACCCAGGTGCCTAGTCCTCTCCGGCAACAAAGCAGTGGGAAAAGCCAATCACAGGAAGGTACCAACAGAATTTTAAGCTGTTGTCTTCTCAGAAATGAGATGAATTATGGGGTGGGGAAGAGGGAAGCACAAAGAGAAGCAAAGCTGAGTATCAAGGGAATTAAGGTCTGTTTCAGGGGCCTGTGTAGGAGACTGTTTGAGCCGGACAGTTTCCTTGGCACTTTTCAAATCCCACCAGCAACGTTCTAGGCAGAAGTTCCAGAAAACACAAAGACAGGAAGATGTAGGATGCCGCTGTGTTTTCACAAGCCGTTCTGTATTTCTTGAGTGTCTAGGGGCAAGGGAGGAAGGGCAGGAAATCAGACCAGACGTGTGGGCAGGAGACTGAAAGTAAGGGTTTCGCATGGCCAGCTTCCAGTCAGCCCTCACCGAGAAGCCAGTGGGAAGCTACAGAAGAGTCCCAGGAGCACGGGAGGAAAATTCCCCAGGTCAGGGGTCAGCGGACTGGGAATCACCTCGTGGCTCTTCCTCTTTTAGGCACCTGATAAGGCTCAGGGCTCAGTGGGGCTGAGTCACTGCAAAGATTCTCCAGCTCTGAGAGTCCATGTTATCTGAGCTACTGTACCCCGAGACAGGGGGCCATCATGGGGTGATGGAGGTGGAAGTTCCACAGCAGCACAAGCTGCGAGCTACGGTGTCTACACCTTCCAGGGCACCTGCCTGATGGGTGAGGAGCAGATCCATGCTTTTCTGTATTTTTAAAATATTCAATTCAAGACCATGACAAAATGCCCACACTCCGTGGGGTTAAATTTGAAAATTTTAAATTTTTTTAATTTAAATTTTTAAATTTCAAAATAATATTCTTTAGCTTCAAATTCTACTGTTCATAACACTGTTTTCCCTCCCTCCTCCTCAGTCAGCCAAGTTGGATTTAAAATATTTAAGAGGATAGTTTTTAAAATTGCACATGCATCTGCAAAGTAGAAAGTTGGAAAATTAGGCAAAAATATGTCACTGAGATGAGTCTGAATTTCTAAGGACAAGAAAGACTGGGAAAGCAGCCCAGTTTTGAAACTGGGAATCAAAAATTGGCTAAACTTTTTGTAGCTTATTTGACAAAATTGTCTTAAAAATTATAGCTTATTTTAGCCAAATAAATTCAGATGAAACTCAAACACAATGCAAAGGACCATAAATGAGGCACTTGTGGCATTTTCCAAAACAAACATGCATTCGTTTCTAGGAAAAGAGGCCAATGGAAAGGTACATATTCCCAATTACAAGGAACAGAAGAGACGTGAGAATTAAGACAGCTAATGACACTGCCACTGATGACACACAGTATTTCTGCCTTTGATTAACTATGTGGCTTTACACTTTTCTATATTTTAATCTATCACATAGTATATGTTAAAAAATACAGTAATTACAGACCTATTCTACCTCCTAGCAAACTTGTGAAAACAATTGGTGGGACATTAATAGATTTCTGCAGTAGGTATTACTGAGCTTGAATTTCATTTTCTGGCTTGGGCAGGTCTTCCTGAGCTGCAAGGAGGTAAATATCTTTTGTCAACGCTCCTGTTAGAGTCTCTGAGGTGACTGAGTGTCAGCACAGAAAGTGGCTTAGATGCCATCGGCACAGCCATGCATCTGGCCAAGCAGCTAACAGAACAGCAGTGGCCTTGCTCGGTGCTATAGATGACCACAGAGGAAACCCAACCTGGAGCTTAAGTGTAACCTGGAAGCCTGGCTTCCAGAGCATGGGGCACAATGGGGGAAACACACACACAGATACTCACACATGTATCCACAAACAAGACAGAGACAGAGTCACACACACCCACACATTTATATGAAGACAAATACACAGATACATGCCCAGTCCATAAAGATACACACACAGATGCACACACACACATAGACAAGACAGACATGGACGGACACACACACACACACACACACACACAACCTGTGTACACAGACAGATGCACACAGATACACACACACACACACACCCCGCATACACATACACAGAGACAGACACACACAAATCCACATGTACACTGATGTGAGGCATTCTCTCCAGACTCTGCTGTGGCGGGCAGTGTAGGGTTGAGTATATGTGAGAGGAAGAGGCCTCCTGCCCACCCAGTGCAGACTCCCTCCCCTGCAGGCTATTAACATGTTCTACCTCCAAACAGGATCTTGATGTGTTTGGGGCATGCGGGTGTTTCTCAGAGTTCCACACATAGCGGCTATATTTCGATCCTAAAGATCTGTTTGACAGCCCAAGGCCCTAGCTGTCTGCATGTAATTTACAAATCTTCAGAGAAGCTGAGGACAGTCAAGCTCCAAACTTCAGCCCTGGATTAAGACACTTGCCAAGCTGACAACTGGCAGGGCTGCATCTCTGCTTACTTCGACTCCCTGCTGCTTTCACATCAGAGGCTGCGTATTCTGAAAATTCATAATCCTTCCCAATGAAAAGTATTAGACACGGCCATCCAGAAAAGGCATGCCCAACAGGTGTGAGGCAAACCAGGAAACAGTGAAGTCTGCAATTACGGGGGTCTAAGCATCCCTCTTTTAGGCTTCCTCTCCTTTTGCCTCTCCTCCCGCAATAAATATACTGTGTCTTTCCTCATGCTTTCAATTACAATCCAGAGAGTGAAACACGGGTGACACAGACCTGAATGTATGGGTGTTTTCTATCACTGTGTTTGTGTTTTTATGCTGTTGCAAGACAGTTGGCGATTTGTAGTCTTTCAGATTTCTTAGTCACTCTTTAACACGTGTTCCTCTTCTCCAAGAAAGCTTCCTTGACTGCTCTACACACACCTCTCTTCCCATTGTCTTGGTTAGATGTTAGATTAGATTAGGTTAGATTTAGGTTAGACTAGGTTAGATTTCCTCTCCTGGAAAATTCCAATACCCTCTACAAACTTCTGTCGTTGTCCTGGATCTCGGGTGGCCTCGGCCAGCAGCAGCTTGAAGCAGGATTTCAGTTCCCGGCCACAGCTTGACATCAGGCTGTGGCAGTGAGAGAGCTGAATCCTAGCCAGTAGACCAGTGACCAGTGACAAGGCCTTGGCCCTTTGGCTTTGCAGAAATGAATTCCCACAAAGACGGAAAGTAGTGAAGCAAAGTGTTTATTAAGAAGAAAAAGATTACGTGTGGATAGACACACAGGCGGACTGAGAGAGAGAGTCGCACCCTCGTGGTAGCTTAAGTCACTTATATTAGGCAGTTCTTCCAGGCTTCCCTTGGCCAATCATCTTGCTTTCCCTGGTTCTGAGTCCGTATTTGGTATATCCCAGGATCCTCCCAGGTGTGCCTGCTCATCTCTTAGCCAAGATGGATTCCAGCGAACAGGCTCATGGGTAGGTTGACATTTCTCCCCTTTTGAACTCCAAGGAGCCTTTCTGCACATGTGTACTTGGGAAGGTCTCCTTGATCTCAAGAATGAGTAATATATGGTCTTTTATCTCTTAATCTGGGCAGGGCTCAGCCTCTCCTATTATCCTCCTGTTATCTTCATCTTGGAATATCTGTCGGTAGGGGACACGCTCCAACTTCTCAGCCTGGGGCCCATCTATCTCCTTCCTCATGATTTTTTTTTTTAACGTCTTTATTGGAGTATAATTGCTTTACAATGGTGTGTTAGTTTCTGCTTTATAACAAAGTGAATCAGCTATACGTATACATATATCCCCAGATCTCCTCCCTCTTGTGTCTCCCTCCCACCCTCCTTATCCCACCTCTCTAGGTGGTCACAGAACACTGAGTTGATCTCGCTTTGCTATGTGGCTGCTTCCCACTAGCTATCTATTTTACAGTTGGTAGTGTATATATGTACACGCCACTCTCTCACTTCATCCCAGCTTACCCTTCTCCTTCCCTTTGTCCTCAAGTCCATTCTCTACGTTGCATCTTTATTCCTGTCCTGCCCCTAGGTTTTTCTGAACTATTTTCTTTCTTTATTTTTTAGATTCCATATATATGTATTAGCATACAGTATTTGTTTTTCTCTTTCTGACTTACTTCACTCTGTATGACATTCTCTAGGTCCATCCACCTCACTACAAATAACTCAGTTGCATTTCTTTTTATGGCTGAGTAATATTCCATTGTATATATGTGCCACATCTTCTTTATCCATTCTTCTGTTGATGGACACTTAGGTTGCCTCCATGTGCTGTCTAGTGTAAATAGAGCTGCAATGAACATTGTGGTACATGACTCTTTTTGAATTATGATTTTCTCAGGGTATATGCCCAGTAGTGGGATTGCTGGGTCGTATGGTAGTTCTATTTGTAGTTTTTAAAGGAACCTCCATACTGTTCTCCATAGTGGCTGTATCAATTTACATTCCCACCAACAGTGTAAGAGGGTTCCCTTTTCTCCACACCCCCTCTAGCATTTATTGTTTGTAGATTTTTTGATGATGGCCATTCTTACTGGTGTGAGGTGATACCTCATTGCAGTTTTGATTTGCATTTCTCTAATGATTAGTGATGTTGAGTATACAATCATGTGTTTGTTGGCAATATGTATATCTTCTTTGGAGAAATGTCTGTTTAGGTCTTCTGCCCAGTTTTGGATTGGATTATTTGTTTTTTTGATATTGAGCTGCATGAGCTGCTTGTATATTTTGGAGATTAATCCTTTGTCAGTTGCTTCATTGGCAAATATTTTCTCCCATTCTGAGGGTTGTCTTTTGGTCTTGTTTATGTTTCCCTTTGCTGTGCAAAAACTTTTAAGTTTCATTAGGTCCCATTTGTTTATTTTGTTTTTATTTCCATTCTCTAGGAGGTGAGTCAAAAAGGATCTTGCTGTGATTTATGTCAAAGAGTATTCTGCCTATGTTTTCCTCCAAGAGTTTGATAGTGTCTGGCCTTACATTTAGGTTTATAATCCATTTTGAGTTTATTTTGTGTATGTGTTAGGAAGTGTTCTAATTTCATTCTTTTAAATGTAGCTGTCCAGTTTTCCCAGCACCACTTATTGAAGAGGCTGTTTTTTCTCCATTGTATATTCTTGCCTCCTTTATCAAAAATATGGTGACCATATGTGCGTGGTTTATCTCTGGGCTTTCTATCCTGTTCCATTGATCTATATTTCTGTTTTTGTGCCAGTACCATACTGTCTTGATTACTGTGGCCTTGTAGTATAGTCTGAAGTCTGGGAGCCTGATCCCTCCAGCTCCATTTTTCATTCTCAAGATTGCTTTGGCTATTAGGGGTCATACAAATTGTAAAAGTTTTTGTTCTAGTTCTGTGAAAAATGCCATAGGTAGTTTGATAGGGATTGCATTGAATCTGTAGATTGCTTTGGGTAGTAGAGTCTTTTTCACAATTTTGATTCTTTCAATCCAAAAACATGGTATATCTCTCCATCTGTTTGTATCATCTTTAATTTCTTTCATCAGTGTCTTATAGTTTTCTGCATACAGGTCTTTTGTGTCCTTCAGTAGGTTTATTCCTAGGTATCTTATTCTTTTTGTTGCAATGGTAAATGGGAGTGTTTCCTAATTTTTCTCTCAGATTTTTCATCATTAGTGTATAAGAATGAAAGAGATTTCTGTGCATTAATTTTGTATCCTGCCTCTTTACCAAATTCATTGATTAGCTCTAGTAGTCTTCTGGTAGCATTTTTAGGATTCTCTATGTATAGTATCATGTCATCTGCAAACAGTGCCAGCTTTACTTCTCTTCCGATTTGCATTCCTTTTATTTCTTTTTCTTCTCTGATTGCTATGGGTAAAATTTCCAAAACTGTTGAGTAATAGTGGTGAGAATGGACAACCTTGTCTTGTTCCTGATCTTAGAGGAAATGGTTCCAGTTTTTCACCATTGAGGACGATGTTTGCTGAGGGTTTGTCATATATGGCCTTTAGTATGTTGAGGTAAGTTCCCTCTATGCCTACTTTCTAGAGGGTTTTTATCATAAATCGGTGTTAAATTTTGTCGAAAGCTTTTTCTGCATCTATTGAGATGATCATATGGTTTTTATCCTTCAGTTTGTTAATATGGTGTATCACATTGATTGATTTGCATATGTTGAAGACTCCTTGCATTCCTGCAATAAACCCCACTTGATCATGGTGTAAGATCCTTTTAATATGCTGTTGGATTTTGTTTTCTAGCATTTTGTTCAGGATTTAAGCATCTATGTTCATCAGTGATACTGGCCTATAGTTTTCTTTCCTTGTGACATCATTGTCTGGTTTTGGTATTAGGGTGATGGTGGCCTCGTAGAATGAGTTTGAGGGTGCTCCTCCCTCTGCTATATTTTGGAAGAGTTTGAGAAAGATAGGTGTTAGCTCTTCTCTAAGTGTTTGACAGAATTCTCATGTGAAGCCATCTTGTCCTGGGATTTGGTTTGTTGGAAGATTTTTATTTATTTATTTTTTTGTGGTACGCAGGCTTCTCACTGTTATGGCCTCTCCCGTTGCGGAGCACAGGCTCCGGATGTGCAGGCTCAGTGGCCATGGCTCACGGGCCTAGCTGCTCCGTGGCATGTGGGGTCTTCCTGGACCGGGGCACGAACCTGTGTCCCCTTCATCGGCAGGTGGACTCTCAACCACTGAGCCACCAGGGAAGACCTGTTGGAAGATTTTTAATCACAGTTACAATTTCAGTGCTTGTGATTAGTCTGTTCATATTTTCTATTTCTTCCTGGTTCAGTCTCGGAAGGTTGTGCATTTCTAAGAATTTGTCCATTTCTTCCAGGTTGTCCATTGTATTGGCATATAGTTGCTTGTACTAATCTCTCATGATCCTTTGTATTTCTGCAGTGTCAGTTCTTACATCTCTTTTTTCATTTCTAATTCTATTGATTTGAGTCTATCGCTTTTTTTCTTGATGAGTCTGGCTAATGGTTTATCAATTTTGTTTATGTTCTCAAAGAACCAGCTTTTAGTTTTTTTGATCTTTGCTTCATTTTCTTCATTTCTTTTTCATTTGTTTCTGCTCTGATCTTTTTTATTTCTTTCCTTCTGCTAACTTTGGGTTTTTTTGTTCTTCTTTCTCTAACTGCTTTAGGTGTAAGGTTAGGTTGTTTAGTTGAGATGTTCCTTGTTTTTGAGGTAGGATTGTATTGCTATAAACTTCTCTCTTAGAACTGCTTTTGCTGCATCCCATGGGGTTTTGGTCGTTGTGTTTTCAGTGTCATTTGTTTCTAGGTATCTTTTCATTTCCCCTTTGATTTCTTCAGTGATCTCTTGGTTATTTAGTAGCGTATTGTTTAGCCTCCACCTGTTTGTATTTTTAACATATTTTTTCCTGTAATTGATATCTAGTCTCATAGTATTGTGGTCAGAAAAGATACTTCACATGATTTCAATTTTCTTAAATTTACCAAGGCTTGATTTGTGACCCAAGATATGATCTATCCTGGAGAATGTTCCATGAGCACTTGAGAAGAAAGTGTTTTCTGTTGATTTTGGATGGAATGTCCTATAAATATCAATTAAGTTCATCTTGTCTAATATGTCATTTAAAGCTTGTGTTTCCTTATTTATTTTCATTTTGGATGATCTGTCCATTGGTGAAAGTGGGGTGTTAAAGTCCCCTACTATGATTGTGTTCCTATCGATTTCCCCTTTTATGGCTGTTAGAATTTGCCTTTTGTATTGAGGTGTTCCTATGTTGGGTGCATAGATATTTACAATTGTTATATCTTCTTGATCCCTTGATCTTTATGTAATGTCCCCCTTTGTCTCTTGTAATAGTCTTTATTTTAAAGTCTATTTTGTCTGATATGAGAATTGCTATTCCAGCTTTCTTTTGATTTCCGTTTGCATAGAATATCTTTTTCCATCCCCTCACTTTCAGTCTGTATGTGTTCCTAGGTCTGAAGTGGGTCTCCTATAGACAGCATATATACGGGTCTTGTTTTTGTATCCATTCAGCCAGTCTATGTCTTTTGCGTGGTGCATTTAATCCATTTACATATAAAGTAATTATCGATATGTATGTTCCTATGACCATTTTCTTAATTGTTTTGGGTTTGTTATTGTAAGTCTTTTCCTTCTCTGGTGTTTCCTGCCTAGAGAAGTTCCTTTAGCATTTGTTGTTAAGCTGGCTTGGTGTTGCTGAATTCTCAGCTTTTACTTGTTTGTAAAGCTTTTAATTTCTCCATTGTATCTGAATGAGATCCTTGCTGGGTAATCTTGGTTGTAGTTTTTCCCTTTCATCACTTTAAATATGTCCTGCCACTCCCTTCTGGCTTGCAGAGTTGCTGAAAGATCAGCTGTTAACCTGATGGAGATTCCCTTGTATGTTATTTGTTGTTTCCCTCTTGCTGCTTTTAATGTTTTTTCTTCGTATTTAATTTTTGATAGTTTGATTAATATGTCTTTGTGTGTTTCTCCTTGGTTTTATCCTGTATGGGACTCTCTGTGCTTCCTGGACTTGACTATTTCCTTTCCCATATTAAGGAAGTTTTCAACTATAATCTCTTCAAATATTCTGTCTGTCACTTTCTTTTTCCTTCTTCTTCTTCTGGGACACCTATATTTTGAATGTTGGTGCGTTTAATGTTGTGCCAGAGGTCTCTGAGGCTGTCTTCAATTCTTCTCACTCTTTTTTCTTTATTCTGCTGTGCAGTAGTTACTTCCACTATTTTATCTTCCAGGTAATTTATCCATTCTTCTGCCTCAGTTATTCTGCTATTGATTCCTTCTAGAGAATTTTTAATTTCATTTATTTTGTTGTTCATCATTGTTTGTTTGCTCTTTAGTTCTTCTAGGTCCTTGTTAAACTTTTCTTGTGTTTTATGCATTCTATTTCCAAGATTTTGTATCATCTTTACTATCATTACTCTGAATTCTTTTTCAGGTAGACTGCTTATTTCCTCTTCTTTTGTTTGGTCTGGTGGGTTTTTGCCTTTCTCCTTCATCTGCTTTGTGTTTCTCTGTCTTCTCTTTTTGCTTAACTTACTGTGTTTTGGGGCTCCTTTTTGCAGGCTGCAGGTTCATAGTTCCCATTTGTTTTTGTTGTCTGCCCCCAGTGGCTAAGGTTGGTTCAGTGGGTTTGGTAGGCTTCCTGGTGGAGGGGACTGGTGACTCTGTTCTGGTGGATGAGGCTGGATCTTGTCTTTCTGGTGAGCCAGACCACATTTGGTGGTGTGTTTTGGGGTGTCTGTGACCTTATTATAATTTTAGGCAGCCTCTCTGCTAATGGGTGGGGTTGTGTTCTTGTCTTTCTAATTGTTTAGTATAGGGTGTCCAGCATTGTAGCTTGCTGGTTGTTGAATGGAGCTGGGTGTTAGTGTTGAGATGAAGATTTCTGGACGAGCTTTTGCTCTTTGATATTATGTGGAACCAGGAGGTTTCTGGTGGACCAGTGTCCTGAACTCGGCTCTCCCACTTCACAGGCACAGGCATGACATCCTCCCAGAGCACCAAGACCCTGTCAGCCACATGGCTCAGAAGAAATGGGAGAAAAAAAGAAATAAAGAAAGAAAAAAATAAAATAAAAAATAAAAGAAATATTAAAAATTAAAAAGTAATAAAAAAAAGAAAGAAGAGAGTAATAAAACCAAAAAACAAATCCACCATTGATAATCGGCACTAAAAATATACTAAAAGAAAAAGACAGAATCCTAGGACAAATGGTAAAAGCAAAGCTACACAGATAAAATCACACAAAGACACATACTTATACACAGTCACAAAAAGAGAAAAAGAAAAAATAGGAGGAAGAAAGCCACCAAATCAATATGAATCTACCAATGATAATAAACTCTAATACTAAACTAAGATAAACATAAATCCAGGAACAAATTAGATGCAGAAAGCAAACCCCAAGTCTGCAGCTGCTCCCAAAGTCTACCACCTCAATCTTGGGATGACTCATTGTCTATTCAGGTATTCCACAGATGCAGGGTACATATATCAAGTTGATTGTGGAGATTTATTCAGCTGTTCCTGAGGCTTCTGTGAGAGATTTCCCTTTCTCTTCTTTGTTTGCACAGCTCCTGGGATCCATTTTGGGATTTGGCCCTGCCTCTGCCTATAGGTCGCCTGAGGGCGTCTGTTTTTCGTTCTGACAGTACAGGGTTAAAGAAGCAGCTGTTTAGGCAGCTCTGGCTCACTCAGGCTGTGGGGGGAGGGAGTAGAGAATGCTGGGCGAGCCTGCAGCAGCAGAGGCCAGCGTGACGTTGCACCAGCCTGAGGTGTGCTGTGTGTTCTCCCGGAGAAGTTGTCCCTGGATCACGGGACCCTGGCAGTGGCGGGCTGCACAGGCTCCCGGGAGGGGTGGTGTGGATAGTGACCTGTGCTTGCACACAGGCTCCTTGTTGGCTGCAGCAGCAGCCTTAGCATTTCATGCCCATCTCTGATGTCTGTGCTGATAGGCGCAGCTCGCGTCAGTCTCTGGAGCTCGTTTAGGCAGTGCTCTGAATCCCGTCCTAGCGCACCCTGAAATAATGGTCTCTTGCCTCTTCGGCAGTTCCAGACTTTTTCCCGGACTTCCTCCCAGTTAGGTATGTCGTACTAGCCCCCTTGAGGCTGTGTTCACCCAGCCAACCCCAGTCCTCTCCCTGGGATCCAAACAAAGTCCGAGCCTCAGCCTCCAGCCCCCACCTGTCCCGGTGGGTGAGCAGACAAGCCTCTCAGGCTGGTGAGTGCTGGTTGGCACCGATCCTCTGTGCGGGAATCTCTCCACTTTGCCCTCTGCACCCCTGTTGCTGTGCTCTCCTTTGTGGCTCTTAAGCTTACCCCCTGCCCACCCCCCTTCTCCACCCACGAAGGGGCTTCCTAGTGTGTGGAAACCTTTCCTCTTTCACAGCTCCCTCCCAGAGGTGCAGGCCCCATCCCTATTCTTTTGTCTCTGTTTTTTCTTTTCTTTTTCCCTAACCAGGTACATGGGGAGTTTCTTGCCTTTTGGGAAGTCTGAGGTCTTCTGCCAGCTTTCAGTAGGTGCTCTGTAGGAGTTGTTCCACATGTAGATATATTTCTGATGTATTTGTGGGGATGAGGGTGATCTCCACATCTTACTCCTCTGTCATCTTTAAGGTCTCTCCCAGGCAGTATTCTGATAGGAAGCCTCCATACCTTGAGCCACTAGTCTTTCCTCTCCTGCCTCATCATTAACTCATTTTTTTGTATCTGTTTATGTGGCTGTTTTTCACATTACACTCAAAATCCTTAGGAATATGCCCAGTATATTCAGATCTGTCATCTCAGGATCAGACACATACAGAATAGGTACTTGATAAAAATGTGATGTGTTCAGAAAAATTCACAAATAGGGCTGCACGTTTATCACAGGGATTTTTTCGGGCACTCGTGTGGCTTTATGGGCCCTCCCATGAAGGTAATCTATCTCTGATAACCCACTGACACCACAGTAGAGAGGACAGGAAGTTGAGGTGGCAAATTCTCAGGCTCTGAGCACACAAGAGTGTTTCAGATGGTCTGACAGCTTTGACAGTTGCAGGAGAGTTTTTCATCAGGATACATTCTCCTCTGTCTGAAATTCTTTAATTACATTCATTACTCTTTGTTACTATTTGTTCTCTGATGACTGTAATAATTTTCTTGCTTGGAGTAATCAACATATTTCAGAGATATTTACTGTTTTCATTGTTAAAATTAATTTTAAATAGAGAATGCTAAGTCTTTGTAATCAACTGAAACCCGTATACATCATCTGATTGTACAGTCCTTCTTTGATATCCCTGAGAAATGTGTTCACATCCCAGTTACATGGGTGAGGGAGTTGCATCATTTTTAATACTTGGGGCTATTAAGAGGATTCAGTATAGGAAAGGATATAAATTTTTTTTTTAATTCTTAAAAAATGGGCCATCAGATAGGCATTCACTAGTTAAACACTTCCCATGAAGGAATCTTGAGCATGGCAATCCAAACTCACACCAGGTACCAAAAAATGCTCATATCATCCTCATAGCACTGTGATGGAGGTAAGTATTATCATCCCCATTAAAAATCAGTATGTATCTTAGACCTTTGGGTCCCTCACAAATAATTTTAATAACAAACATCAAGCCAGCAAATGTGAAGACTCTGAAAGGTATGAAAACAGCAAAAACTCAGGAATTTCCGTGTGCTTGTTAAGAATTTTCTGCAGCCTTTCCAGATGACTACAGAAAATGAAATGAGGAGTTGTTAATGGAGTATGTCAGAGGGCCAGGTTTACTTAAAACAGCACAGAACTTTGAATCCAAGAAAGTCTTTATACTTGTTAATATTACCAATGGTGAAGCCAATTAGAATTACAGTAAGCCTTTACAATTTTACAATCTGGCCTCTTCAGAGGCCAATTTCTTCTGCAAGAGGTGCTACCCTATGCAGTAATGATCAAGAAGCTGGAAGTAGAGGGAAATTCAGAGTGTTCATATACTGTTTTGCATTTTTGGTTTTTGAGTTCTGAACTAAATCTTTTTTTTTTTTTTTTTTTTTTTTTTTTTTGTGGTACGTGGGCCTCTCACTGTTGTGGCCTCTCCCGTTGTGGAGCACAGACTCCGTAAGCACAGGCTCAGCGGCCATGGCTCGCGGGCCCAGTCACTCCGCGGCATGTGGGATCTTCCCGGACTGGGGCATGAACCCGTGTCCCCTGCATCGGCAGGCTGCCTCTCAACCACTGCGCCACCAGGGAAGCCCTGAACTAAATCTTTTGAATGGCCCTTTTAGTGTTGTTTTGTTTTTAATTGATAGTCTTAAATTTCTCACAAACTAGGCCGTGAGTTTAAAAATCCTAATCTCATAAAAATTATGATCAGTGCATTTTATTGTGTGTAAATTACATCTCAGTTAAAAGCAGAACTCTTTAATCTTACAAGAACAAAATTTTACTATCCTGGGTTAAGTGGGGTGGAATACTGCAGCTCTAAGATTTGTTTGTTTTTACTATAAACATGAATGAACAAATTCATGAACAAAATGTTTTTACTATGAACTTGAATGAACAAGCTCTATTTGGAAATGTGGGATACTTTCTGCTTATATGTTTTGAAATGTTCAAAGGAAAACAAGTCAAAACCCTTTAAAAAATCACTTCTCTGGAAGCAGCAAGATTGGAAAAACACAGGGACTAATGCTGAACTCCACTTATGGTGTGAGGCAAGCAATTGCTAGAGAGAAAGAAGGTTTTAGGGAATTACAACCATAAATAAATCTTTTTCCAACTGGAAAGAAACCATTATAGGGCTTTATGGCAATCTGGGGAGTATCTGATAAAATGAAATTTCTTCATCATGCACGGTAAGACTGCAATGGTGTTTTAGAACTACCTCTACCTCCATGTCTCTAACATGGAGCATCACTTCTTCACTTTGCCAGCTGAATGGAGACACAGCTATTTTATAACCTAGAGAGATACGAATAGAGAATACAAGATACCAATTAGTCTATCCCATTATTTTATAAGGACCACTTGCTTATACTAGCACTCAGCATCTGGAAGACTAGACACGTGATGTGCACTAGCCACAATATGTTACCTTAGAGAAAAAAAATTGCATACTAACATCTGTCTCTCCCTGTTTATTTTAACATAAGCATTCAACTGCTCTGTTGAAATTGCCCTTTGCAGTGAGAAAAGCCAGAGAAAGCTGGAGAACATTCACATTCCAGGGACCACAAAGGGCCCATGAACAAACAGCACAGTTGGAAATCTGCCAGGTGGGTCGAAGTTCTTCTTAAACTGTAAGCCCACACATACTCTATTCCTTGTCATCACAACCACAGTGTTTCTCTTTAATACACAATTCTCTACTCCATAAAATTTTCAATTAACTTCTCAGTAATGTCATCTTATCATGACCTCTCAAACTTGTATTTGCTACAGGAAGTTATGTTTTTCACTGAAGTAATATAATATATGCTATAGGATTCTGACTTTGTACAAATTAAGTAGTACATAAACTCACAAGCGTTGTGTGCATTCCTCTATTATTATATAGAATATTTATTCATTTATTTGTTCACTCAACAAATTCCTTCACTCAAAAAAGCCATCTAGTCTGTGCAAGTCCCTGTCCTGCCATCAGGGATGCAGCAGTGAATAAAGCAAAGTCCATAGATTTCACATGCTAACGAAGAGCTAGACATCAAAGAAATTAATGTATGCACAGTAAAATGTCAGGTAGTTGTAAGTGCTATGAAAAATATCAATTAAAGTAAGGCTATGGAGGGCGACAGAGAGTGTTATTTCAGATGGTGGCTGGGGAACGTTGCTTTGAGGAGGGGCATTTGAATATAGACCTAAATTAAAATGCAGGAATAAACTCTACAACTATCAGGGCAGAGCATTCCAGGCAGAGGGAACTGCCACTGCAAAAGCTTTCTGTTAAAAGGCTTTTTGGTTGACTCTTTCCCATGACTACAGTAAATAAAATCGCTTATTGGAGCTCTGATCCAAAGTCAAGATGAAGCCTCATTTTTCCCACAGTGTGTACACACACACACACACACACACACACACACACACACAAATACAAACACAAACACATGCATTTATAGTAGTGTTGACTTTGAGATACTACAACACAAGGCAGTGTATTAGTCAGGGCTCTCCAGAGAAACAGAACCAATAGGATGTACATGTTTATAGGAAGACATTTAATATAAAGAACTGGCTTATGCAGTTATGGAGGCTGGCAAGTCCAAACCCACAGTGTGGGTTGGCAGGCTTGAGACCCAGGAAAGCTGGTGGTGCAGATGAAGTCCAAAGGTAGTTTGCTGGAGAATTCCTTCTTGCCTGGGGAGGCCGGTCTTTTTGTTCTATTCAGGCCTTTAATGAATTAGATGAGGCCCACCCACATTATGGAGGACAATCTGCTTTACTCAGAGTTCATCAATTTAAGTGTTAGTCTCATCCCCAAACATCCTCCGAGTTGACAATTAAAATTAACCATCACAAGTATTATGGTTCCTAAGGCAACAGGAAGCCACTGTGGGAGGAGCTGAAATCAGGAAGATGTGGGGAGAGAAAATCCACTGAGCTATCACTTTTCACTGGTGTGAGGATGGCTGCGTTTTCAGTATTTCAGAGTATTCGATGCTGGGTATTCGTTCTGGTGGGCAGAGTTGGAAAATCTAACCAGTGCCTAAGAGAGATGTGTTTGCACGCAGGACCAAAGCCAAGTGAGCGAACTAAGGGTCAAACAGGATCCCCATCAGGCCCATCTGACTTAGGGGAAAGCTATGGTATAAGCATGAGGCAGGGCACTAGACAGGGTAACCCATAAGAACTAAGGAGAGAAAACCTAAGTAAAGCCCCATTCCTGTGCTCAGAGCCAATCTAGAGCAGACAGGGAAGAGGAGGGTATGCAACAATTCAAGGGCTTCTCAGAGGCCCAGGCTTGCACCTCATTCACCACACCTCAGTCCTGGTTAGAGATGAGTGTGGCTCAGGTAACGTCGGGGCCATGGACTCCTAGGTCCAGAACACTTAAACTTTAAAATGGAGTCATCAGTGAAGTTAGCTTTGATGAAGAAAACAGAGGTAGAGAAAAATGAGAAGATAGCTAATATATATTTGTGTAAATCAGGTGCATGTATTAATAGTTTTATTTCTATGGAAAGGTACATACCTGGACATGTAACCTCTACCAATGCTTAGCACTGTTTTAGGAAAAAAGTTGTCAACCAAACTCTTCCTATTTATCCTCACTCAAGGAATGACTTATTCACCTGTCACTAAATTTTGACACATGGAAAGTGGTGCTCTCATTCTATAATCTAAAATAAACAAAGGAAAGTACCCAAAACTCTACAGTTTCACTCAGTGAAGGTCCGAATAGTTTAGAGCAATATTTCCTAAAGGCAGATAAGAATTTACTATACTTTATCAAACAAAGTTGCAGTCAAATTCTTGGCCACATTATATGAAAGGAGTGATAAATTTAGTAAGCATCTATCTTAGCAGCTAAAAAGATGTGAAAGATTTATTTGTATAGTGGAGCTTTGTGGGGAGCTACTATTAATGGTATAGTTGATTCATGTTATAATGTATTCATTCAAAAGTAAAACATCTTCTAAATCAAAATATAGTGAGCGTATCTCTTTGGACAATATCCACTTTCCTACTTCCAAGTTCATGGTGATAAAGCATGATGAATTATTTAGCTTCTTAAGAGGTGGTTAAAAAACTACTTTTAGAGAAAACTTACTTGAGTGAACAGTTCGCTTTCTCTACTTTTAACTGTGCAAATGCCTAACTTACATAGCTTAAAAGGGAAGTGTTGGCCTGAAGGTGGTTAGTGCGCCACGGCTGGCCGGGAGGGAGTCCGGGAAAAGGTCTGGAGCTGCCGAAGAGGCAAGAGACTTTTTCTTGCCTCTTTGTTTCCTGGTGCGCGAGGAGAGAGGATTAAGCGCGCCACATAAATAAAGGAGCTCCAGAAATGGGCGCGAGAAGTGGCTATCAGCGCGGACCCCAGAGACGGGCATGAGATGCTAAGGCTGCTGCTGCCACCACCAAGAGGCCTGTATGCGAGCACAGGTCACTCTCCACACCTCCCCTCCCGGGAGCCTGTGCAGCCCGCCAGTGCCGGGGTCCCAGGATCCAGGGACAACTTCCCCAGGAGAACGCACGGCGCACCTCAGGCCAGTGCAACGTCACGCTGGCCTCTGCCGCCGCAGGCTCGCCCCGCATCTGTGCCCCTCCCTCCCCCCGGCCTGTGCCCCAGCCCCCGAATCAGCTGCTCCTTTAACCCCGTCCTGTCTGAGCGAAGAGCAGACGCCCTCGGACGACTACACACAGAGGCGGGGCCAAGTCCAAACCTGAACCCCGGGAGCTGTGCAAACAAAGAAGAGAAAGGGAAATTTCTCCCAGCAGCCTCAGGAGCAGCAGATTAAATCTCCACAATCAACTGGAAGTGCCCTGCATCTGTGGAATATCTGAATAGACAGTGAATCATCCCACGTTGAGGAGGTGGTCTTTGGGAGCAAGATATATTATTTTTTTCCCCTTTGTCTCTTTTTGAGTGTGTATGTGTGTGCTGCTGTGTGAGATTTTGTCTCTAGAGCTTTGCTTTCACCATTTGTCTTAGTGTTCTGACTGTCCCTTTTTTTTTTTTTATTACTTTTTAAAATTTTTCTTCTTAAAAATTATTTTTTATTTTAATAACTTTATTTTATCCTACTTTATCTTCTTTCTTTCTTCCTTCCTTTCTTCCTTTATTTCATCCTTCCTCCTTCCTTTCTTTTTTTCCTTTCTATTTTTTGTCCCTTTTATTCTGAGCCATGTGGATTAAAGGCTCTTGGTGCTCCAGCCAGGCATCAGGGCTGTGTCTCTGAGGTGGGAGAACCAACTTCAGGACATTGGTCCACAAGAGACCTCCCAGCTCCACATAATATCAAACGGCGAAAATCTCCGAGAGATCTCCATCTCAACACCAACACCCAGCTTCGCTCAACGACCAGCAAGCTACAGTGCTGGACACCCTATGCCCAACAACTAGCAAGACAGGACCACAGCCCCATCCATTAGCAGAGAGGCTGCCTAAAGCCAAAATAAGGCTATCAACATCCCCAAACACACCACCAGACGTGGACCTGCCCATCAGAAAGACAAGATCCAGCCTCATCCACCAGAACACAGGAACTAGTCCCCCCAACCAGGAAACCTACTCAACCCACTGAACCAACCTCAGCCACTGGGGACAGCCACCAAAAACAGCGGGAACTACGAACCTGCAGCCTGAAAAAAGGAGACCCCAAACACAGTAAGATAAGCAAAATGAGAAGACAGAAAAACACACAGCAGATGAAGGAGCAAGATAAAAACACACCAGACCTAACAAATGAAGAGGTAATAGGCAGTCTACCTGAAAAAGAATTCAGAATAATGATAGTAAAGATGATTCAAAATCTTGGAAATACAATACACAGATTGCAAGAAACAGTTAACAAGGACCTAGAAGAAATAAAGAGGAAGCAAACAACAATGAGCAACACAATAAATGAAATGAAAAATACTCTAGATGGGATCAATAGCAGAATAACTGAGGCAGAAGGACGGATAAGTGACCTGGAAGATAAAATAGTGGAAATAACTACTGCAGAGCAGAAGAAAGAAAAAAGAATGAAAAGAACTGAGGACAGTCTCAGAGACCTCTGGGACAACATTAAACACATCAACATTCGAATTATAAGGGTCCCAGAGAAGAAGAGAAAAAGAAAGGGACTGAGAAAATATTTGAAGAGATTATAGTTGAAAACTTCCCTAATATAGGAAAGGAAATAGTCAATCAAGTCCAGGAAGCACAGAGAGTCCCATACAGGATAAACCCAAGGATAAACATGTCAAGACACATAATAATCAAACTGTCAAAAATTAAATACAAAGAAAACATATTAAAAGCAGCAAGGGAAAAACAACAAATGACACACAAGGGAATCCCCATAAGGTTAACATCTGATCTTTCAGCAGAAACTCTACAAGCCAGAAGAGAGTGGCAGGACATACTTAAAGTGATGAAGGAAAAAAACCTACAACCAAGATCACTGTACCCAGCAAGGATCTCATTCAGATTTGATGGAGAAATTAAAACCTTTACAGACAAGCAAAAGCTGAGAGAGTTCAGCACCACCAAACCAGCTTTACAACAAATGCTAAAGGAACTTCTCTAGGCAAGAAACATAAGAGAAGGAAAAGACCTACAAGAACAACCCGAAACAATTAAGTAAATGGTAATAGGAACATACATATCAATAATTACCTTAAATGTAAATGGATTAAATGCTCCCACCAAAAGACACAGACTGGCTGAATGGATACAAAAACAAGACCCATATATATGCTGTCTACAAGAGACCCACTTCAAACCTAGGGACACATGCAGACTGTAAGTGAGGGGATGGAAAATGATATTCCATGCAAACTGAAAGCAGAAGAAAGCTGGAGTTGCAATTCTCATATCAGACAAAATAGACTTTAAAATAAAGACTATTACAAGAGACAAAGAAGGACACTACATAATGATCAAGGGATCGATCCATGAAGCAGATATAACAATTGTAAATATTTATTAACCCAACATAGGAGCACCTCAATACATAAGGCAAATACTAACAGCCATAAAAGGGGAAATCGACAGTAACACAGTCATAGTAGGGGACTTTAACACCCCACTTTCACCAATGGACAGATCATCCAAAATGAAAATAAATAAGGAAACACAAGTTTTAAATGATACATTAAACAAGATGGACTTAATTGATATTTATAGGACATTCCATTAAAAAACAACAGAATACACATTTTTCTCATGTGCTCATGGAACATTCTCCAGGATAGATCATATCTTGGGTCACAAATCAAGCCTTGGTAAATTTAAGAAAATTGAAATCATATCAAGTATCTTTTCTGACCACAATGCTATGAGACTAGATATCAATTATAGGAAAAGATTTGTGAAAAATACAAACACATGGAGGCTAAACAATACACTACTTAATAACGAAGTGATCACTGAAGAAATCAAAGAGGAAATGAAAAAATACCTATAAACAAATGGAGACACGACGACCCAAAACCTATGGGATACAGCAAAAGCAGTTCTAAGAGGGAAGTTTATAGCAATACAATCATACCTTAAGAAACAGGAAGCATCTCGAATAAACAACCTAACCTTGCACCTAAAGCAACTAGAGAATGAAGAACAAAAAACCCCCAAATTTAGCAGAAGGAAACGAATCATAAAGATCAGATCAGAAATAAATGAAAAAGAAATGAAGGAAATAATAGCAAAGATCAAAAAAACTAAAATCTGGTTCTTTGAGAAGATAAACAAAATTGATAAACCATTAGCCAGACTCATCAAGAAAAAAAGGGAGAAGACTCAAATCAATAGAATTAGAAATGAAAAAGGAGAAGTAACAACGGACACTGCAGAAATACAAAAGATTATTAGAGATTACTACAAGAAACTCTATGTCAATAAAATGGACAACCTGGAAGAAATGGACAAATTCTTAGAAATGCAGAACCTGCTGAGACTGAACCAGGAAGAAATAGAAAATATGAACAGACCAATCACAAGCACTGAAATTGAAACTGTTATTAAAAATCTTCCAACAAACAAAAGCTCAGGATCAGATGGCTTCACAGGCGAATTCTATCAAACATTTAGAGAAGAGCTAACACCTATCCTTCTCAAACTCTTCCAAAAGATAGCAGAGGGAGGAACACTCCCAAACTCATTCTATGAGCCCACCATCACCCTGATACGAAAACCAGACAAAGATGTCACAAAGAAACAAAACTACAGGCCAATATCACTGATGAACATAGATGCAAAAATCCTCAACAAAATACTAGCAAACAGAATCCAACAGCACATTAAAAGGATCATACACCATGATCAAGTGGGGTTCATTCCAGGAATGCAAGGATTCTTCAATATATGCAAATCAATCAACGTGATACACCATATCAACAAACTGAAGGAGAAAAACCATATGATCATCTCAATAGATGCAGAGAAAGCTTTTGACAAAATTCAGCACACATTTATGATAAAACATACCTCAACACAATAAGGGCCATATATGACAGACCTATAGCCAGCATCATATTCAACAGTGAAAAGCTGAATGCATTTCTTCTAATATTAGGAACAAGATAAGGATGCCCGCTCTCACCACTTTTATTCAACATAGTATTAGAAGTCCTAGTCATAGGAATCAGACAAGAAAATGAAATAAAAGGAATCCAAATTGGAAAGGAAGAATTAAAACTGTCACTGTTTAGATGACATCATGCTAGATATAGAAAATCCTCAAGCTGCCACCAAAAAACTATTAGAACTAATAAATGAATTTAGTAAAGTTGTAAGATACAAAATTAATATACAGAAATCTGTTTCATTTCTATATGCTAAAAAAAATTATTAGAAAGAGAAATTAAGAGAAGAATCCCACTTACAATTGCACCAAAAAGAGTAATATACTTATGAATAAATCTAACAAATTAGGTAAAAGGTCTGTAGTCAGAAAACTACAAGGTGTGGATGAAAGAATTAAAGATGATACAAGCAAATGGAAGGATATACCATACTCATTGATTAGAATAATTAATATTATTAAAATGACCATTTTAATGCAATATTCAATGCAATACCAATGGTATTTTTCACAGAACTAGAAAAAATAATTCTAAAATTTGTATGGGAATACAAAAGACCTCCAATAGCCCGAAACAATATTAAGAAAGAAGAACAAAGCTGGAGGTATCATGCTTCTTGATTTCCAACTACGCTACAAAGCCGCAGTAATCAAAACAAGGTGCTACTCACACAAAAACAGACTCATAGATCAGTAGGACAGAATAGAGAGCCTAGAAATGAACCCACACTAACATGGGCAATGGACTTATATGATGGGAAAATGGACTGTTACATGCAAAAAATCAAGCTGAACTACTTTCTCACACCATATACAAAAATAAACTCAAAATGGTTGAAAGACTTAAATGTAAGACCTGAAATCATAGAACTCCTAGAAGAAAACATAGGCAGAATGCTCTTGACATTGGTCTTTGCAATAATTTTCTGGATGTCTCCTCAGGCAAGGGAAAAAAAATAAACAAATGGGAGCACATCAAACTAAAAAGCTTTTGCACAGTGAAGGAAACTATCAACAAATGAAAAAGCAGCCTACTGAATAGGAGAAGATATTTGCAAATGATATATCCAACAAGGGACTGATATTCTAAAATTATACTAAAAACTCATATAACTCAACATCAAAAACATGAACAAATCAATTAAAAAATGGGCAGTGAACCTGAATATGTATTTTTCCAAATAAGGCATACAGATGATCAACAGACACTTTAAAAGATGCTCAACATCACTAATCATCAGAGGAATGCAAATTAAAACCACACTGAGATATCACCTCACACCTGTCAAAATGGCTGTTATCAAAATGACATCAAATAGAAAGTGTGTTGGTGAGGATGAGAAAAATGAACCCTTGTGCATTGTTGGTGGGATTGTAAATTAGTGCAACCACTATAGAAAACAGTGCCTCCTCTAAAAAATTAAAAATAGAACTGGTATATGATCCAGCAATTGCACTTCTGGGTATTTATAGAAAGAAAACAAAAAACACTAATTTGAAAGGACATGTGCCCACCAATGTTCCTTGCAACATTGTTTACAATAGCCAACATACGGAAGCAACCTAAGTGTTCATCAATAGATGAATGAATAAAGAAGATGCGGTATGTAATACATGCGCAATGGAATACTACTCAGCTGTAAAGAAAAAATCTTGCCATTTATGGCAACATGGATGAATCTACAGGATATTACGCTATGTGAAATAAGTCAGACAGAGGAAGACAAATACTGCACTTAAATTGGAATCTTAAAAAAAAACAAAATCACAAACAAAACAAAATGAAAACAGACTCATAGATGCAGAGAACAAATATGGGATGCGTTGCCTGAAGCGAGGGGTTGGGGGTGGCTGAAATAGGTGTAAGGGATTAAGACATACAAACGTCCAGTTATATAATTAATAATCATGAGGATGTCATATACAGCGTAAGGAATATGGTCAATAATATTGTAATAACTTTGTATGGGGACCAATGGTTATTAGACATATGGTGGTGATTATCTCATAAAGTATGCAAATGTCAAATCAGTATGTAGTACACTTGATACTAACATAGTATTGTATGTCAACTGTATTCAAATTTTAAGAAGTGAGATATCTTAGTCGAGATATGTTGTTTTTGAGAGTAGGAATGTGGCATTTGAGAAATATTTTTAAACATTGCACAAAAGTTCACTTAATTTACCACCTTCAAATATTTAGATCAATATATCTCCAAAAAATTAACACAGAATACCAATCTTTTTAAAAGACTCTAAAATAGGTCATATTATCAAATAAATTTTTAAAATGCATTTTACTATAGATACCCTTACCTTTCATTAGATACTCACAAAACATAAACCGGAGTAAAGGCCTATGAAGCCCTTCAGTAAAGAAGTTTGTTTAACTTTATTAAAGCTAGTGTTTCTGAAATTTATTTGATAAAAGAATCTTTATTTTGATTAACTTCCCTTAACAGTCCATAAAATGCTAGAACATACTTTGAAAAATGTTGACATAAACTATTCCAGGCAGAATGAGGTTGTAAAGAAGTTTCCTCAGTAGGAGATTCTGTAACATCTCTCAAGAAGTTGTCTAAGTGTCCAGCAAACAGAAATCTTTCTGTATCTGAGATAAATCCTTCATGCTACGTTTTAAGCATTTCCTGCTGTTGTGTACTCAATGGAGAAGAAAAACAGCTGGTCACTATTTTCTGTGTAAGAAATCATAATTCATTTAGAGACCTTTATTGGGACAACCATCTAACCTTCTTTGCCAAAACAGAAGGAATAAGTATAATGATTAAATTTTTCTTAGATATTCATCATTCATAAGTGTTAAAACTATCTTTGTGGCTCTACTTGAAATCATCTGATTTTTCCTTTACTTTTTTAAGTTAGAAAAACCATCAATTTAGTTACCCTATCAAAATATGACCTGTTCTTTGTACCATGGTGCTTACAGATTACTGTGGAATTGAGTATCTTGTGTAGGAGTTGAGTTCAAAAGTCAGGAAATGAAGTAAAATTATATAAAGTCAAAATGACTCCTAAATCCTGTTAGAAAGTCTTGATGGTGGAGAGGGACATGCCATCTCGTAAGAATGCCCCAAAGACATGGGTTGCGGTTCAGATCTGGGACAGATGTCTGTACCAAATAAAGTAGTTGGCTTCTTTTCAGAGGCTATGTTGCATGAAAAATGCACATCTTTAAACATTAGAATCCTGTTCACCACAGCAGATGCTCACACCATGAGGCATCATAGGAACTGAAAATGAAACTGAGAGGACAAATCCATATCTCTCATCTCCTGCTCTCCCCTGGGACTGTGCTTAATGAGGGCAATAGTGAGAAATTGTCCCCACACTATTTTTTTTCTCCTTCTCTATTTATTTTTCCTTCTGATTTTTTTTTTTTTTTTTTTTTTTTTTTTTGCGGTACGCGGGCCTCTCACTGCTGTGGCCTCTCCCGTTGCAGAGCACAGGCTCCGAACGCGCAGGCTCAGTGGCCATGGCTCACGGGCCCAGCCGCTCCGCGGCAAGTGGGATCCTCCCAGACTGGGGCACGAATCCGCGTCCCCTACATCGGCAGGCGGACTCTCAACCACTGCACCACCAGGGAAGCCCTTTCCTTCTGATTTTTAAAAATTGATCTAGTATAGTTGAATGTCTGTAAATGTACCTATAGTGCAAATAACTATATATCAGAATGTGTTGATTACCATCGTAGTTAAATTTTTTAAAAATCTATTCAATATCTTAAAAGTAGAGAGAAGAAGAATCATTATTTTTACTTAGTTTTATTTTGTTTCAATAAACATTCAACTGAAAATTGTTATATGGAAAGAGTGGGGGGTCTGTTGGGCAAAAAGATAAATGTGACCCACCCTTGGTCTCAGACTTCATATTTGATGGACAAGAGCATAAAGACCAACATCCAAATAGGACTGCATTAAGTATCATGATAGTATAGAATGGGAAGAAGTTTATTCTGCTTAAGTCAGGGAAGAATGTTGCCCTTAGAAGTGATCTTTGAATCAGGCCTTATACAATGAGAAGGATTTTTCTAAATAGAGGAAGGTGTGTGTGTGTGTGTGTGTGTGTGTGTGTGTGTGTGTGTGTATGTTCATACGTGTAAATGTATTTGGGGGGGGGGGGCGGGGAATTTATACCAACGGAGCAAGAGAAAAGACAAATAGACCTGAAGTGAAAAGTCTGTGAAAGGAAGAGCCCGCAATCTGGAACTTTGTTCCTTATGCTGTTGGAAGGTTGGACAAATAAGGGGAAGCAAGAAGAACTGAAACTGGAAGGGTGGCAGGGCCCAGGTTGTGAAAGGCCTTGAACGCTCTGCTAAGGAATACAGACTTAATGGAGAACAAAGAGACAATGATAATTTCTTGGCAGGGGAGTGGTATGTTTAGATCATATCCATAGTAGGGTGAATGGAATGTAAGTAGGGAAAGCCAATCTCCTCAAGGCAGCTATTAGGTCTTATTCCATTTTTATTTGCCACTGTTAGCAAAATATCTAATATTTTGTCTTGTATGTTACCACTGTGTGATGGTGACTGGAATTAGGGTTGTAGTGGTAGAGGCTGAAAGCATATCATTATACCAAAGAACATATCATTGTTTTAGGCAAGTCAGATCTTCTCTTACACACCCAACCCCACTCAGAGTTCTCCAGTTAGAAGTACGCCACATGAATGTAAAATGCATAATAAAAATAACCTCAAACCTCAAGACACCGTGTGAGAACGTAATGAAAAACCAATACAAAATAAAGTACTCATAAATAAAATTCAATGATATTTCTTTGTGTTATGCAGAGAAACTACATTAGAAGACGTAGGAAACAGAGAACTATAAAAAATAGATTTAATGACATTAATTCTGCCAATCAAAATTAGATTGGCTATTTTCCTGATTTATGTTACTATTTATTACAAACTAACATGTTTAGTCCAGCTTAAATCTGTACAAGTCATAAAGGAAACCCTAGTGTGCTTTCAGACTATGGTCCTCCTGGGGTATAACATTAACTATTCATAAAAGGAAATGGAATAATCAGCCTTCATAGTTTTAATTCCCTTTATCTCTACTGTACATACATTCCAATGGGGTGATTATTCTAATCATAATGGTCAGAGACAAATGAGTTCATTTAAAAATGTATTGCTAACAAAGGATACAATCCAAAACTAAATTCCTAAATCATTGTTTATATGTGATAATATAACTTCAAATTCAATCTTAGTGCATGCAGAATGGGAACAGTAGGAGGATATTATGGAAAGGCACAGAAAGGGCCAAACTCTATACAAAAATTCTCATTGTGATTCCCTTTAAGGGGCACAATCCTCAGAGATGCAACCTGAGCTTTTTGATAAATAAGAAATTAAGCTTGAGGTCTTACATTTCTAATTCTTTGAAAAAATAACACAAATTCAAAACAATCTGTATTTTCAATCTGTAATTATTCTAGAGAAAAACTAACATATCTTAGTTCTTCTACCTAATTCTGGGCAATATCTTGTAAAATTCACATACCTACTCACTGGGTCTCCTACTTATGCTAACCCTCCAACTAGTTCGTGGGAAGTTTAAAATGAAGAGGAGGCTTGATCTGTATCTTTGTATAGTCCTGCACCTCTTTCACTTCATCTAGTGCCTCTCCACCCTGACTCACGCTACTGCAGCCCATCTCTTCTTTGTTGCTCCTGAATATGTTCAGCCAGGCTTCTCCCTCAAGGCACTGGCACCTAATTTCCCTCTGCTGGAATGCTCTTCCCTCAAATATACAAGTGGCTCACTCCCACACTTCCTTCCTGTCCCAAGTGTCATCTTACTTGAGAGCTCCTTCTTGATGTCTACACAGCATTTATCAACTCTTCATTCTGATACACACATACAGTTTTGTTTAACTATTTGTTTAACTATTCCCCTCTACTATAATCTAAATCCATGAGGCCAGAACTTTTTTGTTCACTGCTTTAATCCCAGCAACTGGTCAAGTTCCTAGCCTATATTAGGCACTCAACAAATATTACACAAAGGAAGGAAAAAGAAGAAAGACTAGAAAAAGAGGCTGCCCTCCCTTTACTGGTAAAGGTGGATTTAGTATAATTGAGAATCAAAGAAATATTCTTTCTGATACTCTGGACTCTGTGTATGTGCTTTCTCATCCAATAAAAGATACTCTTTCTGGTAATGGACTTCCACGTTATCAAAATTTAAGAACATATTTAGAAATTATAAGATAAATTTAACTGAGTACTTACTGAATACAAGTGAGCGTGTTATTGAAAACACTTCTAGGTCAACAGAGTTGTGCTTATTTTGCCGACAATTTTACATGTATTTCTTTCATTGCTCTTTTTCTAACACAGAAGAATATCTATAAAATCAAGACTTCTATTTTCCTATAAGTTCACCCCTACTGGATAATAAACAATGTCATAGTCCTTAAGATCATTACCTTAGTAACTAATCATTGCTCATGAAAAATTGGCTTGTTGAAAATAAAAATTGTGGCAAGAAATAACCTGCCTCAAGAGGTTATTAAGCTGCAGAGACTCTTACTAAGTTTTAAGACCTGATTCTCATCTCTCTTCCAGTGAATAAAGAGACCAAAAAGGAGAGAGTTCAGGCCACAAAAACATGAGCTAGAAGCCAAACCTCTGTCTCCAATCTCTAAAGGAACAAAATGTAGAGAGTATAACTTGCCTCCAAGGATTGCCTGAAGCATTAGTAAATGTTTGCAAAGAATTGTCGGGATGAAAGCCACTGTAGAAGGGCTATATCTTACTATCTCAGTAATTGGAATGCTATTTTTTTCATGCTGCTTTAAAGAATCTTCTAAGAAGATTTCACCAAAAGAGAAGCCGTAACAGCCTTCCAAAGAGAAAATTTCCATTCATTCATCATGTTAACAAAGACACTCTGGGGAGGGCCAGGGCTTGCTTTATGTGAGTCTACTGCCATCATGAAGGTCCATATTTAACACACCTGAACAAAATGACAGCCTGTGGGGACTCAGCACTCTCCTTAATTTGTTGGGAGAGAGTCAAGGAAACTACTTACTGCCAAACCAATCCTATGCTCCATCACATTTGCTCCTGCAGGTTAATTACAATATAGCAGATGTACTAAGCCATGAGCTAAGGCCAGATGCTAGCAATTCATATCCATCCCCAATATTTCATGGTGCTATTGAGTTTTGGTTTCTGTAAAACTGTATTTTTTGAAGTGTTCCCTCTACCTCCAGCATCAGCATGATCTAGGAATTCATTGGAAATGTAAATCCTCAGGCCTCATGCCAGATCTACAAAATCCAAAATTTGGGGGTAGAGTTCAACAATCTGTGCTGTAACAAGCTCTCCAGTTGATTTTGATGCATTGTTTTATAAGTTCTATTTAGTTTACATTAAAAAAATCTGGCTGTCTGTCAATATCCAATTGAACAGAATAATTTGACTTACTATGAATTTATTAATTTATTTATCCAATGTATATTAAGTGCCCATCATGTGCTAAGCATTGCTCTGGAGGCTGGAAATTCAGCAGTGAACAAACAGACACAAACTCTGACCTCATGGAGCTTACATTCTAGTTGAAGTAGGCAGGCAAACAAAATAAGCAAATTAAATCTTGACACATCTGATATCAAGTATTTCAGATGATCTGTTGTGGAAGACATAAAGCAATGAAAGGAAGGTGGGGAGTTGATGAGAAGAAGCATGAATAATGTGGCCAGGGTCTGCATTACTGAGTAGGTAAAAGTTGAACTTTGGGTCATATAACTAACTGGTATGTGACAGTTTGTTAGAGGTTGACTTTTTAACATCATCTTTTTTTTTTTTTTTTTTTTTTTTTTTTGTGGTACGCGGGCCTCTCACTGTTGTGGCCTCTCCCATTGCGGAGCGCAGGCTCCGGACGCACAGGCTCAGCGGCCATGGCTCACGGGCCCAGCCGCTCTGCGGCATGTGGGATCTTCACGGACCGGGGCACGAACCCGTGTCCCCTGCATCGGCAGGCGGATTCTCAACCACTGCGCCACCAGGGAAGCCCTAACATCATCTTTAAAAGGCCCATTTATAAATTGATTTACAGAGGTATTTATGTCAGATTTCTTTTTAAGTAATTATGGTTTTTTAAGTACTTTACAAAAAGTCTCAGAAATACATATTATGTTTTGTACTCAAATCTTAGTTCTAAATTTATCTTGACTTTTACTCTATTTGTATGTGTTTAACTATATTTTTTAGTACTTAAAACTATCTAATTTAACCATTATATTAAATCGATTGTTTAAAAATTTGATAATCACAGAAAAATAAAATTCATATGTATTAATTTTAAACTTTTGATCCAATTGTCCTAGGGTGGTAGAAACAGATGAAGGAATGTTGTAGTTAAGCTGGCATTTTAACCCCGATAGAGTCTTTTAAAATATGAGTTACCTGGAGGGGCAGTGGGCACCCCAAAGCTGCAGCCAGGTGCTAAGAGATGGCATTTATGGGGCTCATCTCTGCCTGAGAATCAGGGGCTCCAGGCACTGGAAGAGCCAACTCTGATCCTGGGCTCCTCCCTTGAACAAGCCTTAACTAGCAGCCACTTCAGTCCAAAGGCCAAGCTTCTCGTTTTATGTTAATGATGAGTATTGGTAAAAACACTACATCCAAATCCATGGAGGCTGAAGTTCAGCTGAAGATAAGATGAAGATGAAGAGAAGCACCCCGCTTTCTTTACTCTTCTGGTGGCGTTCAGTGGAGGTGCCACATCCAGCGGTGAACATGACAATGAAGACACCAAGCTCATGGCAATATACGCGACAGAAGACGGCATCACAGAAAAGAGCTTCTCGCCAAGAGACCTTGGATAGCCCTGGCAGTCTAGACCCTCAGAAATCGGACATGATTTACACCATAGAAGACATTCCTCCCTGGCACCTGTGCATATTTCTGAGGTTGCAGCACTACCTGACGTGATTCAGCAGCACGATCAAGGTGCCCTTTGCACACTCTGAATGGGACATATTCTAAGGACAAAAAAAAAAAAAAAAAATACAGAGAAACCTTAAACTTATTATTCTTGTTAGTAGTGACATTGGTGTAATTCTGGAACTGTACTGTATGATGTTATAGATTGAACAGATGAATGAGTATGTTGATGTTGAAAATCAGGATTCTCATTGTAGGAGAAGGGGAGATAAGAATATGGAAAGAAAGAAGGTAATTCAGTGGTATTGGATTGAACTGGTGCTATCATTATGACTCCATGATTCAAAAAAGAATTGTATCTCTGTTCATTGACTAAATGCCATCCCAGTAATGGTGAGCCCACCCAGTGCTCAGATCTTGGTTTCTAAATACCATTCTCCACTAAAATAAATCAGGGCTCCTTGGAGAAATGGTTGACTCCACTGTTGGGGCTGAGAGAACTAGAAGTTGAGCCTGGAACATCTTGTGCCAGAAAGAAACCGTTTAAAGAATAAGGAAGAGGTGGTGGGAAGAGCTATGTCAAAAAGAATGGGAACCCCCTTGAACAGGCTGCTTTGGACAAGTTTGGGACAATTTAATTACTGAAAGAAATAGTTATGGAAGTATATTAATAAACTGAACTTAAAAATGAAAAAAAGGTCACTTTTCACTAAAGATTAAAAGGAAACAAAATGTTTTGTAGTTAGCAGAGTAGGTTCAGTTTAGACCCAGACGCCTGGGGAAAGTGTTACTGAGTTGTTATGGACTGAATTGTGTCCCCTCATATGTTGAAATCCTAACACCCAGTGTGAATTTATTTGGGATGGGTCTTTAAGGAAGTAATTAGGGTTAAATCAGGTCGTGAGGGTGAGGCCCTAATCCAATAGACCTGATCTCCTTATAAAAAAGGAAAGCAACACCAGAGACCCCTCTCCATGAAAAGCCATGTAAGGAAAAGCCCACAGGAAAAGCCATGTGAGGGCAGAGTGAGAAGGCAGCTGTCTGCAAGCCAAGAAGAGAGGTCTCAACAGAAACCAACTCTCCCAGCATCTTCATCTTGGACTTCCAGATTCCAGAACTGTAAGAAAATTAAGTTCTGTTGTTTAAGCCCTCCAGTCCATGGTATTCTGTCATGGCAGCCCAAGCAGACTAATATATGAGTTTAATCATCTCCTTTTAAACTCAGAGTTAATTGCACATTGAGAAAATCTCCATGAAGACTGCCAAGCAACATAGGCTTGCAAGGCCATTAAGACCACCTGAAGAAAGGTGACTAAATTCCGCATGTCCATTACGGTCTCTGTCAGAAAAATACTGACCACCTGTCAGTAGTATCACAGGATGGTGGGAGAAAAAGTAGCCACAAGTGGAAGTCCAGGAGGTAGGCGTCAGATAAAGAATAACTGAGGCACAACTCAGGATTGCCTCCTTTGTATTAAATAACATTTAATAAGATAAAGGTGGATAAGATTCATTAAACTGACTCATTTAAGGTGATCATTGGATTCATCATTTTTTGATACAAAATGATCAATGGCCAATTTAAGTGAAAAGAAGTGCTGTAAGAACATATGATGGGTTCCTGACCTGGTCAGATAAGGCTTTCCTAAGAAAGAGACATTTCAGCTGAGCAGCCAAAAGACCATTCTAAGTACAGGTGAGCAAATTCTCTTCTGGGTGGAGTGCAGACAGCTCTTTGTGAGATGAGATTGAAGAGTCAGGCAGGGGCAGATCATGCGATGATCAGATTATTAAAGAAATGAGAGACAGAGCAAGTTAAATAAAGATATGGGAAAACAGTCCATATTGTGAGAAAATCTACAGGAATAAATGACCAGTTTCTCCAAAAAAATGTATTGCAAGGAAAAAAAAGAGGAAGGGAAAACCTATAATTATGAGGGATTTAAGTGACATATTGACCAAATATTACATGTAGACCTTGTTTAGATCCTGATTTGAATAAATATACTATAAAAACCATATGAGACAAAGTGGAGAATTTGAGTTGGATATTTCCTGAAGGAAATTACTCTCAGTTTTTAAAGATGTAGTAATGATATTAAAGGAATCATAATTTAGAGATCATGCTAAAATATTTACACATGAAATGACTTAAGCATCTGGAATTTGCTTCAGAATAACTGACTGTAGGGAAAAGGAGAAAACAGGCTGGAGTACAGATGAAACAAGACTGGCTGTGAGTTGATGATTCTTGAAGAAGCTATTAGCTACTTGGACATTTACTATGCTGTTCTCTTTTCTTTTGTGTATGTTTGAAATTATGCATAATAAACATTTTCAAAAGGGAAAAAAAAAAAAGAAAAGCATTACAGGAAAAGGGCAATAGAGCTGCAAATGCACTAGCAAGAATCAGGACTATTTATCCAAACTCGTGTCTCTTTTCAATCTGTGAATACTGTGCTCAGAAAATTCAAGACACCACCTACAAATTCAATGCATTTGAAGTCAGATCAATGCTGCTTATAAAGTTTTTTCAATACTGTTTGAAATATTGACACAATATTGGGAAATTTTGCAAATTTAAGTGGAAAGAATCCATTTGGAATCACTCCAAAAGTGAATTACATTTTAGAAGGTCTATTTGAGCTAGCTGTAATCAGCAACTCGAGTATTTTTTTTTAACTCAATGACTATGAATTACATTTCAAACTAATCACCTTGTTTATTTCTGCTAAAATTTCAGAAACTAAGTAATCAGCTTGAAAGGTCTGCCCTGCCAGGTCTCTTTTTCAAAGCAAAAGCAATTTTCTACCATAAATTCTGCTAATGGGAGGAAAGCCATTAAAATATCTTCCAACAAAATAGAATATACAGCAAAAATAAGCCTTGAATCAAGCTTAAGCAGTTTAGTCATGCATTTTCATTGGTTAATCAGGAAGGAATAAAGAAATTCATAGCAAGAACCCATGAATGAGAAAGGGAAAATGACACAATGGGGCAACAGGCATCCATCAACTGGCACTTAATTAAATTTTGTGGCCCTTTAAATTCAAATTGTCATTTTAATCAAGAAAAATTTTTAAATTTCCAGAATGCATTAACTTCAAAAATATAATCAGAGCTCTGTTCTTTTTCCTTTGAGAAACGCTTTTCAGGGAAGAAATAACAGGAGCCCCAAATACTTCCTCAGCATGGGAATATGCTTGTGATAAGTATGTATAAAAATCAAACAACAAAAGCAGCAATGATTTGTCCTATATCAGAATGTTACTGCTCAAAGCCAAAAGATCCCTCTGATTCTTTCACTTAAAAACTCCTTGTTTCTATAAAGACACAATAAGTTGGTCTGTTTCCTTAAACTTGCCTTCTTGGGGAAAGACGGAAGTCTCGATATCGAATACCTTTAAGACAAGCATGTGGCCTATCCCCCCGCCCCAACCCCTCTGTTCTACTTATCAGGTGTGGGAGATCTGACCTGTCTGCCAAGGCTATCCTTGTATTTTTGCCTTCAACCCTCCTGAGATAAGCACTGATGCTTCAAAGGGCCTCCAAGTCTTACCTTGCACCAGCTACAATAGCTCTATGCAGGTATCACCTGCCCTCTACTCATGAACATCACTACCTTCTCTTCCTTGTCAATTATCTTCTCCAGGACCAATCAAAGAAAGTTACACAGCACTTTTCTCCTCAATAGAACCACAACTCCCACTTAAATTCAATAGATGTGCAGAACCTGTCCCCCCTTTACGTATGCTTACACTCCAGTGGTAATAATCCCATACACATACATACTCACACGGCACGATTGAATGGTTTGGTGTCACCAGCATCAAGTGTCAGCGAAGTTCAAGAAACAAGATAGCAATGAAGAAGGGAAGAATATGAGATTTGTCAATTTTCTAGGCAGAATTTAGTTGGAATGGTGGGACTGGGTCAGGTCCAGCAAGGACCATTGAATAAAAAGGCCTTCATATTATGCACAAAAGTGGCATTTTTCTAAGAATAGTAAAAATACAGTTCAGACTGTGGACCATACAGTAGCAATAATTATGAAATTATGTAGGAGAGGGTGCCATTTGTAGCAAGCTATAAAGAGCCTTAAAATCCAGAATGGCACAATAAAGCTCATTTTTGCACCTTTCTCTGGAGAAGATTTTGAAAAGCAGAGGAGAGCTCTGGCAAAATCAATGAGATAGAAAAATCGATCTGGTGTGAAATTTATTGACAGAGCACAAAATAATGAAGGTCTTGATGGAGGTAAGAGAGTAATAACAGAGAAAAAGGAAGAGGATTAAAAACTGCTTCGAAGAAACAAAACAAAACAAATCAAAACAAAACAAACCAGGATTCTCTCATTAACACACAGAAAAGGAAAGGGAGTTTTCAGAGATAGCCGTTTTTGGCTTAGGTGACTGGAAATTGGTAGCGTATTGTCACAATAGAGCCTGTGGGAATTCAAGTTTATAGAATAGAGCACGTTGGGGAAGAAAATGTTCTCTTGTTGGCAACCTGAGTTCGGAATTACAGAAATTATGGGACTATGGCAAGAAGCTTGCTGCTGAAGGGTGTTCATTGTAGTGAGAATATTTGCTTCAGACAGCAAATGAGGCTAGATCTGCCCCAGGGTCCTAACTCTTGTATGTCTAGTCCAGTAGCTGGTGTGTGTTGAGTTAGAGAAGTTGTTTTCCTGATTATCTCAGGAGTCTGAGTCACTTCAAGAGCCAGAAGACATGGGTTCTGCTACTGACTAAAACTTCATCACCTCCAGGCTCTAAAACCCGTCAAATATGGATAATCAAATCACAGCTTCAGTTGGGTAGGCGGTTCCCCCTTCTTGTGAACCATGAGATTTTATTTCCATCCTCTTTTCACTGGGAGTGTCCCACTAGCTTCACTCTGTGTCTTTATGCTGGCTGGCCTCACCTCCACCCATCTATCCATTCCCCACTCACTGACGTTATCTCACATCATACAGTGACCAATGACAGTTACCATTTTTGCTCCTTTCTTATTTTGGAAGAAAAAATAAAAATGAAAGTAACACTTTATATATTTGGGAATTTTTATTTTAATAACCTCAATCCACCAACATCCAAATGTTAAACTGGAGAAATAGGGGTGCTCAGATTACCTCCTAGTGACTTTGTAAGAGTCATATGGCAATATCGCAGCAACAATGTCACCTTGAGAAGGGGCGACAATCATAGATCAAGGTGATGTAGAGTCATGGCAAATTCCAGTAACCACTAAGCAGGCATCAAGAAAAAGGGCACAGACCATGGTGCTTGAAAAGCTCTGGGAGCAAATGCTGAGTGTGCAACAAAGGAGGCTCACTTGAGGAAAATGATATAAAGCCGAGGTTGAACTGACTGGGAACAGGGCCAAACCTCAGGGTCACAGGACAGGCAATTCCAGTCAATTGATAAGATAGAGGATGGTACTCCTCAGTGACCTGTCCCCCTAACAGGACACAGAAGAGTCTCTTGAACCCATGGGAGGAGAGTAACAGGTCTGGGCAAGAGGCGTAGCTCTCCCAGGGGGTTTTTTCCAGCGTTTTGACCTAATAGGAGCACAATGCCTCTGCACCTAGGAGCAGAGAAAGCAAGACTGTTCAGAAAGCAGCGTGGTAGACATTCTGGCTGGCCTCCCACTGAGTTCAAGATCTTCTGGCTTGTGAAGCACAAAGACCCATTCAAGCTAGTTCAAGTACAGATAAGGTCTCTTTGAGAATTGAGGAATCTCATAGGAGCCAAGGACAGGAAATAATAGTAACTCCAGGAGTCTTGGAAATCAGACTGGGCAACCCTCCCAGAGGCGAGGCAGCACCCTCTCTCCTTCATGCCACCATGCTTCGCTTCCTGTGTCTGCTCATGGGCTACACACTTTTCATAACTGAAGCTGGAGCATGGTCCTCTGGGCTTCCACTGACCTCTCCTCTTCTCTTGTCTTCACGTACCTGTCACTTCGGGCTTCATAGCTCATTCCCAGGTTTCAGGTTCCTGAGAAAAGCACCTGATTAGCTCAATTCATCCGGAATCAAGTCTCACAGGTCGCTAAGCTCCACCTCCTCTTGATCTTTCAAGTTCCAGCAAAGATGTCCCTTCCTCTGACCAGATCCCCTGTCACAGCCCCTTCCTTAGCCAGACGGGTTTCCCCACTGGGACCTCCCGCAGGCTCGGGGCTTACAAACTGCCCCATAACTGCCTGTTAATGTGCCTATCTTCCCACTAAAACAGAACCTCCAGGGTCAGGAACTATGTCTTTGCATTCTTATCTCCCCAGCGCCCAGCTTTTCAAATAAATAAACATGGACTCGATGGGTTTTGATAAATTAACTTGTGTTAAAGAAATACCTACAAATCTAGAAATACTTTGTTTATATATTTTGTTCTTGCTGAGGCTCCCTTATAAATCTCGACATTTCTATAAAAGCCCCTGCTATCCTTCCACTTGTTCAGGCATCTGGCAGAGGGCACACATTGAAAATCTGCTTCTTTTGTACAACGCCTTAGTGCCTAGTGACATTAACCAGTGAGGAATGAATGAGAATGTAGTTCCTTTTACAGGCTACAGAAATATCAACATATAAATAAAATTATACCAGATTCTTTTTTTATTTCACATTGAACAATAACATAGTTTAAATGGGAATTTCTCTTACCCTGGATAAGTCTAAAGTAGACCTGAAATGCCATTAGGACTCTCTGAGTTTTCTAACATGACATTAATACAGTTATCTTATTAACAGAGACAGAGTCATAAGGATTAAAAAAAAGTAAATCTCTACATCTAACACTGCTAACAATGAATTCTAAACCACATACCCGCAAAAAGCAAATGAGCCCTTCTGCAAAACATATACTTGGTTCATTTCTTACCTACAGTCTAGTTCTGCTCTATAAAGCTTTGTTTTATATATCGGTTTATTTTAAGCCAATCATTCTCTCAGTTTCACTCAAGAAACATATACAGGTTGCATAGTCTGCACCAGGCACCAGCCTGTTGCCAAGACTTCCAGACAAGAATCTTTCTTATCTTTTAATGAACACATTCACAAGCACATCAACCATGCCATAAGTGGGGACAATGCTGTCTGGTTTACGAAGCACCTTTGTATAAGAATCATGTGATACCAACAAAACCCCTTCAATCTTATGGTAGAAGAGACAGCCCAAAGAGGTTTTTGTGATTCTCTCTCAAGGTCACTACAAGTGCACAGCAGAGTCCCACGTGACACTGGGTTGTCTGGCTCCAAATCCAATTCTGTGCTGTTGCAGGTGGCCTCTCATCCCCACTTCATTATTAATGTGGAGAATGGACAGGGAATATATTGTGTCAAATATTGCTTCTGCGGAAGCACCTGCCTGAGCCCCAGGCTGTTCAGCAGCGCAGCCCAGGTGAACTTGACCTTCCACGTGGCTAAATCAGGGCTGACAAGAGCTCACAATGAGTGTATGATCTCTTCAAACAGCATGGTCAATAGATGATTATACTGCTGAAAATTTTTGTTAGAGCATCGCACAGACAGAAATAAAACTGTAAATTAAAAGCTTTACAGAGTGTTCACTGGAGCCTGGCATTTTTATCATTATAAAAACTATTTTCGTCATTATATTCCAATTTTTGAAGAAAAGGATTGTTCCCTTAACTTCCATTGGTTTCTCAGCAGCTAAAAATTTCATGGAAATATTAGTACGTAGGATTACGTTGTTTTCTCTGAGAAGTAAAAGGCCAATTGTTAGACTGAATCAGTATTTTCCAACTGCTGGAAGGCACATTTTGTCAGCTGTAACAACTCTCTCTTCAGACACCATCCCCAGAGACAACATAGGTTGCTCAGCTGTCCTCTTCACCCTACTTAATATTATTTCCTGTCATTCCTAGGTTTGAGATATTTTTTAAATTAAATACTTCACCCAACCATTTTGTCATTTGAGTTTTGAAAACCAAACTAGCAAACTAGATGATCTCTTCTAAGCCCATGAAACGATTATTCTATGAGTAAAGCATTAAGTATATGCTTTAAGTATATAAGCTATAAGTATATAAGTATAAGCATTAAGAATATTAAGTAGGAGTCACACCTCAGAGTATGTTGTTACACCTGTGGATCCCAAAAAAGTGACCCCTCCAGAAATCCCCCAAACACTTGAATGCTTTGTTAAATACACAGATCCTCAGGCTCAATCCCAGATACGCTGAGGCAGAATTTCTGGCAGTGAAGCCTAGAATCTATATTTTTCACATGCTTCCTTGGGTGATTCTGATTTTCACCCTGGTTTGGGAAGTATTAATGAAATCAGTGGTTCTCAAAATGTGGTCCCTGGATCAGCAGCATAAGCATCACTTGGGAACATTTTAGAAATGAAAATTCCCAGGTCCTTCCCCAGACCTACTGAATCAGAGACTGGCAGGGCCCCAGAATCGGTGTTTTTTTAAGTCCTTCAAGTGGTTTGGATGCACAGTGAAGTTTGAGAACCACTGACTTAAATAAAAGAATAATTAAATTTCAATTCAAAAAACATAGACTGACATCCTGCTGAGTAAAGTCTCTGGATTAGTTGCTGCAGGGGAAAAAAAGCAGCTCATTTTATACTGTCCAAGCAGATTATTTTTCAAACATTTCTTGAGAATTACCTCTGTGCTAAGCACTCTGTTAGAGGTTTCTTAGGATATAGGTATTTGAAATACAGTTCCTGGACTCAAGGAGCTTACAGTCTACTAAGAGAAACTTTTTCTGTAAAGGGCCAGAGAGTAAGTGTTCCAGGCATTGTGGGCCACCTGGTCTCTGTGTAGCTACTCCAGGGGTCCCCAAGCCATGGGCTGCAGACCAGTACGCGTCAGTGGCCTGGTTAGAGGCCTGTTAGGAACCGGGCTGTGCAGCAGGAGGTGATGGCGGGCAAGCGAGCGAAGCTTCTCTGCCCTCCCCCATCGCTCCCCATTGCTGACATTACCACCTGAGCCATCGTCCCCCCGACCCTGTAACCAGTCCCTGATGCCAAAAAGGTTGGGGACCGCTGAGCTATTCATTTCTGCCATTGTAAAGGGAGCCTGAGATAATATGTAAATGAATGAGCTTGGCTGCATTCCCACAAAATTGCATTTATAGATACTAACATTTGGATTTCATGTAGTTTTTACATGTCATGAAATATCACTCATCTTAGAGTTTTTCCCAACCATTTAAAAATGTAAAAATAATTTTGGGGGTCTTGCATAAACAGGTAGGAGCCAGAATTGTCCTGTGGGTGGTAGTTCCCTCTAAAGTAAAGCCAATAAGGCAGTAACAAACAAGATCTGAGGGTTTGAGTCTCTGTGATGTCATCAATAGCAATTGAAAAGTCAGGAGAAAGCTTTCTGGAAAGAAAAATGTTGAATTTTGTCTTAAATAGCCTTTCTGGTCACTTCCTATCTTATTGTTTTCCTAAAACAGTAGCACATGTCTTTTCTTCCATTTCTTTATAGCAGAAACAGACCTGTTCGCTTAAATATATCTATTTTGTCTTCTCTCCCATACTATACCTCATGAAAATAACATGATGCTGACAAAGCATCTTTCCTTTCTTTCCCTATGGGTCCAATTTTATCCATTTATGTAGATATGGAAGCCAAGATTTTCTATATTATAAAAGTAGAACATCTTTGATCAAGCATACACTGCATCACTCCTCTCCTTCAAATACTAGGAGGCAGAGATTGGCTATGCCTGGAAAAGTGCCAGCTGTGTCATCTACTACAGGCTACAATCCTTTGGAGATTCATAGTTAACTCAGGCTCCTTGTTTGTTTTTAATCTCAGATTTACACAGTTAAGAGCTAAGTATCCTGCTTATAAAGATTAAGAATCACAGCAATATACATGACACTACTCGAACAGGACAAGTTACATAATGAATCTATGATATCAGTTCCCGAATTCAAGTCCACCTAGTGTATTAAGTCAGAATCTCCAGGCACAGCACTCAGAGTTGGTAGTTTTAACATGCTCCCCTAGTGTCCTTGATGCCCAGCCAGCTTTGGGAACTGCTCTGTATACTATGGATGGTAGAAAGTGAACCAGACAGCTCTGCGTGGCTACAGCCAGGGCATGCTCTTGGGTGGTCAGGCTCAGGAAGTAACACAGCACCATGTGGCAGGGTCATGAAGGAAACATTTTCAGATGGAACTACAGTTCTGTTATTCATCACAACAATAGTGGAAATGAAACCCAAACTTCCCACCACTCAGAATAAGCTGAACAAAGCATGAGTTGGAAGATTATAGAACATCCAAACCAGGGGGAGACAGGGGATGAAGTTCACTGCATTTGCACCCCCTGGCCTTTTTGCCTGCCAGCCCACCCACTTACCAAGTTCTTTCCAGCTCATAAAGTCAAGCCAAGCACCCAAGAGCTTGTTCTAGACAATAGCCCCAGCCCTTAACCTTATCTTCCACCTTTGGACATTTTTATATGCCTTTTCCCCCATCTTTTTAAGTTCAGGATTACTGACTCTATACTCACTCTCAATAGCTGGCTTTCACCTCCTTCCACTCTCAAGAGCCTCCAAATCAACAACCTGGCTTTCTGGCTCTCATTCTTGCTTCATTGCTTTGCCTCTACTTACTTCCTTTGTTTTTGGTGAAAACTTTATTCTAGCACCTGCTCCTATAGAAATTCCTGCTGAGGTAGGAGAGATATAGGACTTTGGACATGTGAGAGCTAAACTTTTTAATTAAGAAAAAAGGTGACTTAATATCTAACCATTGAGGAACTACATGCAAGAGAGAGAGAAATCTCTGAGATTAATATAAACACGCTGTTATACAAAAGTAGCTTCACTTTTTCAGACTTTAAAGATGGGAGAACTGTGTAGAACACATTTGGTGAGTATCAGAGAACCAAACTGACAAAAGCGAAAATCGAGACAGACCGGGTCAGCCAGAGGGGATTCACCAACTCTCTAGGGAATTTATATCTTGTTTTGTATAAAATTATGTTTAAATTAATTAGAAAGTCATGATTCCCTTTTCACTGCTTAAGTTCAGGAACTCTCGAGGAAACCTACGAGCGTACAAACTTCTGTAGATACTATATTTTAAGACAGAAAACAGGACGAGAAATAAGAAATGAAATTTTAAATTATTATCAAAACTCTGATGCAGCATGAAACAGCAGGTAGATGACCTTCCTTCAGAATATACCTTGACAAGTCTCACTCCTGTCTTGGTGCTAAGCATATCACAGGCATATCCTTCATTGCATAAGACACAGAGAATTTTGTTGGAGCCAGGTCAGCTAAATTATTTCCATTAGCCAAAGCCAATAAGTGTGCTAAGAAGTTCTGGGTGCCACCAGGGCTATTGCTACCTCCAGGAATATAAGAAAAACTGGGCAATAGGTTTATCATTAGCACACCCTCCCACCTAACTTACTGATACATTTCTGTGAATAGGTGGTAGCTCCTCTTGACTTCAAGACTTGCATCCCCTCAGAGCATATGCCTGCTCCAGACCTCTCATCACATCACCTGTGCCTAGACCTGCTCTCCAGAGAGGGCTCATGCAGCAAAATCGCCAGGCAGAATACCTTGATGCTCAGGAACCAAATCCTAGATGTGCTTCAAAAAGAAAGCAATCCGATTGAAGTAATTCACAATGGGTACAAATAACTAGTGTGTTTAAACAACTAGGAAGTGAAAGGTCAATGTGAGTTTTATGTCAGGAAAACCTTTCTCTGAAAGAGGTTAAGACTTGAATTGAGCCTTTATGAATGGGTGAAACTTATAGGCAGGAATCAGAATGGAATACCTATGGGTTAAATAAACAATGTATGTCTGTGTGTCTGTCCCAAATTTCTGAGATGTCTTGTGTCAGTAGTTAATCCAGCATCACTCAACATGCTTGAGAATCTTTATTGATATATAAATATAAGAGAGAAAAAATGCTTGAAAAGAAACAAAGTTAGCTCACAAATTTACCTGATGTTAGGTTGTATTCACCAAGTCCTACTTCATAATGCTTTTCCTGGGTACACAAAAAGACTTCATTTCCTAGCATTTCCCAGCATTGAGTTGGAGCCATGTGACAAGTTCTGGCCAACAGATGTGAGAAGAAATGTTACGTGCTACTTCTTAGCTAAAATACCTAACAGCTGGTGAGGCTAACTGAATATTTAATGATATTAGGAAATCATGTCATCTTTAGGTGTGATAATGGTATTGCGATAGTGCTTTTAGAAAGAATCTGTATCTTTTAAAGGTAGGTACTGGAATATTTACAGAGGAAATTTCTGGGACCAGTTTCAAACTAGTCCAGTGAGAGTAGGCAGGGTGAGTGGGGACACAAGTGAAGCAAAATTGGCCCTGGATGGATTATTGTTGTATATAATTGAAACTTACTATTATAAAAAGTTTTTTTAAAAGATGAGCTGGTGTGAGACCCTCTCACTTTCCCCTCCTGCAGTAGTGACCCAAAAGCCACCTATTTCAGAGGTAAAGCTATAGGACACCACAGTGTGGAATCCCAGGTCACTGTTCAGAAAAGAGTTGCTCTGATGTCCCAAAGTGGATCTTGTGTGAACAAGATAGAAATCTTTATGTGTTAATTCCCTGAGATTTGGGAGTTGCTTGATACCTTGGTGTAGCCTATCCTAACCTGAATAACACATAGGTAGAGTTGATTTTAAAGATAGTTTAGCCTGGAAAAGCCTACATGGTCTGGAGCTAGACAAAGAGATAATATATAAAATAACTCACTGCATAAGAAACTAGCAGGAATTTGGGAAGGCATAGCACAGAGAAGGGAATTGAGGGCAAGAAGGAAAGGCCAGGTAACATATGGAAGTCAAAGGGCTTACAGAAAAAAAGTATCAACCAACAAGAAATCACCTGTGGCAGGGGTGGCTAAAAACTTTAAAAAGTGGGAACATCTAACAAATTGGATATTCTAAAAGAAACAAATAAATTCCTAAAAAATAAAACCAACCAGGACTGAATAATGAAGAAACAGAAAATCTGGACAGACCAATAATGAGTAAGGAGATTAAGTTAAATTAATTTAGATTAAATCAGTAATCAAAAACCTCCTAACATTCAGATGACCATCCCAGTCAATGCAGAAAAAGCATCTGACAAAATTCAGCATGGTAAAAAGTCTCAAGAAATTAGGTATGGAAGGAATCTACCTCAACATAATAAAGGCCACATATGACAAATCCACAGCTAATATCATCCAGCAATCCCACTTCTGGCTGTATATCTGAAGGAAAGGAAATCACTCTCTCCGAGAGATATCTGCACTTCCACATTCATTGTAGCATTATTCACAATAGCCAAGACGTGGAAACAACCTAGGTGTTCATATCATTGGATGAATGGATAAAGAAGATGTATAGATTTAGATATATACAGAATAGAACAGTATTCAGCCATAGAAAGAAGGAAATCATGCCCTGTGCAATGATACTGATGAGCCCAAAGGACACTATGCTAAAGGAAATAAGCCAGACAAAGAAAGAAAAATTCTGTATGATCTAACTTGCATATAGAATCTAAAAAAAGTCAAACTCATAGAAACAGAGTAGAGTGGGGGCTACCAAGGTTTGGGCAGTGGGTGAAATAGGGAGATGTTGGTCAAAGGGTAAAATTTTTCAATTTTAAGATGAATAAGTTCTGGGAATCTTATGCACAGCATGGTGACTGTAGTTAATAATATTGCACTGTATTGAATACTTGAAATTTGCTAAGAAAGTAGATCTTAAGTATTTGCACTCCCCCCCAAAAAGATAACTATGTGAAGTAATAGTGATGGATATGTTAATTAGGTTAACTGTTGTAACTATTTCACAATGTATATGTATCATCACATTGTACACTTTAAATATATATAATTTTATTTGTCAATTATACCTCAATAAAGCTGGCGGGGGGAGAAAACACTTATTGTAGGTCTATTCTGGGTTCAACAGTATCAAATCTGTTGGAGATACAAAGGAAGGCATGGTCCCAGCCCTCAAGGACCTCACATCAAAGTAGAAAAGAGCCATCAGCCATTAATAAACAATTATAAGTGTAATAAGCTAGAAGTAAGAAGGTGTAATAAGCTAGAAGTAAGTATATGGTGTTGGGGCATCAGACATAACAAACACTGGGGATAAGAAAGTTCAGGCAAGAAGTCCTAAAAGCCATACGTAAAGAAGCAGCATGAGCTAAGGATAAAGGAAAGGGCATTCCAGAAAAAGGGAGAAGCTTGTGAAAAAGCTTTGAGCCAAACGGAATTTGGTATATTTGGGGGAACTGAGAATAATTTAGGATGGATAGTGTCTAACATTAAAGGACGGGTGTCAAGAGGTAAGGCCAAAAAGATCAGCAAGGGCCAAATCACAATCATATATCTTGCCAAGGAATATTAGTCTCCACCCTAAATATTACAGGAAACCACTTACTATTTTAAGATTATTAGGAAGATCAAGTGCCCGCAGTGTGGGAAATGGATCTGAAGAGGTGTAAAACTGGGGTCAGGGAGACAAGCTAGGAGGCTATTTGCAGTAACCCAGGTAAGACTTGATGAGGGCTTTAACCAAGATGATGGCAGTGAGGGGGAGATAAGTGGTCAAATTCTGGAGAAACTGAATGATCAAAACCATAGGTCCTGGTGACTGCTTGACTGTGACAGGTGAAAGAGAGGCAGTAGACCACATGATTACCAGGTGTTTGGGCCTGGACAACTAGTAAGGTGATCTGAACCTTGGAGGTTTCTATAGGGTGGGGAAGTTGTTCAGAGAGTGCACCTCTCTCCTCATAGGGTGTTAATGCATAGGCTGCCTTTCACTTTCCTTCCAATCAAAATACAATGACTCCTTTATCCTCTCACTTTTAATTACAGGTTCCTACACAACTTGAAAATAGACACACTTGCCGTTCAATGTCACGTCATTCAATTGATCAGCACACTTTATTCACTCCAGGTCAGAAAAGTTATTGATCAAACACACAGAAGTGCTGACAGGCTATAATTGGCCCCTAGACATAAAATAGGAATGTGAAAGATTGAAGGGCTTGTTACTGGCATATCTTGAATGATGATCCCTAATTAGTAGTGGTCCTCTGTGTGATTTGACAGGCCAACTGATCAAAATTAAGAAGTCAAGTTCCAAAAGGCATCCAAACTTTTGATAATATAAATTATTTCTCAATTATTCTCTTTTTAGGTAAGGCTTATGCTGCTGATCTTCAGACCATCTTACTCATAAGCAGCATGATCAGTTACCAGCTCAGCACGACGTTAGGGCATTAGAAAGACCCCACTGGAGAAAATGATCTCTACTGGACTAAGAGAGAATCTTTTCTGCTTAGTGGTGAGTCCTAGCATTAACTTAACATTAGGATGTTATAGTAGAAAGATATCGAGCTTTCCAGCCAGAATATATAAGTTCACAGTCTGGCCATGTTGGGTGACCAAGAGCAAGTCACTGAAACACATTTAACAATGACTATATCACTCTCATTAATGTGTGTGCTGAATCATCCTGCATCCCAGTGATAAATCGCACTTAATTGTGGTGTATAATCTTTTCTGTTGAATTCAGTTTACATATTGGTAAATTTGGGAAACCATTTGCCCATTTTATTTACCACCCAAGATTATAACATAGGTGATAACTGGGAAAGCACTCTACAGTTGTGTAATTTTTCACTGCTGATAAATTTTCATAAGTACTATTGTCATTATTATTATCATGACCCTTTCATTGAAAGTAATATGGTGGAAGGGATTATTCTAGAAGGTACCATATAAAGGCATTTGAGTTGACTATGAAGGAAAGATTAATTGTGAGGAAGTACTCTCTGCCTTCTCATGTAAGCATATCAAAATTTTCTTTTTCCTCAGTTCAGTTAAAGCAAAAGAGAAAAACTTTGAAGAAAGACTAACAAACAAATGAGAGGGTACTTTCTCCTAGCTAAATTCAGAAAAAGAGAATATCCAAAAGAGAAGGAAACTCAAGAGAGAAATTTATAAAAAGATATTTGAAACAGGAAAATGTAATAGCAAGTATCAACAAGTTACATATAGAACACAAGATTTTAGAAAACCCAGGCTTTGGTTGTAGAGCAACTACTAAAGGTATGGGAAGTTAGAGAAAGCATCCATCATCTGAAACTTCTTCACATGAATGTAGAGCAATATACTCCCACTACTTTAAGAGATAATTACTACCAAAACAAGGTGCAAAGATACTATTAAAAGTTGTGTCAAATTTAAAAATGCTATAAAAGAAGTCAAGCATCAGAGGAGTCCATTAGGAGAAGAACTGACATCCAGAATGAAGAAACTGTGATAATAAAAACAGATTAATAGAACAGGTAAAGGCATAGCACAGTCACACAACTGTAAAGAAAGAGAAATCTAAAGAACCAAGCATATCCAATTTGAAAATAATCAATGTACTTATTTCAAAAACCTGAAGAAAATTCTCAATGAAGTCTTACAGCTAGAAATGTTCCAGTGAGGAGAAATGAATATCTAAAAACAATGACAGGTAACTATTAAGGACTGATGGATTGATTGCAAGCTTAATAAAAGGAATGGTTAGAAATACCACATAAAATAGTTAATTCAACCACATTTTGAGAAGCATAAAATATAAACAGTACTTAATAAAGTGGTCCAGACTATGCTAATCAGAAATGCCAGCAAAGAATTTAGATATCATATCACACTCCAAAGGGTAGTCAAGATGAACTTATTTAATTGAAATATATTAAAAGTAATGACAACAATTGTGTCAAAATGTATTGTTGAAAATACGTAATCTTTTCAATGGGAAATAAAAAGTTTAAAATCAGCTACAGAAACATTATAATAAAATGGAATTTTAAAAGGCACAATAAAGGAAAATGTACAGGACAAAGGAATTAGCAGAAAGTTAATTAAAATGTATAAAGCAAATGAACTAAACTCTAATATAAAGCATAGCTCACTGATTGGCATAAAAAACAAAATCCAACAATCTAATGCCTATACAAGACACACAAAATATAAGTGGGCTAAGCTACAGGATAATTTAAAGTCTGTAATATCTGTGCAAATACAAAAAGAAAAAATCCAGAGTTTTCTACTATGGCAAAAATTAGGACAAATTAATAAGGTTACTATTATATTAAATAGATTTTCATAAAGTCATATTAAACAAGAGAATATCTAACCATATTACATGTCAGTTCCAACCAAGATGGTAACAATACATTCTGAAGAAAAATTGATTAAAAATGAAAAATATAGTTGTACGTGGAAGGCTCAGCAGTTTACAATGTCAAATTTAGTAAATATGAAATTAAGAATAAAGATACAATTTAAAAAACTGTTTCAAGTAATAAATGACATAAAACTAACTCTGTAATAGCAAAAATTTAATGACAAGACAGAAGAACCACTTTTTAAATTAAGTTCATACAGATTATTTTTTATAATTGTTTAGAAAAGAAAAATATAATAAGTATCAGAAAGGGAGAAAATCTATATATCCTATATCACCTTGTAATATGATAAATAACAAAAGCAGACTCTAAAATTGCTCTATGTAAGCATTTAAAAATTATCCCCTTAATGTCTATGTCATGGAAAAAATCCAGATTACAATAAAGTATTATTTAAAGGATATATATATGCATATAAAAAATTTACATATAGCATAAGAGACATGCTACTAGGTATATATTGATATTGTGTAGTATAATATTATCATAGGATAGTAAATACTAAGAAGATATAAATGAAATCTAAGGCTCATTGTTTTATTTTTTTCTATAGAGCTGCTTAAGTTTATTAAAAATCACAGAGAATATAGTCCTGTGGAAGTAAGGCCCAAAGAAGGCAAATTTCTTTGCTCTGCATGTGTGTGTGTGTGTGTGTGTGTGTGTTTCATAAGAGGATTTATCAAGGCTCTGGAGACAAAAAAATATTATAAATATAATAATAAGAAGAAACAATTAAAATCTCATATATGAAACACTCTAGACCAGTCACAGTGCTGGACACTTTTCATTTTTATCTCATTATCTTCCAACTCTCCTTTGTCTATACTGCTTATTACTCTCAGCTTCCACCAAGTCACATGTGATAGAAATTGGCCTATCAAATAAAGTAAGGGTAGAAGGCTGGCATAACACTGCTGGGGGGTTTTGTTAAAGTATAAATTTGGATGACAAATAGAAAAACTTATTTAAGTCATTCTAAAGCAGCTAAAACAAACATCAAAGGAAGCTGGTTTTAAGAGAAAAGGGAAAGAATTTGAAGTGTGTCATTTTATTAAACATGATGTGTTATTTATATTAGATATCGTGTTTTTATAAACAGTCTCAATGATGTAGAAATTAAGAAGTTGATATTCATTAATATTTCACTTTCTCAAGTGAAATTCAAATATGCTTTAGTCTCACTTCAAATAACTGCCTCTAGCTCTCCCTATGCTCTTCAAAATTGATTTTGAGGTTTCAAAAGAACATGAAAGAAAGTTTATTAAATGCTTCTAAATATATTTTTCATGATTTTTCTTGCAATCATCATTGATAGTGTGGTGGCAATGAATAATCTCCTCCACAAATAAAACTCTTGAGTTCCTAATTTTTTAAAGGTAAACCTCAAAATGAGGTTAAATATAAAGAAAAAGTATCACAAAATAACTAGTTTAGGGATATACTTATATGTATAGCTGATTCACTTTGTTATAGAGCAGAAACTAACACACCCTTGTAAATCAATTATACTCCAATTAAGATGTTAAGAAAAATTAACTAGTTTAGCATTATTTAAATAGCTTCCCATATAAATACCATATCATATGTATACTATATTATAGAATGTTTAAATAACCCCTTAACCAAACCAACAATGCCATCAATTTCTATGAAAACCTTATCATTGAATCAGACAACATTACCCCTTGTCCTAATACATCTAGAACTCTTGTAGACAAATGGTGACATAATCAAATGTATCTTTGCAAAAATAGCTATTCATTTCTATTTGCCACTCTAACATTTCCAGACCTTGAATAGGATGTGATTGTTCTTTCCTCAAAGTACAAAACCAAAACATAACATTGGACGATTTTTAAAAACTATCTAATGAATACCAAGATGGGTTTTCAAAAATGTTATTTCTACTGACTTTGAAAAAATGTAAGTCAAGAAGAATAGATTCTCTTGCTCTGGAAAGAGTAGAACCCACCCTTACATTACCGGCAGGCAGAAATACAGCAGCATAATCACAGTCACTGCAGAGAACAACATAAAAAATTGTTTAGTAAATAACCACCCAGTGGACACATTCAGACTGAAAATTGAGGGGATGGAAAAAGATATTCCATGCAAATGGAAATCAAAAGAAAGCTGGAGTGCCAATACTCATATCAGAAAAAATAGACTTTAAAATAAAGAATGTTACAAGAGGCAAGGAAGGACACCACATAATGATCAGGGGATCAGTCTAAGAAGAATATATAACAATTATAAATATATATACACCCAACATAGGAGCACTTCAATACATAAGGCAACTGCTAACAGCTATAAAAGAGGAAATCCACAGTAACACAGTAATAGTGGGGGACTTTAACACCTCCCTTACACCAATGGACAGATCATCCAAAACGAAAATATATAAGGAAACAGAAGCTTTAAATGATACAATAGATCAGATAGATTTAATTGATATTTATAGGACACTCCATCCAAAAGCAGCAGATTACACTTTCTTCTCAAGTGTGCATGGAATATTCTCCAGGATAGATAACATCTTGGGTCACAAATCAAGCCTCAGTAAATTTAAGAAAATTGAAATCATATCAAGCATCTTTTCTGACTACAATGCTGTGAGATTAGAAATGAATTACAGGGAAAAAATGTAAAAAACACAAATGCATGGAGGCTAAACAATACGTTACTAAATAACCAAGAGATCACTGAAGAAATCAAAGAGAAATCAAAAAATACTTAGAGACAAATGACAATGAAAACACGATGATCCAAAACCTATGGGATACAGCAAAAGCAGTTCTAAGAGGGAAGTTTAAGCTATACAAGCCTACGTCAATAAACAAGAAAAATCTCAAATAAACAATCTAACCTTATACCTTAAGGAACTAGAGAAAAAAGATCAAACAAAACCCAAAGTTAGCAGAGGGAAAGAAATCATAAATATCAGAGCAGAAATAAATGAAATAGAAACAAAGAAAACAATAGTAAAGATCAAAAAAACTAAAAGCTGGTTCTTTGAGAAGATAAACAAAATTGATAAACCATTAGCAAGACTCATTAAGAAAAAGAGGGAGAGGACTCAAATCAATAAAATTAGAAATGAAAAAGGAGAAGTTACAACAGACACCGCAGAAATACAAAGCATCCTAAGAGACTACTATAAGCAACTCTGTGTCAATAAAATGGACAACCTGGAAGAAATGGACAAATTCTTAGAAAGGTATAACCTTCCAAGACTGAACCAGGAAGAAACAGAGAATATGAACAGACTAATCACAAGTAATGAAATTGAAACTGCGGTTAAAAATCTTGCAACAAACAAAAGTCCAGGACCGGATGTCTTCACAGGTGAATTCTATCAAACATTTAGAGAAGAGCTAACACCCATCCTTCTCAAACTCTTCCAAAAAATTGTGGAGGAAGGAACACTCCCAAACTCATTTTATGAGGCCACCATCACCCTGATACCAAAACCAGACAAAGAGACTACAAGAAAAAAAAATTACAGACCAATATCACTGATGAATATAGATGCAAAAATCCTCAACAAAATACTAGCAAACAGAGTTCAACAATACATTAAAAGGATCATACACCATGACCAAGTGGGATATATCCCAGGGATGCAAGGATTCTTCAATATATGCAAATCAATCAATGTGATACACCATATTAACAAATTGAAGAATAAAACCCATATGATCATCTCAATAGATGCAGAGAAAGCTTTTGACAAAATTCAACACCGATTTATGATAAAAAACTCTCCAGAAAGTGGGCATGGAGGGAACCTACTTCAACATAATAAAGGCCATATACGACAAACCCATAGCAAACATCATTCTCAATGGTGAAAAACTGAAAGAATTTCCTCTAAGATCAGGAACAAGACAAGGATGTCCACTCTCGCCACTATTATTCAACATAGTTTTGGAAGTCCTAGCCACGGCAATCAGAGAAGAAAAAGAATTAAAAGGAAGACAAATTGGAAAAGAAGAAGTACAACTGTCACTGTTGAAGATGACATGATACTATACATAAAGAATCCTAAAGATGCCACCAGAAAACTACTAGAGCTAATCAATGAATTTGGAAAAGTTGCAGGATACAAAATTAACGCACAGAAATCTCTTGCATTCCTGTACATTAATGATGAAAAATCTGAAAGAGAAATTAAGGAAACACTCCCATTTACCATTGCAACAAAAAGAATAAAATAACTAGGAATAAACCTACCTAAGGAGACAAAGGACCTGTATGCAGAAAACTATAAGACACTGATGAAAGAAATTAAAGATGATACAAAGAGATAGAGAGATATACCATGTTCATGGATTGGAAGAATCAATATTGTGAAAATGACTCTACTACCCAAAGCAGTCTACAGATTCAATGCAATCCCTATCAAATTACCAAAGGCATTTTTTATGGAACTAGAACAAAAAATCTTAAAATTTCTATGGAGACACAAAAGACCCCAAATAGCCAAAGCAGTCTTGAGGGAAAAAAATGGAGCTGGAGGAATCAGACTCCCTGACATCAGACTACCCTATAAAGCTACAGTAATCAAGACAATATGGTACTGGCACAAAAACAGAAACATAGATCAATGGAACAAGATAGAAAGCCCAGAGGTAAACCCATGCACCTATGGTCAACTAACCTATGACAAAGGAGGCAAGGATGTACAATGGAGAAAAGACAGTCTCTTCAATAAGTGGTGCTGGGGGGCTTCCCTGGTGGCACAGTGGTTGGGAGTCCGCCTGCCAATGCAGGGGACGTGGGTTCGTGCCCCGGTCTGGGAAGATCCCACATGCCGCGGAGCGGCTGGGCCCGTGAGCCATGGCCGCTGGGCCTGCACGTCCGGAGCCTGTGCTCCGCAACGGGAGAGGCCACAGCAGTGTGAGAGGCCCGCATACTGCAAAAAAAAAAAAAAAAAAAAAAAGTGGTGCTGGGAAACCTGGACAGCTACACATAAAAGAATGAAATTAGATCACTCCCTAACACCATACACAAAAATAAACTCAAAATGGATTAGACACCTCAATATAAGGCCCAACACTATAAAACTCTTAGAGGAAAACACAGGAGGAACACTCTGTGACATAAATCACAGCAAGACCTTTTTGATCCACCTCCTAGAGTAATGGAAATAAACACAAAAATAAACAAATGGGACCTAATGAAACTTAAAAGCTTTTGCACAGCAAAGGAAACCATAAATAAGACAAGAAGACTACCCTCAGAATGGGAGAAAATATTTGCAAATGAATCAACGGACAAAGGATTAATCTCCAAAGCATATAAACAGCTCATGCAGCTCAATATTAAAAAAACAAACAACCCATTCCAAAAATGGGCAGAAGACCTAAATAGACATTTCTCCAAAGAAGACATACAGATGGCCAAGAGACACATGAAAAGCTGCTCAACATCACTAATTATTAGAGAAATGCAAATCAAAGCTACAATGAGGTATCACCTCACACCAGTTAGAATGGGCATCATCAGAAAATCTACAAACAACAAATGATGGAGAGGGTGTGGAGAAAAGGGAATCCTCTTGCACTGTTGGTAGGAATGTAAATTGATACAGCCATAATGGAGAACAGTATGGAGGTTCCTTAAAAAAATAAAAATAGTACTACCATACGATCCAGCAATCCCACTACTGGGTATATACCCTGAGAAAACCATGATTCAAAAAGACACATGCACCCCAATGTTCACTGCAGCACTATTTACAATAGCCAGTTCATGGAAGCAACCTAAATGCCCATCGACAGACGAATGGATAAAGAAGATGTGGTACATATATACAATGGAATATTACTCAGCCATAATAGGGAACGAAATTGAGTTATTTGTAGTGAGATGGATGGATCTAGAGACTGTCATGTCATACAGAGTCAAGTAAGTCAGAAAGAGAAAAACAAATATCGTATATTAACGCATATATGTGGAACCTAGAAAAATGGTACAGATGAATTGGTTTGTAGGGCAGAAATTGAGACACAGATGTAGAGAACAAACGTATGGACACCAAGGGGGGAAAGCGGTGGGGTGGTGGTGGTGGTGGTGGTGGTGTGATGAATTGGGCGATTGGGTTGACATGTATACACTGATGTGTATAAAAGTGATGACTAGTAAGAACATGCTGTATAAAAAACAAAACAAAAGAAACATTAAATTCCCCCAAAAAACAAAAAAACTAAAAACAACCATGCATACCACAAGGCACGTTCTCTTTTCATAGGTGAAGTACAATTTGGGCTCTGAGTTTCCCAGCAGCCAAGACCAGTTAGAATTAAATGAGTTAATAAAGTATGATTATTATATTAATTACTATTAATATAATAAAATAATATTATTGCAGTAGTCTAAGTGATAATAGAAATAGGAAAAAAAAAATAACCACCCAGTGGACATGTCAAGACACTTTACAAACACTTCTTATAGGGAGAATTTCTATTCCAATGATGAACTAAGTAGGAAGAGTGGAAGTAGCTGCGTAAAAGGAGAGTCAGTAATAAGGTGATAGAACAAAGACAAAGTTGAGTAAAGGGAACAGCTGCTGGTCACTCTGCGCTTGCGGTCAGTGTGCTAAATGCCTCACATTTTATTTTATCCTCATAGCACTCTAGAACATAAATATCATTGTTTCTGTCACCCCCCCTACAAACAGATCACGGCATAGAGAAGTTAAGGGATGTGTCCTGGGACACACAGCTAATAAATTGCAGGTGCTAGCCTTTAAAATTCAAAGACTAAGCTCTCAAACGTTCTGCTCACACAGCCTCTGGTAGTTATTTTAATGTGATTTATAATATTGTTTTTTGCATGAAAACAGTTGGAAGAACTCCAATTCTTGAATGTCCTGAGACAAAACACTAACAAAAGTTTATTTCAACAGACCCCAAGGAAAGATTTTTCTTTGCATTTTTTCATCTCATTGACTAGCAGGGCCCTGCGGTTACCTTGGCCAAGAGAACTGCAGAGGTTGAAGTGACAGTGATGCCGTGATGAATTCTGTTCATAGGTAAGTCTGGGCATTCTTCTCATTTCAGTCAGGACCAATTACATCATCATTGTTGAAGTCACTGGGCGGTCTTTGCTGGAATAAAAGTAAAAAATTATATTTTGAAGCGGTCATGGCTGGTTATTTAAAAATGAATATCATGGACTTATTTGAATAAGTAGCCCAAATCCAAAAATTGGGATAAACGTGTGGCAGCAGTCCAATGATCTCATCAGTGTTAAGAGTGGGTATGCATTAATTTAACATCATCTCCATTTCACACTTATACAATGTCCTCTTTTAGGGTGGATCAAGGTAACTGGCAAAATTTCAGACTAAATTTAAATTATTAAAGACATTTTAGAGGCCAACACCAGCTACAAAACTGGTAGGAAAAGTATCTTCAAAGAATATGATTTCACTGAAGATAGTATGAAAAGAAATATGATAATGGAAACAAAAATAATGAATAAAAAGAAAGTAGGCTTTTGAGATATAAATTATTCAATGAATAGATGGATTGAAATTTGACAATTTGCATCATCATAACACACACAATTCCCAGATCACAAACACAAATAAAGACTTTTAGGGCAGGCAATGTTATCTTAATTCTATCTGCAAAAGCATTCTCTAGACACAAGTTTCTGCCTCTTTTAAATTTTATTTATTTATTTTTTGCCATACTCAGTCCTCTCACTGGTGTGGCCTCTCCCGTTGCGGAGCACAGGATCCGGTCGCGCAGGCGCAGTGGCCATGGCTCACGGGCCCAGCCGCTCCGCGGAATGTGGGTTCTTCCCGGACTGGGGCACAAACCCGTATCCCCTGCATCTGCAGGCAGACTCTCAACCACTGCACCACAGGGAAGCCCTCTGCCTCTTTTTTAAAAAACTGATCTCCTTTTTATTCCATTTTTAGGATAATCCTATTCTCTCACAACTATATTTTAATGTTGGATAAATAATCACATTATGTCAGTGGCTAACATTACAAATAACCAGAAAGATATTTTTATGTATAACTTTCAATAGGAAATTTATGAGAAGGAGCAGCATCACACAAGGTTGGCCCCCTGAACTGGTCGATTCAGAGACTCCAACAGCACGAGAGAATGATTGGGTTTGTGGGACTATTTATTGTTTTAACAACTTGAAGTGGATGGGCAAATATCGTCGCTATTAGATTATGTTATTAGACTCCAGTGAAAAGTTTATTAAATACTCCAGGTCATGTCTCTGAGCCAAATTAAATTAAAAACATCTTTTATCAGACAGTCTAAAACCACATATGTACTTACATAGCTTATCACCAAAAGAGTCCTTTTTTAAAAATGGTCTCATGCTGCTTTTAGCCATATACCTGAACAGGAAGGAAAATATTTCCCCCAAAACAATGCTACGAAACTACCACATATATAGTGTCTTATTTCAAAAGAAATATGCCTTAGTCTTGAGAAATGTTTCATTCAACCTGCATTAACTGCAGATAGCTGAAAAGGACTATTGCAGGAGGTCATCGAGAGGATATAACTGCTGGTTGACCCATGAACTGGACCTGGGCAGTCAGAGGCTCCTTACTCCGTCCCTGTGCTTGGAATGTACACTCTGCCCCTGGTTCCCACAGTGAGAGATGTTCCAAGGACACAGCCCTGAGAGAGTAAAGCGTTGTTGAGGCCATGTGGACTGAACTCAGTTAAGGCCTCTCTCTCTATTTTGTTAAGATTCTGGTGGGTGGGGGCAGAGATTTATTCATCTTGCAGCCACTTAAGACAAGCCTCATACCTAAGTTCCCTTGCTTATTAAACTCTATACCTTCCAATCTAGAGTGGCCTGTCTCTTTCTTCAGTCTCTCCTTTCCCTCCGTGTTCAATTTTCAAACCAACAAAGACCAAAGTTAAGAGCATGTCCTCTGGAGCCAGAACCCCTGCGTTTCAACCTCCCAGCTCTGCTACTCACTGTCTGGGAGATCTTGGGCAACTTTCATAACCTCTCTACACCTCTGTATTTTTCTCAACTATGAAATGGTATCTACTGCGTAATTCCATTCTGAAGAATAAATGATTTATTTTATGTTATTGAATATCTCCCCAATAGACCCATTTCTTATACTAAAAAAGAGAGGAGATACCATGGTTAGGTGAGGTTATGTGACTTCCACAAAGTCACAAAGTTAATAAGCATCAAACATGGGCTCAGTGGCCCCCTGCTTTACATCATGTGTCATTTTCTCCATGACCTTTGGGCCACAATTTTAAATTATGTGATTGTTTACTTTCTTTTCAATGTCAACTTTTGCATAAATTCTTTGATGATATACAGAAGTAATTACTCTCCTTGGTTACCAGAATATGATCTTCCAGAATGGGCAGACAGTGTAGGGCCCTGAGTCTGCGATAGTGCACTGGCTCAGTCCATGTCCTGTATATGGGCTTGCAGACTGACTAAGGACAAGTAAAGGGGAGAGGCAGGAGGCTATGAGCATCACAACTTTAGATTGTGTGACTGTTTACTTTCTATTCAACATCAAATTTTGCATAAATTCTTTGGTTATATCCAGAGGTAATTTCCATGTGCAAACGACATGCAAATTAACTACACATTAAAGGGCAGAGAGGAGACAGAAAAGAGTTGTAACTAATCCTAAAATCTTGCAACCATTTCCCTCACCCTTACTTTCCACAGACTTTTGCTTTTCCCCTACCCTTTTACTCTTTTTTCAATATAATTTTTCCTCAGAGGATTTTCCCTCACCTCCCTCAAAATTTTGCACTTGAATGAGATCTTCTGGGAAAATCCTTCTGTAAGGCCTAACGGAATGAATTAGCAACTCCAAAACACTTAGAAGATATACATGGCCTCATATATTCTCTAACAGTGAAATATGCCTAAATGGCACAGAGAGGAAATGACCAACATGGATCATGTGTCTTTTTTCCCCCATTCTTCTTCCCTGTCTCTCCTAACATCAGGTCCTCTGTTACTATAGCAACAGTTCAGGCAGAAGTGGTATGTACTTAGAAAACTGTCCAAGTATTTAGGGACCAGAGGTACTGTCAGCTCTCCCAAAACAGGCACAGTTCCTGCCCCAAGGTCTTAAGGGAGTCCACAGCCCTTGAAGTGGTAAGTAACATTTTGCACATATGTGCATTAATATATTTTTCTGTGGTAAAAGTCTAGCTTTGATTTTCAATCTGAATATGATCTGTGATCCCAAGTTGCTAAGATCCTGCTAAGCATCCTCTTCCTCTCAGCCCAGGCTCCCTTATGGGTATTGTTTTCAGCTCAGCACCACAAAGACCAAACTCTGGATATTCCTGAAATTTCTTTACAGGATTAAAAGAAACAGTAGGAAGGGAGAAAGAATGGCAGTGTGGAGAAGGTGTCGGGAGGCTGGTGCTGCATGGAAAAGTGTTCCTGAAGGCTCATTTCCTCAACTTCTTCTGTTTGTTAATTTTAACATAGAGGATGAAATCAGAAGTGGTTCCTCTTTTTCTAAACCAACAAACTCCATGTTTGGGGGTTTCTTTGAAAGTATACTGGGGGTGTTATTTTGAGGAGTTTTATGTATGAAGCTATCCCTCGTTTGGCAATTCTTCCTCCATGAAAAATTCTATTTCCTCAAGAAGCAAATCTGAAGGGATCAAGTAATTTACTTTTAATTAAAAATTAGCTTTCCATAGCAATGATGAGTAGAATGATCAGTGGTTATATAAATGACCTCTATTTCAAGGTTTCTATTTCTCTTTGTCAACCCATAATAAAACAGAAAATAAGCCAAAAGTGATCTGACTTCCCCTGTCTAGGTCAGTGGCTGAAATTCATAAATTAATCCAGAGAACACTCCAGGAGTTGAGTTCTCTATATCTCTTCCTCTCTGCTCCTCACCCCTGTAAAACTGGCCTGTGTAATCTTCCTCATCTGTCCATTATATATGATCTACAGAACTGGAACTCAACAACAACAAAACCAAAAACAATAATGGAAAATAATTTGTGTCAGACACTATTGTAATTTAAATATATTAACTCATGCAATATAATTCCGGGGGCAAATCATTACAATCCCCATTTTATAGATGAGAAGAACAAAGAACTAGAAACAATACTTAATCATTATACCAAGTGTTCTCAGCTATAAAGAACCTGATTGTGCTATGTAAACATAAGACAGTATTCAAATGTCATTAGTTACTTTTCAATTTCTGCCAATTTCTCCAAGATTTGCTGCTGCAAAGACAGCCAACATGCCAACAATAAAAGCACCTCAAATTCTCTGAGCATTAACATCTACCTTCTCAGTTAATCAGGTTCAAAACCTCAAAGTCATAAATGGCTTCTTCTTAAAGTTCACCCTCCATAGCAAATCAGCCCTTCCATCTTGTTGATTCTACCTTCACAAAGGCTCTTCAGTCTGTGCTTCCTTTTCTACTTTCCCTGGAGTTTCCTTATTTCAAGTCCTGGTTATCCCTCCCCTTCATACCTTCAGTAGCCCTCACTGCAATCATAGGTAGCTTCTTGGGCAAGACATTTGTCTAGGTCAAAGGATTTGAAACCTAGTTCTAGATCTACCACTTACTGATTCTGTGGTCTGGAACAGCTTGTTTAACCTCTTAGAAGCTAAATTTCTTTAGGTTATATAATGAGATTATGTAATATTTGCCTGACCTACCTGAGTCTACAATGATTTTTTTGAATGTTTGAGAAGGCTCTTTGAAAACAATGAAATTCATTCCAGATACGTAGCTCTTACTAAAGTTCAAATTTCTTGACCATTCAAAACCTCCAAAATCTGAGCATGAGCTGCATATACAGGTGATCATCCACTACAGACACACCCAAATCTCCTCTACCAATGCTCTCTAGGTCCTCCTTCTATATACTTTGCAACCTCTGAATATACAGCTTCCTCTGCCCTGAATTCCTTTCCTTTCCATGGCTCCTGTCAGAGACCTGCTCAATATTTAAGACAAAAATAAAACCTCACCTTCTCCAAGAAGGTGTCTGCAATCCCCCAGTAGGAGTTGATTTCTCCTTCTCTGGATTTTCACACAACATAGTTAACCATTTTGTGAACTCTTACTATATGTCTGAAATTGTGCCAATGCATAGAGCTAATTATACATATAATCCTCTATGCATATAATTATATAATCCTCCATGCCTATGATCCGCACACTGACCCTTAGAGGTAAACGTTATTATCTCCATTCATAGATGAGGAAACTGAGTCTTTAGAACAGTCAATACCTTGGCCAAGGTTACACAAAATATAAAGAGCAGAGCTTGGCTTGGCCAGGTCTGTGTTCTTGGGAGCCTCTGCTCTTAACTTTGTATATACACATCCTCACTGTCTATATAATAGCCTTTACCAGAATCAGACTGGTAGTAGTAAAAAATGCATCTATCCATCTCTCTCACAAGTTTGTGAGTGCCTGGATAATTAAGGAGTTTTCTTTCTTATCCATTTGTAGTACCAAATGACAGCTATATACCTTACATATAGCAAGATGATCAATGAATATTTATTAAGCTGAAATGAACTTACAAAACTTTTATTGCTCCTCCAATTAAAACTTTCACTCTCCACCCCTGCTAACTCTCTCACTCTTGCTCTCCCTTTTTCTTTTCTTACCATCTAGCACTAAACCAAGGTGAAAAGTGAAAATACTCACATTCTGGGATATGGACAGCAGGATGGAGAAGAAGGACAACTTGGAATGTATCATTTCCCCATCTTAATTTCTGGTGTTTTAAATGAAAGTATCCTGTTAGAGTCTCAAGCCTTTCACAGAATATGTAAACACTTGAAAACTTTTTGCCTAAAAACTGGCTATAGTGACCAAAATATTCACATTGCAAAGGATTGTTACTATTTTACATTACACCCATAAATTGCAAAGAGCTTTATATAAAATTTCTTCTACATCGTTAATCATACTAAATTTTCCTTATTCTTTTACACAATAAAGGAGAAGAAGAGAGACTCACAGCTTCAAGAAAGAACTGGAATTCAAAGATGTTAGAATAAAAGTTCAAAAATCCTATTTCCTTTTAAGCAGTAGGAAAAAAGATTTCTCAGTTGACCAAAATAGCAAAGACACAGTGCACATCAGGGAAGATTACAGTTTAACAAAAACAGCAAAGAGCATTTGTGTCTATGGGTTCTTTCTGGAATGTACTCCCTTGAACAAATAAAGTGCTTCATGTAAACCTTAATAACCAATGGCATCGACAGAGGGGCAGAACGACCTTTGATGTCTCCTTTGATATTCAAAGGCAGATTCTGAAGGAAAGAACCTGTCCAACCAGTCAAAGAAAGCACTCATAAATGTCTCCACTGCGCAAAAGCTCAAATTAACCTTCAATATCCTGTTCTGCAGCTACAGCTTTTCCTCCTGAACTGTTAAACCCTTATTCTAGCATGTTATTTACAAACAAAGGATTATGTATAAGAAAATACTTCCCTTTATCATACTGGGAACTGTAGAAATAGGTGATGTGAGAATCAAGTAGGAATATAATTTCAGTTCTCTAAACCAATTTGCAAATCATTAAAGAGATGACAAATTATAGTATAATTAGAAAGGACCGGAGGGGAGGCGAGAAGATGGCGGAAGAGTAAGACGCGGAGATCAGCTTCCTCCTCACAGATACATCAGAAATACATCTGCACGTGGAACTGCTCCTATAGAACACCCACCGAACGCTGGCAGAAGACCTCAGACCTCCCAAAAGGCAAGAAACTCCCCACGTACCTGGGTAGGTCAAAAGAAAAAAGAATAAACAGAGACAAAAGAACGGGGACGGGACCTGTACCAGTGGGAGGGAGCTGTGAAGGAGGAAAGGTTTCCACACACTAGAAGCCCCTTCACGGGCGGAGACTGCGGGTGGCGGAGGCGGGAAGCTTCGGAGCCGCGGAGGAGAGCGCAGTAACAGGGCTGCGGGGGGCAAAGCGGAGAGATTCCCACACAGAGGACCGGTGCCGACCGGCACTCACCAGCACGAGAGGCTTGTCTGCTCACCCGCCGGGGGGCGGGGTCTGGGAGCTGAGCCTCGGGCTTCAGTCGGATCCCAGAGAGAGGACTGGGGTTGGCGGCACGAACACAGCCTGAAGGGGTTAGTGCGCCACGGCTGGCCGGGAGGGAGTCCGGTTGAAGTCTGGAGCTTCCGAAGAGGTAAGAGACCTTTTCTTCCCTCTTTGCTTCCTGGTGCGCGAGGAGAGGGGTTTAAGCGCGCCGCTTAAAGGAGCTCCAGAAACGGGCGCGAGCCGAAGCTCTCGGCGTGGACACCAGAGACGGGTGTGGGACGCTAGGATTGCTGCTGCTGCTGCTGCCGCCACCAAGAGGCCTGTGTGCGAGCACAGGTCACTCTCCACACCTCCCCTCCCGGGAGCCTGTACAGCCAGCCGCTGCTGGGGTTCAAGGATCCAGGGACAACTTACCCGGGAGAATGCACAGCGCGCCTCAGCCTGGTGCAGTGTCACGCAGGCCTCTGCCGCCGCAGGCTCGCCCCTCCTCCGTGCCCCTCCCTACCCCCCCCCCCACCCCCCGCGCCTGTGCCAGAGCCACCGAATCAGCTGCTCCTTTAACCCCGCCCTGTCTGAGCGAAAAGCAGACGCCCTCGGACGACCTACGCGCACAGGCGGGGCCAAGTCCAAAGCTGAACGCCAGGAGCTGTGCGAACAAAGAGGAGAGGGGAAGGTCTCTCCCAGCAGCCTCAGAAGCAGCGGATTAAAGCTCCACAATCAACTTTAAGTGCCCTGCATCTGTGGAAAACCTGAATAGACAGCGAAATATCCCAAGTTGAGGAGGTGGACTTTGGGAGCAAGATATACTATTATTTTCCCCTTATTCTTTTTGTGAGTGTGTATGTGTGTGCTGCTGTGTGAGATTTTGTTTGTATAGCTTTGTTTTCACCATTTATCCTAGGGTTAGACTGACCCTTTTTTTTTAATAGAAATTTTTCTTCTAAATAATTATTTTTTATTTTAATAACTATATTTTATCCTACTTTATTTTGTCTTGTCCCTTTCTTTCTTCCTTTCTTCCCTCCTTTCTTCCCTACTTCCCTTCTTTCTTCCTTCCTTCCTTCCTCCATTCCTTCCCTCTTTTCTTCCTCCCTTCCTTCCTCTTCCTTCCTCTCCTTCCTTCCTTCCTTTCTTTCTTCATTCCTCCCTTCCTTTCTACCTCCTTCCCTTCCTTTCTTCCTTCTTTCCATCCCTCCTTCCTTCCTTCCTTCCTTTCGTTCCTTTCTATTTTTTCCTCCCTTTTATTTTGAGCCGTGTGGATTAAAGGCTCTTGGTGCTCCAGCCAGGTGTCAAGACTGTGTCTCTGAGGTGGGAGAACCAACCTCAGGACATTGGTCCACAAGAGACCTCCCAGCTCCACGCAATATCAAATGGCGAAAATCTCCCAGAGATCTCCATCTCAACACCAAGACCCAGCTTCACTCAAGGACCAGCAAGCTACAGTGCTGGACACCCTATGCCCAACAAAGAGCAAGACAGGCCTACAGCCCCACCCATTAGCAGAGAGGCTGCCTAAAATCATAATAAGGCTACCAACATCCCCTAACACACCACCAGACGTGGACCTGCCCACCAGAAAGACAAGATCCAGCCTCATCCACCAGAACAGAGGCACTAGTCCCCCCAACCAGGAAACCTACTCAACCCACTGAACCAACCTCAGCCACTGGGGACAGCCACCAAAAACAGCGGGAACTACGAACCTGCAGCCTGCAAAAAGGAGACCCCAAACACAGTAAGATAAGCAAAATGAGAAGACAGAAAAACACACAGCAGATGAAGGAGCAAGATAAAAACACACCAGACCTAACAAATGAAGAGGTAATAGGCAGTCTACCTGAAAAAGAATTCAGAATAATGATAGTAAAGATTATTCAAAATCTTGGAAATACAATACACAAATTGCAAGAAACAGTGGACCTAGAAGAAATAAAGAGGAAGCAAGTAACGATGAGCAACACAATAAATGAAATGAAAAATACTCTAGATGGGATCAATAGCAGAATAACTGAGGCAGAAGGACGGATAAGTGACCTGGAAGATAAAATAGTGGAAATAACTACTGCAGAGCAGAAGAAAGAAAAAAGAATGAAAAGAACTGAGGACAGTCTCAGAGACCTCTGGGACAACATTAAACACATCAACATTCGAATTATAAGGGTCCCAGAGAAGAAGAGAAAAAGAAACGGACTGAGAAAATATTTGAAGAGATTATAGTTGAAAACTTCCCTAATATAGGAAAGGAAATAGTCAATCAAGTCCAGGAAGCACAGAGAGTCCCATACAGGACAAACCCAAGGATAAACATGTCAAGACACATAATAATCAAACTGTCAAAAATTAAATACAAAGAAAACATATTAAAAGCAGCAAGGGAAAAACAACAAATAACACACAAGGGAATCCCCATAAGGTTAACATCTGATCTTTCAGCAGAAACTCTACAAGCCAGAAGAGAGTGGCAGGACATATTTAAAGTGATGAAGGAAAAAAACCTACAACCAAGATCACTCTACCCAGCAAGGATCTCATTCAGATTTGATGGAGAAATTAAAACCTTTACAGACAAGCAAAAGCTGAGAGAGTTCAGCACCACCAAACCAGCTTTACAACAAATGCTAAAGGAACTTCTCTAGGCAAGAAACATAAGAGAAGGAAAATACCTACAAGAACAACCAAAACAATTAAGTAAATGGTTATAGGAACATACATATCAATAATTACCTTAAATGTAAATGGATTAAATGCTCCCACCAAAAGACACAAATTGGCTGAATGGATACAAAAACAAGACCCATATATATGCTGTCTACAAGAGACCCACTTCAGACCTAGGGACACATACAGACTGAAAGTTAGGGGATGGAAAAAGATATTCCATGCAAATGGAAATCAGAAGAAAGCTGGAGTAGCAATTCTCATATCAGACAAAATAGACTTTAAAATAAAAACTATTACAAGAGACAAAGAAGGACACTACATAATGATCAAGAGATGGACCCATGAAGAAGATATAACAATTGTAAATATTTATGCACCCAACATATGGGATACAGCAAAAGCAGTTCTAAGAGGGAAGTTTATAGCAATACAATCCTACCTTAAGAAACAGGAAACATCTCGAATAAACAACCTAACTTTGCACCTAAAGCAATTAGAGAAAGAAGAACAAAAAAACCCCAAATTTAGCAGAAGGAAAGAAATCTTAAAGATCAGATCAGAAATAAATGAAAAAGAAATGAATTAAATGATAACAAAGATCAATAAAACTAAAAACTGGTTCTTTGAGAAGATAAATAAAATTGATAAACCATTAGCCAGACTCATCAAGAAAAAAAGGGAGAAGGCTCATGTCAATAGAATTAGAAATGAAAAAGGAGAAGTAACAACGGACACTGCAGAAATACAAAAGATTATTAGAGATTACTACAAGCAACTCTATGTCAATAAAATGGACAACCTGGAAGAAATGGACAAATCTTAGAAATGCAGAACCTGCTGAGACTGAACCAGGAAGAAATAGAGAATATGAACAGACCAATCACAAACACTGAAATTGAAACTGTGATTAGAAATCTTCCAACAAACAAAAGTCCAGGACCAGATGGCTTCACAGGCGAATTCTATCAAACATTTAGAGAAGAGCTAACACCTATCCTTCTCAAACTCTTCCAAAAGATAGCAGAGGGAGGAACACTCCCAAACTCATTCTATGAGCCCACCATCACCCTGATACCAAAACCAGACAAGGCCACCATCACCCTGATACTAAAACCAGACAAAGATGTCACAAAGAAAGAAAACTACAGGCCAATATCACTGATGAACATAGATGCAAAAATCCTCAACAAAATACTAGCAAACAGAATCCAACAGCACATTAAAAGGATCATACACCATGATCAAGTGGGGTTTATTCCAGGAATGCAAGGATTCTTCAATATACGCAAATCAATCAACGTGATACACCATATCAACAAACTGAAGGAGAAAAACCATATGATCATCTCAATAGATGCAGAGAAAGCTTTTGACAAAATTCAACAGACATTTATGATAAAAACCCTGCAGAAAGTAGGCATAGAGGGAACTTTCCTCAACATAATAAAGGCCATATATGACAAACCTACAGTCAATCATCCTCAATGGTGAAAAACTGAAACCATTTCCACTAAGATCAGCAACAAGACAAGGTTGCCCACTCTCACCACTCTTATTCAACCTAGTTTTGGAAGTTCTAGCCACAGCAATCAGAGAAAAAAAAGAAATAAAAGGAATCCAAATAGGAAAAGAAGAAGTAAAGGTGTCACTGTTTGCAGATGACATGATACTATACATAGAGAATCCTAAGGATGCTACCAGAAAACTACTAGAGCTAATCAATGAATTTGGTAAAGTAGCTGGATACAAAATTAATGCACAGAAATCTCTGGCATTCTTATACACTAATGATGAAAAATCTGAGAGTGAAATTATGAAAACACTCCCATTTACCGTTGCAACAAAAAGAATAAAATATCTAGGAATAAACCTACCTAAGGAGACAAAAGACTTGTATGCAGAAAACTATAAGACACTGATGAAAGAAATTAAAGATGATACAAATAGGTGGAGAAATATACCATGTTCTTGGATTGGAAGAATCAACATTGTGAAAATGACTCTACTACCCAAAGCAATCTACAGATTCAATGCAATCCCTATCAAATTACCACTGGCATTTTTTACAGAACTAGAACAAAGAATTTCACAATTTGTATGGAAACACAAAAGACCCCGAATAGCCAAAGCAATCTTGAGAACAAAAAAATGGAGCTGGAGGAATCAGGCTCCCTGACTTCAAACTGTACTACAAGGCTACAGTAATCAAGACAGTATGGTACTGGCACAGAAACAGAAATATAGATCAATGGAACAGGATAGAAAGCCCAGAGATAAACCCACACACATATGGTCACCTTATCTTTGATAAAGGAGGGAAGGATATACAGTGGAGAAAAGACAGCCTCTTCAATAAGTGGTGCTGGGAAAACTGGACAGCTACCTGTGCCAGCATATTCTGCATTGGGACCACAGCAATCATTGATAGAAGAGGTGCTGACCAAATATCACCATGGTCTGTCCATCCATGACCACCAGTGCCTGGGGCATGGTCATTGTCACTCTGTGTCCCAGGCTTCAGTGAAACCACTGTCTCAAGATTGGTCAGCCTCTTCTCACTACTCTTACCTGGCTCCTCCATCTGCCACCTATTTACTTATGGTGGTAACTTTCTGCTACTTTCTTGGTTTCGTTTTCCAGATCAGTATCTATGACCAACTTTGGTACTTAGGTCATGTTCCAAAGCTGAAATTTGTGTCTACATTATTTTTACAGTGTTTAAAAATGAGCTTACTGATTTATTTGCCATAGTGTTAGAAAATACAGAATTAAGATTTGTACCTTACCTTAAAATGAAACATGTTTAAAGATCCATTCCTTGGATAAAGAAGATGTGGCACATATATACAATGGAATATTACTCAGCCATAAAAAGAAATGAAACTGAGTTATTTGTAATGAGGTGGATAGACCTGGAGTCTGTCATACAGAGTGAAGTAAGTCAGAAGGAGAAAAACAAATACCGTATGCTAACACATATATATGGAATCTAAGAAAAAAAATGTCATGAAGAGATTAGTGGTAGGATGGGAATAAAACACAGACCTACTAGAGCATGGAGTTGAGGATATGGGGAGGGGGAAGGGTAAGTTGTGACAGTGAGAGAGTGGCAGGGACATATACACACTACCAAATGTAAATTAGATAGCTAGTGGGAAGCTGCCGCATAGCACAGGGAGATCAGCTCTGTGCTTTGTGACCACCTAGAGGGGTGGAAGGGAGGGTGAGGCAAGAGGGAAGAGATATGGGAACATATGTATATGTATAACTGATTCACTTTGCTTTAAAGGAGAAACTAACACACTATTGTAAAACAGTTATACTCAAATAAAGATGTTAAAAAAAATTAAAAAAAAGAAAGGACCATATGAGCTCTTGTAGTTTTACAGATAAGAAAAATGAAATCAGAGATATCAAATGACTTGCATAAAGCCTTAGTCATTTAATGTCAAAGTATTAAAAGTCAACTCAGGTTCAGGTTCTTTATGCTTATTCCAGTGTTTTTCTCAATATACCATATGAGCAAGTTAGTGAGAGATGCCAGAGTAATAATTTCTATTCCCAATTAATAGCTTTAGGGAATTCCCTAGCTGTCCAGTGGTTAGGATTCTGCGCTTCCATTGAAGGGGGCACAGGTTCGATCCCTGGTCAGGGAACTAAGATCGTGTGGCACAGCCAAAAAAAAAAAAAAAAAAATTAATAGCTTTAATCAATTTTGGTGCTGTTGACCACTTCTGTCATTAACAACCTCAGAGAAGTTTCACTTTAATAACGAAATCTGACGTTTAGTGTATTTCATATGTACTAGTCCCTGTGTGAAGCACATTTTATGTTTCAGCTTATCTAATCCTCAAAATAGCCATCTGAGTCATAACTCTTTGCTGTTTTACAGATGAGGCTGAGAGAGGTTTTCATCCAGGAGTCCAGAGCTGGAAAGTGGTAGAGGTAAGACCCAGACCCAAAGCCAAAGCCGTCAACTAATCTATACCCTCTACAAATAAAGTTTTATTTATTCAGCATATTTTCAACCTACCTTTTATTCACTGGTATTTCTGAGTGTCTGTAATACAGTCATTATTGTTTGTTTGTTTGTTTGTTTGTTATTGAAGTATAGTTGATGTACAATATTATATATGTTACAGGTGTACAGTGTGATGATTCACAATTTTTAAAGGTTATACTGCATTTATAGTTATAAAATATTGGCTATATTCCCCGCATTGTACAATATATCCTTATAGCTTATTTTATACATAATAGTTTGTATCTCTTAACCTCCTTCCCCTATATAGCCCCTCCCTCCTTCCCTCTCCCCACTGGTAACCACTAGTTGGTTCTCTGTATTGGTGAGTCTGTTTCTTTTTTGTTATACTCATAGTTTGTTGTATTTTTAAGGTTCCACATATAAGTAATATCATGCAGTATTTGTCTTTTTCAATCTGACTTATTTCACTTAGCATCATGCTCTCCAGGTCCATTCACGTTGTTGCAAATCAACAACCTCATTCACATATCTTTGATGTCTCCTTAAATTAGAATTGTCCCTGGCACACTGTTGGGACAAAATAAATGTTCATCAAAAAAAGAATGAACGTAGGCAGTGTACAGGCCTAAAGGGACTTCTGCAAAATATTTTAAAATATAAATGTACATGTTGGATACTGAAAGGTAAAACAGAACCCCAAGTAGAACAGGCTGATTCAGAAACCCTAAGTGAAAACAGCTGAGCACGGAAAGAGAGTACATACAGAGGAGAGAGCAAACCTTAGGCCAGCTGGCTGCATTGTAATTTCTTAGAGTCAACCAGCCCCAAAGACTCAAATCTTCACCCCAGGCTGCAGCCAGCACAAGAAGGATGATGATGAAGAATTCATGAGATGACAGCAGGTGACTTGGAGGGAAGAGCATACACAAAAGCTTAGGCTTGAAAGAAAGCGGGGCATGTGGAGAAAAACTCAAGGGAATCAAATATAGTGGGAGTATCAACCACTGGCATAAAGGTGAGAAGAGAGGCTGGAGAAAGAAAAAGAGAAGGGTCAGAAGAAACTGGACTTTTGAGGCCTATTGAGGGGTCTGACCTTTATTCTGAAGGCAGTGGGGAGCCAGGAAAGGGCTTTCAGCAGACAGATGACACAATCAGATTTCAAGCAAGGTAACATCTGCAGCATATAACATTTGTACAGTGGCTCTCTGAGATCCATGGCAGAAAACACCACAATGGTATAAGATAAAGGATGGCAAGGCAAGGCCCGAGGACCAGAGGGAAACAGAAATGATGAGGGCCAGAATAAAAAGTAGACACCAGTGCTTTGGGGAAACATCTGATTTATAATCAGATGAACTTTTAGAAATCTTGAGGATGCTCTAATGGTAGGAAGTAAAGACTCCCTTAATTGTGCAAAAGAATGAAATGAGAAAAGTATATAACATATATATATCAATATGATTTAGGTGCTTAGTATTTTCTCAATACACTTTAATCTTCTACTAATTGGTTATCAACTTGTTATGTATGAGAATTCTCTCTTATCAGAACATTTAATTTGCCAGAATATTTAACCACTCACAAAAATAGACCCATTATGCATTTGTATTTCATAGGTTACGTAGGGCTTTTCCATCCATGTTCTTATTTAATGAGGGAAAGGTCCTTGTGAAGTTGGCAGGACAGCACTGTCCCCATATTACAGACGAGGCTTACAGAGGTAAAGTGGCCAGAAGCAGTGAACAATGAACCAGAATTTGAGTCTTCGGAAGTTCAGTGCTCTCTTAGCTACATGATCATAAGGATATGGAATTTAGTAAGTTTTTTCTTCGATCTCCATCTGTCCAAACTTGTTGCACAGCACAGACTCAAGGAATCCATGCAAATAAAATCACTGCTACTTGCAGCACATACTCATGCATATGCATAAGTAACCTTAGCACTAAGAAGATTAAAAACAGCCAAAGTTGCTGTAATCATATTTTCTGAATCTTCAGTTAGGATACAGGGGTCAATAAATTTGAGTGCAATTAAGCTAATGAAACAATATTTGACATTGGGACTGTGCTGGAAATTTGGGGATATATACCACCTTATAATAATAATTATTATGATAACAAATAACATTTATCTAATGATTACATTATGCAAGGGACTTTTCTAAGTGCTTTACTTGCATTCATAGGTCAATCCTCAATATAACCCAATGACATGCGTAGTATTATTATCTGTATTTTACAAAGGTGAAACTAAGGCTCTGAGTGATAACTTGCTCAAGGTCCCTCAACTAGTAAGTAGAGTCATATTTAAACCTGGGCCATGTTGAACCAGAATATGTGCCCTTAACCACAGATGCTCTGCTACCTCTCAATTATCACCAACAAATTCTCTGTCTTCACCTTCCCAGGAGGCCATTTGAACTTCAAATATTATTCCAAGAAATACAAATCACTGATAATATGTTAGAAAGAATGATAACTCAGGATAACAGGATATCACTGTTGGGAAACCAACAAAAGAACAACTGTTGCTTCATCACTATGAAAATGGTGAACAAGTCAGACATCAATATTCTATATGAAAAGCCACTATCTGCCCAGCCCTTTGGTGGACCTAGAGGTAATGCAAAAGATAGAAAAAATATCTGTGAATCTCTGACCATAGGAATATCCAGGGAAGCCTGAAAGAGATGCACACATTGCGTATTTCAAAAACAATAGCTAAAAATTACGGAATGCATCTGCTGCCAGATTCTCTTCTAAACACGTGTGTGTATAACTTTTAAATCCTCACAAAAATACTAGGAAGCAGGTGCTATTATAATCCCCATTTTATAGAAAAGAAAACTGAGGCACAGAGCCATGAATTCACTTGCCCAGGGTCACCTGTTCAGTAATTAGCAGAACAGAGACCAGACCTGTATGGGTCTAGTTCCTGAGACCACACTCTCAACATTAGCTCTCTTTCTCTTTCTCTCAATTTTGTGCTTGTAATGGGTGAATAATTTAGTCTGGGGCTGGATTACACCCCCAGATATCTCAGATTTAAAGCAGGGGAAGAAGAAGCCTCACTTAAGCCTTAAGCCCAAACCAATTTCCTCCATGCAGCTTTGAAGAGAGGGCCCTGAATCAGGGGTATCTAATGGTGTTCTGATGTCCAGTCTGCTATTGTTCTTTATATTTACCTTTGTGCACCAAAAATTCTACCTAAAGGAAGAATAAGCAGAAGGATAGGGAAGGGTCCATCTTCCTATGATTCCACCTCTGGATACCTCAAACCCAGGAACAAGCCAAACGTTCACCAGCAGGTAAGCAAATAATTAGATTGTAGTGTATTTCCAAACTTGGCAAGAAAGGAAAAGAACTACTGATACTACAACATGGATGAATCTCCAAGGAAGTATACTGAACACAAAAAGCCAGATGCTGAGGCATATACGTTATGTGATTCCAGCTATTTGAAATACTTGACAAATCACCTACAGTGACAGAAAGCAGGTCAGTTGTTGCCAGGGCTGCAAGTGGGTGGAGATGGACTAGGAAGGGACACAATAAACTTTGTGGGGTGATGGAAGTATAAGGAATATTTTGGGGATTAGTGAAAGCGTTCTCCTTACTAATTTTGGTAGTGGCTACATGGCACATAAATTTTGTCATTGAAATGTACAGTTAGGATGGATGCATTTTTATGTGGGATTCTAGGTTGGATATTGGACCAAAGAGAGGACATTAGTGGAAACAGTGGCAAGTTTTGATAAGACCTGTAGATTAGCTAATAATGTTGTATCAATGCTCATTTCCTAGTTGGTAAGATCTTTTTCAATTTTTTTCTGTCTAAAATGATTTCAAACTAAAGAGTTGAAAAAATTTAAAGCTCATGTGTTTCTTGAGCTGAATTCATGCAGGGGCCACGGAAGACATTTTGCAGCCTCAGCTTCCCACAGACCACTGCTCTTCCTCAAGTAGATCACCTCACAGTTGAGGTCAAAGCCCTTCCGCAGAGTAAGTGGCCCCAATAAAACACAGCACAATTTAAAGGGTATAAATAACGCTGATACAAGAGAAAATAAATCTTTTTTAGCCCAAACAAAACTCATCCAAAGAACAGGTTGCAGTCCCCCTCCCGCTCTCAATGTGGCTTTATATTTAAGGTGTGATGATTAATCATCATTGCAGATGGGGCTGGAAAATGGGAAATAAGTCATTCTCTACACTCTCTTGCCAACACGTTCAAAGTTCATTTTTCCTACACGCACACACACACACAAAAATCCACACAAAACATTAGGCAATGAAGGCCAGCGACCCCTGAGAGATGGAAACAATTATCCCAGCTTACTGTCTTGGAGAAAGTTTCCAGACCACAGTAGAGATAGAGGGAGGTTTCCTGGGCTGGACTTGAGCTGGGAGTCCCAGCAGGTCATGGTGGCCAGAGATCAAAGGGCATGTAGAGGAGAGAGCTGCCCGGACAAAGTGTTCCGTAGGTCTTCACTTGGACCTCAGATTATTTTTACCTTGAGAACAATGAGCTGTGTTATGTTAAAAACAGCCTGTAGATTTTTTCTAAGGCTTCACTTCTAGAATATTTGATGTGTATTCAATTTGATTTTTTATTTTGAATTTTCACTCAGTGGAAAGCTAGCTCCTTAGGGGAATGCCATAAATGACATTTTGGAGTTGAAATAAGAACCACATTGACCCCAGCACGGAGCATTCCAGACATATATACAAACATTATTCATGTCAGGATATAAAAATTTGATTACCATGTCTATCAGTATTGTTGAATTAATGTATACAGCTTACATAAAAATAAAATATAAAATTCTTTTGGTTATATAATTTTTGAAACCCCCTAATTCCTCCTTAGACCCATAAGTCTATATTGAAGACATGGAAAAGTAGTTTACATTGGAAAGTTGCTAAAAATATAGAAATTCTGGTCTATTTCTTATGCAATATGTTTGCATATTTGCTTTTAACTTAACATTTCTAATCAAATCAACCAAAGTATAAGATATTTCCAATGCAAAAATCAGAAATCAGTGGAAGATACTGCAGATTGTCCAGCTGTAGAGGTCCATATCTGTGATGCATCCTGAGAATGAGGAATCCTGTCTGCAGAGCCCTAGCCGCCACCCTGGTCCTCAGGTGGTCTGGGTGTGGGAGTGAATAGTAATTACATGGCCTCACTGCCAGAGGGCACACACAAAAATACTAATGCAGACAAAAATAAACCAAAAAACCCCCAAATGTATCCCCCAAACCTCTTTGTGTCCTTATCAAAAGTAGGTTTTGGGGTTTTCTTATTCAGACATTGTCTCTGGATTCCTGTATGACGCAGACTCAAATAATAGTCATGATTATACACTGATGGCCCCACATGATCTTTCCTCTAAGCAGGTAGGAGCTATTATTCCCTCCTCTACTGGAAAATGGAGATACAGCCCAAAGTCACAGAGCAAGTTAACAGCAGACCTGACATGTCACTCTGGCCCAGCTGACCCCACGAGCCCAAGCCCTTATCCATGGCAATGATCTGTCTCTTTCTAGCCCCTAAATAGTAACTACATACTGGTCCAAGCTACTCACAGACTGGGCTTCCTAATGATGGCTGTGTTCTGATTCTTAAGATATGTTAATCAGGACTCTTCTCCTTGGCAAACTTTTTAATTTTAGTGTTCTGTGAGTCTGGGCAAGTGTCTGGTCCTTCTGGTCCTGTTTCCAGAGTGATCTCTACTTCCTCTCATTCTAAGCTCTCAGAAAGTCTGTTAATCTCCTCTTTACTGGAAGGAAAAGCACAATGGAACACAATATTGTTCCAAAAAATAAAACTTTAATTTGACTTTCAACATTCTCCTTGTTAACTCAGCTTTTATACTGAGGTCAGACCGCTACATTGCAGTAGTGTAAGGGTGCCCAGCTGAGGTGACAAACGGGGCATCAGTACTGGGGAAGGGAAGCCTACATGCCAACGTACAAAAGGTGCCCTCCACACAGCAATCATGGGCTCTGTGCCCACACTTCATTCTAAAGCACCTACAGGTGCCTTGATCTTACTATTATTTAACACTTAGGGACTAAACAGCTTCATATTACTAATGACTTCACAGAGACTTGTTTAACCTAATGCTTCCATTTTGTTTACAGCCAATTTCATTTTCTCACCAATGTGCTATCACACTTTTGCTGCATTTCCAATCACCAAGCCATATAAATTAATGTCCAAATAAAGAAGGTCATTTAATTTTTCTAGCTATATAGGAGCAGTGAGTGTCTTATTCATTTGTGTTTCCATCCCAACCCAGGGCTTTACACAGTAAGCATTTAATTCAGCCTTCTGAATTTATGAAAGAAAAGTTTACAAGTGAGACTAAATTGCCATCCTCCAACAAGTGGGTACAATGTAAAAGAATCAAGCAATAAAGACTAACCAAAAGTGCAAATAAAAAACCAACAACACTTCCTTCATCTTCCCTTGAACAGGTCTTTTGGATCCACAATTCATCCACTGTCTATAAAAAGCATATCAAAAGCAAGTGTTTCTCCAGTGAAAAATAAATACTAACTGGTTTCAGCTCATTCATTCTGAAAATAGAACTAGTATTTCCTCATCCATACTTTATCACTGTCAGACAGATTCTTTCAGCATACTGAAATCAGCCAATATAACATACTTCACATTTTCATTTTTTAAAAATAACAAGAAGAAATGGAAGAAATGGGAGGAACAAGAGTTTAATAACTTCTAAGACTATTTGGAATAAACTTATGTACAATCTAATGAGTTTTAATAGTTTTTTTACTTAGTGAACCGAAAAGTTGCTTGATTATTTACAGTGGAGGTTCATATTTTAAGAGCTGAACTCAAATATAACATACATCATGGACTAAAAGGATGCTAACATTAGTTTTAATTACATCATATCTTGCTATACTGGACACTGTGCTACCTATAACATTACTCCAATTTTAAAAGACAAAACAAAACAAACTATACAATTTGTATATATACCATGTTTTATTTATGAATCAACTTCATTGGGTATAATTTACATAAAATGCACACATTTTATGCATACATTTAGATACATTTGGACAGATATATACATTTTCATCTTCCTCAAAAGTGTTCCTATGCAGTCATTCCCTACCTTCCCCTTCATGGAGATCAGCTTTTTGTCACTATACATTAAGTTTGACTATTCTAGAAATGCATACAGCATATACTCTTTTGTGTCTGGCCTCTTTCACTCAATGTTATATTTTTAGGATGAATTCATAGAAGTGTATATATCAGTAATTCATAGATTTTTGTTGCTAAGTAGTATTCTACTGCATGGACATGCCACAATTTGTTTATAAATTCCCTTGTTGATGGACATTTAGATTGTCTCCATTTTGGGTATTATGAATGAATCTTTCATAAATATTCATTCACATGTCTTTTTGTGGACATGTGTTTTCATTTCTCTTGGGTAAATATCCAAGGAGTGACATTGCTGGGTCTTATGATAAGTGCATATTTAACTTTATTAAAAGCTACCAATTATTTTTTAAATACTTGTACTAGTTTACACTTTACCAGGAATGTCTGAGAGGTCCAGTTGCCTTACCTCCTCACACTTAATATTATGAGACTTTAATTTTGACCATTCAAGTGGGCAAATTGTGCTCTTGTAGTTTTAATTTGTATTTCCTTGATGAGTCATGACATTAAACATCTTTTATGTGTTTTTTTGCCATTTATAGATCTAGTTTTGTGAAATACCTGTTCAAATCTTATGCCCATTTTTTCAAATTGGTTGTTTGGTTTATTATTGTGCTGTAAGCTTTCTTTATCTATTTTGAATACGAGTCCTACATATCTGTATTGTGGTATTTTCTTCCAGTCTGAGGCTTGCCTTTTCATCTTTATTTTCTTCATAATGCTTTACACTTTGATGAAGGATAATTATCATTTTTTCCTTTTATGGTTAGGACTTTATCTCTTATCTAAGAAATCTTTGCCTACTTCAACATCACAAAAATACTATTTTTTTCTTCTAAAAGTTTTATAGATTTTGCTTTTACATTTATGTCTATGGTCCATTTAGAATTAATTTCTGAATATGGTATAAGGGAATGGTTGATGTTGGAGTATTTTACCTGTAAGGATGTTCAATTTTCCCAGAACTATGTGATGACATACCAATCCTTTCCCCATGAAATTACCTTGGTATATCAACTGACAAATCATGTGTGAGTCTGCTTTTAGATTCTATTCTGCTGTGTGGTCTATATGTCTGTCACAGGCCAAAATCAGTAAGTTTTGAAATCACATACTATAAGTTCTCCAACTTTTCCTTCTCATTAACATTGCTCTAACCATTTGAAATCCTTGAATTCCCAAAATTTGCACTGTAAAATTTGAAAATAAATTTTTGTAAACAAGCCTGGTGAGATTTTAATTAGAATGACATTGAATCTTTAGATCAATTTGAAGTGAATTGACATCTTAACCATATTTAACGTTTTGAATCATGAACATGGTATTTCTCTACATTTATTTTGTTTTCATTGATTTCTCTCAGCAGAGTTCTGTAACTTTCAGTGTACAGCTTTGGCATGTATTTTGATAAAATTATCCCTAAGTATTTCATGGTTTGGGCTATTGTAAATGATATTATTTTAATTTCATTTTGCAGCTGTTTATTGCTAGTATATGGAAATACTTCACACACTTTCTATCCTATCACCTTCCTAAACTCACTTTTTAGTTGTAACAACTTTTTAATATACAGATTCTTTTAGAACATCTAATAATTTCATGTTCATGTTGTCTGTGAGTAAAACCAGATTTTTTTAACTTAATTTTTTTGTACAGCAGGTGCTTATTAGTTATCTATTTTATACATATTAGTATATACATGTCAATCCCAATCTCCCAATTCATCCCACCACCACCACCCTCCCTGCCTCTTTCCCCCGATGGTGTCCATACATTTGTTCTCTACATCTGTGTCTCTATTTCTGCCTTGCAAACCGGTTCACCTTTACCATTTTTCCAGTTTTATTTTCTCCATGTCTTATTACACTTGCTAGGACCTCTAGTAAAATTTTGAATACAAATGATGAGAGTAGTCATTCTTATCTTTTTCTCAATTTTGTTCAGACATTCCAACTAAGTAAGATATTAGTTGTAGAGGTTTTGTAGATGCCTTTCATCAGTAAAGTTCCTTTTAATTTTTAATTTTCTGAGAGTCTTTTCATTAAATCATGGATGAATGCAGATTTTTATCAAACGTATTTCTGCATCTATTAATAAGATCATATGAGTATCTTTAAAATTTTTTAATCTTATTATGTTAATATGGTGATTAGTAGATAAACCAACTATTTGCATGTCTGTGTGCCTGTGTCTGTGTGTGTGTGTATTTACCAACCATCTTGCCTTGTTGAGGTAAACCCCATTAGATCATGATCGTGTATTATCTTTATATGTATGATTGAATTCAATTTGCTAATACTTTGTTACCCAAGATTACTATAATCTTGAATTTGTCTCACTTCAGGCCATGTTTACTCCTTCACATTCATCGTCCCCATTCAACTGAAACTGCATGTTCCTGTCACAGATGACCTCCAAATAGCTAAGTGCAATTTTCTTACCCATTTTTAGCCTTTAGTCTCATTAACTTTCTGGTAATAATCAATAGTGCTGGTCATCTTCTCCTTCCTGAAATTCCCATTCTTTCCTTTCCTGACCTTGTACTATACATATCATTGCTCTGTGATTTCCTTTGATTCTACTATGGTCCCCTTTTTTCCTCTAGTCTTGTAGCACTTGGCATAGCATCTACCTTGATATGTCTCCTACCTGTACATGAACATGCCCTGCCTCTCTAGATTTCTATTATAAGACTCTCTTTGCATTGCCAGTGTCCACTACAGTATCCTCTCACAACAGATTTCAGGAACTATTTCTGGATGACAGCAAGAGTAGATTGTGAAGACTTCTCTAATATTGCTAAAGGATTTGATGTCCAAAGAGTATATCTCTACAAGGACTTGCATGTTACATTTTTTTCTGGAGACATTTATATATAAGCTGACTCTTCATTCTTATATTTTATACAAAAATTCATAGGAAAGCCAGGAAGAGAATTTTCTTCTGTAGTTGATCCAGTATCTCATTTAGTTGACCCTCCAAAACAGTCACACTTCAGCACTGACTCTTGTTTCAGACACTGACACTCTTGCACAGACCTCTGATATTACCCATCACTATATCACCAAGTCCAAATAAATATCTCAGTCTTGCCACAGTTTTTCACTATCATGAAAATATGAATACCTCTGTTATGAATCCTTGGAGCCCAACTCCTCTCTGTAAAGTCAAGAGGGAAGTGAGGAAAGAAAGGGTTAAAATCTCATTGATGGAATGTACCCGCTACCCTCCAGCTGTGAACAATTAGGTTTGTCAGCATTCCCTTCAGGAAACTCCTGCTGCTTTATTAGGACTAATAGGCAACAGAATTTTGACTCTTTGATAGGTGGGGTTATAAATATACCATTAAGACTAGAGAGGACAAGCTATGTGCACAAATAGAATCTTTATGGACCCCACAAGATGCTCAACCTAGGAATGTCCTATTTGTTCCAATGTAGGAGTGGGAGGAGATGGAGGAACTAGATATGGACTAAGGAATTATTTTATTTTAGCCAAATTTACAATAGGGCAGGTAGCAGCTGTGCAGAAGAAGATCTGTACATTTCTCTGGTGTGTTAACCAAAGAATCTTTGCTTATGCGAAATTCTTTCCTTTACACATCTAGAGAAGATTTTATTACTTTCATTGAATTTTATAAATTGTTTTGTATACATTCTTTTACATGAAAATAGCACTTCAACTTTTGGCAGAGAACACAGTAAAGATGAAGGAAACAAATGAAATTTTAATGTATCTTATTAATAAAATAAGAACCTATATGAGAGAACAAAAAAGTTCGATTAAACCATAAAGCGTTTTCAACTCCCTTTGAATGCCACTTTATTTTTTTATTTTTATTTTTTTGTGTGTGTGGTACGCGGGCCTCTCACTGTTGTGGCCTCTCCCGTTGCGGAGCACAGGCTCCGGATGCGCAGGCTCAGCGGCCATGGCTCACGGGCCCAGCGGCTCCGCAGCATGTGGGATCCTCCCGGACCGGGGCACGAACCCGTGTCCCCTGCATCGGCAGGCGGACTCCCAACCACTGCCCCACCAGGGAAACCCCGCCACTTTATTTTGAAAGACTCCATATTTAATTCAACAAATTAGATAAATATAGCTTCTCTTTGCACAAAAGTTTAATAAAAAATGCATATAATTATAACCAAAATTTTATTTTCAAAAGTAATTTCTTTTCAAAAGCCAAGAAGTCCATAGTTGTTTCAATTCATCACCAAGAAGCTTTTAAACTGGTAGAATATTCATCAAGAAATATTTCCAGCTCCCCAATTGGCGGTCCAGATACCTATTCTTAAAGAGTTATGTTAAGGGAAATTATCTTAAATATCTGATGATATTTTTCTGATCTCCCTATATCAAAACTTGCTCTGCCACATCTTTAGTCTCAAAAACTCTTGATCTTTCTAGAATATCTATCATTCTCATTACTTCCTTGGTTAACATCTTCAACATTTCCCCATAGAACTCAGAATAAAATTCAAATACCTTCCCATGGTATACACTGTCCTTCATGATTTGGTTCTAACAGCATTTCTGTCTCCCTACATATATAGAGGCAGGATCTTCATGAGGGTAAGACTCTATCCATGAAATTTTTTATTTCTGTGTCCCAACACCTAACACTAACACTTAATGCTTCTAAATAGGTGGATGGATGAATGCATGAGGGAATGAGTGAATGGATGAATGATTTTATGTCTTTCAGGCCTTTGTTCATTGTTCACTGATGGTGCTCTCATTAAAAAGCGTTCATATGATGTTTATTAAGATGATTTCATACTTCTGGAAGGGGTCCTGGGAAGTGTGATGTATTTGCATATCTATTAATTCAATAACATTTTGAGTAAGAGCAAGAGCTTCAGATTGTTTTAATTTAATTAAATTAATTATTGTGCTCTATACACAATAATTTCTCAAAAAAATATGGAACAAAATTGAATGCTGCTCCTGTTTTCTACATATCCTCTTCCTATGCTTTCTAGAAATAAAATCAATTTTTGAGGCTGTTTTGTGTGTGGCACTAGCACAGAGGGAAATAGAATTGTGGCATGAAACAAGTAACTGAGTTTTTGGTGCCCAAATAACACCACCATCAGCTTTCAGAGAAAGGTGCATCTAGAGGTCAGGAAGAGCTTCATGGAGAGACTGAAACTGATCTGACACCTGCAGGAAGGGAGGGGCTTAGATGGAGAGGGAGGTGTGCATTTCCCAAAGGGCAAGAGCTCAAGCAGCCAGGAATATTAAAGGCAGAGACAAGAGCAAAAGTGATACAATCCTATACAACCCCCCCCTTCACTATTCCCTTTATGTTGAGACATTAGTGTAATAGGATTACATATTCCTCCTGTCCAACAATTCCACTTTAATTTTATCACCATTCTAAAGGCATTAAAAAAACACTCTGGCTCCTCACTGAACCACAATGCTAATGAAGTAGTGCCATTAGCATCAGGGCTTAATCTGAAGTAATTACTTTGAACTACATTTTGGTTTCTTTACTGAAATGTGGGGATGTGAAGAAGCGATTCTGGAAGTACTTTTAATGGGGTTTACAACAGATGCTTTTTCATCTGGAACACTGAGTCCAGGAACCGCCAACCACTTGGGAACGGGCATCCACAAAGATGATTATTTCTGTGCAAAATGAATGACCAGAACCAGATTCGCAGTTCCCAGGAGTTTATTGTTGACACTATTGATGACACTCCCTAAGGGTATTTTTGGTAAACTTCAGTTTTTGTGCTGTGGTTTCTCACTCTACAAAGCACCCCCCTCCTTTTTTGGTAAGTGGATGGAATTTTTTGTTGTAATTCTTGTTTTGTTTTTAAAATTGTGACCAAAAAAAAAAAGAAGAAGAGTAAGGGAAATGAAACCTGTAGATCAGGCTTCCTTTATGAAATGTGATATAGCAGGGAAGAGCAATGATGAGAGAAAATAACAAACTGCTAGCAGAAAAGTGGACTTTATTACTTGTGGAAAGTTTGTGATTATGAGTTGTAGTGGATGAAGGTGTCAGTGTTTCTGTCCTTGAGAGGATAAAACAGTTGTATCTGGGAGCTATCTTGGGTCTCATGAAGCAGATATGTGTGTGTGCGGGGGAAGGGGTTAGAGGGAAAACAATTACTGGACAGAAGGTGAAATGACCCCAAATAGACATGAAGTGGATGCTTAGGGGTTTTGCTGGGATGCCTTGGTTTTAGTCACACTGCAGTATCCACCACATATGCAGGTCACCCAACTCCAAAAGGCCCCTCTCCCAGCATGGACACAGTGATGGTCCTTCCTTGCCTTGGCTTCTTCCCCAGCCATCCTATTTTCATCCTGATGAGGTTTATGAGACACATAGATGATGCTTGGCTCATGGGTATTCTGTCTCCTCCTAGAACAGAACTTGCCTAGCTGCCATTATGCATTTCTTTTAGCATCTCACCCTTGTGCTCCCACACAAGGCTCGCCGCCCTCTGCTCTCCACCCTGGGGCATCCTGTGCTCCAAGGCTCTCACTCAGAGCCCTGCTATTGGTCCCAGTGCTGTCCTTTCTTCTTTTTGAAAACCTTTGTCCCCATCACATCAATAAAAATCACAAAATAAATAATTCGATTGGATGTAATTTTAAAGATCCTCCAAAGCTGTGCTATTAATATTTTAGGGACCCTCCTGGAACTCTGAAACAAACAAATGTTTGCAGACAATTGCAGTGAGACCCCCCCCCAAAGCTCATGAATGCCATGATGAGCTAAAAGCATTTTTCTCACATTATTTTAGATATATGACATAATGTGCAGTCAGGGTATATTAGAATTTTCCAGTCAGAGCTACTGCATACTCAGAATAGCAGGTCCTCTGAAAAACTTTAATTTGTTCAATAAATTCCAAAGAAAGGATGCTTTCCTTGAAAAGAAAAAATCCACAAGGGTCCAAAGACAAATCTAGAGTATATTCTCTTACACTTTGTTTTGGGGGAGTTGCAAGAAAAGGAGAAAAAGTCTATTAAAATGACAGATTCAAGATGTTTGGAGCATTTGCAAATCAAGTCCATACCTTAAATAGGAACAAAGTCAAAACTAAATATTATCTTAGTTTTCTTCTGAGTAAAGTGAGCTATTTTATTTCTCTCGTAAGAATGGGAATAAAAGAAAATACTGTGTCTGCCAAGTATACATGCTTCCAGACTAGTTTTTTTCTAGTAGGAGAAAAATCAGCAAGAAAGGATCATGAACAAGTGTAGAACCACAAAATGAGAAAGAGGCAAAATCATTGGTTTCGTTTCTTTTTGCACAATATAACCAAAAAACATAAGTTTCAAATTTAGAGAAAAGTTGCAGAATGTAGGGAACCCATTTTATAGAGTGGTTATAATGGCATAGTTTTTTTTTTTTTTAACTTCTTTATTGGAGTATAATTGCTTTACAATGGTGTGTTAGTTTCTGCTTTATAACAAAGTGAATCAGTTATACATATACATATGTTCCCATATCTCTTCCCTCTTGCGTCTCCCTCCCTCCCACCCTCCCTATCCTACCCCTCTAGGTGGTCACAAACCACCGAGCTCATCTCCCTGTGCTATGCGGCTGCTTCCTACTAGCTATCTATTCTACGTTTGGTAGTGTATATATGTCCATGCCACTCTCTCACTTTGTCACAGCTTACCCTTCCCCCTCCCCATATCCTCAAGTCCATTCTCTAGTAGGTCTGTGTCTTTATTCCCATCTTACCCCTAGGTTCTTCATGACTTTTCTTTTTCTTAGATTCCATATATTCCACATTAAAGAGAGTTGAGTAAAAAAAGAATAAGATGTTTCCATGCACAACTACCATCTTTTAAAACACTTTTAAAATACAATATCAGAAACAAAAGTTGAGGAAAGAAAATTTCACAGATGTCCAAAAGAAAGAGACAAAACATGGAAAAGAAATCAGAGAACCCCCGGGGATGAGCCTGTGTATCCTTCTTTGCTGTTCCTTCAGAACTCAACTCCCAGGTGACACTGCAGCTAGTCATGGCCAGATTATAATCTTCCAACTTGATGTCTGCTTTAAGAACTTTGCATTAAAATCAAAATATGCTTTTATGTCTCCATTTTAAAAAATGATTTTAACAACTACATGTTTATGGATGCTGACCTGTAAGATAGGTTTATAATATACATAACTGTACATAAAACACAATGGAAAGTTAAAAATGCATCAAATGCCTCACCATCATATGAAAACATAAGTGGAGAAAATTATGCTCAGAAAGACAGGCATTCACACCACGAGGCAAGTTATTTTGAATAAGTATTAAATGGCTAATTTGCTAAGAGAGGGACCAACATTATGATAGGAGCAGCTCAAAGGAGATTTTTTTTTAGCAACTTTGTAGTAAACAAGATAGACTCCTCACTGGTCTGGCTGTGTACAAACATACTTTGTCCCTCTTCAGAGAAGCGAGTAGAGTTTACAGTTGATCTCTGTTCCCTTGATTCTATTGAACAACGTTCTTTAATCAAGCAGCTGCCGCACTGCCAGCTGGCTTCCAGATTAAGCTACTCCAGACTCAGGCGGCACCCCCTTGCCGGGGTCTGCGGAGCATCTTCCTGCCCGTTAGGACACAGCGGATGCCTTGTAAGTCATTTGGCTGCTTATGCTTCCGCTGCCTGCCAGTTAGTCTGCGGGCTGCTCTTTCTCTGCAGCCATCAAACTGCACTCCTATCTCAGGGGCGTCTCAGGAACCACGCGACTGACATCAAATGATGCTGATATGCCCAGTTGTTTGTCATCAACCTGGACCTCAAATGCCTTGGCAAAACCCTGAACCCTTAGAAGACCAGTTTCAGACTAGGTGCTATGAAAGTTAACTATTTTACAAGGTAAGAAGGGAAAGTATTTACACAGGAACTAGTTTTATGTGATGATTATGGGGTGGGGGTGGAATAAAGGAGCATTCAAGGTAAACAGATATCTGGGTTTTAGTTCAAAAATGTTGTTTTTCTATGTCCTCACACCTATTGAAATGTTCTGCGTAGTTCTGTAAGTTCTAATACTAAAAAATTAAACACATTAAGCTAGGGTTTGGTCAATTTTTTTTTACTATAAACAAATGACAGTATATTTCAAACACGGCTATTATGAGTGAAGTTAATGAAGTAGGGAGTGCATACTCGGGGATATGGGCTTTAGAGGCAGGGCATGAAAGAAAAACTGTTGAGTTTCTGCATGCACTTGGCAAAATCCTTCCAAAGCCACTTTACAAAGCTGCCCTTTATCTGCTGGCTCATCTCAGATACACTTTTCATGAGGGTCCACTCTCAAATGTATTGCAGCCTCCCTTGGAAAAAACAAAATACAAACAAACAAACAAAAAAACATGAAAGAGAATCCTAAGAATGAATGCTATTTTCAGATCATTCATTTTACAACAGACAGAAAACATACTAAGAGTATCAACAGTGTAGAAAGACAAATATTGTATGATCTCACTTACAGGAGGATTCTAAAACAAGTTGAGCTCATAGGAACAGAGTAGAATGGAGCTGGGGGTTGTGAGATGTCAGATAAAGGGTACAAACTTCCAGTTATTGATGAATAAACTCTCAGGATCTAATGTACAGCATGGTGACTACAGTTAGGAATACTCTATTGTATACTTGAAATTTGCTAAGAGAATAGATTTTAAGTGCTCTCACCACAAAAAAGAAAAATGGTAACTACATGAGGTGATGGATGTCTCAATTAGTTTTATTGTGGTAATCATGTTACAGTGTATATGTATATCAAATTATTAAGTTGTCCTTAAATATATGCCACCCTATGGGGCCTTCCCAGGCTAAGACCTTCCCTCCCTCCATGTCCTCTGCCAGCCTCTTGTTTGTAGAAAAGCTTTAGTCTCCCAGGCTTCCCCTGAGTCACAAAAGGCTGGCTCAAGAGTTACTGATTGGAAGAATGTGAACATGTAGTAACAAAAGATAGCAGTTAGGCCAGGAGAACTGGTGACAATTTAAACAATAGATCAGCCATATAGTGGAGTCACAGAATCTTTAGTTCCTCCCTGAAGGACATAGATAACTGTGTCTGATACATGTTCCTCAGTTATTTTACACACACTAAAACCTCCATTGGATGTTAACTGTTAACTGCATGAAGAAGAAGTTAACTGCATGATGACCATGAACATGTAGCCCCAAGACCATCTGGAGCCTAAGGATTGATGATGTTAGCCCCTGTGACACCACCCTACTAACTCACCATTAACTAATCATAGAATTGGGCATGAGCTGATCACACACCCTGCAACTCCCCTCCCTCATCTTGCCTTTAAAGCTCTTCCCTGAAATCCATCAATGAGTTAGGGTCTTTTCAGCTAGCCACCCAGACTCCTTGTTTGGCACTTGTATTAATAACCAAATCCAGAAACCATTAAAAAAATTTAGAACCTTACAGTCATAATTAATTTAAAATTTGAAAATGTATACACAGATGTTTATTGCAGAGAAATATGATAGAGTGTCAATGGAAGTCATTTGATTTTACAAAGTATTATATTAGAATAAAATATTGCAATGGAAGTGAAGTGAAAATACACATTCAAGGAAAGAAAGGGAAGATATAAAATTTAAGTTGTCAAAGGAAAAGGTCTTTGTGTATTTTTTAAAGACTTTTTTTTAACATCTTTATTGGAGTATAACTGCCCCACAATGGTGCGCTAGCCTACGCCCTACAACAAAGAGAATCAGCCACACATACACACACGTTCCCACATCTCCTCCCTCTTGCATATCCCCCCTCCCACCCTCCCCATCCCACCCCTCCAGGCGGACACAAACCACCCAGCTGATCTCCCTGTGCCATGCGGCCACCTCCCACCAGCTATCCACCTTACGTTTGGTAGTGTATACACGTCCATGCCACCCCACCACCCTGTCACAGCCTACCCTTCCCTCTCCCCATATCCCCAAGTCCATGCTCTAGTAGGTCTGTGTTTTATTGCTGTCCTACACCTTGGCTCTTCATGAAATTTTATTTTTTTCTTAGATTCCATATATATGTGTCAGCTCATGGTACTTGTTTCTCTCCCCCTGACTCACTTCACTCTGCATGACAGACTCCAGGTCATTCCACCTCACCACAAACAACTCAATTTCATTTCTTCCCATGGCTGAGCAACACTCCACTGTACACACGTGCCACATCCTCCCCACTCACCCATCCATCAATGGACACCCAGGCTGCCCCCATGTCCCGGCCACCGTAAACAGAGCTGCAATGAACAATTTGATACATGACTCTTTTTGAATTATGGTTTTCTCAGGGTATATGCCCAATAGTGGGATTGCTGGGTCATATGGTAGTTCTATTTGTAGGTTTTTAAGGAACCTCCATACTGTTCTCCATAGTGGCTGGATCAATTTACATTCCCACCAACAGTGCAAGAGGGTTCCCTTTTCTCCACACCCTCTCCAGCATTTATTGTTTCTACATTTTTTGATGATGGCCATTCTGACCAGTGTGAGATGATATCTCAATGTAGTTTTGATTTTCAATTCTCTGATGATTAATGATGTTGAGCATTCTTTCATGAGTTTGTTGGCAATCTGTATATCTTCTATGGAGAAATGTCTATTTAGGTCTTCTTCCCATTTTTGGATTGGGTTGTTTGTTTTTTTGTTATTGAGCTGCATGAATTGATTGTAAATTTTGGAGATTAATCCTTTGTCAGTTGCTTCATTTGCAAATATTTTCTCCCATTCTGAGGGTTGTCTTTTGGTCTTGTTTATGGTATCCTTTGCTGTGCAAAAGATTTTAAGTTTCATTAGGTGCCATTTGTTTATTTTTGTTTTTATTTCCATTTCTCTAGGAGGTGGGTCAAAAACGATCTTGCTGTGATTTATGTCATAGAGTGTTCTGCCCTTGTTTTCCTCTAAGAGTTTGATAGTGTCTGGCCTTACATTTAGGTCTTTAACCCATTTTGAGTTTATTTTTGTGTGTCGTGTTACAGAGTGTTCTAATTTCATACTTTTACAGGTAGCTGTCCAGTTTTCCCAGCACCACTTATTGAAGAGGCTGTCTTTTCTCCACTGTATATCCTTCCCTCCTTTATCAAAGATAAGGTGACCATACGTGTGTGGGTTTGTCTCTGGGCTTTCTATCCTGTTCCATTGATCTATATTTCTGTTTTTGTGCCAGTACCATACTGTCTTGATTACTGTAGCTTTGTAGTATAGTTTGAAGTCAGGAAGCCTGAATCCTCCAGCTCCATTTTTCGTTCTCAAGATTGCTTTGGCTATTCGGGGTCTTTTGTGTTTCCATACAAATTGTGAAATTTTTTGTTCTAGTTCTGTGAAAAATGCCAGTGGTCGTTTGATAGGGATTGCATTGAGTCTGTAGATTGCTTTGGGTAGCAGAGTCATTTTCACAATGTTGATTCTTCCAATCCAAGAACATGGTATATCTCTCCATCTATTTGTATCATCTTTAATTTCTTTCATCAGTGTCTTATAATTTTCTGCATACAGGTCTTTTGTCTCCTTAGGTAGGATTATTCCTAGATATTTACTTTTTTTGTTGCAATGGTAAATGAGAGTGTTTTCTTAATTTCACTCTCAGATATTTCATCATTAGTGTATACAAATGCCAGAGATTTCTGTGCATTAATTTTGTATCCAGCTACTTTACCAAATTCATTGATTAGCTCTAGTAGTTTTCTGGTAGCATCTTTAGGATTCTCTATGTATAGTATCATGTCATCTGCAAACAGTGACAGCTTTACTTCTTTTCCGATTTGAATACCTTTTATTTCTTTTTCTTCTCTGATTGCTGTGGCTAGAACGTCCAAAACTATGTTGAATAAGAGTGGTGAGAGGGGCTTCCCTGGTGGCGCAGTGGCTGTGAGTCTGCTTGCCGGGGCAGGGGATACGGGTTTGTGCCCTGGTCCGGGAGGCTCCCACATGCCATGGAGCGGCTGGGCCCGTGAGCCATGGCCACTGGGCCTGCGCATCCGGAGCCTGTGCTTCGCAACGGGAGAGGCCACAACAGTGAGAGGCCCATGTACTGCAAAACAAAAACAAAAACAAAACAAAACAGTGGTGAGAGTGGGCAACCTTGTCTTGTTCCTGATCTTAGTGGAAATGGTTTCAGTTTTTCACCATTGAGGATGATGTTGACTGTAGGTTTGTCATATATGGCCTTTATTATGTTGAGGAAAGTTCCCTCTATGCCTCCTTTCTGCAGGGTTTTTATCATAAATGGGTGTTGAATTTTGTCAATAGCTTTCTCTGCATCTATTGAGATGATCATATGGTTTTTCTCCTTCAGTTTGTTGATATGGTGTATCATGTTGATTGATTTGCATATATTGAAGAATCCTTGCATTCCTGGAATAAACCCCACTTGATCATGGTGTATGATCCTTTTAATGTGCTGTTGGATTCTGTTTGCTAGTATTTTCTTGAGGATTTTTGCATCTATGTTCATCAGTGATATAGGCCTGTAGTTTTCTTTCTTTGTGACGTCTTTGTCTGGTTTTGGTATCAGGGTGATGGTGGGCTCATAGAATGAGTTTGGGAGTGTTCCTCCCTCTGCTATGTTTTGGAAGAGTTTGAGAAGGATAGGTGTTAGCTCTTCTCTAAATGTTTGATAGAATTCGCCTGTGAAGCCATCTGGTCTTGGGCTTTTGTTTGTTGGAAGATTTCTAATCACAGTTTCCATTTCAATGTTTGTGATTGGTCTGTTCATATTTTCTATTTCTTCCTGGTTCAGTCTCAGCAGATTGTGCATTTCTAAGAATTTGTCCATTTCTTCCAGGTTGTCCATTTTTGGGGGATAGAGTTGCTTGCAGTAATTTCTCATAATCTTTTGTATTTCTGCAGTGTCAGTTGTTACATCTCCTTTTTCATTTCTAATTCTATTGACATGAGCCTTCTCCCTTTTTTTCTTGATGAGTCTGGCTAATGGTTTATCAATTTTGTTTATATTCTCAAAGAACCAGCTTTTAGTTTTACTGATCTTTACTATTGTTTCCTTCATTTCTTTTTCATTCATTTCTGAACTGATCTTTATGATTTAGTTCCTTCTGCTAAATTTGGGGGTTTTTTGTTCTTCATTCTCTAATTGCTTTAGGTGTAAGTTTAGATTGTTTATTCGAGATGTTTCCTGTTTCTTAAGGTAGGATTGTATTGCTATAAACTTACTTCTTAGAACTGCTTTTTCTGTATCCCATAGGTTTTGGGTCGTCGTGTCTCCATTGTCATTTGTTTAAGGTATTTTTTAATTTCCTCTTTGATTTCTTCAGTGACCACTTCGTTATTAAGTAGTGTATTGTTTAGCCTCCATGTGTTTGTATTTTTTACAGATCTTTTCCTGTAATTGTTATCTAGTCTCATAGCGGGTCAGAAAAGATACTGGATACTATTTCAATTTTCTTAAATTTACCAAGGCTAGATTTGTGACCCAAGATATGATCTATCCTAGAGAATGTTCCATGAGCACTTGAGAAAAATGTGTATTCTGTTGTTTTTGGATGGAATGTCCTATAAATATCAATTAAGCCCATCTTGTTTAATGTATCATTTAAAGCTTGTGTTTCTTTATTTATTTTCATTATGGGTGATCTGTCCATTGGTGAAAACGGGGTGTTAAAGTCCCCTACTATGATTGTGTTCCTGTTTATTTCCCCTTTTATGGCTGTTAGTATTTGCCTTATGTATTGAGGTGCTCCTATGTTGGGTGCATAAATGTTTACAATTGTTATATCTTACTCATGGATCGATCCCTTGATCATTATGTAGTGTCCTTCTTTGTCTCTTGTAATAGTCTTTATTTTAAAGTCTATTTTGTCTGATATGAGAATTGCTACTCCAGCTTTCTTCTGATTTCCATTTGCATGGAACATCTTTTTCCATCCCCTCACTTTCAGTCTGTATGTGTCCCTAGGTCTGAAGTGGGTCTGTTGTAGACAGCGTATATACAGGTCTTGTTTTTGTATCCATTCAGCCAGTTTGTGTCTTTTGGTGGGAGCACATAATCCATTTACATTTAAGGTAATTATCGATATGTATGTTCCTATTACCATTTACTTAATTGTTTTGGATTTGTTCTTGTAGGTCTTTTCCTTCTCTTGTGTTTCTTGCCTAGAGAAGTTCCTTTAGCATTTGTTGTAAAGCTAGTTTGGTGGTGCTGAATTCTCTTAGCTTTTGCTTCTCTGTAAAGGTTTTAATTTCTCCATCAAATCTGAATGAGATCCTTGCTGGGTAGAGTGATCTTGGTTGTAGGTTTTTCTCCTTCATTATTTTAAATATGTCCTGCCACTCCCTTCTGACTTGCAGAGTTTCTGCTGAAAGATCAGCTGTTAACCTTATGGGGATTCCCTGTGTGTTATTTGTTGTTTTTCCCTTACTGCTTTTAATATGTTTTCTTTGTATTTAATTTTTGATAGTTTGATTAATATGTGTCTTGGCATGTTTCTCCTTGGATTTATCCTGTATGGGACTCTCTGTGCTTCCTGGACTTGATTAACTATTTCCTTTCCCGTTTTAGAGAAGTTTTCAACTATAATTTCTTCAAATATTTTCTCAGTCCCTTACTTTTTCTCTTCTTCTGGGACCCCTATAAAAAATTCGAATGTTGGTGCATTTAGTGTTGTCCCAGAGGTCTCTGAGACTGTCCTCAGTTCTTTACATTCTTTTTTCTTTATTCTGCTCTGCAGTAGTTATTTCCACTATTTTATCTTCCAGGTCACTTATCCATTCTTCTGCCTCAGTTATTCTGCTATTGATACCATCCAGAGTATTTTTAGTTTCATTTATTGTGTTGTTCATTGTTGCTTGCTTTCTCTTTAGTTCTTCTAGGTCCTTGTTAACTGTTTCTTGCAATTTGTCTATTCTATTTCCAAGATTTTGGATCATCTTTACTATCATTATTCTGAATTATTTTTCAGGTAGACTGCCTATTCCCTCTTCATTTGTTAGGTCTGGTCGGTTTTTACCTTGCTCCTTCATCTGCTATGTGTTTTTCTGTCTTTTCATTTTGCTTATCTTACTGCGTTTGGGGTCTCCTTTTTGCAGGCTGCAGGTTCATAGTTCCCATTGTTTTTGGTGTCTGTCCTCAGTGGCTAAGGTTGGTTCAGTGGGTTGAGTAGGTTTCCTGGCTGAGGGGACTAGTGCCTGTGTTCTGGTGGATGAGTTTGGATCTTGTCTTTCTGGTGGGCACGTCCACGTCTGGTGGTGTGTTTTGGGGTGTCTGTAGCCTTATTATGATTGTAGGCAGCCTCTCTGCTAATGGGTGGGGTTGTGTTTCTGTCTTGCTAGTTGTTTGGCATAGGGTGTCTAGCACTGTTCGTTGCTGGTCATTGAGTGAAGCTGGGTCTTGCTGTTGAGATGGAGATCTCTGGGAGATTTTTGCCATTTGATATTACGTGGAGCTGGGAGGTCTCTTGTGGACCAGTGTCCTGAAGTTGGTTCTCCCACCTCAGAGGCACAGCCTTGATGCCTGGCTGAAGCACCAAGAGCCTTTAATCCACACGGCTCAGAATAAAAGCAAGAAAAAAATAGAAAGAAAGAAAGAGGATAAAATAAAGTAGGATAAAATAAAGTTATTAAAATAAAAAAATTATTAAGAAGAAAAAATTTTTAAGTAAAAAAAAACCCCCAAAAAACAGGACGGTCAGAATCCTAGGACAAATGGTGAAAGCAAAGCTATACAGACAAAATCTCATACAGAAGCATACACATACACACTCACAAAAAGAGAAAAAGGGGAAAAAAATAATATATCTTGCTCCTAAAGTCCACCTCCTCAATTTGGGATGATTCGTTGTCTATCCAGGTATTCCACAGTTGCAGGGTATATCAAGTTGATTATGGAGCTTTAATCCTCTGCTTCTGGGGCTGCTGGGAGAGATTTCCCTGTCTCTTCTGTGTTCGCACAGCTCGCAGGGTTCAGCTTTGGATTTGGCCCCGCCTCTGCGGGGTAGCCAGAGGGCGTCTGTTCTTCGCTCAGACAGGATGGGGTTAAAGGAACAGCTGATTCGGGGGCTCTGGCTCACTCAGGCTGGGGGGAGGGTGGTGTACGGACGCGGGGCGAGCCTGTGGCAGCAGAAACCAGCATAACATTGCACCAGCCTGAGGCGCACCGTGCGTTCTCCCGGGGAAGTTGTCCCTGGATCCCGGGACCCTGGCAGTGGCGGGCTGCACAGGCTCCCGGGAGGGGAGGTGTGGAGAGTGACCTGTGCTCGCACACAGGCTCCTTGGTGGCGGCAGCAGCAGCAGCAGCGCTAGCGTCTCATGCCCGTCTCTGGTGTCCGCGCTGATAGCTGCGGCTTGCGCCCGTTTCGGGAGCTCCTTTAAGCGGCGCGCTTAAGCCCCTCTCCTCGCGCACCAGGAAGCAAAGAGGGAAGAAAAAGTCTCTTGCCTCTTCGGCAGGTCCAGACTTTTTCCCTGACTCCCTCCCATCTAGCCGTGGCACACTAGCCCACTTCAGGCTGTATTCACGCTGCCAACCCCATTCCTCTCCCTGCGATCCGACCTCTGAAGCCCGAGCCTCAGCTCCCAGCCCCGCCCGCCCCGGCGGGTGAGCAGACAAGCCTCTCGGGCTGGTGAGTGCCGGTCGGCACATATCCTCTCTGCGGGAATCTCTCCGCTTTGCCCTCCGCACCCCTGTTACTGCGCTCTCCTCCGCGGCTCCGAATCTTCCCCCCTCCGCCACCCGCAGTCTCTGCCTGCGAAGGGACTTCTAGTGTGTGGAAACCTTTCCTCCTTCACAGCTCCCTCCCATTGGTGCAGGTCCCGTCCCTATTCTTTTGTCTCTGTTTTTTCTTTTTTGTTTTGCCCTACCCAGGTACTTGCGGAGTTTCATGCCTTTTGGGAAGTCTGAGGTCTTCTGCCAGCGTTCGGTGGGTGTTCTATAGGAGAAGTTCCACGTGTAGATGTATTTCTGATGTGTCTGTAAGGAGGAAGGTGATCTCTGCATCTTACTCTTTGGCCATCTTCTCTCCTCCCTCCTTTTAAAATAATATTATAGTGAATATTCATAAACCCACCACAAAGGCTCTCCATTGACATTTTATTGTACTTTTTTATCACAAATTCATCCATTCATCCAATTTGTTTTTTTAAACTCTATTGAATACCATAATTTAAATGGACAATATGAGGATTTTTATTAAATTTATAACAATTCTGCAACCATTTTCACAATCCAGTTTTAAAATACTTCCATCACCCCCCAAAAGTTCCATGCACAGTCTGTAACCAATCCACGCCCAACTGCTGGCAACCACTGACACGCTTTCTATCTATATAATTTTCCCTTTTCCTGAAATCTCAATAAATTTGACTCATCTGTTATGCATATTTCGTGGCTGGTTTCTTCCACTTAGCGTGATGTCTTTGAGTTTCACCCAGGTTTTTGCATATTCAGTGGTTCATTCCTTTTTGTTGCTGGGTGTGGATATTCCATACTTTATTCCATTCACCAAATGATGGATATTTGGCTTGTTTCCATATTTTGACTGGGAAAAATAAAGTTTCTGTGTACACTTACATGCAAGTCTTATGTGGACATATGTTTCTGTTTCTCTTTGGTGGATACCTGGGAGTGGAATTGCTGGGTAGATTAGGAAATGTGTATCTATCAGCTTAAGGAACTGTGTGTGCCTGTTTTCCAAGTGGCTGTAGCATTTTTCATTTCTACTAGCAATGCAGGAGAGTTTCTCCATATTCCTGCCAACGTTTGGTATTGAAAGTGTTTTTAATTTTAGTCATCCAAGTAATGTGTAGTAATATCTCATTATGGATTTAATTTTCATTTCCCCAATGACTAATAATATAAAGCATCTTTTCACATGCTTATTAGCTAATCATATTTTTCCCTCGGCCTATTATAATATTTAGCTTATTTTAACTGGACTTTTTTGGTCCTCATCTTAGAGAGTCCTTTATATAGGCTGGATTCCTTTATCAGATAAACTTAAAAAGCAAAAGTTTTTAAATGATGAAGTCCAATGTATCAAAAAAAATCTTTTTGATATCATATCTAAGAAACCTTTGCCTGCTTGAGGTTGCAAAGATTTTTCTTTTATGTTCCTTGTACAAGATGTAAAGTTTTAGCTTTATATTTTGGGCTATTATCCATTTTGAGTTAATTTTATGTGTGGAGCAAGGTAAAGAACTATCTAAATTCTTTCAGAAGGAGGGGTAGAGATATGGCTATCCAGTTGTGTCATGTTTGTTGAAAAATCCCTCCTTTCCCAACAGAAATCACTTGGTACCTTTGTCATAATTCAATTGACCATAAATAAGTATTTTTTTTCTGGACTCTCCATCCTGTTTCTTGATCTATACATCTGTCCTTATACAAATAATACACTGTCTTGATTACTATGGTGTTATACAGTAAGTTTTCAAATCAGGTAGGCTTTTAACAGTTTGACTATATATATCTGGGTGTGGGTCACTTTCTATTTTTTTTAAACTTGGGGTTCATTGAATCTGCAGATTAATACTTTCCGTCAAATTTGGGAAACACTCAACCATTACTTTTTCAGGCTATACTTTATTATTTATTTACTTATTTATTTATTTATTGGCCACAACACACAACTTGTGGGATCTTAGTTCCCCGTGGCAGTGAAAGCATGGAGTCCTAACCACTGGACTGCCAGGGAATTCCCTCAACCATTAAGTTTAACATTTTTTTTGCCCCTTTCTCTCTCTCCTCTCCTTCTGGAATTCCCATAAGACATATATTGACAGACAGGACAGTTTTGTATAAGTCCCTGAGGTTCCATTCATTTTATTCAATGTTTTTTTCTCATGATCTTTAGATTGAACAATTCCTATTGATCTATCTTCTAGTTCAATGATTCTTTCTTCTACCATTTCAAATCTGCTATTGAGATAATCTAGGAAGTATTTAATTTCCCGTTTTTTTTTTTTAACTGTAGAATATCCTTTTGGTTCCTTTTATAGCTTCTATTTCTCTAATGCTATCCCCTATTTGGTGAGTTACTGTCATCATATTTTATTTTAATTCTTGGAGCATAGTTTCCTTTAATTCTTAGAACTGTAACAACTGCTTTGTAGTGTTTGTTTGATAAATCCAATATTTGGGGCTTCATAATTTTATTTCCTTTTTTTCCTGAATGTAGGTTGCACTTTACTGTCTTTTTGCATATCTCCTAAATCTTGGTTGAAAACTGGGCATATCAGATGATATACTGTAGAAATTATGAGCTCTGTTTTATTTTTCTGGAGGTGTTGTTGTCATTATTGCTGTAACTTGCCTGAACTTAAACTTTGGAATCTGTCTCCCCTTCAGTATGTACCAACTGATGTCTCTGCTTAATTTTTAATTCTGTCTTTATTTTTTGGTTTTGTTTCCTAGGGGTTGCTTCTGGGTCTAATGTCTTAGAAGTTAACTAATGATTTGGGCAGATATTGCCTAACCTTGAGTTGTACACCTTCCATCTTCTGGGAGTCAATCTATTTGTACTTTGGGGAGTACATTCAAAATTACAGCCAGTTCTTAGGTTTGCCTTGCCTTTTACTGTTTGCTTACATGTAGTGTTTCAGTCAACTTGGCACGAGTGTAGAGATTATCTCAGCCCTTCTATGACGCTCTCATTTGAAGAATCTCACTGTTGATTCTCTGGATGATCCATAGCTCACCTCAAACAGGACATTGGGGGGGGCATCAAAGTTTCCACTGAAGCTATAAGTTTTAGTTGAAAGAACAGTGATTTTGCACCCCACCCCAAATTGTTTGCCCCATCTAGCAGCAAAGCTGTTTGTTTGTTTGTTTTGCATCCATCTCTACTCTGGTAAACTGGAAAAACTACAACTGGGAAGGATGACTGGGAGCAGCCCCAGGCAAGAAGGCTGCAGATATCCTGATGTTATTATTTGAATCTCTAGAATTATTTCAGTAGTAAATGCTTCTCAATTTTCTATCTGGTTTTAGTCAATTTGCACAGGCCTGAAGTGGTCATTTTTGAAAATTATGGGCAGTTTTATACTTGCTTTTTGTGGAGAGGGTTCTCCAAATGCTTCACTTCGCCTTACCTGGAAAGCCCTCTTATTTGTGTGTTTTTAAAATGGATGCTGATGAATAACAAAACACTCCAGTAATTATATTCTATTAGGTATATTTAAAAGAGATAAAACAGTTTTGTTTTAAATCATCGACATTTACAGTATATGGGAAATGACATACTTTAACTCTTAACATGATTAAAAATACCAACCTAAAAATGTGTGAGGGCATGTGCAGTTCATAAAAATTTAGTATGTACATAAACCAAAAGCTTAAAAGTTTAAACTCCTAGCCCTAGATAACAAGAAAGTTTCAAGACCCAACTCCTGGGCCTAGAGAACTGTCCCATAATCATTTGAAATATGCCAGGTCTGAATGGAATCATGCCTGCTGACCTTGGCTAGAATGGCTCAGTTTTAGTAAAAATGACTGTGTTCTGTATCCTATTACACCCTGCTTAAGTTTGCCCACACACAAAATACGAACTAAATACATTTAAATTTTTCTAAGGGTTAAAATTAAGCTAGCAATTGCATTCTTTAGTTTCAGTGCTTCGCATTAGATACAAGACTGTTCTTATACATATCATACAACACCCACTTATAATTAGAAAGTAGCAAGTAAAAGTCGTTTAGAAATTATTCTGGAATTTTCAAAAATTTATGACGTTAGGAGTTTATAGTTCTTTCCAAAATACATTTTATTATAATCTAACAGACCAATAACTGCACTTCAGTTAGGAAAGTTGCCTCCTCAGCTTTCAAGAGATTTATGGTAAAGTAAAAACAGGCACTTACCAAAAATAAATACTCTACAAAACATTGCAGATCACTGATGATGAGTTAAACCTCTCAAAATAAATATTATTGTACTAGTTACTGTGCATGAGATATGTAAAAGTATCAAAACCAATACAGGGAAATAATTTAAAAGCAACCAACAAACTAAGCTTCTAAGAGAGACAAATTTATTTTACAAAGTAGTGAATTTCTCCTTTTTACATCTCAATATATGCCAAAACATGGTCTAAGTGATTCTCTTTATGGAAGGAAATGGTCATTGGAGAACAGAAGGCCAAAGAGGGACTCATTTTTTACTTATTACTTTTTTGGACATTTAGAATTTGACTTCCAATATCACGTGCATGTATTACCTATTCTAAAATGATAAATAAATAATTTTGAAGCATAAAATGATGGAAATATCTTCTACCAGTTATAAAGACATGTTTCTTATTAACTCAGGTATTACATTTCTAATGAAATTACCCATTGTTCTTTGAATACACATTAGTAAATCAAGTGTAAGGAAAACAAGAGGTAAGTAATTGGAGTCAGCAAAACCAAAAGAAAAACAAGGATGGTGAGAAAAAAAGGATAAGTTTTAAGGTAGAGACAGTACAATGTGAATTAAAGAATGGAGGATGTGGAATTAAGGAAGTCTGGGTTTTTATACACTGTTTCATCACTTTCTACTTTGAGAGTATAGGGCAGGCTAATTAGAAAAAAATGGTGATTTCATAGCTAAAAGACATAATTTAACTTGTGGTAGTACTGTTTTTTCCCAGATGATTATCTTGCAAGAAAAGCAGGTGTAGAGGTTAAGAACACTGCCTCTAAAGTTCAAATTAAGTCTCTGCCACTTATTATTAAGTGGTCTTGGCTACAGTACTTAACTCTCCTCATCCCCATTTCCACGTCAGTAAAACAGACTAGTGACAAATTCAACGAGGTTGCACACATAAAATGCAAAACAGCCTGGGTACAAAACAAGCAGTCAATAGATGTCAGCTATCGCTGTTAAGGGTTAACAGTGTTGATTTGAATCTCATGGCTTAAAAACCAGTGATAACAATTTATCACTGTGCGAAAGACCTGCTGTTCTATTATAATTTTTTGTGCATTTGATTAGACTTGGCAAATATGAGTTAATTGATAAGGTGAAAAGTTGTTAGATTTTAGAATGTTTATGACTTGCTGCTCAGGGAAAAGGCAACCAAGCTGTCATGGTGTCTATGTACATGCTCCATTATGCCCAAATTAAAGGACTAAGGAAACAAATATGCATAGTGTATTCAAAGAAAAAAAAATTTTTTTAATTCAAGATGAATGAAAGTTCAATGGGAAAGGTAACTTATCCCCAAAATTAAAAGTTTCACTGTGAAAAAAGATACTTATTCTGCATTGCATAGATAACCTGACATCACAATGACTCTGTAACTGCATGAGTGCAAAAATACAGAATGCTTTAAAAGGCAGCAGGAGAAAGGGGATCCTGAAATACCTTGTGAACAGCCAGAGCACATAATTGGGATTCATTTCCAGGCAATCAATCAGCTTGTTGAGTACTAAAACGGAAGTGTTGTTTAGGATATGCATGCCTGGTTCAAGATCCATTGACTTCTGTCACTTAAATCAGTACAAGTTGTAATCTACATTAGCTCTGCAGTTGCAGAAAAACTGAAAATCTTAATGAGATCAAGTCTCCTGAAATGATCTATACATTCAATATGATTTTAATTGAAACTTTATAAATTTGGAATATTTAACATCCAAGAAGAGCTAAGAACCCACAGAAAAAAATAGAAATTAACCAGTTGAGAGTAGTTGTTGTACCAAACATCCATAATTATTATAAGGTTATAATATTTAAAACCGTGTAGTATTAGCACAGGGAAAGTAAAAACACTCACAGATATGTGGAGACTTCAGTGGCGAAAGGCTGGACCACTTTTTTCTAATCATATGCTGATCAGTTTTTTTTGATATAGTGAAAGAAGAACTGTACTCGGGTTACACTGTGCACGCTAAAAAAGTCAATTACAGGTTCTTTAAAAATTTAAATATGAAAAAGCAAAACTAAAAACTTTAAAAAATAGAATATAGGAGGATCTTTATGTATTTGGAATGGAGAAGTATGTCTTAAATAAGACACAATCAGTATAAGCCATAGAGGAAGTTATTATTAAAATTAATAAAAGTATTAGTCTTCCTGGGCTCCCATAACACAGTGCAACAGACTGGGTTGTTTAAACAATAGAAATGTATTTTCTCACAGTTCTAAGTTCAGATCAAGGCATTGGCTGTCCTGGTTTTTCTGAGGCCTCTCTCCTAGGCTGGCAGATAGCCATCTTCTTCCTGTGTCTTCACATCATCTTCCTTCTGGACTTGTCTATGTCCAAATTTCCTCTTATTAGGGCACTAGCTGTATTGAATTAGAGCTCACCCTAACAACCTCATGTTCACTTAACTACCTCTTTTAAGATCGCATTTCCAAATATAGTCACACGTGGAAGTACAGGGGGTTAGGACTTCAGCATGTGAGTCCTGGGCTGACACAATTCAGCCCATAAAAATAGGCAAAGACTTAAAACAGTCTGTTCACAGAAAAGGAAATCCCAGTGGCCGATAGTGCACTATAAAAATATGCTGAATCTCATTAGTATTTCATAGAAAAACAAGTTAAAAACCACAGAGACACACCATTTTACACCCAACAGATTGGTCAGAATTTTAAATCTGACAGTATCAAGTATTGGCAAAGATATGGATCAATTGGATTGCATATATTTCACTAATAAGACTGAAAATTTATCTAATGACCTTAAAAATTCTTTGATTCATCCAGTAATGCTGATGGTGTCCATGCCTGAAGTTTCAGAAATGTCAATCCTAGGAATATTAACTAGAGAAAGTCTCGTACATTTACACCAATGAGCATGTAAAAATTGTTCACACCAGGACTGTTTGTGATAGGTAGCAAAATAGTGGAAAACCAGAGGGAGAGCTTCAAGATGGCGGACCAAAGTCTATCAATAGCATTATGAATACACAGTAGTACAATCCTATAATGAAGTATTCTACAGCCATTGAAAGGAATCAATTACAGCTAAAAGCAAAAATGTAGATGAATTTCAGGAACATAAAAGTGAGTGAAAAAAAAATTTCAAAAAAAACACCCAAAGAATGATGATTTGATTTATATAAATTTCAAAAATGTGAAAAACTAAAAAAAAAAAAAAAAAAAAAATTTAAGGATACAAACATATATGGTAAAGCCATAAGAAAACAAAAAAAAGGAAAAATAAACATAAAATTCTGGATAATGGTACCTCTGAGGCAGAAAGGATTGGGGGAGGAGCACACAATACAGAGGTTTTCACTGAATTCATTTGAAGCTCTAAAATTTATCTAATGTTTTATTACAATTTTTGTTATACATTCAATATTTACCAAAAATATTTTACAGTAAAAGTTTAGAACACATAATACATCTATTTCACAATAGCCTATTATGTGAAAGTATATTCCATTTTCCATGTATAACATTTCAAAGTCATCAGAACTACACTGGAATTGACATGGTGGGGAGGGAACAATGTACATGAGTTCCAATGTTTTAAACCAAATATTCAAATTCAAAATGCATGTGGGTATGTAAAGATGAAAGTGATATTTCAGAAAAGGGAATTTGAATCCAAATAACAGGCTATCTGGCAAAGAGAGACAAATTTCATTTGTGGCCTCTTACTTTTTTTTATAAGCCTTCATATACAGAGCCAGGATTCCATGGCCTGAATGAATAACCTATTATTGCTCCAAAGGAAAGGGAAAACCATATACTGTGTCCTGCTTCATCTAACACTGCTCCAGAAAACACAGTACAGTCTTAACAGACACCACCTAGCCCCACAATCCTGGGAGGTCTGCTGCCTGAATTCCTGGGTTGCTGCCTCCTCCTGGGCTGCGCAGGGGTGGGTAGAGTATAGGAGGTTAGGCCTGGAAGGGGAGAAGCAGCCTGTCTTGTGAAGTTGCCCAGATTTCTGCCCTAACTTCTGCCTGTTCAATAGCTATTTTTACTATAATCCAAAAGCAATTAACATGAAAGCTGCTTTTAGAGACACAGGAGATAGTTAAATACAGTACTTACTTTGTTAGGAACAAGGACTCCACCATTTTTCCAATGTTAAGAAAATCCCAGAGAAGTGCTTCCCAGATTTTTATAGCTCTCTTCCAAATATTCCAGATCTTCAGTACAAGCAGGAATGGAGAATTTAGCCAAGAAAGACATATGGACAGAGATAACAGACCAAATGTGTTTCTCTTCAGGGGTTTTTGGAGCCATCATCCCTATCTTACTATACCCATTACAAGCTTTATAATAATTTCTGAAACTCTGTGCCTTTTATCCTAAAAATCCCATCCCTGGTTAAGTATCAGACATACTAATCCTCAATCATGGCTGGAATAATCATTGAGTATCAACAGCACATAATAAAAGCATCCCTAACCACAGATCAGGTAAAATTCGGAAGCCAGATCATTCAATACCTCCAATATAGAGATCATTCTAAAGATGGAAAGACTTGTTTCTCTACTTGGAAATTAAATATATGCTTAAAAGATTATGCTGTGCAAACATCTTCATGACTTGTAACTAACCTGAATGTAGTTAAGATATAATGAATTGCATAAACATGGTAAAAGGACAGCAACCACCCTTCTTCCCAACCTTCCAGAAGGCAGTGCTGAGCACAGCAGGGGTATAATACTGCTGCTCTGGCCTGGTTAGGCTGAGAACATCATGAAATACAATTAGATTTCACAAAATGTCAAAACGCAGCAAGGAAACTATAATGCACGATGTCACACAGTTCTGCATCTGGAGAAATTCTTTGCGTAATTTATTGAGTGTGTGCTTAAGCATGATCAAAGCAAAAGGAAGAAAAAGAAGAAAGGCCCACTACTGTGGACCCTGACTGATCATCTGAAACACAAATCTGTGATTTGCATAGTGAATATAGAACCGGGGATTACAGGGAAATGGAGCCCTAAATCACAGGTACAAGACTTGGAGATTTAGGGAACCATAACAATGAAACTTTCTTTGAAGCTTAAGTTATAAGAGGGTTAATCACTCTCTATTCACAGGTCCTCACAGTTATTACAAAAGCAAAAGGAGTTTGGAAATTATGAGTTTTAAGCACAGCATTGGCTGGTCACACTGAGAGTTAAGTATCTTCTGTTAGTCTAATAGTAGAAACCCTTCTAAAAGAAGAAGGAGCTTTATTGAGATGCTAAAGATTTCTTCACAGGAATATTACAATTTGGGGCTCTAATTACAGGGCACAACAAAAATGACACAATGTGGCACCTTGAGTATCAGGCTCCATTTTTCTTTTCTTTTTTTAAAACTATTTATTTCATTGCACCAGGTCTTAGTTGCTGCAGGCAGGCTCCTAGTTGAGGCATGTGACCTCCATAGTTGCGGCATGCACGTGGGATCTAGTTCTTTGACCAGAGATTGAAACCAGGCCCTCTGCACTGGGAGCACAGAGTCTTAACCGCTGTGCCACCAGGGAAGTCCCAGGCTCCATTTTTAGATCCAGCCCCCTAATCAGCTGTGACAGAGAATGAGAATCCATGAGGTGAAAGGGAGAAGCGCCAGATGCTGGGAGACCTCTCAGTTTTGGAAGGAAACAGCTGATAATGGAGCACCCCTGTCCAGCCAGAAGCTCAAGCACTGTCACCTGAACTCAGCCCATGGGGAAGAGGCTGCCCACACCAGGTTCCCTCTAGTGCCTCCTATGCTGTCACTACCAGCTGGAAGGAACCTCCAGTCTGAAATCAGGAGATGCGGGGGTTTGCAAGCTTGGCTGGGCCTTAAAATCACCTGACCTGCTCATGTGACACATCAGGAAAAGGAACAGCATACAGACAACAGAGTGAGAGTCTTACCCTTAGGACATGGACTCCACTTTTCTAACTGCAGGTCCTCGATCTCTCTTGCTGCCTGAAGCAGATCAACAGCACTTGGTAGAAATGCAGATTCTCAGGCCTCATGGCAGGATCTGTTGAACCAGGAATTATTCTTAAAGAGCCCCCAAAGATTCTCATGCACATTAAGGTTTGAAAATAAAGCACTGCTCTACACCACACTGCTTAACTCTTCGAATCCAGCAAAGCACAGACTCTACACACAACTCCTTGGGTTCAAACCTCAACTCTTTCACCTCCTAGCTGTGTGACTCTGGGTAAACTCCTTAAACTCTCTGTCTCTCAATTCCTTCTGCAAAATCGTCACAATACTTACTTCACAAGGTTCTTGCGGGGAGTAAACTAATGAATGTATGGAAAGTGCTAAGTACGATGCCTGGCATAAAATAAATTCTATAAAAGTTTTAGCAATTATTTTAATATTAATTTTATTTATGATGATTTGACAAGGAAAACATCAGAAAGTTATCAACTACCAACTGCTGCATATATATGCCTCTGCTTCAAGATATGGATTTTGCAAGACTTGATATAGTGACTCCCTAGTATATTCAAAGAACAGAGAAACTGCTGCTTAGTGTCTTGTCCCTTCTTCCTACTCCAGTCTCCTCTTGCCACAATGAGAAAAATGAAAACAGCCACATTTCTTAGGAGGCAGATGAATTAAGCCAGATGCCTTATTAGTTACATGTGTCACTTAAAATTCTGAGCTTGAGGCTTTGCAAAATCATTTTTCCATATCTCCTTGAAAGTTTCATTAAAATAATACTCCTTAGAGACCAGGAGATGCTATCAATTCTTTTCTCCCACTCTTCCCTCCCCCAAACTGTCCCAGAGTTCTGGGTTACCCAGTGTAGGTCAACTAAGCATGTTGAAAATACCCACAAACAAGCCACATTTCCACCTCACTTCACAAAAATTAGGAAGTACAGCTCTATAAATCTGTTGCAATTTTGCAGTCAGAAAATCTAGAAAAAAAAACTTTTAATTTGTGCACACAGGTTAAGTTTGGGGTTATTTCAAAATATAAAATCTTTCTCCAATTTTACGACGTGTTATTCCTCTTCCTCGCCTAATTACACAAGCTGGGAAAGAGTGAAATTTAGTTTTGTTTACAGACATAGGGGCACGTTTACAGCCTCTCACGGGTAGATAGCTCCAATCATTGTGAAGTACTTACGATTTTTTCCAGTGTATCAGATTCGCTCCATTTTATGCATTTTTTACATGCCTAAAATGTCCTTTCTCAGTTTTAAATGGTGTTGATACTTTCCAGCTTCAAACCACAAGGAACACACCGTGTTTATTGACAGTTGAGTCTATTACTCATTGCAGAAAGGGAGAATGACACCTCAGAACTCTGGGATCCCTCAGGAAGAGGGTTTAGAAGGAACCTATCATAGGATTGGGGTTAGTATTAGGTGAATACAGGGAGGAAGGAAGACCTTTGCTCAGGACTGGTTGCTGTCTGCAATTGAGTTTCACAATAAATCTCATCAATAAGGGGGAAGGATGGAAGCAAAGTTAAATCTGTCATTTGTAAGGAAGGAACAGTCGCTCATACTTTCTAGGATGGAGGATTATTTGGCCATTTTTGAGGTTTGGACAGTGTTCCAGCTTTTGTCTTTGTTCAGACGTGATTTCAGGGTGCCCTTGTTTTTGACTTGACCCATCTGAGCACAGATTTGTCAACATTTTCGGATGTTGCTGTTCTGGGAAATTATTTACGTGCAGCAGGACACCCAGGTCTGACCGTGAGTGCCAAGCCAGTTCCCAGCTGGCAGCAGCTAGTTTTCTCACCAGGAAAACCACTCATCCCTCAAAATCCAGGAGTGCCCTTGTGAACCCTCCCCACCCCGCCCCCCCAGGATGGGTGTCTGTCCTCAGTGCTACGATGGCACACGGGGTGGCCACTTCGGGAGCATGTGTGGAGCTGGGCTGTCCATGTCTGTTTCCTCCTCCTCCTCCCTGCTGGATGGTGCACCTGCTGGCAGGACATTTTACCTGTATATGCTCAGTGTCTCCTGTTGTCCCCGAGACTCTTTCTCCACTCTGCTCCTCTCCGTTCTATCCAGGAGCCTGCCCTGTGTGGGCTACAACTGGCCCCCATGGCCTCTGCCTTCCAGTTTGATTTCACTGGGGAGCCCTGACAGGAGATGGGAGGAAGGGAGGTCAGGGAAGATTCCAGCAAGGCTGTCTCCGGATGGATGTGTCACTCTTTTCACGTCTCAACATTTCTACAGGATACTCTCCTCTGGCTTCGAGTAACTGTTCTCTTCCCTTCAGGCCTTGGGGTGATAACGGTAACTCTGCGTTTACTAGCCTGGGGCACCAACCCCTGTGGTGTCTGTACTTTATGAACAAACCCTCCTCCAGTTATCCTAACTTGAGTGCGTCTTCTTTCCTGTTGTGATTGTGGCCCACACACTGTGTCTCTATCTGGTTATGTGTCTACTTCTGTGCCATAGATGATTCCACTGCTGAGAATAAGACCCCAACCTCATGTGTTTATGTTCTGGACCTAGCCCAGTGCCTGGCACTCACTTGGATGGATGAATATATTTACTTTTCATATTAAAACTTTCCCTTTATTTCCATATGAAGAGACTTTTCCAGGTGGGTGGGAAAGAGGTGGCTGGTTATGTATGGCAGATTCTCCTGAAAGGACTCAGGCAGCACGGGGAATAAGACACACAAGGGAAATATCGCTGGAAGCAATGGTTGAGGGAGGGGGGAGGGGAGCTGACGAGGGGTGGGGGAGGTGCATGAAGGGTAATGTATGTTGAAAAAAATTATAATTATTTCCATATAAATCCACTTATTCTTACCTAATCAAATTCAAAGACACAAAATATTTTACCTGGGTAAATGATATTTTGAAATGAACACAAAAAGGTTTTAGGAGCTTTTGCCTATCAGATCCAATGACCCTATGCAGCATAAGCTACCATCTTCTCAAGAATTATCCCACATAAATGAGATGGCTTTTTAGAGATGGCTTTTTCAAAATGCATTTTGTAGAAAAGAGCCACATTTCTTCACATAGGAGGCAGATGGATTACGCTGAATGCATTATTAGTAACATAGACCGCTTACAATTCTGGCTTGAGTGGCTTACGAAACCATCTTCCACATCTGTCTACAATTTCAACAAAATAATACCCATACCCAAAGACGAGGAGATGCTATCATGTCCTTCCTTTCTTCCACTTATCCTTTAAAATAAGTCAGGTTGCTACAAGCAAGCAGAGGTTCTACATTTAGAGTCATCTCTGAGAAAGATCACTGGAGGGTGACAGCATTGCCATCTGCAACAGAAGATGGTGGAAATTAGCATGAAGATGATTTAATTATTTCTTGATTCCAACAGAGGTTTCACCTGATTGTTCTCCAGCTGTTCTGTATTAAAATAAATTGCACACATTTAAAAGAACTGGTAAGCAGGATAATAATGATTCGTATGCTCTTGCATTTAAATAGTCAACTTTGTACAGAATTATTTGAGGTATAAATAAAGCAGGAACTGAATAGAGAAATACTACTTAATAGTGATCCAGAAAGGGGAATAAAAGTCTCTTTGAGAATATTTTTTAGTTCCCTGCTTTATGCAAGGTGATATAACAGTGATACAAAATCTCTACATTTTGTCCTCTAAAAATATCTGAAGGCAAGACGGGAAGATATTCAAAAAAGGAGAAAGTCATGGGATATTAAGAGATCTAGATTCTCTTACAAATATCATCTGTTAGTACATGAAATAGAAACAGATTCTACATATTCCTAAGGAATGTTTGGATAAAGGAGTGAGAAGTAAAGTAAAACTAATAGTGAGAATCTGATTTTTGTAACATTCCATCAGTGAACTATAGTTCCTACTAAAAGATTTAATTCAGCAAGTATGGAAATGAATAGTAACCTAAATGTCTAGCAAAGCAGATATATGTTTTAAACACACATGTGTTTAAAACCCACACATGCACAACACAAAACAATGTGATAATAAAATATTAGAAAATAAATATTAAGTTCTTAAAAGAAAAAGTTTAAAACTAGATAACTACTTAAACCTACATGACTACAGAAATTGCTTGCTTCTTGTGCAACCAAATAATGCAAGAAAGCATAAACATTTCTAAATCTAATACCAGCTTTACTTCTAAATCATCTTTCTCTCATTTATGTGAATTAAGTCATAAAATTAAATAATATCATAACATACAAAAATTTTGTTTAGTATTAAGGCAATTAAAGAGACATCTAGGATAAATGAAATGCTACTTACAAGCTGTATATGTATTGATTTTTTCTGTCACATTAACTCCTGCATTTGGGGCACACAGTTGACCAGTCTTCCAAACTGGTAGGTAAACACCAACATGACTCTGGTATGTTCCATCCATTTGGGGTCTTTTTATTATACTTTTTTCCTTGGCTATGATTCTCTCCATTCACTCACTTTCTTTTCATTGGAATAATGAAGGCTCTTTATTCAATTATCCATAAGCTATGACTTGTGCTATAATTGTGTAATAGATGTTTCCTTGCAGTTTTAAAATTATCTCTCTTGATGAGTATACTATTTTCCTGAAAAGAGTGGATTAGTTGATATTTATTAAGTTAGATGATGTGCAAAGCAAGGATTTCTGGGGGGTAAAAAAAAAAGAGACATGAACTCCAAGAGCTTGGTAACCTATTAGAAAAGGAAAGGCACAGATACATGAAAGATTAATTAAGAATACGAACTAGCAAGTAGTAATTGCTGAATAAGTAAATCAATAAGTGCTTTGGGTTTTCAGATAAGTTGCAACCAAACTAGGCAGGGTGTTTGAGAAAAAGTATCTAAAGGATGGCATTATTCCAAAAGAAATTATGGGGGAGAAGATATGGAGGTGGACGACAACACAGGAGAACCATGGCAATCAGAAAGAACAAGGTACATTTCATGGCAGTGAGGAGAGGGATTTAGGGAGCAAATTACTTCAAAAGAGCAGTGGAAGATGAGGCCAGAAATGTGGATGTGAGGCCAATCAGCCTACAGATGCAGAGCAAGACAGTACCAGAGGTGGTAAGTCATGGGCTCTAAGACCAGACAGATGTCCTTTCAAATTCTGGTTCAGCAACCTACCAGCCCCATTTCCTCATCTGCAAATTGGAGATGATAATGGTAGCTACCTCTCAGAATTCCTGTTAGTATTAAATGGGAAATCTCCTTTTTCAGTGTGTAGCACACATCAAGGGATCAAAAAAGTATGATTTCCTATTCCCAACCACACTGAGGGGTCTCAGTCTTGTTGGGTCACCATTAGAAGGGTCTTGGTGTAGAGTAGTGACATGATGAATCATTTTATTATAACCAGAACCGAGCCTCTTGCCTCTGTACTCAGCTGTTGGCTCCCAATAACCCTCCACATCTGCTCTTAAAAACGCTAAGCATCACAGGACAGTTAACATCGACTTGGATCAAGAAAGACATAGATTCACATAGTGACTACATGTGTTATTCTTGACAATTTATTTTCTCTGAGTTCTTGCAGGTAGTTTTCTTGCAGGTAAAAAAATGTAAGTAATAAAAACAATGCATATATATTATTATGAGGTTTAAATGAGATAATTATAGCAAAACCATCTCATTGTAGGTCCTTTCCTTCTCTTGTGTTTCCTGCCTAGAGAAGTTCCTTTAGCATTTGTTGAAAAGCTGGCTTTGTGGGGCTGAATTCTCTTAGCTTTTGCTTGTCTGTAAAGGTTTTAATTTCTCCATCAAATCTGAATGAGATCCTTCCTGGGTAGAGTAATCTTGGTTGTAGGTTCTTCCCTTTCATCACTTTAAATATGTCCTGCCACTCCCTTCTGGCTTGCAGAGTTTCTGCTGAAAGATCAGCTGTTAACCTTATGGGGATTCCCTTGTATGTTATTTGTTGTTTTTCCATTGCTGCTTTTCATATTTTTTCTTTGCATTGAATTTTTGATAGTTTGATTAATATGTGTCTTGGCATGTTTCTTCTTGGGTTTATCCTGTATGGGACTCTCTGTGCTTCTTAGACTTAATTGACTATTTCCTTTCTCATATTAGGGAATTTTTCAGCTATAGTCCTTTCACATTTTTTTCTCAGTCCCTTTCTTTTTCTCTTCTTCTTCTGGGACCCCTATAATTCGAATGTTGGTGCATTTAACATTGTCCCAGAGGTCTCTGAGACTGTCCTCAATTCTTTTCATTATTTTTTCTTGATTCTTCTCTGCAGTAGTTATTTCCAGTATTTTATCTTCCAGGTTCACTTATCCGTTCTTCTGCCTCAGTTATTCTGCTATTGATCCCTTCTAGAGAATTTTTAATTTCATTTATTGTGTTGTTCATAATTGTTTGTTTGCTCTTTAGTTCTTCTAGGTCCTTGTTAAGCATTTCTTGTATTTCCTCCATTCTATTTACAAGATTTTGGATCATCTTTACTATCATTACTCTGAATTCTTTTTCAGGTAGACTGCCTATTTCCACTTCATTTGTTTGGTCTAGTGGGTTTTTGCCTTGCTCCTTCATCTGCTGTGTGTTTCTCTGTCTTCTCATTTTGCTTAACTTACTGTGTTTGGGGTCTCCTTTTCACAGGCTGCACGTTTGTAATTCGTGTTGTTTTTGGTGTCTGCCCCCAGTGGGTAAGTTTGGTTCAGTGGGTTGTGTAGGCTTCTTGGTGGAGGGGACTAGTGCCTGTGTTTTGGAGGATAAGTCCTGATCTTGCCTTTCTGTCAGGCAGGACTGTGTCCGGTGGTGTGTTTTGGGGTGTCTGTTACCTTATTATGATTTTAGGCAGCTTCTCTGCTAATGGGTGGGGTTGTGTTCCTGTCTTGCTAGTTGTTTGGCATAGGGTGTCCATCACTGTAGCGTGCTGGTTGTTGAGTGGAGCTGGGTCTTAGCATTGAGATGGAGATCTCTGGGAGAGCTTTCACCGTTTAATATTACGTGGAGCCAGGAGGTCTTTGGTGGACCAATGTCCTGAACTTGGTTGTCCCACCTCAGAGGCTCAGGTCTGACACCTGGCCGGATCAGCCACATGGCTGATAAGGGGTTCAAAGAAATAGTCATAAGAATGCCTGCCAGGCTTGGGAGAAGAAAGGAGAAAGTCAGTAAGAACTTCAATGAAGACCTCTGAATGCAAAGGCCATACTGCCTGTGGTTTATCTCCCCATAATTCTGTAGGTCAGAAATCCAGCATAGCCTGTCTAGGTTCTCTCCTCAGAGTATCACAAGGCTAAAGTCAAGGTATAAGCCAAGCTGAGCTCTTGTGTGAGAGATCTGGGGAAAAGCCAGTTCATTCTTGAAGCAGGCAAAATTCACCTTCTTGCTATGATAGGTCTGAAGTCCTATTTCCTTGCTTGCTATCAGCCAGAACCACTCTTAGCTCCTAGAGGCTGCCCACATTCCTTGCCATGCAGTCTTCTTCATCTTCAATTCAGCCACCTTACTTCTAAGAATAAGGTTCAATTCTTTTTACCTTTTTATATTACAATGATCAACCACTCTCTTTCACTCTTAAATATAAGATGCATCTTAAAATATATGTTGAAACATCTGCTGCAAGCAGTTGAAAGCTCTCTGCTTAAACCAGGGTTCACTCCTTTCTGATACGTGTTGACGTTCTGTCTTCACACTCTTCCACATGCTCCTTGTACTATGGGAGAGAGAAAGGGTGATGCTACAGATTATGTATTTCTTCTCAAACACCCATCTGAGTCGTTCTCTGTCTGACAAGGCTGTGTGTCTGCTGGCCTGATCTTATCTTGCATGTGATGTTGGGAGACACAGCATAGTTTCCATATGAATGATCCTTTAACCTCTACCTAGCTCATCAATGCTTCTTAAGTTTCACTTACAGTTTCCAAGTCCTTTCTTGAGGCTACCTCAGTAAGTGGATGGGTGACTCACACCCATAAGCCAGAAGATCACTGATTATTTTGAGAGTTCTACAAACTAAAGAGGAAAAAATATTTTAAATCACAGTATGGAAATAGCTGAAAAATTAATCTTTTGGAATGGGCCACATTCCCCATGTTATTCATGTTGGACAGCGATTATCAATTTTTTGTGAAGTTCTATTGTATTTAACTTTATTTTACTTCAATTTCAGTAGTTGGTAATTTGCATTTCTATTTTGACTTGTTTTGCTTTTTACAACTGAAAGAGTTAAAAGAGGTATTTCTAGCAATCACAGATCCTCCTACCTCAAGGCAGTTAGTGATGTAGTTAACAACTGGTGAAGCCATACTATGATTATGGAGATTACCTGGGACCTCTGAGGTTATTTCAATTCTGTGTAAACATTTTCAGAACACAATTCAGTGGATCTCTTTATGTGAACTTTGTTTCTCGAAAGTATTTGGCTTCTGTAACATGCATTAGACTCTTCCAGGCTAGTTAAAAAACATATAATAGCTAAAATAACCAAGCATATCACAACTGTGGTCTCATCAAACACAAAACCAAGCTGAGCCTGGGTTAGGTGGACAGAGGTAATGGTCATGACAGAAGGAGAGAGCAATACCCACTCAAAAGACTGGACCCCTCCAAATGGTGTATAGCCCTTGATGTCAGCCAAGGTGGTACCGTCTTTAAGGTAAAAATCCTGTCCGCTTGTGAAGTTATGAGATTTCCTGCCGTAGTTAACTTTCTCTTTACATTAGGGAGTGATAAAATCGGTTCAGAGTGGGGACCTGGGAGCCAGGTTGCAGCATTAGGGTTAGGGTTGATTTTCAGCTTCATCACACATGCTGCATGATCCTGAGTAAGTCACTTACTTATGCTTCCATTTGTTCATCTATCAAATACAGATAAAAGAGTACCAACTGCAGTAGACTGCTTGACGGTTAAATAAGCACGGAGGTATTGAGAACAGTGTCTGAACACAGAAAAGACTCAATGAATGTTAGTGTGATGTGTTTTATGTGTCAACTTGACTAGGCTGTGGTACCCAGTTATACAAGCAAACACTAATCTAGTGTTGCTGTGAAGGTATTTTGTAGTCGTGTTTAACATCTACAATCTGTTGACTTTTAGTAAAGATTAGCCTCAATAAGCTGGGAGACCCTAATCCAATCAGCTGAAAGGCCATAAGAGCAAAACTTAGGTTTCCTTGAAAGGAGAAATTATGCATCTAGGCTGCATTACCAATCCCTACCCAGGAGTTTCTGGCTGCTTAGCCTACCCGATAGATTTTGGACTTTCCTAGCCAGACCCTGCAATCACATAAACCAATCATATTCCTTGACGAGGAGCCAATTCTCGTTATTCACAGTAGTTATATTTTACAAAGTTGCCATGAACACTTCACAGCTAGTGAATATGGAACCATTGCTCCTATGGGGGAATGCAGGGTTAGATTCCTGTGAGCCTCAGGTCACAATATTTTTGCCAACCAGTCAATACATAATTGTGTTTCATGTATGTTTCTGTTTAAAGACACATTATTTAATATATATTTATTAGAAATAATTAATTGCATGGTCTTTGAGTGATTTATAGCCAGGGAATTTGGAAGCCATTTACGTTATATAGGTATGCTTGCCAATGTCCTCGTAAAACAAGCCAGTCTCATCAGTGTTGAAAACCTGCTCTTTCACATAACCCTTTTCCTATCAACCATTTAGCAGGTATTTTTAAAATTCTTCTACAGCTTCTTGATCTGCAGAACCTACCTCATCTACAAGTGAACATTTTTTTACGCTGTATCATTTTTTGAAATGTGTCAGCAAGCCAGCACTAGCCCAGAAGTGTTTTCCTCGTCATGGGTAACATGACCTTAAATTTCTTTGGCTCTCAGCCTCACATCATTGCTGTCTACTATGCTTTTTGTAATTGGTCATTATCTCATGAATACATTAATTTAGCCACTTTATCATCTTTTCCATAGCTTCATCACACACTCTAGTTTTATGTTAGCACTTTCCAGAGTGGCCTCATGTGCAAAGCAGTGAGTTTCTTCTTCTTCTTTATGGATGTACCCTATTGCAGACTCATAAACATTGAACTCACACAGCCAACAGCACTACCACTCACGGCTGAGTGAAGCTTATCTAGCACACATATTTTCTCCATAAGACACATCACAGCCTTCCTGTGCTTAGGAACACTGTACAGCACTTCAGCACTATACTTGAGGGCCACTTCAAATAGTGAAATCACCAAAAAAGAACAAAAATATTAAAAATGTGGTACAGTAGTCTTTAGACTGCAAAAAAAAAACCTCTTGCTACAGTATAGAATTTAAACAAGAAGGCAGGGCATCTAACCTCAGCTGGGAACATATGCATCAGGGATTTCAAATTTTTTTGTCACTCTGTGCATGTCTGTGAATGACCACAAAAGCCTCACAAATATTGATTTGGGGGTTACAAAAAAATTTTATCAGGTAGGTGAATTCACAAATATTGCATCCAGAAATATTAGGATCAATTATAGATACAGATATAAATATAGATATAAATATGGTTTCATTTCTCTGATAGAGCTTTAATTGTTACAGCTTGTACCATTAATTATTCTGGATATGTCTAAAATCCCTGGGGTATTTTTATTGAATTCAGAATTGCATCTGATTAGTAGGTGTTGAACCAACATGAATAAATATTTGTATAATTAAACTGACAGAACTGACTATGTTTCATAAAACATTCTGGCATAAAATGTGATGGGAATGAAGGAAAGTTGACTGACGCATAACTCCGGTGCCCTGCTAACTTGGAGGGGTCTCCGGGTCAGCAGGAAAAGGAGAGTATCCCCACCCCCATCCAGACTGAGTGTCAGCTGTGCAGCAGGTATTGCCTCAGATGATAAGATAAGAAAAAAGAAAAAAAAAATCTAAAAGGGAAACAATATCACAGGACATCTCTAATCAACATAACATAATTTAAAAATAAAGCAATGCACATGGGCTGAAATGACAAAGTAGAGGGAAATGAATCACACTTTAGAAGGGAAGGAGATTTTGAGTTAAGGGGAGTTAAGTGAGAGGTCTGCTAAAGGGTCTGAATCTCAGGGTCACTCTAAAAAAAAAGCACACTGACTTGCAACAAAGAGGAATGACCATTCTGAAGATAATTAAAACAAAAACAAGTAAACAAAAACACAGGCTATGGTGGTTTGCCAGGAAAAGAAACATTTAAATGGTTTCTACACAGTATAGATTCAGGTATAACAATAAATTGGACAATGTAAAGTTGAGAGACAGAGCTGTAGAGAATAACTCTGCAGATGAAAATGCCATAGCAAACAGCATAAATGAACATGCATTTTTGTTAACACAAGATGCCTTAAACCTATAGCACCCCAAAGGCATAATTATCCATAATTGAAATTGCAACATTCTTAAAATGTAAGCAAATTTGCTTAAATACCAAGAGCAATAAGGAGAATTCAATTCTTACAACAGAACACATAAAAGGAAAGACAGATGTTAGGTATGAAGAAGTCAATATTTGTCTTATAGAGGAAAAGAAGATGCCTCTTTAAGTTGTTTTCCCTGAACCAGTACATAGCAAAGACTTGTCTTCCAACTAAATAGTTCCTATATATTTTTTCCCTGATGATCACCTAAATTCCAGGGATAATTCAATCTAAATGATACAAAGAAGGGTACCTTAGTGAGTGACCAGGTAACAACCGTTCATTTTTTTCATTCAGCTACTCATTTTTTGAGCCTTTAACATGAGTCTGGCACTATTCCAGGAGCTGGGAATACAGTAATGAACAAGAGACTTGAGTCCTCTACGTTTATAGAGCTTATATTCTACTGAAGGGTAGGAACAGCAGACAAAGGAGCAAGAAATTGCTGACGTTGTTAAGTGTTACGCAGAAAATGAAATGTGTTAGAGAATGACCTGGAGCTGCTTTAGATTGGATGAGCAGGAGTGGGCTCTCTGAGGAGGCTGGACATGTAAGCTAAGACCTGAAGCACAAGAAAGCAATGACCACACCAAGATCCAGGGCAAGAGCATTTTAGAGTGAAAACCAGCACAATAGGCCATGTGTTGGGATATGCTTGGCATGTTTCAAGATCAGAAGGTAAGCAAGTGTGGATGGAATGTTGTAATCAAGGGAAGAAGTGGTAGGAAATGGATCAGACAGGTGTGCAGATGCCATTCGTGGAAGGCCTTTTAGGCAAGGTGAGGGAGAGGGATTTCATTCTAAATGGAATGGGAAGCCAAGAGAGGTATTTAAACACAGTTAAGACATAATATAATATTGATCTTTTTAAAGATCACTCTGATTGATGGGTGAATAATGAGTGGCAGAGTGGAAAGGCCAGTTAGGAACTTTTGATTTAGACTAGATGAGAGATAATGATGACTTGGATTAGGAGAGCGACAACAGAGATGAATCAAAGTAGACAAATTTGGGTATGGTTTGAAGGTATTGTTAAGAATTTCATCAGGAAAAGGGAAAATTCAGATTTCTAGCTTGAGTGACTGGACAGATGCTGATGCCATTTACTGAGATGATGAAGCTTAGGAAATATTTGAGAAGGAAGTTTTAAAAACCTATTAGACACTCAATAACAAAAAAACAAACAACCCAACCCCAAAATGGGCAGAAGACCTAAATAGACATTTCTCCAAAGAAGATATACAGATTGCCAACAAACACATGAAAGAATGCTCAACATCATTAATCATTAGAGAAATGCAAATCAAAACTACAATGAGATACCATCTCACACCGGTCAGAATGGCCATCATCAAAAAATCTACAAACAATAAATGCTGGAGAGGTTGTGGAAAAGAGGGAACCCTCTTGCACTGCTGGTGGGAATGTAAATTGATGCAGCCACTATGGAGAACAGTATGGAGGTTCCTTAAAAAACTACAAATAGAACTACCATACGACCCAGCAATCCCACTACTGGGCATATACCCTGAGAAAACCATAATTCAAAAAGAGTCATATACCAATATGTTCACTGCAGCTCTATTTACAATAGCCAGGACATGGAAGCAACCTAAGTGTCCATCAACAGATGAATGGATAAAGAAGATGTGGCACATATATACAATGGAATATTACTCAGCCATAAAAAGAAATGAAACTGAGTTATTTGTAGTGAGGTGGATGGACCTGGAGTCTGTCATACAGAGTGAAGTAAGTCAGAAGGAGAAAAACAAATACCGTATGCTAACACATATATATGGAATCTAAGAAAAAAAAATGTCATGAAGAGCCTAGGGGTAGGGCGGGAATAAAACACAGGCCTACTAGAGCATGGCCTTGAGGATATGGGGAGAGGGAAGGGTAAGCTGTGATGAAGTGAGAGAGTGGCATGGACATGTATACACTACCAAATGTAGGGTGGATAGCTAGTGGGATGCAGCCGCATGGCCCAGGGAGATGAGCTCGGTGCTTTGTGACCACCTAGAGGGGTGGGATGGGGAGGGTGGGAGGGAAGGAGACGCAAGAGGGAAGAGATATGGGAACATATGTATCTGTATAACTGATTCATTTTGTTATAAAGCAGAAACTGATACACCATTGTAAAGCAATTATACTCCAATAAAGATGTTAAAAAAAAACCTATTAGACATCTAACTGAAAATGTCAAATGGGTATTTGAATGTATGGATCTAGTGTTTAGGGGTGGAGATAAACTTCAGTGTCAACAGCTTATACATGATATATGAAGCCACAAGACTAGATAAGAGCACTAAAGGAGAGAGTATAGATACAGAAGAAAGGAAATCTCGGTGCAGAGATACAGGGAATGTCAATATTTAGCCATCAAGCTGATATGTAGTGGTAACAGCCTCTAAGATAGCCTCTAATGATCCTCATCTCCTGGTACCCATGCCTTTATGCAGTCCCTCCCACCCCCGACAAACAATGAATCAGGGCTGTGTGACCAGTAGTATACTGTAGAGGTAATGGTGTATGACCTTCAAGGTTTCATCAGGAAAGGAATTGCAGCATCTGTTCAGCTCTCTTTCCTTACTCAAAGGAAAGTCAGTCACCATGTTGTGAGGACACTCAAGCAGCACCACAGAGAAGCCATATGCATGACCAGTCCAAGTTAAGCCTTCAGATGACTGCAGACCCAGCTGACATCTGATTGCAATTGTGTGAGACCCCAAGTCACTCCCAAATTCCTGACCCACAAAAGCTGAGAAGGATAATTAGGAATTATTGTTTTAAACCACTAAGTTTTGAGGTGATTTGTTAATCACCACGACTTTTACAGTATTGATGGGTAACAAGCAAAGGAGACCAAGGGGAAAGAGCCAGTGTATTAGGAAATAGCCAGAAAAAAAGGAGGTATTAGAGGAAGAGTTATAGGTTGGAAGAGAGAGAAGGTGTGAAACAATCATTTTGAGTACATAGAAATGAATGCGCTAGAAAGTTCGTAAGATTGATGGGCAAAAATGTATGGATACCAGGGGGGAAAGGGGTGGGGTGGGAGGAATTGAGAGACTGGGATTGATACATATATATTATTGATACCATGGATAAAATAGGCAACTGATTAGAACATACTGTATAGCACAGGGAACTCTACCTAGTGCACTGTGGTAACCTAAATGGAAGGGATGTCCAAAAGGGAGGGGATATCTGTATGTGTATGGCTGATTCATTTTGTTCTGCAGTGGAGGCTAACACAACATTGCAAAGCAACCATACTCCAGTAAAAATTAATTTTAAAAAAATTGATGGGCAGCATTGAGTCCTCATTTGAGATTTATATTCATTAATCTGCAAGGTATGTGTTTTTTCCATGAATATTTAGTTGTTTGGATTCTAGCAGGATAGGTAGGAAAGCTGGGGTTAAGTAAAGTTGTGGTTTCACCAGATGATTATGAAGATGGGAGAGAGGAAGAGGGGAGTTAATGTTGCATGAGAGGAACTCTGAAGATGGACCAGAGACTCTAACATGGCCAAGAAAGATAGTGACGATGTGGCTAGTGACTGAGAGTGAAAAGCAGTAGGATCTGAAGCTTGCTGATCCTGGTGGAAATGGAAGAAATGCTGGAGAGGAAACATCAGAGGAAGTGAGCTGGAAGGGAAGGAGGCAGTGGTTAGATACCAGTTTGCTTGAAACTCAGATTTTAGATACACTATAGTCATTGATGAAGATAAGTATATGGAAGTGAAAATTATTTTTTTAAATAATATCTCACATTTATTAAGCATATACTATGTTTCAAAATAGTTTTAAGAACTTTTCATTTATTATCATTTCTCCTCATAGGAAACTTCATTTTACAGACAAGGTAACTGAAGCATAGAAATTAAACAGCATGCCCAAAGTCATATAGGTAGGAGCACTGGAATTCAAACCTAGGCAATATTGGACTCCAGAGCACACATTCTTAACCAGTCTGCCACAATGACTACATGTATGGGTAACGAGTGACAACAACAGAAAGAGGTATTGTGGGGTGCTTCCTTTTTTGAAGGAAGATGGAGGAGAGGCAATGAGATGCAAGTATAGGATGCCTAGTCCATATCTACTCACCAAAGTGTGTTACTGGAGAGAAAAAAATACAGCCTCTACTCAAGAGGACTGCAGTATTTTCAAAGGAAATTTAGGTTTTACTTAGTCAACGTAGGTGAAGAGAATGAGGATGGGGGAAGCTGGCTAAAGACTGTTCTTGGGTGCACAATGGAGGTGTTTGGGATCGTATGAAGAGGAAAGGTCAGATTAGGGGATATTCGGAATAAGAATGAGAATATGAGCATTGACGCATAAGCTGGCAGTCTTGGTCTTGTAGCAGTGGGGGGAAAAAAAAGGAATCAGATACAGAAAAATGAATGGGTCCTCTCATTCTAGTCAAACTAGAGGGCCCGAGACACAAGGCAGCTCTTTTCACTTGCAGTTCCCAGTGGTATGCAGATGGATAAAGAGATGGCCCAGAGATGCATGAAGGCCCTGTGATGATCATATGTTATAGACCCTGACAAAATAAAATCTATCAATTTCTTCCATATTATTCTTGCATGAAGACACTGAGAGGGGCTAGAACTTTAAGGATTCTGAGACTCTTACCATCTCAGTGTCACCTGGAAAGCAACTTCCTAGTCTGAGCCAATTATTAAGAATTAAGGACAGATACATAGATCAATGGAACAGAACAGAGAGCTCAGAAATAAATCCACACACCTACAGTCAATTAATCTAGGACAAAGGAGGCAAAAATATACAACGGAAAAAGACAGTCTCTTTAATAAGTGGTACTCAGAAAGCTGGACAGCTACATGTAAAAGAATGAAATTAAAACATTCTCTAACGTCATATACAAAAATAAACTCAAAATGGATCAAAGACCGAAGTGTAAGACCAGAAACCACAAATCTCCTAGAAGAGAACATAGGCAGAACAATCTTTGACATAAATCATGCAATATTTGTTTTGATCTGTCTCCTAAGGCAAAAAAAATGAAAGCAAAAATAAACAAATGGGACCTAATTAAACAAAAGCTTTTGCACAGCAAAGGAAACCACCAACAAAATGAAAAGACAGCCTAAGGAATTGGAGAAAATATTTGCAAATAATATGACTGATAAAGGGTTAATATACATTTACAAACAGCTCATATAACTGAATATCAAAAAAACAATGCAATCAGAAAATGGGCAGAAGACCTGAACAGACATTTTTCCAAAGAAGATATACAGATGGCCAACAGGCACATGAAAAGATGCTCAACATCATTAATCATCAGGGAAATGCAAATCAAAACCACAATGAGATATCACCTCACATCACTCAGAATGGCTAGCATCAAAATGTCTACAAATAACAAATGTTTGCAAGGATGTTGAGAAAAGCAAACCCTTGTACTCTGTTGGTGGGAATGTAAATTGGTGCAGCCAGTATAGAAAACAATATGGAGTTTCTCAAAAAAACTAAAAATAGACCTACCATACAACCCAGTGATTCCACTCCTGGGTATACATCCAGAAAAAAGTGAAAGCACTAATTTGAAAAGGTACATGCCCCTCAATATTCATAGCAGCACTATCAACGATAGCCAAGATATGGAAGCAACCCAAGTGTCCATCGACAATGAATGGATAAAGAAGATATGGTATATATGTGCAATGGAATATTACTCAGCCAAAAAAAAGAATGAAATTCAGCCATTTACAACAATGTGAATGGACCTAGAGGATATTATGCTTAGTGAAATAAGTGAGAGAGAGAAAGACAAAGACTATATGTTATGACATATGTGTAATCTGAAAGATAATACAAATGAATGTGTATAGCAAAACAGAAACAGACTCACAGACATAGAAAACAAACTAATGGTTAGTTTATTGGGGAGAGGGAAGGTGGGGGCAAGTTAAGGGTATGGGATTAAGAGATACAAACTACTGTGTATAAAATGATGAGCAACTAGGATACATTGTACAGCACAGGGAATTATAGCCATTATCTTGTAATAACTTTTAATGGAGTATAATCTGTAAAATTACTGAATCACAATGCTGTACACCTAAAATTAATATGGTAAATCAACTATACTTCAATTTAAAGAAGAAAGAATTCAGGGCCACTCCTGTGCATATCTCTCTGGGTAATTTGAGATCTGAAGAAAATTGGTCATGTAGTACCGTAAAGACTTAGAAGACTAAGAAAGGGTAAAACCTGGGGAGTCCTAAAGTGTATTTTGTTTCACTTCCAATTCATTCTCTATGAGGGAACTGATTGTATGGCCTGATTAACAGAGGTTGCTCTAGTTTCTAGATAATTTAGAAAAATAGGAAAGTTCTCAGAAAAGCAGCCTATGAGTGGAACGAAGTCTACACACCATACTCACTATAGTTGTTGCCCCTGAGAAGAAGGGAAAGGAAAAGGATTTTTTTTAATGTAGTTAAGGGAGACATTAAATGTATCTGCAAAATTGTATTTTCTGAAGGGTCTATGTAGAAGAATTCCAAACGTTCAAACTTTTTTTTTATCCTGGCAGTAGGAATATGGGTGCCTACTTTATTTTTCTATATAATTTTTTCTACTTTCTTAACTTTTCAGAAAAACAAACATAAAAAGTGGCTTATGAAAGAATTATGAGAAAATATGCTCAAATAAGGAATAGTATATTCTACATAAGGAATTGAAAATAAAAGTATAAACATAAAAATTAAAGTTACAGGACATTTCATTTCAAATAGGAGGCATACTAGACCACATTTGCTTTTTCCTCTTACTTAAATTAACTGCCTAACTTTTTTTCCCAAGAAACTAATGACTCCCTAGCGCACGATCATGACCAATTACCGTAAAGCATTGCTTTAGCATGTCCACAGTGAATACCCGAGCAGACGTGCATTAGCTTTGAAAATTTTTGACCAAAAGCACATAAAAATAATTATGACCTTGCCAAAAAAAAAAAGAATCCATCCCCCAGAAATGTTACACACAATGTTATTTTACTGAGGAATAGAACAATCCTACAAAACACCCACCATATATAATAATCAGGGCCCAGGTTTTCGTTCTATCAGCGAACTGGCTATCACTTTACAATCCTTCAAAAATGTATTCAAGGGCTGCTTAGAGATGGAGTGTGACATTTCGTATTTTACTTCAAGGTGAATGAGGTCCTTCTGAAAAGTGCTGAGCCCAAAGACCCTGGACAGCAAAATCCCGTTTATCTCCAGCATGATGATGACATGGGTAAGAGGAGAACAAATTTTCCGTGCCGAACACGTGTAAAGTGTGGCTAAGGCTACCCGGGACCCACAGGATGAGGAGAAAAATAGATCAGAACAATGCCCTCTGTCTACTGAATGTTTCCAGCTGTCTGAGAAGATACCAGTCGGGCTCAACCTCTAGAACTTGGGGCAGCCTACAGGGTGGAGTCAGGCAGATCTGGGTTCAAATCCTGGAACTTCCACTTTCTAGCTGTGCAACACTATGGAAATAATACAACCTCCTTGAGCCTTGGTTTCACATGTGTAAGTGTGGCAAAAAGAACGACTTCACAGGGACACGGTGATGGCTAAATGCATTGATTTCCTGGCTTGTAGTAGGCATCCCATGGTATTTCCCTTTTCCTTTCCAGTGGCAGAGAGATATTTGAAAAATTAATCCAAAACGCTCAAGAAATTGAAAAATAGCATCATAGGTGCGTTAGACAGGAAGCTTCTCTGATCTAATACTCTATCCTCCCATTCCCAATTCCAGGAACTAGTCAGCCCCATGGGATTATCATACAATAATAATGATGATAGTAACATCAGTGAGTGTCTATTGAATGCTTTAAATAGTGCTGGCTCTTACTCTAAACTATTTCTATACTTAATCCCATTTAAATCTTATAACTACCTCATGAGGCTGTATTACCATTATTCCATTTTTGGAGTAAGGAAATAAACTATGCTCATACTACCCCTAAGTGATAAAGCTGAAACTTGATCCCAGAACTTCTGACTCTAAGAGGCTAGCTGTGTACCTAGTCACTAAGCTATGCTACTCCATCATTATTAAAGAAAACCAAGAAAGGAAATACCAGAACCATTTTTCAGAAAAGAAGTACACCAGTACAACCCTTCAAGTCATGACGCAATTTTCCTTATGTGAAAAGTAAACTCTGTTTCTTACTATCCAAGCCCTAAATCAAAGAGCTTTGATACTAAAGGCCTTGTCGTATAATCTTGATCAAAGTGAATTCTTGACAATTAATAGCTTTAGTCTCATACTGAGCTGCACCTGCTACATCACTTAAGAAAACGGTCAACATTAGGTAAAAGACCTTCTTAATGATCAAGCCAGAAAAATATATTTATCTTACATGTGTCCATTTTCTTTTCCAAGTAAATAAGCAATCATCTCTTTAAGTACAAAGTTTACCAGCTGCCTGGATGCAACAAGCATGAGTTAAATTCCAAGCCAAACCACAAAATCGGTTGGGCTTTATATATCAACCAGGTACACAAGAATAATACAGATGGAAGTATGTTTAATAAATGGCCTTTATTTTCATTTTCACTGGCAGACCACTAATGAAATACATTCTCTATTCTTTCTCCCCATTCTTCACGGGAATTCAGATGTACCTTTATCAATATAAACTAGCTGTCATTTCATTATTATAATACCATTATCAAAACTGGATAAAACGAACTTTGAAAATGAGGCTATGAATGTGTAATGTGTTTGTAACAACAAGAAAACAAGACATTACTGCCAATGTATTCATTTTACTTCCAATTATCAATTTTGTGAGGACATGTTTCTTCTCTTCTAACTAAGGTCTCAACCAAGGTCTCAAATCTCTCTGGCCAGTAGACAGGTCTCATTTTACCCAAATTTATCCAACTCTGAGTGTTCAGAAGTGGCAAAATTAATAAGAAGCTAGAAATCAAATTACAAACAGCATATTGTGATAAGAAATTTCCCATCAGTTTTTATATTCTTTGGAGGAAAATGAAAATTTTTAGAGGCTCATTTCAATTAATAGATATAAAAAATGGTATAGTTTCTCCATCCTGTGTGATAAAATTGCATCCTGAAGGCTCCTAATGCCACTTCTTAAATATTAAAATTCTTTCAAGATACAGATAGTTATAAAGAAAATTTTATTTAAGAAATCATCAATGTTGAGTTTTCACAGATATGCAGGATTCAGTTATGGTAAAAAAAAATCTCAGAACTGTGGCTTTGGCATTCTCAACCATTAATTGTCATTGTCAGTTAATTATTAAAAAGCAACAGTTAATATCAAGTGGCTTGAATATTTTTAACCTGCACATTCAAATAATATTTTTCTTCTGACTTTCATCACTTTTTGCCACATAGGAATCTAACTCAAAGATGTCCACGCCACTGCACTTGTTGCCACAGACGGGAGTCCCCTTAGCATTTCCCTCAACTTCCTCCACGACAGGGATCTTCCCTCTATCCCCCACCTCATCCTGCTCACTACACAAATCCTGAGCTGTTTGTTGTCACGCGCACACATTTTGCAGCTGCATACCTCTCATGCTGCTGGTGCTGAGACTTTCCCACCTTTCTGTAGCTTGCTATCTGTTAGGATGCAGCTCCAGCTAAACATCGCATGTTGGATAAGATGCTCCATACTGTGGCTCCAAAGCACCTTGTGCATTTATCTGTCAGTGCACTCTTTATTTACATGACTCTCCCACTAGACAGACATCTAACCCATGCTGGGCCAATGAGTCTCTTTGATGAGAATCTGGAATCAGGACAATATAATTCTAGTTCATCTCTTCTCAAGACAAATGGAGAGACCATGAAAAGCTTAGAGGGAGGCAACCCTGCACCTAACAAATTAGGGAAAGCCAGTCTTTGAAGAGAGGGGGAAAAGGAAGACAACATGGACAAAAAGCAAAAGTGAGGTGACAAATCCCTGACAAGGTGAAAAATAAATCAGTTTGACCTCCAATTGCTTGTGTCCAAAAACCACGATCACATATGCAACCTTGGGTTTGTTAAGATTCTCATGTTGCTTTCAGTAAAACTTCAATTTTTGCTAAAATAATTGTGAAAATGTTTTTGTTTCTAACAAGCAAATGATTCCTAGGACACTTACATACAATGAGTGATGAATATATGTCTGTTAATGAAATGAACCAATGACTGCCTTTTAATTTATTAGGACAGAACAAGGATTCCCTCTCAGCCACCAACACACAGTAGAACCTCCAACTTTGCACCCAACATTGCAAGAATAGCAATTTTAAAAAGAAGAAAAATGACAGTACAGTTTTATAAGATTTTGGATATAGGACCTTAGAAGATATTCAAAACTTTTAACCTCCTCCAATTACCACCATTTTAAAGATGAGAAAATAGAGACACAGATCGGTGAAATAATTGGCCCAAGGTCATATAGCAAGTCAGAATCACAACCGAGCTCATTTCTCCTCTCCCACCTAACATGATTTTTTTATACCTTTGACTCGAAGACAACCGGGAAAACACCCGCGCTATGACATAAGCTTTCAGAAGAACAAAGCCAGCTGGTGGTTTTATATCCTGCAGATTTTTCAAAAATAGCAATGAGGGCCAAAGAAAAGAATTCAGGTCTTTTAAGACACCCTGTTCTCTTAGTCTTTAACCATGATAACACCTTAAAGAAGGTGTTAAAGAAGGACCAGAGGGGCTCTCCATCTCAGCTGTAAATTAGGTGATTTAATGAAGAATCATTGGAGACATAAAAGCCAATCTCTAATTTTCTTTGCATAAAAATCAAAATTACAGTTATAAATTTAAATAATTAACCATTTTAAACAATAATATACATGCCTCATATTTGAAGTATACATCATAATTCTTTTCACAATCGATCACAAAGAAAAATTACTTAAAGCTGAATGCAAAGTGTAAAAGAAAAATCTTTGAGAAAGACTTAACTCTCAATTACATAAAGCTCTATCAATCAATAACTAAAATGCATTGATTATTCACTAGGTGCAGTAGGATGCCAGCCCTTAACCTCAACACGAGAATTATCTTCTCACCCACCCAACTATGGATGGTTATTTGAATTTGTTTTCTTTCTTTTTCAAATTATGATAAATTAGTTGCCTCCATACTCTAGGAATCCAGATTTATGTTCCCTTTAAATACTTAATCAATATTTTTGGAGGTTAAATCTTTAAGGGTAAATCTTTAATGTCAGTCTCCTCATAAGGACTGCTGCTTTAGAATGATTTCAAAATCAATATACATTTTCTAGCTTATATATAAATGATGACCATGATTTGCATAATGCAAAAAGTATTAATATTTGTAAATTTTCCATACAAAAAGCATAACTTCCTATATGAAAATAAAGTTGATTCATCTACAAATTGGTAAACTATGTGGATTTCTTGCATTTCAACTTAATGAAATTGAACCTAGTTGGCAATTGTTTATTTAACTAATGCTCTTTATTCAGCAGAGACCCTAAACATCTCAAAAGGATATTTTTCTTGACTATTGTTATCACAGAAAAATAAAGAATAAACAGAAACAGTTCTTTTCAATCAATTTATAATGAGGATGGCATTCATCAGTTAAACAAGTACACCCTTTGGTTAGGAGTGAGTACTAAGCCAGGCATTCTCTGAGCATCCTAATCACTGATGAACTTTACAACATTACCCTAAAATACTTTTTATTTCTTTATACTGTTTTTGCTCCCTTTCAAGTGTTATAAGCTCATTAAAAAGAGCAAATAACTTCTAATAGGTCAAATCAAGATTATCCTATTTTCCCTGATGCACAGAGCAGAGAAAACAGGAACATTATAGAAAGAATATGGTTTTCAATAATAATTCATTGATTTGCCATAAAATAAACATGGGAAAATCCTAGCACTACCACTAATGAGTTGTCTCTATATATTGGATTATTTTAAGCCTTTTCATGTATTACTTCATTTGTTCCTCACAACAGATGGGGTAGGTACTAGTATTTTTGCCTTGTGCACATGAGGACCCTGACGCAGAAAGAGTTTAAGAAATTTGCCCAAGATCATACACTTGACAAATAGTGGAACAGAACAGGAACCCAGGCACTCGGCATGGATCCATGCTCTAAACCACTCTGTGTACTGAAAACTTCATATGCTTTTGTAATAGTAAAATTAAAAAATATGTAAAACAATTAGCATAGTTCCTGCCCTTTACTAAGTACACAGTCAAGTGTAACTATGGTGGTCACCGTAACGCCATAACGGTTATTGCTTGCTACTGAATTCTAAAATGATTTTTTAAATTCTCAGCTATTTTTACGTTTACAATCCTGTTTTTTGGCTGAAAAAAAAAGTCTTCTGAATTCTTCATTAAAAAAAAAAGTTTCTAACATGCATTTCTGGTATTCTGTCATAAACATTCTACAAAACATAGATTACTTAGTGTTCCAAATGTGTGACATATGGTTTTCAGGGGAAAATATTGGAGCTTTTACCAAGTAATTAAGGATCATAAGGATTTGCTACCTGGCCTAGAATTATGATCTCATGAATGAACTACTACTATATCTTCTGAATTTGTACAATACAAAGATATGATGAAACTGCTTTTATTATAACCACAATCTTTTAGCAGGATACTTTACAAGAAAGGAAAGAGGAATAGAGGAAGACAGGGAGAGAGAAAGAGAAAATGCTAATTTGTGTTTTACAAAAGAATGGAGAGATGTTTGGTGATCTTGAAATCATAGCTCTTAACCAAAGATAGAGAATTCCATATGGTGATTGTTTGATGGAAAAACTCAAGACCTGGAATATTCAACAAAGAAGCTGTTGACAGTGACTGAATTGCCTGTCAGTTAGAAATGCCTATATTTTCTTAGTATCTCTTTCACCATATGATCCTGGCCATTTGTCAGAAGGTAGATCGCTATTAGTTTTAACTGAGAAAAAACTAATATACCTTCCATTAATTGAAATTCATATGGGCGATCAAAAATTGCCAAGCACCAGTACCCAATTAACATTAAGCAAAATGAACTAAGGACAGCAGTAGCTAGAACTACCGCACAGATTACAGAAATTTTGCTACCAATAAATTAGAGAAATTTAGTCTCCTTAGCAAGTGATTTATTTGGAAGAAGCTTTTAGTGCTAATTTCTGAATGAAGCCAAGAAGATAATACATTTTAGTGTAGAGTTCAGTTCAAGTACAAACACAGTTGCCAATAAGCTTTCAAATGAATATGTTAACATAATTCTTGCTTTACTACATAATCTGGGGACTCAGGAGATACATATATAGCGTTTCTGCATTTCACCATAAAGAAATTTGAGTCCAGCTTGGGTTAAATCAACCAATCCAAAGAATAATAGAGGCAAGTGTCTTTAGAACAAAATCCTCTTTCCTAATGACAATCCCCAATGGAAAGTGGTTGATAATTTAGAAAACTATCAATACTAGTCTAATATAGTTTCTTTTATAAATTTCCCAATGGCTCCCATCATCTCTGCTTCTCCTATGCTAAAATTAAGTTATTTGATCATGTTCCTAGGTAAATATTTCCTTCCCTACTAAAGGACATTTGCCTGGGCATCAGTATACCAAACTACTTCTCCAGTGCTTTAACATGCCCTAAGAATGTCTACCTCAGGGTACTAACAGTTAACAAAATCTATGGACACTTCATTGTGTTTAAAAAATTTTTTTAATATATTTTGTAGTGGAGCTTCAAGATGGCGGAAGAATAAGACGTGGAGATCACCTTTCCTCCCCTCAAACACATCAGAACTACATCTACACGTGGAACAACTCCTACAGAACACCGACTGAACGCTGGCAGAAGACCTCAGACCTTGCAAAAGGTAAGAAACTCCCCCACGCACCCGGGTAGGGCAAGAGAAAAAAGAAAAAACAGAGACAAAGAATAGGGACGGGGCCTGCACCGGTGGGAGGGAGCTGTGAAGGAGGAAAGGTTTCCACACACTAGAAGCCCCTTCGCGGGCGGAGACTGCGGGTGGCGGAGGGGGAAGCTTCAGAGCCGCGGAGGAGAGCACAGCAACAGGGGTGCGGAGGGCAAAGCAGAGAGATTCCCGCACAGAGGACCGGTGCCGACCGGCACTCACCAGCCCGAGAGGCTTGTCTGCTCACCGGCCGGGGTGGGCGGGGGCTGGGAGCTGAGGCTCGGGCTTCCGTCGGATCCCAGGGAAAGGTCTGGAGTTGGCAGCGTGAACACAGCCTGAAGGGGTTAGTGCACCACGTATAGCCGGGAGGGAGTCCGGGAAAAAGTCTGGAGCTGCCAAAGAAGCAAGAGACTTTTTCTTCCCTCTTTGTTTCTTGGTGCGCGAGGAGGGGGGCTTAAGCGCGCTGCTTAAAGGAGCTCCAGAAACGGGCGCGAGCCGCGGCTATCAGCGCGGACCCCAGAGACGGGCATGAGATGCTAGGGTTGCTGCTGCCGCCACCAAGAAGCCTGTGTGCGAGCACAGGTCACTCTCCACACCGCCCCTCCCGGGAGCCTGTGCAGCCCGCCACTGCCCGGGTACCGGGATCCTGGGACAATTTCCCCGGGAGAACGCACGGCACATCTCAGACTGCTAAAACCTTACACTGGCCTCTGCCGCCTCAGGCTCGCCCCGCATCCGTACACCACCCTCCCCACGGCCTGAGTGAGCCAGAGCCCCCGAATCAGCTGCTCCCTTAACCCCGTTCTGTCTGAGCGAAGAACAGATGCCCTCAGGCAACGTATACGCAGAGGTGTGGCCAAATCCAAAGCTGAACCCCGGGAGTTGTGCGAACAAAGAAGAGAAAGGGAAAGTTCTCCCAGCAGCCTCAGGAGCAGCAGATTAAATCTCCACAATCAACTTGATGTTCCCCGCACCTGTGGAAAACCTGAATAGACAACGAATCATCCCAAATTGAAGAGGGGAACTTCGGGAGCAGATATATATATATATATATTTTTTTTTTTCCATTTTTCTCTTTTTGTGAGTGTGTATATGTATGCTTCTGTGTGTGATTTTGCCTGTATAGCTTTGCTTTTACCATTTGTCCTGGGTTCTGTCTTTTTTTTTTTTACTTAAAATTTTTTTTCTTAATAATTATTTTTTATTTTAATAACTTTATTTTATTTTATCTTCTTCTTTCTTTCTTTCTTTTTTTTCTCCCTTTTATTCTGAGCCGTATGGAGGACAGGCTCTTGGTGCTCCAGCCAGGCGTCAGGGCTGTGCCACTGAGGTGGGAGAGCCAAGTTCAGGACACTGGTCCACAAGAGACCTCCCAGCTCCACGTTATATCAAACAGAGAAAATCTCCCAGAGATCTCCATCTCAACACCAAGACCCAGCTTCACTCAAGGACCAGCAACGAACAGTACTGGTCACCCTATACCCAACAAAGAGCAAGACAGGTCTACAGCCCCATCCATTAGCAGAGAGGCTGCCTAAAATCATAATAAGGCTACCAACATCCCCATACACACCACCAGATGTGGACCTGCCCACCAGAAAGACAAGATCCAGCCAGAACACAAGCACTAGTCCCCTCCACCACAACCCACTGAACCAACCTTAGACACTGGGGGCAGACAGCAAAAACAATGGGAATTATGAACCCGGAGCCTGCGAAATGGAGACCCCAAACACAGTAAGTTAAGCAAAATGAGAAGACAGAGAAACACACAGCAGATGAAGGAGCAAGGTAAAAACCCACCAGACCTAACAAATGAAGTGGAAATAGGCAGTCTACCTGAAAAAGAATTCAGAATAATGATAGTAAACATGATCCAAAAACTTGGAAATAGAATGGAGAAAATACAAGAAATGTTTAACAAGGACCTAAAAGAACTAAAGAGCAAACAAACAGAGATAAACAGCACAATAAATGAAATTAAAACTTCTCTAGAAGGGATCAATAGCAGAATAACTGAGGCAGAAGAACGGATAAGTGACCTGGAAGATAAAATAGTGGAAATAACTACTGCAGAGCAGAATAAAGAAAAAAGAATGAAAAGAATTGAGGACAGTCTCAGAGACCTCTGAGACAACATTAAATGCACCAACATTTGAATTATAGGGGTCCCAGAAGAAGAAGAGAAAAAGAAAGGGACTGAGAAAATATTTAAAGAGATTATAGTTGAAAACTTCCCTAATATGGGAAATGAAATAGTTAATCAAGTCCAGGAAGCACAGAGAGTCCCATACAGGATAAATACAAGGAGAAACAGGGCAAGACACATATTAAACTATCAAAAATTAAATACAAAGAACAAATATTAAAAGCAGCAAGGGAAAAACAACAAATAACACATAAGGGAATCCCCATAAGGTTAACAGTTGATCTTTCAGCAGAAACTCTGCAAGCCAGAAGGGAGTGGCAGGACATATTTAAGGTGATGAAAGGGAAGAACCTACAACCAAGATTACTCTACCCAGGAAGGATCTCATTCAGATTTGATGGAGAAATTAAAAGCTTTACAGAGAAGCAAAAGCTAAGAGAATTCAGCACCACGAAACCAGCTTTACAACAAACGCTAAAGGAACTTCTCTAGGCAGGAAATACAAGAGAAGGAAAAGACCTACAATAATAAACCCAAAACAATTAAGAAAATGTAATAGGAACATACATATCAATAATTACCTTAAGTGTAAATGGATTCAATGTCCCAAACAAAACACATACTGGCTAAATGGATACAAAAACAAGACCCATATATATGCTGTCTACAAGAGACCCACTTCAGACCTAGGGACACATACAGACTGAAACTGAGGGGATGGAAAGATATTCCATGCAAACAGAAACCAAAAGAAAGCTGGAGTAGCAATTCTCATATCAGACAAAATAGACTTTAAAACAAAGACTATTACAAGAGACAAAGAAGGACACTACATAATGATGAAGAGATCAATCCAAGAAGAAGATATAACAGTTTTAAGTATTTATGCACCCAACATAGGAGCACCTCGATACAAAAGGCAAATACTAACATGGGAAATCGACAGGAACACAATCATAGTAGGGAACTTTAACACCCCACTGTCACCAATGGACAGATCATCCAAAATGAAAATAAATAAGGAAACACAAGCTTTAAATGATACATTAAACAAGATGAACTTAATTCATATTTATAGGACATTCCATCCAAAAAAAACAATACACTTTCTTCTCAGGTGTTCATGCAACATTTACCAGGATAGATCATATCTTGGGTCACAAATCAAGCCTTGGTAAATTTAAGAAAATTGAAATAGTATCAAGTATCTTTTCCAACCACAATGCTATGAGACTAGATATCGATTACAGGAAAAAATCTGTAAGAAATACAAACACATGGAGGCTAAACAACATGCTACTTAATAACCAAGAGATCACTGAAGAAATCAAAGAGGAAATAAAAAAATACCTAGAAACAAATGACCAAGAAAACAAAACGACCCAAATCTATGAAATGCAGCAAAAACAGTTCTAAGAAGGAAGTTTATAACTATACAAACCTGCATTAATAAACAAGAAACATCTCAAATAAACAACCCAACGTTACACCTAAAGCAATTAGAGAAAGAAGAACAGAAAAAACCCAAAGTTAGCAGAAGGAAAAAGATCAGGTCAGAAATAAATAAAAAAGAAATTAAGGAAATGATAGCAAAATCAATAAAGCTAAAAGCTGGTTCTTTGAGAAGATTAACAAAATTGATAAAGCATTAGCCAAACTTACCAAGAAAAAAAGGGAGAAGACTAAAATCAATAGAATTAGAAAAGAAAAAGGAGAAGTAACAACTGACACTGCAGAAATACAAAGGATCATGAGAGATTACTACAAGCAACTATATGCCAATAAAATGGGCAACCTGAAAGAAATGGACAAATTCTTAGAAATGCACAACCTTCTGAGACTGAACCAGGAAGAAATAGAAAATATGAACAGACCAATCACAAGCAGTGAAATTGAGACTGTGATTTAAAATCTTCCAACAAACAAAAGCTCAAGACCAGATGGCTTCACAGGCGAATTCTATCAAACATTTAGAGAAGACTAACACCTATCCTTCTCAAACTCTTCCAAAAGATAGCAGAGGGAGGAACAATCCCAAACTGATTCTATGAGGCTACCATCACTCTGATATCAGAACGAGAGAAAGATCTCACAAAGAAAGAAAACTATAGGCCAATATCACTGATGAACATAGATGCAAAAATCCTCAACAAAATACTAGCAAACAGAATCCAACAGCACATTAAAAGGATCATATACTATGATCAAGTGGAGTTTTTACCAGGAATGCAAGGATTCTTCAATATATGCAAATCAATCAACAAGATACACCATATTAACAAATTGAAGGAGAAAAACCATATGATCATCTCAATAGATGCAGAGAAAGCTTTCGACAAAATTCAACACCCATTTATGATAAAAACCCTGCAGAAAGTAGGCATACAGGGAACTTTCCTCAACATAGTAAAGGCCATAAATGATAAACCCACAGCCAACATTGTCCTCAAAGGTGAAAAACTGAAACCATTTCCACTAAGATCAGGAACAAGACAAGGTTGCCACTCTCACCACTCTTATTCAACCTAGTTTTGGAAGTTCTAGCCACAGCAATCAGAGAAAATAAAGAAATAAAAGGAATCCAAATAGGAAAAGAAGAAGTAAAGCTGTCACTGTTTGCAGATGACATGATACTATACATAGAGAATACTAAGGATGCTACCAGAAAACTACTAGAACTAATCAATGAATTTGGTAAAGTAGCAGGATACAAAATTAATGCACAGAAATCTCTGGCATTCCTATACACTAATCATGAAAAATCTGAAAGTGAAATTAAGGAGCACTCCTATTTACCATTGCAACAAAAAGAATAATAATCTCAGAGTAAACTTACCTAAGGAGACAAAAGACCTGTATGCAGAAAATTATAAGACACTGATGAAAGAAATTAAAGATGAAACAAATAGATGGAGAGATATACCATGTTCTTGGATTAGAAGAATCAACATTGTGAAAATGACTCTACTACCCAAAGCAATCTACAGATTCAATGCAATCCTTATCAAAATACCAATGCCATTTTTCACAGAAATAGAACAGAAATTTTCACAATTTGTATGGAAACACAAAAGACCCTGAGTAGCCAAAGCAATCTTGAGAAAGAAAAATAGAGCTGGAGGTATCAGGCTCCCTGACTTCAGACTATTCTACAAAGCTGCAGTAATGAAGACAGTATGGTACTGGCACAAAAACAGAAATATAGATCAATGGAACAGGATAGAAAGCCCAGAGATAAACCCCCACACATATGGTCACCTTATCTTTGATAAAGGTGGCAAGAATATACAGTGGAGAAAAGACAGCCTCTTCAATAAGTGGTGCTGGAAAAACTGGACAGGTACATGTAAAAGTATGAAATTAGAAAACTCCCTAACACCATACACAAAAATAAACTCAAAATGGATTAAAGGCTTAAATGTAAGGCCAGACACCATCAAACTCTTGGAGGAAAACATAGGCAGAACACTCTATGACATAAATCACAACAAGATCCTTTTTGACCCACCTCCTAGAGATATGGAAATAAAAACAGAAATAAACTAATGGGAGCTAATGACACTTAAAAGGTTTTGCAAAGCAAAGGAAACCATAAAGAAGATGAAAAGACAACCCTCAGAATGGGAGAAAATATGTGCAAATGAAGCACCTGACAAAGGGTTAATCTCCAAAACATACAAGCAACTCATACAGCTCAATATCAAAAAAACAAACAACGCAATGCAAAAATGGGCAGAAGACCTAAATAGACATTTCTCCAGAGAAGATATACAGATTGCCAACAAACATATGAAAGAACGCTCAACATCATTAATCATTAGGGAAATGCAAATCAAAACTACAATGAGATATCATCTCACACCGGTCAGAATGGCCATCAACAAAAAATCTAGAAACAATAAATGCTGAAGAGGGTGTGGAGAAGAGGGAACACTCTTGCACTGCTGGTGGGAATGTAAATTGATACAGCCACTATGGAGAACAGTATGGAGGTTCCTTCAAAAACTAAAAATAGAACTACCATATGACCCAGCAATCCCACTACTGGGCATATACACCGAGAAAACCATAATTCCAAAAGAGTCACGTACCAAAATTTTCATTGCAGCTCTATTTACAATAGCCAGGACATGGAAGCAACCTAAATGTCCATCAACAGATGAATGGATAAAGAAGATGTGGCATATATATACAATGGAATATTACTCAGCCATAATGAGGAATGAAACTGAGTTATTTGTAGTGAGGTGGATGGATCTAGAGACTGTCATACAGAGTGAAGTAAGTCAGAAAGAAAAAAAACAAATACTGTATGCTAACACATATATAAGGAATCTAAAACAAAAAAGAAAAGAAGGAAAATGGTCAAAAGAACCTAGGGGTAAGATGGGAATAAAGATGCAGACCTACTAGAGAATGGACTTGAGGATATGGGGTGGGGGAAGGGTAAGCTGGGACAAAGTGAGAGAGTGTCATGGACAAATATACACTACCAAACGTAAAATAGATTGCTAGTGGGAAGCAGCCGCATAGCACAGGGTGCTTTGTGACCACCTAGAGTGGTGAAATACAGAGGGTGGGAGGGAGGGAGATGCAAGAGGGAAGAGATATGGGGACATATGTATATGTATAACTGATTCACTTTCTTATAAAGCAGAAACTGACACACCATTGTAAAGCAATTATACTCTAATAAAGATGTTTAAAAATTTTTAAACAATATAAAATCATTTTTATGCTATTGGATAAAGATTGGAAAAGGTCATAGAGGTGTGTAAATTATTAAATTCAAAAACTGATATATATTATAAATGTTCTTTTAAATAACAAATTACTTTAAAGCAACCATTGAAATCCAATGGATGACAAACTCCTCTGCAGAAAGCTGACACACACAGACTATTTCACCTTTCGCAGAGTATGGGAGGAAGAGATCACCACCATAAAAGTGAGTAAGAAAAAAAAGTGAAATTTTAACAAATTCTGAAATGCTGAGTATGGAGTAACCTGTCAGTTTATATCCCCGGGAGCCTCAGACTTAAGGAGAGTCTGTGTTCACTCACCAGCTTTTATCCAGGGGCCTCTACTGGGTGTTCACAAGACGGGACTGAGATGATACCTGGCATAGGTGCCCTCACTGGAACACAGACACTAAACCACCTCTTGTATGAAGCAAAACCTGGAAGACATGGGGAGTGAGGTAGGAAACCCTCCTGCCCCTGCTCTAGGACAAAGGTATGCTGCCAGGGAGGGAGGGCTAGGAACTAAGTGATCTGCAGCTGAGGGAGGGATGAGACAGCTGTCTGAGCCCAGGCCCTTAAACTGAGCCCAGGACCCTAAAGCAGAGGCCTACTACGACTGGGAGAGGGCAGGACATGTGCCGCCACTGGAGAGTTCCCTTCAAGACCCCCTCACTGATGCAAGGCAGACTATGGCTATGTGGCAGGGTAGGGTGGGGGTGGGTTGTAGGGAGGACACAGGTCTGAAACACTAAGACAGTTCCACACCCAAAATGCAGATGAACAAGGCCTTCTAAGGACTGAGGCTACATCAAGAGAACCAAGATTGTTGTAAAGGAGAAACTAACACACTATTGTAAAACAGTTATACTCAAATAAAGATGTTAAAAAAATAAATAAATAAAAAGAGAACCAAGAAACTCTATCTGCCCTGACCACAAGCCTCCACCAAATAACCAGCAATAGCAGTCTGCTGCTGAGGAGGAACAAAACCATGGGAAAATATCCACTTGCAGTTCAGGCCTGCTGGGCCTGCTGATAGCTGGGGGCAGACCAGGAACCCTGAAAAAAGCCCTACAGTAATGGAGGCTGCATGCTAAGCACAAAGTGGCAGCAGCCCACCATTGGAGGTTGAAAAAAAAAGGAAAATAGTGAAAAATAGAACAGATTATCCAAGAGATACGAGACAATATCAAATAGTCTAATGCACATGTACTTGGAGTACCAGAAGGATAAAAGATAGAGAAGAGGACAGAAAGATTATTGAAAAGATAACTTTCAAAATTAGTGAAAGACAACCATAGATCCAAGAAGTTCAGAGAGCCCTAGCAGTATAAATACCAAGAAAAACCCTACCTAGGCTCATCATGGTCAAACTGCTGAAACCCAAAGATAAAGGGAAAATCTTGAGAGTAGTCAGAGAAAAAGTCACATTTTCTAGAGGCACAAAGATAGGAAGCAGAACAGATTCACTGTCAGAAGTTAGGCAAGCAGGAGACAATGGAGTCACGTCTTTAAAGACTGAAAAAAAAAAAAGAATTGATCAACTCAAAATTCTAATAACTAATAAGCTAGTAGGGGAGATAACATAGAATCATAAAAAAATACTCAAAAGAAGGTGGTGAAAGAGAGACAAAGGAATCAAGAACAAATGAGACACATGGAAGAGAACTAGAACTAGACAAGAAAATATATGGCAGATTTGAATACAAATGCATCAATAATTAAATTAATGGTATAAACACTTCAATTAAATGCAAAGATTGTGGGACTGGATGAAGAAAACAAGATCCAATTATATACTTTTTAAAGGAAACTGACTTTAAATATAAAGACATAGATAGATTAAAATGATGGGAGAACTATGTCATGTAAATATACTAATCAAAGGAAATCTACTATAGCTATATTATCAGACTAATTAGATTTCTGAAAAAGAAATAATACTGTTGATAAAGAGGGAATAAAGGGGTAAATTCATCAAGAAGACATGACAATCCTAAATGTGTATGTACTTAATTGCAGAATTCAAATATACAAATAATATAATGATATTATAATAGTTTTGTTAGTTGGTTTGGTTTGTACCAGTAACAAAGGCTGCAGCAAAGTTACTGTTGCGTTAATGCCCACCACCACCTTCCTGCTTTGCCGACTTCAGTGATGATGGTCTTGATGCAGCATCATAAGGTCTACAACAAAAGACTGGAATATTTCTATCTTCCAATAAAATAAAAACTTCCATAGCAACATATGTCCTAAGACTTCTTTAAATAAAGAAATTTCACATGAAAATGAATACGAGGAAATAGGAAGAAACTAGTAGTGACACAGAGGAGTTGGAAGGGGAAAAAGACTTCAAAAAATCTGAAATTAGACCCCCTATCATGTCATCACCTGTGCTTTGAATTAAGAATATTTACTTATTAATTAGGCTTAAACTTTCATCAACACTTCAAAGTGAAGAGGTTAGTCTATTAAGTAAGTGACTTCACAAACATCACTTTAACTGGTGGCTGTATATTCTGTGTAGACTTATTTAACTTCACACCTTGTTCATTCCATTATTTCATTTTTGACAGGTAGCAGCTGTATAAAGTCAAGAACTACTCATCTGAATTCAATCAATAGGAAAGGTGTTTAAAATGTAGGAAGGAGGAATAATGGGTAAACAATTTCCATCAGAAGAAAATGTTATTCTTTATTAACAACACATAATTTAGTCACAGGTTTTTTTTCTGTCTCCTACAAATCTCACTGCCCTAGCTCACCAAGTTTCTCTCATACCAGTATAATGCTGTAAATAATGATCTGAAATGCATCTGGCCTCTCAGAGCATCATAGGTATGGAATAAAACCTTAACATTCCCACTAAAGAGATCAAATAACATGAAGATAATTTATACAGTGTTTTCTACTTCAGGGAAAAAGAAAACAGCACAAAGTCTATGAGAACAAAATATTAAAAGGGCACAAAGGACTGAATGTTTGTGTCCCACCAAAATTCATATGTTGACACCTAAATCCCCATGTGATGGTGTTTGGAGGTGGGAATTTTGGAAGGTAATTAGGTCATGAGGATGGATCCCTAATGAATGGGATTAGTGCGCTTATAAGGGGCTGAAGAGATGAGAGTTTCCCCCTTCCACCATGAGAAGACACAGCAAGAATGAGCCAGGAAGTGGGCCTTCACCAGACATCAAATCTGTCAACACCTTGATCTTGGACTTCCAGGCTCCAGAAATGTGAGACATAAATATTTACTGTTTACAAGCCACCAAGTCGATGGTATCCTGTTATAGTAGCTTGAATGGAACAAGACAGTTCCTCCTTCCAACAGTGCCAGGCAAAATATTTATATGCCTCCCTGTATCTCCTAACTTTTCATGCCGTACAATTTCACTTTAGTGCCAAATGTATTACTGTTCTCTAAATCCAAACCTATCTCAGTAACTTGATTTGCATGCTTTTGTGCAAGGTAATTAAAATAAGGAGTTTTAAGACTCACTGAGTGGAAATTTAACCAGCTTCATCCACAAAGGTTAGAAAATGAGCCAAGTTTAAGCAAAACATCATGATCATCAAACAGCTAAGTTCCGTGAGGAGAGGATTTTATTTCATTGACTCTGATATTTCCCCAACACCTGGAATGATGCCTGAAATGTAACACACACTCAATACATATTGTTAAATTAATGAGGGAATATGAGAGACCCCGCAGCACAGTCTACTGCAGAGAAGAAAATAAATACCCATGAATTCTTTGAACAAAGAACTGTCTCAATGCATATTGTGGTGACTGTTGTTGAAATATGAAACATGCACTCACACATGTATCAGGAATAAGGAAAATAAAGATAAGACTTCATATACAAATCCCCAAGCTTTCTAATATTAAAGGGAAAAGGTGTGTGCATTAATTTGACATATTGATACAGTGGGGAGAGAATATTTAAATACAAGGCACTTCTCATTTCACAAACAGCAATTCAGGAAAAAGACCACAGTAAATGAATTTCTTCTGATCCAGAGCTGTGTATACCCACAGTCCAGGATTTCTAATACAATAAATTCTGCTTTTAAGCCAATCACAACAAAGAAAATAAAATTAGGCAACTAAATAAATGAAATGAGAAGGAAAGGATTTTTCCCATACTTGGTGACATCTGTAACCCATGTTTTATTTACGAGATAAAGTATTTAGCCAGATTTGTGTCATCCTTAGAGTAATGAGCTCTGCATAATTTCACCCTAGTGTTTAACTCGGAAACAGCTCTCACAAATGAACTAAACAACAACAGTAACAAAAAACATCATACCACTTCATTACTTCATTCCCAAACTGTATAATCTCAGAATCTCAGAGCCACCATTACTCACAATGCACTCATGCTTTGCTAAGAACTGAACTGTGTTTCCACAAAATGTATATGTTTGAAGCTCTAACAGCCAGTGTGATGGTATTTGGGAGGTAGATAGATTTTGATGTGATCATGGGCTTGGTGTCCTCATGATGGGATTAGTGCCCTTTTAAAAAGTAACACCAGAAAGCTTATCATCCCTCTCTCTGCCCTGTGAGGACACAGTGAGAAGGTGGCCGTCTGCAAGCTAGGAAAAGAGCTCTCATTAGGGAACTGAATCAGCCAGCATCTTGATTCTGGACTTCTCAGCCTCCAGAACTGTGAGATGAATTCTTATTGTTTAGAACACCCAGTTTATGGTATTCTATTACAGCAGCCCAAGGTGACTAAGACACGCTTACAGGAAAATAATAGAACTGAAAATAAAACAATAATGCTACGATCCCATTGAAGAATAGTTGTGCCTGGATTAGGAGTTTAGAAATGCAATGTCACATTTAGTCCCCACAGTCTCTCCTGAGGAAGGTCATATTTTCATTGTCATTTTACATGTGAAGAAACTGAATCTCAGAGAGATGAAACAAACTCCTAGGAAACACTGGAATCATGATTTAAGCCAAGGTTCTCTGCCTCCAGGCTCAGAACTGTTAAGTCTAGATGTATCACCTCTTCAGACTTTTTATTAAGCTCAATTAATCCACCTCCTGATACAAAAGAACAAATAAAGAATCCCCAAATTACTTAAATCCTGTGACAATATACCCTGCATTTTGACAGGTTTCTTTTCAAAAGAGGGCAGTTGCCTTCTTTGCTCCCAAACATGACAACCTATAAACCTCTGTCCAGGTTTCAACATTGCTGTGTATTGCAGTCCAGTTGGCTCACTCTCCAGAATTGCTGGTGTTCGGGGTTAAACATGAAAGTAAGAATAAAAGCCCACCACCTGACTCCTCACCTATGCCAACTCCTTGCCAGGACTCTTTAGAGTCCAACTGGCCTACACACAGCCTAACGGTAATAGCAGTTTCTGGATACAAACCCATGATACTGCTAGCTCATCTTGGAACCTCAGCTAGTGATTTCATCTCTCAGACCCTCAGTCACCTCTCATGAAAGCGGAGAATATAACATCATCCCGAGTGGCCATTGTGATGGTTACATGAGAAAATACACCTAAGAGCGCAGCACACCCCCTGGCCCTTGGGAGACTGTACCACATGCTTTTCTCCCTCACCCTCTCCTCCCTTCTCCTTCCTTCTTTCTCCCCCCCCACCTGCTGCTCACCCTTCTCACCCCCTCTTCTAGGACCTCCTTCTATTAATTACCCTCCTGATCCAGCATCAGTTCTCCCTAGGGGGTTTCTTCCCTGTAACTGTAGGAACCCCTTGTCCATTAAATTTGAAATAAATATAAAACCCGCCATTGCTCCAGCTAGCATCCTTTCCCTCATATCTTCATTGCCACACTTACTGAAAGTGTTCTACACTCAGTTCCCACAACGCCTTACCACCCTCTCATTCATTTATTTATTTTGAATATTTGGCACCTTCATTTGCCAGGCACTGTGCCAGGCTCTGGGTTACAACTGTGATCAAAGCCTGAGCTGGTCCCTCCCTGACCTCACAGCATTCACCATCCCCTTGCAGTCTGACTTGCATCTCTCATTCTGCTGAAATCCCCACACGGACAGCCACCAGCACCCTCCTTTTTCCTCCTTCCTCTCCTCCATCAACCTTCTAAACAAATGAATGAGTCCCTTATCTCTCTGCCTCAGGGATCTCACACCTTCCTGTGACTACATTCTCCCTCTTCCCCTAAGCCCTACCCCCCAAAATCCCTCCTTTAGGTTTCTGTCTCAATAAAGAGCTTCCCCATCCACCCAGTTGTTTGACCCAGAAACCCAGGAATTCTTGGCTTTTTCCTCCCCTCCTCATCCCCTCTACTAGCAGGTCCTGTTGACTCTGTACCCAAAACATACCCCTCACCTATCCACGTCCATTTGCTTCTCACTCAAGCATGTAACTGCTTCCTACCTGGTCCCCTGCTTCACTCCAGCACATAGCCCGCCCTCCGCCCCCCACCAACTTGTCACACAGCAGTCAGAGTGATCTTTAAAGCTAATCCAGTAATGTCACCCCGACACTTTTAAAAGCTTTAAAAATATAAACTCCAATGTCTTCTCCTTCCACTCAGAATAAAATGCAAACTTGCTTCTACAGCAAAATGGCCCATTATCACCTGGGCCTGCCACCCCTGAGCTCACCCCCTGCCTCCACCCTTGCTCTTTACCCTCAAGCCGGAGACCCTCTGACAGGTTCTTGGGGGGCTAGGCCTCCCCTCATTCAGTCTCAGCTCAGACCTCACCGGCTCAGGGCGGCTGACCCATCACTCTCCATCACATCCTGTTTCACTACTCTTCACGGCACTTAACAGCGGTCCCTCACTGTTGATTATTTAGTATCTGTCCTCTACTGGAAGGGGAGCTACACAGGGGCAAGGACCTCGTCCTCCTTATCCACCAGGACATCCCTGGTGCCTGGAACATGCCCGGCACATGGCAGATGCTTAATAAATATTTGTTGAATGGAGGGTCAATGAGGTGGAAAAATAAAGGATAGAAATAGGCAAAGGAGGGAAAAACTAGGAACAAAGACCCTGAAAAGAGGAGGTTTTCCTGGGACTTCACAGAAAACATAGCTTGAAGTGGTAAAGTACTAACACTCTAAATAGAACTTTCATATTTATTAAAACTCTCATCCATTAGGAACAGCCCAATTTAGTGAGCACCCGTGCTGGTGCATCTATATCGATCTTCATAGCTGGATCCCAGGAGACGACACCAAAACTACAAAGGCTTTGGAAAATCCTGTGCTCTAAAAGCATCTCCCTGCCTGCTCACAAGCATGTCTTAAAGGCAGAGTCCTCTGGGCTTCCTTCCATACTTGTGCTGTAATAAATTCCTTTCTAACACAAGAAGAAGGGAGAGACAGCAGGGGAAGGTAGAGCTCTCCTTCCCCAGAGAATCAAGAGCACCTGCTCTCTAATGCTCGGGGCTCTTCCACCAAGGAAGCAGCAAAAGGTTTGCTCCTCCTAACTGAGGCTTCACAGACCCACACCTCACCTCCCCTTGTTTCTAAATAAGGCAGACAGCTGGGCTTCGGTTAGTTTCTCTTTCCCCCTTTCCACTACTCCTTTTTTTCTCTAATCTAATATAGGAAAAGAAGGGAGGAAGGAAGGGAAGGGAGATAGGGGAAGAGGTGGGTTAGGGAGGAGGGCCACCACACAGAACTGACTCAGAGCTTCACTGCTCCGGTCACCACGTGCTGCACTAAGCGCTGCTGAACACTGAGACTCGGGGAGATGCGGAGCCCGGCCCCGTACCTCATCGTGGAGCACATAGCTTTTGGATACACTGAGATTCCACTGCTCTGGGCTTCTGGTGGCAGTGGGGAGGCAGCCACCCCAAGCTCCTCTGTGAAGGGACCGCTGCTGCTTCCATTTTTCTGGAGAGGGTGTGCTGGCTATGAGAAGGGACTGGGGGCTCCAGGGCTGCTGTGGGCTGTGCTGATGGATGACCCCAGTGGCCCTGATTGCTCTTGAAATTGAGGGAAAACAAAATTAAACAGAACAAGGCTTGCAACAAGAAACAGCAGTCCCGTGGCCCACCCATCCCAGTCTCAAGCTTCCTAGAAGCAAGCATTTTCACATGTTTTCATCCCTTTATTTTTTTTCTACTATTTACCTCCATGTTTTAATATAACACCATTATGCTACCAGTACCAGATTTTTCAGTTTTCAGCATCATCACATTGACTTTTTTCTGCGGAAACTTGGATTTGGCCACCTTACTTGATCATCACCAATGAATACCCCGCATACATGCAAACACTCTTCCCTTCCCATGCATCCTCCACAGACTAATCTCACACGATATTCAGTTTACATTTCTTTATTATGACCATGTAAATATTGTTCACCACTGATATACAGTTTACTCCACAGAAAATGTAAAAAATTACATTTTCTATCTTGAATTGCACTGGAATATAATTTCGTGCCTATCAGACTGTCAAACATTAAAAACCTGATACCACAAAGTATTGGTAGGAATGTAGCACAAAGGGAATTCTCACACAGTTCTGCTGTGAGGAGGAACAGCTACGTTCAGACTGTGTGACTAGGGAGGTTATTTTCTTGCCTCTGTTTCCCCCTTTGTAAAAGGAGGCTAACAGCCTGATTGGGAGCATTTGGTGGCTTCATGCCTGAAATAGCGTGGCACAGTGCTGGGAATGTGGCCAGGCCTCAAGAAATATGAACCTCTATGAGCCAGGTGTCCTGTTACATGCTCTCATTCTGCAATGGTAACAATGTAATCAAGTGTCCATACAGTTACTTATGTGATGTCCGTCTCCCCACCAGATCAAAAGCTCTTCAAGGACGAGAACCATACCTGTTTGGTTCTCATTTACACCCTTAAAGGTAGCAGAGTGCTACACACAAAATAAATGTATTGAATGGACGATGAAGGAAGAAAGAATGAGTGAACGGGGGCCCCCACCAACGCAGAGATGCTTAATGTAAAGGCTAAAACTTTCTTTTGAAGTACAGATTGGAAACCCTGAGCTATGAGGCTTCCTCAGCTACATATCAGCTGTGTAATTCCTCCCAAGGACTTAGTAGTTTGTGAAGGTCAAGGATGGTTCACAGAACAGAAGAAAGAATTATCCCTTTTGAAAAAAGAAGCCTGGCTCTACAGATATGGGGTGCGAAAGAGTAAAGAGTGTAGATAACGTTTGGCTGGAGGGTCACGAGACCACAGGAGACACTAGTTCACAGACAAAATTAAAACTTCTCTGGACTGGACCAGCTAAGGGTGTGTGCAGTCCATTGTCACATCCATTTGCTGTCGGAAGCAAAGCAGAAGGAAGTCAGGAGGCAGCTTTTGAGTGCATTTGAGAAGAAAGGGGAAAGCAAGGGAGATCAGTGGCTTGGTCTCTGGTAAGAAAGTGTGAACTTCCAATTTCTCATTACATTACATTAAGTAGTTCTGTTGGTTAAAAAGAAAGAAAGGAAAGAAAACCTAATGTGAGCCCAAGGAAGGTCCTCGGACTCATGGCATTTGGATACTGGGGCATTTGGCATAAAATCCATGCTCAAGATGAGCTTGGGTTAAAGTGATAACTGGGCTTTTTACCTTTTACAAATGGCTGGGATTTACAGAAAGCCAACAGCGCAGCAGGCTCTATTAAATTATCTCCAATTATCAGCTTCACAGGCAGGAAGGTGATTAAAATTTAATGGCATATCCCAGCTTGTTCCCATTCAATAGAGCTGCTGTCACCTTCCTGTCAAGAAGGATAAAGAAGTGGGAGATGTTGAAAAGGAAATAAAAAAAGAGGAATACTTTCAAGGTAAAATTCTTCATCTGACAAGGTAGGAGAATAAATCAGCCATGATAAGAAAAAGATCAAAAGTGATTTTTGCCTTATAATTACTGACTTAGAGTCTGCATGTCAAATGGTTGCTATTTATGGATTTAATAAGGAAAGAAATTCTCAGTATGTGCTTCAACTCCTAATATCCTTAGTCAAGACTTTCTTGTCAATACCCCACATATGAAAATGCCTATGCTTTACACTTTTGTTTTGTTTTGTTTTTTTAGTTAAATGGGCTACTGAATAAAGTTGAACTTCAATTTGAACACGATGTACGGCAATAAAATAACAGTGTGCCTACTTGCTTCAACTTGACCCTCTACAGAATTGCAATAGGAAACTCCCAGATATATTCTTGACAATTTTTTTTCCAGCAGCATCACTGGAGGAAGTAAATAGGCTCCAGGGTCAGCAGCACTCCTTGTTGGACAGTACCCATTTGGAGGCAAGAGTCACAGCTGAAGTACCTGCCCGGGGCTCCACACTGGGAAGGCATAGGAGGCTCTAGGAAAGCCCATAAGGCAATATATATCTAGAGAAGGGTGGGGATTGGACAGGTAGCATGTAGATCTGGAAGCAAAGGAGGTGTATGTAGCAGCTTTCATTGGTGATCTTAAGCTATAAATTACATCAATGTGACTATGACATGTGACAAACACGGTCGCTTACCCTGCGTGATCAATTGCCTAAAAGTAATCTATACTGAATCTAATCATGCAGGCTACAAGATGGATCTTTGAAAGTCTTGATTATATCTAAACTTCATGCCAAGTTGTCACAGAGACAGATCTCAAGGCAACATCTACCTGCCGGGAGCCAGCACCACCCAGTCTGGGGCAGCCATCCTTGCCCAGACCATGCGGTCCCTCGCCCAGCAGCACATTGCTGCTCCAGTCAACAGAGGTCCCTCTGTCTTTCTCTTTCCCACCCTCAGTCTCTCTTCCTCTCTGCTTGTATCTTGAGCCAATCAGCTATCAGTAACACCTACAGCCTAGGCTCATTAACCATACTTAGGAGCTAGCAGTTTAGGAAGAGCCGTTGTGCCCGCAGAAAGCTCAGAAAGAGGATACAGAGCTCTCCAGTACAGGCGCTGGTAATAAGTCACCGTGGCGGTCACTCTGACACACACCCACATCCCCCTTCAAAAGAAGCGTTTTTGTCCCAGCTGCTGGGACTGCCAAGGAGCTCTTTAGAGATGGCTTCAGTGGCATGCCTGCTAGATAGCTTGGACCAGCTCAGGTGCACATGAAATTGTATTCTGAGGGTGCTTGGACAAGAGGGCCAGGACATAAAGTTGGATAAAATGGAGATTATCATTTTAGTCACATTCTTCTGGGAAATAACATCTAATCTCTTTGCAAAGACTCCAGGGGATGGTTTGAACTCGCTACTAGCAAGCACCAAAAGCATGGAAAAATCCACGCTCAATGCTAAATTAGGTAGAAATGTCAGAGTTGAATAACAGACAGTAGTGGAAAATGGCTTAAAAGGCTCAGAGAAGGGGCATGCTGAAGTGGATACCCTACGTAAAACCTGAAAACTCACCAGATAATTATGTTCCCTAAGAAGGCCTGGAAGACATACCGTTTGTTAAGGCCACAAGAAACAAACTAGTAAGAGGTCCATCAGTGTCTCTCCTCTTTGGGCCAGGACTGACAGGAGGAGAGGCCATTACACAGGGAGCCTCACTGATTGCAACGTGGAAGATAGGATCTCAATGCAGTAGAAGTCACTCAGCAGAGCATAACTTTCAAAAGCCAGGTGAGAGCAATTATCATAATGAGCATCAAGTCTGGAGCCAGAGGGACTGGAGCCACAGAGAATTATTGGGATGGTTAATAGAAGGCAGTGTCCTAGGAACCAAAAAGATGGGCAGTCAACAAGGATACTACTCAGGTTTTATCATCAAAATAAATCAAGCATGCATCATCAGGAATCTGAAGGTAATGTCTCCAATTTCAAGTCAGGATCCCTTGCAGAGTTTCCAGACATGAGCAAGTTTTCATACATGGAACCCATTGATTGAAGAAGAGGGCAAGTCCCCAGAAGGAGGAAATTCTCCAGCACCTTCTAACACCACAGCCAAGTGAACACAAAAATGATTGCTCTGGGCCTTCCCCTAAGGAACCTATGGCCATTTACTTGGAAAACTGTGCACTGAGGAAATGTCCAAACATTTGTGAGGACTGTTGGGCCCAGTGTTAAATTGACACTGATGCCTGGAGTCCTGAAGCATCATTATAGCTTATCTCTTAGAGTGAGGGTGTATGAGAACCAGGTAATAAGTGAATTCCTGGCCAAGGTTCTGCTCACAGTGAGTCTTCAGGGTACACAGACCCACCTTGTGATCATTTCCCAAGTCCTTGAATATATAACTAGAATAAACATACTTGGTAGGTGGCATATACCACCCACATTAAGTCCTTGGTCAGTGTAGTAAACATTGTCATAATGGAGAATGCCAAATGGAAGCTCCTGAAACTGCCCCCAACCTCATAGACAGCAGCTTTACTACAGCCCCATTCAGGGGCACCTTTTAAAAGTAGTGGAGAGAAAATCCTCCCGATGGGCAGAGCTTTGAGTAGTGCACCTGGTCGTCTGCTTTGTGTTGAAGAGAACTAGCCCAAGATTAGAATATATATGGAATTATGGATAGTGGAAAATGGCTTGGCTTGGGTGGTCAGGAGGTTGGAAGGAGAAAAATTGGAAAATCAGGGACAAGGATGTCTTGTGTAGGGACATGTGGATAGCCATACAGAAGTATAAAATATGATCATCATTTGCATAGTAATGCCCACCAGAGAGCAGTAAACAGCCAAGCACACACACACACACACACACACACACACACACACACACACACAAAGATAACTCAGTAGTCCGTTGACAACATTGAACCTCTGTAATCAGCTACTGCAGGGCTGATATGATGGGCATAAGAGAGGAGTAGCCTTGGCAGCAGAGACGGAGGCTATATGTTGGGGTCAACAGCATGGGCCCAATAGCCCACCCAAGGCCGATCTAGCTAGTGCCACTAGCAAATAGAAAAAGTCAACCTGACAGCAACAGAGACCAATACTGAGTGGCAAGTTGACATCATAGGACCCCTTCTATCCCAGATGGGTAAGAAATTCATCCTGAGCCTTTCTTCCCACAGGGTCTCAGCCAACATCACTATCTGAGGGCTTACAGAGTATCTGATTTACTTGTACAGGATCCTACATATCACTGTATCAGACCAGGGGACACACTTTACAATAAAGGAGACATGAAAGTGGACCCATGACCATAGGATCCATTGGTCATATCACATACCACAGGAACCAGATGTTGCCATCTTGATATAGGATTGGGATGGCAGATGGCTGGGATTAGAGGCATAGCTGAAGCAATACTTTGGGATGCAAGACTTTTACAAGAATGGGACACCACCCTGCAGGTTGTAGTACACATGTTGAATCAAAAACTTACGTGTTACTGTGTCTCCAAAAGGAAGAACACAAGTTCAGGCACCAAAAGCTGGAATCTGGGGTGGCCCCACTTCCCATCAATCCCAGTAAGCTACTTGAGATATCTGTGCTTCTCTCCCACAACTGTAGGTTCTTAAACAGAGGTCCTGGTTCTTAAATAGAGATCCCTTCTGCTGAAGGATATACAAAGAATCCCATTGAATTATAAGCTATGACTGCTGCCTGAGCACTTCAGGCTCCTTGTGCCAAGGGACCAGCTGCAAGAAGAATCACCATTCTAAGCAGGAGTAATTGCTCCAAGTCATCAAGAAGAGATAGTGTTGCTGTTTGCACAGAGAAGAATATGTCTGCTGCCCAGGTGATCCACAAGGCTGTCTTTGGGAACTCCCTTGCCCAATTTTTATTATACCTGGACAAGTGTAGCAACCTGGAACTTCGAAGAGCATGATGATCAGGGCTCAGACTTCTGGGTGATAAGGGTCTGGGTCCTGCATCCCACATCAGTGGTTCCCTTGGCCCAATCCTCCTTCTTCCCCCTCCCTTCCGCAGGTATTAATCCCAGTAACACTTCTTAATAAACATCCTTCACACTACATTTTATTCCAGAGTCTGTCTCCCAGAAATCAACTGTCAGCAGGCATCTAACCTCAGTGTCCTCAGCTCTAACATGGGGGAAATACCTGCCTTGTTCGTTTCACAGGGGTAAAAGACAAATGACATAATCTATATGTAAGCACTCTTCATCAAGAGTTATGCAATTAGAATGCTGTGATTACAGCATATTGTTATTATATGAATAATCATGTCCCCAACTCTTCCAATTTCCTGTATTTTTCTAGTATGAGCCAATTTTTGATAATGCTAAAACTTGAAAACTATTATGTAGGTCTAGCTCTAGGGTAGATTGGCTACACTGAAAAAGGCAAAAAGGGGTTTGAGTATAACATGGATCTTATTTCTCCTCCACAAATTAAAAAGCTACCTAGTACCAGCATTTCTTTTCAGTTATGGGTTGGTATCATGTTGCTTATAAATGTCTATGGAGCAGGGAAAGAAATCTTTTATCTACCTTCACAGCTTTTAAAAATAAATAAGACAAAGTATTAACCAAAACAAAACATATTAAACTCAGTCAGGTTGTTCTTTGCCATCAGTGCTAGCTCAATGAAGCAGGAGAGTTCACCACCTGTTCTCTCCCTGGGGGTGATCAAACTGTCCAACTCTGCTCTATTAATTAACTTATGGGCAGGAAATAGGATGCCAAATAGGCTAACATGTCATCATTGTGGGCTGGTAATCTAAAATGGTAGCCTACTGGTTTGCAAATGGGTCCAGCTGCCTAAATCTATTACGGTTGCCCCCAGAGAGATGATGAGGTAAGAACTTTTTGGATGAGCTAGCTACTCTCAAAATATCCAATGGCCTGATAGATCACACATGAAGATGACATCATGCTACCCTTCACATTTGATTTAACTGTCATTTGTTTCATGCCAGACCCTGAGATCACAGACACTTTCCCTAAATTTAAGGAGCTCATAACTGAGCTGAGAATAGAGCCTCAGACATGATTTACCCGTCTGCCAGACCACTTGATATTGAAACTCCCCAGAATACTCCTTCATTAATACTTTCCCATCCCCTGCATCACAGACAAGACAAAACCATCTGTGATGACAAACTCTAGTCGTTACCCTCTCTCATCTGCACATTACAGGGTAGCAGCCCACAGTGGAGAATGGCAGCCGGTGGGAAAATGTTACTTAGAGAGTTCACCAGTACCCAGCACAGAGCCTGAATCATTGTAAGGGTACCCACTAGAATATTCCACTGATCATGAACAGTATCAAATCTCCATCTGCTAACAGCCAGACTCTCTCTAAACACCTGGACATTTAGTGACTACTGATTGCATTAAATACTGAGAGCAAGCTAGAATTCTTGGTAGTTACTTCATTAACTAGTCTTGAAAAGAATTAGAATCAGATACAATAACTTTTTTGTTAACTAATGTTAATATTTCAGATCACAAGTTTTTAAACTGTGTTCTGTAGAAACTTTAGATTCTTAAATGTGCTCCAGATATTCTACACATTTTTCTTCCAGTTGTCTTGAGTTGTAATTGACATTTAGCACTATATAAGCTGAAGACATACAGCATAAGGATTTGACTTACATACATAATGAAATGATTATCACAAGTTTAGTGAATATCCATCATGACATATGAATACAAAATTGAAGAAATGGGAAAAAATACCCTTTTTCCGGTGATGACTTACTCTCTTAACAACTTTCATATATAACATACAGTAGGGTTAGTGATATTTAACATGCTGTCATTACATCCCTAGTACAATATTTAGCTTATAACTGCAAGTTTGTTCCTTTTAACTGCCTTCATCCAGTTCCCCCTGCCAACACCCCAATTCGGTAACCTCAAAACTGATCTCTTTTTCTGAGTTTATTTGTTTGTCTGATTTTGAAGTACAATTGACTTACAACACTGTGTTAGCTACTGGTACACAACATTCCATATTTCTACACATTTCTAAATAATCACCATGATAAGTCTAGTCAAAATATGTCGCATTGCAATGATAGTTATTGACTCTACTCCCCACACTGTACATTTCATAACTGTGACTCATTAATTTTGCAGCTGGAGATTTGTACCTCTTAATCTCCCTCACCTATTTCTTTCCTCCCCCTACGTTTTCCCTTCTAGAAACCACCTTTCTTTGAATCTATGACAATTCTCTTTTGTTTTATTTGTTCATTTGTATTGATTTTGGGGTTCCACTTATGAGTGAAATCATACAGTATGTGTCTTTCTCTGTCTGACATTTAACTTAGCATAATACCGTCTAGGTCCATCCATGTTGTTACAAATGACAAGATTTCATTCTTTTTTATGGCTAACAGTCAAATATATATGTGTATATATATATATATATATATATATATATATATATATATATATATATATATATATCCCACATCTTCTTTATCAATTCATCTATCTATTGATGAGCACTTAGGTTACTTCCATATTTTGCCAATTGTAAATAATGATGCAATGAACATAGGGGTTCATACATCTTTTTGAATTAGTGTTTTCATTTTATTTGTGTAAATATCCAGGAGTGGAGTTACTAGATCATATGGTAGTCTGTTTCTAAGTTTTGAGAGCTCTCCATGCTGTTTTCCAAAATGAGTACACCAATTTCCATTTCCGCCAACAATGCCCAAGTGTTCCTTTCCCTCCACATTCTCGCCAACACTTGTTATTTGTTGTCTTTTTGAAAATAGCCATCCTGACAGGTGTGAGATGATATCTCATTGTGGTTTTGATTTGCGTTTCCCTGATGATTAGTGATGATGGGCAACTTTTCATGTGCATATTGGCCATCTGTATGTCTTCTTTGGAAAAATGTCTATTCAGGTCCTCTACCCATTTTTTAATCAGGTTGTTTGTGGTTTTATTTTTGATATTGAGTCATATGAGTTTTTTATATACTTTGGATATTAACCCCTTATCAGTTATATGCTTTGCTATATCTTCTCCCATTCAGTTGGTGGCCTTTTTGTTTTATTGGTATTTTCCTTCACTGTGCAAAAGCTTTTTAGTTAGATGTAGTCTCGTTTGTTTATTTATGCTTTTTTTTCCCCCCTTAACTGAGGAGATATATTCAAAAAACTATTTCTAAGTCAATGTCAAAGAGTATACTGTCTCTGTTTTATTCTATGAGGTTTATGGTTTCAAGTCTTACATTTAAGTCTTTAATCCATTTTGAACTTATTTTTGTGCATGGTGTAAGAGAGTAGTCCAGTTTGATTCTTTTGCATATAGCTGTACAGTTTCCTAACACCACTTATTGAAGAGGCTGTATTTTCCCCATTGTATTTTCTTACCTCCTTTATCATAGGTTAATTGACCATATAAGTGTGGTTTCATTTCTGGGCTGTCCATTCTTTTCTGTTGACCTATGTGTCTGTTTTTGTGCCAGTACCATACTGTTTATTACTGTAGCTTTGTAGTATAAGTTGAAATCAGGCAGCGTGATCCCTCCTGTTTTGTTTTTTCTCAAGATCATTTTGGCTATTCGGTGTCTTTTGTGTTTCCATACAAATTTTAGAATTATTTGGTCTAACTCTGTGAAAATGCCAATTTGATAATGATTGCATTGAATCTGTGGATTACCTTGTGTAGTATGGTTATTTTGACAATATTAATTCTTCCAATCATAAGCACTATATATTTTTCCATTTGTTTGTGTCATCTAATTTCTTTCATTGGTGTCTCATCGTTTCCTGAGTACAGGTCTTTTACTTCCTAAATTAGATTTACTCCTAGATACTTTATTCTTTTGATGCAATTATAAATGGGATTGTTTTCTTAATTTCCCTTTCTGATAGTTCATTGCTAGCATATAAAATTATAATAGATTTCTGTATATTAATTTTATATCCTCAACTTACCAAATTCATTGCTGAGTCCTAGCCATTTTTTTGGTGGAGGCTTTAGGATTTTCTTTGTCACAGCAAACTGGAACAGTTTTATTTCTTCCTTTCCAATTTGATTTCCATTTATTTCTTTTTCTTCACTGCTTGCTAGGCCAGGACTTCCAATACAGTGTTGAATAAAAGTGCTGAGAGGTGACATCCTTGTCCTGTCCTGATCTTAGAGCAAATGCATTCAGCTTTTCACCACTGAGTATGATGTTAGCTGTGGGCTTGTCATATATGGTCTTTATTATTGAGGTATGTTCCCTCTATACTCACTTTGTTGAGGATTTTTATCATAAATGGATATTAAATCTTGTCAAAAGCTATTTATGCATCTATTGAGATGCTCATATAATTTTTTCTTCATCCGTTTGTAAATGGGTTGATTTGCAGATATTGAATCATCCTTATATCCCTGGGATAAATCTCACTTGATCATAGTGTATAGTCTTATTAATGTATTGTTGAATTCAGCTTGCTAATATTTTGTTGAGGATTTTTGAATCTATGTTCATCAGTGATACTGGCCTGTAATTTTCTTTTATTGTGATATATTTTTCTGGTTTTACTATCAGAATGATGCTGACCTCATAAAAAGAGTTTGAAAGTATTCCCTCCTCTGCATTTTTTGGGAACATTTTGAGAAGGATTGGTATTAACTCTTCCTTAAATGCTTGGTAGAATTCACCTGTGAAGTCTTCTGGTCCTGGATTTTTGTTTATTGGAAGTTGTTTTATTACTGATCCAATTTCATTGTTGGTAATCCGTCTTTCATATTTCCTGTTTCTTCTTGATTCAGTCTTGGGGAATTGTACATTTCTAGGAATTTTTCCCTTTCTTCTAAGTTCTATTTTATTGGTATACAATTGTTCATAGTAACCTCTTAGGATCATTTGTACTTCTGTGGTATTGGTTGCAACTTCTCCCTTTTCATTTCTGATTTTAACTATATGAATTCTCTCTCTTTGTTTTTCTTGATGAGTATGACTAAAGATTTTTCAGCTTTATCTTTTCAAAGGATCAGCTCTTAGTTTCATTCATCTTTCCTATTGTTTTTTAATCTCTATTTCATGTATTTCTGTTCTATTCTTTATGATTTCTTTCCTTCTACTAGCATTAGGTTTTGTTTGGTCTTCTTTTTCTAGCTCTTTAGGTGTAAGTTTAGGCTGTACATTTGAGATTTTTCTTATTAAGGTAGGCTGTATCACTATAAACTTCCCTCTTAGAACTTCCTTTGCTGCATCCCATAGATTTTAGGTCATGTGTTTTCATTTTCACTTATCTCTAGGTGTTTTTTAATTTCTTCTTTGCTTTCTTCAGTGATCCATTTGTTTTTCAGTAGCATTTTTTTTGGATTAGCCTCCATTTGTTTGAAGCTTTTTCTCTTATAGTTAATTTATAGTCTCACAGTTTTATGGTCAGAAAAGATGCTTGATATGACGTCAATTTCCATAAATTTACTGAGACTTGTTTTGTGGACTATCATGTGATCTATCCTGGAGAATGCTCCATGTACACTTGAAAAGAATGTGCATTTTCTTTCTTTGGGATGGTGATAGATCTACTCCAGGGATAGACCCTTTATCTAAATTCTTTAGGCAGCTAAAGGGGAGTAAAAAGAAAGACTTCCTGAGTATTCTGTTCCTTAAAAATAATCAGCTTAAAGTAACCCACATGCCAAAAAAGACATCTTGGGGTGGCAAATTTTACTCCCATACACTGTGTAACAAAACAAGTTATAAACTGAATTGTTAAAAAAAAAAAAAAGTTGATTATCTATTATTAAGTTTAAAAAACAAATTGCAGAACAGTATTACATTATGATTCCCCATTAAATAAAACAAACATATATATATATATCATATGTATACATGTATATGGGAATAAAATTCAAATTTTATGGCAAGACATGAAAATTTTTTCTCTGCCCTTTGGCCTCCTCTCCCCTCTATTGTGCATTGTTTATCTGCATTATGCATGGACCAAACCTCCCCCTTTGGCAGAAATACCTACTCAACCATAAAGAATGACATTCTCCTGGCATCAACAAGACAACTCCTGAAAATATAACCTTCCTTCTTGATCTTTAAGGGGTCACAATAACCCACTGCTTTGTACCTGCAGACCTGGATTGTGTAAACTGTCAATAATACATCATTTAATGTCTTCTGTCTCAAAAAATTTTATAACTGTGCTTTGACTTCTAATTGGTGGAACAATTCTCAGAGCTTTCTGAGATGCTGTTCCCTGGTTATAATCCTCAATTTGGCTTGAATAAAATTTTCCATATCTTTCTTAGATCAACTGATTAAATTTTTCATGGACAGTATGTATATATATAGTGTGTGTGTTCATTTTATATATATATGTATTATTATATAATATATATAATATATAATATATGTATCCTATATATGTATATAAATAAAGGATGGGAGGATATATACTTGGCCCACTGTATTCTAGGGTTCCACATCCTTGGATTCAACCAACCATGGATTGAAAATATTGGGAAAAAAATTCCAGAAAGTTCCCCAAACCCAAATTTGAATTTGCCATGTCAGCAACTATTTGCATAGCGTTTACATTGTATTTAAAACTATTAACATGGCATTTACATTGTGTTAGGTATTACAAATAATCTAGAGGTGACAAAGTACACGGGAGGATTGCCTAGGTAGTATGCAAATACTACACTATTTTATATAAGGGACCAGAGCGTCCAAGAATTTTGATAGCCAAAGGACGAACAAATCATCCCTCAGGATGATTGTATACCAAAATGTTAGTAGTAGGATTATACATGGATTTTCTTTTCACTTTTGTACATACCTGAATTTTCCTAATTTTCTACAAGTACTTATTTTTCATGATCAGAAAAAGCAATAATTCTTTAACTCTTACCTACAACATTCCTGCTCATTCTGAAACTGTGCACCTCAGATTGGGACTTGAACCCACGTGCTGAGACTGGAGCCCAGCCTAAACCCAGATTAGAACTTAAACCCACTCAGCTGGGACTTAAACCCGGCCACAACCCTCACTGGGGCTTGAACACACGTGACTGGGACTGGAACCTGGCCAAAACTCAGATTGGGACTTGAACCCACACAGCCAGGACTTAAACCCAGTCAAAACCCACAGTCTTCCAACTGAGATCACACACCTGGTTTCAGGATTTAATAAGCTCAGGTTCTTGATGTCTCATCACAGAAAGTATTCAGTGAGAGACAAAGTGATAGGCAAGAAGTGGATTTATTTAGAAAGAAACACACTCCACAGACAAAGTGTGGGCCATCTCAGAAGGTGAGAAAGGCACCAGGGTATGTATGGGGTTGTCAGTTTTTATAGGGGTGGGTAATTTCATAAGCTAATGAATGGGAGGAGAATTCCAGCTATTTCAGGAAGGGGCGGGGATTTCCAGGAATTGGGCCACCGCCACTTTTTGATCCTTATGGTCGGCCTTGGAGCTGTCATGGCACCTGTGGGTGTGTCATTTAGCTTGCTGATGTGTTATAGTGAGTGTATACTGAGGCTTAAGGTCTAGTGGAAATCGACTTGTCTGCCATCTTGGACCCATTTGGTTCTAATAAGTTTATGTCATGTCCTCGGGGTAAGTCATTCTCTCAAAGGTTGTGCCCTGCCCCCTTCCCTTTGTTTCAATTCCCTTGCAAATGAAAGCCACAAAGAGCCAGTACTAGCTTCCCGTATCATAATCTAAACACTGGTTATTTCACATTTTCTTTTGGTAATGAAAGCCTAGGTGTGAAGGAGGGAAGTAAGATAAGATATCCATTAGGTCAGATCCTTGCTGTTATAACTGATTCCCACAGACCAACATTTAGATTACACAACATAGCACTTTTGTTACCAAACTCACGTTCGGCGGCTCACTGCCTGGAAGCCAATACTCAAGAGACAAGTGTTGGTTGGAAAGGAAAGATTGCTTTATTCAGAGGCTGGCAACCTGGGGAGAAGGGTGCACTCATGTCCAAGAACCAACTCCAAAGATTCTGCTTGACTATGAAGGCTTTTAAAGAGAGAAAGGGGAAGTTAATCACAATTAGTCATTTGGGGAGGGAGTCAAAGACTTCCTTATCTTCCATGGTGTGTAGACTGTGTGTACACTTTCTTCTGACTGGTTGGTGGTGAGGTAACAGTGTGGTGTTCCAGGATTCTTGTGCTCAGTCGGAAGTTACCATCCTCCACCTGGGAGGGGGGCCTTAGTTCCTAAAGAAGAACTCAAAGACATTGTTATGTACATCCATCCCTTGGGGAGGAACCAGGACACGACCCCATTGCTGCATTCTTGTTTCTTGATTGCTCCTTTGTTTCTGCATTCCCTCACTTTTCTAATTAGCAGCTGTTTTGAATCTTCCCTTTGGAACTCTGGGAAGGTCAAGGGGGCTGAATGAAGCCTATTTTCTATAAACCAGAAATGGGGGACATGGAAAGGATTTGTACCTGGGAGGGCTCCACGGGGTCCTGCTTTGTTTCACTTTCATTTGAAAGAGACAAAGAACTTATTATATATCTGAAAAATAAAAACATCTTGATAGATGGTGTATATATCCTCCCATCCTTTACTTATATACATATATATGATATATATATATAAAATTAAACTCATATGAGTTACATGAAATTATATAAATTAGAAGGTATGCATCACCTTTTGTGATCCACATGCATCCTATCTAAAAATGTGCACATACAATCTGCATGGATTTTATTTTCCTACATGGATTTTTTTTTTTTTCTGTATAGATTAAGGGAGAACACTTCGTGTTTGAAGTGTATTCAGTTAGATTTTAGAATATCAAAAGGAATTGCCAAATATGAAAAAACTGCAGTAATGAGATAACATTGTGAAATAACTTCACATAGTTCTTGAGATACTGCAGAACTTAATATATAATATCATATATTAATTAACTAGTTAATTACTTTTACTTACATGAAAAAAAATCACTCAGAAATAAAGAGGGGCCAGAAACCTGGAATTCAAAAAATTTCCTAATTTTCTAAAATGTGGCAAATGGATTCTAGAACTATGGATGAGCTAGCAAGCTTGGCATCAGATGATAAAACATTCTGGAGGGGATTACTAACGAAATGGTTTGTGAACACTTAGAAAAGGATAGCTGATTAGACTGGAAGCCAATATGGTTCACAGAAAAAGATATAATTAACCTCCTTTAAAAAAACAGTCTCCTTAAACTGGGGATGCTATAAATATATTTGCATATTTCGTTTTGAAAAAGCATTTATCAAAATCTCTCATAAAAATCTCTGCCTACAAGATGGAGAAATGTGAACTAGATGAAAACCCAGAAAGGTAGACTGGTAGGATGTGTAAAAAGTAGTGATTGGTGAGTCCACGTCATCTTGAATGAAAGCCTCCAGTGTGTGCATGTGTGCTTATATGTGTGTGAGTGTGTGGATCTGGGGATGTGGAGGGATGTGTGTATGTGTACATATGCATGAAGGATGAGTGGACTCAATGGAGAGCTAATGCACACACGCACACACATACATACATTGCATCACAAGTTTTCCTCAGTTCCTCTTTCTCTTACCCCACGCATTAATACTTCATCATTTTAATGATGAAGTAATTCATCATCATTTTAACTTCTCCAAAGCATTTACCCGATTTGGCTACCTCTCACCATCTCTATTGCTACCACCTAGTGGAAAGCCACCACCACCTCTCACCTCGACCACAGCACACACCTTCTAGCCAGTCATCTATTTTGGTTCTCTACAAGCTATTCTCCACACAAAGCCAGAGTGAGCTTTTAAAACTTATCGTAGATCACTCTTTTCTCCTGCTTAAAATTCTCCAGCTTACTTCAATCAAATGAAGACGTCCTACCCTGGTTGACAAAGCTCTCCGTCAGGACACTGCCCCCCTCTCCTCAACAACCAGGGACTGTATCACTCTTCCCCTCCCCTCACTCTTCAGCTGCTCCCACCTTAATGCAACTCGCTGCACCTTTTCCTGGAATAGCCTCTCTCAGCTTTTTGTCTTTGAGATTTTCGTTTAAACGTCACCTCTGCAGAGGACTTCTCTGACCACTCAATTTTAACTAGTCATACCTCATATCGCCTTCCTTTAATTCTCTGTACGGCCCTCTATCAGTCAGGAGACAGAAGCCACACGAAGTATTTTATTTTATTTTTTCCTTTCATGAGCGATATTTTATTTTTCAACCAGTTGAATTCATACATACCAGAAGAATCGAACAACAGCAAAACAATATACAGATTTAGGTTTGGATATAGAAGGCTGATGTTAGTAGGGAAAGAGCCTCAGAGTCTTGGTGAATGTTCATGATTATGTGACTCTGGTTTTTGTTTTGCCTGTAGAGATGCTTTGTGATTTTATTTTCTTTCTCTCTCTCTCTCTTTTTTATTTAGTTGGGGTATTGTTGCTTTACAATGTTGTGTTGGTTTCCGCTGTACAGCGAAGTGAATCAGCTATGGGTTGCACCAAGTATTTTAAGAGAAAATTGGATATTCTGTTAACCAGGTATGAAGTTGTCAACTAGACAATTGGAAAGACAAATAGAGAACACTAAGGTATGAACCACTAGAAGCAGATTCCACCTCTAGGGCTGGAGAAACAAATTAAAGTGGTTGGAATTATTCTAAAGAAGAAGCTTGGAGTGGGGACCTGGCAGAGTCGAAATTAAGACCTTGGAGGAAGAGGCACTGCTCAGCAGGCAACGATATTCCTCAGGAGCCACAATGAAGGTGATTCTGCACATATTAGAGAAAACTGCAAACTGGATTCAGCTGCTGCTACAGGAAGGCATTGTGCTGTGTGTCATGAGGAAGGCTGATCGGAGTTGGAAGGAACCACCAGCAGACAGGAAGGAGAGAGTCCCTTCTTGCCCATTAGCCTTGCAGGCTGCGTCTTCTACCCTCCACTGGCAGGTCTAAATAGGATCCAGCTGGCAAAGCAAAACAGTGGTGTGCATAATCCCATCCCCAGCAACACAAAGCTGAGTAGAGAAGGGAGAGTAGAGAGGGTTTCCGATGAAAGAAGATAGCTTGGCATCTGGCACTGGCACTTCCCACTTCTATTTTACTTATTTATTCATTTATATATTTGTTCATTGTTTGCCTCTCCCTACTATTAAGTCGAACCATATGAAACTGCCATTTCTGAAATTCAAAAAGCTCTTAAGCATTAGCAATTTCATGCGGTTCAATCTAATAGATTATTAAATTCCTGTGGGCAGAAACTTTATCTATCTTGCTCAACAATTTATATCCGACACCAAGATCAGTGTTCGTTAAATGTTCGTAAATTAATATGTTATTGAATTCCTGAAGTTGTTTCTAACATTAAAACGTAAGGACCATAATCTCATCTTTCTTTGATCATCTAAAAAAAAAAACCTTCAAAATCTTGCCTTGAAGATTTCTAACCGGGAAATGTATGTGCAAAATGCTTCCTTAGGGTCCAGCCTCTCAGGTTTTTGCAGGCAGCTAATCTCAACCTCATTTTTGGAGAAGCAATAAAAATTCTCTGGAAAACTTCTTCCTCTTTCAATTGCAGAAGCCACTTTTCAAAATTAAAGCTCTCTCAGACTTTGACTGTCAAAATAAATGACAAATCCCAAGTTTTCCATTCAAAGTTGGTTTCACTCCATGCTTACACACATTTCACACACAGACAGGGAGGGCCTCTGTTTAAAAACAAAAAGGAAAGGGGCTTCCCTGGTGGCGCAGTGGTTGAGAATCCGCCTGCCGATGCAGGGGATACGGGTTCGTGCCCCGGTCCGGGAAGATCCCACATGCCACGGAGCGGCTGGGCCCGTGAGCCATGGCCGCTGAGCCTGCGCGTCCGGAGCCTGTGCTCCGCAACGGGAGAGGCCACAACAGTGAGAGGCCCGCGTACCACAAAAAAAAAAAAAAAAAAAGGAAAGGTGAATTCACCTTTGATAAAAAGTGGAGTGTAAACCACTTCCCCCAGGCGATTTCAAAGTTAAGCATCCTCAGAGAGGCCGCCTGGTGTGGTCGTGAAGGGCCCAGAGTGAGAAGCCAGATGCCAGGTGAGGGCAATCCTGGCTCTGACGCTTCTTAGTTGTGTCAGCTGGGCAAGTCACTGACACTCTCTGTGCCTCAGTTTCCTCATATGTTTTAACTAATAATAGAACATAATTTATAGGGTTGCTGTGAGGATTAAACTGAGTTAATATAAGTAAACTACTTAAAACTGCTAGTGACACGTACACCCCCTAGTTCCTAAATTTCTAAGTATCTAAGAATGTCCTGGAGGACAGCCTCCAACTTCAGATTCCCTAAACCCAAATTCACAAATTCTAATTCAGCATCTCTGCAAGGGAGCCCAGGGATCCGCCTACTTACTAAGCGTTTCAGGTAAATAAAACAGGCAGTTCTGAGATCATAAGAAACACAGGTCTATACACTTAAGGGTGAGTTACCGAGAGCCAACTACCACACTTTCCAGCCAAACTCAGCTCTCTCTGGTAGCTCGTCACACATTCAATACCATTTAAGCTAACATTCCAGCAAGAAAAATCTGAAATATACTTTTATCATCTGTTTCTGGTGTCTCAAATGATGGGTTCTACCACACTTTCCCAGTGAGTTTTCACAGCCCGATACAAAACACACAGCACATTCTCCTTCCTTCCTCTAAAGTAACTGGTCTTCCCCATCTCTTGCCAACATCTCATCTCTCAAATGCTTATAAGTGATTTCCACACTCTTCTTAGATCATTCAGCCAATACATAACAACATCTGATCTCCTTCCTTTTCCTCTAAGGCAACTCGGTCTAGCCCTCCATCACTCTGGGTGCTCTTCTGCATTCCCTCCAGTACCAGGAACAAATCAGCAAATCACCATCACCTCAAGTCTCTGAAGTGCCAAAGGATGTAATTCCCAGGAGGGGAAAGCACTTGGAGGGGAAAGCAAAGTTCAGGATTCGAGTTAATGCATGACATCTTCACATGGCTTTAAAGGAAAAGGGAAGGGCTTCCCTGGTGGCGCAGTGGTTGAGCATCCGCCTGCTCATGCAGAGGACATGGGTTCGTATCCCGGTCCGGGAGGATCCCACGTGCTGCGGAGCGGCTGGGCCCGTGAGCCATGGCCGCTGAGCCTGCGCGTCCGGAGCCTGTGCTCCGCAACGGGAGAGGCCACAACGGTGAGAGGCCCGTGTACCGCAAAATAATAATAATAATAAATAAAAATAAATAAATAATAAAATAAATAAAGGAAAAGGGAAGCAGGGAGCATGTGGAAAAAGGAAGAGGAGCTGGTCGAGAGGAGCCCACACCCATGAACAAGTTCAGGGGTAGTTAGTGTCACTTCTGTCACCTTAGTATTCACAGGACAACTGCACCAAAGAAAGGAAGATAACTAACCCCAAGTAGGAAGAAGGTGGCAAATCCCAGAAAAAAAAAAAAAAAAACCCTCAGGAAAGAAAGGAGGCAAATAATACAAATTAGATCAGAAAAATGTCAAGTACCTTCTTTAAAAGTGATTTCTGGGTTGATAGTTTTGACAAAGGTTTTCCATTCTTTAAAGGTCTGTGACTGGTGAAGGATTCATGTTAATTGCTTTTAGGAGAAGCTATTTTCAGGTCCTTGTACTTTATTTAATCCAAGAGGGAAAAACAATTCCTTGGCTTCCTGCTCCTGGACTGAGAGAGAAAGTAAAAAACAACAACAAAGACCCTCCTCAGGAAAGCAGGTTACCAATATGGCAGGAATTTAGTTCTTACTTAGTGGGTAGGAACTCTCACTTATGGGTTTCCCCTCAGAGTATTTAGAGATTTGAACTTTACAGCGAGATCCATCAACAATCAATTTCAATGTGCTGTCCAGTGCTGAAGAACCTCGTCCTCCACGGAGAGTCCCAGCCTCAGCAGATTCCAGCCGAGAGCCTCAAGACCTACCCCCCAACCAGGAATCAGACTCCTGAACTCCCCAGCAACCAGACCTCTGGTGTGTCCGGGGACATCCTAGCTAGAAAAATAGGACCACGAAAATTTTATATCTGTATTAAAGGGGGAAAAAAAAAGGTAGAGATCAACCTTATAATTATCTAGAAAACTTCCTAAACATCCACGAAAAATAATCATTCATTCACTAACATTTATTGAGCCTTGATTGTGTGCAAGGAACTGTTCTAGGGGCTAAGGATACACTTCATCGAGCTTACACTGTATTGGGGGCAAACCTAGGAAACATCTTGGGGAAGAGAATTCCAGGAAGAGAAATCAGAAAGTACAAAAGGCCTGAAGGGGTAGGGCATTTGAGTGTGCTCAGCACGTACAAAGAACAAGGGGTCTAGGATGTAATAGAGCTCGGAGCGAGTGAGTTGGAGATGCATAGATTACATTACATCTCTGGGGTAAGCAGAGGTCAAATCAGAACCTTGTGAACAGAAAGCATCTATTACTGTGTGAGTGTGTTTCAGGGTGGGGAGAATGCCATTACTTTGGCATAATCAAGCTTTGGGGTTTTTTTAAGTGGGATAACTGAGTACTCAAAGTGAGGAAAATTATGAATATTGCTCCAAAGGAACTTAGGAAATAAATTAGTCGATTAAAAAAAAAATAGACTGCTTCAAAAGATGCCTTCATCCAGGGGCTCAACTGGATAGACAAGAGTATCACCCTCCTGTTTTTCTCCCTCACTGCAAGGAATCTAAAGTATACCATTTTAGTCTCTATTTATTAACTCATCCTCTCTTTTTCTCTGTAAAACTTCCATTGCCTTCAATCACATTTTACCAGAGCTATGCCACTGGGGACCCTTATCTCCAGGGGCCAGAAGGGTACCTGCACATAAAGGTTATACTACAAGTATTTATTGAATGAATAAATGAACAGCGTATTTGACCAACTCCAACACAGGGACCTTGCTCCCTGTGACTGTAAAATTTTTCTAAGCACTGAAGACAGTCTATGTACACTTAAGGCAAAAAACCTAAAGATCACCTGCACCCTCTATAGTTCTTTCATGTACTGGAAGACTTCCACTCGCTCATAATGGCACTGCTAACAAGCCAGCAAGGACTCCAATGAGGTCTTTTTCAAACGGGGGAAATGGGCATCATGGTTCCTCTATACACTTGTAAGTTATTCACACCAAAAATGCTGAAACAAAATAAACAAAAACTATTTCAGTTGGAAGGTCAGGAATGGGAAGACTGCTGGCCTTCGTGTTTCTTTACTTTGCATATTTTCAAGTCTGGATGGCGAACACTTTTTGACAGATCACTGGGCTCGGTGACTACTGACAGATCGGGATTTTCTCTTTTCTCCCAAGATTCTCCTCCTCATCCGCAAAGTTGCCCACAAAGCTGCAAAGATTCCCAACTTGGAAGCAGCAACCCACCCCCCAACAAAGGCACTGAGTCCACACAGGTCCTCCTTTGCCATAGTGGGCCAGGTCTGGGGGTGAGGTGGGTGGACAGACACCAGGGAAACCTCCATTCCAACTCCCCAGCCTGTGCCTCTAGAGCCAGGAGCCAGGATGCCCTGTGTTTTACCTGGCAAACCTGGTCCCAGAAGGCCAGACAGTTGGGCCCAAGGAATATTCAGGAGAGCGGTGTGGCAGCGGGGCGTGGAGTGAAGCATGGAGGGCTCAGAGAAAGAAAGGAAGGAAGGGAAGGAGGGAGGGAGGGAGGGAGGGAGGGAGGGAAGGAAGAAAGGAAGGAAGGAAAGAAGGAAGGAAGGAAGGAAGGAAGGGGGAGAGAAAGAGAAAAAGAAAGAAAGAGAGAGAGGGAGGGAGGGAGAGAGGGAGAAAGGAAAGAAAGGAAAGGAAAGAAAGAAAGAAAGAAAGAAAGAAAGAAAGAAAGAAAGAAAGAAAGAAAGAAAGAAAGAAAGAAAGAAAGAAAGAAAGAAAAGAAAAGAAAGATAGGAGTCCCATAACCTCCAGACCCAGGGGGGCAGAAGTAAGGAAGGAAGAAAGAGAGAAAAAAAAGAAAGGAAGGGAAGGAGGGAGGAGGGAAGGAAGAAAGGAAGGGGGAGAGAGAGAAAAAAAGAAAGAAAGAGAGATAGACGGAGGGAGGGAGAAAAGAAAGAAAGAAAGAAAGAAAGAAAGAAAGAAAGAAAGAAAGAAAGAAAGAAAGAAAGAAAGAAAGAAAGAAAGAAAAAGAAAGAAAGAAAAGAAAAGAAAAGGAAAGAAAAAAGAAAAGAAAAGAGTCCCATAACCTCCAGACCCGGGGGGGGGGCAGAAGTAAGGAAGGGAGAGAGAAGAAAAGAAAGAAAGGAAGGGAGGGAGGAAGGAAGAAAGCAAGGAAGGCCCGTAACCTCCAGGGTGGGGGGTGAATTGCGAGCACGCAGTGAGGGACTCAAAGGTGAGGACGCAGAGCGGCCGGTAGGACTTGTGGCTGGTGTTCTCGGCCACGCCCTTGCCCCGGAAGTCGTTGGAGAAGACGGCCCAGCGCAGCGGAGCGCCGGGCCGCACGTCGGGGTTGTTGACGATCGCCCACACGTCGTCGTGCACGAACTCGCCCTGCAGGGAGCGGCCGTAGCACAGGCAGCTCGCCCCGGCCAGCAGCGCCGCGGCCCCGGGCGCCGAGAGAGTCCGCGCGCAGGTGGAGCGGGGTCGCGGCTCGGGGCTGGCTGCCCGCAGCGGGGGAGAAGGGTAAGCCGGGGTGCCGCCAGCTGTGCCCTCGATGCTCTCCGCCCCCCAACATTTCCCCCAACGGGCTCTGTGTGTGTGGGGGGGGGTTCCTTCTGGTGCGCCCCTCCAGGCCCCGGGCCAGGACGGGCTTAGCAGGTGCGCAGCCTGAACCCCCCGTCCGCCCTCCGGGAGGGAGCAGTGGCTGCCGCCGCCCGGGACGTCCCCGGCTTTTCCGCACCCCGGACAACAGCAGGGGCGGCCTCCGGGCTGCGCTCTCGCTCCCGGGTTCGCGCTCGCGTCCGGTCGCCCCCTCTGCAGTCTCCTTCCCAGGCTTTCTGTCCCCAACGCTCTTATAAAAAGTCTCAGGTTCGATTTTTTGTTTGTGTTTGGGTGCCGAATTGCCCTCTGAAATATTTCTCCTCGTTTTGTTTTCACTAAGGCTCTTAAAGTAATCCGGGAGATGCGAGGCTAATTACTTTTTCTTCCTATCGAAGTGGATCACCTGAGTGATTATTATTTTCTGGGCTTTACACGTGTTTGAACTGTTGCTTCTAACATTATGCAAAAAACTGCGAAGGCCTTTGGCTTTGACTCCTAAACTTCCCTATCTTCTTCAAAGGTTGTTTTTCTTTTAAAAATAGTAGTTATAATCTATCAATAATTAGATATACCAGAACGTTGCTCACGAAATACGTCTTTATGTTTGAAAGTCTGTAAGCTCTTCCAGGCCCCTTGTAAATAACATTTTTGCATGTCAGCAGTCGTGGGCCTCTGATGAGCCTTCCAGATCCTCCTTCAGAACTGAAGGACTTATTCCCCCAGTTCCTGGGAGTATTGCAGGAAGGAACCCTCAGATGTCAGTTCTCTTCAGAACTGCCTTGGCTGAAAAGGGTCATTGCAACCAAGGTCACCTCCCCCTTCCAGGAGTAGCATGTATCCAATGACTCATGGGTGTTGGGTTATGAAGGCCGACTTGACCCTATTGCCCTAACGAGGGACAACTTTGATGGGCCATTCCAGCCTCAGGTCACCCTAGGGGGCCTTCATTGAGGGCACATCATGACCCAGCTTCTTCCTTTGCTCAGTCCTGGTTTCTGTCCTGAGAGCACTCCCAAGACAATGTGAGCAAGATAGCTTGTGCACCTCAGGACCTGCTCCCACTTTACCTCTGGCCACTAAGGCTGGAGCCCTTGGTAAGACACATGCCCTCCTGAAGGGAGACGTGTCATCTCAGTAAATATTTAAGCATCAAGTAGCCAGGATAGTCCCTCCAAAATGAAAAGCTAATCACTGCGTCTTGCACCTTTCCTCCCCAAAAAGAAAGCACAAGGCCCCATAAGCCTCTCCTGGCTATGGAGGCAGCATATTCCATACCTAGGATAATTGTTCTAGCCAAATACTGGGATGCAAAAGGCTACCAGCTTAAGTCCAAAGCAGGACAGAACTGTGCAGCAGGTCCTGGCTGCAGTAGAATCTGCCCTCACCCTTGGGCCATGCATGTGACAGACCCTATGTTAGAAGTTAGTGGTGGGAGAAGACACTGTGTGAAGTGTTTGGCAAGGTCCTGGGAGAGAATCACAATACAGGCCCATAGGGCTCTGGGACAAGGCCATGCCATCGTTTTTTGGGTTTTTTTTTTGCGGTACGCGGGCCTCTCACCGCCGCGGCCTCTCCCGTTGTGGAGCACAGGCTCCGGACGCGCAGGCTCAGCGGCCATGGCTCACAGGCCCAGCTGCTCCGCGGCACGTGGGGTCCTCCCGGACCGGGGCACGAACCTGTGTCCCCTGTATCGGCAGGTGGATTCTTTTTTTGTTTGTTTGTTTTGTTTTTTGCGGTATGCGGGCCTCTCACTGTTGTGGGCTCTCCCGTTGCGGAGCACAGGCTCCGGACGCGCAGGCGCAGCGGCCATGGCTCACGGGCCCAGCCGCTCCGCGGCATGTGGGATCCTCCCGGACCGGGGCACGAACCCGTGTCCCCTGCATCGGCAGGCGGACTCTCAACCACTGCGCCACCAGAGAAGCCCCATGCCATTTTTTATACCAATTATATACATGCTCAAAAACAGCTCCTGGTGGGTTACTGGGCCCTGGTAGAGTTCGGGTGCTAGGCTCATGGGGCATCAAGTGACCATGGGCCAAAAATGCCCATGGTGATCTGGATTCGGCCAGACCCACCAAGTCACAGACTGGACAGACATAAAGACATTCTAACACATGATTAGAAGTGGTACATCTGTAGGGCCAGAGGTAGCAGAGCTGGCATGTACTGCCTCATAGAGCCAGTTCTTAAATTTCCAGGAACTTTGAAAGCACAACCATTATTAAGAATTAAATTACATACAATTAAATACAGCATATTTAAAATAAAAGCAAGAAATACTCAAACTTTAAAACTTCCTAATTATTTTACTACATTTTACTATATTATCCATGCTCTGGTGACTATGACTTTGTGTCTATATGGTAGACACACTATCTAATAGCATGCTACAGTGCATCTTTTCACAACTGCACATTCAGTGCTGTCATGTTGGCAGTTTGAAATTAGCCATTTTAGAATATTTCTACCCTATAAATGGATAAGTGCTACAAAATACAATTTGATGTATTGTTTTATTGATTGACCACACAGAATACAGTAGGAAAAATTTTAATAACGTAGGTTAAATATAAATGTGTGCCATTTCTATAGCCACTACATTGTGAATAGCACAAAAAAAAACCTGAGGAAATATTATTTCAATATCAGAAAGCTATTATCCCTTTCAGCCAATGAGCCAGTCACATCATTAGCAAAGAAGTCAAGTTCTAGCATGCATCTTCGTGGTTTCACTTTTGTCTTACTCTTTAAAAAAGATCAACGTTCATGTCAGAACTATATTAATTTGTCAGTTGCAACAACGTTGGTTATGGAGGCAAGAATTTGACAAAAATCAACAAAAATATTCTCTAAGAATAATTTGGCTATATGTAATTTAAAATAAAGAGTATTGTTTGTTTCATCATTAATTGTAAATTGGGCACTATACATCCTTCATATTAGTGAAATGTATAGTAAATCTATTTATGTGTATTGCTATAGACCGAATGTTTGCATCCCCACCGAATTCATATGTAGAAACCTAAGCCCCAATTTAAGGAGGTGGGGACTTTGGGAGGTGATTAGGTCATAAGGATGGAGTCCTCAGGAATTAGATTACTCTTATTATAAAAGAGACCCCAGAGACCTCCCTTGCCCCGTTCACCATTTGAGGACACAGCAAGAAGACAGTTGGTGAACCAGGAAGAGGGCCTTACCAGACACTGAATCTGCTGGTACCTTGCTTGGATTTCCCAGCCTCCAGGAGGTGTGAAAAGTAAATCTCTGTTGTTTATCAGCCATCCAGCATTCAGCTATAGCAGCCTGAATTGACTAAGATATATATACTTTTTTTGAGAGCCAGTGGTTAAACTGGCTAAAGGAAGCCAGACCTCAATGGTATCCACAACTCTGCTCCATTGCTCCCCTCCTTCTCACACCTATAGCCGCATGGGGGACTCCTTTGGACCATCTGACAGAAGAGAAAAAACCCAGAGCTTGCTTCATTCTGAATCCGCTTGGTTGACAGGTGTCAGCGTTACAGTGCCACTCAAGAATGGCTACAAATGAGCCCAACATTCTGGGCACCTACTAACGAAGGTTGATCCAGCTACTGTCACCTCTGAATATACAGTCTGACAGGAACGACGATCCAATATGGCACCATTCCTCTAGGACACCGTCTGGCTCCTTGTTGGGTTTACTATATCAGGCCCCTTCTGTCCTAGAAGGGCCAGTGGTTCCTTCCCATAGGAATCAATCACTCTTCTAGGCCTTTGCTGCCCACAGAACCTCAGCCGGAATCACTATCCAGGGGCTTACAAAACGCCTGTTTCCGTACAACATAGCATCTGGCCAGGGATCCCACTTCGGTGAAGGAGGTGTGGGCATGTGCCCATGTCATAGGGAGCACTGGTTGTATCACAAATCATACCACCCAGAAGGAGCCAGTCTAATAGAGTATTGTGTTATCCTGCTGTAAGTGCAGCTGAAGTACCAGCTCTGAGGCAACTCCCTTTAGGTATAAAGTGCTCTCCTCCAGGGACCTCTATGTGATGCTCTGTCCTAATAGGAAAAACCCATGAATTCAGGAAGCAAAGATTGGAAGCAGGAATGGCCCCACTTACCAGGACTTTCCCTGCTCCTGGGCAATATTGTGCTTCCTGTTCCCAACCCCTGCTCTCCAACGCTTAGAGGATTTCATCCTCAAAAGGGGCAAATCCTTCAGAGGACAAAGCGTGGAACCCATCGACCTATGACTTGCCTGGCACTTTGGACTCCTCGTGTCCAGGAACCGTCACATGAGAAGGGAGCCAGCGTCGTAGCAAGGGTAATTGACCCTGATGAGTAGGAGGACATAAAGCTGAGGTAGAACAGAATATGTGTGAAACTCAGGTGACCCTATTGGGGTCACCCTCTTGGTATTTCCTTGCCCAAATGTTACCGTAAAGGGACATGCACAGCAACCCTGGCCTGAGAAGGAGACGATTACCAAGGGCTCAAACCACTCTGAAATGAGGATTTGAGTCACATTACCAGGCTGTGAAAGAGAACTCCCCCTTTTCCACACTCTACTCTCTTCTACTACTACACTTACACTTCTGACTACCAAATATATAGGCGTTCTTCCCATACCAGGCAATTCTCTGGCACCAGCTGGGTGTCCTGTAATGTAACTCAATTCTGACACTATTTTCCTGGAGGCAGAGTGTTCAGTCCCACAGGGTGAGGTCTTGGTCCCACAAGACTGCCCCCACTTCAGACACCAGTCACAAGTCCGGTTGTGACCTGTGCTTCTGAGGAATGAGCTATAATTTGGAGGTTCCCGTGATCCCCACCTTGGGTTCCATACTATGCTAGAATGGCTCACAAAACTCAGGAAAACATTTTATTTAATAGATTACCATTACTTTATAAAAAGGATTCAACTCAGGAACAGTTCGATGGGAGAGATGCATAGGGCAAGGTATGGAGAGAGGACGCAGAGCAGACATATGCCCTCTCCAAGCTCATCACCCACTCAGCACTCCACGTGTTCACCAACCTGGAAGCTCTCCAGTTTCCTTCAGTCCGGGTTTTTTATGGAGTTTATTAAGCAGGCATGATTGATTAAATGCTTGACCACTGAGGACTAACTCAACTTCCAATCCCTCTCCCCTCCCTAGAGGTTGGGAGGGTAGAGCTGAAAGTTCTAATCCTCTAATCACATGGTTGGTTCCTGGCAAGCAGCCCCCCCCATCCTTATGGGCTTTTCCGAAACTCATCTCGTTAACATAAACTCAGGTGTGTTTGAAAGACGCTCGTTATGAATAATGAAAATGCTCCTTTCACCCTTATCCCTCTTATCTCTTAGGAAATACAAGGGTTTTAGGAGCTCTATGCCAGGAACAGAGACAAAGACCAAATACATATTTCCTATTATAAATCGCAGTATCACGCAGGTAAACCACCAAGACCTGCAGGAGTGAGAGCTGAGGGTGAGAAGAATTTAGAATGGTTAACAGGGGGGTAAAGACAATGAGTATCAATTGTAGCACTGAGAACAACTGCAAAAATGAGAGCTGTTGTTCATCCTGCTAACCATCCTTTTCTGAGTATCGTCTCGGGGAAAGAGACCAACTGGGAATCGTGGAGTCTGAATATGCGTGAGAAGTAAATCTGTAGGGTGCGAGCAGTGGAATATGGAAGCCTTGTCGGTCTATTGTTCAGATCTTCCTTCAAGCAAACTGCACCACGTCTGCACTAGCTACAGTGCCTAAGGGGCTCTTGCAGCATTGGGATAGAGGACACATTCTCCCTGGGGAGCTTCAGCCAAAGGCTGAGCACAGTGGGATTTCTAGGGTCTTGCCATATCTAACCAGTGCAGGAGGGTTCTAACAGTCATGTGTGCTCTGAAGCTCTCCATGGGATTGGCCAGGACTTCTCTCTGAGGCTGTTCTTCTGCATTCCTCCTTTTTTTCCCTCTCTTCTTTCATAAGTGTCAGATCTTCACAGGTATGAAGACTTCCCTTGCCTATTCCTATACTTTCTCCCATTTATTGGTATCCTTATTACCTTCATCTTTTACCTCCAATCAATCTCTCATACTTCTAATTCCATCGTGGCATCTGCTTCCCAGACAAGCAAAGCTGATTCATATGGCCTTGATTTATGACAGATACCAGTGTAGTATAGTAAGAAAACATTTGTCCAATGAAACATTGGACAAATGAAATATGGGAAAAACATGAATCTGACCTCTACTCTACTCCAAACACTGAAATAAATTCTAGATGGATTTTAAACCTAAATGTTGAGAGTAATAAATGGATTTTTTCAAACAAGACCTCAAAACACGGCAACAAATGAAAAGTACAATAAATTGGATTTCATTAAAAATAAGAACATCTAAACATGAAAAGACACCACTCGGAGAGTGAAAAGGCAAAGCCCTAAATGAAAGAAGGTATTTGCAATTTATATATCCTATTAGAGAGCTCACGTCCAGAATCTATAACAAACTCCTTTAAACCAGTAACAAAAAGATCCCGCAAGTTTTAGAGAAGGAGTGTATTTGTTTCCTATGGCTACTATAACAAATTACCACAAACTTAGTGACTTAAAACAACAACAATTCCCTCACATTTCTAGAGGCCAAAGCACAATATCATGATCGCTGTGCTGAGATCAATCAAACTGTTGGCAGGGCTGCCCTCCCTCCAGAGGCTGCAGAAGAGAATCCACTCCTTTCCTCTTCTAACTACTAGCGACAGCCAGCACTCCTTGGCTTGTGGCCACATCACTCCAGTCTCTGCCCCCGTGGTCACATTGCTTTCTCCCGTCTACCTTCTCTTCTGTCTGTGTCAAATCTTCCACTGCTTCTCTTATAAGAATACATGTGATTGCACTTATACCTCACCCAGATAATCCAGAATTACTTTCCCATCACAAGATTCATAATCACACTTGCAGTACCCCCTTTTCCAACTAAGATAACATTTACAGATTGAGGGATATATTTGGGGACCATAATCCAACCTTCTTCGGGGCGCAAAAGGTTAGAGCAAGCACTTGACAATAAGGACATCCAAATGTCTATCAGATTCTCTTATGTCACTTCCAATTCCAAAATTCTGTCGTCCTCTGAAAATCAGTATTCTTAAAGTTAAATATTATAAAAACAATTTGACAGTCTTTTGCTGCTATAGTTACTATTGTTTTGGGGGATAACTTGGAAAGTTTTAAAAACAAGATTTATTGTTAAAAACAGGTGAGGAAAAGAAATAAAAAAGATAGAAATAAAGTCTTAGGCACTGAGAATGAGAAAGATAATGTGGAATCAAGGGTGTAAGAAAAATGAGATACGAATAATATAAAAAGTTTTATACTTTGAGCGAAAAGCTACAAGCTTCCCAGGATGGTGACTGTGAATAAATTTATTTCCCTGTGGAAAAAAATCTCAAAATCATCCCTTCAGTGTGACTGAATCCAAAGTAGATGAGGCAGCAGATTTAAATCCCTGTGTTTTGCAGTGAGAGAGTAAATATTCTAATGTTTACTAATCCCAATTAGTCCCCTTACGAGGAATGCTTAGTTTAATATGATCACAAAAGCAAAGAACCACTAACTTAGGGAAGAAACTTGAACAGTTAAAACCTATATGAGAGACTGCAGAGGCCTCTTCTCTTATACAATGGAAAACTGGCATCTGTGTTTTCTAACCACTGTCCCCGGTTGCATAAGGGGCTGTGAGGGCTAAGGAGACAGTGAACAGGACTCTCCCTCAGAGCCTAGTGAACTGGAAGAGCAAATTTGCAGGAGCTTACCTGAGTAGACTCAGGTATCCTAACCATATTGTCACAGCCCGAAAACACCTCACTTCCTTCAGAGAGGAGTTCAAGTATTAGATCATTAGAGAGTATTAGATCCAATCATTGAGAAAGTACTCGTGGTAAGATGATTATTAAATAAAGTCTTACTTAGGTTGCTTTAATCTCCCCTCTTATTGGGTGAATAGGAACTGAAAATGATTTAGCCTGAAAAGCCGTTTAATCTAATTTGTAACATAAAGTTAAAGATTTCATTTGCATATTACAGAAGGAAATTTTTTTTTTTTTTTTTCGGTACACGGGCCTCTCACTGTTGTGGCCTCTCCCGTTGCGGAGCACAGGCTCCAGACGCGAAGGCTCAGCGGCCATGGCTCACGGGCCCAGCCGCTCCGCGGCATGTGGGATCTTTCCGGACCGGGGCACGAACCCGTGTCCCCTGCATTGGCAGGTGGACTCTCAACCACTGCGCCACCAGGGAAGCCCACGGTAGGCAATTGGATGCAAAGCTTGCAGCTGAGCACTGGGCCAGTCACCAGAGTAGGGGCCACACCCTCAAGAGGATTAATTATACTTGACATAAAACACACACTGATCTACAGAATAAGGTGTATGGTCCGGAGCCAAAAGGCACTGATTTTGGAGTTGGGGGGCCCAGGCTCTGGTTCCAGAGCTAGCACTGAGAGCCGTCACCTCCCCAGCCCCTGGGCCATTTCTGAATGTGTAAGTGAGAGAATGTGATGGGACAGTTTCTAAGATCTCGAAGGTGTAAGATTAAATAATTTTTTTCTATGAAGATAAATCAAAGGCTGTAGATTAATCAAGAGACACCGAATAGCAATACTAATAGCTAACCTCTATTGCGTTCTTACTATGTGCCAGACATTGAGCTAAAATTTCTACAAGCGCTGAACCATTTAAGCCTTAAACAACTATTTGGGGCATTACTATCATATTCCTTTTAGAAATGGAAAAAAATGGAAAAAAAAAAACCTTTCCAAGATCGCACAGCTAAAGTGGTGGGTCACATTGTTGGAAGAAGTGGGTGTTAAAGTGGGATCTGACAGGACAAAGACTGTTTCTGGTGAGTCTGAGGGATACACACCCCCTAAGTCAGTTGCAAAGCAATTCCTTTCACCTCATCTCCAGTGCCAAGAGCCTGCCCCAGGCTGTCACCAGCTCCCACCAGGACACCAGCACAGGCCCCAACTTTCCACAGCAGCTTCTCTTGGTACACCCACCCCCATCCACAGTGACCTTTCCAAAACCCTTGTCTGATGTTGCCTTTTCCTCAGTAAATATTTGCTGAATTAATCCATGAAACTTGTAGTTTATTTATGTTAGAAAATAAAAAGAGCTGATTGTTGGTGAAAAGCAGAAAGAAGGCAGTGGCGGTACCAAAGGCAGGTCAAAAGGGTTAGATTCATGTAGTAAAACAAAGGGGAGCCTCTGTAGATTCTCCACCCAGAAGTGGCACGATGAATGTGTTCTACCAGTGGGCATAGAACACGCTGACGAAGGAAGAACGGACAAAAGACTGGCCAAGGTGCCGTGGTGGCCACCAGGCTGGGACTGATGAGGCCACCAGGGTGGTGCCTGTGTAGCCTGAGGCACGTGGGGACCGGGAAACACTCCCCGAGAAGCTCTTGCAAGGAAAAGGGAAAAGAGAAAGGTTAAAGATGGTTTCATGGGCCTTACGAAGCATCAAAAATAGAAGCAAAAAGGAAATAAGGTCTTCGGGGGTTAGTCTTTTAGTACCTTAAATATCTGGAATTTCAAAGGAGCTGTAGTCCTGACCACATAACCCCAATGTTTTTGAGCTTTTCTACAATTTTGATGTTTCTAACAACCCAAATCTGTACCTAGAAATCCTTTTTAGCAACAAAAAGAAACCTTAAAGAAAAATTTTATATCAAACTGATAGCTGACTGGTAACGAACATCTCTAAATAATCCATTTCTCTGTTTTATTTTTCCACTAATGTCAGGTCACACCCTACATTTTATTTTCACAGTACGCACCTTCTTGGGGTAAACATTTTGTTGGAATCAAGTCAAAGACCCAAATCTCAGCCTTCACCTATATTTTAACCCCCCAAATATTAGAATAATACCAATGTGAACGTTAACTTCATCTTAATTTTAGAATAATTTCAACATATAAAACACATTCCCTTAATCCCTAACCTTTTCATTCCAAGAAGAAAGTGATAACGTTTTCTTTCTCATTGCTCTGTATTCTAAGTCAGGACAGAGTTCAGAATCACAAACATTACTTGAGTCTCATACTGGATCAGGCAATCAGTACATTTTCCAATATGTGTATTTTGGTTCAGTTGAGTTTCATTTCAATTCTTTTTCTCCTGTGTCTAGATTCACAATATGATTAATGACCAAACTTGTCTTGGTCTCCCCACAATTACCTTGAGAATGTGCAATACTGGATTTTTCTCTTACTATAAATGCAAAACAGATGCGATTTTCAATGTGATTTTCAATGCCCTTAAAATATATAGATATTTATCATTGACTGTTTTTAAATAAATTTCTTGGATTTTGCATACAGAAATGTTCTATGTGATAACCATTAACTTTTTTTTTTTTTTTGCGGTACGCGGGCCTCTCACTGTTGTGGCCTCTCCCGTTGCGGAGCACAGGCTCCGGACGCGCATGCTCAGCGGCCACGGCTCACGGGCCCAGCCGTTCCGCGGCACGTGGGATCTTCCCGGACCGGGGCACGAACCCGCGTCCCCTGCATCGGCAGGCGGACTCTCAACCACTGCGCCACCAGGGAAGCCCCCATTAACTTTTAAAAATAAAGTACTGTCAGTGATAAGTATCATATTAACAACATTGTAAGTTAAACTCTTCTTTACCTAGAGACAGAACAATGGTAGAAACCGGTCCTCACACTATATACGTCCTCTGAACTCTACCTCAGAAAAACCACTTCTAAGACCAAGAATTATTTTCTTAGGAGGGAAAAATATTAATTCATTTCAATAATAAAGTAATTTATAAAGTGATTGTTGTAAATTAATTGACAGCATGCTATTCTGATATTGACCTGAGAAACCACTGGATTTTGTCCCCCCTGAATCCTCTTGCCAATCCACTGGAGTTCAGTTCTCTGAATCTTCATACATAGGTGCCTGTAGAACATTACTACCATTCCATAGTGAGCAACATTCAAAACCCAGTCTTACTATCCAAAACCACAGCCTTCCACAACAGCTCCAATCCCAGCTCAGGTACAGCTTGGCTCAGCTGACCCTATTCTGCCTTCACCTCTGGATTCCAAGTACACTCTTTTATTAATTCCTTCTACCTGCCAAGACATTTCTCACCTCCAAGCCTGCACACATATTGTTCCCGTTGGAATACTTAATCCCTTTTCTGGCTTGGCAAACCCTACTTGTCCTCCGCGCCCCAGCTAAAAGGTCACTTCTTCAGCAAGGTCTTAGCTGCCTATATGTTCTTATAGCTTCCAATCTTAGCATAATAAGGATCATACTCTCATTAAAGTCAGCTTTCTCCTTTAGACTGTAAGCTCCATGAGCACTGATTGACACTGAGTGCTCGATAAGACTTGATTTGCAGGGCTATTACAAAGATTAAATGAGGTAAGGTATAGAGCGCTTAGCTACACAGACTGCTATTTTTATTATAGCAGTTTACATGCTTGATGCCAAAGTGTTCATATGATAACAAAGAAAGTGTTAATATGATGGCAAAAAAAAGCCATTGGAACCAAAAAAAGCCACCTCATAATACCCCAGATATAAGTGATAGATATGCGTGGTCATATCTCTAGAAAATCATCAAAGTCAAGCTCAATTGCCATGGCATCCCATTGATGTGACTTTGGCAGACTCAGTGGCCCTTTAAGAACACTTTACAAAGCCTAACTTACAGTACATTTCCATCTTTCAGTTAGAAAATAGTAAGAAATATGGAAACAGGGTTAAAGGACTACAAGATAATTATGAAAAGATTTTGTGTTTTTCATAGGATAAAATAAATGAGTAAATACATCAATGTTAGATGGGAAAGGAGATTTTCATAATGAGAAGACAAAGATTGCTTTCAACAACAAAGAGGAACCAGGCAATAACAAATATAACTGTATTGATGAATCTCAAAAACACTATGCAGGGACTTCCCTGGTGGCGCAGCGGTTAAGAATCCGCCTGATAATGCAGGGCACACGGGTTCGAGCCCCGGTCCAGGAAGATCCCACATGCCACGGAGCAGCTAAGCCCGTGAACCACAACTCCTGAACCCCGCGTGCCTAGAGCCCGTGCTCCACAACAAGAGAAGCCACTGCTCGCCGCAACTAGAGAAAGCCCGCACGCAGCAACGAAGACCCAATGCAGCCAAAGTAAATAAATTAATTAATTTTAAAAACCCACAACACTATGCAGAGTGCAAGAAGACAGACACAGAGTACATGATACTCCATTTGTGTGAACTTCTAGATGAGACATAATCTACGGTGGTGACAGAAAGCTGACTAGTAGTTAATGGGGCAAGGAGAGGTAGGATAGAATGTAAACAATATAAGGGAAGATTTGGGGATGATGCAAATATCCCATATCTTCACTGGAGAGGAACTTACATGGGGGTACACTTTTGTCAAAACCTATTGAACTGTACACTTAAAGAGGTACATTTTATCATCTATAAATTATACAACAAAAAGTTGAAAATTATATTCACAAAAGAGACTCTCTACGGTGCTAAAAGAATTAGAAAGATACTATCAAATTTTTAAAGAAACACAGAGATAATACTAACTTGTATCTTTTAAATGTTTATATTAATTAATTACTGTGGAAATTTTCATGTGCCTGCGTGTATGTTTGTATGTGTTTCAGTTCACAGTTATTCCTGAATTGTAGCTTATTAGTAATTATGAATGAATTATCTCAACTAAGGCGACCTGACTCTGATATCTCACTCTTAGCCACAATTCTGTACTACCTCAGCTTTGTGATCTGAATGCCTAGACATCCCATATGATCAGTCACTCAGTAACGTAACAGGTTAGTGGTAATTGCTCTCCTGATGGAGCCCAGGTCCTAACTTGTACATGTAGAACACAGAAATGCACGGTAATTAGAATCCTGTAGGCAGAGGCAACTTTCCATGTTTTCTTTCCCTTTTGGCACATTCTAAAAGATGGAAGATACCTCTGAAAACCTGGGAAATATTTCAAAGCTTGTCAAGCCAAAGCCTGCAGCAAACACTTCTTTGACCTCACACAACTGCAGATGTTCCAGCATGTCTGCTCCAATGTGCTCAACAAGGGTGATGTGGATCACAGGGCCCCACTTTCCCGCTGGGAAGCATGCGGGATTCCAAACGGCATTGTCTTCCTTGTCTCCTACAACCTCAAGTACAGATGCAACCGTCGATTAAAAAATAGTAAGTCTTCCTAGTTCCAATGAGAAAAGCATTACAAGAGGGAAATTGTCCTTAGCTCAATATGATAATAATCAGATGTGCGGTTTTTCTATTTACATAAGTAGAGTTTCCATTGAAATTCATTACTGAGAGAGATTAGAAAAGATACGTTACACAGAAGTTTGGCTTTGCTGAAACTAAGATATGCCAAGAGGGATGTTACCCATCAAGTGCTCCATTCTAAGCCCGCTCCAGAGGTTCCTTGTGCAAACTGGGGGACCAAAAGAAAAAAATTATCTCGGTAGGAAGTAGACGGGTTACTTTGCTGATTTAGTATCTGCTTAGCTGTTTGGTTCTAACTATAATTCAAATTAACTGACCAAGGGTTTCACTTGCTCTAGTCTCATCAGGTAGATGAATTTGTGTATGGTATTTGTCATTATTTCATTATATAGTCACATTTGATATATTTAATAAATCTAGGTTTCTTTTTGCGGTACGTGGGCCTCTCACTGTTGTGACCTCTCCCGTTGCGGAGCACAGGCTCCGGACGCGCAGGCTCAGCGGCCATGGCTCACGGGGCCCAGCCGCTCCGCGGCAAGTGGGATCTTCCCGGACCGGGGCACGAACCTGTGTCCCCTGCATCCGCAGGCGGATTCTCAACCACTACGTCACCAGGGAAGCCCTAAATCTAGGTTTCTTAATCCACATTTTTGTATGTATGGGATGGATATAAGTGTATACATGTGCATATATGTACATGATTCAAAAGGTAGTTTTCCTCTGAGACAAAAATTTCAGTTTTTACTTTTGGTGGTTGTTTTAGTCTGCTTGGGTTGTCATAACAAAATACCATAGACTGAGTGTTTTAAGCAACAGAAATTTTTCTCACAATTCTGGAGGCTGGAAATTCAAGATCAAGGTCCCAGCATGGTCTGGTTCTGGTGAGGGATCTCTTCATGGCTTCCATACAGCCACCTTCTCACTGTGGTCCTACATGGCCTTTCCCTGGTGCACTGGGACAGAGAGAACTCTTTCTTCTTCTTCTTCTTCTTCGGAAGCCACCAGTCCTATTGGATTAGGAACTCACCGTTATGACCCCATTTTACCTGAATTGCCTCCCTACCCTATCTCCAAATACAATCACATTGGAAAATAAGGGTTTCAACATACCAGTTTTGAGGAGGACATAATACAGTCCATGGCAGTGGGTTCTGAGCAGAATGTCTGTTTATGTATCCAGCAAATATTTATTCAGCACGGGCTGAATGGCAGGTTCTGGAGACACAAAAGTTAAGGAAGACAAGATTCAAGTCCTCAACCTATGCACGGTCTTCATGTAACAGTCAATTGATTATAATGACAAAGTAGAATAATTTCTAAGGTTAGAATGTAAAATGAAGAATTTTTGGCTTTTGTTTCATTAGGCCTTTAATCAATGAGAATTAAATTGAAATAGAAGTGACTAAGGAGAAACCTGTTTTTTCAGCTTTTCGTCTAGAGAAACAAGGCCATACTGGGGGGGAACTTGGTATTCACATTACCATTCAAACTGTGGGAGTGGACACCTGGACTTGATGTGCTGCCTCCCTTCCTCCACCCTCCTCCTCCCCACTGGCGACAGTGATCCAGCATGCTGAGTTTTCGGTGGGATGCGGAGGAAAACGTTCTAATTTGACACCAGAGAGGTCTTGATTCTGGTCACCAGATGAGGCACAAACCCTTCAGAGCGCTCTTAAATGTATCTGGTTTGCTTAGGAAATCTAGAGCTACTGGAATCTCACTAACCTCTTCCCTTTTTTTTTCTAACACTAGGAAACTTGATCTGCAGAGAAAGAAGAGTACATTTGAAGCTTAGTTGGAATGCAGTGACAGGAAAAGCGTTCAACATAACAGAAAAAGCCTCTAAAAAATTCTAAGTTTTCTCAAATTGTAAGTTGTATTTCATTGTTTTCATGGGATCTATAGTCGTCATAATTTGAATCAAAACAGGTATTTTTTCAAGGTCTTGGGTTCTTAAAATTTTTTTATTGTTAAATAATCTGATCAAGATCATTCCATCAGAAAGCAATTATACTCCAATAAAGATGTTTTTATAAGTATGACGATTAGAAAGAAAAAAGAAAAAGAAAAGAAAAATTATTAAACTGGTGCCAAAACAAACACTGAAAAAAAAAAAAGATAATTCCATCAGGAATTCTACATCTGCTGGCATATACTTGAGCCGGTCACTCAGCCTCTCCGAATTTAAGCACTTTGATGATTAAAAAATAGGCCTGACACCTTCAGGGGCATGAGTCATGGCTTTAAAACTGCAAACCAAAATATCTTTGAGTTTACATACATTGTTTTCCTCTTAATCCTTAAAACATCTCTGAGATATAATACTTACTATATCCATTTTTACATATGAGGAAACTGAGGCCAAGAAAGGCTAAATGACTTTCCTGTAGCCACAAATGTACCAAGAGGAGGGGGCAAAGTCACTATGAAACACAGGCCGGTTCAATTCCAAAGCCCTTCCTTACTCTTCCCATTTTCTCACTCTGCCTCTCTCCTCTTCTTTCTAATAAGAACAATCAGACCAACATACAGCATTTTCATTTTTCAAAGGAGTCTCACATACATGGTTTCATTTGATAATCACAGTGTCTCTGGATGATAGGGAAGGGCAGTGATAGTTTCTCTGTAACACAGGTGTGGAAACAGCGACTCAGAAACGTTCCCAAGGTCACAACCATTTGAAATGTCAAATTAGGTGTTGAGTTCAGTTTTCCAATATCCATTTCAACATGCTTTTCATTACATCTCATTTTCAAACATTAAATTGACCCTAAATGTATAACACCTACGTGTTTCTTTTACTCTCGTCGTCTGTGTGTTCTTGAACCCCAAGGGTTCCTCTGGGGGTGTTTTCCTTTCCAGTGAGGGCACAGACATTCTTGTGTATAAGGGTACAAACGTCTTTGCCAAGCACGTCTAAATATGAAACATATCAAAGCCAGCCAGAGGCAAAGTCGTTGTTAGTAGTCAAGTCAGAAAGAAATTTGGGTCAAATTTATTTTTATGCGCTTTAATATCTTAAACATTTGATTGATTCCTAGTGTTTTCCACAGGACTTTCACTTTGATTCTGGTTCTCCACATTCTCTACGTTCACTATTCCGGGAAGCAAATCTTTGAGCACATCTGGATCTTTTCCTTCTGGATGTTTTGGAAGAGGCAACCACAAAATAAAATGTATACACTTGCTTATGTAGTTGGCACTGCTTTTCCCAAGGTAGAGAGGACTGTAGACGTTTGTCATCTGTTTCTAAAAACTCTTCTCCCTTGTTGTCATCACCAGAGCAAAGATTCAGTAGCTCCGTACTATCCCAGGTCATCGCCTATCTTTGCAACATATAGGAAGTGATTGGGAGGTTCACTTAGGATGCTTGTCTTAAGAAGCAAATATACAACCACCCAAGCACTCGTGAGTCATGTCCTTGACAGTTCTTTTTAGATGCTTTTAGGGAGACACTTTCCTTAAAGCAAGCACTTTCATTACTCATTCCCACTGTCAGTGAGATACATAAAATGCGAGTTTTGATTGAGGGCTTGTGAACTGTCAGCGCTTCCTCCTTACGTATATTACCTTCACGGTCCTCACAAAAACTCCATCCTCAGAAGGCATGGTAAGTATTTCTATTTTTTTACTTTTTTCTTTTTTTGAATTTTTAAATTTTATTATACAGCAGGTTCTTACTAGTTATCTATTTTATACATATTAGTGTATATACATCAATCCCAAGCTCCCAATTCATCGTGGTAAGTATAATGCTTTCAGTTTTTCACCATTGAGAATGATGTTTGCTCTGGGTTTGTCATATATGGGCTTTATTATGTTGAGGTAGGTTTCCTCTATGCCCATTTTCTGGAGAGTTTTTATCATAAATTTGTGTTTAATTTTGTCAAAAGCTTTTTCTGCATCTATTAAGGTGATCATATGGTTTTTATTCCTCAATTTGCTAATATGGTGTATCACACTGATTAATTTGCATATATTGAAGAATCCTTGCATCCCTGGGATAAATCCCACTTGATCATGGTGTATGATGTTTTTAATGTGTTGCTGGAGTTTTTGCTAGTATTTCGCTGAGGATTTGTGTGTCTATGTTCATCAGTGATATTGGTCTCTAATTTTCTTTGTTTGTGATATCTTTGTCTGGTTTTGGTATCAGGGTGATGATGGCCTCATAGAACGAATTTGGGAGTGTTCCGCCCTTTGCAGTTTTTTGGAAGAGTTTGAGAAAGATAGGTGTTGGCTCTTCTTTAAATATTTGATAAAATTCGCCTGTGAAGGCATCTGGTCCTAGACTTTTGTTTGTTGGAAGATTTTTAATTACAGTTTCAACTTCATTACTTGTGATATGTCTGTTTATATTTTCTAATTCTTCCTGGTTCAGTCTTGGAAAATTGTACCTTTCCAAGAATTTGTCCATTTCTTTGAGGTTGTCCATTTTATTGGTATATGCTTGCTTGTAGTAGTGTCTTATAATCCTTTGTTTTTTTGCAGTGTCAGTTGTGATTTCTCTATTTGCATTTCTAATTTTGTTGATTTGCATCCTCTCCCTTCTTTTCTTGATGAGTCTGGCTGAACGTTTATCAATTTTGTTTACCTTCTCAAAGAACCAACTTTTAGTTTTATTGATCTTTGCTATTGTTTTCATTGTTTCTATTTCATTTCTTTCTGCTCTGATATTTATATTTTCTTTCATTCTACTGACTTTAGGTTCTCTTTGTTCTTCTTTCTCTTGTTGCTTTAAGTGTAAGCTTAGATGGTTTATCTGAGATTTTTCTTGTGTCTTGAATTGCTATGAACTTCCCTCTTAGAACTGCTTTTTGCACTGCTTTTTGCACTCCCAGGAGTGCTTCTGGCCTTGGAGGGTGGAGGACTGCCCTGGAGCCCAGCAGTCTTCCTGGAGCCCAAGTGGGTGGGAGAAACACCCACTGTGCTCCCCCCTTATCCTCCAAGCCTCCAAGGGTCCCCCCAGGCGTGGGAACTCCTCCCCTCTCCCAGCCACCCCTCAGGGCATCAGTCCCGTCCAGCCTCCACTTCCCTCTCCCCACACTCCCCCCACATCCTACCTGGTCGCTAGGGGGTTCCTCCCATCTCCTTGGACATTGAGGTCCACATGAATATTTTTAGGTGTTAAAATGATAGGACAGACACAATTTTATATTCAGCTTTCATTATATCAAGTTTTTCAAAGTATTTTAATAAAAGGAAGAAAAGTGCTTCCAGTGGTCAATCAAACATGAAAGAGCTGGTAATGAGGCTTGCCTGGGACTTGCATATCTTCTGTACCTAACAACCTATAAATAAAAAGAAAAGAAAATCAACTTCATCTAATAAATTATTTCCTTTGATTTAAGCCAGAGATTTAAAACCATACTTATACTGAGAGTGGATGAAAGCAGGCAAATAAAGCCCAGCAAATAATTCCTGCTCTTCTAGCCATGAAACTTTTGCCTTGTCCAAAGTTAACCATTAGCCGCCTGTGTAAGATTCACTGCCAGCCAATAACCTGCGAATATTCAGGAAATATCCTGAAGCCAGCCAGGAAGGTGTACTGAAATCAGAAGCTTCTGTCAAGTGTAGCAGGTGCATCAGTGTACAAGTGGGAGTGCTGGAAGGACAGAAAGAGCCTAGATGATTATAGCCAAAGGATTGTAGTCAAGTCCTTCTTCCGCTCTTTAGACAAAAGTGAGTGAATAAATGAGCCTACACTGTATACTGAGTGGAGCTGGAATTTCATGGTTAAGCGTGTCGTGCTGTGTATCATTTGACCATTTGTCCATTCATCCCACAAACAGGAGCTTCTTGGGTAAAGATTAATGTCAATATCTCAAAAGGTGTTTGAAAGTGAGCTAAGAAGTATGTTAAAGTAGCTTGGGACAATGAAGGAGCTAGGAGGAGAGTGAAAAATGTCTCCCTGGGGAGCTCTCAGGGAAGCCAGCATTGACCCCTGGGAACTGGTGTTAGGTCAAGTCAGAGTCTGATGTCTTCACTAACGATCTGGAAAAGGGAGTGAATGGCTCATTAATAAAATGCACAGTTGAAGTGAAGTGATTCATTGGATGCAAGAAAGTAGAGAAATCAGCGATGTTGGTAAAATGAGATGCAACTTAGGGAAACGCTTGCTCGTCTGTTAGACAGAAAAATCAGCATCTGAAACTCATTTAATGGGAACTATCAGTTGGGAAAGCACTGCTGCCGGCAGAGGCCTGGAGGTGATGCTGGGAAGAGAGTTAGACAGGAGAGGAGAGGCTGAGCAGGCATGATTACAGTGTCTCTCTGGAAGGACCTCACGAAAGGCGGCCTGTGTCCATGTGCTTTCCACAGGTCCTGACACCAAGCCACAGCCTCTGAAGTCCACTCTGCTGCTGCCTGGTGGCCAGCCTGTCCTCTGCCTTCTGGTTCTGGCTGGGAAGATGGTTCCATGCGGGCCTCCACTTACTGCTCTGCACAGTGAGAAGTTGACAACGTTCAACAATTTGGTGTTTTGGGGCCAGAATCCAGACCAAGGACAGAGGTGTGACTCAGACCCCGGACTGAAGGTTAGGAGTATTGCTGGGTAGACCTGGGAATTGGATCCTGATCTCTGGCCTATAGCTGATTATGAGTTTTCTGAGGTAAAGTGAGAACCAACCAAAACTCAAATTACTTTTCATTCCAGCATTTGTAGGAAGGAGATCACGAAGTCTCTGCTGTTTGCTACTGTGCATTACATCTATCAGCTGATGGGCAAACCCTAATTATTCTGAATACATTTGCATCTGGACTCATACTCGTAGCTTTGTGCTGACCTTACTCCCATTGGTTCCCTTATTAGTGGTCACTCTGCTGAGCTCCTGCAGAGACCACTGCTTGTTAGTTGAGAACAGCAATGTTTGCTGTGAGGTGCAAAAATGGAAAACAAAACCACTATGTTAACCTCATTAATATGTATGAATTCTCTCCTCGATACATAGAGCCAGGATCATTGCATTCCTAAATTTTTCCAAGTCAAGTTAAATTTGCATGCATTTTTATCAAAGATATTTAATATCTTAATTTACAAGAAGGTTGAGGGATATATTCAATCCAGGGAAATGAAGGAGGGCCTCTGGTCTTTTTTTTTTTCTCAGTGAAAGGGGTACATTATTTGAACCGATAAGTCTATGCAAATACACTCAGTCACAATAGGGAGCTTCTTAGGCCTGACAATAACTTAAGTTCTGAAAAGTATGCAGGACCATTAGAAACCTTCACCCTCATGGTAAACTCATGTTTACCATGTAAACTTCACCCTCATGTCCCTTGATATTGGAAGGGGACTTTAGTTCTCCCCTAGCCCCCTGCTCAGGATTAAATGAGAGATTTCAGCTTTGGTGTAAAGGTGCCAGCTGTCCTAATCCAGAATAACATACACAATTTGGACTCTAGGAATGAGAGACAAAAGGGAGGGTGATCTAGAAAGTAGGTAGGGACAAAAGTGGGTGGGATTTCCGCTTCTGCAGAAGATGTCCAAGGATGGCAGACTCTAGTTAAGATCAATGGGGGAAGATGTCTTCGTGTGTAAGTAGAGAAATATGACAAGGCAAAGATGACCTTAGCCATCGAGAATGAAGGAGTCAGGGGAAGGGATGTCTGTGTGCAGCAGACAACTGAATTAGAAAGAGCAGAAATGGAAACCAGCAATGATTCTGATCTAGGGCTTGGCTAGCTTAAATGTTCTGTCATTGGACACAAACTTTTCATGAAGAGATCCAACCATTAATGCAACAAACTCAAATGAATTCTAGGTTGAGAGTGGTTCTCTTCTCAAACATGGGGCTGAACCAGTTACTGGGAGAGGAGGGATGGAATATGAGCGTCTCAATAAGTCATCTAGTAGCTCTGGCCACTTTGGACATTCCTGGGGGATACATAACAGCTCACTATAACAACACAACACATACTGAAACCTGTTTGCTCCCCAAGACCACAAAAACCTGTTTGCTCCACAGTGAGTTTTCACCATCTTAGGTTACAGAGACGTTATTTAGCCCAGGGTACAATCGGATTTCACAAAAGAGAATTTGATTACATAGATATTTGTAAAATGAATGTGGTTAAGAAAAAAGTACAGGGGCCGGAAGTCAGAAAAGCTACTCTCTGCTGCTGTTGAGCTGTGTGAAACTGAGGAAATTCTCTAGAATCTCTGGGCCTGTTTGTTCATCTATAAAGTGTGATGATGAACCCCTGTTACTCCCTCAGTGTTCTCAAGCAGATGCCAAGATCGTAGGTCACTGTGGAAACCTAAAAGCAAACATAAGATGTGGCACTGAAACAAAGTGGACAGTTGCTTGAACTCTAATATAATCATGCATCCCCACAAAGGGACTTGTTGGCCACTGGCCAATAAGTATTGTCAAGTGACATTTACTTGTAACTTTTGAGAAGAGTAATTTTCAGATGCTAGTCTTGGAATAAGCTCAAGAGGAGTCTCAGATCATTTCCAGTTTGAATGAGCAATTCTTATTTGGGGTTTGGCTGGAGGTGGGGCTAGATGAAACTGAGCTGCATATCCTTCTGAAGTCACAAGGAAAAGCCAGCCTTTATTCTAGCAGTGTTTGGTCTGGAACGGCTGTTTCATAAGGTGTCAGCCCTATGCCTCATAATAATAATATGATAATAATATAATAATAATAATAATAATAATATAATAATATCACTAATACTTTATCCAAAATACACTTGAGTTGTATATGCTTATTATAGGAGAGAAAAGAACTAAAATTCACCAAGTGCCCTCTATGAGTTAAGCACTTGCTAGTGTTTTACATACATTCTGTCATTTAATCCTCAAGGCAATTTAAAAGGTAGATATCACTGTCCCCATTTTACAGGCGACAAAGCTGAGACTCAGAGTGCTTATGACTTGCCCAAGTTCACACCACTAGGACATGACAGAGATCTGAAATAAAAATTCAGGTCTTCTGACTTCAGTCCATGCTTTTTTCTCCTATAATATCATGCTGCACAGAAGAAAAAGAAATGAAGGTGAATGATTAGCCAGCAAAGTTAGGGAAAAGGGTATGCTATTAGTAAAGAGTTCACCCATTCTATATTATTCTGCAATGTCCAATTTTCAAGGAATCAGATTATGATAGAAATCTTCAATATTAAATCACTACTAAACATAAGCAATCCATCCTTGATGATCCAGAAGGTGCTTTCAGATCTTGCTCTGACTTGAAGTTCTCATGAACAAAATTGATTATCAGTGCACTACAAATGTGTGGAAAAGAAAATGCCAGGTAACACCTGCAAGATGCCGGGCACGGTGTGGCTTTTGTCCACTTTTATTACTCCAGGTCAAGGAAACGGATAGAATCTATCAATACGGTCCTGCCTCTTGGGACATATATTCTAAACATACATCCATTCTTATTCCCAATGAGAAAGAAATCATTGCAAAAGAATCTCACCTTTCACCAAGTTCTACCCTTAAAATCCTAAACCAGTCATATCACGGTGCACAATATTTTTGGCAGTCACAAACTCTATCGCAAAGCCAATCAATAAACAATTGGAGAATTTAAGTGATATTTAAATGCTCCTCGTTGGGTGGGTCAGACTGCATGAAGCAGTGTGGCTGTGTGGAGGGCCAGAGGTCTGGACTCATGGCGAACAGCTTGCTCCTGCCAGAGAGTTACCAAAGCCAAGGTTCTTGACTTGCATGTTCTTCAGTCATCCTAGTACCTGTATCCCTAGCAAACTTAAAGCAATGAAATAGCTGCAAGCAGCCATGTCCAAATAAAGAGCTGAATAGTTGCATCTCCAAGAAGTGGCCAATTCAGAAAGGCATTTCTTGGCGAGCTAGAGCAGACTGGGGTGAAAGTTGCACCGAAGGCTTGAGAAGAGCCCCATGTGTTTCACAAGATTGGGCTCCACCACATGGGCCCGCTCCCCCTTGGCCTTCAGCAGTGAGGACAGTGCCATGTTCTTGCCGAAGCCCTTGTGGCAGTACACCTGGGACAGGCAGGTGAGGGTCTGGCGGGCCACCCGGGAAGGTATGGCCGGGGTGCAAAGCTGCAAAGCAGGGACCACGCTGTACGGGGAAGGACGCAGCTGCCGCAGCTCCGGGAAATAGTGCTGGTCCACCAGCTCTACCTGACCCATGCTGTACAGGAAGAAGAAGAGCATGACGGGTTAGCTAACCCCCCGCCGGCTGGCAAACTGCCTATATATCCAGGTTAGTAAGAGCCCCAGCAACATGGCGACACCAACCCGCTTCAGGATCCGCATGGGCTCCGGCTGATGCAGTGCTGGAGCCTCGCAGGGTGACAGAGATTTAGATAAAGGGCATCTCTGAGGTGCGGCTCGGAACAGCGAGCCTGAAGAAGGTGCTCCAAGACTGGGAAGATGTGCTCTTCTGGAACGGCGTCGTCCTCCATCATCAGGACGTAGTCTGGGTCGTAGGTCTGCAGGGAGGGTTCCAGAAAACAGACAGTGCTGCTTCTCTTTCTCAAACGAGTTGGTCATCCTCCATGCCCTCGTAGCTGCTGGCCACAGAGAAGTCGTTGGACAGCAGGTTGGCATCTAAATGGCTCACGCTTCAGTCCACATTGCACAGGAAAAGTTGGTGCCCCTCACACTGGGGGCCTCATTGTTGAAGGAGCTGGTGAAACTGAGACATGACCTGCAGGACATAGTGGCAGCCTGGTTGCCTGTCCACTGTGATGATGGTGATGACCAGCCCGGGGTGGGGACGGGGGTGCCAGACGATGGGCACCGAGCCATTGACAGAGGGCAGAGGAGGGCAGCTTCACCCTCTCTCAAGCTTTACTGCAGGTTCGTTCGGTTCAGATGCCAGTGGCGCAGGTAGAAGTAAAAGTTCAGGAGCCAGTGACAGGCCAGGGCGGCCAGCAGACCAAAGGTCACCACCGTTGAGATGAAGAGCTGAACAGCAGTGCTGCCCCAGGAGAGCCGTCTCAGGCTCTGGACGAGCATGGCAGCTGGAGAGGTTGAAGTGCTCATGAGGTCAACTTCTGGTCAGGTCTGGTCCCAAGAACAAATCATCCTGGACTGCAGGCCAGAATCAGTGCAAGTCAAACCTGGACTCGCACACGCCCAGCTCGCGCCTTTCTGTCGGCCTCCCGGTGCCACAGAAGCAGGCGAGGGGTAGGGAAGCGCCCTCGCTGCGACATTCAGTCATCCGTGCACGGAGGCTGGCCCTGGCTGCGCGGGGGACACCCTTCTGGGGTTCTGGCGGTCCTCCGGCAGGAAGGGGCCAGCGCCACGAGTGAGGCCGCAGCGAAGCCTCTGGTCTTGAGCCCATTATGACTGCCACCCAGAGGATCACCTGATATCCACAGTCCTGCTCTTCTGTGACCATGTGGTTTGGCCACTGGCCCTACTGAGACTTTCAAGGCGGCAGGATCGTGGGTTCATGCCCCAGGCATCCACGGGCCACGCTGTTCAAATCCTGCACCTCCTGAGAATGGGCCAGATAGGTCCACACCAGTCAAAACCTAGGATTAGGAAAAAAGGAAAAATAACTGGTTTGCCCCTTCTCCTTCACCTTCTTGAGCCTAAGCTTTCAAAAGGCTCCTAACCCTGCCCCCAAATAAGGGCACTTCATTCCTCTAGACCAACAGCCAGCTTACCCTCTTAAGTGGGGAAAGAGAAAACTTTCTCTCTCGTTGCTTAGTAAATGTCTCCATCGTGTTATCCTGCCACAGGGGATTTCTTATGTCATCCTGCCACATGGCTGTATATGTAGACTCTGAGCTTAAAGCTTATGATTTTTAAACCCTAAAAATATAGATTCTTCAGGGTTAGATCTGGTTCACGGTTTAACCGAAGTTACGTTGAAAGAAATTATTTTATTATTATTTTCTTAAGTCACTCAGATAGCTTATTTAAAGTTTATGGTTATTTAACGTTCGGAAGAAGCAAGGAGTACTGTGTGAACTTGAATACAAAATACATGCCAAAGTTTAGTTTGCCAAAGAAAAAATGGCAATGGTAGGCAAAATTCACATAGTCCTATGCATTTTATTTTTTTTATTTTTTATTTTTTTATTTTTATTTTTTTCTGTGTTGGGTCTTTATTTCTGTACGAGGGCTTTCTCTAGTTGCGGCGAGCGGAGGCCACTCTCCATCGCGGTGCGCGGGCCTGTCACTCTCGCAGCCTCTCTTGTTGCAGAGCACAGGCTCCAGACGTGCAGGCTCAGTAGTTGTGGCTCATGGGCCCAGCCGCTCCGCGGCATGTGAGATCTTCCCAGACCAGGGCCCGAACCTGTGTCCCCTGCATCGGCAGGCGGATTCTCAACCGCTGCGCCACCAGGGAAGCCCAGTCCTATGCATTTTAAATCAGAAAGTATCCAATGGGCTGTGGACCTGGCTGTGGCATTTCAGGGTTAAGGTTACAATGAATTGATTACTGTTAAAACTAACTTGGGGAACCAAGATCCCACTGGTAGCCCTTCACATCACTTTAGTCCAGGCCTCCTTAACCTTCATCCCTCTTTAGGGCACTGAGTGCAGGATGCATATTCCTTCCTGTCTTGTGACATAAAGAGACCCAGTTTTGAGGCTGAGCCCTCTAGAATGCAGTGGTGTGGACAATGCGCCCATGAATTTCAGACAGTCTGGCTCAGCTGTGATGGGCTTAACTGGGGAGGAACCTTCCCTTGGTTTGTAGCTGCTCATGGCTGGATGACCCCGTCCAGCTTTTCAGAGAAAAGATCTGACATATTTCCCAACCCCCGCAGCCTTTTCTTCTGTTGTTCATGACACGAAGCCTCCACTCTGGCCAGACAGGAGCCCGGTTCTCTGATTCCTGCTCCAGTGGTCTTTCCCTTGGAGCCACCACAGCTGCTGCTGAGATTACATTTCATGTCACCCTCAGTTAACCTGACAGGATCCAGCTCTCCCAAACCCCCCCGGACTGAGAGAAAAGAAGAAGCTGAAGGCAGGAAACTGAAAATGGCCTTTATGTTCCTGGCTTTTCCTGCAGGTAAATCTCTCAGAAAATTGCTGTTTTATTGTTTCCAGGCATTTGGCTCATATTATACCAACACAAGCCTGGAAGGCTCTGTCAGCCCATCTATCAGCTTTTACAGGGTGAGGACTTCTGGAAAACATGAAAGCCACTCAACAAATTGGAAATGTTAATGACATGGTCCAAGTAAACACCAAATCCTGGACATTTCCTTCCTGTACCTTCCTCCAGCTAAAAATGATATGAAACACTGTTGTGAAGGGAACTTTTAAAAAACATATGTGCGTGTTTGTGTGTGTGCGTGTGTGCACATGCTCAAAGGGGAGAACCTAGTCACAACCATGGAGAATTTCCAAAGGAAATGAGCCATTCTTTTTCCTTCTGGAAATTGGACTGTATACAACCCAAACTTATTACAATTTTTACTGCAGTAATGGGTCATCAGATATTTCCCCCTATATAACTGTATTGTTATTTAATCATTTATTAGTTTTTCTCCACACATCTGAATAGCATGAGTTGTCCAGAAAACAGCATCGATAATTTAGCTGAGAGATAAAAACCCTGTCTAAGTTTGGAATACACTGAGCATTTTTACAAATATTTAATGAGTAATGAACTAGTATTTCCCTGAAAAATGTCCACCATCACAAGGTAATGAGACAGACTTCACCTAAACTGCTTCTGGTGTACATTGCATATCAGCAATTTTTAAATGCCCTGGCTTGCCATTTACACTTTAAACGACTCCTTGGCAAGTAATCCAATACCTTGGATTCCACTGAGGAGCATAGCAGGAAAATACTGGGAAAGACTGAGTAGTCACTATGCTGTCATTGTTACTGCCGGATGTCATAGTCACTTTTGCTGCATTTACTCCAATCAAAGCAAATTTTATCCTAATTCTGTAATGATGTGCCTAGATGTTTTATTCCTATAAGATTCCCTGTCCACCGCAGGCACAGTGAATCTCTTCATTGCTCCAGTGCAGCCACAGTGAGCATGTGCCAGGAAAATATCAGAAATCAGAATTTCACGCAGGCATTTGGAATTGACTTCAGCTGCTGTAATTGTAAACTAAACACTGGTTGTTTTTTAAAATAAGTTGTCTAAGTTAATGTGGCATTACTGTTCCATACATGTTAAGAAGTTGATTTTTAAGAGTACATTCACACTGTGCTTGGGAAGCTTTCGGCAAATTGTCTGTAGACCTAAAGAAATGTGCATGTTTTATCTTCACTCAGAAGAAAAGAAAAAAATGTATTTTTATTTGTAAAATTATTATTAAAATCAGGTTGTAAGACGTTTATGAGGATAGTTTACTCAGAATATATGGCACATGTGTGGTAGGAACAAAGAGCTACCGAGTGATAAAAGTCTAAAAGCTGCTATCGAAATGGGATCAAAGATTTTTTTCCAGTTCCAATCACCCATCAGTAAGTGGGAAAAGGGATACGCTAAGGGAGTGAATATATCTGTAGTTCGAAAATGTTCTTCCCATTAAGATACAAATTTTATTAAAGATGTTGGTAAACAACCTCTTTCAAAAATGAATTGAAGTAATTATAGATAACATCTTCTTTTGTTCATTATTAGGTTAAACCTTATGAAACTAATATTTTCAAAGGTCAAAATTCGTCAAATATGGGAAATTTTTCTTATGTTAAGCCTAATTTTTCTTCTTTTCATTTATCATTATGTATATCTTTGCTACATGTCAGTATTTGATCGGGGTTTATACTAAAATACATATATAATAAATCCATAGCACAAACGACAGGAGAACAAGGGCTGTGTAACAATATGGCAGTGATCATTGTTTTGGAAATTCAGTCTAAGGGCAACTTCCACAATTGAACAGAAAATCTAACCCAGAATTTCTGGAAGCCAAAACAAAACTGGAACAAAAACTATATAACTCCTACCTAATAAAAATACATAGATATTCATAGATGAAAGTCAAACTTCCTAGCTATTAAGAAAAATATATCAAGTTTTCATGTAAGAGATATTTCTAAATTTAATACTTAATATTTATGTAATGTTATATAGTTTATAAATCTTTCTCTTAATGACCAATTTGATTGAAATTAATGAATCATTTAAGATGTTGAAAAGAAGAATGTGGAGGAGAACTGGAAGTAGTGCATCTCTGCTACTGGATGGAGAAAGGAGTACACCTCCTAAGAAGTGCCCTTCCTCCAGGAATCCTCTGATTCATGTACTCAATAATTTGGTTTCTAAAGTATGGTTCCAGGGCTTCCCTGGTGGCTCAGTGGTCGAGAGCCGCCTGCCGTTGCAGGGGACACGGGTTCGTGCCCTGGTCCATTAAGATCCCACATGCCGCGGAGCGGCTGGGCCCGTGAGCCATGGCGGCTGAGCCTGCGCGTCTGGAGCCTGTGCTCCGCAACGGGAGAGGCCGCAACAGTGAGAGGCCCGCCCACCGCAAAATAAATAAATAAATAAAAATAAAAACTAAAAAATAAAAAAAGGTGAGTTTAGGGGCTTCCCTGGTGGCGCAGTGGTTGAGAGTCCACCTGTCGATTCAGGGCACACGGGTTCGTGCCCCGGTCCGGGAAGATCCCAAGTGCCCCGGAGCGGCTGCGCCCGTGAGCCATGGCCACTGCGCCTGCGCGTCCGGAGCCTGTGCTCCGCAACAGGAGAGGCCACGACAGTGAGAGGCCTGCGTACCGCAAAAAAAAGGTAAGTTTAGGGGCTTCCCTGGTGATGGAGTGGTTGAGAATCCTCCTGCCGATGCAGGGGACGCATGTTCGTGGCCCGGTCCGGGAGGATCCCATGTGCTGCGAAGCGGCTGGGCCCGTGAGCCATGGCCGCTGAGCCTGCGTCCGGAGCCTGTGCTCCGCAACGGGAGAGGCCACAACGTTGAGAGGCCCGCGTGCCGCAAAAAAAACAGTATGGTTCCATATTGGAAAAACCATTTTATATTATGAATTATTAAATTGATTTTCAGATGAAAATTAAACTAATGAGCACTAGCCCCGTTAATCTGGGGTTGTTTTTCCCCCAAGAATTTGGACAAACTGACATTCAAATTTATTTGAATCCTCTTTTTTTTCCTGATTTGGTGAGTTGGGAAACCAAATTTGGAAATGCAAGAAGGTAAAAGCAAACTTGGGAATTTTTAAAATAGGTTTACCTCTCTAGACGTTCCCACACCACATTACAATTTCAGTATGGGTTAAAGAGAATAATTTTTCCACTTTTATTGAGATATAATTGATACATAACAATGTGTAATTTCAAGATGTACAACACGTTGATTTGACACAGTTATGTATTGCAAAATGATTACCACCATAGTGTTAACTAATACCTGCATAATTACATAATTACCATTTCTTTTTTTGTGATAAGAACATTTAAGATCTTATCTCTTAGCAACCTTCAAGTATTTAATACAGTAATATTAACTATAATCATTATGCTGTACCTTAGATCGCCAGAACTTATTAATATGATAACTGGAACTTTGTACTCTTTGCCCAATATGGCTCCTTCCCGTCCACCTCCCACCCCCTGACCTTGGCAACCACCATTCTAGTATCTGTTTCTATGAATTTGGGTTTTTTAGATTCCACATATAAGTGACATCAGACAGTATTTATTTTTCTCTCTCTGACTTCATTCCCTTAGCATAATGCTATCAAATTCAATCCACATTGTTGCACACAGCAGAATGTTCATCCTTCTCATGGCTGAAATATATATATATATTTGCTGAACTTAATCCACTCAACTATTGACCAACACCACTTGGGCTGTTTTCATACCTTGACTATTATTATTGTGAAAAATGCTATAGTGAACATGAGAGTGAAGATATCTCTTCAATATCTTGTTTTCATTTACTTCGTATATATCCAGAAGTGTTGCTTAATCATGTGGTAGTTCTATCTTTAATTTTTTGAGGAACATACATACTGTTTTCCATAGTGGCTGCACCAATTTACATTCCCACCAACAGTATATGAAGTTTCCCTTTTCTCCATATCCTCACCAACACTTGTATTTCTTGTCCTTTTGATAATAGCCATTTTAACTGTTGTGAGGTAATATCTCATTGTGGTTTTGACTTGCATTTCCCTGATGATTAGTGATGTTGAGCACCTTTTCATGTACCTGTTTGCATTTATATGGCCATTTATTTGGGAAAATGTCTATTCAGTTCCTCTACCAAGTTATCAATTGGATTGTTTGTTTTTTGCTTTTGCGTGGTATGAGCTCTTTATGTATTTTGAATATTAACCCCTTATCAGATATTTGATTTGTGCATATTTTCTCCCACTCCATAGGTTGCCCTTTCATTTTGTTGATGATTTCATTGCTGTGCAGAAATTTTTAAATTTGATGTAGTCCCATTGTTTATTTTTGCTTTTGTTGCCTTTGCTTTGGTGTCAAATCCAAAAAATAATCACCAAGGCTTATATCAAGGAGCTTGCTATCTATGTTTACTTCTAGGAGTTTTTTGTTTCAGGTCTCATATTCAAGTCCTTAATCCATTTTGAGTTGATTTTTGTGTATGGTGTAAGGTAGGGATTCAGTTTCATTCTTTTGCATGTGGTTTTCTCAATATCTTTTATTGAAGAGACTATCTTTTCCTACTGCATGTTCTTGTTTCTTTGTCATACATTAATTGACCATATATGCATGGATTTACTTCTGGGTTCTCTGTTCTTGTCCATTGATCCATGTGTGTGTTTTTATGTCAATACTGGTTTGATTACTATAGCTCTATAATACAGTTTGAAATTAGGATGCATTATGCTTTGTTCTTCTTTCTCAAGATTGCTTTGGCTATTCAGGGTTTTTTGTGGTTCCATAAAAATTTTAAGATTATTTGTTCTATTTCTCTGAAAAATGCAATTGGAATTTTGACAGGGATTGCATTGACCTGTAGATCACTTTGGGTAGTATGGACAATTTGACAATATTAGTTTTTTCAAACCATGAACATGGAATATATTTCCATTTATTTGTGTCTTCTTCAGTTTCTTTCATCAGTGTCTTATAGTTTTCAGTGTACAGATTTTTCACCTTCTTAATTAAATTTATTCCAAAGTGTTTTATCCTTGTTGATCAAATTGTACATGGGATTGCTTTCTTAATTTCTCTTTCTGATACTTCATTGTTGGTGTGTAGAAACACAACTGATTTTTGTATATTGATTTTGTATACTACAACTTTAATGAATTCATTTATTAGTTCTAACAGTTTGGGTGGAGGCTTCAGGGTTTTTTATTTGTAATACTATGTCACCTGCAAATAGAGACAATTTTACTTATTCCTTTCTAATTTGGATGTCTTTTATTTCTTTTTCTTGCCTCATTGCTCTTCCAGTAATGTGTTGAATAAGAGTGGTGAGACTGAGCATTCTTGTCTTGATCCTGATCTTAGAGGAAAAGCCTTCAGTTTTTCATCACTGAGTATGATGTTAGCTGTGGGTCTGTCATATATGTCCTTATTATGTTGAGGTACATTTCCTCCATGCCCACTTTGTTGAGATTTTTTATCATGAAAGGATATTGGATTTTGTCAAATGCTTTTCCTGCCTCTATTTAAATGATCATGTGATTTTAATCCTTTATTTTATTAACGTGGTGTATTACATTGATTAGTTTGAGTATGTTGAACCATTCTTGCATTCCTGGAATAAATTTTACTTGATCATGGTGCATGATCCTTTTAATGTATTGTTGAATTCAGTTTGCTAATGTTTTGTTGAGGATTTTTGCATCTATGTTCATCAGGAATATTGGCCTCTAACTTTCTTTTTTTGTAGTGTCCTCATCTGATTTTTGTATCAGAATTGTGCTGGCCTTGTCAAATAAATTTGAAAGTGTTTCCCTCCTATTCTAATTTTTGAGAGAGTTTGAGAAGAATTGGTAATAATTTTCTTTAAATGTTTAGTAGAATTCACCAGTGAAGCCATCTTGTCCTGGACTTTTGTTTGTCGGTAGGTTTTTGATTTTGGTTCTACCTCCTTACTAGTAATTGGTTTGTTCAGATGTTCTATTTCTTCATGGTGCAGTCTTGGTAGGCTGTATATTTCTAGGAATTTGTCCATTTCCTCTAGGTTGTCAAATATGTTGACTCAAAATTTTTCATAGTAGTCTCTTAAGATCCCTTGTATTTGTATGGTGTCAGTTGTAATGTTTTTTTTTCATTTATAATTTTATTTATTTGAATCCTCTTATTTTTCCTGATAAGTCTACTAAAGGTTTGTCTTTTCCGTTTATCTTTTTAAAAATTCTTAGTTTCGTTGATTTTTTTCTATTGTCTTTTTAGTCTCTATTTTATTTATTCCCTCTCTGATCTTTGTTATTTCCTTCCATCTGCTAACTTTGGGCTTAGTTTTTTTTCCTTTTTTCTACTTTTATGTGGTCTAAAGTTAGGTAGTTTATTTGAGCTCATTATTTCTCCTTAATGTATGCATTTATCAACTATAAACTTCCCTCTCAGAACTGCTTTTCCTGCATCTCATAAATTTTGGATTTGTGGTATGTTGTTTCAATTTTCATTTATGTCAAGGTAATTTTAAGTTTTTCTTTGCTTTCTTCTTTGATTCATTGGTTGTTCAAGAGCATGTTGTTTAAACTTCACATATTTTGAATTTACCAGTTTTATTCTTGTAATTGATTTTCAGTTTCATACATTTGTGGTTGAAATAGATGCTTGATATGATCAGTCTTCTCAAATATATCAAGAAAGTTTTGTGGTCTAGCATATGATCTATCCTGGAGAATTTTCCATGTGTGCTTGAGAAGAATGTTTATTCTGCTGCTGTTGGATGGAGTGTTCTCTAAATGTCTTTTAGGTTCATCTGGCCTAACGTGTAATTTAAGTCCAATGTTTCCTTCTCGATTTTCTGTCTGAAGGATCTATCCATCGTTGAAAGTGAAGTACTGAAATCCCCTACTATTATTGCATTGCTATCTGTTCCTCTCTTCAGTTCTGTTAGACTTTGTTTTATATATTTAGGTGTTCCTAAAGAGAATGCTTTCTGATGTTAATGAAAGACTTATATACAACAGACAGATTTCTCAGTGTGTTTAGATATATCATTGGCCTCTGTAAATACCTTAAGTAGAAAAGTAAAAAAAATTCATAGTTCTTAAATTATAATCCCTTTAGTTTATTAACTCAACAATCTGGAACTATTTTGATGTTTAGATAAGAAATCTTGAAAGAATTGCCAACCACTGAACAAAATGTACGTGTAAGTCTTTAGGTATCTCACTCCCCTTTGAGCCAACAAGGGAAGTTATATGTGTTCTAACTAGACGAAGGGTTGAAAGTATCCAAAGAAACAAAGTATTTGTGTTTAAATGCTAGAAACAATGTTTTCCAATCATGGTCAATAATATTTCCAAAATATTCTTCTAAAGAGTTATTGATTGATCAAAAATTACAAATACATATAGTTTATTTATATATTTACAACATATGTAATACAAATGTAAAACTGGTTGATATCCAAAGAGTAATAATCACTTACATCACTATCTGACAAAATCTATTTCCATCATTCTCTATGAATGAAAATAATTTGCATTACTGTCAGTTTTCTACAAATTACAGAGTTTTAAAACTGCTGAAAATGACAAAAAGTAAAAACTCTTACAGAATCAGATTACTCCAACCAGGATGCCTAGACAATGCCCAGCTCTATTGAAAGGACACCCAGTAATTATTTTTCCATTTAAAAATCTTTCACATTTTTTTCCCTGATAATTTAAATTCCAAATTAAAAGACTTAATAAATATACCTCCATGGGATATTTCTCAACAAAGTCCAGTGACAACAAAAATATCCCCACCTCATGCTGCCCATTTCTCTTCCCATCACTGTTACTAAGCTTAGGTTAAATTTGCAGAGTTTTGTTTATTTAAATTTTAAATTTGGAGAAATACTTTAAAAGTTAGCATTATCAGTTTAACCAGAAAACAATTCATAATTATTCTACTGATAGTTTGAGATCTTCAACAAATCTGTACCTGCTTCCAATATTTTCAACAGGCAGAAAAGAATTGTTACAAAGACTGGTATAAGGTAAAATTAGTCCACTTTTACTATTCTTCCTATTATAGGCATTACTCCTTCCTTTTCTTCTGGTATCAAAGGGTATTTTGCAAGATTGGGCAAGGTTCAGCTCCAATAATCCTGACAATATTGGTAGAGTTTTTCCCCCAGACGGAATTTAAAGTTTCACAAAGTTCTTCAGTTTGTGTCTAATTTAAGCATAAGTCTTGGAATACATCTGTGTCCAATTGAGCCAAACCTGATTATGAATAGGAGAGTCCTCAGGGATTTTAAAGGCCACTTAATTTGACAATTCCATTATAAAACAAATCCCTCCTGATTAATTTGGCTGGTGTGGTATTACAGAAGAGAGAAGGCATGTTTCTGAATCAAAGGACCAAGGGTACCAATTGTTGGCTGGGTGACCAGAAGTATCTGGGGGTTGCTGGAGATGCCTACCAAGTGGGTTGTTTGCTGACATTGAGGGAGAGGGATGAATATAGTAGTAGAGTTTGTTGTCAAAAGTGTAGCACCTATATCTATAAGAAAGTGTAATTTTGGCCCTTAAGAGTAAATTCTCCATGTGAGTTTATGGAAAGAAATTGTATTCCTCAGGGTTCTCCAGAGAAACAGAACCAATAGGAAATAGATGAGAGAGAGAGAGAGAGAGAGAGAGAGAGAGAGAGAGAGAGAGAGAGAGAGAGAGAGAGAGAGAGAGATGATAGATAGATGATAGATAGATGCTAGATATAAATATGGATATATAGATAGATATCTGTATGTATATACCGTATACACAGAGAGAGCAAGAGAGAGATTAATTATTAGTAATTAACCCACATAATTATGGAGGCTGAGCAGTTCCATGATATCTTGCCTGCAAGCTGGAGACCAAGGAAAGCCAGTCGTATAATTCCAGTCTGAGTCTGAAGGCCTGAGGACTAGGAGAGCTGATGGTAGATGTTGTAAGTTCTAGTCTGAGGGCAAGAGAAGACCGATGTCTGAGTTCAACAGTCAGGCAGAAAGAGTGAATTCCCTCTTCCTCTGCCTTTTTCTTCTTTCAGGTCCTAAACAAATTGTATGATGTCCACCTGCATTGGGGAGGGAAATCTACTTTATTCATTCTATGAATTTAAATTCATTGTGTGCTGGGAAGGCAAATCTGTATCAAGAGTAAGTGTCTATTTCAGTAAGAACACACACTGCCCTTCCATGAAGGAAGCAGCCCAAAGTAATCAACCTGCCACCGTAGCTGGCTGATCACCCTGGGGAATGGTGCATGTCGGAGATTCTGAGTTGACCTCTGCTGTTGATAGATTGTGAACTCAGCAGGGACTGTAGCCAAGGCCAGCGTTGGTTGGTGGAAGTCTATGTTGCTGAGCCAATGCATACCCTCCATCCCTGCCACCACGGCCACTTTGTTCATAAGCCCATTGGGTGATGACAGGGGTGGCTGGGGAAAGAGGTGGATTGCTATCCACAGAACAGGTCATTCTATCGACTTGATTATTAAAATCCTTCTCTTCTGAGTCACATTTCAGTGAGCATTCATATGAAACACAGATATCTTCATGTTTTTGACTCATTCAGAGAGGTTTATTCACATATCTTTTCCCCAAATTTCTTTGTCACCCATTTTCCAATCATGTTTCTTCCAAGTCCCAGACCATCCAGCCAAACCATTGGTCATAGCACATGAATTGGTATGTAATTATATATCTGGCCATTTCTCCTTCCAGGGGTGTGGATCTTGGGCATCTGGGATGCTTCTTTATATAACATATTTATATCTTCAGGGCCTACTTCAACCTGATCAGATATGTACCACAGCAATTTGATATGGAGTGCTATTGTGCACATTGAATTTTATAGCTTGGTAAGTCAGATAATACCCAGTTCATCATGGGCAGCTCAAGTCGCCATGATAACTTGGTGGCCCATGGTTAAGCATTCAATCTCTACTAAGGCTCAATAGCAGGCCAAGAGTTGTTTCTCTTTAATCTTCAGAGGATGGCAGGGCTTCGGTCCAAAATCCTAAAGGCCTGCACTATGATTCTCCTATAGGAACATGCCAAAGTCTCCAAACAGCGTCCTTATCTACCACCAATACTTCAAGCACCACTGGTTCTGCTGGATCAAGTGACACAGCAGCTTTCACAGCAGCCTGGACCTGTGGCAGAGCCTTCTCCTGTTTTGGGTCCCACTCAAAACTAGCAGCTTCTTGGGTCACTCAGTAAATGGGCCACAATAACACACACCAAATGAGGAATATTTTACCTCCAAAATCCAAAAAGGCCTGGTAGGCATTGTACCTCTTTCTTAGTTGTAGGAGGGGCCAAATGCAACAACTTACCCTTCACCTTAGAAGGGATATCTTGACTTGCCCACACCACTGGACCCCTAGAAATTTCACCGAGGTTGAAGATCTCTAAATTTTTGTCAGATTTATTTCCCACCCTCTGAGATGCAAATGCCTAAAATATATTTAGAATAGTTGCTTCTTGCTCACTAAGTCCAATCAGCATAATGTCACCAATATAATGGATCAGTGCGATATCCTATGGAAGAGAAAGGCAAACGAGATACCTGCAAACTAAATGATGACATAGTGCAGAGTTGATATACCCCAAGATTAACAGTGAAAATATAACGTGACTGGTAGATCATAATGATGTTTTGGGCTTCCTGGAATTAGTGTCATTTCAGAATCAGTGTCTAGTAGTCCCCCAAAGCTCTCATTGTTTCCTTTTCTCCAATGTACAGTTACCCTGGTAAAAGGCTGTAGGTCCCTTTTGGGAAGGCTGAAGAAAGATTAACAGTATACATTTTGATAGTGTATGGGGATCCGTCTTCAAAAGGATCCTGTCTCCTCTTTCAAGGGGTTCTGAGTTTATAAACTGTCTCAAGTGTGTAAATTGATTGAAGGGACATGACTCTGTTTCTATGATTCAGGTTAGACTTTTTGTTCAGTTGACCTAAATTTTTTCTGCTTCTACAGATTAAATAAGAATATACTAGGCTTCATGTCTATTTCTCTAAGAACACCATGATCAACTAGCTAACAACATAGATCTGCATGCATCATATTATTTTGGTTACTGCTTTGATCCTGCTGCCTTTAGTAGATGAGTGCCACCACTTGGCCCTTCCACCCTGGGATCCAATTACTTCCATTGCATTTAAGCTTCCTAATTCAGTGTCTTCCATTCCCTCTGTGAGGTCTGGACTACAGAGGAGAGCAATCACAGATCTCTTCAAGGATGCCAGGACTCCCCTCACAAATTTATTTCTCATAGTACTGGGGAAAGGTATATCTTCTGAACCTTCCCAGTGTGGGTGACTAGGTCTTAAATGACAAATCCACTCTAACATTTCAATCTAAGTCTTTGAATCCCTTTCTCTACATTAAACCAAGGCACATCCAACATTTCCAGTTCACTCACACTGGGCCACCTTTTGGTCCATGTTTCGGCCAAACAACTAAAAAAAACAGTTACAGCCCTTTCTAACTCCCCAAGATGCAATATTAAATGTAGAATCTGCATTAGTGAGCATATATCAATTATTTCTGCCTGAATGGGCTTTGTTTCTTCCACAGTTATCCCACACACTTAGTATTCATTTCACACATGTTCCTAGATTTTGGTCTGTATAAATTAGAAAATTCAAGTAGTTCTTTTGGAGTGTAGTGTACATCCTCATGAGTCGTACTTTTTTTTTAACATCTTTATTGGAGTATCATTGCTTTACAATGGTGTGTTAGTTGCTGCTTTATAACGAAGTGAATCAGTTTTACATATACATGTATCCCCATATCTCTTCTCTCTTGCATCTCCTTCCCTCCCACTCTCCCTATCCCACCCCTCTAGGTGGTCACAAAGCACCGAGCTGATCTCCCTGTGCTATGCGGCTGCTTCCCACTAGCTATCTATTTTATATTTGGCAGTGTATATATGTCCATGCCACTCTCTCACTTTGTCCCAGTTTATACTTTCCCCTCCCTGTGTCCTCAAGTCCATCCTCTAGTAGGTCTGCGACTTTATTCCTGTTTTGCCCCTACGTTCTTCATCACCTTTTCTTTTTTTTTTCTTTTAGAGTCCATATATATGTGTTAGCATATGGTGTTTGTTTTTCTCTTTCTGACTTACTTCACTTGGTATGACAGACTATTTTTATGGCTGAGTAATATTCCATTGTATATATGTGCCACATCTTCTTTATCCATTCATCTGTCGATGGACACTTAGGTTGCTTCCATGTCCTGGCTATTGTAAACAGAGCTGCAATGAACATTGTGGTACATGACGCTTTTTGAATTATGGTTTTCTCAGGGTATATGCCCAGTAGTGGGATTGATGGGTCATATGATAGTTCTATTTTTAGTTTTTTAAGGAACCTCCATACTGTTCTCCATAGTGGCTGTATCAATTTACATTCCCACCAACAGTGTAAGAGGGTTCCCTTTTCTCCACACCCCCTCTAGCATTTATTGTTTGTAGATTTTTTTATGATGGCCATTCTTACTGGTGTGAGGTGATACCTCATTGTAGTTTTGATTTGCATTTCTCTAATGATTAGTGATGTTGAACATTCTTTCATGTGTTTGTTGGCTGTCTGTATATCTTCTTTGGAGAAATGTCTATTTAGGGCTTCTGCCCATTTTTGGATCGCATTGTTTGTTTTTATGATATTGAGCTGCCCATAAATTTTGGAGATTAGTCCTCTGTCAGTTGTTTCATTTGCAAATATTTTCTCCCATTCTGAGGGTTGTCTCACACACTAGGCCACAAAACAAGTCTCAGTAAATTTAAGCATCTTTTCCAATACAACACTATGAGACTAGAAATCAACTACAAGAAAAAAACTGCAAAAAACACAGAAACCTGAAAGCTAAACAATATGTTACTAAACAACAAATGGGTCAATGAAAAATATCAAGGAGAATATTTTAAAATACCTGGAAACAAATTAAAACAAAAACACAATGATCCAACTAATGGGGCACAACAAGAAGAGTTCAAAGAGGGAAGTATATGGTGATACAAGCCTACCTCAGGAAACAAGGAAAATCTCAAACAACCTAACCTTATACCTAAAGGAACTAGAAAAAGCAGAACAAACAAAACCCACAATTAGTAGAAGGAAAGAAAACATAAAGATCAGAGCAGAAGTAAAGGAAATAGAGACAAAAATTAGAAAAGATCAATGAAACTAAGAGCTGGTTCTGAGAAAGATAAACAAAGTTGATAAACCTTTAGCAAGACTCAGCAAGAATAAAAGAGAGAGCACCCAAATAAATTCATAAATGAAAAAAGAGAGGTCACAATGGGCACCGCTGAAATATAAAAGATCATAAGAGATTACTATGAATAATTATATGTCAATAAAATGAACAACCCAGAAGAAATAGAAAAATTTCTAGAAATGTACAATCTCCCAAAACTGAAAGAAAAATAGAAATATGAATTGACTAAATATCAGAAATGAAGTTGAATCAGTAATTAAAAAAAAAAAAAAACCTTCCAACAAATAAAAGTCCAGGATCAGACAGCTTCACAGGTGAATTCTACCAAACATTGAGAGAAGAGTTAATGCCTATCTTTTACAAACTATCCCCCAAACTTGCAGAGGAAGGACACATCTGTATTCATTCTGCTAGGCCAGCGTCACCCTGATATGAAAGCCAAAGATATCACAAAAAAGAAAATTCCAAGTTCATAGCACTGAAGAACATAGATGTAAAAATCCTCAACAAAATATTAGCAAACCAAATATAAGAATACATTTAAAAAATCATATATCATAAATAAAACAATTTAATACACTACATTAACAAATTGAAAGACGAAAATTCATATGATCATCTCAGTAAATGCAGGAAAAACTTCTGACAAAACTCAACTCAACATCCTTTCATGATAAAAAATAACAAGTAGGTAGAGAGTGAACATACCTCAACACAGTAAAGGCCATATATGACAACCCCACAATTATCATATTCAAATTGAAAGGCTGAACGTATTTCCTGTAAAATCAGGAACAAGATAAGGTTGCCCACTCTGACCACCTTTATTAAACATAGTGTTGGAAGCCCTAGCCACAGCAATCAGACAAAAAGAAAGAAATAAAATAGGAGGACCTTCAAGATGGCAGAGGAGTAAGATGCAGAGATCACCTTCCTCCCCACAAATACATCAGAAATACATCTACATGTGGAACAACTCCTACAGAACACCCACCGAACGCTGGCAGAAGACCTCAGACCTCCCAAAAGGTAAGAAACTCCCCATGTACCTGGGTAGGGCAAAAGAAAAAAGGAAAAACAGAGACAAAAGAATAGGGACGGGACCTGCACCAGTGGGAGGAAGCTGTGAAGGAGGAAAGGTTTCCACACACTAGAAGCCCCTTCGCGGGCGGAGACTGTGGGTGGCGGAGGGGGAAGCTTCGGAGCCGCGGAGGAGAGTACAGCCACGGGGTGCGGAGGGCAAAGCGGAGAGATTCCCACACAGAGGATCGGTGCCTACCGGCACTCACCAGCCCGAGAGGCTTGTCTGCTCACCTGCGGGGTGGGCGGGGGCTGGGAGCTGAGGCTCGGGCTTCGGAGGTCGGATCCCAGGGAGAGGACAGGGGTTGGCTGCATGAACACAGCCCGAAGGGGTTAGTGCACTACAACTAGCCAGGCAGGAGTCCGGGAAAAAGTCCGGAGCTGCCGAAGAGTCAAGAGACCATTGATTTGGGGTGTGTGAGGAAAGGGGATTCAGAGCACCGCCTAAACGAGCTCCAGGGATGAGCACAAGCTGCAGCTATCAGCGCGGACACCAGAGACGAGCATGAGATGCTAATGCGGCTGTTGCAGCCGCCAAGACGCCTGTGTGCGAGCACAAGTCACTCTCCACACCGCCCCTCCCGGGAGCCTGTGCAGTCCGCCACTGCCGGGGTCCCGTGATCCAGGGACAGCTTCCCCGGGAGAACACACGGCACGCCTCGGGCTGTTGCAATGTCACGCCGGACTCTGCCACCACAGGCTCACCCTCATTACGTAACCCTCCCTCTCCCAGGCCTGAGTGAGCCACAGCCCCCTAACCAGCTGCTCCTTTAACCCCCTCCTGTCTGGGTGAAGAACAGATGCCAGAGGGCGAACTACATGCAGAGGCGGAGCCAAGTACAAAGCTGAACCCCAGGAGCTGTGCAAACAAAGGAGAGGAAGGGAAATTTCTCCCAGCAGCCCCAGGAGCAGTGGATTAAATCTCCACAATCAACTTGATGTACCCTGCGTCTGTGGAATACCTAAACAGAAAATGAATCATCCCAAAATTGAGACGGTGGACATTGGGAGCAACTGTACACTTCAGGTTTGCTGTATGCGACCAACCAGTTTATGATTTTTATGTTTATCTTAGTTTGGATTTGAGTGCTGGTTATCATTGGTGAATTTGTTTATTGGTTTGGTTGCTCTTTTCTTTTTTTTTTCTTTTTATTACTTTTAAATTTTTTATTTTAATAATATTTTTAAAAAATTTTTATTTTAATAACTTTATTTATCTTATTTATTTGTTTTTCTCCTTTTTTTCTCACTTTTTTTCTGAGCCATGTGGCTGACAGGGTCCTGGTGATCCAGCTGGCTGTCAGGGCTGAGACTCTGAGGTGGGAGAGATGAGTTCAGGACATTGGACGACCAGAGAACTTACGCCCCCATGTAATATCAATGGGTGAGAGCTCTCCCAGATATCTCCGTCTCGCTAAGACGCAGCTCCACTCAATGACCAGCAGGGTCCAGTGCTGGACACCCCATGCCAAACAACTAGAAACACAGGAACACAATACCACCCATTAGCAGAGGGGTGGTCTAAAATCATACTAACTCACAGACACCCCAAAACACACCACCAGACACGATCCTGCCCACCAGCAAGACAAGATCCAGCCTCATCCACCAGAACACAGGCGCCAGTGCCCTCCACCAGGAAGCCTACACAACACACTGAACCAACCTTAGCCACTAGGGGCAAACACCAAAAACAATGGGTACATTGAACCTGCAGCCTGCAAAAAGGAGAACCCAAACATAGTAAGTTAAGCAAAATGAGAAGACAGAGAAATACACAGCAAATGAAGGAGCAAGGTAAAAACCAAACAAATGAAGAGGAAATAGGCAGTCAACATGAAAAAGAATTCAGAGTAACAGTGGTAAAGATGATCCAAAATCTTAGAAATAGAATGGAGGAAATACAAGAAACGTTTAATAAGGACCTAGAGGAACTAAAGAACAAACAAACGATGAACTACACAATAAAAAATTTAAAATTCTCTACAAGGAATCCATAGCAGAATAACTGAGGAAGAAGAATGGAATATAAAATAGTGGAAATAACTACCGCAGAGCAGAATTTTTTAAAAAAAGGATGAAAAGAATTGAAGACAGTCTCAGAGACCTCTGGGACAACATTAAATGCACCAACATTTGAATTATAGGGGTCCCAAAAGAAGAAGAGAAAAAGAAAGGGACTGAGAAAATATTTGAAGAGATTATAGTTGAAACTTCACTAATATGGGAAAGGAAATAGTCAATCAAGTCCAGGAAGTTCAGAGAGTCCCATACAGGATAAATCCAAGGAGAAACACACCAAGACACATATTAATCAAACTATCAAAAACTCAATACAAAGAAAAAATATTAAAAGCAGCAAGGGAAAAACAGCAAATAACATACAAGGGAATGCCCATAAGGTTAACAGCTGACCTTTCAGCAGTAACTCTGCAAGCTAGAAGGAAGGGGCAGGACATATTTAAAGTAATGAAAGGGAAAAACCTACAACCAAGATTACTCTACCCAGCAATGATCGCATTCAGATTTGACAGGGAAATTAAAAGATTTACAGACAAGCAAAAGCTAAGAGAAATCAGCACCACCAAACCAGCTTTACGACAAATGCTAAAGGAACTTCTCTAGGCAGGAAACACAAGAGACAGAAAAGATCTACAATTAGAAAAACAATTAAGAAAATGGTAATAGGAACATACATATCGATAATTACCTTAAATGTAAATGGATTAAATGCTCCAACCAAAAGACATAGACTGGCTGAATGGATACAAAAACAAGACCCATATATATATGCTGGATACAAGAGGCTCACTTCAGACCTAGGGACACATACAGACTAAAAGTGGCTCACTTCAGACCTAGGGACACATACAGACTAAAAGTGAGGGAATGGAAAATGATATTCCATGCAAATAGAAATCAAAAGAAAGCTGGAGTAACAATTCTTATATCAGACAAAATAGACTTTAAAATAAAGACTATTACAAGAGACAAATAATGATCAAGGGATCAATGCAAGCAGAAGATAGAAAAGTTGTAAATATTTATGCATCCAACATAGGAGCACCTCAATACATAAGGCAAATACTAACAGCCATAAAAGGGGAAATCGACAGTAACTATAACAATAATACTAGTGGACTTTAACATCCCACTTTCACCAATGGACAGATGAACCAAAATGAAAATAAATAAGGAAACACAAGATTTAAATGACACATTAAACAAGATGGATTTACTTGATATTTATAGGATATTCCATACAAAAACAATAGAATACACTTTCTTCTCAAGTGCTCATGGAACAATCTCAAAAATAGATCATGCTTTGGGTCACAAATCAAGCCTTGGTAAATTTAAGAAAATTGAAATCATAACAAGTATCTTTTCCGACCACAGTGTTATGAGACTAGATATCAATTACAGGAAAAAAACTGTAAAAAATACAAACACATGGAGGTTAAAGAATACACTACTAAATAACCAAGAGATCACTGAAGAAATCAAAGAGGAAATCAAATAATACCTAGAAACAAATGACAATGAAAACACGATGGTCGAAATCCTATGGGATGCCGCAAAAGCAATTCTAAGAAGGAAGTTTATAGCAATACAATCTTACCTCAAGAAACAGAAACATCTCAAATAACCTAACCTTACACCTAAAGAAATTAGAAAAAGAAGAACAAAAAAACCCCCACAAAGTTAGAGGAAGGAAAGAAATCATAAAGATCAGATAGGAAAGAAATGAAAAAGAAATGAAGGAAATGATAGCAAAGGTCAATAAAACTAAAAGCTGGTTCTTTGAGAAGATAAACAAAATTGATAAACCATTAGCAAGACTCATTAAGAAAAAAAGGGAGAAGACTCATATCAACAGAATTAGAAATAAAAAAGGAGCAGTAACAACTGACACTGTAGAAATACAAAGGATCATGAAAGACTACTGTAAGCAACTATATGCCAATAAAGTGGACAACCTGGAAGAAATGGAAAAATTCTTAGGAAAGAACAACTTTCCAAGACTGAACCAGGGAGAAATAGAAAATATAAACGACCAGTCACAAACACTGAAACTGAAAATGTGATTAAAAATCTTCCAACAAACAAAAGCTCAAGACCAGATGGCTTCACATGCGAATTCTATCAAACAGAGAAAAGCTAACACCTATCTTTCTCAAACGTTTCCAAAATATAGCAGAGGGAGGAACACTCCCAAACTCATTCTACAAGGCCACCATCACCCTGATGCCAAACCAGACAAAGAGGTTACAAAAAAAGAAAACTATAGGCCAGTATCACTGATGAACATAGATGCAAAATCCGTAACAAAATACTAGCTAACAGAATCCAGGAGCACATTAGAAGTATCATACACCATGATCAAGTGGCGTTTTTCCCAGGAATGCAATGTGATACACCATATTAACAAACTGAAGGAGAAAAACCATATGATAATCTCAATAGATGCAGAAAAAGCTTCTGACAAAATTCAACACCCATTTATTATAAAAACTCTCCATAAAATAGGCATAGAGGGAACTTACCTCAACATATTAAAGGCCATACATGACAAATCCACTGTCAGCATCATCCTCAGTGGTGAAAAACTGAAACGATTTCCACTAAATCAGGAACAAGACAAGGTTGCCCACTCTCACCACTATTATTCAACATAGTTTTGGAAGTTTTAGCCACAGCAATCAGAGAAGAAAAAGAAATAAAAGGAATCCAAATCAGAAAAGAAGAAGTAAAGCTGTCACTGTTTGCAGAGGATAAAATACTATATATAGAGAACCCTAAAGATGCTACCAGAAGACTACTAGAGCTAATCAATGAATTTGGTAAAGTAGCAGGATACAAAATTAATGCACAGAAATCTCTTGCATTCCTATACACTAATGATGAAAAATCTGAAAGAGAAATTAAGGAAACACTCCCATTTACCATTGCAACTAAAAAGAATAAAGTACCTAGGAATAAACCTACCTAAGGAGACAAACGACCTGTATGCAGAAAACTGTAAGACACTGATGAAAGAAATTAAAGATGATACAAACAGATGGAGAGATATACCACGTTCTTGGATTGGAAGAATCAACATTGCGAAAATGACTAATCTACCCAAAGCAGTCTACAGATTCAATGCAATCCCTATCAAACTACCACTTGCATTTTTCACAGAACTAGAACAAAAAGCTTCACAATTTGTATGGAACACAAAAGACCCCAAATAGCCAAAGCAATCCTGAGAAAGAAAAACGGAGCTGGAGGAATCAGGCTCCCTGACTTCAGACTATACTACAAGGCCACAGTAATCAAGACAGTATGGTACTGGCACAAAAACAGAAATATAGATCAATGGAACAGGATAGAAAGCCCAGAGATAAACCCACACACATATGGTCACCTTATCTTTGATAAAGGAGGGAAGGATACACAGTGGAGAAAAGACAGCCTCTTCAATAAGTGGTGCTGGGAATACTGGACAGCTACATATAGAAGTATGAAATTAGAACACTCCCTAACACCACACACAAAAATAAACTCAAAATGGGTTAAAGGCCTACATGTAAGGCCAGACACTATCAAACTCTTAGAGGAAAACAAGGGCAGAACACTCTATGACATAAATCACAGCAAGATCCTTTTTGACCCACCTCCTAGAGAAATGGAAATAAAAACAAAAATAAACAAATGGGACCTAATGAAACTTAAAAGCTTTTGCACAGCAAAGGAAACCATAAACAAGACCAAAAGACAACCCTCAGAATGGGAGAAAATATTTGCAAATGAAGCAACTGTCAAAGGATTAATCTCTAAAATATACAAGCAGCTCATGCAGCTCAATACCAAAAAAACAAACAATCCAATTCAAAAATGGGCAGAAGACCTAAATAAACATTTCTCTAAAGAAGATCTACAGATTGCCAAGAAACACATGAAAGGATGCTCAACATCACTAATCATTAGAGAAATGCAAATCAAAACTACAAATTACCTCACACTGGTCAGAATGGCCATCACCAAAAAATCTACAAACAGTAAATGCTGGAGAGGGTGTGGAGAAAAGGGAACCCTCCTACACTGTTGGTGGGAATGTAAATTGATACCTCCACTATGGAGGACAGTATGGAGGTTCCTTACAAAACTAAAAATAGAACTACCATATGATCCAGCAATCCCACTACTGGGCATATACCCTGAGGAAACCATAATTCAAAAAGGGTCATGTACCACAAAGTTCATTGCCTCTCTATTTACAGTAGCCAGGTCATGGAAGCAACCTAAGTGTCCATCGACAGATGAATGGATAAAGAAGATGTGGCACGTATATACAATGTAATATTACTCAGCCATAAAAAGAAATGAAATTGAGTTATTTGTAGTGAGGTAGATGGACCTAGAGCCTGTCATACAGAGTGAAGTATGTCAAAAAGAGAAAAACAAATATCATATGCTAACACATATATACGGAATCTAAAAAAAAGAAAATGGTTCTGAAGAACGTAGGTGGAGGACAGGAGTAAAGACACAGACATAGGGAATGGACTTAAGGACACAGGGAGGGGGAAGGGTAAGCTAGGATGAAGTGAGAGAGTGGCATTGACATATATACACTACCAGATATAAAATAGATAGCTAGTGGGAAGCAGCCGCATAGCACAGGGAGATCAATTCAGCAATTTGTGCCCACCTAGAGGGGTGGGATAGGGAGGGTGGGAGAGAGATGCCAGAGGGAGGGGAGGTGGGGATATAAGTATTCGTATAGCTCATTCACTTTGTTATACAGCAGCAACTAACACAACAATGTAAAGCAATTAAACTCCAATAAAGATGTTAAAAATAAAAGAAATAAAATAACTTGAAATTGAAAAGGAAGAAGTAAAACTTATAGGAGAGCTTAAGACACTGATGAACGAAATTGAATATGACATAAACAAAGGGAAAAATATACAGTGCTCATTGATTCAAATAATTAATATTGCTAAAATGATCATACTATCTAACGCAATCTACAGATTCAGTGCAATCTTCATCAAAATGGCATTTTTCACAGAATTAGAACAAATAAGTCTAAAATTTGTATGGAAACACAAAAGACCCAAAATAGCCAACATGATCTTGAGAAAGAAGAACAAAGATGGAGGTATCACACTCCCTGATTTCAAACTATACTACAAAGCTACAGTAATCAGAACAGGACTATTCTCCCACACCATACACAAAAATAAAGACAAAATGGAATAAAGACTTAAATGTAAGGCTTGGAATGATAAAACTCCTCAAAATAAAACCTAGGCAGTATGCTCTAATATTGATCTTAGCAATACTTTTTGGATATTTCTCCTCAGGCAAGGAAAACAAAATTTTAAAAATTAAATAAACAGATGGGAATACATCAAACTAGGAAGCTTTTGTACAGTGAAGGAAAAAAATCAACAAAATGAATAGGCCACCTCTTGAATGAAAGAAGTTATTGCAAATGTTATCTCTGACAAAGGATTAATATTCAAAACATATAAAGGACTCATACAACTCCAAATCAAAACAAACAAACAACCCAATTAAAAACATGGGTAGAGGACCTCAATAGACATTTTCCAAAGAAGGCATACAAATATCCAATAGGTACATGAAAAAATGCTTAACATCACTAATCATCAGGGAAATACAAATCAAAACCACTATAAGATATCACATCACACCTATCAGAATTGCTATTATCAAAAAGACAGCAAATAACAAGTGTTGTCAAGGATGTGGAGAAAAGGGAGCCCTCATGCACTGTTGGTGGGAATGTAAATTGGTACAGCCACTATGGAAAACAGTATGGAGATTCCTCAAAAAATTAAAAATAAAACTGCCATATGACCCATGAATTCCCTGGTTATTTATCCAAAGAAAATGAAAACACTAATTAGAAAGAATATATCCACCCCACGTTCATTGCAGCATTATTTACAATAGCCAAGATATGGAAACTACTGAAGTGTGCATCAATCATTAAATGGATAAAGAAGTGGAATATATATATATATATATATATTTGTGTATATGTATATATACATACACACAATGGAATATTACTCAGCCATGGAAAAGAATGAAATCTTGCCATTTACAACATGGAAGGACTTAGAGAGTGTTAAGGTAAGTGAAATAAGTCCAACAGAGAAAGACAAATCTTGTATGATTTCACTTATATGTGCAATCTAAAGAAGAAAACAAATGAACAAACATAATGAAACAGAACAGAATCATAGATACAAAGAATAGACAGGTGGTTGCCAGAGGGAGGGGGGAGGAGAGAAATAGGTGAGGGAGATTAAGAGGTACTGACTTTCACTTACAAAATAAATGAGTCACAAGTATGTAATGTATAGTGTGGGGAATATAGTCAATAAATATGTAATATCTTTGTATGGTGATGGGTGACACCTAGACTTATCATGATGATCATTTTAAAAGGCCTAGAAATATCGAATCACTCTGTGGTATACCAAGAACTAAAACAGTGTGTAGGTCAATTACACTTCAAAAACAAACAAACACACTCACAGAAAAAGAGATCAGATTTGTAGTTACCAGAGGCGGTATTGGGGAGGGAGAAGTGGATGAAGATAGAAACTTCCAGTTACAAGATAAATACTAAGGATGTGATATACAACATGATAAATATAATGACCACTGCTATATGTTGTATCTGAAATTTTTTGAGAGAGCAAATCCTAAGAGTTCTCGTCACAAGAAAAGAATTTTTTTTCTATTTCTTTAATGTGTATCTGTATGAGATGGTGGATATTCACTAAACTTATTGTGGTAATCATTTCATGATGTAAGTCAAATCATTATGCTGTATACATTAGTGCTATATGTCAATTACACCTCAATAAAACTAGAAAAAAATTGCTATGGGTGGGCAAAAGTTGTCTCAGAAAGTAGTAGTACTATAGCGATAAATGCTTAAGTTTAGACAGAGGCGAAGTAAGAGGGCTTAAATCTAATTCCTGTGCAGTCCCTTTTGTAGCTAAATTAAGTTTCTCATACTTTAAGAGAGAAGATGACAACTTAATGGGCTAGCATATAAGTGTAAACTTATTCTATCAGACACCAACACTTTTACACTATTTCTCTTAACACAGAGCAGTACTGAACCAAGGAAAAATGAGGATGCAAAACAAAAATGTTTAATATATTAAAATATTTATTTATTGCTTTGTCTCTGAGAAGATGTAAGACATATTAGCATCTTAAATAAAAGCAATTCCAAATCCATCGTGAACAAGATAGCATATAGATGTCAATGAATCTAGAGGAAAGCTTAATGAAACACCAAGTGCTCAGCAACCTGAAATCAAGCTTTGAAGTTTCATTTCTCTCTGCTCCTCCAGTCATCTGTCTGGCCTTGAGTACCCTTCTTTACTTCTGTCCATTGTCAAGGAAACTCATTTCTCTTTCTTCTGAAAAATGACACAACTCAGAGAAGAGAAAGAGCTGGGCAGGGTTGGTTCTATGGTGATTTGAGGAAGAGGAAAAGGCCTGCTCTCTTTAAAAAAACAAAACAAACAAACCAAAAAACTACTATTTGAATCACTCTTTCAGGATAAGACTTTGTCTCTAGAAAGCTCCTGAAAAAAATATTAGCATGTTTCTGAAATTCTCAACACACCAACCTGCTAACAAGGATAATTTTACTATTCTATTTAGCTGTCAACTTAGAAACTGCTATAGTCAATTTTATGTGTGAACTTAACTGAGCCACGGGGCTCGACAATTGGTCAAAGATTATTCTGGGTGTTTCTGTAAGGGCGTTTTGGGAAGACGTTAACATTTAAATTAATAGTAATTTAATAGTAATCTGAGTAAAGCAGATTGTTCTTCCTAATGTGGGTGGGCCTCATCCAATCAGTTGAAAGCCTGAAGAGAACAAAAAGACTGCCCCTCTGCCTGAATGAGAGGGAATTCCTCCTGCCTGACTGCCTTCAGACTCAAACTGAAACATCAGCTCTTCCTGGGTTTCAAGCCTGCCCCCCTTTAGATTGAAACTCTATCATTGTCTTTCCTGGGTCTCCAGGTTTTCTGGGACTTGTCTCCATAATTGAGTAAGTCAATCCCTTATTATATATATATTACATGTATATCCTGTTGGTTTTATTTCTCTGGAAAACCCTAATATAGAAATCGAGAATATTATGGAATTAATTACACACACACACACACACACACACACACACACACACACTTTGAACAGGTTCAGTAACCCAGTTCAGTCCACTGCACATTTTAGCACAGATTAGGCCATAGTATTAGTGTATTAGGCTGATGGACAGGAAAGAGGCCTAGGTGCAGTGCAGGCTGTCCGAAGGAGACAGAGGTCCTGCATGTGGAGACAGACCCAGTCCAAAGGAAGAGCTAAAGCTACCAGAGTGTGAAATTATTTGATGAAAAGATGAAAACATTCAGCTCCAAATTTTCAATCTCATCCTCATTCACTTAATTTTTAAGTCACCAAAACTGAGCCCCCAAAATGGATAAAATGTTGCCTATCTTGGAATATTTTTATTCCAGGTGAGTGTGTCACTCCGTTTAGTGAGTGTTCAACTACTCAGTTTGCCTCTAATTTTTTGTTTGGAATAAATTTGGGTGGTAAACAAATCATGGTGAATAAGGCATTTTAAGGTTTGCAAATTCCTGGTAACTAAATATAATAACGTCTAGCAATGGTAAGTTTCAAGGGGCTTGAAAGAGAACAAATTTTCAAACCTCCAGAAAGATCGAGTAATCAGCACCCTGGGATATCTAAGCCCATCCTGGCCCGGGGCATGGAGGTGCGCACCAGGAGGACCCCCCCCAACACACACACACAGAGCCCGTTGGGGGAAATGTTGGGGGGCGGAGAGCATCGAGGGCACAGCTGGCGGCACCCCGGCTTCCCCTTCTCCCCCCGCTGCGGGCAGCCAGCCCCGAGCCGCGACCCCGCTCCACCTGCGCGCGGACTCTCTCGGCGCCCGGGGCCGCGGCGCTGCTGCCCAGGGCGAGCTGCCTGTGCTACGGCCGCTCCCTGCAGGGCGAGTTCGTGCACGCCGACAGGTGGGCGATAGTCAACAACCCCGACGTACGGCACGGCGCCCCGTTGCGCCGGGGCGTCTTCTCTAACGACTTCCGGGGCAAGGGCGTGGCCGAGAACACCAGCCAGAAGTTCTGCCGGCAGCTCTGCGTCCTCAACTTCAAGTGAGTCCCTCACCCCTTGCTCGCGGCCGCCGCCGTTTCTCCTCACCCCCAACCCGGGCTGGGAGAAGTTGCGGGACCGGCTTGGGGGCCGTTTCTTTTCTCGCCGCCTCTTCCCCTCCACGCCTCCCTCCTCTCCAGGCTGCCCACGCCCCTCTGCTCCGTGGTCCTGGGCCCCCGCCTCTTTGAGCCCGTGCGGTGGTTCGGGAGGCGCGGGCTGGGGAGTCGGGACGTTCTCCCCAAGCATCTTCGATGTAGGAGAGGGTTCTCTCCGGATACAGCTGGGAGAAGGCCCTCATCTCCTCCACCCCCATCTCAGGCCCCACAGTGACCAAGCGGACCAGCCGAGTACAGCCTCTCCAGAGGGAGGTGTGGAAGGGGGCGGGCAGCGGGTAACGCTCTTACCAGGGTGGTCATTTCTTAGGGTCTTGTGGACAACTTTGCAGATAGGGGACTGTGTGGGCGCCTTTGAGGTCGTTTTCCATTGCAAGAGGAGGTAGCTGCGATCTGCCGCTGCCTGGGTTTGGGAGAAGCAGAGAAGGTGTCAAAAGCTGTAAAGGGTCTGAGATTTTACCCTGCTTACACGCAGACAACTACCTTGCCAGTTTTATAGATGCTGGCAGAAAACAGAAGCTGCCAGGGTCAGACGAAAAGTACTTTATCACTTTATTATTCAGGACAGAACAGGTTTTTTTTCAATGTGAGAATAAAGTAGACTTGGTCTTATTTTTTGGCTCCTTGCCTCTCTCCCACTTGCAGCAAAAGAAAGTAGAAAGAACCTAAGAGTACCCTGATTCTAGAACACTGCTGATTCAGGGTCTCTCAGCTGGAAGCTGCTGGGTGGTGACTCTGTGAAGAAGAGGTAGATCTTCAGCACTTTCAGATCTTACTCCTCATGGAGGGAATATTAAAGCATAATAACTGGGGATACTTCCCAAATATACAAGGCTGCAGTCATCCTACTTCCCAACGTCAAACCCACGACCACAGGGGTTCTCTCCACACCCTCTGTTAGCAAACTGCTTTCCATTAGTGGTGTCCAGCCGGTGTCCAGCTTTCTCTAAGGAGTGGTCACTTTTATTTCAAGCAAATAAAGGGGGAGTAGCCATGAATACTGTCTTCTGTCAGATTAAATGGAATAAAAGGACCTGCAAATACTCTGTCCCCATAGGAATTAACATGCCTCTCTCCCCTCAGCCCTCCAGCAAACACACACCTCTACAAGACAGCTAGTTTATTTCTAAAACTGATTGCTCAACAACCAGTGATAAAGAAGATATCTGGCATTGATATGATCTAATTTTAAAACATTTGTTGACGTCCTTTTATGAGAGCTTTCTTCTGGGGCTTGCCATTTTCTACATAGGATTAGTGATTTTCTTTGTCCTTGGTTTTCACATCCTTTCTTTGGTGCAGCTGTTAATCTGAATACTAAGGCAACAATAGTGACAGTAAACTACCCCTGAACTTGGCCATGAGTGTGGACTCCTCTTGACCATTCCCCTTTCCTCTCCCCTCAGGCTCCCTCCCTCCCCTTGCCTTTAAAGCTGTGGGAGCATGCCATGCTTTAAACTTGAACTACAACCATGAACCTTGCTTTAGCCTCCAAGTATGTTTGCACTGGTGCATTGGTTCCTGCAAATCGCATCCTTTGGTACTTCAGAGACATAAAGTGGTGACGATTTGCTGATTTATTCCTGGTACTGGAGGGAATGCAGAAGAGCAACCAGAATGATTAAAGGGCCAGAGGGACTTGACTTAGAGGAAAACAAGAACCAGCTGTTATTTATTGGTTGAATGATCTAAGAAGGCTATGGAAACCACTTACAAGCATTTGAGCTGAGATGATGGCAAGAGATGGGGAAGAAGAAAGACCAGCAGCTTTACAGAAAGACAGAAGAAAGGGCTGGGTGTTTAGTATCGGGCTGTGAAAACTCACTGAGAAAGTGTTCTAGAACCCATCGTTTCAGACACCAGAAACAGATGATGAAGGAGTATATTTCAATTTTTTCTTCCCTGGATTTTAGCTTAAATTGCAAGTGGATGTATGTTCCGTTACCAGAGAGTTGGGTTTGGCTGGAAGGTGTGGCAGTCAGCTCTCTGCATCCTTCCCTAAAACTTGCAGATCTCTGGGCCCCCTCCAGCTCTATTAAATTAAAATGTATGGAGGGTAACTCAGAGGATCTGCATCATAACAAGCACGCTAGGTGATTCTCAGATACTCAAAAGTTGGGAACCACTGCTTATGATAATAGCTAACACTTATTTGTGTAGCATATACTGGGTACAGTGTCTACTGTTTTAAATATTCAATCATTTTATTCCTGAAGAATTATGCTTAGCCCAGATAATTAGGTATTATTATTGCTACAGTTTTACAGATAAAGGAAACTGAGGCACAGAGAGGGTCAGTGACTTGCCCAGCTGACACAACTAAGAAGCGTCAGGATTGCCCTCACCTGGCATCTGGCTTCTCACTGCACCCTTCACCACCACAGCAGGCTGCCTCTCTGAGGATGGTTAACTTTGAAATCCTGTCGGCCTCCTGGAATAGAACAGCCAGGGTAAGTGGTTTACACTCTCCTTTTATCAAAGGTGAATTCGCCTTTTCTTTTTGTTTTCTGTAAACAGAAGAGAATGAACAGTTTAAGGCCCTGCGTGCACATATGAAATACGTGCGAGCGCCTAGTGATTTGGAAACTCTGATTTGTTCTCTGACAACTTGATCGTGGAGCTTATGTCTTTTTGTTTCGACTGTTAAACGCTGGGAGAGATTTAATTTTGAAAAGCACCTCCATTATTTGAAACAGTGAAAAGCTTTTAGGAGAATTTTTATTGCTCTTCTTCAAAAACACTAGGTTGAGATTGCCTGCCTGAAAGAGGACTTCAACTTAAGGCTTAAGAGACTGGACCTCAGAGAACTTTCCAAGCTGGCATTCTTTAAATGATAACACTCATATTTTAAATGTTCTGAGTTCTTTTGTGGGACTGGGGGGGGGGGGTTGGTGTCATGTTATTAATGAGGATTGTTTCAGCCATTATGTCCATATTTTTCAACTGATAACTATATAACAGAATAATAATATTTATAATGATGGACTCTAAGAGCTTGAATTGCTATCTACATTATCACAAATGAAGCCTCTGCCCAAGGGGAACTTATGTGCTAGTAGTGGGAGGCAAAGAATAAACAAATGTGTGAATAAATGCTCATAAGAACCCCTTGGCCTACTACTCCTCCTGACCATGGAGAGAATAGGCAAATCCTAGAAAAACACGGAAAGAAAGAGCACACAGAGCGAGTTTCTTGAAATGACTGAATAAATAACATAACATTGGAAGACACAGCACTGGGGTAGCACTGAGCAACTTGACCCTCACTCAGGAACGTCCACTCTAGTACTTCTTTCCTGGTCTCCTGTATGAGCTTCCCAGGACATGCCTGCCCTGCATCCGGTTTGGACATTCTTGATTCCCACTCTGAGCTGTTTTCTCTCCCTCCGCTGCATTCTCTAATCACCTGCTAAGACAATAAAATGCAACTCAGTTTATTTATACCCTTTTCCTCTGAATGAGAAGGAGACTTCCCTGCTGATTGGGATCATTAGAAATTCCCCAGGGAGACATGGACACATTATATTCTTCCTGTGTGTTGATGTGGATTTACCAGAAGCCCCGGGAGCCATGTGTCTGCATGCACAATCCTGCTTTAGGAGGGTAACTACCTGCAGTGTTTACAGTGCACAGGCCTTCAGAAATGGTTTCCACGTGATTTTAAATACATAGAAGTGAGTTGCTGAAGCATGTTATTTATTCTGGTTGTCTCGCCAGGGAAGGCTGAACTGATGCTATGTTGAACTCCCTTCACCCAAGGAGGAAGTTTTCTGGGAGCCTTGGTGAAGGGGGGGAGGGGGAGGGGCTGGGGTGAGGAGGGAAGGCCCAGAGAAGGGCCTCCTTGGTCACTGGGGTTTGTTGCTGTCTTTGAAGCAGGTGGGGAGAGAAGTGGGGTTTTATAAGACTTCCAAGGCCTGGAATTAAAATTTGCAGATTGTTACCCTTAGGAACATCAGGAGTGGAACGTTCAAGTAAAGAGACATTTGGAGTATTTCCAGCAGGACTTCTTAACTTGGGCTCTGAGGTTTGGCCCCAGGGGGAGGTAATCTTTGAATTCCTTGAAAATAGAGGCATAATGTTGTTGGTGTGAGCACATGCACACTTCTCTGGGGAGAATATTCTTAGCCTTCATCACACAAAGGGATCTGAAAGAAACCATCTTGCTCTTTGCTCACCCGCTTGAGAGCAGCTGTTGTTATATTCCCCAGTACAGGTCTCTCTCCCAGGGTTACAGCCTTTTTTTTTTTTTTTTTATTTAACCTGAGCTATTGTTCAAAGAAGATTAAAAGAGAAAGATGTACTCTATCTAAAGCAGGCTTCTGAGAGTGTGAAGAAGACAATATATATCTGTTCTTCCCTTTCTCTTCGTATACTGTTCCCGTGACTTTCCAGACCGTGTGCCCCTGAGAACTTCCCTGGAAAATGGTGCCTTCCCCCGGGAACGGTGCCCTCTGGCGTCAGTCGGCTCACGGTGCCCCTCCTTCCTGGGCTGTTTTCCAAGGAGGCAGGCAGAATTTTACATGCGGCAGAGGTTATTTGCATTCATATTTGCCACTGTCTAGAAGGCTCTCAGTTTGTAAGAGACTGCTGTCGAGATTATTTCAAGAAAAAAAAATTCTTTTTCTACTACCTGACCTATTTTTTACTGAGAAAAGGACACTAAACTAAATAGAGTTAGAGACTCATAGAACTGAGAAACGATCATTTCCAACTTTCAACTCAATACAATAATTATTCATTCAATAAACTTTCATTTAGAACCTACTCTGTGCTGAGTGTGGAGGATACCATGATGAACAAGATAAAGAATGACAAAATTACTCATGACCCATTGAAAGAGACAGTTAAGGAGTTTTAGAAGTTGGTTATGTACCTTAATGGAGGTCTGTTCAGGTATTGTGAGACCTGAGATACTTTCCTCTTTGGATGGTATTTCAGGTGGACGGTTGTCAAGCTTTTGCCTGGACATTTTTGGTGGTGCAAACATCTGTCCCAGTTTTTAAACATCAAGTCTTTCTTCGATTGAAATGAAATTACTTCCTGGTTACCAGTACATTGAGTATAAATACCCAAAGTGTCAGTCTGATATGTAATTGAGCTGAGTGTTGGATTTATTCTTTTGATTCAGAGCAGGTTAATAAACACATGAAAATACTTTCCTCTTCCAAAGAAAATATACTTCCTTCCGTTTTTCTTCTCAAGACATTTTCCATTGAGACGACTAGCCATTTTGGCCTATATTTTGATTTCTCATGTTTAACAGTAATATAGACTCCAACATTATTCCACTCTTCTCTTTCCTGTAAGAACAATAATGCATGTATGATAATAAATGACAGCTTCTAGTTGGGAACACAAAAAGATCTGCAGAGACTGTGGCAAACTGTGGACACCTGCCTCACCTGAATGAGTGCCTAAATGATCCATACAGGCTGGCCCAGTGCTACCAGATCTTCTCATATTTCAAGAGACATCAGAAATAAAAAATTTTAATGTAAAATCTGACTTTTAGATGTTGGCTTATTAAACATTTAACAGCTAATCAAAATAAGTTCACAGACTAGACCTGCCCCTGGAGCAGCCTATTTGCCACATCTGAATAGATAACAATCTTAGCAGCTCCAAAGAGGGAATTTCCCCTTTGAGAGTTACTCAAACAAATGTACTCCTTCAGTATTTCACTCATTCATTCATTCTTCCATCCATGTATTTGTTCCAATATTTATTGAGTGCATACTACGAGCCAAGCACTATGCTAGGCACTGGATATATCGCTGAAAATATGATAAAGGCTCTGACCCACCCCCCAAATTTGCTCTTTTTCCTATCTTTCATATTTTCTATGCTGAGCCTTTTACAACAAACTTGAGCCTTTGAGAGCACCTGTTTCTTCTTATCATCACCTGATTTTAAGTGAATGGCTTAATTGTTCAGGAAGAATTAGCCTGAAGAAGTATAAAACAGTGTAAATTTGGCCAACCCTGAGGGAACTGCGCCTAAATGTTTTTCTCTGAAGACAGGGACCTTTGTTCATGTCCTTCTCTCCAGGGTCTCCCAGATTTTTGAAGGCATCCCACCATGCAGGACCCTCCTGATAGGGAATGTGGAGGCTTTGGTTAGTCCTCCCATTAGTGCAGTCTACTGCTCTTTGGATATATACCCAGGAGTGGAATCACTGGATCATATGGTACTTCTATTTTCCATTTCTTTCCATCATTTTCAGTTTCTTTCATCAGTGCTTATGGTTTTCAGAGTATGGGTCTTTCAACTCCTTCGTTAAGTTTATTCCTAAATATTTTATTCTTTTTGATGCAATTTTAAACAAGATTCTTTTTCTTGCTTTCTCTTTCTGATAGTTCATTATTAACGTAAAGAAAAGCAACAGATTTCTGTATATTAATCTTGTATCCTGCAACTTTATTGAGCTTATTTATTAGTTCTAATAGTTTTTTGGTGGAGACTTTGGAGTTTTCTGTATGTAGTATCATGTCATCTGTACTCAGTTTTACTTCCTCCCTTCCAATTTAGATGCTTTTTATTTCTTGTTCTTATCTGATTACTGTGGATAGGACTTAAGTACAATGTTAGCTGTGGGTTTGTCATAAATGACCTTTATTGTATTGAGATACAACCTCTCTATAACAACTTTGATGAGAGCTGTTTTACCATAAATTTGAATTTTGTCAAATGCTTTTTCTGTGTCTATTGAGATGACCGTGTGGTTTTAATCCTTCCTTTTGTTAATGTAGTGTATCACATTGATTGATTTGTGGATATTAAACCATCCTTGCATCCCTGAAATAAATCCCACTTGATCATGGTGTATGATCTTTTTTATATATCATTGAATTCAGTTTACTAATATTTTGTTGATGACTTTTGCATCTATATACATCAGAGATATTGACCTGTAATTTTCTTTTTTTCTAGTGTCTTTGTCTGGTTTTGGTATCAGGGTAATAGTGGCCTTATAGAATAAATCTGGGAGTGTTTCCTCCCCTTTACCTTTTTGGAATATTTGAGAAGGATATGTATTAGCTCTTCTTTATGTTTGGTAGAATTCCCCCTGCAAAGCTGTCCAGTTCTTGACTTTTGTTTGCTGGGAGTTTTTTGATTACTGATTCAAGTTCACCACTAGTGATGGCTCTGTTCAGATTACCTATTTCTTCCTGATGCAGTCTTGGAAGATTGTGTGTTTCTAGAAATTTGTCCATTTCTTCTAGGTTGTCCTATTTGTTGACATATAACTGTTCATAGTATTGTCTTATAACTTTTTGTATCTCTGTGATATTAGTTGTAATTTTTCCTCTTTTATTTCTTATTTTGTTTACTTGGGTCCTCTCTCTTTTTTTCTTAATGAGCTTGGCTAAAGGTTTATCAATTTTGTTTAACTTTTCAAAAATCAGCTCTTGGGTTCAATGCTCTTTTCTATTGGTTTTTTGTTTGTTTCTGTTTTATTTATTTTTGCTCCGATCTTTATGTTTCCTTCCTTCTGACTTTGGGCATTGTTTGTTCTTTTTCTACTTCCTTTAGATGGTAGGTTAGGCTGTTGATTTGAGATTTTTCTTATTTCTGGAGGTAGGCCTGTATCAATATAAACTTCTGTTTAAAACTGCTTTGGCTGTGTCCCATAGACTTTGGGAAGTTGTGTTTTTATTTTCATTTGTCTCAAGGTATTTTCAGGTTTCCTCTTTGACCCATTATTTTTTTAGTAGCATGTTGTTTCATCTCTTTGTGTTTGTGTTTTGCCCATTTTTCTTCCTGTAATTGATTTCTAGTTTACTACCATTATGGTCAGAAAAAATGCTTGATATAATTTCTGTCCTCTGAAATTTGTTGAGACTTGTTTTGTGGCCTAGTATGTTATCTATCCTGGAGAATGTTCTATGTGCACTTGAAAAGAATGTGTATTCTGCTGTTTTGGATGTTGTAGGTATCTATTGAGTCCACCTGGTCTAATATGTCATTTAAGGCCACTGTTTCCTTATTGATTTTCTATCTGGATGATCTGTCCAATGATATAAGTGGGGTGTTAAAGTCCCCTACTATTAATTTCTCCCTTTATGTCTGTTAATATTTGCTCCTATATTAGGTACATACATATATGTTAACCAATGTTATAGTCTCTTCTTGCGTTGATCCCTTTATCATTAGGTAATGCCCTTCTTTTGTTTTAAAGTCTACTTTGTCTGATATGAGTATTGCTACCCCCACTTTCTTGTCATTTCCATTTGCATGAAATATCTTTTTCCATCCCCACACTTTCCATCTGTGTGTGTCTGTAGTTCTGAATTGAATCCTTTGTAAGCAGCATATAGATGGGTCTTGTTTTTTAATCCAGTCAGTCACCCTATGTCTTTTGATTAGAGTATTTAGTTCATTGACATTTAAAGTAATTATTGATAGGTATGCACTTCTTGCCATTTTGTTGTTTTCTGGTTGTTTTTGTAGTTCTTCTCTGATCTTCTTATTTTATTTTCTTCCCTTGTGGTTTGATAATTTTCTTTAGTGGTATGCTTGTGCTCCTTTCTTTCCCATTTTTGTGTATCTATTTTTGTGTAAGTTTTTGATTTGTGCTTACCATTGGGTTCATATATGTTGAACTATAACTATATCTACTTGTTTTAAACTGATAGTCATTTAAGTTTAAACACATCCTAAGAAATATACACTTTTTACTCCCCCCACGTTTAGTTTTTTGATGTCATTATTTTTCATTTTAATGTTTATCCCTTAACTGTTTATTATAGTTATAGCTGATTTTACAATTTTTGTCTTTTAATCTTCAGACTAGCTTATTTAAGTGGCTGATCCACAGCATTTACTATATATTTGCCTGTACTAGTGGGATTTTTCCTTTCTTATAAATTCTTATTTCTTGTGGTAGCCTTTTCTTTTTCAATTAAAGAAGACCTTTTAATACTTACTTTAAGGTTGGTATAGTGGAGATGAATTCTTTTAGTTTTTGCATGTCTGAGAAGCTGTTTTTCTCTCCTTTAATTCTGAATGATAACCTTGCAGGGCAGAATATTCTAGGTTGTAGGTTTTACCCTTTCAGCACTTTAAATACATCATGACATTCTCTTCTGGCCTGCAAACCTCCTGCAGAAAAATGATCTGATAGCCTTATGGGGGTTTCCTTGTATGTGGCTCTTTGTTTTTCTCTTACTGCCCATAGAATTCTCTCCTTATCTTTAATTTTGCCATTTTAATTATGATACATCTTGGTGTGAGTCTCTTTTGGTTTATCTTGTTTGGGACTCTTTGTCCTTCCTGTACCTGGAAATCTGCTTCTTCCTTCAAATTTGTGAAGTTTGCAGCCATAATTTCATCTAATATATTTTCAACTCTTTTCTCTCTCTCTTTTCCTTCTGGGACACCTATAATGCAAATGTTAGTACACTGAATGTCCCAGAGGTCCCTTAAACTGTCCTCATTTCTTATTTGTTTTTCTTTTTGCCATTCTGATTGGATGATTTCCATTATTCTATCTTCCCAATCATATATGCATTCTCTGTATCACCCATTCTGCTGTTAATTCCTTTTAGTTTGTTTTTTTTTTTAACATCTTTATTTGAGTATAACTGTTTTACAATAGTGTGTTAGTTTCTCCTTTACAACATAGTGAATCAGTTATACATATACATATGTTCCCATATCTCTTCCCTCTTGCATCACCCGCCCTCCCACCCTCCCTATCCCACCCCTCTAGGTGGTCACAAAGTACAGAGGTGAACTCCCTGTGCTATGCGGCAGCTTCCCACTAGCTATCTGATTTACATTTGGTAGTGTGTATATGTCCCTGCCACTCTCTCACATCGTCACTGCTTACCCTTCCCCCTCCCCATATCCTCAAGTCCATGCTCTACTAGGTCTGTGTTTTATTCCCATCCTACCACTAATCTATTCATAACATTTTTTTTTCTTAGATTCCATATATATGTGTTAGCATACGGTATTTGTTTTTCTCCCTCTGACTTACTTCACTCTGTATGACAGACTCCAGGTCCATCCACCTCATTACAAATAACTCAGTTTCATTTCTTTTTATGGCTGAGTAATATTCCATTGTATATATGTGCCACATCTTCTTTATCCATTCATCTGTTGATGGACATTTAGGTTGCTTCCATGTCCTGACTATCGTAAATAGAGCTGCAATAAACATTTTGGTACATGACTCTTTTTGAATTATGGTTTTCTCAGGGTATATGCCTAGTAGTGGAATTGCTGGATCATATGGTAGTTCTATTTGTAGTTTTTTAAGGAACCTCCATACTGTTCTCCATAATGGCTGTACCATTTTACATTCCCACCAGCAGTGCAAGAGTGTTCCCTTTTCTCCACACCCTCTCCAGCATTTATTGTTTCTAGAGTTTCTGATGATGGCCAATCTGACCGGTGTGAGATGATATCTCATTGTAGTTTTGATTTGCATTTCTCTAATGATTAATGATGTTGAGTATTCTTTCATGTGTTTGTTGGCAATGTGTATATCTTCTTTGGAGAAATGTCTATTTAGTACTTCTGCCCATTTTTGGATTGGGTTGTTTCTTTTTTTGTTATGGAGCTGCCTGAGTTGCTTATAAATTGTGGATATTAATCCTTTGTCAGTTGCTTCATTTGCAAATATTTTCTCCCATTCTGAGGGTTGTCTTTTGGTCTTCTTTCTGGTTTCCTTTGCTGTGCAAAAGCTTTTAAGTTTCATTAGATCCCATTTGTTTATTTTTGTTTTTATTTCCATTTCTCTAGGAGGTGGGTCAAAAAGGATCTTGCTGTGATTTATGTCATAGAGTGTTCTGCCTATGTTTTCCTCTAAGAGTTTGATAGTGTCTGGCCTTACATTTAGGTCTTTAACCCATTTTGAGTTTATTCTTGTGTGTGGTGTTAGGGAGTGTTCTAATTTCATACTTCTACAGGTAGCTGTCCAGTTTTCCCAGCACCACTTATTGAAGAGGCTGTCTTTTCTCCACTGTGTATCCTTCCCTCCTTTATCAAAGATAAGGTGACCATATGTGTGTGGGTTTATCTCTGGGCTTTCTATCCTGTTCCATTGATCTATATTTCTGTTTTTGTGCCAGTACCATCCTGTCTTGATTACTGTGGCCTTCTAGTATAGTCTGAAGTCAGGGAGCCTGATTCCTCCACTCCATTTTTCGTTCTCAAGATTGCTTTGGCTATTTGGGGTCTTTTGTGTTTCCATACAAATTGTGAAATTTTTTGTTCTAGTTCTGTAAAAAATGCCAGTGGTCGTTTGATAGGGATTGCATTGAATCTGTAGATTGCTTTAGGTAGTAGAGTCATTTTCACAATGTTGATTCTTCCAATCCAAGAACATGGTATACCTCTCCATCTATTTGTATCATCTTTAATTTCTTTCATCAGTGTCTTATAGTTTTCTGCATACAGGTCTTTTGTCTCCTTAGGTAGGTTTATTCCTAGATATTTTATTCTTTTTGTTGCAGTGGTAAATGGGAGTGTTTTCTTAATTTCCCTCTCAGATTTGTCATCATTAGTGTATAAGAATGCCAGAGATTTCTGTGCATTAATTTTGTATCCTGCTACTTTACCAAATTCATTGATTAGTTCTAGTAGTTTTCTGGTAGCATCCTTAGTATTCTCTATGTATAGTATCATGTCATCTGCAAACAGTGACAGCTTTACTTCTTCTTTTCCTATTTGGATTCCTTTTATTTCTTTATTTTCTCTGATTGCTGTGGCTAGAACTTCCAAAACTAGGTTGAATAAGAGTGGTGAGAGTGGGCAACCTTGTTTTGTTCCTGATCTTAGTGGAAATGGTTTCAGTTTTTCACCATTGAGAACAATGCTGGCTGTGGGTTTGTCATATATGGCCTTTATTATGTTGAGGAAAGTTCCCTCTATGCCTGCTTTCTGCAGGGTTTTTATCATAAATGGGTGTTGAATTTTGTCAAAAGCTTTCTCTGCATCTATTGAGATGATCATATGGTTTTTCTCCTTCAGTTTGTTGATATGGTGTATCACGTTGATTGATTTGCGTATATTGAAGAATCCTTGCATTCCTGGAATAAACCCCACTTGATCATGGTGTATGATCCTTTTAATGTGCTGTTGGATTCTGTTTGCTAGTATTTTGTTGAGGATTTTTGCATCTATGTTCATCAGTGATATTGGCCTGTAGTTTTCTTTCTTTGTGACGTCTTTGTCTGGTTTTGGTATCAGGGTGACGGTGGCCTCATAGAATGAGTTTGGGAGTGTTCCTCCCTCTGCTATCTTTTGGAAGAGTTTCAGAAGGATAGGTGTTAGCTCTTCTCTAAATGTTTGATAGAATTTGCCTGTGAAGCCATCTGGTCCTGGACTTTTGTTTGTTGGAAGATTTTTAATCACAGTTTCAATTTCAGTGTTTGTGATTGGTCTGTTCATATTTTCTATTTCTTCCTGGTTCAGTCTCGTCAGGTTGTGCATTTCTAAGAATTTGTCCATTTCTTCCAGGTTGCCCATTTTATTGGCATAGAGTTGCTTGTAGTAATATCTAATAATCTTTTGTATTTCTGCAGAGTCAGTTGTTACATCTCCTTTTTCACTTCTAATTCTATTGATTTGAGTCTTCTCCCTTTTTTTCTTGATGAGTCTGGCTAATGGTTTATCAATTTTATTTATCTTCTCAAAGAACCAGCTTTTACTTTTATTGATCTTTGCTATTGTTTCCTTCATTTCTTTTTCATTTATTTCTGATCTGATCTTTATGATTTCTTTCCTTCTGCTAACTTTGTGGGTTGTTTTTGTTCTTCTTTCTCTAATTGCTTTAGGTGCAAAGTTAGGTTGTTTATTCGAGATGTTTCCTGTTTCTTAAGGTATGATTGTATTGCTATAAACTTCCCTCTTAGAACTGCTTTTGCTGTATCCCATAGGTTTTGGGTCGTCGTGTCTCCATTGTCATTTGTTTCTAAGTACTTTTTGATTTCCTCTTTGATTTCTTCAGTGATCACTTCGTTATTAAGTAGTGTATTGTTTAGCCTCCATGTGTTTGTATTTTTTACAGATCTTTTCCTGTAATTGATATCTAGTCTCATAGCGTTGTGGTCGGAAAAGATACTTGATACGATTTCAATTTTCTTAAATTTGCCAAGGCTAGATTTGTGACCCAAGATATGATCTATGATCTATCCTGGAGAATGTTCCATGGGCACTTGAGAAAAGTGTGTATTCTGTTGTTTTTGGATGGAATGTCCTATAAATATCAAGTAAATCCATCTTGTATAATGTATCATTTAAAGCTTGTGTTTCCTTATTTATTTTCATTTTGGATGATCTGTCCATTGGTGACAGTGGGGTGTTAAAGTCCCCTACTATGATTGTGTTACTGTCAATTTCCCCTTTTATGGCTGTTAGTATTTGCCTTATGTACTGAGGTGCTCCTATGTTGGGTGCATAAATATTTACAATTGTAATATCTTCTCCATGGATCGATCCCTTGATCATTATGTAGTGTCCTTCTTTGTCTCTTGTAATAGTTTTTATTTTAAAGTCTATTTTGTCTGATATGAGAATTGCTACTCCAGCTTTCTTCTGATTTCCATTTGCATGGAATATCTTTTTCCATCCCCTCACTTTCAGCCTGTAAGTGTCCCTAGGTCTGAAGTGGGTCTCTTGTAGACAGCATATATATGGGTCCTGTTTTTGTATCCATTCAGCCAGTTTGTGTCTTTTGGTGGGAGCATTTAATCCATTTACATTTAAGGTAGTTATTGATATGTGCGTTCCTATTACCATTTACGTAATTGTTTCGGGTTGTTCTTGTAGGTCTTTTCCATCTCTTATGTTTCTTGCTTAGAGAAGTTCCTTTAGCATTTGCTGTAAAGCTGGTTTGGTGGTGCTGAACTCTCTCAGCTTTTGCTTGTCTGTAAAGGTTTTAATTTCTCCATCAAATCTGAATGAGATCCTTGCTGGGTAGAGTAATCTTGGTTGTAGGTTTTTTTTCCTTCATCACTTTAAATATGTCCTGCCACTCCCTTCTGGCTTGTAGAGTTTCTGCTGAAAGATCAGCTGTTAACCTTATGGGGATTCCCTTGTGTGTTATTTGTTGTTTTTCCCTTGCTGCTTTTAATATGTTTTCTTTGTATTTAATTTTTGACAGTTTGATTATTATGTTTCTTGGCGTGTTTATCCTTGGGTTTATCCTGTATGGGACTCTCTGTGCTTCCTGGACTTGATTGACTATTTCCTTTCCTATATTAGGGAAGTTTTCAACTATAATCTCTTCAAATATTTTCTCAGTCCCTTTCTTTTTCTCTTCTTCTTCTGGGACCCCTAAGATTCGAATGTTGGTGCGTTTAATGTTGTCCCAGAGGTCTCTGAGACTGTCCTCAGTTCTTTTCATTCTTTTTTCTTTCTTCTGCTCTGCAGTAGTTATTTCCACTATTTTATCTTCCAGGTCACTTATCCGTCCTTCTGCCTCAGGTATTCTGCTATTGATCCCATCTAGAGTATTTTTCATTTCATTTATTGTGTTGCTCATTGTTACTTGCTTCCTCTTTATTTCTTCTAGGTCCTTGTTAACTGTTTCTTGCAATTTGTCTATTCTATTTCCAAGATTTTGAATCATCTTTACTATCATTATTCTGAATTCTTTTTCAGGTAGACTGGCTATTACCTCTTCATTTGTTAGGTCTGATTTGTTTTTATCTTGCTCCTTCATCTGCTGTGTGTTTTTCTGTCTTCTCATTTTGCTTATCTTATTACTGTGTTTGGGGCCTCCTTTTTGCAGGCTGCAGGTTCATAGTTCCCTCTGTTTTTGGTGGCTGTCCCCAGTGGCTGAGGTTGGTTCAGTGGGTTGAGTAGGTTTCCTGGTTGGGGGGACTAGTGCCTGTGTTCTGGTGGATGAGGCTGGATCTTGTCTTTCTGGTGGGCAGGTCCACGTCTGGTGGTGTGTTTCGGGATGTTGGTAGCCTTATTATGATTTTAGGCAGCCTCTCTGCTAATGGATGGGGCTGTAGACCTGTCTTGCTCTTTGTTGGGCATAGGGTGTCCAGCACTGTTCGTTGCTGGTCCTTGAGTGAAGCTGGGTCTTGGTTTTGAGATGGAGGTCTCTGGGAGATTTTTTTTTTTTTTTTTTTTTGCGGGCCTCTCACTGTTGTGGCCTCTCCCGTTGCGGAGCACAGGCCCCGGACGCCCAGGCTCAGCGGCCATGGCTCACGGGCCCAGCCGCTCCGCGGCATGTGGGATCTTCCCGGACTGGGGCACGAACCCGTGTCCCCTGCATTGGCAGGCGGATTCTCAACCACTGCGCCACCAGGGAAGCCCCTCTGGGAGATTTTTGCCATTTGATATTACGTAGAGCTGGGAGGTCTCTTGTGGACCAGTGTCCTGAGGTTTGTTTTCCCACCTCAGAGACACAGCCTTGACACCTGGCTGGAGTGCCAAGAGCCTTTAATCCACACGGCTCAAAATAAAAGGGAGAAAAAAATAGAAAGGAAAGAAAGGAAGGAAGGAGGAAGGGTGGGAAGGAAGAAAGGAAGGGAGGGAGGATGAAGGGAAGGGAGGAAGGAAGAAAGGAAGGACGAAAGGATGGAATGGAGGAAGGAGGGGAGGAAGGAAGGAAGGAGGGAAGTAGGAAAGAAAGGAGGGAAGAAAGAAAGGGAGAAGACAAAATAAAGTCGGATAAAATATAGTTATTAAAATAAAAAATAATTATTAAGAAGAAAATTTTCTATTAAAAAAAAACAACCAAAAAAACCACGGGTCTGTCTAACCCTAGGACAAATGGTGAAAACAAAGCTATACAAACAAAAGCTCACACAGCAGCACCCACATACACACTCACAAAAAGAAAAAAGGGGAAAATAATAGTATATTTTGCTCCCAAAGTCCACCTCCTCAACTTGGGATATTTCGCTGTCTATTCAGGTTTTCCACAGATGCAGGGCACTTCAAGTTGATTGTGGAGCTTTAATTCGCTGCTTCTGAGGCTGCTGGGAGAGACCTCCCCCTCTCTTTATTCGCACAGCTCCTGGGGTTCAGCTTTGGACTTGGCCCCGCTTCTGCACGTAGGTCGTCCGAGGACGTTTGCCCTTCGCTCAGACAGGACGGGGTTAAAGGAGCAGCTGATTCGGGGGCTCTGGCTCACTCAGGTGGGGGGGAGGGAGGGGCACGGATGCGGGGCGAGCCTGTGATGTCAGAGGCTGGCGTGATGCTGCACCGGCCCGAGGCGCACCGTGCGTTTTCCCGGGGAAGCTGTCCCTGGATCCCGGGACCCTGGCAGTGGCGGGCTGCACAGGCTCCCGGGAGAGGTGGTGTGGAGAGTGACCTGTGCTCGCACACAGGCCTCTTGGTGGCGGCAGTAGCAACCCTAGCGTCCCACACCCATCTCTGTTGTCCGTGCCGACAGCCGCGGCTCACGCCCATTTCTGGAGCTCCTTTACGCGGTGCCCTTAATCCCCTCTCCTCGCGCCCCACGAAGCGAAGAGGCAAGAAAAAGTCTCTTGTCTCTTCGGTAGCTCCACGCCCGTTTCTGGAGCTCCTTTAAGCGCTTAAACCCCTCTCCTCGCGCACCAGGAAGCAAAGAGGCAAGAAAAGGTCTCTTGCCTCTTCGGCAGCTCTGGACTTCAACCGGACTCCCTCCCGGCCAGCCGTGGTGCACTAACCCCTTCAGGCTGTTTTCACTCTGCCAACTCCAGACCTTTCCCTGGGATCCGCCCAAGGCTCAGTTCCCAGCCCCGCCCGTCCCGGCGGGTGAGCAGACAAGGCTCTCGGGCTGGTGAGTGCTGGTCGGCACCGATCCTCTGCGGAATCTCTCCGCTTTGCCCTCCGCACCCTGTGGCTGCGCTCTCCTCTGCGGCTCCGAAGCTCCCCCCTCCACCACCCACAGTCTCCGCCCGGGAAGGGGCTCCTAGTGTGTGGGAACCTTTCCTCCTTCACGGCTCCCTCCCACTGGTGCAGGTCCCGTCCCTATTCTTTGTCTGTTTATTCTTTTTTCTTTTGCCCTACCCAGGTACGTGGGGAGTTTCTTGCCTTTGGGGAGGTCTGAGGTCTTCTGCCAGTGTTCGGTGGGTGTTCTATAGGAGAAGTTCCACGTGTAGGTGTATTTCTGATGTATCTGTGAGGAGGAAGGTGATCCCCGCGTCTTACTCTTCCGCCATCTTCTCGCTCCTCCTAGTTTGTTTTTCATTCCAGTTATTATATTCTAAAGCTCTGACTGGTTCTTTTTTATATTTTCTAGTTCCTTATTAAAATTCTCACTGTGTTTATTTATTCTTTTCCCAAATTCAATTAGTATTCTTATTATTAATGCTTTGAACTCTTTATCTGGTAAATTATCTTTGTTTCATTAGGTGTTTTTTCGGGGGGGGGGTTCTTATTCTTTCATTTGAAACATACTCCTCTGTCTTCTCATTGTGTTTAACTTCCTCTGTCTCTATGAAATTAGATGAAAGAGTTACCTCTCACAGTCTTGAAGGGATGTCCTTGGGTGGGAGAGTCCCTGTGCAGTCTACATCTGCCCAGTGGCTTTGGTGGGTGAGCTGGATCTGATGTGATCAATGGTCACACCTTTCCCCAGGTGTGCTGACAGCTATCGCCTTACTGAGAGGTGGGGCTGGAGGTGGAGAGGCTAGAGTCAGAGGCAGGTGTGAGCTAGGGCTTTTCCTATCCTCAGGGCCATCACTGACCTCTTGGGGACAGGGTGGGGTCCCAAGATTCCGGAGCAGAAGCCCTGAAATTCTGGTCTGGGTTGGTTCCATCCCCTCTTAGTGTGTGCCCTCCCCCACCCTGGCAACAACACTGTCGCCCCAGAGAGGAGCAGGGTTGAGGCAAGTGGGACCAGAATGGGTGTTCAGTGTAGGCTGTGGTGTGCACTGGAACAGTTCTGGCATGTCAAATAGAGCTCCAGACCACTCCCGATTCACTGCCTCCATGAGTGTCAGTAATATCCACCCTGACCCAGTTCAGGTGCAGTGCTGAGTCCAAGCCTGCTCTTCCCCCACCTCCGTGTGTGTACTCTCCTTGGCAATGGCAGCCTTCCCCCTAGTGGGGAGCTATACCAGAGCCAGAGAGGCCAGTGCATGCACTGGGACAGTCCTGACACATTGGTCAGAGTTCCATACCACCATCAATCTGTTCAGAGGCAGTGCTGAGCCTGAGCCCACCCAGATGTTCACTCTCCTCGGCAACGGCAGCCTTCCCCATAGTGGAGAGCTGCTTGGGAACTAGAGTGGCCTGAGCTTGTGCTGGGGCAGTTGTGGGAAACTGGCCAGAGCCCAGGTAGTTTCAGTCTACTTCCTCCATCTTATTCCTGGGAGTAAGCAAATGTGTACGTGATCTTCAGGAGTGGAGTCTCGATTTCTTACAGCCCTCCTGTAGGTCCCACTGCTTTCAAACCAAATAAGGGGACTCATCAGTTTCAGGCCCTAGGCTGCGTTGCCCAATATGTGGTTCAAACCCCTCACTCCCCAGGGAGGATCTCTGAGCCCATGTAATCCCCCTCCTTTTTGTGTCCCCTCCTAGGGGTGCAGAACCCAGTCTGATCTCTTCTCCTCCCTTCCTACCCAACTCTGTGTGGATCTTTCTTTACAGCCTTGGTTGTAGAAGCATCTTTCTGCCAGTCTCCAATTTGTTTTCAGTGAGAATTGCTCCACATGTAGGTGTATTTTTTTATGTGTTTGTGGATGGAGGTAAGCTCAGCCTCCTCCTACTCTGTCATCTTGATCTCTACCCCTTGGCTAAACCTTTTTTGACAGGCATGAACCCATTCTATTTCCAAGCAGTAAATATAATTTTATACTACTTCATGACTCTTGAGCTCATGTATACCTGTGACAAAGCTGTCTTCAAGAATCATGGACTTGCTTTTATTACATATTGCTTTTCACTGTGTACTCTATTCTCACTCAGGAACTCAGTGAAATAATGGACTAAAAAATAAGTACAGGCTAGTTTGGTTTTATTCTCTACTTGAATTCAAGTAATCACTGGTGACCAGGAAAAAAAAGCCACTAAAATATTTTCTTTATCTTCATAAATAATATACCATGTATCTGCTTGGAAACTTTCCTTTGTGATCACAATTGCCTTCAGTGAACATCCGAAGTGAACAGGTTTTTAAAAATTATTAAACATCATTATCATTAGAAATATGAATAAGACCCACAGTCTTTTATTGCAGAAAATTGATACCCCAAGGTTTATTAAGCAGCAAGCATCATTTGAGATGCCTCTGATAATGCTGACTCATTATTCTTATTCTAAATTTATATTTTACTTTTTCCTCACCCTGCCTTTTTATTCGTAGTATTTATGATGCAGAAGTGTGAATGTTCTGAGAGGACCATAAAAAAGTTAACATCCCATTCTTCAAGTTAGAATGACAGACTACGTGACCTAGACATTATTTTCCGAATTATTTTTATAAGAAGTCAAGTTATCTTGTGGAGACAGAAAAGTAATTGATTTATAAGGTAGAAATATTCTGGTCCTACAACGAACGCTCTTTTGGTGATGCATTGAGTTGGAATTGTCCAGCCCACTTGTGCCCATCACAATAACCATAGTCAGTCCACTCTCAGCCAGCTAGAATGGGTCCCGAACACCTTAGGTGGGACAAACATTTCCCCAGGGGCACAGGGACCTGACATTTTTTTAGGGAATCAGTTCCCAGAGCTTTAATTTCCATCTGTACACTCTCCTAAAACTGATCTGACTGAGAATGTGCCCGTGGTCATGGCCCCAGGATGATTCTCTTTTCCCTCTTCGCTGCTCACAATAAGCTGTTCTTTGTTATATACATAAGTCATCATTCTCACTCAACCAGAATCATACTAATGATTCATACTAATACTTATGACTCTAGTATAAAAACCTAAGGCACAAGCATAAGGATGATTTGAAGTACTGGGGTCCCAAAAAAAACCACTTTAATCAAGTCCCCGTAAAATGAAAGTAAACCTCATCTCTTTCTCCCAGTCTCTTTCTCAAAAGGGTAAAATGTGGCATTAGAAATAGGGTATTTGGGCCTGTGCTGGGGATGTTCTAAATTCAGAAGGGAGTCACTTCTCATGGGAATGGGTATCATAGGTTTATTTGAATTAAAAACACAAAACCAAAGTTTGTGACAGAAAGCACATTAGTTTGCAATTGGTTTGATAATGAGGACTGGCTTTGTCAGTTAACCTGGTAGATATCTTTCATAAACTGAATGAGTTAAATCTCCACATTTTGATGAAAATATTTAAAACATAATACTTATATAATTACAAAACATAATAATATGTTAACAGTATTTATTTAAAATATTTTATATTTTTTAAAGTTTTATTTTGGCAAAGGTGTTTCCATTTTACAATCCGTTCTAAGTTTGTTGGATTCATTAAGGTGTCTCTATGTGAAGAAGTAAAAAGTAGATACCAGTAAAAACTCCTTTCATAAACATAGAACCTTACTGGGTATTTCCCAGGAACTGGGCAAATGAATGACTCATAAAGAGTTACAAATCACTTTATGTCAGGTGGCTTCCAGTTATTTACTTCCTACAAAGGAACTGAGTTGTCAGCTGCTACCACATTAAGAACTGGTTTTGATAATAAATCACTGTGTGAATTCTGGCATTCTGAAAGGAGTTCAAAGAACTGAGTCATTGCTGGAACACAACTTCCCCCTATTCTCATACACATGAACAACTGGTAAAGAAAAAATTGGGAATATTGTTGATTCTGCCCACTGTTTTGTACTAGCGATAGATAATAGTCACCCACAGATACAAGAGCAACAGCCCCCAAAGTACATTTTTACATTTAATATTTAGTTATAAAAATGTATTATGTATATGTGGTTTGGCCAAATCTGTATCAATAACAAAAATAACAACTCAATCCAAATTTTAAATTTTTAATGCTTAAAGCCTTGTAGCTATAGGAGATTGAATTTTTAAAATTTATATACATATTTATGATACTGAGGGATGAAGCAATTAATAAGAATTTTCTAGGATAAATATATATTAAGCAAGCTAAAATTCTGTGGGAGAAATGGGAAAGAAATATTTCTTTCAAGACAAAAGGAAGGATATTAAATATTCCACCTGTTACAGAAGAGCTTCTTCATGTTTGTACAAATGGAAGATGAGTGTCATATTACTATGGCACTTAGATTCCACTGGGTACATTTAACACAGTGATATTAAAGTTTTATTTTTAAATGTCAGATACACAATGAACTGAAATCCTTTCTATTTAAAATTATGATGCAAATTTAAATATTAAACTAAAAGATAAGAGAGGATGCATAGTTTTTTAAAATTCTTTTAAGAGGCAAAAAGGTAAAATACTTCTACTATAAATGCTGTAGAATTTCTGACAGTGGGTCATTGGCAGCATGTCACCTTGCTCTAAATGTCAGCATTATACTTCTGACAAGTGATTTGTTGTTTTAGTCCAGCTGAAAATCCATATTTGGAGTACCTTAGAGTCAATTATTAGAAGAAAGAACAAATGAGCAAGGCAGATAGCCATCTGAATTCAGTGCTTGCAGAGAGGGGCTGCATGAAAGTGCAGGTCACTTTGGGCAGAGAAATCACAAGCTGGTGGAGTTGAGGTTGGTTTCTAAGAAAAAAAGGAAAATCCTATTAGTAAAATAACCTTAATTTTTTTTTTCAGTAGGCTTTAGTACTAAATGAAAAAAATCCATGAAAATGAGATAAAAGGGGCAATGGAGACTGGGAGCAGATAGTCATTTAGGGAAGGATGTTAGAGAAGGCCATCTGCAGTCACAAGATGGGAGAGGTATGAGAAGAAGTCAAGAAAATTGTTCTGTTAGACAAATCACACTGGAAAATAAAAAACAAGAGACTCATTTGAAAAAGTAGACCTCAGTTCAGGCTCTAAGGAGGAAGAAAGAAAAAAAGGAAAAGAGATGTACTTACACAAAACATAAGGATGAAGTATATTTTAAAAATTGAAGATCATGCAGGAATAAAGGGGTAATGAGAATAATTCCCCTTTGTTGAATTGGGGGATAAAAAATAGACCATAACTAATGAAAGGAAAGATGGGAAAATTTTTTTTAAACACTTTTTTTTTGGTATTCATGTGACTTCACTAGAGTATTTCATCTGCCATACTAATTAGATACTCAGCCACTATTCAGTAAGTGCCCACTGGGTACAAGGCACTGTCTAGGTACCGGGAGGTACATGAACAGGCACAGACTGGTCCCTGCCCACGAGTTGTTTACAGTCTCACAGGAAAGCAAAAGCACACAAAAATAACTACAAGACCTAGCAGCTTGTTGTGATATAAACAAGAACCTCAGCAGGGAGAGAATTTGATTCCAACTTGGATAGGCAGGGAAGAGTTAATTCATTTGCTCTTTCTTCCCACAAATATTCATGCACACGTTTCATGCCAGCATAGACTGCTTGGTGCAGCAGTGACCCTGTCCCTTCCCTGATGTCAAGCCTGATGATACATGGAGGAGTTTCCTGAAAATGATGATGGCATCTGAAATTTGCCCAGCTCAGTCCACCTCCCTGGTGATGGCAGCCTGCAGTTGAGGCAGAAATATGTGTTACTCATTTGCATGTGTTTTCCTTTGACTGTGAGTTGACCAAGCCCTTTCTGTATTTTTCAGTATTCCACAGTTTAGCATTTCTTTATAATAAAGTCCACCTGTTTTAGTGCGGCATTCAAGGCTTTTCATATTCTAGCCCCAATTTCTCTTCTACCTTTGCCTCCCATGGCCCGCCTCCCGCTTTCATTCTCTCCATGCCTTGTCACTTTGTGCCTCCCCTTCTGGAAACTCCTACATTGCTTTAGATCCCTGTTCCTTTGCTCCTGTTTTTTCCTCTGCCTGGAAGGTATCTTTTTCTTTCTGGCCTCGAATGCATGTTTCCTTCACTTCTGCTTCCTGAAATCCTCATCATCTGTCCTTAAGTCTCAGTTCACAGGCCAGCTCTTCCACGAGGCCTTCCCAGATCCTCCAGTCCAAATTACTCCCATTCTTCAGTCTTCCTGTGGCAATGATTTCTTCTCTTAATGGCATGTGCAGTTTCCTGGTACCATACTTAATACTCTCCTTTGCTTCCCCACCAGAGGGTGAACTCAGGTGTGACTGAAGAGGCCAAATGAACAGCTCCTCCTCCTTCGTGGTACTTGGTTTTAGGTCCAGCATCAGTGTTAGCAGCTCTGACATTATTTTCCTCTCCGAGTCTCTGCTCCAAGGGATGCTACATTCTTTACAGCAGGGTTCATTGGGCTGGCAGTTTCTGCTGCTGATGAGGCTTCCCAGTAGAGCCTGACTGGACTACGGGGTGAGAAGCAGGGCTTCGAGGCATCATTAAAGCCTGAGCCATGCTTGCCCTGTTTGTGAGTGCTTCTTTCCAACTTGCTACCCCCAGGAGCACTTGCAGGTCTGGTGTTCTCCACGGCTTGCATATCCACATGTGCAGTGAGAGTGTTCTTCCAAGCCCAGGGACCCAGCTTCACTCTAGGACTTAATCACTGATGAGGCTGGCCCTCTGTTTAAACTTCAAGAGGCCTTGCAGGTGATGCTGAGCTAAGTGTCCTTGTGTAGACAGAGCAGATCTGGACCTCACAGCTGCTCTGCTCATAATCATTGTCTTCAGCCTGTGGGTCAGAGCTGGGTCTTGACACCTTGGTGGCATCAAACTCCCCTTCCCCACCTTCCTGATCTCCTAATTCTTCTCAGATTTGCAAATCAATGGACTGTGGTTCTACTAGCAGCTCTGTGGTAATAGCTTTCAGCTCTCTGCTCCTAATGAAAATATTTTTCTGTGTTCAAAGTTTTTTGAGTATAGATCAGTAGAGAATTTCTTTTTATATGTGACTTGATGTCGATCTATATGTATGCATATAATTTAATTCTTTTTAATTTACATTTATAATCAGTTTATTACACTATGTACTGAAAGTAATTTAAGGCAATATCCAGGTGAACTTTAATAAAATGATTTCTCAAAACACTCAGTGAAGCAGATGAAATGTTTATGGCCCCACCCTCTTCCTCTGAAGTGGAAAGGAGGAGAGAGAGAGCCATCAAGATTTATGGAGCATCTACTATGTGTGTGTTCTCTCATTAAATATAATGATCATTTAAGGTAGGAGATGGGAGGTGTTCCTCTCATTTTAGGATGACAAGCTGAGGTTTCAGAAGTTAAGATCAAACTGTCCATGGATAGACAACTAGCAGGTGATGGAGTGTGGATTCAAACCCTGGGTGATCTAGTGCCAACACCCATGCTCATTAAACCATCCCTCCTTTGTAACTGCAAAGCAAGTGGGTTTATCTTATGAGGGTAATTACCAATATATTTCCCAGAAAATTATTATCTGCTATTAATTGATCATTGATTCTCTATTCCTGCTCTTTTCTCTGCTTGAAATGTCACTCGAGCTCTCTCCTTTGGTGAACTGTGGTTCACCCTTTAAGGATTAGCTCAAAATGTGACTTCATCTTGTTTTTTGGTTTTTTGGGTTTTTTTTTAACATCTTTATTTGAGTATAACTGTTTTACAATAGTGTGTTAGTTTCTCCTTTGCAACAAAGTGAATCAGTTATACATATACATATGTTCCCATATCTCTCCCCTCTTGTGTCACCCTCCCTCCCACCCTCCCTATCCCACCCCTCTAGGTGGTCCCAAAGCACAGAGGTGAACTCCCTGTGCTATGCTGCAGCTTCCCACTAGCTATCTAATTTACATTTGGTAGTGTGTATATGTCCCTGCCACTCTCTCACATCGTCACAGCTTACCCTTCCCCCTCCCCATATCCTCAAGTCCGTGCTCTAGTAGGTCTGTGTTTTATTCCCGTCCTACCACTAATCTCTTCATGACTTTTTTTTTTTTGATTCCATATATATGTGTTAGCATACGGTATTTGTTTTTATCCTTCTGACTTACTTCACTCTGTATGACAGACTCCAGGTCCATCCACTTCATTACAAATAAATCAGTTTCATTTCTTTTTATGGCTGAGTAATATTCCATCGTATATATGTGCCACATCTTCTTTATCCATTCATCTGTTGATGGACACTTAGGTTGCTTCCATGTCCTGGCTATCGTAAATAGAGCTGCAATAAACATTTTGGTACATGACTCTTTTTGAATTATGGTTTTCTCAGGGTATATGCCCAGTAGTGGGATTGCTGGGTCGTATGGTAGTTCTTTTTTTTTTTTTTTTTTTTTGTACTTTATTTTTTTTATTTATTTTTTTTTAACATCTTTATTGGAGTATAATTGTTTTACAATAGTGTGTTAGTTTTCCCTCTACAACAAACTAAATCAGTTATACATACACACATGCTCCCACATCTCCTCCCTCTTGCATCACCCTCTCTCCCACCCTCCCTATCCCACCCTCCCAGGCGGTCACAAAGCACAGAGGTGATCTCCCTGTGCTATGCAGCAGCTTCCCACCAGCTATCTAATTTATATTTGATAGTGTATATATGTCCCTGCCACTCCCCCACTTCGTCACAGCCCACCCCTCCCCCTCCCCATATCCTCAAGTCCATGCTCGAGTAACTCTGTGTTTTATTCCCGTCCTACCACTAACCTCTTCATGACATTTTTTTCCCTTAGAGTCCATATATATGTGTTAGCATACGGTATTTGTTTTTCTCCTTCTGACTTACTTCACTCTGTATGACAGACTCCAGGTCCATCCACCTCATTATAAATAACTCAGTTTCATTTCTTTTTATGGCTGAGTAATATTCCATTGTATATATGTGCCACATCTTCTTTATCCATTCATCTGTTGATGGACACTTAGGTTGCTTCCATGTCCTGGCTATTGTAAATAGAGCTGCAATGAACATTTTGGTACATGAGTCTTTCTGAATTATAGTTTTCTCAGGGTATATTCCCAGTAGTGGGATTGCTGGGTCGTATGGTAGTTCTATTTGTAGTTTTTTAAGGAACCTCCATACTGTTCTCCATAGCGGCTGTATCAATTTACATTCCCACCAGCAGTGCAAGAGGGTTCCCTTTTCTCCACACCCTCTCCAGCATTTATTGTTTCTAGAGTTTTTGATGATGGCCAATCTGACCGGTGTGAGATGATATCTCATTGTAGTTTTGATTTGCATTTCTCTAATGATTAATGAGGTTGAGCATTCTTTCATGTGTTTGTTAGCAATCTGTATATCTTCTTTGGAGAAATGTCTATTTAGTTCTTCTGCCCATTTTTGGATTGGGTTGTTTGTTTTTTTGTTATTGAGCTGCATGAGTTGCTTATAAATTTTGGATATTAATCCTTTGTCAGTTGCTTCATTTGCAAATATTTTCTCCCATTCTGAGGGTTGTCTTTTGGTCTTGTTTATGGTATCCTTTGCTGTGCAAAAGCTTTTAAGTTTCATTAGGTCCCATTTGTTTATTTGTGTTTTTATTTCCATTTCTCTAGGAGATGGGTCAAAAAGGATCTTGCTGTGATTTATGTCGTATAGTGTTCTGCCTATGTTTTCCTCTAAGAGTTTGATAGTGTCTGGCCTTACATTTAGGTCTTTAACCCATTTTGAGTTTATTTTTGTGTGTGGTGTTAGGGATTGTTCTAATTTCATACTTTTACATGTAGCTGTCCAGTTTTCCCAGCACCACTTATTGAAGAGGCTGTCTTTTCTCCACTGTATATCCTTCCCTCCTTTGTCAAAGATAAGGTGACCATATGTGTGTGGGTTTATCTCTGGGCTCTCTATCCTGTTCCATTGATCTATATTTCTGTTTTTGTGCCAGTACCATATTGTCTTGATTACTGTAGCCTTGTAGTAGAGTCTGAAGTCAGGGAGCCTAATTCCTCCAGCTCCATTTCTCGTTCTCAAGATTGCTTTGGCTATTCGGGGTCTTTTGTGTTTCCATACAAATTGTGAAATTTTTTGTTCTAGTTCTGTAAAAAATGCCAGTGGTAATTTGATAGGGATTGCATTGAATCGGTAGATTGCTTTGGGTAGTATAGTCATTTTCACAATGTTGATTCTTCCAATCCAAGAACATGGTATATTTCTCCACCTATTTGTATCATCTTTAATTTCTTTCATCAGTGTCTTATAGTTTTATGCATACAAGTCTTTTGTCTCCTTAGGTAGGTTTATTCCTAGATATTTTATTCTTTTTGTTGCAATGGTAAATGGGAGCGTTTTCTTAATTTCACTCTCAGATATTTCATCATTAGTGTATAAGAATGCCAGAGATTTCTGTGCATTAATTTTGTATCCTGCTACTTTACCAAATTCATTGATTAGTTCTAGAAGTTTTCTGGTAGCATCCTTAGTATTCTCTATGTATAGTATCATGTCATCTGCAAACAGTGACAGCTTTACTTCCTTTCCTATTTGGATTCCTTTTATTTCTTTATTTTCTCTGATTGCTGTGGCTAGAACTTCCAAAACTAGGTTGAATAAGAGTGGTGAGAGTGGGCAACCTTGTCTTGTTCCTGATCTTAGTGGAAATGGTTTCAGTTTTTCACCATTGAGAACAATGCTGGCTGTGGGTTTGTCATATATGGCCTTTATTATATTGAGGAAAGTTCCCTCTATGCCTACTTTCTGCAGGGTTTTTATCATAAATGGGTGTTGAATTTTGTCAAAAGCTTTCTCTGCATCTATTGAGATGATCATATGGTTTTTCTCCTTCAGTTTGTTGATATGGTGTATCACGTTGATTGATTTGCGTATATTGAAGAATCCTTGCATTCCTGGGATAAACCCCACTTGATCATGGTGTATGATCCTTTTAATGTGCTGTTGGATTCTGTTTGCTAGTATTTTGTTGAGGATTTTTGTATCTATGTTCATCAGTGATATTGGCCTGTAGTTTTCTTTCTTTGTGACGTCTTTGTCTGGTTTTGGTATCAGGGTGACGGTGGCCTCATAGAATGAGTTTGGGAGTGTTGCTCCCTCTGCTATCTTTTGGAAGAGTTTCAGAAGGATAGGTGTTAACTCTTCTCTAAATGTTTGATAGAATTCGCCTGTGAAGCCATCTGGTCCTGGGCTTTTGTTTGTTGGAAGATTTTGAATCACAGTTTCAATTTCAGTGCTTGTGATTGGTCTGTTCATATTTTCTATTTCTTCCTGGTTCAGTCTCGTCAGGTTGTGCATTTCTAAGAATTTGTCCATTTCTTCCAGGTTGTCCATTTTATTGGCATACAGTTGCTTGTAGTAATCTCTAATAATCTTTTGTATTTCTGCAGAGTCAGATGTTACATCTCCTTTTTCATTTCTAATTCTATTGATTTGAGTCTTCTCCCTTTTTTCCTTGATGAGTCTGGCTAATGGTTTATCAATTTTATTTATCTTCTCAAAGAACCAGCTTTTACTTTTATTGATCTTTGCTATTGTTTCCTTCATTTCTTTTTCATTTATTTCTGATCTGATCTTTATGATTTCTTTCCTTCTGCTAAATTTGGGGTTTTTTTGTTCTTCCTTCTCTAATTGCTTTAGGTGCAAAGTTAGGTTGTTTATTCGAGATGCTTCCTGTTTCTTAAGGTATGATTGTATTGCTATAAACTTCCCTCTTAGAACTGCTTTTGCTGTATCCCATAGGTTTTGGGTCATCGTGTCTCCATTGTCATTTGTTTCTAAGTACTTTTTGATTTCCTCTTTGATTTCTTCAGTGATCACTTTGTTATTAAGTAGTGTATTGTTTAGCCTCCATGTGTTTGTATTTTTTACAGATCTTTTCCTGTAATTGATATCTAGTCTCATAGCATTGTGGTCAGAAAAGATACTTGATACGATTTCAATTTTCTTAAATTTGCCAAGGCTAGATTTGTGACCCAACATATGACCTATCCTGGAGAATGTTCCATGGGCACTTGAGAAAAATGTGTATTCTGTTGTTTTTGGATGGAATGTCCTATAAATATCAAGTAAATCCATCTTGTATAATGTATCATTTAAAGCTTGTGTTTCCTTATTTATTTTCATTTTGGATGATCTGTCCATTGGTGACAGTGGGGTGTTAAAGTCCCCTACTATGATTGTGTTACTGTCCATTTCCCCTTTTATGGCTGTTAGTATTTGCCTTATGTACTGAGGTGCTCCTATGTTGGGTGCATAAATATTTACAATTGTTATATCTTCTTCATGGATCGATCCCTTGATCATTATGGAGTGTCCTTCTTTGTCTCTTGTAATAGTTTTTATTTTGAAGTCTATTTTGTCTGATATGAGAATTGCTACTCCAGCTTTCTTCTGATTTCCATTTGCATGGAATATCTTTTTCCATCCCCTCACTTTCAGCCTGTAAGTGTCCGTAGGTCTGAAGTGGGTCTCTTGTAGACAGCATATATATGGGTCCTGTTTTTGTATCCATTCAGCCAGTCTGTGTCTTTTGGTGGGAGCATTTAATCCATTTACATTTAAGGTAATTATTGATATGTATGTTCCTATTACCATTTACTTAATTGTTTCGGGTTGTTCTTTTAGGTCTTTTCCATCTCTTATGTTTCTTGCTTAGAGAAGTTCCTTTAGCATTTGCTGTAAAGCTGGTTTGGTGGTGCTGAACTCTCTCAGCTTTTGCTTGTCTGTAAAGGTTTTAATTTCTCCATCAAATCTGAATAAGATCCTTGCTGGGTAGAATAATCTTGGTTGTAGGTTTTTTTCCTTCATCACTTTAAATATGTCCTGCCACTCCCTTCTGGCTTGCAGAGTTTCTGCTGAAAGATCAGCTGTTAACCTTATGGGGATTCCCTGTGTGTTATTTGTTGTTTTTCCCTTGCTGCTTTTAATATGTTTTCTTGTATTTAATTTTTGATAGTTTGATTATTATGTTTCTTGGTGTGTTTATCCTTGGGTTTACCTGTATGGGACTCTCTGTGCTTCCTGGACTTGATTAACTATTTCCTTTCCCGTATTAGGGACGTTTTCAACTATAATCTCTTCAAATATTTTCTCAATCCCTTTCTTTTTCTCTTCTTCTTCTGGGACCCCTATAATTCGAATGTTGGTGCGTTTAATGTTGTCCCAGAGGTCTCTGAGACTGTCCTCAGTTCTTTTCATTCTTTTTTCTTTATTCTGCTCTGCAGTAGTTATTTCACTATTTTATCTTCCAGGTCACTTAGCCATTCTTCTGCCTCAGTTATTCCGCTATTGATCCCATCTAAAGTATTTTTAATTTCACTTATTTTGTTGTTCATCGTTGGTTGCTTCCTCTTTACTTCATCTTTACTATCATTATTCTGAATTCTTTTTCAGGTAGACTGCCTATTTCCTCTTCATTTGTTAGGTCTGGTGGGTTTTTATCTTGCTCCTTCATCTGCTGTGTGTTTTTCTATCTTTTCATTTTGCTTATCTTACTGTGTTTGGGGTCTCCTTTTTGCAGGCTGCATGTTCATAGTTCCTGTTGTTTTTGTTGTCTGTCCCCAGTGGCTGAGGTTGGTTCAGTGGGTTGAGTAGGTTTCCTGGTTGAGGGGACTAGTGCCTGTATTCTGGTGGATGAGGCTGGATCTTGTTTTTCTGGTGGGCAGGTCCACATCTGGTGGTATGTTTTAGAGTGTCTGTAGCCTTATTATGATTTTAGGCAGCCTGTCTGCTAATGGATGGGGCTGTGGTCCTGTCTTGCTAGTTGTTGGACATAGGGTGTCCAGCACTGTAGCTTGCTGGTTGTTGAGTGAAGTTGGGTGTTTGTGTTGAGATGGAGACCTCTCGGAGATTTTTTGCCGTTTGATATTACGTGGTACTGGGAGGTCTCTTGTGGACAAGCGTCCTGAAGTTCGTTCTCCCACCTCAGAGACACAGCCCTGACACCTGGCTGGAGCACCAAGAGCCTTTAATCCACATGGCTCAGAATAAAAGGGAGAAAAAATAGAAAGGAAAGAAAGGGAGAAAGGAAGAAAGGAAGGATGGAAGGAAGAAAGGAAGGAAGGAAAAAAGAAAGAAAAAAGAAAATAAAGTAGGATAAAATAAAGTTATTAAAATAAAAAATGATTATTTAGAAGAAAAATTTTTTAAAGTTAAAAAAAAAACGGGACGGACAGAACACTAGGACAAATGGCGAATGCAAAGCTATACAGACAAAATCTCACACAGAAGCACATACATACACACTCACAAAAAAGAGAAAAGGGGGAAAAAATAATATATCTTGCTCCCAAAGTCCACCTCCTCAACTTGGGATATTTTGCTGTCTATTCAGGTTTTCCACAGATGCAGGCACTTCAAGTTGATTGTGGAGCTTTAATCCGTGCTTCTGAGGCTGCTGGGAGAGACCTCCCCCTCTCCTCTTTGTTCACACATCTTCTGGGGTTCAGCTTTGTACTTGGCTCTGCCTCTGCATGTAGGTCGCCCAAGGGCATCTGCTCTTCGCTCAGACAGGACAGGGTTAAAGGAGCAGCTGATTCGGGGGCTCTGGCTCACTCAGGCCGGGGGGAGGGAGGGGCACGGATGCGGGGCGAGCCTGTGGCGGCAGAGGCCGGCATGACGTTGCACCAGCCCGAGGTGCGCCGTGCGTTCTCCCAGGGAAGTTGTACCTGGATCACAGGACCCTGGCAGTGGCGGGCTGCACAGGCTCCCGGGAGGGGAAGTGTGGAGAATGACCTGTGCTTGCACACAGGCTTCTTGGTGGCGGCAGCAGCCTTAGTGTCTCATGCCCGTCTGTGGGGTCGCGGCTCGCGCCCGTCTTGGGAGCTCCTTTAAGCGGCGCACTTAATCCCCTCGCGCACCAGGAAACAGAGGGAAGAAAAAGTCTCTTGCCGCTTTGGCAGCTCCAGACTTCAACCGGACTCCCTCCCGGCTAGCTGTGGTGCACTAACCCCTTCAGGCTGTGTTCACGCCACCAACCCCAGTCCTCTCCCTGGGATCCGACCGAAGCCCGAGCCTCAGCTCCCAGCCCCCACCCGCCCCCGCAGGTGAGCAGACAAGCCTCTTGGGCTGGTGAGTGCCGGTCGGCACTGATCCTCTGCGGGAATCTCTCCGCTTTGCCCTCTGCACCCTGTTACTGCGCTCTCCTCCGCAGCTCTGAAGCTTCCCCCTCTGCCACCCACAGTCTCCGCCTGCGAAGGTGCTTCTAGTGTGTGGAAACCTTTCCTCCTTCACGGCTCCCTCCCACTGGTGCAGGTCCCGTCCCTATTCTTTTGTCTCTGTTTTTTCTTTTTTTTTTTTGACCTACCCAGGTACGTGGGGAGTTTCTTGCCTTTTGGTAGGTCTGAGGTCTTCTGCCAGAGTTCAGTAGGTGTTCTATAGGAGCAGTTCCACGTGTAGATGTATTTCTGATGTATCTGTGGGGAGGAAGGTGATCTCCACGTCTTACTCTTCCTCTATCCGCAGAAGTTTTTTATAGCTTACCATGAATCTCTGAATAGTCTTCAATTAAACAGATCCAAACATTTGAAAAAAGATTAAACAAGCTAGTTTGGTTTCAGAATTGTGTCCTTACACATAAATAACAGCTGCTCACATTACTTACTATAGAAATAATGGTAGAATACCACATTTATAATGATCATTGCAAGTATTTGTAATAAAATATTATCAAAATATGTGTTCATTAGCTTGACTGGTGATCAGTTCACAATGTATATGTATATCAAAACAGCAAGTTATTGCACCTTAATCATATAGATTTTTATCTGTCAAGTATACAAAGAGGTAGCAGGAAAGAGAAAGCTGGGGCTTGTCCCGCTGAGGGTCGGTGAGCTGGGATCACGTGAAGGCAAGGATGACCGCCCAGGCCGCCCAGGCTGGTGATGCTGGCTCCCCAAGGGCCTGCTTTTGCAGTAATTCAGCATGAGGAGTAGGTGTCACCGTGTCTTTCAGAGATCTCTCCTGTATCCTGTTTGATTTGGCTTCAGGCAAATGAGCACAGAAAGAAAGCTCTGGTGTTTGTCACCTGCCAAAACCACAGAGACACATTTTCTACCAACGAGAAGCCACACATCCTTTGCCCTAAGCTCTTTTTCCTCATTCCCAGACCCTTGAACCCTTTCCAGTTGCACTCTGACCTATATTTTCTTTACAACCTTCTTCAACCCTCCTCTTCCCTTGCCCACAGCCCTGGGCAGCTTCCCCTTGTGTGACTAGAAGGCAAAACCAGGCACATTGTTATTAACAAGAAAGCCCCTGGTCATTAGGCCTGTTAGAATTCCACAAACCACAGAGCGAGAGCAGTTGATACTTTGTAGTCACATGTTATATTCAAATAAGAACTTTATTTAGTAGCCTATTTTCATTTTAAAAAATTAAGCATATGCATTTTTGCCTGTACATTAATGAAAAGAATGGCTGAGGCATATTCCAAGTTTAAGCACATACTGCAATTTTCTTCCTCTATTAAATCCATAAAGCAGTCATTTGACACGTAGACTTTGAAGTATTTAATACCAGTAATTGTAAGGCCTTAACTCTTAAAAAAAATTTTTTTTTTTTTTTTGGTAATTGATTTATTTTCCTGCCTTGTCAGTTGAAGAATTTTATCTGGAGAAAGAAACTGTTGGTTTTTTTATTTGTTTGTTTGTTTGAAGTTCCTACATCTTTAATCTCCTTGACATGAAGATGATAGAGCGCTACTGAGGGGCCACAAGCTGGGATGAGTCATTACATTCTGATCACCTCCCTGCCTGGGCTTGTGATCCTTGGAGAGTGTTCAGCAGCCCGGCGCTCAGTCAATCCCAGAGAGGGAAGCAGAGGCGGGAGCCGGTTATCACATTGACCCAGGCTCGTGCCTGGCGTGCATCTGACTGCAAAGCTTCAACAGGGCCTGAAAGCTGTGAGCCAGAGGGCCTCCCCTTGGCTTGTATGAGAATGCCTTTCCTCTCTGTCCTCTCAACCAATGGGAGTAATTGAATTGCCTGTCTTATTTTTTAGAGAGTGACCTATAAACCCCTCTTGCTTCCTTTTTTTCCCTTGTATTCACCTTGTCTCTGCGTCCTAACTTCTCTTCTGCTTTGCCTTGCTGACAGCAGAAGGATACGACAGCTGACTGTGGATGTGCTCTCTCTCTCGTTTGGTCCCGTCCAGAGCTATTTAAATGTCCCCGTTGAAGTCTTGTCTCCTCTGGTCTCTCCAGCCCACTGTTACCTGCACCTCTTTCTCTCCATTCACCTGTCACTATGGAACCAGGCCTTTCTACAAGGGGATAATTGTCTCTTTTGTTCTCTGAATAATCCTTCTTGACCTTCTTCATAATAAACTAGCAGAAATTCTATGGAAAGAATAATACTGCTGATACATAGCTTAGAAGGCCCACAACACCTCATTTCAAATTCTGTGCTTTTCAAACCATTTAACACCCAGCAACTCTGCATACACGGAAGCATTCATTCATTCAGTATGTACCCTGTGTGTTTGCTGCTCTGCTGGGCATTAGGAATAAAGCCAAACGCAAGACAGATGGTTCCTGCCCTCAAGAGAGCTTCTAGTCATATGAGGAATGCAGATACCACCCAGTATGTACAGTAAAACTGATTACAGTTGTGACAGATGCTACAAAGGGAAAGTTCAGAATGCCACGTACATAACCGGGAGCCTGGCCAATAACAGTTAGCGATTCTTGAGTGCTCACCATCTACCACCCAACCTTTCCAACAACCCCACAAGACAAGGACTTGTTACGATTTTCATTTCACAGAGGAAGAAACTGAGGCTCAAAGAATAAGCAGCCCAAAGTGAAACAGCGAAATGAGGGGCGTAGCCAGGCTTTGGACCCAAGTTTGTGTGACTCTAGAGATGATGTCACTAACCTGTGTCCACCACTGCCGCCCATGGAAGGTACACAGGACAAGAGTCAGGACACCTCCCGGCGCATCGGCTGTCAAGGCCTGGGCTCCCATTTGTACAATGAAAGAGTTATGCTAGTCGGGTCCCTCCCTGTGAATCTGGAGAGGTTCTCTGACTGCTTTGACCAACAGAACCCCTTTGACAGAGGAGAGGTTTTACTATGTTCCTTTTCACATCCAGACGTTAAGAGACTGGCAGCTTGCACTTCCCGTGTCCTGGAATGCTCTTTCTGAGAGAAGCCAACCACCAGGTGAGAAGTCCCACCACCCTGAGAGTGCCATGCTGTGAGGAAGTTCAAGCTACCTGTATGAAAAGGCTGTGCTGAGAGAGAGAAACCCAGCCTGCTTCTGTTAGAGCCGTCAGAGCCCAGCCACCAAGAAAGAGCAAAGAAATTTTGGGCCATTCCAGGACTACCAGATTCAACCAGGAGAAAATTTGAGGAAACAAGTCAACTGCCAGAACCAAGGCCCCAAGCATATATTGTATGTACAACTATTCAAGCCACTCGAGCCAAAGTTCCAGTCACCATGGGACAGATACAAGCCATTCCCACCGCTCCCTGCCTGAATTCCTGCTCAGCGTGGCAGGCCTAAGAAAGTATTTGTATTTTATTGCCCTCGATATGGGGGTGATTTGTTACACAGCAGACCCTTTGAGAATCTAATGTAAGCAACAGATCTTCTTCCTACGATGATGCACATATACACATGCAATTTTACACCCTATCTTAAGATCCACTTCCCCCAAATTTATCAGCCGATTCTAGGCAAAGTGCCTGAGCCATAAAACTGAAGGCCTCAGAAACTGTCTAGCGACTAGGCACTTTGCCTAGAATCGGCAGATTCTAAATCAAATTCAGGCTGCAAGGGCAGAGAGGGATTTCTTTACCAGACACCTTTCAGGAGGGCCATTTTTTATGAAAGTGCATTTTCTTTTCTTTTAAAAAATTATGATATAATGCCTAACATAAAGTACAAAGAAAAACAATGAACATCTGTGTTTCCACCACCTAGCTCTATCAAGTTCTATTTTTAGACACTGTAATATATCTACCTAATTTTTCTAAAACTTATAGAAACATTTTAAATCTCTTGTACCACTTGTATCCTCCCTCCCTAGAAGTAACCATGATCCTGAATTTACTGTTTATCATTCCTATGCATATTTTATTACTATGACTTTATAAGTTTATAACTATAATGAACAAATGGCATCATTTGATTTATTTTCAAACTTTGAGTAAAGGTTATATAGGGGAGAAAAATTTGCCACCCGAAAATGTATCTCTTTGACATGAAGATTAATTTAGACTGATTACTTTTAAGAAACAGAAGACTTGGGAAGTTTTTCTCATTACCTCTCCCTTAGCTGTCTAAAAGAATATAGTTAAAGTGCCTGTTAACAGAATACATCTATCTCCAGAGAACACACGCTAGGTGTGTATGGGAAACTCAGCAGGGCCTGGAGATCAGAGTCTGCTCTGTGTCCCATTGTCTCTACACGGCCCAGCGAACATTTGCTTACCGAACATTTGCTTTTCTATCTCCATGTGACTTGGCTTCTTCCCCTTTGAAGTCCCAAACCACTACCCCTAGCATCCTCTTTTCTCTTTAGCCGAAGATGGTGTTTCAGGTGAGGGCTTTGGCTATTTTGGCAAGTTACTCTGTTCTCCCGAGTCTCTCGCAGGTATACATGTTATTAAAACTTTTGTTTGATCTTCCTGTTTATCTACCTCATGTCCATTTAGTTCTCAGACCAACTGATAGAGATAGACTAGGATAGTTGCACAGCTAGTTTTGGAATTCCCACTAGGGGATTATAGATGGAGAGGAAATTTGGGGAGACCATTGTAAGTTAATAATCACTCAGGAAAGTAATCAGAATATTGTGACACAAAACAGGCCTGCTTAACAATGAAACCATGCAATAAAAGCACAAGATCTGCCCCAGGCCATTAAGTGAAAAAATGAGGCCTGCATCCTGCTAGTCAAGGTCAGTGAGATAATGATCCTTCGGAAGTTCACCTCTGCATGAACTGAGAACAGAAATATAGGGGAAAGGTGACATTCCAAAGTAGAAGACCCTGATTATAGTGAAACTTGAGATGATTTAACATATTTTAGTATATGTTATCACACTTCTGCTGATTTGAATAGCACCATGACAGTCCAAGGTTGACCATAGAGGGTCAAAAACTTCCCCACCTGACACAAAGGAGAAGCTAATGAGGTAAGCTTGATGTCTACTCAAAGAATGAGGACGAAGGTGGTCTTCTCCCCTTCCCCACTTTTCCTTTGATTATAAAAATATAGCCGGCTTAGTTCTCAGGGAAGAGCTCTCTTGCCTGCCCTCTTGTGTCCTTCAGAGACATCCTATACTAATAAATCCACTCTTTACCTATCACTCTTTCCCTCACTGAATTCTTTCTGTGCCAAGACATAAAGAGCCTGAGCTTCATTAAGTCCTGGGACGAGTTGTGCAGTTTCACAACTAGAAGAAACTGGAAGGGTAGAGGAAAACTTCGTCCTCCCTTACAGTTATCACTGTGTTTATCATTGTGTTAACTTCCCTGTTGTCCTACTGAACATTAGGTTTTTGAAGTTCACCCATTTAGATACACATAGTCAAAGTTCATCAATATTAACTGCTGTGTAATCGTTCAGCTTCACAATTTGTCTATCCATTTTCCTATGATTACTTGTGTTATTTCCTCAGTTTTACTATTACAAACTATGGTACAATAGTGCCTAGTGTCAACGGCATATAGATGAGAGTATCTGTTGGGTATGCCCCTAGAAGTGGAGTTTCTGAAATGTGTGGAAAACCCATGCCCACTGTTCTATATCCAGAGAAATTGCTCTTCAGAATGGATGGGGCAATTCACATGCACATCAGCAGTAAGGCCGCTCTCTTCACATCCTCACCAAAATTCAACTGCATCAGAGTTTTTAACTTTTGTTAATCTGATGACTATGAAGTTGATTCTCAGATTGGTTCAAGAAGGAAATGTATTCATAGTTACTTCAGTGTGTGACTCTGCTGTAAACAATACTTACATGGTCATAATTTAATACTAAATACTAATTTAACCAAAAATTGTAAGAGAATCTAAAGTATGAGAAGTGTGTGTGTGTGTGTGTGTTTGTTTATGAGTAGTGGTGGTGGTTAGATTTTCACACAATGAATCTTTAAAATTTTCTTGTAATTACCTTTCACAAAATCTTGTAAATCAAGTTACTTACACAGGATTGGGTTTAGAGAACAGTTTCATGTTTGCCACTAGAGTGAAATGGCAAGTATTTAAAATTCAGGGGATTTAAGGGGGCATATAAATGTTTTGACCAGCACTGTTAGAATGGAAAACCAAACTCATTTTTTTAATTTTATTTTTTATACAATTTTAAAAGTTTAGTTTCCATTTACAGTTAGTGAAGTGAGGTTTTCAGGTAATAAAACAAAAAATCTGTGGTTAAGTTATATATTATTAATAAATAACAATGTTCTCTTCAGATCAAAATTGTTCACCCCTTTCCCATTTCAAACACCCTTCCTTATTGACTGGATTCAGATGAGTAGCTCCTGACTTCACTGAGTTGCTATATGTCGAAACTGAACTTACTGAACGAACAAGGTGTGAAATTAAATAATGAGTCAACATAGAAAATGTAGCTACCAGTTACAGTGATGTTTGTGGAATCATGTTTGATTAACAGATTAACTTTAAAGTCTCCTGATAAAAGTTTAAGCCTAATTAGTAAGTGAATGTTTTTAACTCAGAGCACAAACAATGTGCTTTAGACACCTTATGCACAATCTAACTTCAGATTTCTTGAAGGTTTTATTTTTCCAACTTCTCTTTCTGACACTTCTGGTTTCTTTCACTTTCCTCATTCATTCTAATATGAATTTTCCCTTTAAACATGTGCTAGGACATATGCTCATGGGAGGTAGAATTATTCTGGTCTTTAGTTGTCTACCTGATGTTGACTACATAGAGACCACTGTCCCTGAGCTTGGCAAAGCAGGACGGTGGTGGTGGGTGCTGACAGAGTAGCAACTTTGTCACAGCATTTGGTAACTGGCATAAACCAAACCAACCAACAAAATTATTGTACCATCATTTATTATTTGTGTATTTGAACTATGTAATTAGGTGCACACATATTTAGAACAATTATGTCCTCCTGCAAATTAACCATTCATCATTATGGAATACCCCCTTTTACCAACAGTAATATTTCCTTCTTTTTAAATTTTATTTTATTTTTTATTTTTTTAACATCCTTATTGGAGTATAACTGCTTTACAATGGTGAGTTAGTTTCTGCTTTATAAAAAAGTGAATCAGCTGTACATATACATATATTCCCATATCTTGTGTCTCCCTCCCTCCCTCCCTACCCCACCTGTCTAGGTGGTCACAAAGCACGGAGCTGATCTCCCTGTGCTATGCGTCTGCTTCCCACCAGCTATCTATTCTACGTTTGGTAGTGTATATATGTCCATGCCACTCGCTTGCTTCGTCCCAGCTTATCCTTCCCCCTCCCCATGTCCTCAAGTCCATTCTCTACATCTGTGTCTTTATTCCTCTCCTGACCCTAGGTTCTTCATAACTTACTTTTTTTAGATTCCATATATATGTGTTAGCATACGGTATTTGTTTTTCTCTTTCTGACTTACTTCACTCTGTATGACGGACTCTAGGTCCATCCACCTCACTACAAATAACTCAGTTTCGTTTCTTTTTATGGATGAGTAATATTCCATTGTATATATGTGCCATATCTTCTTTATCCATTCATCTGTCAGTGGACACTTACGTTGCTTCCATGTCCTGGCTATTGTAAATAGAGCTGCAATGAACATTGTGGTACATGACTCTTTCTGAATTATGGTTTTCTCAGGGTATATGTCCAGTAGTGGGATTGCTGGGTCATATGGTAGTTCTATCTGTAGTTTTTTGAGGAACCTCCATACTGTTCTCCATAGAGGCTGTATCCATTTACATTCCCACCAACAGTGCAATAGTGTTCCCTTTTCTCCACACCCTCTCCAGCATTTATTGTTTGTAGATTGATTTTTTTTTTTTTTCCGGTACACAGGCCTCTCACTGTTGCGGCCTCTCCCATTGTGGAGCACAGGCTCCAGCTGTGCAGGCTCAGCGGCCATGGCTCATGGGCCCAGCCGCTCCGCAGCATGTGGGATCCTCCCAGACTGGGGCACGAACCCACGTCCCCTGCATCGGCAGGCAGACTCTCAACCACTGTGCCACCAGGGAAGCCCCTATTGTTTGTAGATTTTTTGATGATGGCCATTCTGACTGGTGTGAGGTGATACCTAATTGTAGTTTTGATTTGCATTTCTCTAATGATCAGTCATGTTGAGCATTCTTTCATGTGTTTGTTGGCAATCTGTATATCTTCTTTGGAGAAATATCTATTTAGATCTTCTGCCCATTTTTGGATTGGGTTGTTTGTTTTTTGATATTGAGCTGCATGAGCTGCTTGTAAATTTTGGAGATTAATCCTTTGTCAGTTGCTTCATTTTCAAATATTTTCTCCCATTCTGAGGGTTGTAACAGTAATATTTCTTGTTCCGAAGTCCAATTAGTCTGATACTAATACAACTACTACACTATCTTTTCATTAGTATTTGCATGGAAAATTTTCCTTGCTTTTTACTCTTGATTTACGTAAGTCTTTATATTTGAAGTGGGTTTGCTTTATTGTGCAAGACCCATGTATTTTGGGTCTTGCTTTTTTCACCAAATCTGACATTGAAGTGTTCAGAGCATTAATGTAATTATAAATATGTCTACATTTAAATCTGCCATCTTGCTAGTTGTTTTCTATTTGTCCCATTTGTTCTTTTTTTTTTTTCCCCTACCTTTTCTGGCCTCCTTTGGATTTATTGGATTATTTTTTATGATTCTGTTTTATTTTCCCAATTTGCTTATTAGTTACACTTTTATTTATTTGGTTATTTTGGAGGGGGGTTCCTTCAAAATTTATCAAGATATAATGATGTGATTTACATACATCATGAAATGATTACCACAACAAGTTTGGTGAACATGCATCATCTCATATAGATTAAAAAGAAAAAGAAAAAAATTATTTTTTCCTTGTAATGAGGGTTGTCACTCCCTTAACAACTTTCATAAATAACATACAGCACTATTAACTATATTTATCATTATATATTATATCCCTAGTATTTATTTATCTCATAACTGGCAGTCTATACCTTTTGACCACCTTCATCAAATTCCCCCTCCCTCCACCCTCTGCCTATGGTAACCACAAATCTAATCTCGTTTTCTATGAGTTTGTTTGGTTGATTGGTTGGTTGGTTTTTTTTAAGGGATAACTGACTTACAACAGGATGTTAGTTCAGGTTGTACAACATAGTGATTCAATATTTCTATACATTACAAAATGATCACCATGACAAAAGCCTAGTTACCATCTGTCACTATACAAATATATTACATTATTAATGACTATATTCCACATGATGTACATTTCATCTCTATGACTCGTTTATTTTGTAACTGGAAGTTTGTACCTGTTAATCTCCCTCACCTATTTCACTCATACCCTCTCTCCCTCCCATCTGGCAACTACCTGTTTATTCTCTGTGTCTATGACTCTGTTTCTGTTTTGTTTTTTTAGATTCCACATATAAGTGAAATCACACAGTACTTGTCTTTCTCTGCCAGACTTATTTCATTTAGCAAAATACCCTCTAGGTCAATCCATGCTCTCCTAAATAGCAAGATTTCATTCTTTTATATGGCTGAGTAATAATCCATTGCATATATATACCACTTCTTTATCCATTCATCTGTTTGATGGGCACGTAAGCTGCTTTCGTATCTTGGCTATTGAAAATTATGCTGCAATGAACATAGGAGAGCATATATATTTTCAAATTAATGTTCTTGTTTTCTTCAGAAAAATACCCAGAAGTAGAATGGCTGTATCCTATGGTAGTTCTATTTTTTATTTTTTGGAGAACCTCCATATTGTTTTCAATAGTGGCTGCACAAATTTACATTCCCACCAACAGTGTGTGAGGGTTTACTTTTCTCCACATCCTCGCCTACCCTTGTTATTTGTTGTTTTTTTGATACTAGCCATTCTGACAGATATGAGGTGATACCTCAGTGTGGTTTTGATTTTCATTTCCCTGATGATTAGTGACATTGAACATCCTTTCATGTACCTGTTGGCCATCAATATGTCTTCTTTGGAAAAATGTCTATTCAGGTCCTCTGCCCATTTTTTTATTGGTTGGTTTGTTTTTTGAAGTTTAGTTGTATGAGTTTTTTGTATGTTTGGGATATTAATTCCTTATCAGATATATCATTTGAAAATTTCATCTCCCATTAAGTAGGCAGCCTTTTGGTTTTGTTGATAGTTTCCTTCACTGTGTAAAAATTTTTTTGGTTTCATGTATTCCAATTTGTTTATTTTTTGTTTTGTTTCGCTTGCCAGAGGAACATTCAAAAAAATATTGTGGAGAGATTTGAGAAGATAGCAGAAGAGTAAGACACGGAAATCATTTTCCTCCCCACAGATACATCAGAAATACATCTGCACGTGGAACTGCTCCTACAGAACACCCACTAAACACTGGCAGAAGACCTCAGACCTCCCAAAAGGCAAGAAACACCCCACATACCTGGGTAAGGCAAAAGAAAAAAGAAAAAACAGAGACAAAAGAATAGGGACGGGACCTGCACCAGTGGGAGGGAGCTGTAAAGGAGGAAAGGTTTCCACACACTAGGAGCCCCTTCGCGGGCGGAGACTGCGGGTGGCAGAGGGGGGAAGCTTCAGAGCCACGGAGGAGAGCACAGCAACAGCGTGCAGAGGGCAAAGCGGAGAGATTCCCGCAGAGGATCGGTGCTGACCGGCACTCAGCAGCCCCAGAGGCTTGTCTGCTCTCCCACCGGGAAGGGCAGGGGCTGGGAGCTGAGGCTCGGGCTTCAGTCAGATCCCAGGGAGAGGACTGGGGTTGGCGGCGTGAACACAGCCTGAAGGGGTTAGTGCACCATGGCTAGCCGGGAGGAGTCCAGGAAAAGGTCTGGAGCTGCTGAAGAGGCAAGAGACCATTGTTTCCTGGTGCGTGAGGAGAGGGGTTTAAGCATGCCGCTTAAAGGAGCTCCAGAGACGGATACGAGCCGTGGCTATCATCCCGGACCACAGAGATGGGCATGAGACGCTAAGGCTGCTGCTGCCGCCACCAAGAGGCCTCTGTGAGAGCACAGGTCACTCTCCATTCCTCCCCTCCCGGGAGCCTGTGCAGCCTGCCACTGCTGGGGTCCTGGGATCCAGGGACAACTTCCCCAGGAGAATGTACGGCGCGCCTCAGGCTGGTGCAACGTCACGCTGGCCGCTGTGGGCTCACCCCACATTCCATACCCCTCCCTCCCCACCGGCTGAGTGAGCCAGAGCCCCCGAATCAGCTGCTCCTTTAACCCTGTTCTGTCTGAGCGAAGAACAGACACCTTCGGCCAACCTACACGCAGAGGCGGGGCCAAATCCAAAGCTGAACCTCAGAAGCAGTGCCAACAAAGAGGAGAAAGGGAAATTTCTCCCAGCAGCCCCAGGAGCAGTGGATTAAATCTCCACAATCAACTTGATGTACCCTGCATCTGTGGAATACCTGAATAGACAGCAAAATATCCCAAGTTGAGGAGGTGGACTTTGTGAGCAAGATAGATTATTTTTTCCCCTTTTCCTCTTTTTGTAAGTGTGTATGTGTATGCTTCTGTGTGAGATTTTGTCTGTATAGCTTTGCTTTCACCATTTGTCCTAGGGTTCTGTCCGTACTTTTTTCTTTCCTAGCAAGACAGGACCACAGCCACCCCAAAACACACCACCAGACGAGGAGCTGCCCACCAGAAAGACAAGATCCAGCCTCATCCACCAGAACACAGGCACTAGTCCCCTACAAAAGAAAGCCTACACAACCCACTGAACCAAGCTTAGCCCCTGGGAACAGACACCAAAAACAACGGGAACTACGAACCTGCAGCCTGCAAAACGGAGACCGCAAACACAGTAAGTTAAGCAAAATGAGAAGACATAAAAACACACAGCAGATGAAGGAGCAAGGTAAAAAGCCACCAGACCAAACAAATGAAGAGGAGATAGGCAGTCTAAAGGAAAAAGAATTCAGAGTAATGATAGTAAAGATGATCCAAAATCTTGGAAATAGAATGGAGAAAATACAAAAAACGTTTAACAAGGATCTAGAAGAACTAAAGAGCAAACAAACAGAGATGAACAACACAATAAATGAAATAAAAAATTATCTAGAAGGAAGCAATAGCAGAATAACTGAGGCAGAACGGATAAGTGACCTGGAAGATAAAATGGTGAAATAACTGTGGCAGAGAAGAATAAAGAAAAAAGAATGAAAAGAATTGAGGACAGTCTCAGAGACCTCTGGGACAACACTAAATGCACCAACATTCGAATTATAGGGGTCCCAGAAGAAGAAGAGAAAAAGAAAGGGACTGAGAAAATATTTGAAGAGATTATAGTTGAAAACTTCCCTAATATAGGAAAGGAAATAGTTAATCAAGTCCAGGAAGCACAGAGAGTCCCGTACAGGATAAACCCAAGGAGAAACACGGCAAGACACATGTTAATCAAACTATCAAAAATTAAATACAAAGAAAACATATTAAAAGCAGCAAGGGAAAAACAACAAATAACACACAAGGGAATCCCTATAAGGTTAACAGCTGATCTTTCAGCAGAAACTCTGCAAGCCAGAAGGGAGTGGCAGGACATATTTAAAGTGATGAAGGAGAAAAACCTACAACCAAGATTACTCTACCCAGCAAGGATCTCATTCAGATTTGATGGAGAAATTAAAACCTTTACAGACAAGCAAAAGCTGAGAGAGTTCAGCACCACCAAACCAGCTTTAAACAGATGCTAAAGGAATTTCTCTAGGCAAGAAAAACAAGAGAAGGAAAAGACCTATAATAACAAACCCAAAACAGTTAAGAAAATGGGAATAGGAACATACACATCAATAATTATCTTAAATGTACCTGGATTAAGTGCTCCCAACAACAGACACAGACTAGCTGAATGGATACAAAAACAAGACCCATACATATGCTATCTACAAGACACCCACTTCAGACCTAGGGACACATACAGACTGAAAGTGAGGGGATGGAAAAAGATATTCCATGCAAATGGAAATCAGAAGAAAGCTGGAGTAGCAATTCTCATATCAGACAAAATAGACTTTAAAATAAAGACTATTACAAGAGACAAAGAAGGACACTACATAATGATCAAGGGATCGATCCATGAAGAAGATATAACAATTGGAAATATTTATGCACCCAACATAGGAGCACCTCAATACATAAGGCAAATACTAACAGCCTTAAAAGGGGAAATTGATAGGAACACAATCATAGTAGGGGACTTTAACACCCCACTGTCACCAATGGACAGATCATCCAAAATGAAAATAAATAAGGAAACACAAGCTTTAAATGATACATTAAACATGATGGACTTAAGTGATATTTATAGGACATTCAATCCAAAAACAAAAGAATACATATTTTTCTCAAGTGCTCATGGAACATTCTCCAGGATAGATCATATCTTGGGTCACAAATCAAGCCTTGGTAAATTAAAAACAATTGAAATCGTATCAACTATCTTTTCCGACCACAACACTATGAGACTAGATATCAATTACAGGAAAAGATCTGCAAAAAATACAAACACATGGAGGCTAAACAATACACTACTTAATAACGAAGTGATCACTGAAGAAATCAAAGAGGAAATCACAAAATACCGAGAAACAAATGAAAATGGAGACATGATGACCCAAAACCTATAGGATGCAAAAAAAGCAGTTCTAAGAGGGAAGTTTATCACAATACAGTCCTACCTTAAGAAACAGGAAACATCTCAAATAAACAACCTAACTTTGCACCTAAAGCAATTAGAGAAAGAAGAACAAAAAAAAAAACCCCCAAAGTTAGCAGAAGGAAAGAAATCATAAAGATCAGATCAGAAATAAATGAAAAAGAAATGAATTAAATGATAGCAAAGATCAATAAAACTAAAATCTGATTCTTTGAGAAGATAAACAAAACTGATAAACCATTAGCCAGACTCATCAAGAAAAAAAGGGAGAAGACTCAAATCAGTAGAATTTGAATAGAAAAAGGACAAGTAACAACTGACACTGCAGAAATACAAAGGAGAGATTACTACAAGCAACTCTATGCCAGTAAAATGGACAACCTGGAAGAAATGGACAAATTCTTAGAAATTCATAAGCTGCCGAGACTGAACCAGGAAGAAATAGAAAATATGAACAGACCAATCACAAGCACTGAAATTGAAACTGTGATTTAAAACCTTCCAACAAACTAAAGCCCAGGACCAGACGACCTCACAGGTGAATTCTATCAAACATTTAGAGAAGAGCTAACACCTATCCTTCTCAAACTCTTCCAAAACATAGCAGAGGGAGAAACACTCCCAAACTCATTCTACGAGTCCACCATCACCCTGATGCCAAAACCAGACAAGATGTCACAAAGAAAGAAAACTACAGGCCAATATCACTGATGAAAATAGATGCAAAAATCCTCAACAAAATACTAGCAAAAAGAATCCAACTTCATGTTAAAAGCATCACACACCATGATCAAGTAGGGTTAATTCCAGGAATGCAAGGATTCTTCAGTGTATGCAAAGCAATCAATGTGATACACCATATTAACAAATTGAAGGAGAAAAACCATATGATCATCTCAATAGATGCAGAGAAAGCTTTTGACAAAATTCAACACCCATTTATGATAAAAACCCTGCAGAAAGTAGGCATAGAGGGAATTTTCCTCAACCTAATAAAGGCCATATATGACAAACCCACAGCCAACATCGTCCTCAATGGTGAAAAACTGAAACCATTTCCACAAAGATCAGGAACAAGACAAGGTTGCTCACTCTCAACACTATTATTGAACATAGTTTTCGAAGTTTTAGCCACAGCAATCAGAGAAGAAAAAGAAATAAAATGAACACAAATTGGAAAAGATGAAGTAAAGCTGTCACTGTTGGCAGATGACATGATACTATACATAGAGAATCCTAAAGATGCTACCAGAAAACGACTAGGGCTAATCAATGAATTTGGTAAAGTAGCAGGATACAAAATTAATGCACAAAAATATCTGGCATTCTTATACACTAATGATGACAAATCTGAAAGTGAAATTAAGAAAACACTCCCATTTACCACTGCAACAAAAAGAAGAAAATATCTAGGAATAAACCTACGTAAGGAGACAAAAGACCTGGATGCAGAAAATTATAAGACACTGATGAAAGAAATTAAAGATGATACAAATAGATGGAGAGATATACCATGTTCTTGGATTGGAAGAATCAACATTGTGAAAATGACTCTACTACCGAAAGCAATCTACAGATTCAATGCAATCCCTATCAAACGACCACTGGCATTTTTTACAGAACTAGAACAAAGAATTTCACAATTTGTATGGAAACACAAAAGACCCCAAATAACCAAAACAATCTTGAGAACGAAAAATGGAGCTGGAAGAGTCAGGCTCCCTGACTTCATACTATACTATAAAGCTACAGTAATCAAGACAGTACGGTACTGGCACAAAAACAGAAATTCAGGTCAATGGAACAGGATAGAAAGCCCAGAGACAAAGCCATGCACATGTGGTCACCTTATCTTTGATAAAGGAGGCAAGAATATACAGTGGAGAAAAGGCAGCCTCTTCAATAAGTGGTGCTGGGAAAACTGGACAGCTACATGTAAAAGTATGAAATTGTAACACTCCCTAACACCATACACAAAAATAAACTCAAAATTGATTAAAGACCTAAATGTAAGGCCAGACACTATCAAACTCTTAGAGGAAAAAGGCAGAACACTCTATGACATAAATCACAGCAAGATCCTTTTTGACCTGCCTCCTAGAGAAATGGAAATAAAAACAAAAATAAACAAATGGGACCTAATGAAACTTAAAAGCTTTTGCACAGGGCTTCCCTGGTGGCTCAGTAGTTGAGAATCCACCTGCCAATGCAGGGGACATGGGTTCGTGCCCCGGTCTGGAAAGATCCCACATGCCGCGGAGTGGCTGGGCCCGTGAGCCATGGCTGCTGGGCCTGCGCGTCCGGAGCATGTGCTCTGCAACGGGAGAGGTCGTAACAGTCAGAGGCCCGTGTACCACACACACACACACAAAAAAGCTTTTGCACAGCAAAGGAAGCCATAAATAAGACCAAAAGAAAACCGTCAGAATGGGAGAAAATATTTGCAAATGGCAAGAATTAATCTCCAAAATTTACAAGCAGCTCAATAACAAAAGAACAAACAACCCAATCCAAAAAGGGGCAGAAGACCTAAATAGACATTTCTCCAAAGAAGATATACAGATTGCCGACAAACACATGCAAGAATGCTTAACATCACTAATCATTAGAGAAATGCAAATCAAAACTACAATGAGATATCATCTCACACCGGTCATAATGGCCATCATCAAAAAATCTAGAAACAATAAATGCTGGAGAGGGTGTAGAGAAAAGGGAACACTCTTGCACTGTTGGTGGGATTGTAAATTGATACAGTCACTATGGAGAACAGTATGGATGTTCCTCAAAAAACTACAGAGAGAACTACCATGCGACCCAGCAATCCGACTACTGGGCATATATACCCTGAGAAAACCATAATTCACAAAGAGTCATGTACCAAAATGTTCGTTGCAGCTCTATTTACAATAGCCAGGACATGGAAGCAACCTAAGTGTCCATCAACAGATGAATGGATAAGGAAGATGTGGCACATATATACAATGGAATATTACTCAGCCATAAAAAGAAATGAAACTGAGTTATTTGTAATGAGGTGGATAGACCTGGAGTCTGTCATACAGAGTGAAGTAAGTCAGAAGGAGAAAAACAAATACCGTATGCTAACACATATATATGGAATCTAAAAAAAAAAAAAAAATGTCATGAAGAGATTAGTGGTAGGATGGTAATAAAACACAGACCTACTAGAGCATGGACTTGAGGATATGGGGAGGGGGAAGGGTATGCTGTGACGATGTGAGAGAGTGGCAGGGACATATACACACTACCAAATGTAAATTAGATAGCTAGTGGGAAGCTGCAGCATAGCACAGGGAGTTCACCTCTGTGCTTTGTGACCACCTAGAGGGATGGGATAGGGAGGGTGACACAAGAGGGAAGAGTTATGGGAACATATGTATATGTATAACTGATTCACTTTGTTGTAAAGGAGAAACTAACACACTATTGTAAAACAGTTATACTCAAAGATGTTAAAAAAAAATAAATAAAATACAATAAAAAATAAAAAAAGAATGTTTATTGCTTCTTTGGGTCTTTTTGTATATCTCTCTTACTAGATTATAAATTCCTTGGGTGCCTGAGGTTAATTTATCTCATTCATCTGTATAAACTCCTAATACAGTGTACTGACTCGTGCATTAAATGTATCTTACAAAAAAAAAAAACTATGGAGAATAGTATGGAGTTTCCTTAAATAACTAAAAATAGAACTACCTTATGATTCAGCAATGCCACTACTGGGCATATACCCAGTATATGAGAAAACCATAATTCAAAAAGATACATGTAGCACAATGTTCATTGCAGCACTATTTACAATAGCCAGGACATGTAAGCAACCTAAATGTCCATCAATAGATGAATGGATAAAGAAGATGTGGCACATATATACAATGGAATATTACTCAGCCATGAAAAGGAACGAAATTGAGTTATTTGTAGTGATGTGGATGGACCTATAACCTGTCATACAGAGTGAAGTAAGTCAGGAAGAGAAAAACAAATACCATATGCTAGGGCATTTATGTGGAATTTTAAAAAGTGGTACTGATGAACCTAGTGGCAGGGCAGGAATAAAGATGCAGACGTAGAGAACAGACTTGAGGGCATTGGGGGGAAGGGGAAGCTGGGACAAAATGAGAGAGTAGCACTGACATATGTACACTACCAAATGTAAAATGGTTAGTAGGAAGCTGCTGCATAGCACAAGGAGATCATCTCGATGCTTTGTGACAAGCTAGAGCAATGGAATAGGGAGGGTGGGAGGGTGGGAGGGAGGCTCAAGAGGGAGGGGATATGGAGATATATGTATACATATATCTGATTCACTCTGTTGTACAGCAGAAAGTAACATCACATTGTAAAGCATTTATACTCCAATAAAGATGTGAAAAAGTCAGAGTGAAAAACAAACACACAAACAAACTCATAGAAAAAGAGATCTAATCTGTCGTTATCAGAGGTTGGGGGTGGGTGGGGAATTGGAGAAAGAGTCAAAATGTACAAATTTCCGGTTATAAGACAAATAAGTCCTTGGGCACGAGGAGAGGGGATTAAGAGCACCGCGTAAAGGAGCTCCAGAAATGGGTGCGAGCCGCGGCTGTCGGCACGGACAGTAGAGACAGGTGTGGGATGCTAAGGTTGCTGCTGCTGCCACCAAGAGGCCTGTGTGTGAGCACAGGTCACTCTCCACACCGGCCCTCCCGGGAGCCCGTGCAGCCCGCCACTGCCGGGTTCCCGGGATTCAGGGACAGCTTTCCCGGGAGAACACACGGCGTGCCTTGGGCCTGTGCAGCGTCACATCGGCCTCTGCCACCGCGGACTCGCCCCGCACCCGTGCCACTCCCTCCCCCCAGCCTGAGTGAGCCAGACCCCCCGAATCACTGCTCCTTTAACCCTGTCCTGTCTGAGCGAACAGCAGACACCCTCGGACGACCTACATGCAGAGGTGGGGCCAAGTCCAAAGCTGAACCCTACAAGCTGTGCGAACAAAGAGGAGAGGGGGAGGTCTCTCCCAGCAGCCTCAGAAGCAGTGGATTAAAGCTCCACAATCAGCTTGAAGTGCCCTGCATCTGTGGAAAACCTGAACAGACAACGAATCATCCCAAGTTGAGGAGGTGGACTTTGGGAGCAAGATATACTATTATTTTCCCCTTTTTTTCTTTTTGTGAGGGTGTATGTGAGTGCTGCTGTGTGAGATTTTGTCTGTATAGCTTTGCTTTCACCATTTGTCCTAGGGTTAGACCGACCCGTTTTTCTGTTTTTTTTTTTTAATAGAAATTGTTCTTAATAATTATTCTCTATTTTAATAACTATACTTTATCCTACTTTATTTTGTCTTCTCCCCTTCTTTCTTTCCTTTCCTTCTTCCCTCCTTCTTCCTTCCTTCCTCCCTTCTTTCCTCCCTTCCTTCCTTCCTTTCTTGCTTTCTTCCTTCCATCCTTCATTTCCTCCTTCCTTTCTTCCTTCCTTCCCTCCCTTCCTCCCTCCTTCCTTCCTTCCTTCCTTCCTTCCTTTTCTTTCCTTTCTATTTTTTCTCCCTTTTATTTTGAGCCGTGTGGATTAAAGGCTCTTGGCGCCCCAGCCAGGCACCAGGGCTGTGTCTCTGAGGTGGGAGAAACAACCTCAAGACACTAGTCCACAAGAGACCTCCCAGCTCCACACAATATCAAACGGCGAAAATCTCCCAGAGATCTCCATCTCAACACCACGACCCAGCTTCACTCAAGGACCAGCAATGAACAGTGCTGGACACCCTATCCCCAACAAAGAGCAAGACAGGTCTACAGCCCCACCCATTAGCAGAGAGGCTGCCTAAAATCATAATAAGGCTACCAACATCCCGAAACACACCACCAGACGTGGACCTGCCCACCAGAGAGACAGGATCCAGCCTCATCCACCAGAACAGAGGCACTAGTCCCACCAACCAGGGAACCTACTCAACCCACTGAACCAACCTTAGCCACTGGGGACAGCCACCAAAAACAAGGGGAACTACGAACGTGCAGCCTGCAAAAAGGAGACCCCCAAACACAGTAAGATAAGCGAAATGAGAAGACATAAAAACACACAGCAGATGAAGGAGCAAGATAAAAACACACCAGACCTAACAAATGAAGAGGAAATAGGCAGTCTACCTGAAAAAGAATTCAGAATAATGATAGTAAAGATTATTCCAAATCTTGGAAATACAATACACAAATTGCAAGAAACAGTTAACAAGGACCTAGAAGAAATAAAGAGGAAGCAAGCAACGATGAGCAACACAATAAATGAAATGAAAAATACTCTAGATGGGATCAATAGCAGAATAACTGAGGCAGAAGGACGGATAAGTGACCTGGAAGATAAAATAGTGGAAATAACTACTGCAGAGCAGAAGAAAGAAAAAAGAATTGAAAGAACTGAGGACAGTCTCAGAGACCTCTGGGACAACATTAAACGCACCAACATTTGAATTATAGGGGTCCCAGAAGAAGAAGAAAAAAAGAAAGGGACTGAGAAAATATTTGAAGAGATTATAGTTGAAAACTTCCCTAATATAGGAAAGGAAATGGTCAATCAAGTCCAGGAAGCACAGAGAGTCCCATACAGGATAAACCCAAAGAGAAACACGCCAAGACACACAATAATCAAACTGTCAAAAATTAAATACAAAGAAAACATATTAAAAGCAGCAAGGGAAAAACAACAAATAACACACAAGGGAATCCCCATAAGGTTAACATCTGATCTTTCAGCAGAAACTCTACAAGCCAGAAGGGAGTGGCAGGACATATTTAAAGTGATGAAGGAAAAAAACCTACAACCAAGATTATTCTACCCAGCAAGGATCTTATTCAGATATGATGGAGAAATTAAAACCTTTACAGACAAGCAAAAGCTGAGAGAGTTCAGCACCACCAAACCAGCTCTACAACAAATGCTAAAGGAACTTCTCTAGGCAAGAAACACAAGAGAAGGAAAAGACCTACAAGAACCCAAAACAATTAAGTAAATGGTAATAGGAACATACATATCGATAATTACCTTAAATGTAAATGGATTAAATGCTCCCACCAAAAGACACAGACTGGCTGAATGGATACAAAAACAGGACCCATATATATTCTGTCTACAAGAGACCCACTTCAAACCTAGGGACACATACAGACTGAAAGTAAGGGGATGGAAAAAGATATTCCATGCAAATGGAAATCAGAAGAAAGCTGGAGTAGCAATTGTCATACCATACAAAGTAGACTTTAAAATAAAGACTATTACAAGAGACAAAGAAGGACACTCCATAATGATCAAGGGATCGATCCATGAAGAAGATATAACAATTGTAAATATTTATGCATCCAACATAGGAGCACCTCAATACATAAGGCAAATAATAACAGCATTAAAAGGGGAAATCGACAGTTACACAATTATAGTAGGGGACTTTAACACCCCACTTTCACCAATGGACAGATCATTCAAAATGAAAATAAGGAAACACAAGCTTTAAATGATACATTACACAAGATGGACTTAATTGATATTTATAGGACATTCCATCCAAAAACAACACAATACACATTTTTCTCAAGTGCTCATGGAACATTCTCCAGGATCTTGGGTCACAAATCAGGCCTTTGCAAATTTAAGAAAATTGAAATCGTATCAAGTATCTTTTCCGACCACAACGCTATGAGACTAGATATCAATTACAGGAAAAGACCTGTAAAAAATACAAACACATGGAGACTAAACAATACACTACTTAATAACGAAGTGATCACTGAAGAAATCAAAGAGGAAATAAAAAAAATACTTAGAAACAAATGACAATGGAGACACGACGACCCAAAACCTATGGGATACAGCAAAAGCAGTTCTAAGAGGGAAGTTTATAGCAATACAATCATACCTTAAGAAACAGGAAACATCTCGAATAAACAACCTAACTTTGCACCTAAAGCAATTAGAGAAAGAAGAACAAAAAAACCCCAAATTTAGCAGAAGGAAAGAAATCATAAAGATCAGATCAGAAATAAATGAAAAAGAAGTGAAGGAAACAATAGCAAAGATCAATAAAAGTAAAAGCTGGTTCTTTGAGAAGATAAATAAAATTGATGAACCATTAGCCAGACTCATCACGGAAAGAAGGGAGAAGACTCAAATCAATAGAATTAGAAATGAAAAAGGAGATGTAATAACTGACACTGCAGAAATACAAAAGATTATTAGAGGTTACTACAAGCAACTGTATGCCAATAAAATGGACAACCTGGAAGAAATGGACAAATTCTTAGAAATGCACAACCTGCCAAGACTGAACCAGGAAGAAATAGAAAATATGAACAGACCAATCACAAGCACTGAAATTGAAACTGTGATTCAAAATCTTTCAACAAACAAAAGCCCAGGACCAGATGGCTTCACAGGCGAATTCTATCAAACATTCAGAGAAGAGCTAACACCAATCCTTCTCAAACTCTTCCAAAAGATAGCAGAGGGAGCAACACTCCCAAACTCATTCTATGAGGCCAACATCACCCTGATGCCAAAACCAGACAAAGACGTCACAAAGAAAGAAAACTACAGGCCAATATCACTGATGAACATAGATACAAAAATCCTCAACAAAATACTAGCAAACAGAATCCAACAGCACATTAAAAGGATCATACACCATGATCAAGTGGGGTTTATTCCAGGAATACAAGGGTTCTTCAATATATGCAAATCAATCAATGTGATACACCATATCAACAAACTGAAGGAGAAAAACCATATGATCATCTCAATAGATGCAGAGAAAGCTTTTGACAAAATTCAACACCCATTTATGATTAAAAACCCTGCAGAAAGTAGGCATACAGGGAACTTTCCTCAACATAATAAAGGCCATATATTACAAACCCACAGCCAGCATTGTTCTCAATGGTGAAAAACTGAAACCATTTCCACTAAGATCAGCAACAAGACAAGGTTGCCCACTCTCACCACTCTTATTCAACCTAGTTTTGGAAGTTCTAGCCACAGCAATCAGAGAAAATAAAGAAATAAAAGGAATCCAAATAGGAAAAGAAGAAGTAAAGCTGTCACTGTTTGCAGATGACATGATACTATACATAGAGAATACTAAGGATGCTACCAGAAAACTACTAGAACTAATCAATGAATTTGGTAAAGTAGCAGGATACAAAATTAATGCACAGAAATCTCTGGCATTCCTATACACTAATGATGACAAATCTGAGAGGGAAATTAAGAAAACACTCTCATTTACCACAGCAACAAAAAGAATAAAATATCTAGGAATAAACCTACCTAAGGAGACAAAAGACTTGTATGCAGAAAACTATAAGACACTGATGAAAGAAATTAAAGATGATACAAATAGATGGTGAGATATACCATGTTCTTGGATTGGAAGAATCAACATTGTGAAAATGACTCTATTACCCAAAGCAATCTACAGATTCAATGCAATCCCTATCAAATTACCACTGGCATTTTTTACAGAACTAGAACAAAGAATTTCACAATTTGTATGGAAACACAGAAGACCCCGAATAGCCAAAGCAATCTTGAGAACGAAAAATGGAGCTGGAGGAATCAGGCTCCCTGACTTCAGACTATACTACAAGGCCACAGTAATCAAGACAGGATGGTACTGGCACAAAAACAGAAATATAGATCAATGGAACAGGATAGAAAGCCCAGAGATAAACCCACACACATATGGTCACCTTATCTTTGATAAAGGAGGGAAGGAAACACAGTGGAGAAAAGACAGCCTCTTCAATAAGCGGTGCTGGGAAAACTGGACAGCTACCTGTAGAAGTATGAAATTAGAACACTCCCTAACACCATACACAAAAATAAACTCAAAATGGGTTAAAGACCTAAATGTAAGGCCAGACACTATCAAACTCTTAGAGGAAAACATAGGCAGAACACTCTATGCCATAAATCACAGCAAGATCCTTTTGGACCCATCTCCTAGAGAAATGGAAATAAAAACAAAAATAAACAAATGGACCTAATGAAACTTAAAAGCTTTTGCACAGCAAAAGATACTATAAACAAGACCAAAAGACAACCCTCAGAATGGGAGAAAATATTTGCAAATCAAGCAACTGACAAAGGATTAATATCCACAATTTATAAGCAACTCATGCAGCTCAATAACAAAAAAACAAACAACCCAATCCAAAAATGGGCAGAAGAATAGACATTTCTCCAAAGAAGATATACAGATTGCTAACAAACACATGAAAGAATGCTCAACATCATTAATCATTAGAGAAATGCAAATCAAAACTACAATGAGATATCATCTCACACCGGTCAGATTGGCCATCATCAGAAACTCTAGAAACAATGCTGGAGAGGGTGTGGAGAAAAGGGAACACTCTTGCACTGCTGGTGGGAATGTAAATTGATGCAGCCACTATGGAGAACAGTATGGAGGTTCCTTAAAAAACTACAAATAGAACTACTATACGACCCAGCAATCCCACTACTGGGCATATACCCTGAGAAAACCATAATTCAAAAAGAGTCATGTACCACAATGTTCATTGCAGCTCTATTTACGATAGCCAGGACATGGAAGCAACCTAAGTGTCCATCAACAGATGAATGGATAAAGAAGATGTGGCACATATATACAATGGAATATTACTCAGCCATAAAAAGAAATGAAACTGAGTTATTTATAATGAGGTGGATGGACCTGGAGTCTGTCATACAGAGTGAAGTAAGTCAGAAGGAGAAAAACAAATACCGTATGCTAACACATATATATGGACTCTAAAAAAAAAAAAGTCATGAAGAGATTAGTGGTATGGGATGGGAATAAAACACAGACTTACTCGAGCATGGACTTGAGGATATGGGGAGGGGGAAGGGTAAGCTGTGACGATGTGAGAGAGTGGCAGGGACATATACACACTACCAAATGTAAATTAGATAGCTAGTGGGAAGCTGCAGCATAGCACAGGGAGTTCACCTCTGTGCTTTGTGACCACCTAGAAGGGTGAGATAGGGTGACACAAGAGGGAAGAGTTATGGGAACATATGTATATGTATAACTGATTCACTTTGTTGTAAAGGAGAAACTAACCCTCTATTGTAAAACAGTTATACTCAAATAAAGATGTTAAAAAAAAAAAAAAAGAACAGCAAGGAGGCTGGCTTGGCTGGAAAAGGGTGGGGCAGAGGTAGAGCCAAATAAAATGATACCAAAGAGATGAGGGAGCACATGTGCATGTGCATGTGTGTGTACGCGCGCACGTGTGTGTGTGTGTATACAGGATCAAGCCTCTGTCTTTTTAAGCCTCACTTATTCTCCCCTCTCCTGCCATGCTTCTTCTTCCACTTGGCTTTTCTGTTGAAAGTCAAGTGGTTCTGTCTGGGGAACGAGGCCATGGGAGATGGAGACAAGACTAAGGAAAAGAATTCAGATTCTCCAGATGCTCTGCATGTGTTTGCAGTGGTGGGGTAGGGATTGATGGGAAAAAACAGGCTTTGAGTCAATAAAGAGCCTACAAGACATACCAATCTTTCTATTACTAATGTTGGCCTCACCTTAATGCCTACTTTTGGTGCATTTTTATGCTTGCAATCTTTATCTCTTCTTCAACTTACAAACACCTTGTTCTGCCATTCTACCTTGATATGAGTCAGGGGAGTAAGGGAGTGGTTGAATACTCTATCCTGCTACAATTATCCTTAATGCTTCATTTCTTCACTTACACTTAAACTACATTGTATAAAGCTAAGAGTAAGATATTTAAGAAATAAAGCACCACTTAAAATAAAATACCAGGTGCATTATCTTCCTCTTCCCTAAACTCCACCCTCCAGGGACCAGTATAGAATATTTGCTCTTGTACATTTATACACTTAATAAAACAAACTCTGTATGTTTGAGAAGAAAATTGAGTTAGATACTGTACCAAGTTGCAGAGTATCTCAGGACACTTCAACATCAGGAGGATTAGTATAAATACATGATGCAGAGCATAGATTTTTGAATTTGCCAAAGTTTTGTCCAGAGTTGAGAGAAAAGAGTCAAAATTCAGAATTCAGGGTTTTGTTATTGTAAGGAAATAATTACAAGATGAAGTTAGAAATTAATTGTAGTTTTCTGTTTTTTCATAGCCTAAGAAACTTTGGCTTGAGCAGTAGCTTATTATTTGTCAGAAAAAATATCTCAGTTTGTACCTCAGAGAAATGTGGTCCTTACTATCTAATGTAGAATGTGGTCCATCCTGTGCCTCTCTGTCATTTCCTCCTACTTCTCACATCCTCATGCACTTGGGCTGAAGTTAATCTTACATGATGCAGAGATCAATTTAGAAATTCAGCATTGAAGTAATTCCTTTGTCAATAATGATTTTTAAATGATTTTTAAATGAACTAATTTTCTCTCAACATTGTGATTAGGATAATCACTTCGTTGGAATGTATGTTCAATAGAGATAAAAGGTATTTAAGCCGTGAAGGCTAATTATTCTATTTTCTTTTATGAATAGTTAATGTTTATACCCCAGGAGAATCTTAGGCTAAAATGCACTTGAGTTTTCCTTTATGACTCTTGCAGATTCAAGCTGAACTAGGTACGTTTGTTTGCCATACATAGAGACATAAATCAGGAAAACAGCCAGTTTAATTTTGATTGTTTAAGAGAATTAATGCCATTATCTATTTTTTTATAGTCTCTATTTCTGATGTCTTCTAATGTGGTTTCCCTCCACAAAAAGAAACATCACTGAATTTTATTTATGAGCAATTTTTTTGGTATTGGTTTTTCATTACATTCTCACAAGGTATCTTGAGAATTGGGGTTATTTTACTGTTATTGTACAATCATGTGATGTACAAGAAAATGGAGAACCTTGAGTGGGGTTGATGGTGGGAGAGGCCTGACTTGCCTAATAATGACAAGATGTCTTTGTACTTGGGTATGAAGCGGTGGAACCTCCCTAAACAGGGTGATTTGAGGTTTTTTTATTTTCCTAATAGAAGTGACTGTCTGTCCCAATCTATCCATGTATCCATCTATCTTTTCCTATATTAATCTCTTCATAACCCACACAAATCACAGGTTATAGCTCTAGGACCTGGAAAACAAGCCATATTCTCGGAATCACAAGGAAACAAATCTGCTGACCAATGGAGGTGATCACCAGTTACAACTTGGGGAAAATGGAGAGGTCGGGGGGGACTAATGCTTCTCCTCACTCTGGGAGGTGGCTGTCTTCCTCTGAGGGATGAGATGTCTGTTCTCAGCCTTGCTCTTGATTAGCCTCCATACTTGTTTATATCCCAGCCCCCAATCAACATAGTCACCAAAATAACACACAGATAACTCACAGAAAAACAGAGATTGTCCAAAAAAAAAAAAAAACCTCTCTCTTTCTCTCAAAATACATCCCAACAAGAAAGTAAAACTAGACTATGGTCCACTATTAGTTACCTATTACTGTGTAACAAATTAGAACACAATAAGGTTAAAACAATCCACATTTATTACCTCCCAGTTTCTGAAAGTTAGGAGTCCAGGAATTGGCTTAGCTGGATCCTCTGCAAGCCTACAGTCAAGGTCTTATCCAGGGCTGGGTTCTCATCTGGAGGCTTAACTGGGGATGGATACTCTTCCAGACTCACTCAGTTCTTGGCAGAATTCATCTCCTTGTAGCTGTAAGACTGGGGTCCCTGGCTTCTTGCTAGCTATCAGCTGGGGGTCACTCTCAGCTCCTAGAGGAACTGTAGCCCACATATCCTTGCTACATGGCCCTCTCCATAGGCCCTCTCACACCATACAGCTTACTTATTCACAGGCTGCAAGGAGAAAGTCTCTAACATCTGTCTGTTAGCAAGATGGAGACGTTGTAATCACAGGAGTGATTACATCACCTTTGCCATAACCTTATGTCTAAAAGTAAGTTTAACTCCCATGCAAGGGGAGGAAATTGCACAAAGACATCAACCACAGGAGGCAGGAATCATGGGGCTACCTTAGAACCTGTCTACCATACTACAGTGAAGTGATTATTTACTAATTATATCTCATCTCATTCCAAAAAGGATGTGGACTAAATTGTGGATATACAACACAATACAGCAGACTATTGCACTGACATAGATGAACAGTAAACCAGAAGGCATTTTGCATCTAGTTGAGCCATATTTAAGGTGAAGTGATTTTGTGATGTATAGAACACTTTGGAATATTTTTCCAATCCAGAAAGAAAGCAATCATGAAATTTGGGGGAATAAGCATCATGTCTTAGTATACCAAATGGAAAATAAAGTTGAACTTGGAGAATGAAGATTGTATTGGATGGTGAATGGCTCTATGCCAATGCCAATCATTTTTTCCTCTAGACCACATTTCATTTTTCATTTTCTACTCTCCCTGTGGAGCGCGCCATGCCCTTTAAGGGTATTCGGCCTGGAGGAGAATGACCAATTGAGCACAGGCTCCCAAAATAGAGGCAGGCTTTCATGCATGCCTCAGTAAGGTTGAGCCAACGCTCTTGGGACTTCTCCAACCCACGTTTCCCCCCGAGGTGATCAGTGCATGACAGGTGCAGGTGAAGCCCATTCTGGACAGATGAAAGCCCCCTTTTTGCTAATGTTTATCACAAGGTCAAGAACAATATGCCCAGTCATAACAGAAACTTTGGGTGCAAACACAGACGGTAGAAATATTGTTATCAAGAAGCTAGCAGGATGAAGGACAGACTGTTCCCACGAGAAAGAAACTAACCTAATCTTAAACAGAACCTAGTGTGCTTTAACTCCCTGAGCTCCCTGTAACTGCATTTTATAAAAGCTGTGCATATAAACAATAAAATTGACACTTGTTTGCAATGGCTCCTGGTGTCCCTCCCGTCCTCACTCTTTCCTCTTAAACTTTTTCCTCATCCCCTTGCCGCCTGAATTCGAGCCCTCGGTCGTGCTGGCAGCGACATCTCCCCAGACACCATGTTCTCCATCCTCTTCCTGACCTCATTACATGAAAATCCTCTTCATGCTGGCCATTTACTGCCTGTGCCAGCATATTCTGCATTGGGACCATAGCAATCATTGATAGAAGAGGTGCTGACCAAATATCACCATGGTCTGTCCACCCATGACCACCAGTGCCCGGGGCATGGTCATTGTCACTCTGTGTCCCAGGCTTCAGTGAAACCACTGTCTCAAGATTGGTCAGCCTCTTCTCACTACTCTTACCTGGCTCCTCCATCTGCCACCTATTTACTTATGGTGGTAACTTTCTGCTACTTTCTTGGTTTCGTTTTCCAGATCAGTATCTATGACCAACGTTGGTACTTAGGTCATGTTCCAAAGCTGAAATTTGTGTCTACATTATTTTAACAGTGTTTAAAAATGAGCTTACTGATTTATTTGCCATAGTGTTAGAAAATACAGAATTAAGATTTGTACCTTACCTTAAAATGAAACATGTTTAAAGATCCATTCCTTGCATAAAGAAGATGTGGCACATATATACAATGGAATATTACTCAGCCATAAAAAGAAATGAAACTGAGTTATTTGTAATGAGGTGGATAGACCTGGAGTCTGTCATACAGAGTGAAGTAAGTCAGAAAGAGAAAAACAAATACTGTATGCTAACACATATATATAGACTCTAAGAAAAAAAAATGTCATGAAGAGATTAGTGGTAGGACGGGAATAAAACACAGACCTACTAGAGCATGGACTTCAGGATATGGGGAGGGGGAAGGGTAAGCTGTGACGAAGTGAGAGAGTGGCATGGACATATACACACTACCAAATGTAAAATAGATAGCTAGTGGGAAGCAGCCGCATGGCACAGGGAGATCAGCTCAGTACTTTGTGTCCACCTAGAGGGGTGGGATAGGGAGGCTGGGAGGGAGGGTGACGCAAGAGGGAAGAGATATGGGAACATATGTATATGTATAACTGATTCACTTTGTTGTAAAGGAAAAACTAACACACTATTGTAAAACAGTTATACTCCAATAAAGATGTTAAAAATAAAATAAAATAAAAATGGAAAAGAAAGATCCATTCTTATTGCTAATGCCTTATCCCAATTATGTTTAAATCCCAAATACATAAGTCATTGCCTTGCTATATAGGATGCAAACTGTGACTCACGTTCTGTCACTATAATTTCATTTGTTCTCACTTTAAATTTATGACCACCTACCTCAAGTGGACCCTTGGAGCTGCCACGTGATCTTGCTCGTTTCTTTGCCAATTCACTGTCTCATTTTATAGACAATTATTTCAAACCTTCTCTTTCCTCAAACCTCCAACTCTTCCTTCCACATTACTCTCAGCTGATGACTTTGCTTTATTTCACTGAGAAAACAGAAAACACAAAAACCAATCATACACATACACACACACCACCAACACCACCACCACCACATCTCCCAACTTACCCTGTGTGGGCTCTGCCTTCCCTCTACTTGTTGTGGGTAAACTGCCCATGTTTTACCATTTGTACACTAGACGCCGTCCCCTCTTTATCTACTCAGAAATATTATTCCCGCAATTGCCACTCTTTCTCCAGCATCACCGATTTTTTTCACTCTACTGAATTTTTCTCAGTCGTTCTTACTCAGTACTCAATTATTCTCACTCATAACCATTATAAAGCCAGTTTTTAGATGCAATATCTCCTCCCATCTAAAAATTCTCCCTTGCTTCCATGTCTCCCTATATCACTGGCTAGTCGGGCTTCCAACCCCATCACTTCAACTCTTCACAGCTTTTGTCAAAAGTGTCCAATGACTTCCCCATTTTCTAACCTACTGGTGGATTATAAGTCTTCATCTTACTAGACCTAAGCAACATTTGACAGAAGTGCTGCTCCTGGCTTCTTTCCTGGGCTGCACTCCATCTCAGTTCTCTCCTCACCTCATGGTCCACCTCCAGTTTCCTTTGCTGGTTCCTCTGCATCTCCCTTTCCTCTAAATGTTGGAGGACCCAGGTCTCATCCTTGGAATTCTTCCTTCTTTACGCACACTCACTCTCTTGATCCTATTCAGTCTCCTGGCTTTAAATACCACCTATATATTTTCAAATACAAAATTATATCCATGGCTTAAATTTCTCCTTGAACTACACATTTATATGCCCAGATAACTTCCTGACATCTCTGAATGGATGTCTAAAGAGCATCTCAAACTCAACATGTCCAGAATAAATGTTCTGATACCTGCTACCATCAAACATGCTTCTGAAAACTCAATAGGTAACAAGCCCATTATTTTAGTTCCTTAGGCCAAAAATCCTGCCATCATCTACACTCCTATCTCTCTCACACCCGCATCCTATCCAACGGTAAATTCTGTTGACTCTACCTTTAAAATATGTCCAGAATACATACAGACCTGACTGCTTCTCTCTACTTCCCACATTACTATCCAGGTCCAAGTCACCGTAAAATCCCCCTAACTACTCTCCCTCCTTCCACCTTTGCTCCTGGTAACCAACATGTCACACAGAATCAGGACCATCATTTTATTTAGAGTGTAAATCAGGTGATGTCACTCTTCTGCTCAAGTCTCTCCAAAGGCTTCACCTCATTCAGAGTAAATGTCATGTCCTTCCAGAGGCCTCATTTCCTCCCACTCTTCCCCTTTAGCATCATGTTCCAGCCTCTTCTGAAACACTCTTCCTCCAGATAGCTACATGACTTCCTCACTTACTCCAGACCTCTCTCAGATGTCACCTTATCATAAGCACCTTCCCAGACCAATAGCTATAAAACAGCACTCCCCAACCCCACTACAACCGCCTTCCTTAACTCTATTTTTCTACATAATATCAATTGGCACCTGCCATATTATATGTTTATGTGTTTATTTCTGCTTCCCTTAACTAGAATACAACCTCCACAAGTGCAGTCCTTTATGTTCAGCGCTAGTTATGTTCATCAATAGTACCAAGTACATAGCAGCTACTCCACGAATATTTGAAGAATGAAAGAAATTAGTAACACATGGCATTTGAGAGAATATGCCCTTCATGAATAACAAAAAATAAATATCAATTGTGCCAAGTCCTTTGCTGGCATGAGGAAACAAAGCTGTAAATTATGTGGTCTCTGATGTGAAATTGCCCTGGATCTGGTTGGAAGGCAGGATATAGAAATAAAGTAATAATCCACAGTGCAGACGTGCAGAGGGAAATGCCAAATGAGTGATATAGAGAGAATGTGCTTGGTTCAGGCTAGAAATTAATCTTCTCAGTCAGTGAAATTATACTTATCCCAGTGCCAGGCACTGAGCTGGGAGGGGACTTGATATGGAAGGCTTTCATGATTAAGGGGCCATATGAGCTTGCCCTTAAATAAATCAGGACTAGAGAAACAGCATTCCAGACAAGAAAAGGAAGTGAGCAAAGGCATGAAACTGGAAACGTGTGTGACATGTTTGGATAAAAATGAGGCAGCCAGTTTACTTGGAGTTTTGCACATGGAAGTAAGAGATGATGGAGTTGGAAAGGTGGAGACCACAAATAAAAGGTTAAGAGGTTGAGATTATACTTCTCATCTAATAGGTTACTATTGAGAGGGAACGAGACCCTCTTCACGCTCCCATTTCATCCTGTACACACCTTAATCTCTGCACTTCCTTCCATCACATCAGAAATGACAAGAATGGAGGATCACATACATGTGTAAACTTAAATGATGTGTGGCCCCTCCACCCGAATACAGAATTCCCTAGCCTGGGAAATAGGCCTTGTCTGCAGGTTGGTTGGCTGGTTGGTTTTGCGCCCCTGCCTGGCACAATGACAGCTGTGCTCAGGATATATGTTAGTTGAATGAATGGATGAATGAATGAATGACTCTCAATAAACATTTGTTCCTTCAAACTGAGAGCAGCTGAAAATCCTTTGCCTGCAGACTATCTTTTTGATTTAAAATACAGTAAACAAACACAAACACACATACACAGCAAAAATAGAATTGAGATACTTTTCAAATTGGCAATAACAAGACTCGCAGGTTATCTTAGCAGATAGGTGTAGATGAGATCTGTGAGAATTCATCTTCAGCTTAGTCCAACATGAGTATTTTGTAGTACTCACTCCCCTTATGATTGCGTGAACTGTAATGAAAATTGCCCCCACGGCCTTTGGAGGTTTTTGATTGGAAACAATGGTTTTGCTGGTAATGGCCCAGCTGTTTCATTGCCTGACACACAGCCTTGCCCACAGTAGGTGCTTAGTAAAAGTCAGTGAATGAAACGAGTAAGAGAAGAAATAAGTCCCTGAGTTTGCCTGCCTGTATCTCAGCCTCGCTGCCATTTCAGCAGAGCCCCCTGTGCAGGGGAGGCTGTGATGATTGCAACGACCCCGTTGTTTCAGTTGGGTGAGGATTTCCTCCCAGTTTTCACCGTGAGGTCTCCAAAGAGGGACTCAGAGCCCAATCAGCACTTGGCACTCACCTGGGTGGTGACTGTGGATTCTGCATCTGCTCCTTTAGAAGCGAGAGACAGATGGAACTTAGGCAGAAGGAAAACTGGAAGGGGACATTTCCCTAGGACCACAAAAGGACATTTGGGGGATGGTTGTGAGGGGTCAGGTGAGAGGGTGAGTAGGACAGAAACCCAAGCTGAGTGCCTGTGAGCCAGGGGCCAGGCCTCCCCTTACACTGTGCTCAGCGGAATGCAGATGCAGAGCTTGGGAAAGGGTCAGCTAACTTTTCTGCACGTGTTTCTTAGTCATCTAGGCAGCTGGACACATTCATCATCATCTTCCCTCCCACCAATGGCCCACTACTGTTCTCTGCACAGTGATTTATTGTCAGGGTGAAAATCCTAGGAAATTGTCTTTACACAAAAGCCTTCTCCTTGGCCTCAAACCATTCAATAACTCCCCAGCCCCAGGAGACACATTTTTTCTCCCACTCGGTAATTTTTAAAGTGATGTGTTTGATCATACACAATATATATTATCTCAGAGTCTCTGCTGCCATCTTCAACTTTGGGACTGCTTCAACCTTCCTGTGAACTTCCTTGTAAATCAATCTCATTCTCTTTCTAAATTCTACATTTGAATGCTTAGTTGAATTTCTTTTTCATCCTTTTTTTTTTTGAAGGCGTACATATTCCTAAGAAGATTCTAGAAAACTCCCCTCCATTAAGTTCAAACACTTCTTGATGCTATCACTTTACAGTTGGGTTTCCTTAAGAGGCTCTGTGTTCCCCCAATGGGGGGCGGGTGTTCAGAGCCTGAGGTCACCCTGGGATGGAAGGATCAGAGGAGAGAAGCAAGGGCAATATCGGGGATCCAGGGACAGGGTTAGTGGAGTCCACAGGAAGAAGATGGTGAAGAAATAAGGGGAAGGAATTCTGGGATTGGACGTATCAGGAAGTGGGAGGGGTGTGAACAAACCCTGGGAATGACTTAAGGGAGGGGAATTCATATGAATCACAAAGAGGTGTACAGTCTGACTTGACTTCAGACGGCATTCTTAAAAATAAAATTTTTTTAAGAACTGGAAATTTTGAAGAATCTATAAACTTAAAGGAGATTTTCTTTGATTTGGCAAAGAAGATTTAACCAGCATCCATTCACCAGGGTCCCATCTACCCTAAGGCCCCTGACTTGTTTCCCTGATTCTTCCCATCCCAATGGAATGCTAACTTTGGGCAAGTGATTTCACCTCTGAGGGTTCCCATTTCCCCAGCTATAAAATGAGGGAAATGGACAACTGCTGGCTCAGGTCCCTTCTAGCTCTTCAGTAAATTGATTTTATCATCACCCTTTTCCCTCCTAAGAAAAATCACAGAATGTATAATTAGGGATAAAAGCCGCTAAAGCAAAAAACATATTGGAAACTGCTTAATGCATTGGAGACAGATGTAACTTATCATCAAATCCTTCGAGTGTATCTATTTAGTCCTAAAAATGCTGCCTAAAATGCCTATAAAAGTGAGGCAAACAGGATGGACACAATCTCCTGGGGGAGAAAACACTACCAAAAACAAATCCTCAGAAAGCACTGCTAAAAATTGGTTGCCCAAAATACAGGGGAAATTTGGAGTTGTTTCTTTATCTCTGAATCCTTACACAAATTATAAAATTTTTTACCTGTCATTCTTTCACACTTGGAAATTTCGGTGATAACATGGCCTGTTACTTTTCTTCCTGACGTGTTATAAGAAAGAATTAGTCCACGTAAGGAACTTGGGATGCTTGGAAATAAAGGCACAATGGAAATGCATCTCTACTCAATTATCAGATACATCTCAGCCCTCAAAACTGCACTCCGGAATTCCCTCACAAGCCTGTACTCCTTCCAGTCTTCTCCTTCTTGGTCATGAGCAACTGGTAAGACTACCAGTTGTTCAGGCCAAAATGGACCGCCACTACCCTGGTCCAAGTCACCACACTTTCTACTAACTCACCTCCTTCCTTCTAACCTTGCATCCTCTCCTCACTCTCTTCTTAGAACATCAGCCAGAAGCACACATCAGATCATGTCCCTCCTTTACTCAAAACCTTCCAGCAGCTTCCCATTTTTCCTGCAAAAAACCCCACAAAAGCAAACAAGACTGAACTTGGTCTGAGCCTGACTTTCCCACCCTATTGCCTTTCCCACCACCTCCCTGGCTTCATCTCTGCTTGCTCAGCACCAGCTACTTTCTCCTCGCTGCTCCTTGACTATAGCAGGCCATCCTGCCTAGGGCCTTTACCAGGTCCTTCCACCAGGAACCCTCTGCCCCAGAGTTCCCCCTTCAAGACTCTGCTGAATGATCCCCTTCCCAAGAGGCCTTCCCTGAGCACCTCGTGTAAAGTTCAACCAACCCCCACCCACCCTGAAGCCCTGCATTCCAGGTACCCTTTGTTAGGCTCTATTTTTTCCCCTGTAATACTTGTCACGTTTTAAAAATACTAAATAATTTACTAATTTGTTTGTCATGGCTCTTGAGACCCCACTCCTCATCCCATTTAGAATGTTCGCTCCACAGAAGTCGGGAATGTTTCTCTGCTTGACTCATTGATGTGTCCCAGAGAACATAGAACGGAGTCTGGCACACCCAAGGCACCACATCTAAATTATTTGAGTGAGAGGGTGATGAGTAGCCCTGCAGGACTAAGAGAAGCCTCATGGGGGATGGGGAAGGAGACTTTAAGTGGACTCATACTAGGTAATTTAGGGGATTTTGTTCAATTACTATCCTTAACATACTCTTTCTTAGATTCTAGTTTGAGTTGTTCATACGTACACCAATTTTGAAGTCTGTGGGAGTAATGTTGTATTCATCTTTTTGCACAAAAATCCCTTCACTGTTTACATATAGTGGGTGTTTGCAAAACATTTTTTTAGAACTATATAATAGGTTTATATTTAAAAATTAGTACAGGTTTGGGTAAATATCATAAATACAATAAAGTGTATAAAAATCAGTCACAATCCTAAAATACATTATTACATTTTGTTGGATTTCCTTCCAATCATTTACTTATCCATACGCTTTTCATGTAATCGAGATGATACTGTGTGGGGTGCCATATGTAAATATCTCGTTCAGGATATTGCTTTCTTCAATGAATGTGCCACCAGTTACTATGTGCACAGTAGAATAGAGCTCCATGAAGCCAGTGACCATGCTGTCTTGTTGACTAATCAGAGCCTCAAGACTGTGACTTGCACATGTTAAATGCTCCATGTATATTTATTAAACTAGCATGTGTTTGTTAACATTACCCCATGAGCATTTCTCCCATGTTACTAATATTATTTAAAGGCATTAAAAGATTTCTTGAAATGAATCAAAGTAATGTTTACGAAATGAAACAAAACAAAATTGAGTGAATTTATCCTGCTTTGTACTTTGTGCTTTGTAAGGTATATATTTTTATATGTATATTTCTGTATGTGTATGCAAATATGTATTTATATGTATTCTTATATATGAATATGTATACATATTTATATATTTATCTTTTTAAATTGACTAAAAATGATATTGCCTAGGTATATTTACACAAACATGCTGGATCAGTACAAATTTTTAAAAAAAACAAACTAAAAAAAGAGAAGAGAGTAAAAACTTTAGTAGTGTAGATAAATTTCTGGCTATTGCTTTCCACGTGTGTAGTTGCAAGAGAGAGAAGGGGATAAGACAGGTGAGTGTGTCCTTCTCCCAGGCAATCTGAGTTCCTGTGAGCCCTCGTGGTGTGAGAACCTCGCAGTGGTGAGTGGTATTCTAGTATTTAAAGATCTGCATTTTTCATACAACATAACATCCTTACATGAGTCTTACTTTATCTAGTACTCAGTCGATGAAATAGCCATTCGTTCCAGTTCTTAAGAATGATTTCTCTGGGTCTGGCTTCTTGGGATATGGTATGTCACTCTCCAACATGGAGCCGTTTTAAATGATTTTCAAGAGTAATCTTGACTATGCATGATTTTTGCTTTGTATGCTGATTTCAGAACCTAATTCCCATGTGACTCTACAGTGGTCTCTAAGCACCATGGCATACCTAGCAGAGCCACAAAGGGAGTTATCCCTTGCTGAAGATTAAAACCTAAGATATATTTAATGAATTGGACCCACTGCTGTTGCAGCAGAGGAAGTAGATGGACATTGTAATAAGGTTCTCTAAATGAATAACGATTTCTTACAATGAAAATGGTGACCCACTGCTCTCATATCTACTGAAAACAGAAGAGCAGGAAATGGGTTTAAAATATGCCAGATACTGAGAATGTTCCTTGAGAGAGGTTTTATGTGGAAACCTCTTCTTATGTGGAAATTTTTAACCTCATTCTGTCTGGGATAGTTTATTACTAGCATTTCTCAGAGTGTGTTTTGGATACGAAGAGGGTTTACTCAAAATAGGGATTCTGTCATCAAATACATTTTACATCATTTGAGAAATGTTGATTTAAACATATGAAGGGAAGGGCATAATTTGTACAGACTTGTAATGACCCCTTCAGTGCATTATTCAAATTTTTCCAACTTATCCCTTCAAGAATAACAACAGCCAAACAAATCTTCACAGAATTATCCCTTTAACATCACCACCTAAATAAGCATTCCTTTGGAACTTTTTATTTTAAAGGTATAGAGAGTTTCTAACAAGTCAACAGTAAGTAGAAGATGTCTTGGGAGGAAAGTCAAATGTTCACCTGGTTGATTGTTGATTTAAAAAGAGATGAAAAGTGTGACAATTCACTTTAAAAATGCATCTGTGTCAATATCGTGTTGCCTTGTGTGAGGTTAGTTAACTTAATGTACACTAGGAGTAGTTAGCATTTAAAGTCCTATACTCAGTTTACAATAGCCAAGACATATAAGCAACCTAAATGTCCATCGACAGATGAGTGGATAAAGAAGATGTGATACATATATACAATGGACTATTACTCATAAAAAGGAATGAAATAATGCCATTGGCAGCAACATGGATGGACCTAGAGATTATCATACTAAGTGAAATATGAAAAAGAATGGAAAATATCACTTATATGTGGAATCTAAAATATGACACAAATGAACTTATTTACAAAACAGAAACAGACTCGCAGACGTAGAAAACAAACTTACGGTTACCAAAGGGGAAAGGGGGTGCGGAGGGATAAAACAGGAGTTTGGATTAGCAGATACAAACTACTACATAGAAAGTAGATAAACAACAAGGTCCTACTGTATAACATAGTGAACTATAGTCAATATTCTGTAATAAACCATAATGGAAAAGAAAATGAAAAAGAAACACTGTGCTGTACACCAGAAACTAACACAACATTGTAAATCAACTATACTTCAATAAAAAGAAAAAAGTAAAGTAATATACTCAGGAGTCCCTGCTCTTGAGGAGCCTCTACATACTCTTCCAATTATGTTGTCAAAATCCACACTAGACCGGGCATATACCCAGAGAAAACCATAATTCAAAAAGACACATGCACCTCAATGTTCACTGCAGCACTATTTACAATAGCCAGGACATGGAAGCAACCTAAATGCCCATTGACAGATGAATGGATAAAGAAGACGTGGTACATACATACAATGGAATATTATCCGTAAAAAGGAATGAAATTGGGTCATTTGTAGAGACAGGGATGGATCTAGAGACTGTCACACAGAGTGAAGTAAGTCAGAAAGAGAAAAACAAATATCATATATTAACGCATATATGTGGAATATAGAAAAATGATACAGATGAACCGGTTGGCAAGGCAGAAATAGAGACACAGATGTAGAGAATAAATGTATGGACACCAAGGGGGGAAGCGAGGGTGTGGGGTGATCATGGAGGTGGGATGAATTGGGAGACTGTGACTGACATATATACACTAATATGTATAAAATAGATAATAAGAACCTGCTGTATTAAAAAATAATAATAATAATAATTCAAAAAACAAAATAATCCATACCAAAGGTTTGTTCTTCACTGTGAGGGTTGTTAGGAAATAACTTTATACTGGTGGATAAGTGGGGCCAAGGTAGGTGGCTGGCTAGAAAGAGTGTACAGACACAATCTCCCTTGAATGATGAAGCCCAGCAACCTTGCTAAGCTAGAACCCATGCTCTGTTGGGTCCTGTGTCCCCACACGTCACAAAGTCTAGGAACCTGACTTGACTGGAAGGTGGCTTCTATGCCTCAAAGTGTTTTTACATTGTCCTCAGAGAGAGTGTTCCGGGCAACATAGTGTAGGAGAGCAACAAGACTGACTGGGCATTTCCCTGGGCCTACAAGAGCTTTTACTTGCTTGCTGATAAATGTTTGTATTTCCAGCTGTATTTTACCCAAAACTTGCTATCAGGGTTACATCCCCTCTGGCTCTAAACACCAAGGACCACTCATGTTCAGAAAGGATCCAGCAATCTTTAAGCAACCAAATTGGCTTAGGTCAATTTCCCACACCAGGACTCTGACATTTTTTATTAAAAAGTAACCCAATGAAAGGACTATCTTTAATGTCGGCCTTCCTGGAATCACTAGAAAATTCTACTTATTCAAATCTGTCACAATCCCTTTTGCCATTAGTAATTTGGCCAATGGATTTTAATCATCTATATACAGATACTATATACAGACAGACATGAGCCTTTAACAAGGCCTCTTTTGGGTAACAATTTAATGCCAAATACTACTGGAAAACCAATTTTACTGGGTTTTTTTAGCCAAACACATTTGTTTTTGTCATCTGCAAGGAATTTTCTAGGAAAAAAACAACTTCCAGTTAGTGATCATTGGGCTGAGATTTTACTGTGTCTTTACTATATTTTCAAGCTTCATGTGGATCTTATCATTTCTTCTTCCTTGGATATACTTTAAAGATTTAGGTTGACACCATTTGACGGAAAGCAGTCCCTTGCATGTCTTGATGCATGTGTGTGTTGATGCATCTGCTGAGCTCATAGAAATACAGGTACTTGGTGTCATTTTTAAATAAAGGCTTCTTTTTCTATCCATTTCTACATTTTAACAGTCAATTACAACTGCCCTTTTAAATGATGGAGGTTGGCTGTTTGAATGTATTATGTATTATGTATTAATTATGGGGGAAGTAAACTATTCTTTTAGGTGAGTTATTTGTGAAAGTTGCTTTTTAAACACCTCTTAAAAAGCATAATAATCCATCACACTTTATAACCATATGTCTCAGAAACAGGAAATTGGGTCCTGTCCAAGGACATGCAGCATATTTTGATGATGGAAGATATTTTGCTTTGGATAAATGCAGCATGATTGCAGGAATCAAATCTATTAATAGGAGCTCCTCCAAAAGTTGTTATGCAACTAAATCTTTTCCTTCTTTTTAGCTGCTAAAATAGAAGCTTACTGGATTTATTGTTACTTTCATATGTCATGAAGTAAGCCAGAAATTTCTCACCATATTTTTTTGATAAAGTATGGTGAACTTTTGACTATCTTTATGAAATGCAGGTCTAAAACATTTGAATCTTTACCAAGTGAGTGAAACTCTGTAGATTATATTGAGTTTCTTTTCCTTACTGATTTCAGATTACAGAGCAAAAGCACCATCATCTAGGTGACAATAAATGACAGAAGAATGAGATATTATGTCTTATAATTTTATAAATATGCTGATTTTAATCTGCCTTCACCTGTCTATCATTGATGCCTCTTGGGGAAGAAAGCTCAGCTTTGGAAAAGCAAGTTTTGAATTGGCTGAGAGAAGACTGGATTGTATAAATCTACTTTTGTCTCCCAACTATTTTGCTTTCTCATTTAAATTTTATCAGTGAATTTTAGAGCTTATGAAAGTTATCAAATGAATTGCTAACAAGCCAAGTAGAGTGTGGGCTGGCAGCCATGCTGTATGAGATCCTGTAACAATCATTTTCTGCTCCAGTTCAGCTTTGTCTTGCTACTTTTAGAGGGAAGAAAAAGCTAAATGGGTCATCTGGTCGACCATGTCTGCATGTGAGATACAGATACGGCCTGTGCTCAAGTTGTGGGAGAACTGTCCTAACCCCTCTGTAGCATGGTGTTATGGCAGTTCAATCCTGAATCAGAGACAGCTGAGTACAAAATCATTAAGCGATAAGGCAGAAGTGATTCTGCTTTCAGAATCAGCTTTTAACTTTTCTTACCTTAAGACTGCCCCAGATTTTCTTGCCCCATGTTGCTGCCTGGGTCTGTCTGCGTATGTGTCTGTGTCCTGTATCTGCGTGCAGATCTTTGTTTCCTCAGCTATGCCCCATGCTCTGGAAGCTGAGATCAGAGTAAAAGTGGAAGGAACAGCCAAGAGCTCCCAGGTTACACTTCGGCCCCAGAGCTGAAACTCATCTGCTGTAATTTATAGCATTGAAAAAAACTGTTACTCTTCCATTAGTGGCTTGGCAGATGTGCAGCTGTGCAGAAGCTGAGTGACTCTGGGCTTACACTCAGTCACCATGGAGACTTCTACTCGGGTATTGAGAGAAAGTATTTGTTTACCTCTTTGCAGCTCAGGAGGAGGCTTTTCTATATCTTCCCAAGACAGAAAAGAAGATTCAAGCCAGTAATAGCTGCCGCGGGGAATATATTAATATCCCACCTCTGTTTTCACAAGTACGTTATGAGACAGGCTTGGTCAGCTATCAAGACCTTTGTTTTTAACTGATCATCCAGTTAAAGCACAAAAAAAGTAATTTTCCTGAAGTCACACAGTTGCTCATGCATAGAATAACATAGGCTATTAGTAGCTATATTATTAGATACTTTCATTCTAATCTCTATTCCCTTTCCTCGTGTAATTAGGAATAAGTCAGTTTCCATTGGACTCTTTTCCTAAAAATTAAATTAGTCTCTTAGGAAATTAAGCACTTTCTTTGGCAATGTCCCAAAATCCCTCTTTCTAGTCCTTATTCTTTCTGAGTTTCATCTGCACCTATTAGGCTGAAATAAGCTATGCACTGTTTAGAAAATTTGTCATATCTGGATCCCCCAGATCCACAATGGGACTGTCCTCCTAGCTTTTCTTGTCCTAGGAAATTTAGCACGTCCTAATGAAAGTTTGTTTTCCTAACTTCCCAATTTTCTGCTTGGCATATTCACTCATATTTTAAAGAAATAACTTTTTACATATTTTGAATCTAAGTTGGTTGGAAAGGAGGGAGAACAAATAGTATGGACAATTAAAATTTAGGTTAAAGACTCATTTGTGAATACTATTGTTTTCAAAATTACCTTCATGGAAATTAGATAGTTTGCCCTGGGCTTAAGTCAGATGGGGTTTTGGGGGGGCGGTTTTTGCGATACGCGGGCCTCTCACTGTTGTGGCCTCTCCCGTTGCGGAGCGCAGGCTCAGCGGCCATGGCTCACGGGCCCAGCCGCTCCGCAGCATGTGGGATCTTCCTGGACACGAGCACGAACCCGTGTCCCCTGCATCGGCAGGCGGACTCTCAACCACTGCGCCACCAGGGAAGCCCAAGCGAGATGTTTTTAAAATAAAGAGAAACACAGGCCTGCTTCCTGCCTTTTCAGATCAGCACTCCCTAGTAGAAACAGCGAGTGGTGGCCTCCCTCCCCGTGTCAAAGCTCCCACTCAGAAGTCTCCCCCTTCTCCTCTCTGGCCCCCCAGTGGCCGCATATCACAGGGTAACGTAATTCAGATGACAGCGTCTTTCAGAGTTGGAGCAACCTCTGGAACCCAGCCCCACTGAGCTGAGCTCTGAGCCCTAAGCCTCACTTGTCACATTTTATAGTTCAGGGCCTTGAAGATGGAAAGGCTAACATGCCTGCCCAGGGTGACCAATGGCATATGAGTGGCAGGCCACGACTGAAGTCCAGACAGCAACTCCCAAGCCGAGGCTTTATTTTCTGTGCAGGAAGGACCCTTCAGCAGCTCCCCTTTGCCTCAAGGTAAAGGTCAGCTCACCAAAGGCCACAGAAACCATCACGATCTTTCTCCTGCCCACTTGTTTAGTCTTATTTGCCATCAGTCTTGCCCTGCACTTTACACTCAGAGGTACAGAATGCCTCTTAAATACACTGTGTGGCATTCGACACCTACCTGCCTCCTACCTTCTGTACCTTCTGCCTGGAAAGACCCTTGTCTTGACCCTTCCTCAATGTTTTCTGCTTTGTGAGCATTCACTCATTTTTCAAATCCAGATTGTCCCCTCCACCAGGAAGCCCTCTCTAACCTCTGCCCTTCTCACACCCAGTTTTCTCTCTCACATGGAACATTTATTCATTTACTGATTTATTCAACAAATATTTCTAAACACTAAGTGCCAGGCACTGAGCTGAGCACACACCACGCGCCACTGAACACAACTGAGCAGCTCCTGTCCTCATGGAGCTTAGGGTCTGCTGGAGACATTAATCAAAGACAGTGAGCACACAGATAAATACGTAATCACAACTGGGATGAGGGCCAGGAAGGGAATAAAGGCCGTGCCTGGAGCCTGCGGCCCCATCTCTGCACCGCCAGCAGCGGCCGCAGCAGCTCTCGAAACCGCCTGCTGCAGGGGCTCCGGGACTGGGGAGGGAGGAGGCCGAGGGCGCCTCTGTGCTCCGCGGACACCCGGCTCCTCCCAGCCTACTGGCTCCCCAGCTCGGGCTTCTGCTGAGTAAAGGCCGAAACATATGACACCACAGTGAGGAAGGGCCTTCGGTCAGGCAGCAAGGGGTGACACTGGGGGTGTGAAGGCGACGCCTCTTTCAGATCCGCAGTGAGGGCTGATCTCCAATAACCGCAAAGAGGTGGGGAGGCGCCTCACTGGGTAAAACACGATCCAGGGACCTGGATGATGACCTGGTCAGACTTCTCTTAACCCCTGCCTTTGCCTGCATGCTTAGGATTAATTAATAGGGGGTATTACATTCTCTTTACAAATCTTTCTGGGAAGACACATTGCAGTTTTTGAAAAGTGTCCAAAAAAGTCAACTATCTCTGAAAAATAAAAGTGCACCTATAAAAGGAGAACATCGATAATAGGCTCAGAGTTCATGAGCAACGCTTGACAAAATGCTCATTCTCCGGGATTTATTTTCAGCTTTGTCAAGAAATATTTGCACCATTGTAAAGCAATTATACTCCAATAGAGATGTTAAAAAAACCTATTTGCCTTCATATTACAGAATTCTTACGAGGGGGTTTGTTCTTTTAAAAATTCTATAAACTTTAAATTCTTGGACTGAAATATACTCTGTAAACTGAAATAAAAATCTAAGTTACAAAGACAGCCTACAGTTTTTAAATCTAATGAACTTGTTACTTCTCACCTGTCTTTTTCCTTCAATTTAAGTGGGTCATAGAAAATACAACATTATTGCATCCATTTGAGTTGAACGCTTGTTATGAAAAATTTTTTCTTCTTTCATCTTTTAATTCTAAAGAGTGTGATTACTCTAGGTAAAAAATGAGGTCATTACTTTCGTTCCCTTACTTTTAAAGGAAATTGTCCAAATCACATTTGTTCATATGGAATTGCTCTTAGAAACTTTATTATTCAATATTTTGTAGTCAGCAAAACAAAGATTTTAATAAAATCCAGGTGATAAATGTCTCAAGATGTTTGAAATCTTTTACTTTGTCTACTTAAAATATTAGTAGTTGTATTAGGGAATCTTATTTTTGTTTTTGAAATTCTTTTGTTTAGTCTTTCACAATTATTAAAAATAATAGGCTATTTAAAATGTTTATAAGAAAAAATTTAAAACTGTAACATGGAAAGTTCTATTTGGTTTTCCTCTTAAACTTTTTTTAAAAAGAAAAAATAATACCATCCAGAACATTTAGGTTTGTTTTAAATAGGCTTTCCTTCAAATATGTCTATTTGGAAATACACGCTACCTTTTACAGTGCCCATTACAACATATTATTAGTAATAAATAGAAATATTTTATGTTAATTATAAGTGACAAAAATCTTTACAAATTAATATATACAATCTGTCAACTTAATGATTTATTGTAATGAATTTTGATTCCAAAAAATTTCATGGAATAAATGCTTGCTTACTGGCTTATTTGGAAAGATGCTAAAAACACCTCAGCTCAAATGATCTCCCTCATTGGTGCCCCACATTTCACCATTTGCATTTAATTTCCTTTATGCTAAGCTTTGCCTCTCCTGGTGGGCTTTGTGCGGGGGGTTTTTTTTTTTTCTTCTTCTTTGTTGTTTTTGTTTGTTTTGCTTTTAATGTGTTCTGTTTCTGAGAGGACAGTAATTCTCCATGATGCCTTTGTGAGCTTGATCCCACCCAGCTGCTTTGCTCCCTGGAATGAATTGCCTGGGGGCACAGGGTAGAACTCTAAAAGGAGCCAGACCAAGAGGCAGGATGGCTGTTAAGGCCAGCCCAGAATAAGGAGTAATGGTCACTGATCATGTTATGCAGATAGCAGATGTTCTGGGTGGCACATGTGTGTCAGGGGTACATGCGAATATTTCCACGAGCCAGAGGTTTCAGCCTGAGGGCTTTCTCTGATGAATCCAGTACACTGATCAAAAGGTTTACATTGGTTTAATTTATTCATTCCTTCAATGAGAAGTTGAAAATGAAAGATGGTTAAATGCTGATGGAAGTGGAATTAAACCCAGATTAATTTGTCCTCCACTATTGTGGGTTTCAGAGACTGGAGCACAGGGAAGTTTTGGTGGGCTTGTTGTTCCTGGTTTTCCCGTTCATCCCAGCCAGCAACCTCTTCTTCAGGGTGGGTTTCGTGGTGGCTGAGAGAGTCCTATACATGCCTAGGTAATTACTGCTCCTGGTTTCTTCCTTTTTTAATTAATTTTATTTTTATATTTTTTTGTTTTTTATTTTTATTGAAATACAGTTGATTTACAATGTTGTGTTAGTTTCCTGTGTACAGCAAAATGATTCAGATATATGTGTGTGTGTGTATATATATATATATATATATATATATATATATACATATGTATTCTTTTAAAAATTCTTTTCCATTATAGGTTATTACAAGATATTGAGTATAGTTCCCTATGCTATACAGTTGGTCCTTGTTGGTTATCTATTTTATATATAGGAGTGTATGTATTTTAATCCCAAACTCCTAATTTACACCCCCTTCACCTTTGGTAACCATTTGTTTTCTTTGTCTGTGAGTCTATTTCTGTTTTGTAAATAAGTTCATTTGTATCATTTTCTTAGATTCCACATATAAGTGATATCATATGACATTTGTCTTTCTCTCTCTGACTTAACTTCACTTAATATGATAATCTCTAGGTCCATCCATGTTGCTGCAAATGGCGTTATTTCATTCTTTTTTATGTCTGAGTAATATTCCATTGTGTATATATACCACATCTTCTTTATCCATTCATCTGTCAATGGTCACTTAGGTTGCTTCCGTGTCTTGTGTTTTGTAAATAGTGCTGCTGTGAACATTGGGGTGCATGTATCTTTTCAAATTATAGTATTCTCTGAGTATATGCCCAGGAGTGGGATCACTGGATCATATGGTAACTCTATTTTTAGTTTTTAAGGAACCTCCATACCTAAATTTAAGACTGTATACTATAAAACTCCTAGAGGATAACATAGGCAGAACACTCTTTGACATAAATCACAGCAATATTTTTTTGGATCTGTCTCCTAGAGTAATGGAAATAAAAACAAGAGTAAACAAATAAGACTTAATCAAACTTACAGGCTTTTGCACAGCAAAGGAAACCATAAACAAAATGAAAGACAACCCACAGAATGGGAGAAATTATTTGCAAACAATGCAACCAACAAGGGATTAATTTCCAAAATATACAAACAGCTCATCCACCTTAATATTAAAAAACAAACAACCTAATCAAAATATGGGCAGAAGATCTAAATAGATCTAAATTTAGATCTAAATAGATCTAAATTTCTCCAAAGAAGACATTCAGATGGCCAACAAACACATGAAAACTTGCTCAACATCGCTAATTATTAGAGAAATGCAAATCAAAACTACAATGAGGGACTTCCCTGGCGGCGCAGTGGTTAAGAGTCCGCCTGCCGATGCAGGGAACACGGGTTCGATCTCTGGTCCGGGAAGATCCCACATGCCGCAGAGCAACTAAGCCCGTGAGCCACAACCACTGAGCCTGCGCTCTAGAGCCCACCAGTCACAACTACTGAGACTTTGTGCCACAACTACTGAAGCCCACGTGCCTAGAGCCCGTGCTCCACTACAAGAGAAGCCACTGAAATGAGAAGCCTGCACACAACAAAAAGTAGCCCCCGCTCACCTCAACTAGAAAGCCTGCATGCAACAACGAAGACCCAAAGCAGACATAAATAAATAAATAAACAACAATGAGGTATCACCTCACCCCAGTCAAAATGGTCATCATCAAAAAGTCTACAAACAATAAATGCTGGAGAGGGTGTGGAGAGAAAGGAACCCTCCTACACTATTAGTGGGAATGTAAATTGGTCCTGATCTCCTCTTTACGAGACACACCCTCTGTCACCAACACAGATGGCTCCAGAGAGACCGTTCTTTGCCTATATGACAGTTAGATCCTTGTGGACCTAAGGTGTTTATTACCCTAGCTTTAAAAACAGCTGCAGAGGAGGTTGGATGAGATCAAGTTTACACACATTCACTCCAGTTTACAGCGCTTACTTCCGGGTGAAATCTCGATAGCTCCATGTGAAATACTGAGTGGAATATATTCAGGATTTTCACAGCAATCATTTACCATGACTTCTTTGTCCAAGTGTCTGTGTTTATTAAACATAATTATAGTAACTTTCTAGGAATATTTGTTGATTTGCATAAAATTATTAACTATGTTAAGTAGAATGATTGTAATTAACTTTTTCCTATCTGCTTCCTTCTTTCTTTCCCTCTTTCTTTTTTATTTAATTTAAAACTGGGAAATATACTGAGAGTAAATTTCAGGGGTACTCATCACACACGAAAATGATAACTATGTAAGGAGATATGTTAATTGGCTTGACTATAAAATCCATTTCACTATGTATATGTGTATTGAAGCATCATGTTGTACACCATGAATTACACAATTTTTATTTTAAAATATATAAATAAATGAAATTTTTATTAATTAAAATAAAATTACAATTGGAACAGTCTCAAGAAATCTGTTCTTGAAAAGAATTGGTTTAAAAAATATAAAGGCATTCAAACGTGAGATTACATAATGCCAATTGGCTCTGAATAATTAAACTGTACTAGAGCCTGTCTCATCTCTTGTCTTAAATGTCAGCTTTCCAAGGCCACATTTCCTTTTGGATACCTGGAAATGACCCTGAATCAAGGAATAGAGTATTTGTTCCACCTATTTTCAGTCACGTGTCCTGGAGAAAGACACAAAGCTTCTTTGGGCCAGGTTTTCTCATTTGACTAAATGATCTCTGGATTTGATTAAACAGTCTCTGAAATTATGCCATTTTAGAAATGATATATAAGAATAATCATTTTCTGAAAGTCGGTTATCAGTAGCCAAAGTAACAAGAAATCATTATTTTTTATGATTTTGAGCTAGCAATAAAACTGATCAAAATCATACATTTTAATTAGAAATGGATTTCAAAATTGTCAAGCCATTAAGAACCAAGTACTTGGTAGCTTTCTTGAGATGTCTCAAAATATTGTTTTCAGTTGACTAAAGGAGCAGTCAAGCCCATTATTTGCTTTATAAGGCTCCAGCACAATTTGAGAAATAGTTCATTATTGCTCAATAAAAACTATTTGATAGTATTCTTTATTTTATAAGAATAAAAATTAGTCAATAATTCTAGATATTCTATATGTGCCATCTGTTTTCCCTCCACCCCTACCCTCAAAGGTGCCCCAATACTACCCTCCTCTCTGTTGCACTCTGAAATCTGGATAAAGAGAATGGGAATGGTTACTTATCATTGACCACCTACTTAGCACTGTATAGTTTTAGGGTCAGAATTTCATCATTAAAATATATGGGGATAATCTTTTATTCTGATGACAAATGCCAGTTTTATGAGTGTCCTTTCTGACTAGGCAAACATATTTATGGCTTAAATTGATCTATTACAAATTTTGTGTCCTCTTATTTTTATCTAGAATGATACATATAATTTCATGACTCCTTTTTCCATGTTCCAGTCAAATTTCAAAAGACTAGAATTTCTTACAATTGAAGAAGTTGGACTAGTTGATGAGAGATATCAAAATAAGTAATAGATTCTGATCATTCACATGCCAGAAAAAGATAATTTATTCACTTTGGTACTGAAGAGCAAATCCTAAACTAATAGAAAACATGAATGGATTGGAATGGGGGGAAAGTAGACAGAATTAGCAATGGTAGAAATAATATGTGGGATAGAAATTATTAGAATAACTGAGAATACAGAGAAATTGGAGAGTCACAGAAAGAAAGGAAAAACTTAAAGTGACTGTAAACTTAAAAAGAGATGCTCTCTATAAACTTATAGATGCTTGAGACATGAGGAATTTAAAGAGGGACCTTCTATTATTTTCTATTATGAGTAAAAATTTTAAATCCTATCTATTAATATTAAATTAAAATTTTAATCAAATAAGAATATCAATAAAAATGAAGTTCCATATTTATTTATTGAGGAATATTACATACAATATGTGGGATCCATTCTGATGTGTTCTCTGTGAGTGTGAATCTCTCGTGCTTCAGAGTCACTGGGGAAGAGAGATGGCTAACTGAGCCTGAATCTAATAGTTGCTGATGTCACCATTGACAGGGAAGGCATTTATGTTATCAGAAACCTATTCTAGCAAAGTAGTAAAAAGAACATTGAAATAGCTGGTACCTTTGGAAAGGCACTGAAATTTGTCACATGACCACTTTCTGATCTATAAAATGAGAGGGTTGGCTTCCCCCAATGACTTCCAAATAGAGTTGGAGGAACATTGTGAACTGCTGGTCCATGACAGTTTTTACTGACCTATGGCCACATGGAAAATAAAGGAAGACAGTATAATGTTTTTCATAAAACTAAAGCTAAGTAGTTTTAAATTATATAGGTTCTAATTTGTTGCTGTTAGGATGTCCTTTCTTTTATGAAATGATAATAAAGGCAGATGGTAATTTTATTTATTAATATTTTACTTCACAAAATTAAAGGTTCTTAATAATTATTAATAACCTTACTAGACAACCCCCTGACATTCCCCCACAGTGTTTCTTAAAAACCTAAAATTCTGGTGCCAATAAATAGGCAGTGCTGCCTTTTTTTTTAAAATCTACATTTGAAAAATTTTAATGGATCTTTAAATGAGAATTTTAATTCAGTTAACTAAAATATACACAAGCATAATTTAGTAATCTAAGATGAAGATCCCCATCAGAAAGGTAAGGACATTTTGAGAATGTCAAGACAGTGTGACTTTATTCATAATATATACACCATGAAACAGATATTTTCCATTATTTTGGTTACTTCAAAATTTAAATTCTGCTTGTTTTTCAATTAATTTTTTTCATGACAGATGCTGAGTATTGACCTGCTTTTTTTTCCCTGACAATATTAATAGGCTGCCCAACTACATGATACAACTGTTTTTTGCATTTAATTTTGAAGACTATGGCTCAGCATTTAAAAAATCAGGTTACGTGATTTCTAAGATTTCAACTACCTCTAAATTTCCATTGTTTTGTGAGTCAAACTAATGTTGTAGAAAATATGTGCAAGGTTCCCAAAAAGTATTTATGCAAAAGTTTTCATGTTTTGGAGCATGACTGCCTATGTCTGCTCTGTCAGCAGGATGGGCCCAGTAAGAAAAAGCAGATGCATCCCCGGAGTTGGGTGGGTGGAGCTGGGAAGGGAGGCAGTGCATCTGCCATGAGGGCAAGCTCTCCCATGAAGGTGACAGAAAGTGGTCAGTAGGCATGGGTATGTGACCTCCTCTGTGAGGTATGGAGGTGTCCTCATAGGCAACAGGAACAGGAGAAGCTTAGGAGTTCACATGGGCAAACAACAACAAGGAATGTGGGTCAGGAGGAAATGGGGCCCTGGTCACAGGGAAGGTGACAAGACCCTGCTCATTAAGAGATGATGGAACAGGCAGCTTACCATGAGAGTCTGCAATCCATGAGAACAGGAGAAATCAGCTAATATTTTAATGAACATTTAGCATCTATATACACTCCCCAGTTCTTTGCCTGGTTGTTGGGAAAGAACAGACAGCTGAGAAACATCAATTGAAGATATTCCATGTGGAGTAGGAGAGCTGGCAGAAATTCCTTCCCTCCTCCAGGCACTCCAGACTTTCAGGTGGCAGGGACTGAAAGTCAGGCAGCACAGCCAAGTACAACACCTCACAAGCATTTCCAGAAGAATTTGATCTCCCTGGACACAGAAAACCTAGGGCAGGCCTGAAGATCAAGGCAAATTCCCCAGGTATATAGAGAGCTGACACACAGGCTCTAAAGCGGGGGGGCATTTCCTACAGTTTGGAAAGCTGGCTGTTTGGATGTAAAGCACAAGGATAATACTGGAATTTCATGAGAGCTTACATCCAAAGTTTGCAAGAGAAAAGTCCTGATCCTATTCTCAAAACATTTGAAACTAGTGATAAACTGAATTAAACTAAAGCTTCAAGAAAACCTAGACTCAGATTAGCCACAGATCATATTGACTCAGTTCTTCAACTAGCAGTCTGATACAAGAAGGACCATGATTTCTATGGAGGTAAATATTATTGACCTCAGCCTCCACTATTCTATTACACAAAATGTCTAACATAAAATTTAAAATTATGGGACACAAAAAGAAGCAAGAAATGTGGCCTGTGATTAAAAGAGGAAACAGTCAATAGAAGCAAAAAAGGAGGCTATAGTATTGCCAGAACAGGATTTTTAAAAGACTGTAATAAAAATACCAAAGGCTCTAGGGGAAAGAGAGTAAAGTGAATGTGAAGAGATGAATAATTTCAGCAAACATGGAAACTATAAAAAAGAAATTTAAATGTTAGAAATAAGAAATACAATATTAGAAGAATTCACTACACACGCTTTATAGCATGGATACAGTAGAGGAAAGAATGAACAAACATTAAGACAGGTCAATAGAAAGTTTCTAAACAGAAGCACAGAAGGGGGAAAAGAAGCAGAGCACCTCAGATATTTGAGACAATAACAAACAATCTAGCATATGTGTAATTGGAGTTCCAAAAGGACAGGAGAGTGAGAAAGGGACAGGAGAAATATTTGTAAAGATAGTGGCTGAGAATTTTTCAAAATGTATTAAAGACATTATCCCAAATATTAAAGAAGTTCAGTTAACCATAAATGATGCTAGATATCCCTATGGAACAAAATGAATTTTGACCCTTATCTCACTCCCTCCACAAAAATTAATCATGATATATCATAGAAATGTAAAACACAAAACCATAAAGCTCTTAGAAGAAAACATCATGACATATCTTCTCCACCATAAGGTTTCTTAAACAAGACACAAAAGTATTAAATATAAAGAAAAAATTTTAAATTGGATCTCAACAAAATTAAATTTTTCTCATCAATAAACACCATGAAGAAAATAAATAAGTGAGTCATAGGTTGGAAAACAGTCATCATGTACATAGTACATCATGTACACAAAAACATAGTCATTGTGCACATCTAACAAAGGATTATACCCATTAGGTATAATAAACTATGAATCAACAACAAAAAATGAACAATTTAATAAACTAGTAAATGATTTAAATGAACAAGTCCCATCAGAAGTTATATGAATGCCCTTAGTAAATAAAAAGTTCTCTATTAGTTATCAGAGAAATGGTAATTAAAAACAAATTATCAAGGGGAGGAATCAAGATGGCAGTGTGGGAAGACATGGAGTTAACATCTCCCCACAACTAGGGCACCTGCTGGCCGCTGGTAGGGGACTTTGACCCCCAAGGAGATGGGAGGAACCCCAGAGTAAACTAGTAGGATGCAGGGGGACTGCGGAGGGAGGAGAAGTGGAGGCTAGACAATTTGCGCGCCCCTGAGGCTGGGGAGATCAGCAGAGGCAGGCAGGAGGGGCCCTCCCAGACCACAGACCAGAGGAGCAGGAGAGGAGGGAGGTTACCCCACCCACTTGAGCCCAGGAAGCCTTCTGGGCTCCCAGGTGAGGTCCCCTGCACTCTGAGACCAGGGGTGGGGGCACGCCTGGGTCTCTTCTGTTCCTTGAGCCTAAGCCCCACCACCACCCAAACCTCGCCCTTGCTTAGGCCCCACTCTCCACAGCCAAAGCCTTTCACACTCCCCCTCTGCCCCCTTTTTTTTTCCTTTCCCTTGTCCTCTTTCTTAATACTATGGTACTGATGTACCTTCCAGTTCTTGATTCACCTATATTTTTATTTTTACATTCTTTCTAACATATCTGTTAGTTTCCTAGTGTACTTTTATTTTTAATTTTTTTTTTTTTTTTTTTTTTTTTTTTTTTGCTGCCCCACGTGGCTTGTGGGATCTTGATTCATGAGCCTTGGGTCAGGCAGAAGCTCCTGCAGTGAAAACTCCAAGTCTGAACAACTGGACAAACAGATAACCTCAGACCCCAGGAAATATTCAGCAGAGTGAGGTCTCACAGAGTTCCCCATCTCAGAACCAAGACCCAGATCTACCCAATAGCCTACAAACTCCAGTGTTGGGAGCCTCAGACCAAACAATCAGTAGAACAGGAACACAATCCCACTCATATTAAAAAGGGGGTGGGGGGGAACGGCAAAAAAATTTTTCACTGTCTACAAGAGACCAAATTCAAACCTAGGGACACATACAGACTGAAAGTGAAGGGATGGAAAAATGAAGCTGGGGTAGCAATACTCATATCAGATAAAATAGACTTTAAAATAAAGGCTGTTACAAGAAATAAGGAGGGACATTACATAATGATCAAAGGATAAATCCAAGAACAAAATATAAAAATTATAAATATTTATGCACTCAACATAGGAGCACCTCAATACATAAGGCAAATGCTAACAACCATGAAAGGAGAAATTGACAGTGACACAATAATAGTAGGGGATTTTAACACTCCACTTACACCAATGGACAGATCATCCAAACAGAAAATAAATAAGGAAACACAAGATTTATATGACACAATAGACCAGATAGATCTAATTGATATTTATAGAACAGTTCACCCGAAAGTGACAGAATACACTTTCTTCTCAAGAGCACATGGAACATTCTGCAGGATAGATCTTATCCTGGGTCACAAATCAAGCCTCGGTAAATTTAAGAAAATTGAAATCGTATCAAGCATCTTTTCTGACACAACACTATGAGATTGGAAATCAATTACAGGAAAAAAACTGTAAAAAAACCCCCACAAATACATGGAAGCTAAACAGTGTGCTACTAAATAACCAAGAGATCACTGAAGAAATCAAAGAAGAAATAAAAAAATATATAGAAACAAATGACAATGAAAACATGATGAACCGAAACCTATGGGACACAGCAAAAACAGTTGAAAGAGGGAAGTTTATAGTAATTCAATCTCACCCCAAGAAACAAGAAAAATCTCAAATAAACAATCTAACCCTACACTTAAAACAGCTAGAGAAAGAAGAACAAACAAAACCCAAAGTCAGTAGAAGGAAAGAAAGCATAAAGATTAGAGCAGAAATAGATGAAATAGAAACGAAGAAAACAATAGCAAAATCAATAAAACTAAAAGCTGGTTCTTTGAGAAGATAAACAAAATGGATAAACCCTTAGCCAGACTCATCAAGAAAAAAAGGGAGAGGACGCAAATCAATAAAATTGGAAATGAAAGAGGAGAAATCACAACTGACACTGCAGAAATACAAAGGATTATAAAAGACTACTACCAACAACTATATGCCAATAAAATGGACAACGATGAAGAAATGTACAAATTCTGGAAAGGTACAATTTTCCAGACTGAACCAGGAAGAATTAGAAAATATCAACAGACCTATCACAAGTAATGAAATTGAAACCATAATTAAAAACCTTCCAACAAACAAAAGTCCAGGACCACATGGCTTCACAGGCAAATTCTATCAAATATTTGGAGAAGAGCTAACACTGATCCTTCTCAAACTCTTGCAAAAAATTGCAGAGGGAGAAACACTCCCAAATTCATTCTATGAAGCCACCATTACCCTGATACCAAAACCAGACAAAGATATCACAAAGAAAATTAGAGACCAATATCACGGATGAACATAGATGCAAAAATCCTGAACACTAGCAAACAGAATTCAATAGCACATTAAAAGGATCATACACCATGATTAAAAGGGATTTATCCCAGGGATGCAAGTCTTCTTCAATGTATGCAAAACAATCAATGTGATACACCACATTAACAAATTAAAGAATAAAAACCATATAATCATCTCAGTATATGCAGAAAAAGCTTTTGACAAAATTCAACACCAATTTATGATTTAAAAAACTCTCCAGAAAATGGGAATAGAGGGAACATACCTCAACAATAATGGCCATATATAAAAAACCCACAGCAAGCATCATACTCAATGGTGAAAAACTGAAAGCATTTCCACTACGATCAGGAACATGACAAGGATGTCCACTCTCGCACTCTTATTCAACATAATTTTGGAAGGCCCAGCCATGGCAATCAGAGAAGAAAAAGAAATAAAAGGAATACAAATTGGAAAAGAAGAAGTAAAACTGTCACTGTTTGCCGACGACATGATACTATACATAGAAAATCCTAAAGATGCCACCAGGAAACTACTAGAACTAATCAATGAATTTGGTAAGGTTGCAGGATACAAAAGTAATGCACAGAAATCTCTGGCATTCCTATACACCAACATCAAAATATCAGAAAGAGAAATTAAGGAAACACTCCCATTTACCACTGCAACAAAAATAATAAAATACCTAGGAATAAAACTGCCTAAGGAGGTGAAAGACTTGAACTTAGAAAATTATAAAACACTGATGAAAGAAACCCAAGATGGCATATCAGATGGAGAAATATACCATGTTCTTGGATTGGAAGACTCAATATTGTGAAAATGACTAAACTGCCCAAAGCAATCTACAGATTCAATGCAATCCCTATCAAACTACCAATGGCATTCTTCACAGAATTAGAACAAAAAATCTTATCAATTTTGTTCATCTTTTCAAAGAACCAGCTTTTACTTTTATTGATCTTTGCTATTGTTTCCTTCATTTCTTCTTCATTTATTTCTGATCTGATCTTTATGATTTCTTTCCTTCTTCTAACTTTGGGGGTTTTTTGCTTTTCTTTCTCTAATTGTTTTAGGTGTAAGGTTAGTTCGTTTATTTGAGTTTTTTCTTGTTTCTTGAGGTAGGATTTTATTGCTATGAACTTCCCTCTTAGAACTGTTTTTGTTGCATCCCATAGGTTTTGGGTCATCGTGTTTTCATTGTCATTTGTTTCTAGGTATTTTTTTATTTCCTCTTTGATTTCTTCAGTGATCTCCTTGTTATTAAGTAGTGTATTGTTTAGCCTCCATGTGTTTGTATTTTTTTTTTTTTTTTTTTTTTTTTTTTTTTTTTTTTTTTGCGATACGCGGGCCTCTCACTGTTGTGGCCTCTCCCGTTGTGGAGCACAGGCTCTGGACGCGCAGGCTCAGCGGCCATGGCTCACGGGCCCAGCCGCTCCACGGCATGTGGGATCTTCCCGGACCGGGGCACGAACCCGTGTCCCCTGCATCGGCAGGCGGATTCTCAACCACTGCGCCACCAGGGAAGCCCCATGTGTTTGTATTTTTAACAGATTTTTTCCTGTAATTGATATCTCGTCTCATAGCATTGTGGTCGGAAAAGATACTTGATACAATTTCAATTGTCTTAAGTTTACCAAGGCTTGATTTGTGACCCAAGATATGATCTATTCTGGAGAATGTTCCATGAGCATTTGAGAAGAAAGTGCATTCTGTTCTTTTTGGATGGAATGGCCTATAAATATCAATTACGTCTGTCTTGTTTAATGTATCATTTAAAGCTTGTGTTTCCTTATTTATTTTCAATTTGGACGACCTGTCCATTGGTGAAAGTGGGGTGTTAAACTCCCCTACTATGATTGTGTTACTGACAATTTCCCCTTTTATGGCTGTTAGCATTTGCCTTATGTATTGAGGTGCTCCTATGTTGGGTGCATAAATATTTCCAATTGTTATATCTTCTTCTTGGATTGATCCCTTGATCATTAAGTAGTGTCCTTCTTTCTCTCTTGTGTTTGTTTTAAAGTCTATTTTGACTGATATGAAAATTGCTACTGAAGCTTTCTTTTGGTTTCCATTTGCATGGAATATCTTTTTCCATCCCCTCACTTTCAGTCTGTATGTGTCCCTAGGTCTGAAGTGGGTCTCTTGTTGAAAGCATATATACAGGTCTTGTTTTTGCATCCATTCAGTCAGTCTGTGTCTTTTGGTTGGAGCATTTAATCCATTTACACTTAAGGTAATTAGCGATATGTATGTTCCTATTACCATTTCCTTGATTGTTTTAGGTTTCTTATTGTAGGCCTTTTCCTTCTCTTGTGTTTCCTGCCTAGAGAAGTTCCTTTAGCATTTGTTGTAAAACTGGTTTTGTGGTGCTGAATTCTCTTAGCTTTTGCTTGTCTGTAAAGGTTTTAATTTCTCCATCGAATCTGAATGAGATCCTGGCTGGGTAGAGTAAACTTGGTTGTAGGTTTTTCCCTTTCATCACTTTAAATATGTCCTGCCACATCCTTCTGGCTTGCAGTTTCTCCTGAAAGATCAGCTGTTAACCTTATGGGGATTCCCTTGTAAGTTATTTGTTGTTTTTCCCTTGCTGCTTTTATTATTTTTTCTTTGTATTGAATTTTTGATAGTTTGATTAATATGTGTCTTGGCATGTTTCTCCTTCAATTTATCCTGTCTGGGACTCTCTGTGCTTCCTGGAATTGATTGACTATTTCCTTTCCCATATTAGGGAAGTTTTCAACTATAATCTCTTCAAATATTTTCTCAGTCCCTTTCTTTTTCTCTTCTTCTTCTAGGACCCCTATAATTCGAATGTTGGTGCATTTAGTGTTGTCCCAGAGGTCTCTGAGACTGTCCTCAATTCTTTTCATTCTTTTTTCTTTATTCTTCTCTGCCATAGTTATTTCACCATTTTATCTTCCAGGTCACTTATCCGTTCTTCTGCCTCAGTTATTCTGCTATTGCTTCCTTCTAGATAATTTTTTATTTCATTTATTGTGTTGTTCATCTCTGTTTGTTTGCTCTTTAGTTCTTCTAGATCCTTGTTAAACTTTTTTTGTATTTTCTCCATTCTATTTCCAAGATTTTGGATCATCTTTACTATCATTACTCTGAATTCTTTTTCCTTTAGACTGCCTATCTCCTCTTCATTTGTTTGGTCTGGTGGCTTTTTACCTTGCTACTTCATCTTCTGTGTTTCTCTGTCTTCTCATTTTGCTTAACTTACTGTGTTTGGGGTCACCTTTTCACTGGCTGCAGGTTCATGGTTCCCATTGTTTTTGGTGTCTGCTCCCAGTGACTATGGTTGGTCCAGTGGGTTGTGTAGCCTTCCTGGTGGAGGGGACTAGTGCCTGTGTTCTGGTGGATGAGGCTGGATCTTGTCTTTCTTGTGGGCCGGACAGTGTCCAGTAGTTTGTTTTGGGGTGTCCGCAACCCTATTATGATTTTAGGCAGCCTCTCTGGTAATGGATGGGGTTGTGTTCCTGTCTTGCTAGTTGTTTGGCATAGGGTGTCCAGCACTGCAGCTTGCTGGTCATTGAGTGGAGCTGGGTCTTGGCGTTGAGATGGAGATCTCCTGGAGATTTTCACCGTTTGATATTACGTGGAGCTGGGAGGCCTCTGGTGGACCAATGTCCTGAACTCGGCTCTCCCTCCTCAGAGGCAGAGGCCTGATAGCTGGCCAGAGCACCAAGACCCTGCCATCCACATGGCTCAGAATAAAAGGGAGGAAGAAAGAAAAGAAAGAAAGAAAGAAAGAAAGGAAAGAAAAGTGATTAAAATAAAAAGTAAAAACTAATTATTAAAAATTAAAAAAAATTAAAAAGTAATAAAAATAAAGAAAGAAGACAGCAGCCAAACCAAAAAACAAATCCACCAAGGATAACAAGTGCTAAAATCTATACTTAAAAAAAAAAAGACAGTCAGAACCCTAGGACAGATGGTAAAAGCAAAGCTATAGAGACAAAATCACACACAGAAGCATACACATACACACTCACAAAAAGAGAAAAAGGAAAAATATATATATATATATCATTGCTCCCAAAGTCCACTGCCTCAATTTGGGATGACTCATTGTCTATTCAGGTATTCCACAGGTGCGGGGTACATCGTTGATTGTGGAGATTTCATCTGCTGCTCCTGAGGCTGCTGGGGGAGATTTCCCTGTCTCTTCTGTGTTCGCACAGCTCCCGGGGTTCAGCTTTGGACTTGGTCCCGCCTCTGCGTGTAGGTCACCTGAGGGTGTCTGTTCTTCGCTCAGACAGGACGGGGTTAAAGAAGCAGCTGATTAGGGGGCTCTGGCTCACTCAGGCCGTGGGTGGGAGGGAGGGGCACGGATGCGGGGCGAACCTGCGGCGGCAGAGCCCAGCATGACGTTGCACCAGCTAGAGGTGCGCCGCGCGTTCTCCCGGGGAAGTTGTCCCTGGATCCCGGGACCCCGGCAGTGGCGGGCTGCACAGGCTCCCGGGAGGGCTGGTGTGGAGAGTGACCTGTGCTCGCACACAGGCTTCTTGGTGGCGGCAGCAGCAGCCTTAGCGTCTCATGCCCGTCTCTGGCGTCTGCACTGATAGCCGCGGCTTGCGCCCATTTCTGGAGCTCCTTTAAGCGGCGCACTTAATCCCCTCTCCTCCCGCACCAGCAAACAAAGAGGGAAGAAAAGGTCTCTTGCCTCTTCAGCATGTCCAGACCTTTTCCTGGACTCCCCCCCGGCCAGCCGTGGCGCACTAACCCCTTCAGGCTGTGTTCACGCCGCCAACCCCAGTCCTCTCCCTGAGATCCGACCTCCGAAGCCCGAGCCCCAGCTCCCAGCCCCCGCCCACCCCGGCGGGTGAGCAGACACGCCTCTCGGGCTGGTGAGTGCCGGTCGGCACCGATCCTCTGTGCGGGAATCTCTCCGCTTTGCCCTCCGCAGCCCTGTTACTGCGCTCTCCTCCGCGGCTCCGAAGCTTCCCCCTCTGCCACCCACAGTCTCCGCCCGCGAAGGGGCTTCTAGTGCGTGGAAACCTTTCCTCCTTCACGGATCCCTCCCACTGGTGCAGGCCCTGTCCCTATTCTTTGTCTCTGTTTTTTCTTTTTTCTCTTGCCCTACCCAGGTACGTGGGGGAGTTTCTTACCTTTTGGAAGGTCTGAGGTCTTCTGCCAGCGTTCAGTCAGTGTTCTGTAGGAGTTGTTCCGCGTGTAGATGTAGTTCTGATGTGTTTGAGGGGAGGAAAGGTGATCTCCACGTTTTATTCTTCCGCCATCTTGAAGGTCTCTGGGAGATATAATTTATTTGATGTCTTACTTTAGTTTTTTCAAATGATATTATATGAAATCTAATGTGGGCTGGTTCTAAAGTGAACATATGAAGAGAGGGCTCATAGGAAAGTTTCTTATCTATGAAATCAGATGGAAACTATATAAATGATGAGCTGGGCTGTAAAATAAGCTGTAAACAAAATAAAACCAGTAAGCCTAATGTTATCTTTCAGTCAAACAATTTTAAAATATTCCAGGATATTAAGTTGTGATCTGTAGTCTTATTGTTTCATAAGAAAATCAAAAACTCATTCGTGTCCTGATAGGCTTTTACGTGGTAGAATATAACAGTGTCAGTTCATAGCCCAATACTTGTAGTAAAGTATAAACACTCTTTGGGGCTCACCATGCTGTGTGAACAGGGGTTTCTGCTCCAGCAACGAGGACCCTCACCTGGCTTCTGTTTGTATCTCAACACCATTTTTAAATGCCCCAACTCCAACAGATTGCCAGTCTATACTCTATTTCAGTTATTTATTCCTGCTAAATTAGCTGTCTGTCCTCAATTCTGTCAGCCTGTTTCTTCTTGCTCCCCTTCTCCAGCCAGCGGTTGGTCATATTAGACATGCACCCATCATTCCATCTGTTACCCCTTACCTCCCTCCCTTGATTTCACTTGTGCTTAATTTGCTAATCCTCCACCTTGAAAAGAATCCTCTCCCCCTTCCTTAGGTAGAGGCTGTGCATCGTGACATCCTTCTAAAGAGAACTGTACAAGGGAAAAAGAGAGTAACTCTGCGGTGGAGAAATCTGACAAAGACTACCTCAGCCAGGTAGGCAGGTCAGCATCGGTATTCAGGAACCATCTGCTGATAGTGTGTGCTCTCTACGACACTTTACCTTTACGGTCTTCCTCCCCAAAACCCTTAACTCGAGTCCTATCAGGAGAAAAACATAATAATGGGGCATCCTGCCAAAAAAAAAAAAAAATCCTCTAATCTATGTTCCTTCTCCTGTTAAAAAACCACAAGTTTTACTGCTGAATGTCTTTAAAATGGGCTGCTCCCCCACATGTGTTCTCTTTGTCCTCAGCTGTGCTGCAGTGGAGATTTGCTCATCTCTAGCTGATGGCTCCAGATATGTCCTTATTTCCCAACTCTTGTTGCAAAGTTGTTCCTCATTTCCTTTTGCCGCACCTGTTGGTGACCTCCATTCCTCCCATAGCTTGGTGGTGGGCTTTAAATGAAATCAAAGCACGTGAGGTGTCCGAAGTCTGTGAGGAGAGTTCATAGGTGCATTTCAATCTGCTGAGAGGATGGGGTCCTGTGGAGTGACTGCTCTCAGACGCTGTCTAGTTCACAAACTTTATTGTCTCAGAGGAAGAGTTGTATCTACCATGAATGGTGTAAAATGTCAGTGGATGTTTCTGAAAAGGTAACTTTTATCATTTACACAGATAAATGCAAAATTAATTCATAAGTGCAAATGATGAAGAATAAAATTTTATCGGTAATTCCCATCACAGCATCTCATTAGCTCATCCTAATCATTCCAGCCTCATCAGCGTCTCTCTCACCAGCTGCCTCTGAGAGAAGATTTTGATCCAACAGCTTTGTGTGTGTGAATTACGTTAGTTTTTTTTTTCTTCCAGTTTTACTGAGAAATAATTGACATACAGCACAGTAGAAGCTAATGATAATTAAGCACAATGATTTGACTTACATACATCATAAAGTGATTATCACAATGTTTAGTGAACATCCATCATCTCATGTAAGTAAAAAAATTAAAGAAATATTTTTTAAAAGCCTTTTTCCTTGTGATGAGAACTCTTAGGACTTACTCTCTTCACACTGTCACATGCAACATACAGCAGTGTTAATGTTGTACATTACATCCCCAGTGCTTATTTATCTTATAACTCGAAGTTTGTACCTTTTGACTGCAAGATTCAACAAACTTTAGACAAAAAAAAACAAAAAAGAAGTTCCTAAAGAATGACTCTTTCTATGTCAAACTGCTCCACCATGTCAGGGTTTACATAATCCCATGGGAACATCTGTCAGTCTACTCGACACTGGGTGTGCATTAGCGAAAAAACAAAAAGTGACTTTAGGTAACTTAAATAAGAAGACTATACAGTGACGGTAGGGGGGAGCTCACAAAATTGAAGGGAATGTGGAGGAAGCTGGCTTGTAGTAAACAAGAAATGGGAGATGTTATGGGCTGAATTTGAAATTCAAATGTTAAAGCCCTAATCCCCAGTACCTCAGAATGTGACTGTATTGGGGCCTTTAAAGAGGTGATTAAGTTAAATAAGGCCATTGGCTGGGGGGGTGGGGGGTGCTGTCTAATCCAATTTGACCAGTGTCCTTGTAAGAAGAAGAGAGGGCTTCCCTGGTGGCGCGGTGGTTGAGAGTCCGCCGGCCAATGCATGGGACATGGGTGCGTGCCTCGGTCCAGGAAGATCCCACATGCCACGGAGTGGCTAAGCCCGTGAGCCATGGCCGCTGAGCCTGTGCGTCCGGAGCCTGTGCTCCGCAATGGGAGAGACCACAACAGTGAGAGGTCCGTGTACCGCAAAAAAAAAAAAAAAGAGAGATTAGGACACAGAGACACCAGGGATGCATTCACAGAGGAAAGAGCACATGAGAACCCAAGGAGAAGGCAGCTGTCTGCAAGCCTGGGAGAGAGACCTCAGAGAAAACCAGACCTGCCAACACCTTGATCGTGGACTTCTAGCTTCCAGAACTGTGAGAAAATACATTTCTGTCATGTAAATTACCTAGTCTGTGGTATTTTTGTTATATATAGCAGCCTGAGCAAACTGATATGGGGTTTTGACAGTAAGATCTGAGACTCGTCACTGGAATAAATGATAAACTTCCACTGTTTTTGTCTCACTTAACATCAAAGTCCTGGTAGAATCCTACTAGCAGAGTTTAGATTCAGGTCATGTACCCTCATCCCCCCTAGGTTAGTGAGATGACTGGCTTGTCCAAATTCATCAGAGGACTGCTTTGTAGCCCCTGATGCAGAGAGCAGAAAACTTTGAATCTCAACAAAACTGCACATGGTAGGTAGAGATGCACTTTCCAGTAGGAAATCCAGGTGTGGCTAAGAGCAGATACCGGGATGCCCAAAAAGTGACAAATATTCTGCTTCTGATAAACCACTTTTAAATAAATTCATCTGATTTTGAAATGACCATTTTACTTTTTTGATAGAAAGTAAAAATTCAGTTTTGCAGGCACGCTTTCTATTTTTTAAATGTGAAAATTTTAAATATGAAATGAAATCAACCTTTGCTTTTGAGTTTCATTCCATCTCCATCACACCAGTCTGCCTTCAGCATCATGACTGATGCTGGAAACTCAGCCTCTGTGCACTGGTGCTGAATCGAGTCTCAGAGACACAGTTTTGGGTGAAAGAGCAAAGAATCGCTTTATTGCTTTGCCAAGCAAAGGGGGACAGAGTGGACTTGTGCCCTCAAAAACTGTGTGTCCCAACCTGGGCAGGGGCGCAGGGGTGTGTGTGAGGAGTTTTATAGTCAAGGGGCATGGTTGCTGATAAGGATCAGTGTGCGTGCAGGGCCTGTATTTCTTCAATCTAGAGATCTTTTGGAGTCAGGTGGTCTTGTGACCTGTGGTTCTTGAGGTTACTGAACTGTGACTTTCTCTCTGGAACATCTTCCATTTGGTGGGGGTTTTAGTTCTGTAGAAGAGCGTAAAGATGTTGTTATGTGTATCCCTTGAGGCAGAACCAGGACCCTGCCCCAAGGCTACACTATTGTTTCTTGACTGCTCCTCCCTTGTCTCTGCATCCCCTCCCTTCCCTGATTAACAACTGTTTGAACCTGCCCTTCAGAACTCAGGGAAGGAGGACACGGTTGGCTTCATTATCACAGATCATTCTGGACCTGTTCTCTCTAACCACCCAGGGCCAAGTCTTTCTGTAAAAACAGACTTTAGCATCCAGTAATGTAATGTACTTTTTTAAGTCTTTTTTTTTTTCTTCAAAATTTTCTTTTCACATTTCAGTTGTCAGAACTTTTATAAAGAAATTCTAGTTCAGCCCTTTATTAAACCTTTGCCTGAATAGCAGCTGTGTCTTCATCTAAGTGACCTTGAGTAGTGGATCTTTGGAAAGACAGCAGTTTATTTCAAGGATAACAAGCTGGGGTTCAAACCCTCACATGGAAACCAAGTGCCCCTAAAACTGAGTTCCTCTGCTGAGTGTACAATTAACCTCTCTATCCAAAACTTTATTCCCTTTCTTGTCCCACAACTGTTCATCTGAAGATTAAAGAGTATGAAAGAAAAGGGGGGATTAAAACCAAGCAGGACCCTGTGGGGCTCTCCTGTTGCAGGAATGGGGACCCCTTCCAGGTCCCAAAAGTGGGCTCCTGTCTAACACTCCGAAATGAATTGTCCGAGGAGACACACATGCTGACAAAGCAAAAGACTTTACTGGGAAGGGGCACCCGGGTGGAGAGCAGGAAGGTAATGGAACCCAGGAGGACTGCTCCGCCACATGGCTCGCAGTCTCAGGTTTTATAGTGACTGGATTAGTTTCCAGGATGTCTCTGGACAATCATTCTGACTCAGGGTCCTTCCTGGTGGTGCACACATCACTCAGCCAAGATGGATTCCAGTGAGGAGGATTCTGGGAGGTTGGTAGGACATATGGACTGGCGTCTCCTTTTGACCTTACCAGAATTTGACCAACCAGAATTCTTCTGGTTGGTGATGGCTTGTTTTTCGTGTTCCTTACCAGGACCTCCTGTCACAAAATAACTCATACAAATGGTTACCTTGGTGCCTGGCCATGGTGGGCAGTTTCAGTCAGTGTTTCCCCTAACACTCTCAGGTACCCTGAGGTACCCAGGTACCTCCATGTCCCCTGTTTCTTGTTTGTATAAAAAGGCTTTAGTCTCCTAGGCCTTCCCTGAGTTCCAAAGATCAAGCACAGGCAGTTACTAATTAGAAGTGAGGGAATGCAGAAACAAAGGAAAAACAATTAAACAAAAAAAGTAATGACAAAAGTTCAGTGATAAAACAGAGTCCTAGTTCTTCCTCAATGGATATATATAACAATCTGATATCTTTGAGTTATTCTTCAGGAACTAAGACACTCACTGCCACCCGCTCCCCAGGTGGAGGATAGTGACTACATGGCGACCACAAACACATAGACCACAGACTGGTTGGAACCAGAAGGTTGATGATTGAGATTCCCAAAGCACCACCCTGTTACCTCACCACCAACCAATCAGAAGAAAATCATGAATCCTGCAGCCCTCACTCCAAATGTTGCCTTTAAAAATGCTCCCCTGAAAACCATCAAGGAGTTCAAGTCTTTTGAGCATGAGCTGCCCATACTCCTTGCTGGGCCCTGCAATAAATGATGTACTTTCCTTCACCACAACCCAGTGTCAGTAAGTTGGCTTTGCTTTGTGGTGGGTGAGCAGACCCAAGTTCGATTCGATAACAACAGCAGATGGCAGTAATTCAAAGAAAGCTCCTTCACCTTGCATCTAGAAAGATGCTCTTCTTCTGAAAGAGTGTGTAGTAAGTCAAGATTCGATTATTAAAACACAACCATTACATCTGTGTGATGAAAGACAATATGTAATCTGAGAGGCCAAGGGAGAGCATCTGAAAGAATTTTGTTCTATGCCAAGAAAAACTATCACTACTTTTAGAAACCATGAGATCATCTTTTTTTATTCCTTATACTGAAATAACATTTAAGAACCTAAGACTTTAAGTTTATACTTATTTACTCAAGTCCAGATGTCTTTGTAAGTTTGTCGATGCTGAATAATGTTTGGATGAGTTTAACAGTCACTGCTACGAGTCAGCACAGTGCTTTGGCTTATGTAAGATCTGCATAAAACCATACTTCTCCAGTCCTTCTCCTGCATTTACCATTTACTAAGCAGGTGACTTTGGACAAGTTACCTGTGATATTGTGATTTATGATAAGAAATATATATATTTGGTCTTCATTCCTGGTCTAGGCACAAAGCTCCTAAAACCCTTGAAATTTCCTAAGTGTTGAGAGGGATAAAGCTGTTCTTTTTTATGTCAATGAGTTGACTTTCAAAAAGCCCCTAGGTAACCTAAGAAGGGGGGGGGCTGGTTGCCAGGGGAACCAACAACGTGAAAGAATAGTTGCAACTTTCACTTCTACCCACTTCCCACAACCTCTCAGGTAGGAAAAGGGGCTAGAGATTGAGTTCAATTACCAATGGCCAATGATTTAATCAATCGTGACTGTGTAATGAAGCCTACGTTAAAAAAAAAAAAAAAAGGTTGGGGTTCAAAGAGCCTCCAGGTTGAGGAACACATGGAGATTCAGGGAGAATGCACCACTGCAGAAGGCATGGAAGCTCCACACCATTTCCCCATACCCTGCACTATGCATCTTTCCATCTGACTATACCTAAGTTATACCCTTTTATATTAAACTGGTAACCTCATAAATAAAATGTTTCCCAAGTTCTGTGAGCCATCCTAGCAAATAAATAAAACCCAAGGAGGGGGTAGTGGGAACCTCTGATTCATAGTAGGTCAGAAGCACAGATAACAACCTGGACTTGCAATTGGCATCTGAAATGGGTGAGGGAACAGTATGGTAGAACTGAGCCTTTAACCTGTGGGATCTGATAGGACATTCAGCTGGTGTCAGAGAATTGCTTGGTGGTATCAGACAAATGTTGAAGTTGTGTCAGAATTATATACCTAACCATTCTGGCCTCCATTTCCTCATCTGTAAATTGGGTATGAGGATGAAATAAGACAAAACATGCAAGCTATTAGTATCGTTACTATGACCTAAGGATTTTTTTTGAGCATGGAAATAGTTATTTTTTACAATAAAGGTTATTTATAAGTAAGCAATGAAGGGAAAATGTTTAATTTCCTCAGGTCCTGATGTTTAGCCAAACTAGTGACAGTGGCTTACATTTGTGCTGTATTTTGTAGATCTCTGAGTGATGGTCATTATTTCATTAGAACCTCACAACTAGTTTGTGAAATAAAAAGAGACAGAGAAGCAATGTAGCCCTGAAATTTCAATGACTTGTTCAGGATCACACAGAAAATTAGTTTCAAGGCCGGGGTTGCCAACCTGCTTTACCATCTACTCCTCTACATACAGATTTACATAATCTGTAGATAACTCAATCCAGTAGAGTAAAAGGTCCTACTGTAGAGCATAGGGAACTATATTCAATATCCTGTGATAAACCATAATGGAAAAGAATATGAAAAAGAATGTATATATATATATATATATATATATGTGTGTGTGTGTATATGTATAACTGAATCACTTTGCTGTACAGCAGAAATTAACACAGCATTGTAGATCAACTATACTTCAATAAAATCAATTTTTTTAAAAAAGAAAATACAATCTCCTCAAAATAAAAAAAAATAACCCAAATAATTCTTAATAATAAAATACTGAAATACTGCAGCTGTGTTTCCAAACAAATAAATAAATAAGGATTTGTCCAGCCCAGAAACTCTCAATAAGACGTTGTTCTTTCAGAACACTCCATTCCCATGGGATCACATTGTAGCACTGGGAATAAATTTTATTTGGATCCTCAGAACCATATGGCCGGCCATGATGTGTCTTTTCACAGCACTGGACCACATTGAGTATTATCCATACTTTAGGCTTCTCCCACCACCATTTCCCTGAACCTTGAAACTAATCTCTTAAGATCCAGTACAGCACAGTTCCAATGTGAGGGACTGATATGGAACAGCTTTCCATGCTGGCATCCTTAATTTATATTAATATTAATTACTGCTGGTTATTCTTGGAAACTAAAATGTAAAACAGTATATGTCCTGAATGTGGACAAGATTAGCATAAATGTTTTACAGATGAGCAGAAGTCCCTCAAGGATCAGAACACTGTAATAGAATGTTTAAATCTGGGGCATTATAACAGTATTCTGTAAGTGCTTAGGTAAAACATTTGTTGATATTTACTACTGAAACTGGAGATAAAAAAGAATTTCTTATGTATATCATATCTACCCCATCCTTAATACTATCTTCATTCACATTATAAATGGTGGTTAAACCCTATAAGCAATACTCATTGGACTATACACAAGATTACTTGGATAATAGCACATATTTCATGGGTTTTTTTTACTATGATTCTTTAGAAAATTGAATCTCAATAAAATAAAGAGGCAAAAAGACATGTAACCACTTTTTTTAGTAACAATTATTTTTGAAATACATTCAAGTAATGAGAGTAAATATTTTTCTTATGGCTTTTAATCAGATACAGTGCCTTTCATTTCATTCCTGTAGTATTAAGACTGCAAGCAAACTTTTCCTACTGTCTACCTGAAGCTCCATAGAATCCATAATGGCAGGCCAAAGGGGAAAGAAAACACCTTTCAGAGAGCCCATCATGTCATGCTGTCATGCCAGCATTCCAATTAGAACTCAGGGGTTGACAGGATCTGCATTCTCATCTTCGAGTACAATTCAACGGCGCCCTCACAGACACACACTGACACCCAGCATACCTCCAACCTTCCTGTTCTCTCATCTCACTGCCCCCCAATATATCCTCCTCACCCTCAACTTTGTCCAGTGTGTACCGCCCCCTTTCCCAGTTCCTCTGCCTCCTTCACTCCAGAGCCCTTAATTTCTACTCTTCCTCAGCACTCCCCAGCATGGGTACCACTGACCTCTTCATCACTGAAACCTTTACTTCTAATACCAGCATCCTGAAATGTTCCCCTTTGACCTTAACCTCTTGCCTCTGCCATTTCTCCCATTCTCCCACCATTTCATTCTTGCTTACCTTGAGGTTATGATTGACAACTGAAGACTCTCAACTTTTCTCTATACTCACTTTCCTCTTCTCAGACCAAAACACTGCATTCCCTTCCTTTGACTTAAAAGTGAGTGTTTCTCCCCGCTTACTCCATCATTCCTACTGGCCCTGTTCTTCACCAGTGTTAGGGCTTCTGGTGTCTCTACTTCTTGCCACCTACACAGTCCCTAAGTCCATCTCTAACTCACTCTGTCATCTCAAAAATAAGAATAATCAATTTAAAATATGTGTTACATAAAATATACAAATAAACATAAATAAATAATAAAATAAACAAGTAACAGTGCTATCCTAGACTTTTTCATGTCCTGATTGTCCTTGTAACTGCCCAGCCAGGCCTCAACCCTGAGTAACTCCACTGCCTGCTTCCAGATTTCTCTAGGCCTTCACCTAGATTCCAAAGGCTGAAGGAGAAAATGACAAATTTGAGTTGAATGGGGACATTTACAAAACTCTAAAGAAAACATAGGGCAAAAACCAGAATTCATCTTGTGTGGATTTTCTCCTAAATACGTTCTTCTTTCTTAATCATGCCTCCTCCCTTCCCTTCCTCTATGTCCCATATGCGTCCAACAGCAGATATCACTCAAAGCTTTTATTAGGAATATTGAGTTCATCTAAAGAGGACCCCTAAGGTTCTTCTCTCAGGCCTCAGCCATCTTGATTTCTCCAAAATGAAGAGTTTGACACTGTTGTCCTAAACCTCTTACTATTCCCATTCCTCCCATTCTCTCATCTTCTCACTCCTGCTGACCCTGACCCCCACATTTCTGAAAGCCTCTCATTCTTTGATCATACGGTCATTCATTATTTTGTTTCTTCTGCAGCTGATACCATGCTTTTCTCACTCTTCCTCTAAATGTACGAGGTCAGAGATATTCATTGCTTACCCACTGCCTGCACAGATATTCTCCAAACTTGTTAACGTTCATGACTCTCCATAATCGAGTTACTTTTCACCACTATCTTCTATCACTGTGCAGCCCTCCAGATAAAATGATCAGTTGTCAATGAATGGCAAATACCATGGGAATTTCCATCTAAGTATGTTTTATGGTGCTGACAAATAGCTAATATTTTCATGTTCTGCACAGTCAGAGTTTCTTGATCAAAAAGTTACTGTCAAACTGAGTTAAAGGATGACTGACCAGTAACCATGCCTTGGAAGTTAGAAATAATGAATTAATTATTCCTGAGAGATTTACAGTTTTCTCTCTGCATAGAGCCATTTACTTATATTTCAAAGGGTAATAAAATCCTGAGCCATACATTTACATTCGAGAGAGCTGTAACATCTAGGGGCCTTCTGCTTTTTGCTTCCAACATAGGGTTTGTTTACGTTAAAAGATAGTTTCTCTCCTTCTCTCTGGAGAAGAGGGGGCACTTGTGTGGCAGTTCCTATATAAGCTCCGAGTTTCATAATTTCAGTGGTCCTCTCCTATGTTATGGACTCCTTTGTACATGCAGATTACATCTGCTCTCATCACTTCCCCAAAGGGGAGACTGGGGCATAAGAAACCAATACTAAGATGTTCTGTAAGTAATCACCCTGCCTCTGATCCAGAAACCTCATATTTGCTGTCAGGAGAAAATAAATAAATATAGATATTAAAAACTTATTAAATAGATACAAAGAAATTCATTTAAGGGTTTTTGTGAAAGTGAGAGCTCTTTCAGTTCATTTAGAGTGTGCTTTCATTTGCATTTTTATTTCCTTATACTTTGTTTTTTTATATTAAACTAAGTTACTTGTAAAATGATGATTAAAATGCTTATCTATTCTCTCAAGATTTGGGAGTTATTTATGTAAACATTTCTAATTGTTAAAATGGGTTTTGTGAGTGTTCCTATAACTCCTCCTCACCTCACCAAAATCTGTCCATTCAAATTGTGATTTCTATTGAACTTAGCATGAAAAAGTTGTTAAGAAATTCACCACATGAAATCTCCTGACTTACAAGGGAATATCTTTGTCACCGTTCTTTGTTTTGCTGTGATGGTTGTAATAGACACTGTTGAGGCCAGAAGACAATTTTGCACTGGAAGCACTGGGGGGTGAGAGCAAAGCTGTGAGGAACCTCCTGCTTTTGTTTTCGTACTCTAAGAGAAACTGGAATGTCATTACTTTCTTCCCTTGCCTAAATATTTCTGACGGAGACCAGACTACTTTGTTAGTGGTAAGAACTATCAGTAGTCTCCCCTATCAGGGAAAATATTTTCCCAGCTCTTTAGGCTCAGAAACTTTCCTGAAAGCATTTGAAATCCAGTTCCTTTAAGCCTCTATCCTGAGTGATGACTTGAAAGAACTCATGAATCTGGATGTGTGTTGAGGAAAGAATGATTCAATTAAAAGAATCAGAGAAATGAGGCATATTCATTGGAAATCTCCTTTTTCACACATTATCTTATTTTAGGTTACCACGGTGAAACACCTGTCTACCTCAACTTCCTTTATTTCCTCAACTTCCTATCTTAAACCAGTCAAGGATCAATTTTACCCTACCCTACAGACTGAGTTCTTGTAGCTAAGACTTTTGATGTGATCAAAAGACTTTCCAATCTAAAAGTGTTCTATGTAGGCCAGGAAGAGACATATGAATAATTTTAGATTAACAGCCATGAGGAAAAACCACCAAGAAGTACAACACTCTGATGAGTTCCCTCTGGATCACACCTGCCCTTGGGGGAGCGTCTTGCCTATAAGCCTCCCTCCTTTTGTGATGGCTTCCCCACTTTTTCAGCAGCCATGGTTGGGCAGGTCCTACCGATCACCTGTTTTCATCACCCTCAAAGAGGGCCCAGCCTCCCCAGCCTGGGACCTCTGCGGTGCCAGCTACCTGCTGGGCAGTATCACAGAACCCTCTGTTCCTCACCCTTTCTGCTACTCTCCTCCTCCAAGTGAAAAGAGCATCAGAAATTGACATTTGGAAGTCAATTTACCAGGCACTTCCTCTTCTCTCATGAGCCAAACCACTCAAGAGAGTTTGGTAGGACAGGGTTCATCACTCCCCTTTCTCAGAAAGGAAACAGGCTAGGGCTTCCCTGGTGGCGCAGTGGTTGAGAATCCGCCTGCCGATGCAGGGGACGCTGGTTCATGCCCCGGTCGGGGAAGATCCCACGTGCCGCGGAGCGGCTGGGCCCGTGAGCCATGGCCGCTGCGCCTGCGCGTCCGGAGCCTGTGCTCTGCAGCGGCAGAGGCCACAGCAGTGGGAGGCCCGCGTACCGAAAAAAAACAAAAGAAAGGAAACAGGCTGGAGAAAGTCATCCATGTCCTCCCACTTCAGCCTTGGATGATCAACAACCACTTGGACACTCCGTTTTCACATTCGTAAAAAAAAAAAAAAGTTGTTAACTGGGAGCTCTTACGGACTGCTCTAGTTCTAAGGATCTGTGTTTGGAAATAACGAGTCTAAGATTCTCAACTCTTAAACCCGAGCGTCAACTAAAAAGAGCCCAGAGAAGAAACTACAGGTCCCTTTCCTCTTCAGAGGCAAAATTTCTATTTTAAGAGTTTCTTCTGAAGACAATTCCCCCAACTTTGTAGGAATCTGTGATCTTTTAGATGAAATTTCAGGTAGGAAGCTGGCTGGTTAGTGGGGAAAGAGCAATGGTTTACTGTGTCTTCTCATGTGTAGACCTCCTGCCAAGCACAGCACCTTGTTAGCTTCTTAAACCTTCAGGATACTCGAAAGGTAGAGAGTCACACTCATTTCACAGATTAGGGCCCTGAGGTTCCCAGAGGTAGGGCAGCTAATCCAAGCGACATAGCTGGTGAGTGGAAGACCCAGTTGGTCTCATCCTCTAATCAGTGACACAGTGAAACTGTATGCTCAAAACTGACTTTTATCAGTTGCACTCAAGCCTCCCCAATGTGCTTCAGGCACAGCGGCAGGGCTTTTATTTATCTATTAGGCTGTTGTGTATGTTTCCTTTGAAGAATGGGTTCCACAGCTGAAATCTTTTTGATAGCACTGACCCACACCATTCAAGCTCACCTCTGCCCTCCCAAGCCCCCTGGCAGGCTCAGGTGCGAGCTCTTCCCTGAGGCCCAGTGAGCCTTCCCCACCCTGAACCCCCTGCCCAGGCCTTGTCCTCGTATAAATGCCAAGGGATGAGAAAACCTGAAAAGGACTTCTTGTCCTCAAAACCTAGATTAATTTCTATTGTCTTCCCAAAGGGTTTCCACAAATTAAATCTAGAAAAAAAAAAATAATACAATTCACCATATCCTAGCATATGAATATTACTTTTAAAGAGAATTTTCCATGTCCTAAAAATCAAGGTGTGCCTTGCTTTAAAAGGTCCTAATATACAAAATTCCAAGCTGAGAAAGTGATCGATTAAGGATTGACTCTTCCTTTTTTAAAGGAAATCTCCCCTGATGCACTTGAAATAGTTTCAGCTTTCCCACTTACATGCAGCTCTTCAGAAGTATATCTAATAGTTTATAAAATGATTATTTGTACAATTTTCCTTTCTCAGAAAAACTCCTAGGAGAAGGGGTCATAGATTTTTGTGTGTGTGCAAAATCATTCTGGCAAGTAGTTCGTGCCATTCTGATACACTGACCTCAGTTTACCCAAGAGCGTGATTTAAAACAGGCTTCTTACCTTACTACACTGGGGGAAGAACAGGCTGGCCACAGTCCTGAGACCTGGCTCCCAGATGTGGACCTGAGGGCTAAGTGGCAGGAGGGAAGGTGGGGTACTTCTTCTCTATGGTGTTGTGATATGAACTGGGCATTTATAGCCATGTTGGTAAACTAGAAAGCACATCATGAATGAAAAGGAAAACAACATGTTGAGATTTTTTAAAAATAGAAACAAGAAAAGAAAAAAGACAGACTGCACTCTGTCAAAATTAAACACCTCTGTTCTGTGAAAGACAATATCAAGACAATGAGAAGACAAGCCACTGTTTGGGAGACAATACTTGCAAAAGATACACCTGATAAAGGACAGTTACCCAAAATATACAAAGAACTCTTAAAACTCAACAATAAGAAATAACTCATCAAAAGACCTTAACAGGTACCTCACAAAAGAAAATATACAGATGGCAAGTAAGCCTATGAAAGTATGCTCCACATCACACCATCAGAGAAATGCAAATTAAAACAACACGGAGATACCACCACACACCTATCTGAATGGCCAAAATCTGGAACACGGATCACACCAAATGCTGGTGAGAATGTGGAGCAACAGGAATGCTCAGACACTGCTGGTGGGGATGCAAAATGACACAGCCACTTGGGAAGACAGTCTGGCGGTTTCTTACAAAACGAAACATGCTCTTACCATATCATCTGGCAATTGCACTCTTCGGTATTTATCCAAAGGAGCTGAAAACTTCTGTCCACACAAAACCTGCACACGGATGTTTATAGGAGTCTTATTCATAACTGCCAAACTTGGAAAAAAACCTAAATTTCTTTCAGTAGGTGAATGGGTAAATAAACGGTGGCACAGGCATACAACAGAATATTACTCAGCACTAAAAAGAAATGAGCTATCAAGCCATGAAAAGACATGGAGGAATCTTAAAGGCATATTACTGAGTGAAAGAAGTCAGTCTGAAAAGACGACATACTGTCAGGTTCCAACTATAGGACATTCTGGAAAAAGCCATACCATGGATCCAGTAAAAAGATCTGTGGTGCCTGGAGGAGGGGGGAAGGTGATGAATAGGCAGAGCACAGGGGGTTTTTAGGACAATGAAATATCTGCATGTTGCTGTAATGACACATGCGTATCACTCTACATGTGTCCAAACCCAGAGACTGTACAACACCAAGAGTGAACCCTAAGGTAAACTGTGGACTTTGGGTGATAATGATGTGTCAATGTAGGTCATCCTTTGTTTTAAAAAAGATGGACCATTCTGGTGAATGATATTGATAATGGGGGATTCATGAGGGGCAAATGGTACCTGGAAAATCTCTGTACATCTCAATTTTGTTTTAAACCTATGGTTGCTCTAAAAATATAGTCTTTTTAAAAATACAAAGGAAATTCATAAAAGGGTGTTCTGATTAATCTAAAGGAGTTAGTAACACCACCCACAATTCTTGTGGTGACTACCATAGAGCAGGTATTTTGAACGCAGGGTAGAAGTTCTTTTACACAATTAGGTTCTGGGTTTGAACATAAGCCTCAATTTTTTACTGGCAAATGATTATTTTCAACATTTTAAGGCCATTTCTAATGCAGAAGAATGACTTTAACTGTAAATAGGAAAATGAGATGTAAGGTTCATCCATGTCTGCAATTCTGCCTACAAAAGCCTGAGCAGTTTTCATGCAGCACACGTTATGTGTACTAAACCGAGAAATACCCAACAGACTGATGAATGCATGACTTAGCAAAAACCAAATTAAGGGAGGCTGCTCACATAGAGAAGAGTAACACAGGCACTTTATGAAAACATGAATGACGGTTAAAATAATAATAAATATATAATTAATAACATGCAGTATTATATATAATAAATAATGAATATATGTAAAATAATAAATACAACACAGGTGTCTCAATACACCTTTTTAAAACTTTGCATTCAGTAAAAAAATAATCATAACTTTTTCTGTTGGTGTGCAGTTCTGTGAGTTTTAGCACATGTGCAGATTTGTGAAACTACCACAATAATCAGGATACAGGACAATGCTATCACTGGACAAAAGATTCCTTCATGCTGACCTTTTGTAGTTAAATTCCGCCTCTACTCCTGACCCCTAGCAACCACTAATCTATTCACTGTCTCTCTAGTGCTGGGGGTTTTTTATGGGGGGGGGGATGGGATTCTGTTCCTATTTTATGTTTATTTTATTTTTCCTCTCCACCCCAAGGGCACTCCTAATAGGTTTAAGTGTATTCTTAGATTCGTACATATCCTTGAAATTTCCACAGTATAATTGTGCATATGTGACTTTTTTAGTTTATTTTTTCAGGGTAAAATTCAGTGGGTTTTAGTACATTCACAAAATTGTGTGGCTATCATCAACATATAATTCTAGAATATTTTCATCATCCCCCCAAAAGAAACTGCACCCCTTAAAAGTCACTCCCCAGTCTTCCTTCTACCCAGCCCCTGACATCCAATCATCTACTTTCATCTCTATGCAGTGGTCTATTTTGAACATTTCCTTTAAATGGAATCATACATATTGTATGATTGCATGATGTATGATGTATGATATTGCATGATGTATGTCTGGCTTCTTTCACTCAGCAGGATGTTTTCTAAATTCATCCATGTTGTAGCATGTACTCATTAATACTTCATTCTTTGTATGGACAAATAGGATTCCACTATATGGATATATCACATTTTTTTATCCATTCATCTGTTAGTGGGCATTGGGTTGCTTCTACTTTTTGGTTACTATGCATAATTCTGCTATGAACATTCATGTGCAAGTTTTTGTGTGTGTGAACATGTTTTCATTTCTCTTGGGCAAATACCTAGGAATGGAATTTCTGGGTCATAAGGTAACTTTATATTTAACTTTTTGAGAAGTTACCAAACTGTCTTCCAAAGTGACTGCACCATTTTACATTTTCCCCAATACTATGTGAGAGTTGCATTCTGTCCTTATCCTCTTCAACGCTTGTTTATTGTCCATCAGTGTTATTACAGCCATCTTAGTGGGATGAAATGTTTGTGGTTTCAGTTGGCATTTCCCTAGTAAGCAATGATGTTAGTCAATGATGTCTTTTCATGTGCTTAATGGCCAACCATATTTCTTCTCTGGTGAAGTATCTATTCATATCTTTCACTCCCTTTTAATTGGTTTACCTGCCTTTCTATTGATGCATTGTAGGGGTTCTTTATGTGTTCTGGGTACAACACATAATCTGACATACGATTTGCAAATATTTTTCTCCCACAGCAAATATTCTGTAGGTTTTCTTTTCACTTTTTTGATGGTGTCCTTTGAAGCATGAAAGTTTTAAATTTTGAGGAAATCAAATTTTTCTTTTATGGATTGCACTGCTGGTATCATATCTAAGAATTATTCACGTAACCCTTAATCAGAAAGTTTTTCCATGTGTTTTCTTCTAAACTTTTTCTAGTTTTACAGTATATTTTTATATCTCTGATCCATTTTTAGTTACTTTTTATCTAAGAGGTGAGGTTTAGGTTGACATTTTTAGTCTTCTGCAAATTGATGTCCAATTGTTTCAACACCATTTGTTGAAAAGATTATCCTTACTCCACTGAATTACTTTTTCACTTTTGCCAAAAATCAGTTGGTCATATTTGTGTGAGTCTATCTGGACTCTATTATATTCATTGATTTAAATATTTATCTTCATACCAATACCATACTGTTGATTACTGTAGCTTTATATTAAGTCTCAAAATCAAACAGTTAAGTCTTTCAGGATTGTTTTGGTCTTTCTGTGTACTTTTCATTTCCATATATATTTTAGAGTCAATTTGTCAATTTCTACAAAAAGTCTCTTGAGATTTTGATTGGGACTTCATTGAATCTGTAGATCAATTTGGGGATAATGACATCTTAACAATATGAGTTTTCCAACTCATGATATTGGTCTGTCTCCCTATTTATTTAGCACTTCTTTAATTTCTTTCAGTAATGTTTTGTAGTTTCAACATAGAGATGTTGTATACTATTGTTAAAGTTTCTCCTAAATAGTTTTATGCTTTTGTGATGCTACTGTAAATGGCATCTTTTAAATATCGTTTCCTAATTCTGTACTGCTAGTATATAAAAAGAGTCTCTGTAATATTGACCTTCTATCTGTCAAGCTTACTAAATAAACTTACTAGTTTTAGTAAGTTTTATTATTTTTGGTAGAGTACTTGGGATTTTCTACCTACAGAATCATGTCATCTGTGAATAAAGACCATTTACTTTTTCTTGTCCAATCTGTGTAACTTTACTTTCTTTTCTTGCCTTATTCTACTGACTAGGACCACTAGTACAGTGTTGAGTTGGAGTAATAAGAATAGACGTCCTTTCATCATTCCCAATTTTAGCCTTTGACCATTAAGTATAATTTTAGTGGTATGTGTCCTGTTGATGTGTTTTCTGCAGATAAACATTGTTTTTAATTCTTTCTTTCCAATCATAGAATAGTTTAGCATAAATATTTGCATGCATTTGAAATAATTTAGACTTGGAACTAACGTCCCACCATGACCATGTCAGGTCACTCTTAACAGAGAACTGGCTCCCCGCATGCACTATCAAGCCCGTAAGGTGGCAAGCAACTGCCTGCTGAGGTTCAGAAACAGTTGCCTCAAAGAGCTAGTGAATACCAGGTATTTCAAAGGAACAAATAAGGAGAGGCTTGGAACTAATGTTACTGAGTCCCTACTCTCTGTCAGACCCTGTGTGAGGCCTCTTTTGTGAGTCAGCTCCAGTTCTGCTCTTCTTATCTACAGAGTCAGAACTTTTAAATACAGAAGGTCCCTGACTTAACAATGGTTCAACTTACAATTTTTCAACTTTACGCTGGTGCAAAAGCAAAACACACTCAGCAGAAACTGTACTTTGAATTTTGATCTTTTCCCAGGCTAGTGATGTGTAGTATGATACTCTGTCACGGTGCTGGGCAGTGGCAGCCACAGCTCCCAGCCAGTCACTCAATCACAAGGGTAAATTAGTGCTACAACCCCCCTGCACCCACACATCCATTCTGTTTGTCACTATCATACAGTATTCAGTAAGTTACATGAGCTGTTCAACACATGATTATAAAATAGACTTTGTGTTAGATGATTTTGTCCAACCATAGGCTAATGTAAGTGTTCTGACCATGTTTAAGGTAGACTAGGCTAAGCTATGATGTTTGGTAGGTTAGGTGTATTAAATACATTTCAATTTGGGATTTCTTCAACTTACAATGGGTTTATCAAGACGTAAGCCCCATTGTCAGTGGAGGAAGATCTGTCATTCTATTCCTCCATCTTCAGCAGGGGAGAGCGAAATGTCCTAAGGCAACCACAGCTTTTCTAATCACACTGTGCAGGGTGGAATACCAGGCTACCTCTCACTGTTGCTGCAGTGACACAAATAAAATACTGAAGACTGATCATCCAAGCAAGGGAGAAACAAATGATTTCTTCTCTTTCTGTGATTTTTTACCTGAAAAATGTTTCATTTGTTATAACTTATATATAGCTTCCTTACATACAGTTTACTTATGTATTACTTATGCATAAATATTTATATAGTACTTATATACTTAAGTACGTATATACTTAAATATAGTTATTACCTGTATATAGTTCTTATATATGGCTTATACATAATGTCTATTCAGAAGAATCCCCCAAAACTAAATACTAGATGATATATTTCCATGTATTTCCCAAGGACGCGCTTGGAAAACTTAGTTATATACATTTCTTTTTTCTTTTTTCTTTTGCGGTACGCGGGCCTCTCACTGCCGTGGCCTCTAGCGTTGCGGAGCACAGGCTCCGGACGCGCAGGCTCAGCGGCCATGGCTCACGGGCCCAGCTGCTCCGCGGCACGTGGGATCTTCCCGGACCGGGGCGCGAACCTGCGTCCCCTGCATCGGCAGGCGGACTCTCAACCACTGCGCCACCGGGAAGCCCACGTTTCTTTTTTAAGACAGGAAAAAAAAGCTCCCACGATCTTTCTGCCCAACCTAATCACTTTCAGGTGAGGAACTGGGAGTCAGGGAGTTTAACTGGCCTGCCCAGGCTGCTGCACAGCCAGTTGGTGACAAACTCCAGACTGAATCTGAGTATTCTAAAGACTTACATGACTATTATTTTCACCAGGACTAGCATAAGTACTAAATCCACTCGTAATAATTAACCAGTCTACCGCGGTTTTTCATTGAGCCAACTCAAGTTTCTTGGTTCCAAATATGTTGACACCTAATCTAGTTACTCTAATTATTATTAAATTACTTTTTAGGCGCACCCTTCTTCCCTTAAATGGATACAAGATGAAGAAGTTTCTGTGACAAATTCTGTGGAGAAAATGGAAAGGTATTCATGGAGAACAACAGATGTTTGGGGCAAGTTGTTGTGACTTTTGAACATATAGGATACACAGAATAGAATCCAACTATCTTCTCTCTGTACATAACCATTTATTTAGACTTGATGATGGAGCCATAGAAAAATCGGTACTCTAACAAGATTTTCTCATTCAGAATTTTTACAATTTAACTCTCAATATTCAATACTTTTAGAAGAGATCACAAGGTCCAATCTTTATGTATAATTCAGTCTGTTAGGGGGAAAAAAGAAGAAACCATACCTTTTTCATTTAAGAGAGACAGTTGGGGGGATCAAAATTAATAATAAAGAAAAAGGGACTCCCGCAAAGAAATAGAAATTAAGGAGCCCACCAGCAGTTCCTGTTCATACTGTTGTTAGCAGGGAGTTTACTGCCACCAAGTGGTTTGATAACTCCACTTCTGTAACTGGTGTTTCTTAAATTCTCCCAAGTATCAATGCTTTTTAAAAGTATTTACTTTAAAATACTTTCATTTTAAAGTATTTGCTTTCAATGAAAATATCATGAAACCTCAGACAGAGAAAGCTGAAAATGTTTCCTAAATGGACAAACGAGCAAGTCCTTAATTGTCAAAAGAAACTGTGATGAATCTTGATTTGCGTTTGCTAAACTTCTGTCATTGAAACAGCCAGGAAACTGAGGTGATGCCACAGCTTTTATTCAACACAGGTGAGGGCTATGTCACTGCTGATAACCACAGAGGAAATTCCCTACAAAACGACAGATGCGTAATGAGAAAATCTGCATCCTTTGAATAAGATCTAATTTCCAGTAAATGTTGCTCTTACAAAACATATGATGAAGTCAGTACTGGTCCGATGCCTGTGCCCTGAACCCTCCAACTTTTGGAGATTCCTGGGGAATATTTACAGAGTGAGGCTTACAAAATAGCAGGAGATTTTGTTCATGTCATGTTGCCAAATTTTGGATACCACAGGCATTAGCTCAAAAGTACACATTCAAAACAGAGCTCTTATGAAAGAAAACTGCCTCTTTCCATCGTTACACCCAGTGTCAACAAATAGCTGACTTTAAGGCCTAGTAACGAAGTGGGTGTGCATTTTGTAGAGAAAATGCTCAAGGAGAATATTTCGGTAAGACATAACTCCAGCCTCCTCATGTCACCTTGGCAACCCGAGGTATCTAGCTTGAGCAAGTCAGCCAGCCACTGTGATCTTTGGCGTTGGTTCACATTGTCCTAGGGAGCCTTCTTTAATCTCTTCTTTAGCTGTTAGCATCTTGTTCAATTTAGCCTGATATCAAGCTAATTTATGGGGCAAATCTCACATGCTTACCAAGGCAGTTTTTCTCAATATGACATAAGTCCACCCACCTCAAAATCACCAAGGGTGCTTGCTTATTAAGAATGCTGATTCTAAGGCCCCACCCCAGGCCTAGTGAAACTCTTTGGGATTCTGCATTTTAGCAAGTAATCCAAGGTCATAGAGCAGTGGTTCCCAAAGTTTACTACACAATAGGATAATCTAGGGATTGCTTTAAAAATATTGATACCTGGCTTCTACCCCCAGATACTCTGATTAACTGGTATGAGGGTGACCTGGTCATGAGGATTTTTTTAAAGCTCTCCAGGTGATTCTAATATGTAAGAAAATTTGGGAACCTGTCATAGAGGATGCTAGATCATCATCTGGTGACTATTTAACAGATAAGGAAATAGAGAAGATGCCAAAAGGTAGTAATATTGCCTAATCCTGGAGCTATTTTTACCCTAAACTGCTTATGTCATTCAACCAGGAACCCATAATAGTTCCATCAGTGTCAAACAGAAGTTTTGAGACTTTTAGTGTGTTACCCTCAGTCTCACATGATTTCCAAAAAAGACCCGAGACATTCTTCTCTGTGACCCGCATGGGCTAAAGCGGACCTGGGCCTCATTGAACAGGGTGTGAACTGAAGTGATATTTACTTGTACAGCTTTTCACCCATTTTGATTGGCTAAATCAATTCAGGGTTTGCTCATTAAATAGAAAAACAACCTGTGGACTTCTTAACCTACATCACATGATTGTCGACTCAGAAGAATGTTATTTTACTAATAGTTCCTCGTTCGATTTAGCCTGTCAACTCAGCCAAAATGTTTACCAGAATAATACTATATATATGGGATTTAGATCCATAATTGGCTTCTGGTTTCCCCAAATTACTTATTACACAGTCAAAATAAATACACTGTGGTGTTTTAACAGTGCCTCATGCCATCCCAGGGGTGATCTGTATTGTCAGAGTAGGCAGGCTGTTTGTATTGTTAAGAAATTGCATAATACTTATCAGAAATTTCCTGCACACCTTCCCCCTTTTAACTCTGGAAAAACTACTTTCCCAGGAAGCTAACCTAGTCTCCCTAAAGTGGAGGTTTCAAATGGATCCTGTTATTTCTTCTCTAAATATTCACCTTTAGTATTCACTCTACAAAATGCACACCCGCTCCTGTCCTGGGCCCTAATGTCAGCTAAGTGGACCTTCCCCTTGGCACCTGCCTTTGACTGAGGCCTCGGGGGTAATGACTCTGTTACTGGTGTCATTTTACAATTAGTGTAGTGTAGCACTATTATTATGCATGTTTAATGGTGATTATTATATTAAAAAATCTACTGTGGTATCAGACATGAGGAAAACTCATTCTGTTGTCTAACCTAACTTTTTTGTAGAACAGTTTGAACTAAGGAAGAATATTACCTTTTCGGTTTCTCAAAACACATTATACTCTCCTTAATTTTAGAAAATAATTACATAAAAGAAGACAAGTAATTTTAAATGGTGATTTTTTAATTAAATGAGGTAATAATAGCCAAACAAAAATAGTGATTTCTATATGCCCAGCACTTATCTAATCACTAAAAATCATTTAATTCTCACAATAGCTATTACATTATTATAGTAGGGTCAGACTAATAAGATCCATACTCCGCCCTCAATGCACTGATCACGCCAAGTGCATAAAAACGTAAGAGTGCGTGGAGGGAGAGCTGAGGGGAGCTTGGTGGTGGGACTGGCTAGAGTCACAGCTGCAAATTCAAACCCTGTAAACAGTCCTGTACTTGCTAAGTCAGCGCATGCAGTGGATAAGAGCACGGAATTGGAACCAGCCACACCAAGATCCAACCCCTACCTGATGACTGAGGCGCTCGGTGACCATGGGCAGATTCTATGGCACCCCCAAGCCCTGGGGTTTTTTTGTTTTTAGTTTTTTGCGGTACGCGGGCCTCTCACCGCCGCGGCCTCTCCCGCTGCGGAGCACAGGCTCCGGACGCGCAGGCTCAGCGGCCATGGCTCACGGGCCCAGCCGCTCCGCGGCACGTGGAATCTTCCCAGACCGGGGCACGAACCCGCGTCCCCTGCATCGGCAGGTGGACTCTCAACCACTGCGCCACCAGGGAAGCCCCTAAACTCACTTTTTTTTTTTTTTCTTTGCGGTACGCGGGCCTCTCACTGCTGTTGCCTCTCCCGCTGCGGAGCACAGGCTCCGGATGCGCAGGCGCAGCGGCCATGGCTCACGGGCCCAGCCGCTCTGCGGCATGTGGGATCTTCCCGGACCGGGGCACGAACCCGCGTCCCCTGCATCGGCAGGCGGACTCTCAACCACTGTGCCACCAGGGAAGCCCCTAAACTCACCTTTTTTTTTTGCTTTGCGGTACGCAGGCCTCTCACTGCCGTTGCCTCTCCCGTTGCGGAGCGCAGGCTCCAGACGCGCAGGCTCCAGACGCGCAGGCTCCAGACGCGCAGGCTCCAGACGCGCAGGCTCCAGACGCGCAGGCTCCAGACGCGCAGGCGCAGCGGCCGTGGCTCACGGGCCCAGCCTCTCCGCGGCACGTGGGATCTTCCCGGACCGGGGCTTGCATTGACAGGCGCACTCTCAACCACTGCTCCACCTGGGAAGCCCTCTGGGTTTTTTTCTTTGTTTTTGGCTTTTAGTTTTAAAAAGCAAAGCTAAAGACATTGTATTCGTTTCCTAGGGCTGCCATAACAAAATACCATAGACTGGGTGGCTTACATAACCGAACTTTACCTTTTCACAGTTAAGGAGGCTAGAAGTCCAAGATTACGGTATTTTCTGAGTTGGTTTCTTCTGAGGCCTCTCTCCTTGCAGAGGCCACCTTTTCACTGTGTCCTCATGTGGTCTTTCCTCTGTGGATGTGCATCCCTGTATCTCAATATGTGTCCAATTTCCTTTTATCATAAAGACACCAGTCAAGGTGGATTAAGGGTCACCCACTTGGGTAGCCCTTACTTTAACGTAATTACCTCTGTAAAGGTCCTAGTTCCAAATATAGTAACATTCTGAGGTATTGGGGGTAAGGGCTACAACATACTGATATGGGGGAACACAATGCAGCCCATAAAAGCTTGTTTTGTAATATTCAATGAGAATTAAAAGAAATAATGCAAATACGTCACTTAGCAAGGTACCTGGCAATAAATAAGGAAATTTCTTTGGATGATGGAAATATTCTATATCTTCATTGTAGTGGTGTTACATGGGTCAAAACACATTGAATTGCACAGACATAGAAAACAAACTTATGGTCACCAAAGAGGAAACGGGGTGGGGGAAGGATAAATTCGGAGTTTGGGATTAGCAGGTACAAACTACTATATATAAAATAGATAAACAACAAGGTCCTACTGTATAGCACAGGGAGTGATATTCGATATCCTGTAATAAACCATAATGGGAAAGAATATGAAAAAGAATATATATATGTGTGTAACTGAATCATTTTGCTGTACACCAGAAACTAACACAAATTGTAAGTCAACTATACTTCAATTTAGAAAAAAAGAAAAACACATTGAAATGTGCACTTAAAATGTACATTTGATTGTGTTGATATAATACCTCAATAAAGCTGATTTTAAAATATTAAATTGGGTTTCCCAGGTGGTGCAGTGGTTGAGAATCCACCTGCCAGTGCAGGGGACACGGGTTCGAGCCCTAGTTTGGGAAGATCCCACATGCCGCGGAGCAACTAAGCCCGTGTGCCACAACTACTGAAGCCCACGTGGCTAGAGCCCACGTGGCTAGAGCCCACGTGGCTAGAGCCCATGCTCCGCAACAAGAAAAGCCACTGCAATGAGAAGCCCACACACAGCAACGAAGAGTAGCCCCCACCCAACACAACAGAGAAAGCCCACGCACAGCAACGAAGACCCAACGCAGCCAAAACTAAATAAATTTATTTAAAAATAATAATAAATAAAATATTAAATTACTGCCTACCAACTTCACCTCAATGACTTCCTTTAAAAGCATTTTTAAAAAACATTTTTCAAGGTATAATAAGCCTTAACCCTTGATAACTAATTATCCCCCAAAAATTCCCAAGCAGAAGTAATTATCCTAGAGTGTGGAAATAAGTCTTATGCCTGAAGTCTGCATCTTTTAATACTCCCATATAAAAGTAAATTACCCAGAGAGGTGTTTTTCCTGGGAGCATGTCATCCCCTCAAGAGATTTTCAGAACTATTTTTAGAACTAGTTTCCCATAAAAGAGCAAAGTTCCCAGCATGTAATTCTGATGTAGATGGAAGGCCCCAAGTATTTAAATTTTTACTCTACAAGAGTTGCTGTAGTCTTAAGAAGCTCCATTTGAAATGAAAATGAAAAATATTGAAAAAAAATTTCCTCTGAAGATTTTGAATAGCATCCAAGTTAAATTATAGAGACAACAACATGTCCTGAGAGACTTAATTTTCAGCATTGGTTTCCTAAGTCTACATCCGTCTTTGGGACGTTGGGAGCATTTCCCAGTTCTTGTTGATGAAGAGTTATGAAGCCTCCGAGGGGGAGTTCTGCTAACCATAAAAGAGGAGTAAAATTAGCATGATTTTTAAAACTCTTCCTTTAAAAAATACGTTCCCATTAAGAACTGCTTCAGGATATAACTTTTTATGGAAACACAACTATGTATAAATATATTGGGCTTCATCATATGTATAAATACAATGGACTTCATCAGTGAAAGGTGCTTGTTGTCTGAATAAATATGTTATTTAACTAAATGAATGACTCAACAAGAAAGCATCATTAAGAGAAGTACAGATGCAATTTTATCATAAACATGCAACTTTAAAACCAGGAATTGGCGGAATCGCCGTAAGCCAGAAGTAGCGTGGACTGCCGTGTCCCGTGGGAAATCACTAAGACCTGCACCTCCCTCAGTGCCTGGCAAATAACAGACAATAGCAAATACTTGCAAAACAGAATCATTAAATATAAGATCTGAAAAAATATATATATATAAGATCTGTGTGTGAACTGTTTTTTTCATGTCTGTGATAGGAAACTGCCTTCCAGGTTAAATCGCCTTGTGATAAGCCGCTCTAGCACTAAAGAACTAAAATTCATGGAGTCAAAATCAGTTTTCCCTCTGCAGAGCTTCATCCTGCAGAGACTGGAGCCAGAGGGGTTCTGTAGCAGGAGCTTGTCTCCGCTGGGTTGATGATTCCTGGGGCAGTTCTGCTGAGGTCTCAGTGTGAAGACAGACTATCTTGTTAAACTGTAGGGTCTGAGTCAGTAGGTCTGGGCGGGGCCCGGGACTCAGCATTTCTAACAACCTCCCAGGTGATGCTGTTACCAAACACAGGTTCGTGTGCCCGACGCACAGTGAAGCCAAAAACAACATGAAACATCGGAGTTTGGAGCAGAGAAAGGTTTGTTGCAGGGCCGAGCGAGGAGGACAAGTGGCTCGTGCCCCCCAGAATACGAACTCCCTGAAGGGTCTCACCAAAGCATTTTTAAAGGCAAGGTGAGGGAAGGGCATCCCAGGGTATGTGATCCGCTCGTGCATGGTTTTCTGATTGGTTGACGGTGAGGTAACAGGGAGGTGTCACAGAGGTTCACATTATCAATCCCTAGGCGCCAGTCAGTCTGGAGGCTCTGTGCTCATCATGGTCAGCAAATAGTTAAGTTCTCTCATTTGGTGGTGGTTTTAAGCATCTATAAAACAACTCAGGAAATGTGCATGAGATACTATTATCTAAGTACTTCAGAGAGGAGCTAAAAGCATGGGATATAAGGGGTCTGTCCCTGGAAGGCCCCATAGGGTCCTGCTTGGTTACAGTGCTGAGATGGGGTCCATGGGCCACACTGAGGTAGCAACGTCGTAGAAGAAAAGGGGATTCCTGAAGAGCTGGGCAGAGTGAACAGCTATGGGGTGAAGGGAGGCGCTGAACCTGGGATCTGAAGGCCGGTTACATGACCCCAGAAGAATCACTGCTTCTCCGTATCCCAACTGTCTCATGGGAAGAGGGCATCATAATAGTAATAGGACGATAATACCTACCTCATGGGATTCCTGTGAGAACTGATGGGTAGTAGCTTACTATAAACTTGGGGGAGCACGTGGTACACAGCCAGTGCACAGTAAATGCTTACTGGCTGGACGGTAAACACAGGTTGTTTGCCATCTGTGGTTCTGAGGGCTCCACTTCTCACCCACCCTGCGTGCCCAGGACAGTTCGCAGCACCAAGCAGGCGCGCGGGCAGCACTTGACCAGCTTAGGTAGTAGCAGAGTGACCAACCCCTGAAAGGACATTACTACCTGGACGATGGCTCCCTGTGGCACGCACAGGAGAGCCTCTTCACTGAGACAGCAGTAACTTTGAGGTCTTGGCTAACTTCCAGGCCCCTCTGAGCCAACAGTGGGAGACAGAACCAGATTGTTCCAATAAAAAATATGGTGCTAGAAGAGCTGATCTTCCACATTCTTCAACATAATTCGTGTATAAAATTGCCTGCCTTTGATACATTCCTTTATTAGATTCCATATGTATGTGATGTCAGACAGTATTTATCTTTCTCTGTCTGGTTTATTTCACTTCACATAATGCTCTCAAGGTCCACCCCTGTTGTCATAAATGGCAGGATGACCTTCTTTTTCACGGCTGCATAATATTCCATTGTGTGTGGGTGTGTATTTTATTTATATAGATATATAATATAAATACATAGTATACCTATTGTGCCACGTCTTCTTTATCCATTCATCTTTTGAGGGACACTTAGGTTGTTTCCATATTTTGCCTATTGTGAATAATGCTGCAATAAACATGGGAATACAGATATCTCTTCAAGATCCTGATTTCAAACCTAAGTGTCCATCAACAGATGAATGGATAAAGAAGATGTGGCACATATATACAATGGAATATTACTCAGCCATAAGAAGAAATGAAACTGAGTTACTTGTAGTGAGGTGGATGGACCTGGAGTCTGTCATACAGAGTGAAGTAAGTCAGAAGGAGAAAAACAAATACCGTATGCTAACACATATATATGGAATCTAAGAAAAAAAATGTCATGAAGAGCCTAGGAGTAGGACGGAAATAAAACACAGACCTACTAGAGCATGGACTTGAGGATATGGGGAGGGAGAAGGGTAAGCCGGGACGAAGTGAGAGAGTGGCATGGACATATATACACTACCAAACGTAGGGTGGATAGCTAGTGGGAAGCAGCCGCATGGCACAGGGAGATCAGCTGGGTGCTTTGTGACCACCTAGAGGGGTGGGATAGGGAGGGTGGGAGGGAGGGAGATGCAAGAGGGAAGAGAGATGGGAACATGTGTATATGTATAACTGATTCACTTTGTTGTAAAGCAGAAACTAACACACCCTTGTAAAGCAATTATACTCCAATAAAGATGTTAAAAAAAAAAAAAAAAGATCCTGATTTCATTTCTGGATGTATACCCAGAAGCAGGGTTGCTGGATCATATGGTAGTTCTAGCAAACATATTTTAATGAGTTTTTCCATGGCTGTGATGAGTGAATTTAATGCAAGTTTAAATAAACAGTTAAACTAAAATAATTTTGGCCATGCTGAAGTAGGAGATAGATGGGCCCCTGGGCCAGACAGCTAGTGTGTGTCAAATGGAGCAAAGCTGAAGTTTTGTCCTCAGCCAGACAAAAACGATGCCTGTTTCCCTTCCTCCACTGATAAGGAAGGAATAAACTAGTAGTGGGGAATTTGTTGCAGCAAAAATAGAAATGAGACTTTTCTGATAAACAAGGAAAATAAGGAAACAATGAACAGACTGGGGAAACAACATAAACATGCCTAAAAGAGTTAAGCAATCTTGGTTATACTTTAGCTGTTACTACTAACAAACACTTGTAACTAGACTTGTCCTTCACAAAGCTGATTAGTCTCCAACTCCTTATGAATTACCCTTTGCACCTGGCATTTCTTCTCCCCCTACCCTCCCTTGTAGCACTCTTCTTTTCAGAAAGAATGTCACGGCTGATATATTCAGGGACACCAGGCCGGGTTGCTGCGCTGCCTGACGCCAGCTCTGGCCATGAATTTGCAAAAGAAAAGAAATGCAAGACCTTAATTTCTTTGAGCCTTATCACCTACCCCAGACCACGAGCCCTGGGCTATATAACCTCTCCCTATTCGCCAGGGAAGTGGGTCACAGTTCTTGAGGCGCTAGCCTACTGTGTTCCCCTCTTGCCTGGCAAAAGGAGTAAAGCTACTCTTTTCTATTTCTTCCAGACTCGGTCTCTTCGTCATCATCGGTGGACAGGGAGCCACGATTTGGCAACAATGCCTTATGTTAGATACTGTCAGTCCTCAACCATCCACTGTGTATTGAAGCAGAAACAGGTTTTCTGAGGAAAACATGGTCCCTAGTCATGCATATTCCTTAGCCCACCTGGCCCCAGCTCCCTAATTGTCACAAGAGGATCCTCCCCTGCCTCACCAGGCTGGTTGTCACGCAGGTGGAACTCCCATTACCTTGTGATCAAGAACGGACCCCTACGCGTACTCACCAGCTCTATGATCTGGAATGCTCGGCTGCTTCATTCTCACACAAGATCAATCTTAAGTAATAAAGGATATGAAGAATATGTCATCCAGCATTACTGCCCATGTTCTCAACCTGACTCTTTTCTCATGACAGATCACTAGCGAGCTGCATATAGGCACCTCTCTGCTTTGGTCCTACACAGAACTGCTTTATGGGACTCTACCTTGTTTGGATTGTTACGTTTTCAGGCTTGTCTCCCAGCTAAGACTCTGTCTCTTTAAGAAAAGGGCTAGGTTTTCTTTGGCTACCCGGTCCTGCCCTGGCATAGCGCAGCACACTGTACAAACCCGGTGCTCGATACAGTAGCTCAATAACTCACTTTGCGTTTCAGTTCCCTGTGGTGTGAAATAAAAGAGCACTTGAGTGAACTGGGCAGACCCTGGTTCTAAACCTTGCCCTCTATCAACCAGCAGTGCAGGCTTGGGCTCTGTCCTCTCCTGGGTCTGTCTCCAAATCTAAAAAATGAACATTATGCTAAATGATTTACAACATCTCTTTTAGCTTAATGCTTTTGAGTATCTCCAACATCAACTAACCACCAATCAATACTTTAATCATTTAAATCTCTGTTGTAATTAGTATTATAATTTCCCTACAAATAACAATGTTAATATTAATTTTTGAAAAAAAGTTTTTCTTAATAATTTCATGAAGTTCTAATTGTATTTGTTTTATAGAGGACAGGGCTGAATGTTAGCCTTGAAAATGATCAGTGATTTAAAACTAATAAGCTCCAACTTCATGAAAAGTTACTATTTGAAAACGACTGAGATGTGGAAATTGATCATCTTGAAATTGATTTTAGTCTAGTTCTGCTGTGTTTCTACACTCGTTCTTCCTCTTGACAATTTTTTATTGGTAGAGGAACTTCAAAATGGACGAAAAAATGCGTTTTTACCTCATTTATTTTTAAGAAATGGCAACTACCAATCAATACCCAGATAAGTTTCATCTAAATAAAACACAAGGGTAAACTGATGAGAAGTTTTGCATTTCACACAGTTATATTGTGAGCAATTTTAAAGAAAAACAGTGTATTAATAAAACTAAACCTTTTCCTAACTCGAAAGATCGCACATCTTTGCCAGTCTTTCATACCTTAAATGTGACTCTAAAATGCTATGAGATTGGTGAATACAGCCGAATGAAAAGTTCTGACTGCACCTCCACAGACAATTTATTTTAACATCAAAGACACAGAACAATCCCCACCCCCACCCCGCCCGCCTCCAGCTTTCATTTTCTCATCCTCACGTGTTGATTTCCACAGAATGCTGCAGATGCACAGCCAGGCACAGAGAAGCTATTAAAGAGAAATTGATTTGACTCATTCTTTGGCAGCAAAGAAATTCATTTCATGGGGACACCACTCTGTGCAGCATCCCAGCTTCTCAGGCCCCTGCAGTACATTAAAGCCTTGTTTTCAAACCTAGGTCCCTCTGTGGGGCCTTACTTTCCATTTCACCTGAGAGTCAGTTATGTATCTGAGTAGAGTTGCCACGGCACTTCCTGCATGATCTCTTGTGAGCTAAACACCCCATTTCTTTTTACCTCTTCCTCATTTGCCCTGATTTCCTTACATTTCTCTTTCTGCTCACAGCGTTTCTATCACCTCTGAACTATCAGCTTTCTCCCTTAAAATAAAGCACCCTAAATTAAACTCTTTTTTCAGGTTCAGTAAATTCAGGGTAAAGTTAAAATATATTCTTCCCTTGCTCTGGACCCTATATCATTTTTCTACCCCAAAATGTCTTCTTTGTTTGTTCGTTTTGCCTCCATACAACTTTGGCTCACATTGGGGATAAAGTCAACCGAAACCTCTGGGGATTTGTATTCACGGGAATTTTTGTTAAATCAGGTCTCACCCATCTGGCAGCTGTGTAGCCAATTTCTTCTTGGTTTTTGTTTTGTTTTGTTTGCGGTACGTGGGCCTCTCACCACCGCGGCCTCTCCCGCTGCGGAGCACAGGCTCCGGACGCGCAGGCGCAGCGGCCATGGCTCACGGGCCCAGCCGCTCCGCGGCATGTGGGATCTTCCCGGACCGGGGCACGAACCCGCGTCCCCCGCATCGGCAGGCGGACTCTCAACCACTGCGCCACCAGGGAAACCCTGTGTTGCCAATTTCTTAAACATGAATCGAAGGATTCGTACTTATCTGTACTTTATTTCATCTTCCTGACATTAGTCTGAAATTTTAGACTTTGGGGGACTTTTTTTTTTCTTTTTTTTTCTGACATTCATTGTATAAACAATACTCTCTAGCTATTTTAATTGAGCCAATTTGCTGTGAATATTTTCTGATTATTCATTACGTCATTGATAAAAATCCTGAAGAGATCAGAACCAGACAGCTTAGTACCCTCTTTCCAAGTTGATCTCTATCTTGATTGAGATTGTTGGTATAGTTTTTCAACTAGCTATGACTTGACCCAAGTAATTATCCTCCAGCTCACATTTCTTAGTCTTGTCCCCAAGGTTGTCGAAGATACTTTGTCAAATACTGTGATGAAAGCATTCCTCTGATCGAGGCTAATGGACTCTATCAAAATGAGTCTAGAATGCCCTGTTCTTATTGCTTCTACTGACTGCCATTTCTTGTCCTCAGTGACAACAAAACCAGGGGTGTCGTACACCTTCCTAGTATTTTTCTGCAACTGATATTATAGTCATCTATTATTTCTAGATCCAATTTTTCAAAAATTTTTAAAATTAGAATATTATCCATTAACTATAATACTCTAAAGATTAGGCTATACTCTAACAACATATTACCTAATATTTGTGTACTACATTTCAAATATTTTATCACACTTGGATCTCACTAGGATACTTAGAAAGTCCATGTTTGTAAGGATGAGAATACATGGAGTAACATACCCCCAAATGTGGAGAGGGTAGATAATATGGACTTGAGAGTGAATTTTGAAGGAAAACGCAAAAACATCGATGGGTACAAAATATGAAAGTGGAATTTAGAGAGCCTACTGGCCATAGTAGAGAATTTGAGATGGGGGTATATAAAAACAAAGTAAGAAGTTGAACGGAGACTGTATAGAAAAGGGTAGTAAGATCAACATTGGAGTCCAATTTTGATATTGGTAGATAATAGGGAGCAAAAGTAGGTTTGCAAGGAGAGGAACTACGTAGGGTATTGGGGGCTATTAAATACATTCTGGCTATAGTGGCTGAGAGCTTGGATTTGGGCAGAGGGTGGTAATGGACAAAAATCTGTTGTTGAAGATTTCATTGCACTCGGGGATCGTTTGAGTATGAGAGGTAAAAGGAGAAGAGAATTACACAATTAAGAACTCCAGAGCAGGGCACCCAGAGGACTTGAGAAGATTACTTGTAGCCATGGGGAAGCTGGGGAGAAGCAAGATTTTAGGAAGAAAAGAAATAAGATCAACTGTCAACATTGATTTTTTTTCCATTACGAGAGTGGTAAAAAATACAATTGCAAGCTTGGAAAAAGAGAAAACAAAATAAAAATTCACATCTGATCTGTCATCTGAACACGCAACTATTATCATTTTGGTATATCTCCTGCAGGAACTTTGTAGATGGTTCAATTCACATGTTGTTATATTAAATTACATTATATATAATATTACACACATTTTCAAAGTGGCTACAAGGAAGTAAACCACTTTAATAGTTTTTTTTTAGTATTTATCAAGCTAATGTATCATAAGTTACTTTATTCCCTTTCTATCGGTTATTCAGATTCCTTTCAATTTGGAGAAGGGGGAGCAATGAACATACTTTCCAAAAATATATCTTGATTTATTTCTTATTATGGATTCCTAGAAGCAGAATTCCTGGGTTAGCATATATGAATATATTTCATGACTCTTAAGACGTGTTATTAATTTGCTTCCAAAAGAGGAAGTTTCACTTCCACCAGCAGAGTTCAACACTGAAGTCTCGAATGCTAACGGGACATATATACTGTAATGGCATATAAACAACTGAGAGTGAGAGAAATTGAGTCTGTGAATATAGATTTAGGACTTTTCCATATACAAATAATAAATAAAATTAAACAGAAATTCTCCAAGGAAGTGAATAAAAGCGAAGAATAATTTTGGAAGATGAACTTTAAAGGAACATCTTTTAACTTCTCATTTTAAAGATGAGGTGCACAGAATTAAACGGCTTGCTCAAGGTCATGTAATAACAAGTGATGAGGCTGGTGGGATGCGGGGAAGGGAAGAGAAAGGGAGGTCATAAAAGAGACTAATGAAAGTACGTTGCCTTAGAAATTAAAGACTAAAACTTTCCCAAACAGAAAGCACCACTGTGTCAAAAAGCAACAAAGAAATCCAAAAAACTGAGAAAGGAAGATAAATTCTTGGATTTCGAAAAGGGGTGGTCCCCGGCTGATGGATTCTTTTCTGATCCTCCTTCAGCAGTGAGAACCGGCTGTTACCCAGCTTCACAGACAGACTTTTAAATATTTACAACCCCACAAACATTATAAGCTGCCCAGCTCTGCCCCCAGGTGATACTCATCAGCAGTAAAAGAAAAAAAGAAATCAAAGATTTTTATGACTCTGACCACGTATAAATGACTAGCCTCAGGCATGTGAACTATTAAAAAAAAAGAACTAGGTTAATTAACTTAACAGTACATGCAATCAAATATTTTCCTTTCGTGAATTTTGGTCTATGACTTCACCCAGCACAAGAATAAAATGAAAGCTGGACCGATAAAATCTAAATCAGCAGTATAGACCTAGACTGAAGTATCCAGGGTCAATTTCTCTTCTTCTGCAAGTACAACCCCTTGGGTATTTTCAGACAATCGTGCTGCTCTCCGAGTCGGCAAGTCAAAATAAAGTGTGTTTGGCTTTATGGATTCCAGAAACAGAAAGAGGGTCAGGGTTCCTGGAAGTATAGAAAATGAAAGCAAACCTGTCTGAGTATGGGTCTGGAAAAATAGGAAGCTGCAATTACCTGTCACACGGTTTGTTTTTATTCTGCCCTTTCAACGGCTCCATTTCCACGGTTTCCTGACAGGGTTATACCTCTGTGTCTGGCTCATGGTCATGTCACACTTTTTTTTTAATTTTTACAATGCTTGGCATTTCCTCTTTAAAGTGATACTTCTCTTCTGCTTAAATTGTCACTGTGCTATGTTGGCCACACTCTGCTGGGTGCTGAGAAAACCTCAGATTAGGAAAAAAACATTTGCTGGGTAGGTGGGTGAGGAGAATGCCGGATTAAATTATTCATTTCAACTGTGCATGAAAGATGGGCTAGTGAGCAAATACCAAAACGTATTTCTCATAAAATGTCCGTAGTGGTGACAGATGAATGGGAGAACTGTTTTGTAGAGAGCATAAAAGAAGAGGTGTCTCTGCTTTATTGTTTCAATTGGTAAGACTGGAATGGCATGTTTCTTAGAAAAATAATTAGCCTAAACCTAAACTTCCTGGTCCTCAACTTCCTAGCATTGTAGTACTTGGAAAATCAGTTGGTTGTTGGGGGGCCTGACCCGGGACTCTGGGCTCACGTCACGGACCAGCGTGGAAGGATTTCCAGAAGACGGTTCAGACACGTGACCACGACGTGGGGACACCGGGAAAGTTTCCAGGGGTGGTGGCCCACAAGCCCATCTCCCCTTCACTAGCTTGGAATCCCACACCCTACCCCTTCCGTACTGTAGGCATACCCTATTACACACCATCCATTAAGTAAACGCCCATTTCTCCTCCAAGCTCTCGCTACTCGAATCACAAGGAGAGCTTTCCAACTGTATCAGTTACGCCAAGAAAGAAAAGAATTTTCAAGAGTCCTTTACCTTCTTCAGAAGATCTACTTTTCCCTTTTTCTTCCTCAAGAGAAAAAGCACAGCAGAGTGGGTGATTACAACATAAGAAGGTCACGTGCCCTGTGTTCCGTTCCCTCCCCACGGCTCACTTGCATCCTCACGCCACTGTGAACGCTTCTGATCCCTGGAGAGGAGCCCACAGCACAATGCTGCTCCTGGACTTGCTGCTCACAAGGTTAAGTCGTGTGAGGCAGTGACGGGTCGGAGACCCTGGTGAACAGCAGACAGCCTGGCTGTCAAGACTGTTCTGGAGATCACATGGGGTGTTTTTTTAAGTTTTCTTTTCATCTTTTTAAAATTGAAGTATAGTCGATTTACAATGTTGTTCCAGTCTCTGCTGTGCAACAAAGTGACTCAGTTATACACAGGTATATACATTTTTAATTCAAGATGTCCCAGATGTACTTTCTTGTCCTCCTGAACTCAAAATGTCAATAGAGAACACAAATGGGCAGGCTTGGTTCACAACCTTCTAACTTGATGAATTAAATGGAAGATGAACTGCTTGAAATTGACTACTTAAAAATTACTAGACTATTGGGCTTCCCTGGTGGCGCAGTGGTTGAGAGTCCGCCTGCCGATGCAGGGGACACAGGTTCGTGCCCCGGCGCGGGAAGATCCCACATGCCGCGGAGCAGCTGGGCCCGTGAGCCATGGCCGCTGAGCCTGTGTGTCCGGAGCCTGTGCTCCTAAACGGGAGAGGCCACAACAGTGAGAGGCCCACATACCGCCAAAAAAAAAACAAAAACAAAAACAAAAACTGACCTGCCCAAGAAATCTATTTTTATTCTTGTGTATAAAATTGCTAGATATTCTTACTACTCATCTATAAGCAACATAATACAAATTAGGAGTTACACACATTAAGAAATTAAAAACCAGAATAGACCTCAAGAGAATAGTCTTTCTATTTCAACAACAGACAATCAAACTTCCAAGTCAACTCACTATCCACTCTATTTATCTTACCAAAAATATACTGAGTCCTTGCTTTGTGTTTTCAGGTTTATGAAGTTCCTGCCCTGCTGCATATGCCACCTGCTGCATATAGATTTGTCTGTGGGGTGTCTCTTGTCTCCTTCCAGTCAAATTTGCATTCTAAGGCAGCCCATCTGAAAAAATTACTATGCAAAGAATCACCATTCCAATAGGGAAAATGTATACCAAGTTCAGTTATCCAAGTTCAGAAATCACCCTAGGAAGCTACATAGGAGAAAGTTGCCTAGAATAGAGAGACCTGATTCTACTTCCCACTCTGACCTCCTCTTGCCCTGGGATCTTTTTCAAGATTCTAAACTTCTTTGTGCTTTAGCTTCTGTATCTGTAAAAAGTAATTTCATCTATCTGGGTTTATCTCTTATAACTCATAGGGGTTTTAGGTAGCCAAATGATTTTTTTTTTAATTTGCCAGAATCACATGAGATCATATACACAAATGTTTTAATCTATACGCTGCTCTAGACATACGAAAAGTAACATTGTTATAATTATATGGTTTAAAGTCTTAAGTAAATACTATCAAAATAAAATTGTAGCCTTAAAAGAAATGTTCAGGCTTTAACTGGCACATACTTATTTAAAGCAGTATCTTCAACTGCTGTGTTCCAACGTAGAAATTAAGAAAGCCCCTTAGAAATTGCTTCAGGATGATTTTCTTCATATTAATAGGATACAGATACTGTATTTGAATAAATGAGTTACTGATAATCTCAAAAATGTCATATTAGCTAGGATGTTGGCCATCAAAAAATTTTTACTAAAACACCTCAAAAAGCAAAAGAGATTAGTTTTAATTTTTATTGATTATTATATTATTGTATATGCAATTATATTATACATAAAAATTGTCTTCATTATTGTTGCTTTCTTGTTAATTTCTTTGAGGATGAAAGTAAATAGAAAAATGGTCTAAAGTTAGGCAGTGGCAAGGAGAAAAACTTTTAAAGGAAGCTAATTTACAAATAATTGATGGTATGACTTTAATAATGAGGAGAATGATGTGTCAAAAAAGAGAGTAAAGAACTCAAGAGTTTTATAAATAAGCGCTGTTTTGCTCTTACTAACCCGTAAGAGGTTAGAGGGGATCCAGAGAAGGCAGTGGCCCATTATCAACAGGCCATCAAACTTAGCCCAAGTCATCCCCAGGTGACCATGACAAACCTGGAGAGACTCTACAGATCACTGAGGGAGAACATTATGGCCAAAAAATGGTACAAATGATAAATTCACTTTGCAAATTGTTCAGAGAGACCTCAGCATTGCCCATCAACTTTTTAATTAAAAATTAATTGGATGAGATGTGCTCTTAGGAATATTAGCTAATTTCATCTATTTGGATAGTATCAATTTTCTTTCTCAGGAAGAATAATATATATGCATCCCCTTGTTCACTGCAGGATTATTTACAATAGCCAAGATATGGAAACAACCTAAGTGTCCATCAATGGATGAATGGATAAAGATGTGGTATATATACACAACGGAAGACTACTCAGCCGTAAAAAAGAAAGAAATCTTACCATTTTTCAACAATGTGGATAGACCCTGAGGGCATCATGCTAAGAGAAATAAGTCAGACAGAGAGAGACAAACACCATATTATCTCACTTACATGTGAAATCTTAAAAAAACAAAAACAAACAAAAAAACGAGCTCATAGATATAGAGAACAGAATGGTAGTTGCCAGGGAGGGAGGGTCGGGCTGGTAAAATGGGTGAAGGAAGTCAAACTTCCAGCTATAAAATAAATAAGTCATGGAGCTGTAATGTACAGCATGGTGACTATTGTTAGTAATATATAATATACATTATATACAATATATAGTTAATAATACTATATAATACTGTATTACGTATTTGAAATTGCTGAGAGTAAATCTTAAAAGTTCTCATCACACACAAAATAATTTGTAACTGTATATGGTGACAGATGTTAACTAGACTTATTGTGGTGATCATTTCACAATATATATAAATATTGAATCATGAAAGTAATCTAATGTTATATGTCAATTACACCAAAACCTAAAAATACATAACATACAAAATATTATAAATGATATCCTAACTACTGACTGGTTAGAACATGGGGTTAATAAACCCAAAGCTGGAATTAATTCCATGATGGGTATTAGCAACTTTAACAATGGCGGTAGATGAGAGACTGTGCAGGGGGCAGAATCCATTCATCCTCTTTGATGGGAACAACCCCTATTTGTAGCTCAATAGAGGGAGGCATCCTTCCCTATACACAGAGGGTGACATCATGACATTTTCCTTTACCTTTTTCTTCACATAATCTCAAAGCCCATGTTGGCACAAGACTCAATCCATGGACGGTCCTCCCTAATTCTAAATTTAGACCTTTTGGAAATGTACCTTTAAAACAACGAAATGTGTTGCTCTGTGATGCAGGTGGCACACAGAGAGGCGAAATTACCCACCTCGGGTGCACTACGTCACCACAGTGGTGGGTGAAGAGGTCCTGCAGATTCACAGGAAGCTGCAGCTCTTCTGTTCCTCACAGGGAACCCCCTTTGCCACTGGCGAGTAAAAGACCACCAGAAAAAAGGGACTGGAACTGGGGAAATAAGTATGACTTGTGACATCGGGAGGTTTTGGTAACCTTCAAAAAGGAACCAGAATATCTGTAGTGTATCTATTTTATAAATATTAGTATGCCACTCATGTTAGATCCATTTGCCAAGTCACAAAAAAAGTTTCATCTCATGAAAAATCTCTTTAAATAAGCTCTTCCTTCTCATAAGAAATGTAACCAATGAAACTTTTCTTACAAACACACTGTTGTGTGAAAAGTATAAAAAATTATTTGGTACTGTGGTTCTGGGTCATGATTTGACATATTTAGTCAACTTTTCATTTAAAAGCTCAAGCTATTTCTGTGGGTTCCTCTTGGCCATCATTGCTAGTCACTCACACACATGCACACACGCACACAACTGTAAACTGTGGTACATACAGCCCTATGTGTCACTAAATAGATACTGAAAGTTTTTGTCAGGATAACAAATATATATATATATATATATATATATATATATATATATATATATATGTATAGCATGCATATGACATATACATTGTAGTGTAAGGTATTGTTCCTAAGGAATTTTTCCAATGCCGCTATTCAGGGATGCCTTATTTGATAAACTAATAACCAAGTGCCTTCTAAGCCAAGGTCAGGGTGGTTTTGCAGGCTCAGGTTTTGACCGTGATGAATCAGATGAGAGAAGCTGAAAAGATGTCCAATCACATTGTGTCAGAGGAGCCTGGGTGCCTTGAATGCTATCGCCTGTTGTCTGCCATCCACAGCAAGCGGGAGAAAGCACTTCAAGAAAGCCACTCTTTGCAGTTGCGTTTGGACTCAGAAGTAGAAAAAGAAGTGACATAAATAATTCATAAATTTGCACATTGGAAAGACTGAGTAGTCTTGAATATTGTCAAGTGGTATATTATTCTCTTTTGCGGAAGCTTTTCACAGATAAACTATCTATCTTAAACTTCCCTTTGAAAAGGCACGATTATATTTTAGCTCACCTCTAAGCTAAAGATTTCCTGTGGAATTATCTCATCTTGTCCTCGGTGATCTCTATAATAAATAAAGACTAGCATCTGTGCACCGTGTAGCTTGTCATCCCCACGTGGATACATTTAATCTTGATAACAATCCTTCAAAGCAGGTGAATCACCTTCCGTAGAAGCTGTTATTATTTATCTCTATTTTAAAAGCCATGCAACCATAAATTCATGAACAAACTCAATAAATATTTTTGAATGTCTGTTATGCACTAGACACTCTGTGGGCACCAAGAATTGAACAATGAGAAGAAAAAAGATACTGCCTTTATCCTCATGGAGCTCACAGTCCAGAGGAGGAGACAGGTATGAAACAAGTAATCACAAAACCAAGGTAGGGGGCTTCCCTGGTGGCGCAGTGGTTGAGAATCCGCCTGCCGATGCAGGGGACACGGGTTCGTGCCCCGGTCCGGGAAGATCCCACATGCTGCGGAGCGGCTGGGCCCGTGAGCCATGGCCGCTGAGCCTGCGTGTCCGGAGCCTGTGCTCCGCAACGGGAGAGGCCACAACAGTGAGAGGCCCGCATACCGCAAAAAAAAAAAAAAACAACCAAGGTAGGATTTACAGCCATGCTCTCTGATGTCATAAGGAGCGCCCTGGTCCCTGAAGAGCATAGAATCAGTGGACCTGAGTGGCCTGGAAAGTCAGATTTCCCTGTGGAGTGATGTGGAAATGAGGACTGGGTGACGAATAGAAGTTCCAGAGAAAAGAGGGTAGCAAAATAGCACATACTAAGGCCCTGTGTCGACAGTGAATGGCCTCTCCGCGGGATGGGTGTATCTGGATGTTGAACATCATGAATCCCTTGTTCTTCTTTTTTTTTTTTTAACTTTTTTTTTACTGATCACATGGATCATATGGATCATATGGATCACATGGATCAGGAAGTATTACGCAGCAATTACAAACTAATTCTTATGAACTCAAGTCCTAGTGGAAAGCCTATTGGCTGATTTTTATCATAGTTTTCTCAAATGTCAAGAGTAAAGAATTACTTTTAGGAAAATACGATTTTCCTATCTCTTATATCTATCTCTTTTTTTCTTCCTGATTTTTTACTGGTAAATGATCTTGCTTTTTCTCCCCTTTTTTTTTCAAGACAAAAACTACCTTTGATGAATCTTCCTGCCAAGAAGGGCTACAAATTATTTTGGATCTATCTAAGAAAACTGAAGATTCACCATCTCTTGCCCATTTTTCTCCACTCCATACTCAACACTTGTCCACTCCTAACCCTTCCCCTTCTCCTTTTCCCCAATTGCTACCCCCCCCCATTATATGGCAGGAGACTTTCGTTAGGGCTTCCTCCACAGGGAGATCTGGGGGATCCACCTGTCCCTCCACCAGCATATGCCCTTCCGTGGAGAAAACAGAGCAAGGGGAGAGTCGGCACTTTCCCTGGTTTAGCTTCTTGCTTATACTATCACAGCAAATGTTTAAAGGTTTGACTGTTTCTTTCATGTGGGCTTGTCGTCTCGGTCAGCTACTCCCACACCTGGAAGCTCAGCTCTCTCCAGCTCAGCTGAGCTCTTGAGAATTAAACAAAACAGACAGGGCCAGAGGATTCTGGGAAGAGGGTGGAGGAGGAAGCACCAGAAACGAGTCTCCCCACCTAGACAACATTTGCACTTGCAGAACCTGTCCTGTGGGACAGCGCCGCCGGTGCCTCTGGAAGAGAAAAAAGTGATTGGAGGCCTCGCTTGCACACCAGCAAGGGCACAACCAGCGAAACTTTCCTCTCACTCTGAATTCACGGTGGCATATTTGGGGACATATGCCGATAACTCTGCTGCTGAGACACTTGCATCTCTGCAGAAGAAACTATAAAGGGCAACTAGGGAGGGGCGGGCACACAATTAATGTTTTATCCATTTATGCTTGGTTTCACTTAAGCTTCTACTCATACCTTTTCCTACACTTGCCACCAGGGGAATCTAATTCCACCTCTCAGCCTTTAATGTCCCAAAATACAAGAGCCTGGATGCTACAAAGGCAGAGCACTTATTCTTAAAGGAGTGAGATGTTTCGAAGTGGGCAAGCCCTCCAGGGGTAAGGCAACTGGGGAATGCTACCAAGAGAAGGCTCATTTGCGTCTCAAGAGACATGCAATATTTAAGACATACGTAAACTGAAAAATGATCATTCTTGATCTGAAATTCAAATTGAATGAGGTATTCTGCTTTTCACTGTCTGTTGTAAATCTGGCAATGCTCCTTCAGCTGGGAACACTCACCCATATATTTGTCATTTTTGTGCCATGCCATGGAACAACCAGATGGAGAATATTCAAGTCAGCATGTGTCACCTTCCTACTGGAATCTGGCTCCAGTGATGATATGAAAGAAGTAAGTTACATCACCCCACCCTTGAGGAGTTGGAATCCAGAGAACTGGGCAAGTTCTCTGTGCAAGGCAGCCACTCCCCAAATCCTTGTAGACGGTTGAGGGAATGAATGATGCTGTGGGACATTCATAGGATTGCTAGGAATCTTATTGTAAGATTGTAGGAAACAACAGCTACAGATCACAGTGATTTTAGATTGTTTTTAGAGAGCCAGATGATCCTGGTAATAAAGTTTTTTTGGAAAAAAAAAAAGATATTCTGCAGAGAGATAGGAATTCCATTTTGAGGGAAATAAATCTGATTGAACTAAAAAAATCCATACTAGTTGGGTGTGTTTCCCACTGCAATTTAATGAATTAGAAGCTGCAGTTGCTGGCCCATTGTTTATTTGGTTTTCTTCCCTCTATTTGGATGAAATTTGCCACTTGTTCATGGGTGGTCCAAGGGGAAGGTTTTGGAATTAAGGAGAAAAGTGCTGAGTATTTACCAGGCATGAGGCCTGCGCCACATTTTGAGCTGAGAGCCATCAACTGAATTGGATTTCAGGCCCAGTAACATTGGTACCATACTGCTGTTCACCAGTCTTTCTGAAAATACGTTCAACTCCAGTGAAGTCAGCTATAGCTTATGGAGACACAAGCACTGTGGGCGACGCGGGGTGGACAGTGACTCACTAGAGGCTGCCCATAAAAAGCCTGGAGAGGGCTTCCCTGGTGGCGCAGTGGTTGAGAGTCCGCCTGCCGATGCGGGAGACACGGGTTCGTGCCCTGGTCCAGGAAGATCCCACATGCCGCTGAGCAACTAAGCCTGTGAGCCATGGCCGCTGGGCCTGCGCGTCCGGAGCCTGTGCTCCGCAACGGGAGAGGCCACAGCAGTGAGAGGCCCGCAAACCGCGCGCAAAAAAAAAAAAAAAAAAAAAGCCTGGAGAGCAGGAACCCATGCACTCCTGCTGCTGCAGATGACCCCAGCGACCCCCCCCAGTCCCGGAAGCAGCTCTGTAACCAAGCAGGACCCCCCATGCGGCCTTTCCGAGCAGGAACCCCTCCCCCTGTCCTCCACCTGCCTTTGGCCTGTAGAAGAACTTCATTCAGTCAAAGAATAAAGTTAATCAGAGAAGAAAATGGAGAAAGGGAAACAGTCAAGCAAGACAAAATAATGATAATTTAGCCATTAAACAAAGTCAAGGACCTCCATTTCCTCCTCAAGGGCTCTAGATAATATTCTGAGGCGTGTCTTGGAGCTGTTTGGCAGATACTGAAACCCCCGCCAGGTGGAAGAAGTTAACTGTATGCTGCCCACAAGCATGTTGACCCCAGACAGTTTGGAACCAGGATGATGATGCTGACTTGCTATTATGTCACCACCAACCAATCAGAAGCATGTCCACGAGCTGATCACACACCCCCAAACCCCCCTTCCTCTTCCTTTTTTTTTTTTACATTTTTATTGGACTGTGATTGCTTTACAGTGTGTTAGTTTCTGCTGTACAACAAAGTAAATCAGCTATACGTATATATATATATATCCCCTCCTCTTGAGCCTCCTTCCCACCCTCCCCTTTCCAATCCCCTAGGTCATCACAAAGCACCGAGCTGATCTCCCTGTGCTATACAGCAGCTTCCCACTAGCTATCTATTTTACACATGGCAGTGTACATACATTAATGCCACTCTCTCGATTAGTCCCAGCTTCCCCTCCACCCGCTGTGTCCACAAGTCCATTCTCTACGTCTGGGTCTCTGTTCCTGCCCTGCCACTAGGTTCATCAGCACCATTTTTCTAGACTCCATATATATGCATTAATATATGGTATTTGCTTTTCCCTTTCTGACTTACTTCACTCTGTATGACAGACTCTAGGTCCATCCACATCACTACAAATGACTCAGTTTTGTTCCTTTTTATGGCTGAGTAATATTCCACCGTGCACTGAAATGAAGAGTAATATTCCACCCCACTCTCCGCTACTAGAGAAAAGCCCACGTGCAGCAATGAACACACAACGCAGCCAAAATTTTTTTTTTAATGTTAATAAAAATAAAAATATTCCATTGTATATATGTACCACATCTTCTTTATCTATTCATCTGTCGATGGACACTTAGGTTGCTTGCATGTCCTGGCTATTGTAAATAGTGCTGCAATGAACATTGGGGGTACATGACTCTTTTTGAATTATGGTTTTCTCAGGGTAAATGCCCAGTAGTGGGATTGCTGGGTCGTATGGTAGTTCTATTTTTAGTTTTTTAAGGAACTTCCATACTGTTCTCCACAGTGGCTGTTATCAATCTACATTCCCACCAACAGTGCAGGAGGGTTCCCTTTTCTCCACACCCTCTCCAGAATTTATTGTTTGTAGATTTTTTTCATGATGTCCATTCTGACTGGTGGGAGGTGATACCTCATTGTAGTTTTGATTTGCATTTCTCTAATGATTAATGATGTTGAGCATCCTTTCAGGTGTTTGTTGGCAATCTGTATGTCTTCTTTGGAGAAATGTCTATTTAGGTCTTCTGCCCATTTTTGGATTGGGTTGTTTTTGTTTTTTTATATTGAGCTCCACGATCTGTTTGTATATTTTGGATATTAATCCTTTGTCAGTTGCTTCGTTTGCAAATATTTTCTCCCATTCTGAGGGTTGTCTTTTCTTCTTGTTTATGGTCTCTTTTGCTGTGCAAAAGCTTTTACGTTTCATTAGGTCCCATGTGTTTATTTTTGTTTTTATTTCCATTTCTCTAGGAGGTGGGTCAAAAAGGATCTTGCTGTGATTTATGTCATAGAGTGTTCTGCCTGTTTTCCTCTAAGACTTTGATAATGTCCAGCCTTATATTTAGGTCTTTAATCCATTTTGAGTTTATTTCTGTGCATGGTTTTAGGAAATATTCTAATTTCATCCTTTCACATGTAGCTGTCTCACCCTGTCTTTAAAACCCTTTCCCTGAAAGCCTTTGGGTAGCTCAGGTCTTTTAAGCACTAGCTGCCCTGGACTCCTTGCTTGGCACCCAGAAAAAAATGCTGCCCTTTCCTTCACCACAACACAGTGTCAGTAGATTGGCTTTATTGCACACGTGGCATGTGGACCCAAATTTTGTTTGCTAAGAGCACCATCACTTCTCCTCCCGACTGCCCCATCAACATACAAACGTGCTTCTATTTCTTCCATCTTAAATTTAAAATAAAATAAAACTTCCTTTGAACTGTACTTCTCCTGCTCTATTTCTTTTCAACGAAACTCCTAACAAGATTTTTCTAAACTCACTGTCTCTAATGCCTCATCTCCCATTCTCTCTTAGACCTGCTCTAATCAGACTTTCCATCCACCCATTCCCAGGTCCCAGATACTGATCTTGTTAAGTTCACTGCTAACTCCATGTAGCTAAATTCGGTGTCCATTCCCAGCCCACAGTGTAACAGATTTAACAGCAGTATTTGAAACCATTCATGGCTACCCCTCCTTGAAGCACTTCCTTAACTTTCAAAACCACATAGCTGGGGCTTCCCTGGTGGCACAGTGGTTGAGAGTCCGCCTGCCGATGCAGGGGACACGGGTTCGTGCCCCCGGTCCGGGAAGATCCCACGTGCCGCGGAGCGGCTGGGCCCGTGAGCCATGGCCGCTGAGCCCGCGCGTCCGGAGCCTGTGCTCCGCAACGGGAGGGGCCACAACAGTGAGAGGCCCACGTACCACACACAAAATAAATAAATAAATAAAATAAAGCTGACTAAAAATTAAGATAAATGGTAACACTTGAGAACAAATGCCTAACATCTATAAACACAAATGTAAACTGAATCTGAGCTACAGATTTTGTCATATCCAGCTTAGTGTGAAAGTAGAAAATCTACACTATTTTAGGGAAATTTGGGTATCATAGGCAGTCTTCAGTTTCAACCTATTGTAGAATCTTGGGGTGGGGAGAAATCTTGGAGATTACCTAGTTCTGCCTCATATCGGATGTCAGCATTCTATTTCCTGCCAATCCAGGGTATACTATTTACTTTCATAGTACAAAGCATAGGCGAGTGTTTGTAAACAGTGTGTTATCTACAGCACTATAACAAAGTGTCACCAGACTTAGCAGCTAAAAACAACAACTGTTTACTGTCTCACAGTTTCTGAGAGTCAGGAATCCAGGAGTAGCTTACCTGGATGATTAGGATTTAGGGTCCCTCATGAGGTTATTATAGTCAAGATGACAGCTAGGTCTGTGGCCGCGGAAGACTTGACAAATTTGAAGCATCTGCTTCCTAGTTTACGCATGTGGCTCCTGGCAGGAGGCTTCAGTTCCTCACCATGTGGTCCTCACCGTCGGGCTGCTCATGATATGGATCCCACCAGAGCACATGGAGAGAGGAGGGAGAGAGAAAACACACCCAAGATGTAAGTCACAGATTTTCATAACCTAATCTTGGAAGTGACATACCGTAACTCCTACATGCCTTTGCTCTCACAGTCCAACCATGGGACAGTGTGAGAAGGAACAGCCCAAGGGATATCAGAGTTCATTGGGGGTCACATCACGCAGGCTGGCTACCACAAGCAAAGAAGAAGGATCCAACTGGAGTCACACAACTCTAGATCCAAAGTTTAGGCTGTGCCGTATTCTTCAAATCTTGGTTAAAAAGAGAGGTTGAAGGCCTGTCAGAAGCAGGCACAATGAGAAAGTAAACAATCTGCTTATTTAACTTGTCTCTGCCTTCAGAGAATCTCTGGCGATGGTGCCCAACCACAACCCCACGAAGGGACTGGCCAGAGGGAGTGGCCTGGAGCCCCCGCTGTAAGGAGGTCTGGGACCTCACTGGGACACACGGGAGACACGGGGCCGGGCAATGAACCTTTCCAAGTACAACTCCTCCTTTACCTACGAAATGAACACTAGTCTTGTTCCCACCAAAGCAGACAACACCCTCACGAAAAAAATACTTCTTTCTGGCATCTACCAATGTCGAACATTCTAATTTATGTGAAAATGCCCCCAATCCTGGCACCACCTAGCTGAGGGTTGTCCGACATCAGCAGCTGCGGGGAGCTAAACATTAGGAAATTGAATTTGTAGTTTTGGTTATTGGGAATGACCAATATTGGGTTATCTGGCTTGGAAAACTGTAATAAATGCATAGAGTTTCTTATTTTGAAAATAGAAGTATATGATTTTTATTAATAAAAAATCAGTTTCTCCCCAACTCCACCAAATAAATAGAGCAAATAACTTAACAAAGCAGTTAAATAAAGTACTTAAATACTTAAAGGGGAGATCAAATTATTGGCCTCCTTTAAATATATGTTTGACTGTAGCCAGGAAAGCAAATAATTAGATTTTAGGTGGGATATATTGAGTCCTCCTGAATTCTCCAATGTAGCTATTACCAGAGTCTTCTTTGGGGGGACCTGGTACCAATGATAAACCCACTGTAAGCAAAACACTATGCTCGGTGCTGGGGTTTCAGCAGTGAGGAGGTCACAGATTTGGCTCTAACAGCTTATATTGCACATTATTTGATTATAAGTGGGATACATGATCCAAAGTTGACTTAGGGGCCCTTGGAGCAGAAAGGCTTCCATAAGGAAGTAATATTTATGTTCCAAAGTGAAGATGAAGAGGAATTTATCAGGTAAAGGACAGAGGGGAAGAGGAGAAAAGAGCATCAGTGAGCCTGGAGGGAGAAGAACCCAGTGAATTGGAGGTAGAAGGCAGTGAGAAAAGGATGAGAGTTGAGGTAGAGCCAATCAATCACTCAGGGGCTTTGGGGCCACGTTAATGATTTTATCTGCATCCTAAAAGCCGCTGAGAGGTCTTAACCTCTCAGGTTAGTGATACAACCAAGATTTGCGTTTTGAAAAATCATTCTATCTCGTGACTAAGTAAGGGCAGTGAGGTGGGCGTAAGAGCGGAGGTAAGGGGTGAGGGTCAAGCTGCAGCAGGACAGAAAGACTGCAAAGGGGGAGAAGTGAGGGGACTGTCCTCACTCACTAGGCAGTGAGAATGGTGTGTCACTCTTAACTAAGAGCTCTGTGGGGGACACAGGTGCCCAGGAGGCTTTGCTGTGTAGTTCTCATCCCCCCCAGGTTTCCCCTTCAGGCCCAAGGAAGCCTTTTGGAAAAAAGTCTCCGTAAGGTCACTCCTGCCTGAGTTGCTCTCAGCTCCAGGCATGTTCCAAACACTCTGGGAAGCCTCCGACTCCTAGCTCTTGAGAGGCCCCTGTGTACTTGTGAAATCTTTTTGGCAAATTAGGTGATCTCCAAGGTGAACTTCCTCTCAGGTGCCCTGCAGGGAGCATGTGCATTCGCTCACCTCCCCACCTGATGGCAGAGCCTTGTACACCTCTCCTCCCTCTACCAGCACTGCTGTCTGCCCCAGGCTCTCCTGCTGCCCAGCCGCTCGAAGTTCTGTTGCATACACACCTCTACAGGATCAGCCACACTTGCGCCGTTTCTGCTTCTTCCTAAAGACATAGTCCAACCTCTTTTTCATTGATTTTGTGGCCTTACTCACAAGTGAGACGTTTCCAACCCACTTGTACCTGATCTCGATGGAGAGAGTGAAATGGGGACAGGAAGGGTTACCATTTAAGGCTTATCTGATTTTTTTTAATAGATAAAACACACGCATACACACATGTATATATACATACAAATGCCGGTGGTCTCTGATCACATGGCCGAGTTTTCCTAGATTTCCTCCGTAAATTTATTACAATTTTCAGTCTCCCCTGCTGAACAGAAAACTGGACTGTAATTCACTATATTAAATAAATGACATAATTTCGTTGTTTTCTTTCTTTAGAATTTTCACTGATTAACAATTTACTGGTTCAGTGTGGTCTTAACATAAATTAGAGGTGGGGAGGAGGAGCTTATTGTCATGCTAGCTACACATTTGAGAACCAAAAGGCCAGCACTTACCATTCCACTCCTAATTTGACGGCAGCCCATCAGAAAATGGCTCCACCTCAGGCATTTTTTCCTTTCCTTCAAGGTCCTGATGTGGTTGAATGACCTTGCTTTTTCAGAGCTTCTGCAGCTCTTATTTGGACACCTTGGTTGGGGGCTCGAGCCCCCAAGCACTCCTCAGTCTTCAGCTGTTCCTGATGAGCACTTGTTACCCTCCCGGACCTACGGTCACCTTGCTCCAGGTGCCCAGGAGTCAGGAGTACACACACTGATGGGTTTTTATCACCTGCATAAAGCACCTCCACATTTCAGAAAACATTCCACACAGAGGAGTTCAAGATCCTGGGAATCAGTCCGCATTTTATTTTACAGTACATTCATATGAGTTCCTGCCTTTCCAAGGTAATCGTATCACATTCGGGTTAGCACTGCTGGTAACAAAACTGTACAACTACCCTGGCTTCAAAAACAAAGATAGGATGATACACATTAACACTTCTTTCCCTTTAATACTGCAGAAGACAATACATCACAAAAATAACATCACATGCCTTTTACAGTCCAGTGTGAAGGCATGTCACTTATGTTAAAATTAAACCATTTGGGACATGAGGGGAAAAAGAAGGGCTTCAAAGCTGAAGATCTCTACAATCTCCCCCATGCCATCTTTCTCTTCTAACCGCCAGCTGGCGCATTCAGCATCAATGCCTTGGGAGGAGGGGGCAGAAGAAAGCAGGGGATCATTTAACTCTGAAACTCACGGCTTCCTGGGCTACTTCTGTAAAAAACCACTTCAACAACCTAAAATTCTAACCAGAGTTCATATTAACAAGGGATGGTAATAGAGAAAGCACCTGGAGAAAATGCCTCCAGTGACTGATGGAAACTATAAGCCGCAAAACATTTCACAAAAACGGACAACTGTATCATATCCAGAAATATATTCAATTCTGAAAATCCACTTTCGCTTTACTGAATGAAAACACTGTGACCTATGTTCTGGTGTTGAATCAGTTCAGAGAAACAGCTGTAACCTCCACCTGCGATATTTATCGTGGGCTGTCTTGCATCATTACCAGGTCAGAGTGCAGCTGACTGATAGCCCCGACCCTCGAAAAATATAAGAAGCCAAACTGAGTTCTAATGAAAACGAGGACAGATTAGATAGGAGAAAATTCAGATGTGTGAGGAAAGCAAGAAGTTAGATTTACTTGGGTCTTTTTCCTAGATTAAAAAAATATTGTTACAAAATGTTTTGGACCCGGCTCCAACACAGCTGGAATGCTAAGTTGCTGAAAATGCAAGCCCCCATCCAGAAAGACAGTGTGCTTACGTAGCACCTTTCTCATAGAAGTCCAATGTGCTTTAGTGTAACTGTCAATTAATTGCATAATTAAGTACATGGTTCAGAATATACTTGGACTGATTGTTAATTTCAGTGATGAGAGAGTCCCTGCCACTTTGCTGCCAAGAAATTTTTGAGTCCTGAACTTACTGGGTTATGAATGAAATCAATATTCATATAGGCTGACTCCAAAGAAATACCACCCCTTTCGGGGCTGAAAAATATGATGGAAGAGAGAATAAGACACTTCTTAGGAAAGCCACGTCTTTAGGAAACAACACCTTATGAAAAGCCAGAGCCAGTGCATATGGTACAACCCCTGAAGAAAGCCCCCAGCAGCAGTGGGAAGCAGGGGGGGAGCAGTGATGATTTTGAAACCAGAGTGACTTGTAGCTAACTTCCTAACAGTAAATTCACATAGTGAAGTGCAGAATAAGTCAACATATAGCCAAGGTTTACATTGATCTAGAAATATGTTTTATGCCTTAAAAAAAATGGCAATGCACTCCAAAAAAATTGTTTCAGATAATTCATGTACAACAGAAGGCACTGTTATTCGCATAAATCCATTGATTCTGCATGGCAAAACCTGAGACGTGCAATTCCATCCAAGCCTCTAAAGCCACCTTGGTCATTCATCCTTTGGAGCGTATGCTTCGTCCTTTGCGGTCCAATGATTTTGTTGTTCTTTAATTTCATACATTACAGTAGCTGCTTAAAATATATATTTCAGGGTGAGAAAGGTCAAAGGGGATGCAGGGGTGGAGAAAGGTGCTGCCGGACGCCAGGCAGTAACTGGCGCAGCAGGTGGCACAAAAACAGCCCCGGCCCCCCTTGACCCTCTCCCTTTTGGCTGACGTACCACGTAGCGAGGACATTTGGTCAGTTGATCTTCCTTCTTTCAGTTGTTGGTGGGCATAGTCCCAAAGTTAAATGCAGAGAGGACTCCTTTGTTTTCAAAGGTGAAGCCTCCCTGTTGTTCAATCTTCTTCTTTGCCTCTAGCATTTGCCAAGAGAAAGTGGGGGAAAAGAGAAGAGTGTTTAAGGTGACAAAGTTGGAAATAACCTCAAAGGAGCCAGATTCTGTAGAGTTAGTACTGTGAAGGAATATGAATCATGGTATTAATTATTCTGCCCAATTGAACATTAGCCTTTAGTAAACCTGTGTCAGTAAGTATCATCGTCTTGGTGTCTGGGGATGCGGAACCAGCGGACACGGAACACACGGATACAGAGGGCCCGCTGCACCATTTTAACAGGGGACACAAGCATCCTCAGATTTTGGTATCCAAGGCAGGTCAGGGAAACAATCCCCGCACCCCCACACACAGATACCGAAGGAAGACTGTAGTTATATTTTCTATCTTGGAAAGACTATTTGCTAAAACTGAGCAAAATAAAAACAAGGCTCAAAGCTAGTGTCTATTGCTGAAAGGGCACTCTGACTTCTCACATCAGGAGGGCCGATACAGAATCTGTACAGGACTTAAAGCCTAAATCCAAGCAGAAGAACCTGGGTTCTATACTCTAGATTCCTATTCCATGATGTTCCCCACTAAAATACTTTTGTAATTATAAAATCTTCCATTAATTTTCTGGGAGGGACCATAACAACGTCCGTGTAAAATAATTTCTCCAGCTCAAAAACTGAAAATCAACGAGAATCACCCACACATGAAGCCCAACAAATAGAAATGGAGAGTATTTCATTTCTAGGAATACAAGCTCCCTGCAAGAACTCGTAAAATGCTTTTGACCCATCTGCTGTTTAGATGCTTAGGTGGGTGACCCAGCTGATTAACTCTCCCTCAGCAAGATTCATCCCAACTTTTACATCTTACCTTTGGCTCCAAAATAGGATAAGGGTGTGAATAAGACCACCACTAAAGACACATTAACACATGGTGTTTCACAGAGCTAAGATATCATGAATGATTAAAAAGGTCATACAATAATGATAATTCCTTATTATCTTGAAAGGTTGGCCTCTAACAATTTTTAGAACAGTACTGAGGTGCCACCAGGCTCATAAAATGAAAGCTGAATACCGTCACACTCTGACACATGCACTCCGATCTAGAAACCATGCTGGCTGACCTGCTACCGTCCTTCGGTGCTCAGCCAGTGTGTACACCTCCTGTAGCGCCCTCCTCTGATCCTCACTGAGCGGTGCCATCAGCAGTTGGTACCAGGCAGCATCCCGATTCTGCACAGCTGTTGTATTTTGGGGGTGTGTTGAGGGAGAAGGGAAAATAAAGGAGTCCAATGACAATGATTATTTCAGAGAATAACTAATAACACAATCAAATTACAATGAAATGATCACAGACAATAGGTGATAAAACTTATTCCAACAAAGGATTACTCCTGAGTACTCACTTTAGTACTCGACCTACGGGGGGCTATAAAGGAAGGTCGGGACATCACAAATCTCTGCTTGGCCTAGTTCTCTGCTCCCTCCCCATCTCCTCTTCTTCCTGGGTTTTTACAAACTATGAATGCTGCCTAAAATCCAGAGCTTGGGAAACACCTTACTCACTTGTGACCATTGTCCTCAGGAATTAACATGCTACCTGCTCCTTCAGCATCACTTCTATACCAAAAACTCAAATTTGTACCTTTAGGCAAAACTGTTCCCTAAGCCTCCTGGACTTTTACTTTGGATAGCTCACTTCAAACTCAGTACAGCTGTAACCAAATTTAACATTTTACCCCCCAAACCCTCCTTATCTCCCCACTTCCATCACTAGTTCTATCAGTCCCCTAGCCAACCACTGTAAATGACTAACATCTTTAATCATGCTCTCTCCACGTCCAATTCTGTGCTGCTTTCTTGATGTCTTTCACTGATAGGCTTTTTCCCATCAAATGCCATCCTTCCACTCCAGGGCCCTATTACTCCTAAATCAATAAAGTAATTTCCTAACGCTTGGTCCCCGAGTCCAGCCCCCTTCAGTTCTCTTTGGACATCATCATCAGATAATACCCCTGAAGGAAACTATCATATCCCCAAGGTCACCTCTTTATAGAAAAGCATTCAAAAACACTCTAATGGGCAATGGGATGAAGACAATCTCAGTGCAGAATTCAAGACTGGGGGACTTCCCTGGCGGTCCAGTGGTTAAGACCCCTGCTTCCATTGCAGGGGGCACAGGTTCGATCCCTGGTCAGGGAACTACGATCCCACATGCTGCACGGCCAAAAAGAAAAAGGAAAAAAAAAAAAAAAAAAACCACCAGATTTCAAGGCTTGTACGATTTGGTACAATTTTACTACTTCACAGAGCCTTTAAGCAGTGGTCCCTATATGCTGACTGAGCCAAAGCTGGCTGCCTAGCTCTTGAGGAGCATTTTCAAAATACATATCCTGAGATCCCACCCAAGACCTAAGAGCTTCTTTGTTGCCTATGGTGCGCACCCAGGTCTGGAAGTAACTGCTTTAGAGCGTACCCTCCACATTCCAGTCTCCACAGTTACACTCTTCTCTTCCTCATGCTTTGGAATATCATTCCCTGTACTCTCTACCTCTTGTTCCTGCTGAATTTCAATAAATCATAGAGGTGGTTCATTAATGGTATTTGTAACAACCAATACTTTGGCATACTAAATAATGCCAATATATTACGCTACCATTGCCTTGTTAGTAACAATATTTTATACACAAGGATGTTCAATTTAATATTGCTTGTAAAAAAAAAAACCTGGAAATATCTTATATGTCCATCAGTGGAAATAAGCTAAATTATGGTACCACCATAGAAATATGATGTAACTATAAAACCACCAATTTAGTGGGATTTTTTTCATTATAATTTGTTTATAATAATTTTCTAAATGCTTTCATTGGCTTATTATTTACTTTTAATTCTATAAGTTTTCCATTTATATCTCTCATTCTTCTACTGGGTTATTGGTCTTATTCATTTATAGAAGGCCTTTGTAATCTGTGGGTCTTAAGCCTATGACATGTACATGACAAATATTTTCTCCCAATCTTTGAGTACTTTAACTGTATTTCTAGTGTCCTTTGCTGTACAAAACAGGTAAATTGCTTATGTAGTAAAAATCTACTCTCTTATGGACTCTGTTCATTCACATGGGGATTGTGAACTGCTAATAAGTTTATGGCCACAATTTTTAAGCAACATATGTGAGATACTTCATTCTGCAAAAATCCTCATCCATTTATATCTAGAGGATGAGCAATATATGCAGATACTCTTGCCTGTAATTACTTTTGTGAGGATACCCTGCAGCCTCACCCTGCCACTTTACAACGATTAAGGTTGCTGGGATTGGGTGATGGATGTTTCATTATGCTATTTGCTCTCATTTTGTGTATGTCTGGGGATTTCTATAATTAAAAATAAATTAAAAATTTAAAGGGAATCTAAACCAATTTGGGGGAAGATCCCAAAACAACTTCTAATAGGTGGAAATGAAAAACATATCTGAAGATTCAGGGAGTAACAACATACTCAGCAGGGCTTGTGTAAAAAACTGATATTCATCCACACTATTGTCCAGGTCCAGTGGAGTGCTGAATCCCTCAAGGGCAGTTTCTTCCAATACTTCTTCATCCCAGTCATCATCATCTTCCTCCTCATCTTCACCTCTTCCATTATTTGACTGCATTGCTTGAGCAGTTACATTCGTCTCCTCTTCATCACTTGAAATCTCTTCTGTGAATCCATTATTTATTTAAAAGGAAGCAAAACACATAAGGACAAAATATAAATTCCATAAAGAAAATAAAAATTATAAATGACATTCTAGAAATGGAAGAACGGCCAAATAATTTTATGTAAAATCATAAAAATAAGCCTTATCTTTACTGTAGTTGCTAAACTGAAAATGACTTTATCCTCCTCACTCAAAACAATTTCTAACTATCTCTAAAGATGAACATTATTACTGTTTTACTATGGCTGCTTCACATCCATTAATATAACATATACTATTTAGCCACAGATTCCCAAATTAACTTTTTTGTCAAAAAAGACATAAAATGATTATGTATTCAGTGCATGTGTTTTAAATAACAATGACATCCCACTGAGAATTTGAGTCTCTTAGCAATTAACTAAGTTGATTATGAACTGCTCGGAAATGCTCAAATGAAGAGGTCATTTCTGCTAATAGAAACAGAAAAATATAGAAATACAGAGGAAAAATAATTAGCTATATGTGGGTTAAAAACATTGAAAGCTGAATTGTATATCCCCATAGATTCAGTTTCTATTTTCAGGGCTGGTCTGTTCCAAGCAGTTAGTCCAGTATTATAAATAACTGGAAGACAGTAAATGCAGAATGAAATCAACCTAAGAGGAGAAACCTGGAGTAAACCCAAACCAGGCAATATTAATCTAAACCTAGTACTATAAAACACACCATACGGAAACACCTGGATTCAACTGCAAGGTAGTTTTAGGGATAATGCAAGAAACCATAGTTTTGACCACATACATGAAAAAAAAAAAAAATATATATATATATATATATACATATATATGCATAATAACAAAGAAAGCAAGAGAAACCTTCACCGGTTAATCATCCTACACCTCAGTAGGAAATTCAACAAGAAAGTCTGAGAAATTACTAGAAAACTTCCCTCAAGTCATAATAATTTTAACCCATTAGAGAGCAAAGCGAGAAATTATAAAGAATGCAACATACTGAAAAAAAGAACTCTGTGAATGTCTGCATATATTTAGCAAAATAAACAATTACAAGAGACTCACTTCAGAGCTAAAGATACACACAGACTGAAAGTGAGGGAATGGAAAAATATATTTCATGCAATGGAAACAATAAGAAAGAAGGGGTAGCAATACGCATATCAGATAAAGTAGACTTTAAAACAAAGGCTATAACAAAAGACAAAAAAGGGCATTATATAATGATAAAAGGATCAATAAAAGAAGACAATATAACATTTGTTAACATATACACATCTAAATATATAAAACAAATATTAACAGACATAAAGGGAGAAATTGACAATAACACAATAATAGGAGGAAACTTTAACAACCCACTTACATCACTGGACAGACCATCCAGACAGAAAATCAATAAGGAAAGAGTAGTCTTAAATGACACATTAGGTATAGGTAATAGGTATATACTTAATAGGTATCTACAGGACATTACATCCCAAAATGGCAGAATATACATTCTTTTCAAGTGCACATGGAACATTCTCCAGGAGAATGCTAGGCCACAAAACAAATGGCCTACAAATTTAAGGGGAAAGAAATTATGTTAAGCATTTTTTCCGACCACAGCAGTATGAAACTAGAAATCAATTACAGGTAGAAAAATGGGAAAAACATAAACATATGAAGACTAAACAACATGCTACTAAAACACCAATGGATGAATGAAGAAATCAAAGAGGAAATCAGAAAATACCTTGAGACAAATGAAAATAAAAACAACTTTCTGAAATCTACAGGACACAGCAAAAGCAGTTCTAATAGGGAAGTTTATAGCAGTTCAGGCCTACCTCAAGAAACAAGAGAATCAAAAAAACAAACAACCCAGTCCGAAAATGGGCAGAAGACCTAAATAGACATTTCTCCAAAGAAGATATACAGATTGCCAACAAACACGTGAAAGAATGCTCAACATCATTAATCATTAGAGAAATGCAAATCAAAACTACAATGAGGTATCATTTCACACCGGTCAGGGGAATATCAGTTTCTTCAATAATAAGTGGTGCTGGGAAAACTGGACAGCTACATGCAAAAGAATAAGATTAGAACATTTTCTCATGCCATGTACAAAAATAAATGCAAAATGGGTTAAAAACCTAAATGTATAACCAGACACCATAAAACTCCTAGAAGAAAAGCAGAACACTCTTTGACATAAATTGTAGCAGTATTCTGGGGGGTCTGTCTCCTAAGGCAAAGGACACTAAAGCAAAAATAAACAAATGGGACCTAATTAAATTTAAATGCTTTTGCACAGCAAAGGAAACCATCAACAAAATGAAAAGACAACCTATAAATGGGAGAAAATATTTGCAAATGATATGCTACAATAAGGGGTTAATATCCAAAATATATAAACAGCTCATACAACTCAATGTCAAAAAACTAAATGACCCAATTTAAAAATGGGCAGAAGACCTGAATAGTCATTTTTCCAAAGAAGACATACAGATGGCCAACAGGCACATGAAAGACATTCAACATTGCTAATCATTAGAGATAGGCAAATCAAAACCACAATGAGATATCATCTCACCCCTCTTTGTAAGAATGGCTATCAACAAATAACAAATGTTGGCAAGAATATGGAGAAAAGGGAACCCTTGCACACTGTTGGTGGGGATGTAAATTGGTGCAGCCACTATGGAAAATGACATGAAGATTTCTCAAAAAACTAAAAGTATGATCCAGCAATTTCACTGCTAGATATATATCCAAAGAAAACAAAAACACTAATTCAAAATGATACACACATGCCAAAGTTCACAGCAGCATTATTTACAACAACCAAGATAAGGAAGCAACCCAAATGTTCATGAACAAATGAATGGATAATGAAGATGTGGTGAGATATGTGATGGAATATTACTCAGCCATAAAAAAAGAATGAAATCTTGCCATTTGCACCAACATGGATAGACCTGGAGGATATTATGCTTAATGAAGTATGTCAGAGAAAGACAAATACTGTATGTTACACTTATACATGGAATATAAGAAATAAAAGAAACAAATGAATATAACAAAACAGAAACAGACTCACAGATACAGAGAAAAAACTAGTAGTTACCATTGGGGAGAGGGAAGTGGGGAGGGGTAAAATAGAGTAGAATATTAAGAGGTACAAACTACTAAGTATAAAATAAATAAGCACAGGGATATATTGTACAGCACACAGAATACAGCCAACATTTTATAATAACTTTAAGCAGAGTATAATCTATAAAAACAGTGAATCACTATGTATGCTGTACACCTGAAACTAATATAATATTGTAAAGCAACTATACTTCAATAATAAATAGATAAATAAAGTTATGAATTGTTTATTTCTAGAATTTTCCATTTAATATTTTTAGACAACTGAAACCATGAAACCAAAATTGTGGTAAGGGACTACTATAATTAAGTCAAACAAACCCAAAATATTTGTTAAACGTGTAACAGGCCAAGAAATGTACACCTGTTTCATGTTTCCAAATAGACTAAAACTCAAAGAAAACACATACTCAAATCACAATCAATTCTAGCATTCATTGCAATTAGAACACTTTACCATTTTCTTCCATATCAGCTTTCTCTGCTTTTGAGCAATCTTCCCGGTTTACCAGTTGTTTGGTAGCACAGACCTGCTTTAGGCCAAGGAAAAGGAAAAGAATTGAGGGCACAATCTGTCCCACCACAGCATCTACTCCAGGAGGTCGATTTTGCAATTCCAAAAGAATACTCAGTCCTATTATACACATCTTCCGGTCATGATGCCTACAAATTATAAAGGTGAAAAAAAATGTGCACATGAGAAATGAGAACAAATTCCGAAGAAATTACAAAAAGAAATGTCCAAGGTGTATTCTAAGGTTCATTCACTGGAGTTACACAGAGGTATCTCCATTTTGTACTATATGAAATCCTATGTAAATCAAGTTTTGTAAACCAATTATCATCATCAAAGACCTATAGGAGTCTGCAATTAATATGGTGAATCTTGTGTAGTATCAATTTATGATAATACAAATGCTGTATCTGGGCCTTAGCATACCAACTTTTTATTAAAACAAGAATACCTGTACATGACAGCATAAAATTCCTATCCAATGGAAAAAATGAGGAGTCCCTTAGACTTTGTCTTCATTGGATTGGTCTACAAGGTATCTTGGCACATACACTGTATACTAACCCCAGGTGCCAAAAGCTCCTCCAAAAACTCAGCATCTAATAAGCTGAATTTAATAGCTATAAGTAAATATATTAAATGTCCTGTTCTGTAAAACAGGATAAGGAAAATTTAATTCTGAAGGAAAAATGTTTGACCGATATACATTATATACATTTTTGTATGAATGTTTCTTCGAAATTGTTTAAAACTAAAAATGTTAAGAATTAAAAGATTTTCTATATTAGTCTAACACTTAAAATTGCAGGCATGAACAAAAAATTCACTGGTAGTGATTCAAAATGAGAGTAATATACAACAAGCCCAATGACAAATATATTACTAGCTTCTATTATTCTTCATTATTTCCATTGCTTGATTGATTCAAGTTACTAATGCCAAAGAATAGTATACTGTAACAGGAACTGTGCTTGACCTGATGACTTTCTCATCCATGTAGCCTCTAACTAGCAGTGTACACCAGGTGTCAAATGGATCATAGTACAAAAGGTGATTATCGAGTGGGGCTCTGAAGAATCCAAGGGAGCACAATCCAAGCATGCCCAATCTATACAATAGCTGAGGCGGATTTTCTATTTTTGGAAAATTGCTTATAGATGCTACTAACTATAACTGTGAATGAGTAAATCTCTACTCTCTAAATCTTTTTTTTTTTTTTTTTTTTCTTTTGCAGCACGCGGGCCCCTCACTGTTGTGGCCTCTCCCGTTGCAGAGCGCAGGCTCAGCGGCCACGGCCCACAGGCCCAGCCGCTCCGTGGCATGCGGGATCCTCCCAGACCGGGGCACGAAGCCGTGCCCCCTGCATCGGCAGGCGGACTCCCAACTGCTGCGCCACCAGGGAAGCCCTCTACTCTCTAAATCTTTGTCAGAGATAACTTTAAGCACAATTTCCTTTTAAAGTATGCTCTTCCTTTCAAAGCTTTAATAAGAAATCTGAATCAGGGACAAATTCCAGTCTCCTACAAGTAGAAAAATTAGAATACACATAGCAACTTATAACTATGCTCCCCCATTCCTTTTCTACCATCCTAATTCAAGCCCCTCCATCATCTCCCCACCACTTGGCAATGTCCTAACTACTCCTGTTGAAATTATTTTCCCCTCAGTAAATTTTTCTAAATGACATCTTACAAAACTTAAAAAGAACACTAGTTATTTCTAATGTTTTGAACAAATTAATCAGCAATTTAGCTCAAATTCTAGCACAACAGGGTCACTTATATATGTTGGGTCACTTGAGGTGGGTCTATAACTAACTACTATTTAGGATCTCACTTTTCCTATGTTGGGAAGCTAGGAGAGTGCTTCACATAAAGCCAAACTCTCCTACCAGGGTAGGACCTTGACTACAATTAACAATCTTCTGACCTCACATTTGAAAACGGGCTCCAGTGAAGTCTTTATATCTTTATCAGACCAGTACTTTCCTTAGAAACACGACTCTATTTAGAATGTTGTTACCCATAGACACTTAATAGTCATGGAATCCAACTGGATACTTAATTCTTGTCGCCTATAGATATAACAATACACATAAGTCAAAAACAAGTGGGGAATGGCTATACCTAATTTTCAGAGCCTGTGTTCTTTCCAGTAGATTACACTGCTGAAACACATTCTTAATTCTCTAAGAATTTAATATTATGTTAACAATACACTAAAAATAATTCTTAAAGGGCTTCCTTGGTGGCCCAGTGGTTGGGAATCCGCCTGCCCGTGCAGGGGACGCAGGTTCGAGCCCTGGTCCAGGAGGATCCCACGTGCCGCGGAGCAGCTGGACCCGTGCGCCACAACTACTGAGTCTGTGCTCTGGAGCCCGCGAGTCATGACTGGTGACACCCACGAGCCTGGAGCCCGTGCTCTGCAATAAGAGAGGCCACTGCAACGAGAAGCCCACGCACTGCCACGAAGAGTAGCCCCCACTTGCCACAACTAGAGAAAGCCTGCGTGCAGCAGTGAAGCAGCCAAAAATAAATAAAAAATAATAATAATTATTAAGATATAAAAATTATCTCTTTATAAGCTACTATATGTACATATTTAAAAGTCAACTTTCCAGAACAGAAATGCAGTGTAAAATCGAAAAGACACATACATACCCAAGAAAACAATCTGTATCATTCATCCACTGATTTATAAACTGTACAGTTACAGGTCCAGGGTTGTGAGGCAACTGAATTCGTTCTAAAGTATGTAGCAGCAAATCAGGGTTGTAGTACAAGGCAGCAATTGCAACCTGAAGACACATAGTACGAAGCTCACTAGTTTTGACCCCTCGGGTTAATCTCTCCAAAACAAGTTGAACAAAGAGTGGAATGCACTAGAGGAAAAAAGAAAAAAAGAAATCAAGTAACTTTTATAGAAAGCTGAATGTTGGTAAAGTGTTATCAATAAATCAGATACTCTTAATGACAGTGAAACTTTTGCTTGTTTAAATCATTTTTAGAATTATTAAACCCAGAGAGCTTAAATGGCCAAAAAGAGGTCCTACAGTAGTGCCGAAACGTCTCCTTCCCTTTTATGTGAAGATTACATTTAGTTGAAGATTGTTCTACAAGAGTCCACGCTCAAATAATGGCAATAATCCAAATGTAGACTTAGTCACTTCCATGTTTGAGTTAAAATGACTAGGGTGGAATTTTTCTTTGATAAATCAGACTGGAAATACAGCTGACCCTTGAACAATGCAAGTTTGAACTATATGGATCCACTTAAATGCAGGTTTTTTTCAATAGTGAATACTAGAGTACTACACTATTCACAGTTGGTTGAATCCGCGGATAGGGAGAAAACGTGTATACCCAGGGCCAACTGCAAGTTATACATGGATTTCTGACTGTGCAGAGGGTCAACGCCTCTAACTCTTGCACTGTCCAAGGGTCAAGTGTAAAAAAACAAAAATGAGACTAAAAATAAACATGATGTGACCAGAATTTCTCTTGAGAAAAAAAATTCCTAAAAAAGTCACAGGGATGTAATGAACGACATGGTGACTAAACTTAAGAATACTGTATTGTACATTTGAAAGTTGCTAAGAAAGAGTAGACATTAAAAGCTCTCATCACGGGCTTCCCTGGTGGCGCAGTGGTTGAGAATCCGCCTGCCGATGCAGGAGACACGGGTTCGTGCCCTGGTCCGGGAAGATCCCACATGCCGCGGAGCAACTAAGCCCATGAGCCATGGCCGCCAGGCCTGCGCGTCCGGAGCCTGTGCTCCGCAACGGGAGAGGCCACAACAGTGAGAGGCCCGCATACCGCAAAAAAAAAAAAAAAAAAAAAAAAAAAAAAAAAAAAAAAAAAAAAAGCTCTCATCACAAGAAAAAAAATTTTTTTAACTATGTATGGTGATGGATGTTAACTAGACTTATTGTCATGATCATTTCACTGTATATTACAAATACTGAATCATGCTGTATACCTGAAATTAAGATAATTTTATATGTCAAATATATCTCAATAAAATTTTTGAAAAAGAAAATTCCTGTTGGTATAAGTAAAAGACTGAAGAAAAATAGATTTCATACATTAAAATCCTATGACTCCAATTCTAAAATACAATACTGTTTAATTTTATTAGAAATATTTCTTAACAGTTACATTCAATTAAAAGGGATGGGTTAACTGTGGAAAACAGATGGAGATTTCTCAAAAAACTAAAAATACTACTACCATATGACCCAGCAATTCTACACTTGGGAATATATCCAAAAAAACAAAAACAAAAACACTAATTCAAAAAGATACACGCACCCCAAGGCTCATAGCAGCATTATTTACAATTGCCAAGATATGAAAGCAACCTAAGTGTCCATCAACAGATGAATGGATAAAGAAGATGTGGTATATATACACAATGAAATACTACTCAGCTATAATAAAGAATGAAATTTTGCCATTTGCAGCAACATGGATGGACTTGGAGGGCATTATGCTAAGTGAAATCAGTCAGAAGGAGAAAGATAAAAACTGTATGATATCACTTATATGTGGAATCTAAAAAATACAACAAACTAGTGAATATCACAAAAAAGAAGTAGACTCACAGATATAGAGAACAAACTAGGGGTTACCAGCAGGGAGAGGGAAGGGGGAGGTGCAATATAGGGGTAGAGGAGTAGGAGGTATACATTATTAGGTATAAAATAAGCTACAAGGATATATTGTACAACATGGGAAATATAACCAATATTTTATAATAACTACAAATGGAGTATAACCTTTAAAAATTGTGAATCACTATATTGCACACCTGTGACTTATACAATATTGTACAGCAATTATAGTTCAATTTTTTAAAAGGGATGGGCTAAAATGATTTGTGTAAAATAAAATTCTGAGGTCTTAATATAAGTTCATTTTTAAATTAAACTTTAAAAATCAAAGTTTCAGGGGAGAATGGGATGAATAGGTGGAATACAGAGGGTTTTTAGGGCAGTGTAGTGAAACTAGTCTGCATGATACTATAATGGTAGATACATGTCATTATACATTTGTCCAAACCTATGAAGTGTGTACACCAAGAGTACACTCTAGTGTAAACTGCGGTCTCTGGGTGATAATGATGTGTCAGTAGGTTCATCAGTTATAACCAATGTACCAACCTGGCGGAGATGTTGATAATGGGGAAGGCTATGCATGTGTGGGGTAAGAGGTACAGGAGAAACCTCTGTATCTTCTGCTCAATTTCTCTGAGAGTCTATAACTACACTGAAAAATAAAATCTATTAAAAAATAATCAGAGTTTCATGTAAAAATTTAAGACAAATTCAATGTTTCCCTTAGTAAGCCAAACTGTTAAGTACATTAGTATCAGAAGAATACTAGACTTGTTTAGGATGATATATAATATCAAACACATGACTATATGTGGTACTTTTAAGATTGAGATTTTTATAAAGAAATGACTAGTCTGATTAACTCTATTGATTTTGTCTCATATTCTGATATAGAGCACATATAGGACATAGGCTCTATTAAAAATTATTACTGCAGTTAAATAATTACTGTGAATCAATGAAGCCAAAATAAAATGCAAACTAAGTTTGAAAAACTTTTTGATATGCTTTAATAACAAAGCTTCATTTTAACAAATATCTACTATTACATGCAAAGCCATTAAGAATACAAAGAAACTTTGAGGTTTCAAAATTAGTAAAACTAAAATGATCCATTTATATTAAAATAAAGTCAATTATGGGGATTGATTATGCAGAATACCTCCATATACTACTATGGAGTGACCTGTAAGATATATTATTAAGTGAAGAAGGCAAGATGGAAAAAAAATATATTTAGTATGCTACTGTTTAGGAAGGTGAGGAGAGAATGGATATAACTATTTGCTTTTTTTTTAAATGAAAGGATGAACTAAAAACTGGGGGGTAGGGGAGGGTAGAAATGGGGAAAGAAAGTAATGGTAGAGGGGACAGGAATGGAAGCTAGATTTCCCTGAATATACCTTGTTTTGTAAATTAGACTTTAGACTGTGCATGTTTTATTCACAAAAAATTTAAGCAATCCCTAAAAGTTAAAATAAAATGAAATAAATAATCAAACAAACAGGGATTATGTTAAATTACTTTAAAATTTATGATTTGACTTGTTTGGCTATAAATATCCCTCGCATATGAATATACCCTTGAGATAGAAGGAGCTACTAAAAAATCTTAAACTGTTAATAGTAATCATATGTTGGTGATAATATATACATATTAGTGGGGTAAAGTAAGTGAGTAATTATGATGAGAACCAGGATTTTGGGTGTGCGAGATACTGATTAGGATCAATTAGGTTAAGTAAAAATAATGTAGTCCTAAATTTGAACTGGAAATATCTGTGTCTACTTATGATGCATTAATCTTAAGATAATATATTTCCTGTTTCTCTTTTGTGGAAATAAAGACCAACTCAATAGCAAGGAATATCCCTTGTGCAGTCTTGGAGTACCATTTCCCAAGGCAGGGTAGGAAATGTACAAGATGAACCTGGAACATCTAATCACACCAGATAGCAGAAAACTTCCAAAGGCTATGAGAGTCAGGTCAAAAGCACTCATATGGCAAACTCAAGAGGCTCCCACTGGCCTAAGTTGAAAGAACTTTGTATACCTGAAATATACGGAATATATTTGATGTGTATCAAATAAATTTGAATCTGTAAGTTCAAATAATACTAAAAAGCAAAAAAAATAAATAAAAAACCATAAAAAACACCTCACTGGTCATCTTTGGAGGATGCTCCAAAGATGGAGCATAAGTAAACAAACATATTGTCTCAATCATGACAAATAAAGGCAAATTCTCAAACTATGCCTCAGAGTAATCTAATAATTGATGAGAAAACACCTCTCTTCATAGAAGTAATTCCACTCATAAAGGAAGAAGGAATGATAGAATTGGAATATCATCACCAACAGCACTAAGATTATAAGACGAGAGAAAGCCATTCTGTCCCTAGTAGAAATACACAACACCACCTATGAAGTATTCTTGCCAAAAAATCACAATTGAATCCAACCAATCCTCTAGATCTAACTACCAATTTACAGGAAATACTGAGGAATTTAATTCTAAGGCATTACAATCCTTCAGCACAGTAATGGTAACCTCACTAACATAAGACAGTGAGTTAACTCACTTAACTTTCTGACATAGAAATGCTCGGGTACCAAATTTCCAACCCCTCTAACAACCCACTTTTAGGAGTAGAAACCCACTGTACATACATTACATATGAAATTCTTACTTGGTAACTTCAAATGAGTCTATCCAGCTAAAAGCAATTCTTTTATTCAATTCTTCTTTACTACTTACTAGACTCCTCCAAACTGAAATTTCAACTTTTTTCATTTTCTACAACTCTTCCTATTTAACTGTGAAAACAAAGCCATTGGACTTAAGCTTCCACATCCCTTATTTCTACCTCAAGACAGACCTCTATATCAGCATTATCTAAACAGCACTGTCACAACCGTTAATAGATGTTCCTTGGGTGTGGAGAACAAAAAGATTCCACTGTTAAATTAATTTGGAAAACACAGAATACTAACCACTCCCTTAGGCACATTTCCAGATAAAGGCACTAAGAATTCAAGCAATAATGAAATGAATTTTGTTTTATCCAGTTTTCCCTAGACCATTGAATACACTTTTTAATGAACACCTACTGACACCATTAGATGGTCACCATTTGAGTAATATGACTCTATTCCCATCTCCTGGTATCTACACTTTGTTTCTGTGAGAAAGATCATCTATTTTCCAAGGTAAACCTGTGCTCACAGGCTTCTCCCTGCCCTCATCTTATGTCTTGTTTTTTCTGGTGTTTTCTATGCAATGTCTGCAATGACTCCCACTATGAATCTTGTTCTAATCTTCCACTCCCAACACTACTTGCTTAGAACAGAACTAATACCTTCAGACCTCAACCTCACTGAAGATGAAACAGACATTCTCAGAAAAACAAACAAACAAACAAACACAGAATTCATTGCTAGCAGACCTATCCTACAAGAAATACTAAAGGAAGTTCTTCGGGCTGAAAGCAAGTGACCCAGAGGGTAATTCAAAGACAAAGAAAGACAGACATACATACAGACAGACAGACAGACAGAGACACACACACACACACTCCAGTAAAGGTAATTATGTGATTATAAAAAATAGTATTTCTTTCACTTTCTTAACTGTTTTAAAAAGCAATCACATAAAATAACATTTTATAATTGTATTGTTGAAACTATAAAATGTAATATATTCAACACTAACAATACAAAGGATGTAGAAGCAAGATTCTACTGGAATAAGGAAATGACACCAGATGGTAACTTCAACCCACAGCAAACAAATAAAGAGAACTGAGAAATGGTAAATAAGAAGGCTAATATAACAAACTGTAGATATATACTTGGTTACCGTTTTTCTTAGCTTCTTTGAAATAAAATTACAAATAGAAATAATTACAAACAGTGTATTGTTGGGTTTATAAAATATATAGATGCAATATATATGACAGCAGTAGTACAAAAAGGGGGAAGAGGGAATAGAGCGATATAAGAATAATGCATCTATATCTCACTAAAAATTAGGTTAATCTCAATCTGAAGTATATTCTGATAAGGTAAGATATATATGGTAAGCCCTAGAGCAACCACTAAAAAAAATGTTTAAAATAGTGGGAAAAAAATTAAAGGAATTAAAATGTAACATTAGAAAATATGTACTTAATTCAAAAGAAAGCAGTAAAGAAAGAATAGGGGAACAACAAAACATGAGACATATAAATAAAAAATAAAATGACAGATTGAATCTATGTGTAACAGTAGCAACAGTAAATGTGAATGGGTCAATTCAAAGATACAAATAGGTTGGAAGTAAGAGAATGGAAAAAGATATATCATGCAAACAGCAACCATAAGAAAGCTGAAATGGATATACTAATATTATATATACTAACATCAAAACAAACAAAAAGTGTTACTAGAGATAAAGAGAGACAACTTTAATGGTAAAAGGGTCAATTCATCAGGAAGATAAAACCATTATAAACATACATACACCTAACAGAGCCCCCAAATACATGAAACAACAACTGACAGAAATAAAGGGAGAACTAGATAATTCAATAACAGTTGGAGAATTTAATACTTCACTTTTGATAACAAATAGAACAATTAGGCAGAAGATCAGCAAAAAATAAGACTTAATCAACATTATAAACCAACTAGATCTAACAAACATCTATAGAACACTCAGCCCAATAACAGCAAAGTACATATTATTCTCAAGTGCACATGGTACAATCTCCAGGACAGACTATATGCAGGGCCATAAAATAAGCCTCAAAAAATTTAAAAGTAATGAAATCACACAAAGTATGTTCTCCAATTACAATGGAGTAAAATTAGAAATCAGAAAGAATTCTGGTAAATTCACAAACATATGGAAATTAAACAACACACTCCTAAATAACCAGTGGGTCCAGAATAAATCACAAGGGAAATAAGGACATATTTTGAGATGAATGAATATGAACATATGCCAAAACTTATGAATGTAGCTAAAGCAGTGGTTAGAGGGAAATTTATAGCTATCAATCTCTATATTAAAAATGAATAAATATCTCAATCTAATAACCTAAACTTCCACCTCAAGACTCTGGAAAAAGAAGAGCAAGCTAAACTCAAAGCAAGGAGAAGGGAATAAATTATGAGGATTAGAGCAAAAACTAATGAAATAGCAAACAAAAAAACAGACAACAAAATCATAAATTGGTTCCTTGAAAAGATGAACAAAATTGACAAACCTCTACCTCAACTAACAAAAAGGGGAAAAAAGAGAGCGAGAGAAAGAGAAGATAATAATTACTAAAATCAGGAACAAAACAGGGTCATTATTACCAACCTACAAAAACAAAAAGAAATATAATGAAATATTATGAACTGCATGCCAACTAATTAGTTAATTTAGATGAAATGGACAACTTCCTAGAAAGATGCAAACTCCTACATTAACTCAAAAAGAAATAGAAATACAAGTAGACCTATAACAAATAATGAGATTGAATTGGTAATTTTAAAACTACCCACAAAAAAAGCTCACGCAGATGGCTTCACTGCTAAATTCTAACATTTAAAAAACACCAACCTGCAGAAACTCTTCCAAAAAATAGAAGAGGAGGGAGCACTTCCCAACTCATTCCACGAGGCCAGCATAACTCTGATTCCAAAGCCAGACAAAGATACCACAAGAAAAAAAAAATTACAGACCAATATCTCTTATAAATACAGGTACAAAAATAGTTTTAAAAAAATACCACCTAACTGAGCCTAGAAATATATATAAAGGATCATACTCCATGATCAAGAAGGATTTACACCAGGAATTCAAGGTTGATTTAACATCTGAAAATCAATTAAAGCAAAACACCATATCAACAGAATAAAGGACAAAACCCACATGATCATCTCAATAGATTCAGAAAAAGCATTTGATAAAATTCAACACGCCTTCATGATCAAAACACTCAACAAACCACGAATAAACAGGAACACACTCAATCTGATAAAAGACATCTATGAAAAACCCACAGCTTACGTCAGACTTAATGGTGAAGGGAATGCTTCCCCCCCTAAGATCAGGAACAAGACAAAATGTCTCCTCTTGCCACATCCATTCAACATTGCACTGAAGGTTCTAGCCAAGGCAGTTAGGCAAGAAAAATAAAATAAAAAGCACCCAAGTTGGAAAGGTAAAACTCTATCTGCAGATGAGATGACCTTGTGTACAGAAAATCCTAAGAAATTCTCTGAAACTCTATTAAAACTAATAAACAAATTTGGCAAAGTTGCAAGAAACAAGATAAATATAGAAAAAATGTATTTTTAAACACAGGCAATAAACAACTTGAAAATAAAATTAAGAAAACAATATCACTTACAATAGCATTAAAAAGGATAAAATATTTTATGAAGATTTTAACGAAAGAAACTTGTACTTGAAAACTACAAAACATTTTTGAAAAAAATTAAAGATGACCTAAATAAAAGGAAAGACATCTCATGTTCAGGGATTGAAAGACTAAATATTCTCAAAGTGACAATACTTCCCAAAGTGATCTACAGATTTAGCACAATGCCTATCACAATCCCAGTTGGCTTCTTTGCTCAAATTGACAAGCTGATCCTAAAATTCATATGGAAAATCAAGGGACTAGAATAGCCAAAACAATCTTACATAGGAACAAAACAAGAGGACACAAACTTCCTAATTTCAAAACTTACTACAAAGGTACAGTAATAAAGATACTGCAGTCCTGGATTAAGGACAAAAAAATTAATCAAATCTGAATGAGAATCCAGAAATATATCCTCACATTTACAGTCAATTGATTTCACAAAGTGTGCCAAGATAATTCAATGGGGAAAGTATAGTTTTTTACCAACAAATGGTGCTGAGACAACTTGATATCCACGTGCAAAATAATGAATTTGTACCCCTTCCGCAAACCATATTCAAAAATTAACTCAAAATGAATTAAAGACCTAAATGTTAGAGCTAAAACCATAAAACTCTTAGAGGAAAATCTTTGTGAACTTGAATTTAGCAATGGTTTCCTAACTATGATGCCAAATTGCGTTGGGTATCTTTGTATAGGATTTGTACCAGTAAACACAAACTATAGGCTATCTCTATAATTTTCCATCACAATATAAACAAAACATCAATCAGAAATGCACATTTTAAATGTAAACATCAAGTAGGATGTTTTCTATACTTATATTACCTGATCAATTCCCCTTCCTTTGCACTGAAGAATGATGACTTCAAGAAGTTTGGCTGCATGACATTCTGCATCTTCTCCTGCATCTCCACATAGTACCTGCAGTAATTAAAATTTCACTCAGCAGTAAATAGCAATTGCAAAAAATTTAATCAAGTCTACATGAAGTAAATATCACATAAAAATTCAGCCATTAGAATCTCAGTGTTGCTTGCATCATAAGTTTACCCTGCCAACCCAAAGAAGGAAGTTCAAAATGAAGTTCACCTATCTTCTTTATCTACTCTGATTCCTTATAAGGTGTAATAATTCAGTTATTTAACTTTGGATTAATAAAATAGGCTATATGAGTTAACTGTCTAGACAAATGAAGCTTCCCTTTATGGAATGCATCAAAACAATAAAATACAATGAAACCAAAAGAAAACAAAATAATCTTCTTCTTAAACAATTAAATAAACCCTGTGCTTTTCTGTTCCTTTTGAATTCTTGTCTATATGCATCCAGTTTTTCATAATGAAACCATAAATTTAATATTACACACCTTTTAATTTCCTAATTTGGACTTCATAATTTGAAGTACTTTCCATAGACATTATAACCACTTAGGACTATACAGTATTACAGAAGATGAGTATAACAAAGCTTACCAGCCTGTTCCCCTAATGTCAATTCTGTATTTTCACTGATATGAACAATTATACAGTGCACATGTTCATACACCGAATACAGTAGCCTTATAATAAGGTTCCCAGAAGAGAGATTTATAGAGTAGAGGCATGCTTATATTAGAAATAAAGAAATATGGAAAAATTAATAAGGGTTCAAACACAAGACATAAGAAAAAGAACAGACTTAACCCAGAGAATAAAAGTAAGATAGAAATTAGGAATATAAACAAAAAGAGGCACAACAAAGAGAAATCAAAAATAGATTCATTAAAAAAAGACTTAATGAAGTAGACTTTTGCCAAAATTATTTTTAAAAAGCAAAGAAAGCAAAATTTTAAAACATTATGAAAGACTATATAAATACAGATAAAGGAAAGATTAAAAATGAGAATACTATGAACAATAGTATATTCCTTATATATTTGAAAACTTAGATGAACTGGATAATTTCCTAGACAAATACAATGTAAGAAACCTGAATTTAAAAGATATTCCAGATAAAGATGACAGATTGAACATCCCCATTCAATTTTATCCCTTCCCAAAGGCCATTAAAATAAAGGTAAAGATATTTTAGAGGCATATATCCACAAAGACAGAGAAAAGGAAAAAACACACAGCTATAAAATTGCAGAAGCTGCAAAACAGATGGATCAGTGAGCTGAAACATAATCAGGTAGCTAGCAAAACCAAGAACCAACCCTATTTACATAAACTTAAAATTCTGCCTCTAGAGCAGTTTCTAGATCTAGATTCTAAACATGTGGGCTCTGGAACCAGAATGCCTTGGTCTAAATCCTAGTTCTACCATTTATGAGCTGTGTTTTTAGAAAAGCTATTGGGTAGGCCAAAAAGTGCCTTCAGTTTTTTAAGTAAAAATAAAAGACACATTTTTCATTTTCACCAAGAACTTTACTGAATAACGTATTCACCCTTTCGTTCCACTACCTTCTGCCATTTTTCAGGCAACTTCATAATTCCATCTTCCCAAAACTTTTTATCTTTTTGAGCCAAGAACTATTCCAGGTGCCTTTTACAGTCTTCCAGGGAATTGAAATTTTTTCCATTAACAGATTTTGTAAATACCAAAATAAATGGAAATCCAGAGATGCAAAGTCTGGTGAATACAGCAGATGAATCAGAACTTCCCAGCCAAGCTGTAAGTTTTTGCCGGGTCATCAAAGAAACGTGCTCTTGCGTTATCCTGATGGAAGATTATGTGTTTTCTGTTGACTACTTCTGGACGCTTTTCGTTGAGGGCTGCTTTCAATTGGTCTAACTGGGAGCAGTACTTGTTGCAATTAATGGTTTGGTTTTCTGGAAGGAGCTCATAATAGAGCAGGGGTCCCCAACCCCCAGGCCACGGACCAGTACCTGTCCACTGGTCTCATCGCTCGCATTATCGCCTGAACTCCACCTCCTGTCAGATCAGCGGTGGCATTAGATTCTCATAGGAGTGTGAACCCTACTGTGAACTGCGCATGCAAGGAATCTAGGTTGCGCGCTCCTTATGAGAATCTAATGCCTGATGAGCTGAGGTGAAGCTGAGGCGGTGATGCTAGCGCTGGGGGGCAGCTGCAAATTCAGATTATCATTAGCAGAGAGGTTTGCCCGCACAGAGACCATAATAAATCAACTGCTTGCAGACTCGTATCAGAACCCTGTCAGTGAGTGGCAAGTGAAAACAAGCTCAGGGCTCCCACTGATTCTGCATTATGGTGAGTTGTATACTTATTTCATTACCTATTACTATGTAATAATAATACAAATAAAGCACACAATAACTATAAGGCACTTGAATCATCCCAAAACCATTCTCCCACCCCGCCCCCGGTCCGTGGAAAAACCGTCCTCCACGAAACCAGTCCCTGCTGCCAAAAATGTTGGGGACATCGAGGACTGCCTTCCAATCCCACCATATACACAACATCACCTCCTTTGGATGAAGACCAGCCTTTGGAGCCGTTGGTGGTGGTTCATTTTGCTTGCCCCACGATCTCTTCCGTTCCACACTGTTGTACAGTATACACTTTTCATTGCCCATCACAATTTGTTTTAAAAACAGAACGTTTTCATGACGTTTCAGTAGAGAATCGCATGCAGAAATACGGTCAAGAAGGTTTTTTTTCACTTAACTTACATGGCACCCAAACATCAAAGCAATTCACATAACCAAGCTAGTGCAAATGATTTTCAACGCTTGATTTGGATATTTTGAGTATGTCAGCTATTTCCCACGTGGTATAACGTTGATTGTTCTCAATTATTGTTTCGATTTGATCGCTATCAACTTCAACTGGTCTACCTGACCGTGGTGCATCGGCCAGCAGGAAATCTCCTGCATGGAACTTCGCAAACCACTTTTGACACGTTTGATCAGTCACAGCACCTTCTCCAAACACTGCACAAACGCATTTCAGTTGCATTTTTACCTTTCTTGAAATAATAAAGTTTAATATGCCAAAAGTTGCTTTTTTTCTTCCATCTTCAATATTAAAATGGCTACACAAAAATTCACCAATTTTGATAAGTCTTTTTTTAAACTCACGGTGATATGACAGCTGACACATACAATCTAACAGAATTGTTTCAAAGGAAGTTAAAGACAACTAAATGCTACTAGAGCCATCTTACGGAAAAAAAACAAACGCACCTTTTGGCCCACCCAACATTTAACCTCTGTACCTTAGTCCCCATCTGTAAAAAGAAATATAGTAATATACTTATGTCATAGGATTATATGATACAGAAAGAAAAAAAATCAGCCCCTTTTCCCAAAATTGCATTTACTTGGTTTCTTTGTTTGCTGGTTTTGTTGGTTTGAGGTTTTTGTCCCCCCACAAAAGGAAGAGAAACAAAATATAGTACAGTAGCTTACAAAATGGACTCTGGAGCCAGGTTACCAGGATTCAAATCTGGCTCCAACACAAAACAGCTATGTGACTAGGTCAGTTTTCTAAACCTCAGGCACAATGCAAAATGCCTGTCTCCTCTTTGACAAAAGGTGATATAATGTTGTAAAGATTGTATAAAGTGCTTAGGAAGTACCAGTGTACAGTAAGAGTTCAATAATAAGACCAGAAATGAGAAATATATTTACCTACTCGACAAGTAGAAGGACATCACTGTGAACGTCACTTTTACTATATCTGCTATAATACAGAGCAACTGTGAGTTATAAAGGACCATGTAGGATTGTTATGTTTTCTACCTTTGCTTTCTCTTCCCCTTTCCCTCACTAGCAGCTGTCTCTATAACTTAGGAAAAAAACTGAAGACAGGAAGGTGATTATGACTTAACAAGCTGGGTTATTACAGAGCTATATGAGTCTTCAAAAATCGTGATTCTACTCCTAGTGTTTACATGTGATGAAACTTAGTGACTTCCCCAAATCTCCCAGGCTCTTTATAACTGAACTGAGACCTCCATCAGATAAACTGATTATCAGTTCAGCGCTTTGTAACAGTCTGGTACACATCTCTTCTAGGGAGGAAAATAGGTTGTACACTAGCTATCTTACTCCCAATTCCAAGGCCAAACTTAGGTTTCTGGCTATTTGAGCTTTCTAAAATCTGCCATCTCTATGCAATACAGTTTTATATTTATGTATATATTGATACATATATTCACCTAAAAGAGGAGGAAAGCATTAGTCAACAATGATTCCCAGATATAACCAAGAGGGCCAAATCTAACTTGTTACAAAGATAACATAGTAGAAAATCATGTTTGTGCATAAATACAACAGTAGCCATTATGTGGCTTACCAATTATCCTGTATTGAGCTAAATGATGCTGTTTTTCCAACTATTCCAATTTTTTGTCTTATGATATTTATGTTCAAATTACCTATATCTAGTGTCTTCTAATATATACATTCAATTAAAAGAAAAATCAATAATTGACAAACTGTGTGGGATTTTCCTAGCACTCTTTTTTTTTTTTTTTTTTTTTTTTTTTGTGGAGCACAGGCTCCGGACGCACAGGCCTAGCGGCCATGGCTCACGGGCTTAGTTGCTCCGCGGCATGTGGGATCTTCCCGGACCAGGGCACGAACCCGTGTCTCCTGCATCGGCAGGCGGATTCTCAACCACTGCGCCACCAGGGAAGCCCCTAGCACTCTTTTTTAATCAAGGAGCAAGTCTGCATTTTTGAAAGAAAAAACACAAAGAAAATTATTTACCTAAGCATTATAAAGTACACAGCTATAAAAGTAGCCAACATTCTTAAGTATAACACACAATATGAAATTTTCAGATTTAAATTCCAAACTCCATTTGAAAATACAAAATGACAAATATATGTTGATGAGAACAATATAGAACTAAATGTATAAGAAACAAATTGAGAGAGTACCTGAAGTAAAATACAACATTAATAAGTAAACATTGGTAAGTAAACCATTAGTAAGATACACTATGACAAATGATTAGGACATGCTTACCTTTCTACACATTGTAAAAAGTATTTCTAAATGCTTTGGATTTGATAATAAAGTATCTGTATCTATTGTCACATAATTATGCAGAAGAGGCATCATGTCTGGAAAAAAATTCGAAATCCCAGTGAGACTTGAATAACAGAAGTAGACATAAATTATTACCACTGGAAGCATATTTCTGTAGCACCCACACATTACTATCTTCCCTTGCAACCACAAAATGCTAGAAATGAAAGTGTTAAATCCACCTTTTTTATAAATGAGGAAAATGTGGATCAGAAAGACTAAAATGCTCATCATTTATTATAGTGATTGTTATTAATTTTCTTCTTCTTTTCCATAGCACTTATCACCATCTGACATACCGTATATTTGCTTACTTGGCTGTGTGTTTCCTACCCTCTCCCTCCCCCAACTAGAATGGAAGTGTCAAAAGGGCAAGGGCTGTCTATTTTGTTCACTGATGTATTGCTGAGCTTAGAACAATATTTGGAATATAGTTGATATTCAGAAAATATTAATAAATATATGGACATATACTCGGACTGCAAAGTAATTTAAGATACAGTAGGCAATATGGTCTCCCTCCTACTACCTCTATTCCTAGGGCTGGAAAATACTCCTATGATAGCATCACCCTTTACTTGAAAATAATATCTATTTAGACACAGAAAAGCAAAAATGTTACACGGTCAAAGTCATACCTGTAAAATATTCAAAACAATCCTGCTGAAAAATCTCATATAATATACCTAGAAGTTGCCACATTTGAGGAGAAATACCATGGCAGGTTAAACTATATGCCAGTGAAAGAATTTCTTCATAGAATTCTAGAAAGAAGAAAATCTCCAGTTAGAATCCCAGGAAATAGCAAAAATTAAGCACAAAGACCACTCAGAAGAGGATTTAGGCTATACATTCACACATGTTTTACATCTAATGTACTTTTGAGCATCTGTTTCTCAGCATTCACATCTTCAGCTACATCTATTTGCCACCTTCCGTTTCTTACCAAGATCTGCCCCCTACTCAATAAGACAAGCCAAAGATTTGTTTTTACTAAACTTACTTATAATTCTGAAAAATTATATTTTTTATGTTTTGTAATATAAAAAGTATAGTTTATATATATATATATATATATATATATATATAAAACTATATTAGAAATGGATACAAGAAGGAATAGATTATTGTATGTGGCTCCTACACAGGATTTTAAATTTACAAACAATTAATGTTCTTCAGAGAGCTTAACTAATCTAGGTGAAAATACCTGTCCATCTCACATATTTTTTACAAACTATATACTGGACAGTATTTCATCAATTTACAAAGCTTGTAAAATTTGTGCAGTATTTCTTAATTTACCTCAAGACAATAATCCTCAAAGTTAGAAGAGTCCAAAGGGAATGTTCTTGCATTTGTACACATATTTATTATTATTATCCTCACTCAAAAGCAAATTATATCTAAACATACAATCAGAAAACACAAACCTCAATACAAAACTTTCAAATAATTCCTACCATGTCACTGAACAAAAAAGTCTAACTTCAAAGTTTATTATTTTTTTCCCTTCTTATTAAAAGGAACTAATATTCACCCTGGAAGTTTGAATAAAGTTTTTTTATGTAACATTATTTAAAACTTAATTCATTCAAAAGCTAGTAATATAGATATATGCCTTACCAAAAGCAAAATAAGACGGAAATCATAGATACCGGGAAATAATTTGTTATGTAAGACAATCACTTGAAATATAACCAATTGTCTGAATAAAAAATTTCTGAGAGTTCTGTTCAGGAAAGCAAATGCCTCTTCCTAAAGTGAAGTCTAAAAGATAGAAATATTTCCTTTCACATTCGTGACAGCTATGGCATGTGTGCATTACCTGCTACTCAGATGCTCAAGACCAGGACTCTGAATCTTGAGGGAGAAACTAGAAGGCACAAAGCTGTTCCAGTTTTTGGGGGCGGGGGTGCGGGGGACAGGGTCTGTGTTGGAGTCTGGACTATGGCAGGCAGCAGCCTAGGACCCAGTGTTGACAAAGGCAGCAGTGGCCTTCTAAGCAGACCACTTTTATGGCAGAATCCTGGCTGGCTCTGGCCAACTCCAGCCTTCCCACTGCTTTGGTGTGCTACGACTATCCTTCCGCTAAATTCCACTTCTGCTTAAATTGACCGGAAGTTTTTTCATTTACTCTCAACCAGGAAGACTGACTATTAGGGTAGGATGGTTTTACTAACTTTGACTTACTGCATAAAATAGAACAGTTAAATCAGTAACAGCTAAGCCTGGCTTCGAATAATAAATCAATTTCATGAGTAAATTAGCAATGAAAACAGGCAAAGGAGGGAGGGAGAAGTGGGACAATGGAAAGAGACTGGACCACGGACATAACATGGTTAGACGACTGTGGCGGGGGTCCTGGATTAACAGATTCAGCCCATGACATCTTCCAGAACAAGTTTGGTTGTTGTTTTTTTTTAATCTGAGATCTTGCATAGCCAAATATTGGTTCAAAAAGGGTCACTAACATTATGTGCATCAAAGCTGAAAACTAAGAGAGATCAGCTACCACCCTGGGACTAGGGATGAGATTAGAGGAGACAGGCAGCTGAAACCATGGCTTTCTCCTCCGGCCACCACACCCAAGAAATAGGCCCCTTTCCTTTTTTTAACATCCTGATGTTGTAATTGCTCAAATTATTTGGTGTAGGCAGATTACAGAAGGTTGATATAAACTACTTCTCTTTGCTTTACTTTACAGTTTTTTCCTCGATTACTTTAAATTTAAATGGAGATTACATCCTTGCAACTTATTTATTTTATACCTAGTAATCTGTATCTCTTAATCCCCTTCACCTGAAATAAATAAGTTACAATCGTGTAATGCACAGCACAGGGAATATGGTCAATACTCTGTAACTTTGTATGTAGCATATTCTATAAAAATATCAAATTACTACATTGTAAACCTGAAACTAATATAATATTGTAAATCAATTTAAACAATTCACATGTTTGAAGTCCTTAAAAAAATTTTTTTAATGGAGAATTTTCAGTTACAATCTCTTCCATGAATAAGGACATAAGTGAATATACTCTTTTTGAGTGTATCAGAATCTCTGGAATTATGGTGCAGGAATCTTCATTTTAACTAGATCCTCAGTGATTCTTATGCACACCGAAGTCTTAGAACTACTGCTTTATAGCAACTATTTCAAAAGCAAGGAGTACCCTTGGCAGGGTGCAGGATAATCCACTGAGATGGGAGAAGAACGTCATTAGAACACTTAGTGGATATATACATATATATTTAATCTCATGTTTTTACATTTCTATTTTTATGTATGTAAATGTAGTATAGTAACATGTATATTGCCTATAAATAGGTATACAAATATTATTCACATATATTAGAAGTACATGCTCAATTTTTTACTACTGGTGTGAATGATAAAAAGTTTGGAGACAACTGCTCTTAAGCAGTAACATGCTTTTTGTTCCATCTTTCTATCTATACACTATACAGGTTGCATTTCCCTCATGCCCACAAGATTTGGGGCTGGCAACTTCAAAATGCTTGGATGCTATGAAAAAGTTGCCTCCTCTACAAATTCCAATCAGTGTACAACATCCAGCATTAGCTACTGATTCTACTCAGCAGTCAGGCACCATAACAGATAACAGAACAATTAATTCACACTTCTGATAGGGTATATGTCTATCATTTCACATTTTTCAATCCCAGATTAAAGTAACCTCACCTGAACCTCATCCCAGTTCCTCCTTTCTAAAAAACTTTAAATTCTCTGTTCTTTAATAACTCCAAGACCAAAAATTCTTAACTGGATATGTTAAGCTTACCTCTAAATGAAAATCTGGGTGCCTATTATCAGAAAGTATATCTACAAACTGAACAGAATGCAAGCCTCTCTTTCTCAAAACTGTCCATCTTGTTGAACTTGAAGGGCTAAAATGCATTTTTCATCACATTTAAAAATAGTCCCAATTTACCTTTTTATTCTACCTTTGAACTTACCAATTACATGTTTCTGTAAAACAAGATCAATGATCCGTAGACAGATATTCTCTAACTGCTGAGTAACCTAAAGACAAATTTTAAACACTTAGTTTAAAATTCATCATAACTCTTAATTTAATCTATAAATTTAATATTATCCCAACAAAAATACCAACAGGACTTTCCTGAGAAGAGAAATTGAGAATTCTAAACTTCATGTGAAAAATTAAACATGCAAGAATAACCAGGAAATTCTGAAAAGTAGACTAATGATAGAAGTGGCAGTTAAATTAATAACCAAATTAAATTACTTCCTTATCTCATATTTTACACCAAAATTAATTCCTAATATATCTAGGATTTCAATGTGAAGACTTCAGCCATAAAAATACTAAGCATCTGTTCCAGATTTCTAATCCCGCTCTTCATACATTAAGTATTTGTACACGTGTAAATATTCCTTTTAAGGAAATCTTATTTTCGAAGTTTGCTTTTAGGAAGTCAAAGTTCAAAATCATAAGACTGGTAGTCAGGAGACCAAGATTCCAGCCCTTGTTTTGCCTCTAGTTACCTATGACCTTGGTAAAGCCATTTAGCTGAAGACTTTAAGTTTTTTCATCTGTAGGTTAAGGAAGCTGGATTTGATTAGTGCATCTCAATTTTCACCCATGCCTCCCTTGAAAATCACAATAAGGTCACATGCTCCTTTAACTTTACGTGAAATTCAAAATAAAATTAATATCAAGAATTTAAAAATTAAAACAAAAAGATAAAATGCTGTTTTGTCTTCAAACTAATCCTGCTGCTCATGCTACTACTGCCCATCCCCCCCACACACGTATTTGGGGAAACTTGACAAGGCGATGTCTAAGTTCTCTTCAAATTTAAAATGTAAGTTCTACATATAAGGTGAAAGAATAATCCTTACGTAGACATGTAACTTAACTTGGAAATCTCACTTTTGCTGATAGGCCCATACTGTTTCAACAAGCACACAACAATACAATAATGAATACAGAAAAAAAAATTCACACTAAGCCTTTTAGGCAAAGGAAGCCCTGCCCAGGAGGAGAAAACTGAACCATTTTTAAGAACCTGGTAAGTGTCCATTGGTATGTGATAAACACAGGATAAGTCAACAGCCACAGGGTTTAACAATGCTATTTAAAGAACCAGCACCTGCTTCCTAAGTCCCACTGTACAAAATGAGAGCTGCCGTCATTGCCAAACAAGTCAACCGCGCTCACAGAAGTAATGAACACAAATCTAATTGGAGTTAAGTAGAGGCTATATAATATATAATACTTGGGGAAGAGAGCAGCAGGTTTTAGGTAGGGATTAACTGACCTAGTATCAGGATATATCAATTGACTGCAACCCCAAATCTACAGCTTACTAGCTCTGTGAACATGATTCAGACTCTTGATACTACCTGAACCTTGTTTTCCTCTTCTGCAAAAGGACACTACCATTACCCGTTCTATGTCAGGGTGACATAGTAACATTCTATCAGCTAACCAATATGAGAGCACTTAACAAATGTTTGCACAAATTCTTATCCCAATATTGTTCTGGAACTCAGTTTAGGAAAGATGATGTTTTAAGCTCTTCTTCCCTTCCATTCTCAGATATCTGTTACATCAGCATTTTGTTCCATTATTTAAAATTTGCCGCCGTGATTTTTTTTTTTTTTTTTTTTTTTTTTTTTTTGCGGTATGCGGGCCTCTCACTGTTGTGGCCTCTCCCGTTGCGGAGCACAGGCTCCGGACGCGCAGGCCTAGCGGCCATGGCTCACGGGCTTAGTTGCTCCGCGGCATGTGGGATCTTCCCGGACCAGGGCACGAACCCGTGTCTCCTGCATCGGCAGGCGGATTCTCAACCACTGCGCCACCAGGGAAGCCCTGCCGCCGTGATTGAATGGCAGTCTCTCTCTGCCAAGAAGACCAGACTATGGATTCCAAAAAGCAGGGCTCATGTCTTATTCAATTTGATATCCCCCCAAACCTAGCCTGGCGCATAGCAGATGTGATGAACTGAACTAAGCTTAGCACAAAGAGATATACTATATACTTTAAAACCACATGTAATATTTCCCTTCAATCATTTTAATGCTTTCCTTTAAAATTAGAGGGTAATTTTTAAAATCCAGCAACATAAATAGCAATTTAAAGGTTAAGACTTTAAAAGTCATCATCAGTGATCATATAAATTTCAGTTACTATAATGACATAATAAAACACAAAGAAATCCTACCTCTTTATGATCTTCTACAACTGTCAAGATAGTATCAATGGTATGTAAAATTCCCATAGCCATTACGGTTTTGTCTTCGACTTCTTCGTATTCATCACTTTGAAGAACTTTGCCAAATATCTCAGCCTATGAAAATAGCAAACACATTCAACAATTAGTAATGCTATACCCGTCCTTCTCTATAAGTTAGCAAAAGGGCAGTGTCCGGCTTCCCTTGTGGTGTAGTGGTTAAGAATCCACCTGCCAATGCAGGGGACACAGGTTCGAGCCCTGGTCCAGGAAGATCCCACCTGCCACGGAGCAACTAATCCCGTGTGCCACAACTACTGAGCCTGCACTCTAGAGTCCTCGAGGCACAACTACTGAGTCCCGTGTGCCACAACTACTGAAGCCCGTGCACCTAGAGCCCATGCTCCACAACAAGAGAAGCCACCGCAATGAGAAGCCCGCACACCGCAACGAAGAGTAGCCCCCACTTGCTGCAGCTAGAGAAAGCCCACATGCAGCAATGAAGACCCAACACAGCCAAAAATAAATAACAAATAAATACATAAATTCTTAAAAAAAAGGGGGGGGGGAGTGTCACACATCCAAATGTCAGCATAGCTCAAACTTTAAGATAGGCACTTTGCCAAGTGAATCAATGATAGAATCTGTCATGTTTTAAACATAGCCATTTTTCCCTTATCTAATCACTAAAGTGGAATATATATTAGCTATTATAATCAGATAGCAAATAATTAACTTCTGGTTGTCATTAAACCAATAAATCCAAAATCTAGGAAAACTGAAAAGTATATATAGAAATTATTAACTGTCAGAATTATTAGAGCAAATATTTTTATATTAGCATTTCAATTACATGTAAACTGAACTCCAGATTTTGGAGTTTAATTTATTTAGATTATTCAAAGCCTTTATACCAACTGACATAAAACTTTGCCCAGTCTTACCAAGTGTTGAGTCATATCAACAGCAATTGAGGCTACCTCTTGACTGTATTCACATATCATCTTCTGGATAACATTAGTAACATCATCATTTTCTGTCTCTCTAACAATGTGCAACAGCTCCTGCATAATAGGCCTCACGTGTGGCTTCATATATTCCTTAGCTAATGCAATAAAAAACAAACTCAGTAAAAAAAATTAGCCATTGACAAGTGATGAAGGAAAGTAACTTGGTCACAAGGTAAATAACACAGGGTAATAGGTTCTAGATAACATATTTGCTTCACAGTAAGTTACAAAGCTGTACCAAAATAATGCTCACCAATGTATCAATTTTCCCATGAGTAACATAGGGATAATCAGTTCAGCACAGTAAAGAACTGTCCCACCCAAAGTGCCAATAGCACCCACTGAGAAATTCTAATTACACACGTGCTCTGTCATCAGCATGACTTATCAAACATGAATCTGCCATCATGATACAAGTATAAAAAATCATGTACATAAAGACTATGCCCAACACCTATGTGCCTGTTCCCTCCCCCACCCCATCTCTAACCACCCTTCTCCCCACATGTGCTTATGTAACACTGTCCTTCCATCGGAACACTGTTGAATAGAGGTAAAGGTTCATGTTCTTCATAAAGCCGAATTTACTTTCAAAGGTTTATTTGAATTTTGAACAGAACATTCTACTAAACAAACAAATGAGATATGTGTTATCACTCACTAGAAATGCTACTTGCTGCTTTCAGGACTAGCAAAATCATAGAATCCTAGAGTTGAAAGGAATCTTAAAGCCATCTAGTCCAATCCCCCTAAATTTAAACATACGGCATCTAAGTCTTGACAGATCATGTGCCTTGCCCAGGTCTACGTGGCAAGGTAGTAGCACAATCAAAACTAGACCCCCAGGTCTCTTGATTCCCCATCTACCAATCATCAACTTCTTTTCTAATCTAAAATTTTTCTGGAAACCACAGTCAATAGACACTCCTAAAAGTGGCAAGAATAAACTCCTATACAATTCTGAGGGGGCAAAAGCTCAAAAATCCAAACCCTGAACCTTAAGACTTAGGGACTCATCTTTGTTAGGGAAGGAAGTGAACAAAACTACTTGAGAAGACAATGTCAAAAAAATAAATTAAATACACCCTCTAAAAGGTGTGTTTTTATTTTTAATTTTTTTAATTTAAAAATTTTGTCTTTACCTTGTGTCTGGTTAGAAATTAATGACTGAAGAGCAAGGGCAGCTTCAACCTTGACAGGCATCTCCTTATCTTCAATCAGGCTCTTCTTTGCTAGATCAACTGCATTTCTTAGGTTGAGCTCATTATGAAATTTCAAAGAACTGAATGCATGAAGTACCCAACAGGACTATGTCATAAGAAAAAAGTTAGTAGGAAACTATTAGGATTATGGCATTATGTAATAATGTCACACATGTAAGAACTTCTTACTAAGTAAAATATCATTAATTCTACCAAGTGCTATTTGTTTGTTTATTTGTTTTTGGAGAGAAGCATATTAGCCTTAGTTGCTAACATCTGGATTTCCCAGACTTCTTATAATAAAGGCAGTTTTATTACTTCTAAATTACCTTTATGCAATATCATTATTCACAGGAAAAAGAAAACAGAGCCAAATTTAAGTGTCTCTGAAAAAAGAAACCCTGTCAATGCTTTTAATAAATATTATGATTCATAACTTATTTATTATTTATATGCAAAAGCACTATGAACCAACCAATGCTGATATTCACTTACTGGTCTTCAAAACAAATGAATGAAATATTATTTTCCCTTACACTAACTGGCTTAACAAACTTGATGTTTTCACTCACACAAGACATGAAGAAATTTAACTTTGCATAAATCACCAAAGTTTAAACTATTAGACCACAGAATCACATTATCTTTTTAAATTCTCTATGTGCATAAAACACAACTGACAGTAATTAATTTGAATGACTAAAGACTTAACAAGAGAAATACAATTCACAGAGTCTGCAGAAATAACAGCCTACTTATAAAAATACTTGTGTGCCCTCCACATCGCTAATCTACCTTCACACAAATATTTCCCTAGTGACTATTATCTTCTGTTTATAAAATGCTTTAGAGTGGACAAGGCATCTTAACATAAACTGGTTTTAGCAAGACATTTTGTTGGGTTGATACAGTTATAAAAATAAGCACTAGGCTCTTAAAGTTCTATTTTTATTTCTCCATAAAATATATTATTTCTATAAATAATATACACTTAGAACACAAATAAATTTACATGGATTATTATTTTCTCCATTTTATTAAGCATATCTATTATACTGGAAATCACAGTCAAGTTTTTAGCCAAAATATAATTTCCATGCTGTTTTGGACACTACAAATTAATCAGCTTATAAATTTACATTGTACCATTACTGTAACGTCATCCCTCTCACTGAATGTTTTGCATATGCAGCAAGTGAGACTAGGGGAAAAAACAGCTGGAATTAAAATCTATAAATTCCTTTATTCACTAGTTTGCTCTTTATTCAGCTTATGTGACCATAAAAGACATTCTAATTGCCTTCATTTCGCCTCAATATGTGGTAAAAGGTCAACTTATCCAAAAATATTTAGTTCAGTCATTAACTTACAAATGAAGATTTTGAGATACTATAATGGAAATATGGAAAACTTACTCTGGCTCGAAGGTATCCCAGGTTAGACAATAATAATGGAAATACGTGATTCTGCAACAATAATTCCATTTGGTCCTTGAATAAACTCTTCTGTTAGGAAATAAAAATTAAGTTTAACTTACCAATGTCTTTTTCATATGTAAAAATCACTTCCTAATAAAATACGTTTGTTATGACTTACACTTAATATACTTCTATTTACAATTTTGTAAAATTATTTTACCTATATATTGCATGTTTTAAAACAATACAGAAATAGTACTTTAGATATAATTTGATATTGATCTTTCTAGAAATAAATAACACTAAAGTCATTTTGTATCATTTTTTTAATACAGCAACATTTTCATACTGAAAAACTGATGACTAAAAAGTCATTTTTTTTTTTTAGAACTACCGTATGACCCAGCAATCCCACTACTGGGCATATATCCTGAGAAAACCATAATTCAAAAAGAAACATGTACCACAATGTTTACTGCAGCACTATTTACAATAACCAGGATATGGAAGCAACCTAAGTGTCCATCGACAGATGAATGGATAAAGAAGATGTGGCACATATACACAATGGAATATTACTCAGCCATAAAAAGAAATGAAATTGAGTTATTTGTAGTGAGGTGGATGGACCTAGATTCTGTCATACAGAGTGAAGTAAGTCAGATAGAGAAAAACAAATACCACATGCTAACACATATATATGGAATCTAAAAAAAAAAAATGGTTCTGAAGAACCTAGGGCCAGGACAGGAATAAAGACACAGATGTAGAGAATGGACTTGAGGACACAGGGAGGGGGAAGGGTAAGCTGAGACAAAGTGAGAGAGTAGCACTGACATATATACACTACCAAATGTAAAATAGATAGCTAGTGGGAAGCAGCTGCATAGCCCAGGGAGATCAGCTCGGTGGCTCTGTGACCTTCTAGAGGGGTGGGATAGGGAGGGTGGGAGGGAGATGCAAGAGGGAGGGGATATGGGGATGTATGTATATATGTAGCTGATTCACTTTGTTATACAGCAGAAATTAACACAACACTGTAAAGCAATTATATGTCAATAAAGATGTTTAAAAATAAATAAATAAATAAAAATGGAACTATCGGAAAAAAGTCATTTTTTTAATTAAGGAAAGAAAAATATTTAGTCAATTCAATTATGCAGAACGTCACCAGTTTTAAATTATCCATAACTTTCATATTCTCTCATTTGCCTGTGCTACACAGTGTTATTAAGTAAATTAAATTTGAGTAGCTTAACCTTCAATAAAATATCAGCTAGGGAACCAATCACATGCAGGGCTCCATCTTTCTTCCTAGGGTCAAAGTTCGGGTCTGTTAGGATTTGGTAACAGAATGCCATCATTTTTGGCAACACCTAAAGAAACAGAAGAAACCATTTTAGTCTACATGAACTTTTACTGCCTTACTATTGTATTAAATATGATGTACAAATTTTCAAAAATAAAGCCATTTTATTGTGTTCTATCAAGCAATTATAATTAAGAAAACGAAATATTCCTTTTCCCTTACAAGGACAGAAAAATCTTTTTAAAGTAACAGTTTATAACTACTAACATAATTTTTCAAATACTAGGGGCATTCATTAGAGTGTGAAATCAACACAGGCCACCTTTCAGTTTTGTATTTAAAAAGAATAACTATATACCTCTTTTCTTTTCTTTGCAGCAGTATATAAGAGAGTCTGGGCTGCTGTGGTGGGAGAAGCATAATCTTCGAAAATATCTAAGATTTTAAAAGTTTAAACCATGTTAGCAAAAATACAACTACTTATTATAGATTTTAAACCTGATTGACCACTATTCCAAAACCAAGAAATAAAACAGTCCACATATAACACTGGTTTACAGTATAAAAAAGCTAAAGATATATTATCAATGCTCTCATGCACAACAATATTCATCAAATATTTATTTTAAACGTTTTAAAAATATTTTAAATAGTTATTAAATATCTAAATTAAATGTTATTTATTAAATATTTAAATTTTATTTGATGTTTATTAGAATAAACAAATATTTAAATATGTGTTTAATAAATATCAAATGTTTATTAAAATATTCATATGGTTATTTAAAAGGTTGTCCTTTTAAATAATCATATTAAAACAAACAATACATATTAGGCATATCTGTTTCACTGAGGATAGGAAAAATGCTTTACCTCTATCAAAAAACAATAAAAATTTATTTAGTGCTTACTACGTGCCAGACACTGTTCTAGGCTCTGGGGATACAAATATCAAACAAAAAAGGTTCTCATGGAGTTTACGTAGTAAGAGAAAGAAACGAACTGATAATACACATATAGACACTCATACACACACAAGATATTACAGCTGAAAACACTCCATCTCAGACAGGTTAACTAATTTGCCCGCAGTCACACAGTGAGTAAGCAACCAGGCCAGCACTCACATCCAGGCTGTCTTAACATCAAAGCCTGAGCTCCTTCAGTTTTTACCAAATCTAAAAACACCATTATTAATATCGGTCAGTACACTTCGACAGGAGTATTTTGTGAATATAAATAACTGCACATGACAAAAATATAAAAAGAAAACTAATAATGTAATTGTTCTCCCCAGTAGTTATCTAAACATAAAATGTACATATTAAGTAATACCCACTGCATTCTACAGAAGGAAATAATTAAGGAAAAAAGGCACTTTAGCTAGTCCTGAATTATCCATATTCTCTTTTAATCAATAAAATGTAAATTCTTTTTTCTTTTTTTTTTTTTTGCGGTACGCGGGCCTCTCACTGTTGTGGCCTCTCCCGTCGCGCAGGCTCAGCGGCCATGGCTCACGGGCCCAGCCGCTCCGCGGCACGTGGGATCTTCCCGGACCGGGGCACGAACCCGCGTTCCCCGCATCAGCAGGCGGACTCTCAACCACTGCGCTTTAGGGAAGCCCTAAAATGTAAATTCTATCAATCAACACACACAGCTCTTAACTATTATATTTTCTAAAAACTGAGATACTTTCTTATTTGATGTGAAGAATAAGTAAAATAATGGTAGCCTTCTGAAAGTTAAACAAACACACTGCACATTATAAAAACAGGTATCATAGAAAAGATAGACACTAAAAAAATGCCTTACAAAAGACAGAAGAGGGCTTCCCTGGTGGCGCAGTGGTTGAAAGCCCGCCTGCCGATGCAGGGGACACGGGTTCGTGCCCCGGTCCGGGACGATCCCACGTGCCGCGGAGCGGCTGGGCCCGTGAGCCATGGCCGCTGCGCCTGCGCGTCCGGAGCCTGTGCTCCGCAACGGGAGGGGCCACAACAGTGAGGGTCCCGCGTACCGCAAAAAAAAAAAAAAAAAAAAGACAGAAGAAAGACCGGTTAAGCATTCTACTCTGTCAAAGCAAACTAGGAAAACAAAAGCATTAGGAAGGGGAATTAATAAATCATGCATATGTACAATGATTTTCAAATAGAAACGATAGAATGGAAGGATAAAGCAGTGGTAAATATTGTTTCTCATTCACTTGCTTTTCCTGTACTTTGTCTCCAAAGGAAAGAGGCACTTCCTCACTTACTGAATCAAAGAATCTAAACACAAAGCACTGTGAAAACAACATAGCCCGATAATCGGGCATCTATACTAGTAGGCTTAACTCAAGTAACTAGAGACATACGGCCCAACAAGGGGAAAGCACTGTGGTCACAGTACCTTCAGCATGCCTTGGTCAGTGCTAGTCTTATCAATTATTTGTTTCAACATTCACTGAAGGCAGACTAGGGCGGCCAAGAACTTGCAGAGGAATGTGGGGGTGTAGAAGGGATGGCGAATGCAAAGTAAAGCAAGTAAGATAAAGTCCCTGCCCTCAGGTAGCTTCTTCACCGTGGGAGGAACAGAGGTACACACACAAATAATACCTTCCTGTGCTAAGTGCCTGGGTACTCCAGGAAGTGCTTAATTCAAACTGGTGACAAAAGGGAATGAACTTAGGCAACCTACACAATTCAACAGCTTCCTGGAAGATCCAAGGCTAACAGGACCCGCAGAGACCTGGGCCACACAGTGGGGCTCATCGGAAGTAATCTCATTCCCCTGTGGAATACTCCGTCCCTAGGTTAAGGATGCAAACTAAACTGGGGTTCTCCTAAAACATGCAGAAATGCAAAGGATCTCCCAGACCGAGAACAACCCAAACCTGCAAATAGGTATCCCAAAAGGCACAGAAAGGAATGGTCCCTGCAGATCAGCATCACAACAGAAAGAGTTATACACAGATGGCTCCATGACTGCTTCAGCACCCATGAGAGGGATGGACAAATAAAGCAGCTTTTCATCTCAAGTCCATCGGTTCAACAGAACATCAAACTCGCACGAGCTTCAGAGTTTGTCGTGAAAAGCAGAACTCTAGGAATTTAACAAAGTAGTAAAACCTGCTTAAAAATATAACTTTAGGGCTTCCCTGGTGGCGCAGTGGTTGAGAGTCCGCCTGCCGATGCAGGGGACACCCGGGTTCATGCCCCGGTCCGGGAAGATCCCACACGCTGCGGAGCGGCTGGGCCCGTGAGCCATGGCCACTGCGCCTGCGCTCCACAACGGGAGAGGGCACGACAGTGAGAGGCCCGCGTACCACACACACACACACACACACACACACACACAAAAGGTGAATTTAGGGGCTTCCCGGGTGGCGCAGTGGTCGAGAGTCCGCCTGCCGATGCAGGGGACACGGGTTCGTGCCCCGGTCCCGGAAGATCCCACGTGCCGCGGAGCAGCTGGGCCCGTGAGCCGTGGCTGCTGCGCCTGCGCGTCCGGAGCCTGTGCTCCGCAATGGGAGAGGCCACAACGGTGTGAGGCCCGCATACCGAAAAAAAAAAAAAAAAGTATAACTGTAGTTCTATTACTTTACGGAGCCAGTTACCAAATTTCATCCTTATGTACTCGTAGGGATCCTCCTGCCACAGCTCTTCATCTTCATCTTTATAACACATCACAGAAAAAATCACATCTTCAGAGATATTCTAACAAGAGAAAAAAACAAAACAACAAATGGGTATGGACTGTTCACATTTGGGGAACACCAATAATGAAAGCCTTCATGAAGTTAGTTTTCCAAACTATTATATTAATCTTTCCGTTAAGCTTGCATTGGCTAAGGTGAAAGCAGGAAAGCAAAAGCCTTAGGGGTAAGGGGTAGAGATGGGGGCTGAAGAAGTTAAACATAAGATTGTTTTTAAACAACAACTGATTAAAGGTACAGAGAAAGAGATGAATGCTATTCTTTGAAGCAAGAGCAGGGATAATAAAGTTTTACTATCAATATTAAACATACCTAAACATACCTTGATTCTTTAAGGAAGAGAAATAAATATCAAACCAAGGTTATATTTACTATTATATTACTTATTGTGAACATTTTTACATTTCCATTTTGATCCTAAATGTCAATATTTCAACAACATTAACATTTTCTTCTCTTTTTCCATTTTCAACAACTTAATTTCCTACCCTACAAATGCAGGCTTCAGTGTGGGGGGGGTGGGAATCACATCTAATAGCCTCTATGCTCACTGCCGCTAATGCTCTACCAAGCCCTTCTGTGCTCTAACAATTACATATGTAAGAACAAAATTATCTCTTAGCACTTCTTCCAAATTAAGTAATTCTAAGAGAAAAAAATTCAGCCTAATAATCAGAGTTTTCTTACTCCTACATTACAGCCATGTAAAAATAAGGCCAAAGGCATCAAGTAGAAAAAAATGCTATCACAGTTCACCCTTACTTTACAGGCACACAGTAAATAAAATGAAATCTGTATCTTTATTAATTGCAAAGAACCAATCACTATTTGATCAAGGGAATTAGGCAAACATTATTTAAATGTCCACAGAAAACAATGCAAAAGATCTAGTATCTGTAAGACCTATAATAAGATAACACGAATCAAATTATATCCTAGACACCAAAGACAAAGTAAAAGAATTGCTTTACTTTTTAGATACCATCTTACAGATTACAGAATTTAAGAATTCACTGTTTGAGAGGAAAAGATTCCGTTCCTAACATCTTTGAATTACCCAAAATTATCTGTATGTAAATATTAATTTATTTATTAATGGTCCATAATTTTTCATTCCTATTTATTCTTTAATAACAATGCTGATTCTACCTTTAAGTACACAATTGATATAAAAACCAGAAACTTTAACTTCTTTTATAGAATTTAACAATCCAAAAAGAGAAATAAAAACCTTGTTTGCTCATACCTACAAAAGAGAATGGTCATGTATCAGGCTGCATTTCCTGCAAAAAAACACTACCTTAGTAGAGCCCTGGTGACTGTTTTCAAAATGCTATCATACAAAATACCTCATTTGATCCTAGCAACCTTTAGGTAAGAAGGGCAGAAAAATATTATCTGACCTAACAGAGGAGAAACAGAAGCTAAATGAGATTCCAAGCAAGATTAACTAAATCCAAGCCTTCCAACTCATACAACTTGAAAACTTCACTCTTCTCAAATACTTAAATTTCCAGGTCCTTCATATCAGATATAAGACTGCATTCAAGTGAAATTATTAATGGAAACAAAAACATATTAAATATAAAATATGGGATTAGTTAACACTTACCCTGTCCAGAAAAGTTAACCAGAGGATGATTTCCGAGAGCTGCTCCCTGACACTAACCTGTATGTGCGGCTTCATCTGCTTCCAGGTTACAGAATGCACAACGCCTTGGTTGAGATAGTTGAATGCTTGCTGAAGAACACGGGGAGCTACATACTCTTTCTGCCTATATTGGTCTAAAATTTTTAGTAGTACCTACAGGAAAACAGAAGAGAAAACACAGGAAAACATAAACAATTTTAAAGTTAACAGGATGGGCATTTTAGGCATGACATAAAACCAATGCAGAAGTCATAGAGATAAAAATCAACAGATTTTTAGAGAAGTAAATATTTTGTGAGAAAGCACACGAGCTGTTTTAGTTCTTAGATAGGTCCTTGTGATATTGAACTGAAGGGTGTCTCACTGTGGTTTTCAGCCATTTATCCTACTTCTAACCTGTGGAACTACTCAAAATAAGTCTATACACTATTCCACATACTAGCTCTTCAAATAAATTAAGACTCCTGTCAAAGAGTAACAGACTTGACTAAGTGAACACTGAAAACATCCATATAGCAAGAGACACCATAAACATATTTTAATATTTGATAAAGGTGCATTTCAAAGGGAAGCGAAACGGTAAGTTATCCAAAAAACAGTACTGGGACAGCTGACTAGCCCTCTGAAAAAAATTAAGGTGGCTCCCTAACTAAACTTCACACCTAAATAAATTCCAGACAGGGAAATATTTCAACAGCAACAAAAAATGAAACCAGAGTAACTAAAAAAAGAGTGTGGAAAATGTTTATTTTATAATCTCAGACCATGGAAAGTCTTTGTAGAAATACCACAAAACTGAGAAGTTATTTTTTTAAATGCTGATTTTTTAAAAAAGATTGTTTCTAAGGAAAGAACCATGCCCAAAGCAGCTGTGAGGACCCAAGGACACGCAGTCAGAGGCTGCACTACAGCACGGTCCAAGTCTTCCAATTCCCGATCTCCAGAGTCCTTCACTACAGCAAGCTTACCACCAAACTGCTGAATAAATAAAAGGGGTTCTTTTAAAACATGTACTGAATTTATAAATTCAGAACATGAATTCAGTTCAAGTTATATAAAGTTCAGGTTTATAAAATTCGTCAGAAGTCCTACTATCACCTAGAAACTCCTTCTGCAACGCAGGCTGAAAATGGATGCTGCTAAACACAGTTCTTCCTAATACAGTTGCTGTTCACACTAAGTGGAGGTGGTCGCAGATGAGACACAACAGTAAAGAAGAGAACAGTTTCTGATTAAAAAAAAAATACTTTAAAAAATATCAGGAATATACACCTTAAATGACCAAGGTTCAAACAGTTTATGACATGGATGCAACAGCATGAAATTTAAATGTGTGTGTACATACATGTTTATGTGACACTGGAAAACCTCTACTGAACACACTAGAAGAGGGCATCGACTTTAGGATGCTTACTGGGGTTTAACAGCAGTGGAAAGAGCAGAAGACAGAGCTAACCAGCTCCCTGATTATCCTAGTGTCCAAAATGAATGGCTGAATATATAATTTTATTCATCACTCACCACTGTTCCCTACAGACTTTCTCATGGGCCAACAAAATAATCTGTGAGAAAATTATAGCCATAGCTTTCCTGAATTGTTGCAGGTAATTTTTAGAAATGATAATCCATAAAATGATACTAGTCAAAATGATAATCCATAAAAGGAAGTATTCCATCTAAGATGACAGGTTTGAACTTTCTATCATTGACAGTAAAGAAGACTAATCTGCATAGATTTATAAAAAATCTAGAAACACCCTTTGTATCATGAAATCCTTTTACTATGTCTGATTAATCTTTGCTTCCTTAACATAGCCCTGAAACAGCCAATGCTCAATCATTACTGAATTTCATTTGTTGAAATAGAAACAAAAATTTCATGATTCAAATGCCAATATAGATAGTCTTCACACCCATCTATCCTTTGTAGTTTGTAAATATTAACTTGGGATTATTTCTCAAGAACTCCTAATTTTCACTGTACAGAATGGTTCCCAAACTTCCACAAAAATGTGTACGTTCTCAGCTGAAAGTCTTAACTTCTGAGCTCAACTCCTCTTGAAATAGATCAATTCCTATTACCTAAATCTTCTGATATAAAAGCTTAGAACAAAGAGGTAGAGCTCCAAGAAATAGAGGGTAAGAAACTCATGCGAGGTCAGGAAGTTAACTGAAGAACCTGATATAATACTGGCGACTGCTACACAAGTATCAATCAAAAGACTTGAAAGGTTTCAGTCCAGCATCTAGGAGTCTAGAAGGGACATTCTTGCAGTAGCTACCCTAGGACATTTGGTTCTAAAACTGACTGCACTGTATTAGATTCCCAGAGCTGCCATTTCATCCCCTATAAATATGTATTAATTAACATGTTTGTAAACTACTTTTAAATGGATAGAAGTGACTTAACTACTTTCAGTAGCAACCATCCTTCTATTTAAAAAAATATAAGTTTATTACCTGCTGAATTCCCACTGCATAAGTTTTCAAAAAGAATTCAGAAAATTCAAAGTATTCTTTTGTGACATTTCCTGGGCTTCCATATCTTAAAATACAAAGAGAAAATGTTTAAATACTGCAAATTTTAGAAACAAAGCATGCTCACCAGTTTAAATACTTGTTGAAAGATATATTCCATTGGGACAGAAAACTAACGTTTTACCTTTTTTTTCCACAAGCCCCAAAATGAAATTATGATAAGCTGTACTTAGACTCCAAGCCATACTTAAAATTTCAGACAGAAATATCATTTCTCGATCCTTTTTACAGAGAATAGAAAGATCCAGAGAAGACTGTTCACCTCACTATGGTCTCTAAGCCAATGATCACAGTTAAGCCTGCTTTAAAACAAAGCAGAGGGTGACTTTTTGCCCTCTGCTGCTCTAAAGAAAAATAATCATATACTGTAGAGCATCAAGGGACCTATTCAATTCTATTATATCCAATACTGAGATACTAACCATAGATTGTAAATCTAATAACCAGAATTACCGTTCAAAGAGACGAGCGACAATGTGTAATGCCCACTTCTTACACTTCCACCAGACTAATTCTGGTCTGTCGTCCTCATCCGCCTGCTGAGTCTCCTAGGAGGACAAATACACCCAGATAAAATTCCCACATAACGAAAAGGTTTGTGTGACGAACAAAGGCAGAATAAATATTGACACCAATTAAGTAATATCAAATGTGAATTCAGACTGCCAAACAAATGCAAATTCTTACTTTATAGATTGCTAGGTAGGAATTAAACAAGCAAAGCACATTTCAACCAACCAGTGCTGTTGTTTTATCTTCTATCTTTAAAAGGCCCAAATAAAGTGGAAAACAAGACACAAACTACCATATCCCTCAAGGAAACTCTCTGAGATGCCAGAAAAGTTCTATATCTTGATCTGGGTGACAGTAACACAAGTGTATGTTTGTCAGAATTCACTGAACTGTTCACTAAGTTCTGTGCATTTATGGGTATAAACGAAACCTCAACATGATTTGTCCCAAGATATGGGCAAAGGAAGGAATACTGCACATTTGGAGACAAGCTCAAAATTTTAAATATTTGCTATATTTTAATTTAGTTAATTTGATTATTTGAGTTAATTTGATAGATGAAATAAATATAGTATCACTGTTACTACAGATAAAAATGAGACACCATCTTTCACCTATCAAACCAGCAAACTTAGAATTTAACAAAACAGACATTGTCAGTCACTGCTTATTAAAGTATAAGCCAGTGCACTGTTTCTGGAAAGCTGTTTGCAAGATCTGTCAAAGTCTTGCACAGGGAATTATAGCCATTACTTTCTAATAACTTTTAGTGGAGTATAACCTATAAAAATACCGAATCACTACGCTGTACACCTGAAACTAACATAATATTGTATATCAACTATACTTCAATTAATTGATTAACTAATTAATTAATTAAAGATCTGTCAAAGCCTTAAACTCTAAGAGGTTATCCAAACAAAATAATCATGTATGTGCATAAAAATTTAACTACATCCTTATAGTTAAAACACTAAAAAACTAAAACCTAAATATCTAGCAAATGAAGCATTCAACAAAAATAGCACAATGTAAAAAAATTCATAATCATACAAAATATTTACAATAGATTTTAAGTGAAAAATGAACTTCAAAACAGTATCTATCTATACCATTTTTACAAATAAAATGATTGCTCCTCCTGACAAATTTCATTAATGCTCCTTTTTCTGTATACCCTTTTAAATTACTTTTTTTTTTTTTTTTTTTGCGTTATGCAGGCCTCTCACTGTTGTGGCCTCTCCCGTTGCGGAGCACAGGCTCCGGAGGCGCAGGCGCAGCGGCCATGGCTCACGGGCTTAGTTGCTCCGCGGCATGTGGGATCTTCCCGGACCGGGGCACGAACCCGTGTCTCCTGCATCGGCAGGCGGATTCTCAACCACTGCGTCACCAGGGAAGCCCTAAATTACTTTTTAATAAGATTTTGTCAGCATATCCTTTTTAATCACTTCTTCCTACAAAGATTCTGTAATATTTTTTGTAGAGAGAAAAAAAATATGGTTGTATATAAATGCAGAGAAAAAAAGACAAGAGGAATAAATACCAAGTTTTTAAAATGGTTATCATTCTTAGGATTAAATAGTTATTGTTTTACTAATTTTGTTTATCTGAACTTTCTAAAAATGAGTATGTATCATTAATTACTTTTATTACAGTAATTTTTTTTTTTCTAAATAGCAGGCTGGTATAATAAATCAATCTACCACAAACAACCCAAACCCAAGTTTTCCCCATTCCTCTTAGAAACAGAAGGCCTTTCTTACAGGTGGAACAGTCCTGTCAATAATAGTTCGGAAGATCTCCATCCACGCTGTCATTGTTTGGTTATTCACCAGCTGAAGAGGCAATGCATACTGAAAACAAAGGACAACAGCATCAGACAATAATTCCTCCCCTCTAAAAAAATCAGCAATTTATCTGTATTGTAAGGTTGAAATATATGAAACAGTTAACACCTGACCATGAAATTAGTAATTTCAGATGGTTCAACCTAAAATTTAACTTAAAACAGCTCTATAAACATATGTATGTCAATTAAATTTTTTTAATGTAGAAAATATACATGCCATGAATTATTTCTCTAGGCTTGTTTTTTTTTTTTGGCCACACTGTGCAGCACAAGGGGTCTTAGTTCCCTGACAAGGGATTGAACCTGTGCCCCCTGCATTCAGAGCATGGAGCCTTAACCACTGGACTGCCATGGAAGTCCCTAAGCTAATTTTTTAAGTAAAAAATAATAATAATACAGTAAGGCATAATTTGTTCAACTTGAGATTTTAGATAAGTGATTTTTACTATTTACCCCTTTGTGTGTCAAACTTTTCATTTTTCCAGCTTTATTGAGATATAATTGATATATAATACTATGTATGTTTAAGGTATACATATATATAAACATATATATGTTTAAGGACGATTTGATACACATATACATTATGAAATTACTATCACAATAAGGTTAGTCAATACCTCCATTACCTCATAAAATTATCTTTTTATTTTTGAAGTATAGTTTGTTTAAAATATTATATTAGTTTCGGGTATATGAGTGATTCAGTATTTTTATAGACTATACTCCATTTAAAGTTATTACAAAATAATGGCTATATTTCCCTGTGCTGTACAATACATCCTTGTTACTTATTTATTTTATACATAGTAGTTAGTGTCTCCTAATCTTATACCCCTATCTCGACCCTCCCCACCTCCCTCGCCTCACTGTTAACCACTAGTTTGTTCTCTATAACTGTAAATCTATTTCTGTTTTGTTATATACATTCGTTTGTTTTGTTTTTTTTAGATTGCACATATAAGTGATAAGCGTATTTGTCTTTCTTTGTCTGACTTATTTCACTAAGTCCATCCACATTGTTGCAAATGGCAGAATTTCATTCTTTTTTATGGCTGAGTAATATTCCATTGTGTATATGTAGATACACATGCCACCTCTTTATCTATTTATCTATTGATGGACACTTAGGTTGCTCCCATATTTTGTCTACTGTAAATAATACCGCTATGAACATTGGGGTGCATGTATATTTTCAAATTAGTGTTTTCATCTTTTTCCAGATAAATACCCAGCAGTAGAATTGCTGGATCATGTGGTGGTTCTGTTTTTAGTTTTTTCCAGGAACCTCCATACTGCTTTCCATAATGGCTGTACCAATTTACATTCCCACCAACATGTACGAGGATTCCTTTTTCTCCACATCCTTGCCAACATTTGTTATTTGTAGACTTTTTGATGATAGCTATTCTGATCAATATGAGGTGGTATCCAGTGGTTTTGATTTGCATTTCTCTGATAATTAGTGATGTTCAGCATCTTTTCATGTGCCTGTTGGCCACCTGTATGTCTTCTTTGGATAAATGTCTATTCAGGTCTCCTGCCCATTTTTTAATTGGGTTTTTTTTTTATATTGAGTTGTATGAGCTGTTTATATATTTTGGATATTAACCCCTTATTGGTCATATCCTTTGCAAATATTTTCTCCCATTTAGTAGGTTGTCTTTTTTGTTTTGTCAGTGATTTCCTCTGCTGTGCAAAAGCTTTTAATTAGGTCCCAATTGTTTATTTCTGCTTTTATTTCCTTGCCTTAGGAGACAGATCAAAAAAAAATTGCTATGATTTATGTCAAAGAGTTTTCTCCCTATTTTCTCTTCTAGGAGTTTTATGGTTTCCAAGTCTTAATCCATTTTCAGTTTATTTTTGTATGTGGTATGAGGAAATATTCTAATCTCATTCATTTACATGTAGCTGTCCAGTTTTCCCAGCACCACTTACTGAACAGACCCTTTTCTCCATTGTATATTCTTGCCTCCTTTGTAATGGATTAATTGACCATAGGTGTGTGGGTGTATTTCTGAGCTCTCTGTTCCATTCCATTGATCTATATGCTTGGTTTTGTGCCAGTACCATGCTGTTTTGATTACTGTGTCTCTGTAGTATAGTCTGAAGTCAGGGAGCATGATACCTCCCAGTTTGTTCTTTTTTCTCAAGATTGCTTTGGCAAATCAGGGTCTTTTGTAAATTATTTGTTCTAGTTCTATGAAAAATGTCATCAGTATTTTGATAGAGACTATCAAAGAATTTCAATCTATAGACTATAGACTATATAGACTATATAGACTATATAGTCTATATAGTCTAATCTATAGACTATAGACTATCAATCTATAGATTGCCTTAGATAGTATGGACATTTTTACAATATTAATTATTCCAACCCAAGAACACAGAATATCTTTCCATTTCTTTGTATTGTTTTTAAATTCCTTCATCAATGTTTTATAGTTTTCAGAGCATAGGTTTTTTTACCTCCTTGGTTAAGTTTATCCCTAGGTATTTTACTCTTTTTGATGCAATTGTAAATAGGGGTGTTTCCTTAATTTCTCCTCCCGTAATTATCTTTTTTTGTGGTGGAAACTCATTTTAATGACTTTAATGAAAATCTTTACATCATGAAACATTCAAGAAACATTTTTTCAATTACTTTCCTCTACACTGTGGCATGAAACCAAAGTTCACTGTATTACAGTGTGCAACCCCACCCCTACTACACCTTGAGCTACAGGAGATGAGGCATAGCACCTCTGCATCCATGCAGTCCAAAACCTACTACACATTAAGGACAGAATGTTAAGTAAAGCTCACAGTCTAGTTGGCGGGGGAGGGGGAACACATTAAAACCAAGAAATTACAATATGGTATGATATAGACTACAGATAAAAGCAGTATAATGTTGATAAGGGCACCCGTGAGGACCACCTAATGCAGCCTGCTACTATCAGAGACAACTTCCTTGAAGAAGTGATATGCAAGCCAAGACCTGAAGGAGCACAAATTGACCAGGGCATAAAGGGGAAGGAGAATGCTCCAGGCAGAAACACAGTGCCTTAAAGGCTCAGAAGTGACAGAGGACATGATCTGCTTATGAAACTGAAAGAATCTCCATAAGGCTGGAGTGCAAAGAACAAAGCTAAAGCTAAGTATGGTAAAAGATGAGGCAAGAGATGAAGGGTTTTATAGGGCATGGGAAAAAGTTAACATTTTGTTCTAAATGCAGTGGGGAGTCAGTTGGCTTTACGATGGGGAACATAGGAGGAGCAGGCTAAGGGCTAGGGGGAAGTAACAATGAGTTCACTTCTGAACAAACGAGTTCTGAAATATGTATGGAATATTCAACAGCCCTGTACACAAATATTTAATAAATGCTTAGACAAAATCAATTTCACTGTATCATACTTTTTAAAACGTAAATTTTTCTGCCTCTTCCCAAGTTGTCAGACAATCACTTTTTACTTACATAAACACTGTAACTGTGCCTCTTAAAGCCTTCTAAATTTTTGTTTCCAGGATTTCCCACTAAAGAATATTACTGTATTAGCATAGAATAGATTACTAAAATGGTTTAAAATGATGAGGGTTTTTTTCTGGTTTTTTAGGTTTTTAGCACATACATGTTGAGAAAAAAAAATTTATATTTTTGTTCTCTTAGCAAACCAAGTAGAAGTAGAGGCTTTAAGAAAACTATTTCATCAGCCTCTGTCTTACTTACTGATTCCTGGCTATGCTTCTCCCAATGCCGAAAGGGAAGTCTGGCTCTGAATAAATGGGACATTACTATATCTAATGGCAAAACGTCTCAATGAATAAAAAATATTTGCCACAAAGTGATTCTCCTGAGGAAGATTTCCGAACAGAAAAACAAACACAAAAGTACCACACACCTTCCTACCTTCCTACTTTTAAAAAAAGAAAAAAGTGGGTGAAGGAATATGTTTTCCTAGTAGTCTAGTTTCTTCTCTTTTCTCAGATGTGCCTCCTTTCCCCTTCTCTCCCCCCGAAAAAGGCTAAGCTGAAAAAAAAGGAAAATCTGCCTTGAACTGTCTCTATTAAAAGTTTAAAAGATGAGGCTAAAAATATAAATCTTTATTCTAGTGAAATATTCTAGAACAGTACAAAAGTACTTATGTTAGAAGCCAAGAACAAAACCAAACTATCTTGGCTCTCTAGCCTGATGAAACTACCCTCTTGCCGTGACTAATTTAACTAGAAAGCATGAAATAAAGCCTTAATCCACTCAACATCAAACAGTCTAAACTGACAACAATTATTCTTTCTCCACCCAGATCGAAATAACTTACCCAAGTCTTTCGAGGATTAAATTTTAAATATTTTTATATTTAAAACATTTCATAGTTCTAAAGTTCTTTAGAGCTTTCAGGTAAGAAAAAGGAAGTTTTTTGTTTTTTTTTAGGTCTTTAACCCATTTTGAGTTTATTTATTTATTTATTTATTTATTTTAACATCTTTATTTGAGTATAACTGTTTTCCAATAGTGTGTTAGTTTCTCCTTTACAACAAAGTGAATCAGTTATACATATACATATGTTCCCATAACTCTTCCCTCTTGTGTCACCCTCCCTCCCACCCGGAAGTATTTTAAATGAAGGTAAATGAGGCACTCAATCTTGTTTGTTAGCTTTAAATGGGTCAAATGCAAAGAAACTACCATCAATATGATTTCCCAATTAAAAAAAGGAACTCTCTTCTTTTCCTTCCTCTTCTCCTATAATCATAACTAATCTACAGGCAGAATGCTATGGACAGATTAGTCAAATTATCGGGTGTCAGGGAAGTTAACTACCTTGTTTCTTCCATACCCAGACTTCAGACACTGGGGGTGAAAGGCATATGGACACTGAATCTCAGCTCTGCCACTCAGATAACCTTGGACAATTAAGTTGACCTCTCAAAGTCTGTTCTCTCATAAGGATTTTTTTGAAGAAATACATGTGAGAATATACAATATGTAATTTTTAACAATAACTGACACTTACTGAACACTTTCTATGTATCAGGCAGAAATACAAGGCACCGTGTTTGTCTTCTGCTATAGAAACTTACCTGCACAAGTGCGTAAAAGATTTTCAGGATCTGCTTCTGTATTAATACAGAATAATGTGAGGAATCAGGAAGGAGCTGCATGATTTGTTGCTGAATACGAGGCAGAAATATTTGCATTGCTGCTATAAGAGGTTCTCTTTCCTCTGCTTTCTTATATCTACATGCGCAAAGACAAAAAGAGAGAACGATAATTTCTCCCCCCACAAAAGAGCTATAAACAATGAATGAAAAACAATATTTTTAAACTATATAAAGCTAAAACAATAACATTCCAAACACTAGCTTACATTTTCTGTTTGGATTGTTAAAATAAACTTGAAAGGAACTTTGAAAGAGCATATCCCTGTTTTAGGCAGAATACCTAAACTCTTTCTAAAAAGAGTTAGACTAGTTCAAAAAAATCCAAGGCAGTTTTGCAACTTTCCTACATGAATTTTTCTAGTACTTAAATTAATTTTCACATACCACAATTCTTGCTATAAAATACAAGTTGATAAACAGTTCAAATAGACATTCCTATTATATAACAAATAATATGGCGGAAAAAACATTTCTCCATCTACCACCCTACTTTGAGAAGTTAAAACAGTTTACAAATTTAGGTGCTCTTAGATCATCACTTTAACAGGTATAAATCTAAAATATCCTCTAAATATCATTTTAGAAGGAAAACTATAGGACTTTGCATGCAAGAGCAGCAATCCCCTTAGAAGCTAGAAAGCAATGCTATTACATGTGACACCAGTCCCACACCTCCCAAGCAACTTTTATAGAAAAGAAAGTCACTAGCAAAGAAACTTGAACATTTTCTACCTTGCATCCAAAAAGGTAAATGTTTGGTTTACTTAATGATGTGCTTACTTAAATACAAATGTTAAGGTACCTCTCCATCAAAATTTCCAAGGAAAACTGTTAATAAATGGTCCTCTGAAACTAACAAATAAGTTTGAGAAGCACTAACTTAGACATTAGTACATTAGCAGATTAAAGATTCTTTGAAAAACTGTAGTAAATGAACATGTTTAACTGTGTTTAATCCAACATTTCCCAAACTAACCTGATTCTGTAAAACACCCATAGCAGACCCCTCTATGCAATGTAATTCTTTCTACGTAACACGAGGCTGGTATCTTCAGCCAATAGAAATCAACTTACTCATACGTCTTCACCAGTTGATACAGACATAATAAACTGCCAAGCCAGCTTCCACTGCTCTGTGATTGCAAGTAATAGTCTATCTTGTCGACTACCGCTGGCCAGTGACCAGGGAAATCGTATTTAATGATGGCACGGAGACACATTGTTAACTGGACTCTATAAAGTGGAGGGAAAAAAGTCCAAAATCTAAGTAGTTATAAATATCAGGCTTCAAAGACCTCTAATATTGTACATAAAAACACTCTGATACCTATTTACCTATATTATATAGATATTTATCTGGGGTGGAGGGAAGAAGAGCAGTCCTATAAAGAAAAACCTATAAAGTCCTATAAAGTATTTAAAAATAAATTCAGGGACTTCCCTGGTGGTCCAGTGGTTAAGACTTCACCTTCCAATGCAGGGGGTGTGGGTTTGATCCCTGGTCTGGGAGCTAAGGTCCCACATGCCCTGTGGCCAAAAACCCAAAATGTAAAACAGAGGCAATATTGTAACAAATTCAATAAAGACTTTAAAAATGGTCCACACCAAAAAAAAAAAAAAAAAAAAAATTAAAATTAATTCATAAAAAATTTTCCAAAAGAAAGACAATGAATCCACCCCAGCTCTGTATAATTTCCCAGCTTGTTATATTTTGTATTTTGGATATCATATCCTAAGGGGGAAACAAAACCAAAAAAAGTATTTTATCATTTCAACTGGACAAACTTAACCTAAAAATGGCCAAAGTAAGTAAAATGGAGGCCTACATAACAGTGGGAAACATCTCTGTGAGCCAAAGCCTGGAACCATTCATCGTCAGTTCCCAGTCACAGAGTATTTTGCACCTATCACAGCTTCCTGAGATCCTAATTTTTGTATGAAGTAACAAGCATTAGCTGGCAATTCCTGAAGAGGAATGCTGAGAACTATTTCCAAAGAAAGAAAAAAGAAACAGGAAAGACATTAAAAAAAAGAAGAAGAAATCTCCTTAATGAAAACACAAAGTGAAGCTATGAAAGATGTGATCTCATAACACTTAGGTCAGTAATCATTTCCTCAACTGGATCGAACTGTAATTGGGATTGAAAAGAAAGTGAGGGGGAAAAAAATTTCCCTTCTACCAACTATTAGTATGTCCTTACATGGTCACTTGCAAATGGTTGGAGAGTGAATCTAGCTAAATTAGGATTCCACAGCACCGAGAAAAAGATATGTGTTCAGTTCAACAGCAAATAACTTGATTTCACTGAAATGAAACAAACAAATAATGCCTTTTCCTTGCAAAGGATCTTTTCCAAGTCTAATTGCAAAAGATCCTTTGCAATACTCTTAAATAAACTTTGAGAATATTTCGTTAAGAGTAGTTACAGTTAAGCCTTCAGGACATAAAAGAAGCAAAGCCACAAAGAACTGTCTCATAATAAAGATAAAGATAATCTCTTGTGCCACCAGCAGCTGTTCCTAAACAACAAATAGGTCATATTTGTATTCAATAAAACTGAAACTTTTCATTTTTTAAATTTCATCTTCAGGTTAACCCTCTTAATCCTTTCTCAATTCCAAGCCAAGCACAGGATGTTTATGAACAGCCATCCTTTCATACATTAAAGTGTAGAAGCATTGCTTGCAAGATTCAGAGAGATTTGAAAATGTAAAGATTTTGACAAGAAATGGACACAGGATGGTACCACAGGGAAGCCAGTGCCAGATGGCATTTGGGCAACCAACGAGAATGATGATTTTCTTTCCTCAATACTCCTATTTTCTCTTCTTACCCAAACAACTGCACAAAGAGGTGTTCAATGTTGGTCCACCTTTGTCACTGTTATCCTCGCACTTTCTTCCCTTCCTTCTGCTTAGGCCGACGTACACTATACACTCAGGGATAAGTTACATCTAATCTCTTGACGTTAAATAATTTCATTCCCTTACCTCAATTTCATCCATTTCCCTCCCACATTTTCAAAAGAAACCTAATCACTCGCTCATGGTGAAAAGAATTTGTTTCTCCTGTTTTACGACGGCATAATTTTTTTGACTTACACCTCTGCTGTCCACTAAGGGCAGGTACCAACCACATGCACACACTGTAATTTAATCAAAATTAAATTAAAAATTCAGTTCCTCAGTTACACTAGTCACATTTCAAGTACTCAGTTGGCTTCTATGCCACATGGCTAAGTATCAGACAGTGTGGATATAAAAGATTTCCATCACTGCAGAAAGTTCTATTGGACAGTGCTGCTTTATAGCATCTAAATTTGAAAAACCAGAGAGAATTCTTCTGGTTTATATTTTCTCTATCCTGTCTTCTTCAAAGGAAAAGAAGCTCAGTTCATAAAAATGAACAAAAATATAGATAAAGTGTTACAAAAGCTGGTAGGTTAAAACCCCCAACAGTCAATTTCCCCGTATCAGTGAAAAGAAAAGCAGATTATAAAAAGTCAAGAGCTCATAACTAAGAACATAGGTTATTCACATAGCAAGGATCTATACCACAATTTTAGTTAGATTTTTGCCTCCACTGTTTTTGTGGCAACTTATAGAAACTAAATTTTTTTTCCAAAATATTTTGAGGCAAAGAATTACAAATGCAAAAACAAATAACTAAAAGTGTATTCTTTGAGGGCCCACCTTCACTACTTTATCTCTTTTAAAAAACAAACTTGAGGCTGATGATTAAATCCAACCTCCCCCATTCATATATTTTGGGCTTCCTACTAAGCATATAGAAATAGTATAATGTACCTCACTAAATCTGGAGACCGAATTATTCCTTCCACAATATTATCACGTATTTGCTGGCGATCGTTTTCATGAATGTTAAATGGAAATACTGCTTCTCCTGGTGGAGGTTCTCGGTCCGGCCAGTACTGGGTCACCATGTTCTTCAAGTAAATGGCAGCTAAGTCAGAGAAAAAAAATGCTAAAGTAGCAGTATCAAAAAGATGGCTTTCATTCAGCTTTACAGAGCATGAAAGGCTAAACCCTTCAATGCTAAACATGATACCCAGCAAAAATGGAAAATCTTACAGTTATCAATAGCCAAGTGGGGAAGGGAAAATGGATAAGAATTTAAAGTTTCTCTTTAGCTAGTAAAGCAAGTCTAAGCAGAAAACATCTCATTAAATCAAGCTTCCAGAGTTTACATGACAGAAAAATGATCCAGGGACTCAAGTATGCATCCTTAGACTAAATACAAGATGGTCTAAATGAAACTCTAATAAATGTACTTTGAGACCGTAAGAGTCATACTGTTCATAATGCCTAATACTGAACTGACAACACATGAAATTCTACAGTTCTTCATGGAGACTGCTTTTTTGTTTTTTTTCCACTGGCTATTATCCCGCACTACCATTTTGAAATACCTATAGTACTGGTAATTTTTATCTAACCCTTTTGAAATATTTGTCACTTGTCAATAGAACAATAAAGAAAAGGACATCAGCTTTCAAATATTTTTGGAAAATCTCAGGAAATTTCTTACCTGTTTATTTCTATCAAAACATAATCAATGATTCTGTTCCTATTCTTTTTAATCATCATCAACATTTAACAAAAGACTTCTAAAAGAAGCAAACATACTGCTACAGAATATTGATAGGGGATGTGAAGTTTTCTAACCATCCCAGCTGAGCACTGAATGTAAATTAATACTTACTTATAGTGCCATATTCTTACATATACATAATATATATGAATAAAGAGAGGTGATCTGCAAAGCATTATTACTTTGTTCCCTTAAGTCTCTCCTCTCCCTTCTCCCCTCCACCCAATCCTCCCTTCATCTCAATTTTAACATAAACTAAATTGGCTCGTAAAAGCATTATACCACAGAGAATAAACCAACATGTTCTACGTTGGCTATAATACAACAGAAACCCAGTGAAATTATAAACCTGACATCCTACAAGCTCCTCTTTCATTAGTTTTGATTCAACACAGGTCTGAAAAAGACAATTTCACCTAGGATTTCCATTTTTTAGGATAAAAACAAAAATTATTTGAGAGAGTGAAAGGGAGGGAGGGAGGGAGAGAGAGAGAGAGGGAGAAAATGTGCCTATATGTGAGAGAGTTTGGAGTTTTGTCTTTTTTTAATTCAGACCACACAGGCTCTGGACTAAGTACCATCATTTATCCCAGTATATTTATTTTTAAATATTACAGTCATCAGCAATAAAAATACACAAACTGTTGAAAAAACTGAATAAATGATCTAAGAATATGGTCCAACCTGTCAGCAGTTCAGACTGTTTTCATGAGATTAATGTTTGCAGAAAGAAAAATCAAAAAATCAATATATTATACACACCATTTTAATCCCTATAGAACTGGTCTTGAAAATAAAAAACAACTTTCAGACAGCAAAGATACAGACATGGTAAAAATCATGGACTTACTCATAATTCAGTCATTAAGTACTATTAATTTTATAACTAAAAAATATTTTTATTATGGGACACCACAAGAGATATAAAAGGCACAGTGACAAATTTGTATATGCTGGAATAAATCTGCAATTAGTTAAAATAAAATTGAACTTAATGAATAATGTGAGAAGAGAATATTAATCACTCTCATGGATAATCATGGATTACTAAAGATAATGAAGGAAAAATACCAAAAATAACTGGAACTGTACCAATAATCTAAAAATCTCCCTTTAATCATTTAATTCAAGTATCTAACATTTGCCAGAGCTAAGAAAATATAAATATCTTAATTCATTCATAAAGAAATTAAGTATTAAAATTTGCTTTTCTGCAGAATCCACTTACAATTTCAAGCATCTTAAGTTTGAAATTAGTTTTAAAACATACACACGCTTCTCCCCTTCTCAAGCACAATGAATCATCACATACGCTCTATCCTCTGGACCCAGAGCCACCACTACACAGATCAACTGGGCTCCATAACCTCAAAGGGGAAAGTATGCCATTAAACTCTGTGAAGCAGAATGCTGTGCCTTTTTGAGTTGATGTTTTTAAGCTTTTCCATTTTTCATAGTAATTTGGTAGCCCCTCTCTCCTTCTCTCCTTGTTATTACTTTAGTGTGTTAAAGACTAGGAAATAAGGTAACAAAGTATATATATCTAAAACAAGATTAAATAGATTCTGAGTATCCTACAAGTAAGACACATTAGTTTTAACAAAAGAGCTTCTTGAAGCGCTTCTGGACTGATCAGAGGCAACTTTCTGTTTATTTCTAGGTTTTGTATCCTGGAACACTGAGGTTAACCTTAATAATGCTATTAAGCTTACTAATCAAAAGGAAAACAGTGGAGCAAACATCCAAATTTATTTTGTTTGGCTTGCCAATATCAAAATATTACATTTACTTCTGATTTCTTCACATTAAGGTAAATAAAGGACACTCACTAATGAGCCTGCTTGATAATAGCAAGAATATTTTAGAATTCCCCACAAAGAAAATCATCAAGAACTGAATATTTTACAGAACTAAGTATTTCCACTTAATATTAGCATAATTTTTTACAGCTTTATACAGGCTGATATTTTTAAATCAAAGATCATATCATTCTTCTTTAAATGTCATGCTAAAATGATAAATTATCTGAGTGTCACCATCAGATTCTTGGAGCATTTGTATTTTAATAATAGATTAAATAGAACAGAAAATTTATAAATGGCACTTAAATTTAGGTGATAATGTAGAAGTCTACACAGTATATTTCAGACTGTCTAATAAAATGGATGCTCTAAAGCAGAAAGTTGTCCTAATAAATTAGGGCATGATCAACCAAGACAAACCCTGTCATGTGGCTAACAGATTTGAAATCTACATAAACTATAAAGAAAAAATTGCCTTTAAATGCTATTTACATTTTATATCAAAACTTAATTACCTAAGTTATTAAGATTTAAAGTTGTATACAGTTGGTGAGGACACTGGGAACCCAGCATTCTAATGCACTGTTGATAGAAAAAGCAAGTAAATGCAACTTGGTGATAAGATTCAAAATTCTAAATGTTAATGTTGTTAATATTGACCTAGCACTTCCATTTGCTAAAATTTATTCTGTGCAACTATCCGCACGAGCATCCACAGATATGTGTCCAAGGATGTTCATTTCAGCATTGCCTCTATCAAAAACCACAAAAAAGGACAATAAAGGAAATGTCCACTAATAGATTGCTTAAATAAACTATGGCAGTTCTAATTCAAAGAAATATTGAATAATTGTTACAAAGAATGAAGTATATGTACATGCACTGACTTGGAATGATCCCCCAAGGGTATAAGGTTAAATGAAAAAAAAGGAAATTATAAAATAGCATGTGCAGTACAAACAGATTTTTGTTACTTTTTAAAACCAACTTATCTACAGAAAAGAAAGAATTAGAGATCCATGCACCAAAGCTGACGGTAGGTATCTTTGGGGGCGGGATTAAGAAGAATCTAATAGTATAAACTGTAGTTTTGTAATGTTTATATGTCATATAAAGAAGACATATTAATTTAATAAATTGGTTTAAGATCTTTAAAAATACTGTTTCTACAAAGCTTTATGGGAAATTCACAATGGCCCTATAAACACTTAGGTTGTTAAAATAGGTTCCACTTAGCAAAATGTGGTTTCAAAAATGCCCTATTTTGGGCTTCCCTGGTGGCGCAGTGGTTGAGAATCCGCCTGCCGATGCAGGAGACACGGGTTCGTGCCCCGGTCCGGGAAGATCCCACATGCCGCGGAGCAACTAAGCCCGTGAGCCATGGCCGCCAGGCCTGCGCGTCCGGAGCCTGTGCTCCGCAACGGGAGAGGCCACAACAGTGAGAGGCCCGCATACCGCAAAAAAAAAAAAAAAAAAAAAAAAAAAATGCCCTATTTTATAAAACAAAGATTAAATTGAGAATTGTGGTTTCAAAAAACTCACACAGAAGTCTTATAAACCTTATTAGAGTAAAAAGATAATTCCACCGTGAATGTTTTTCCATAGGTTTTTCTTGACCACAAATGGGTCATTTAGAAAATCATACATATTTTTCCAAAACTTAATGATTCCCCACTTTTTTATTCTTTTATGTTCAAGTAAAACTAAATACTTTTATCAGCATGTTTAGTATAATCCCATTTCTATATTGTTCATCTATCCTTCTACCTGAACACATGCAAAGACTAACGCGCACCCAAAGTTAATGACGGTCGTTTCTGAGTGATGAATGTCAGGTAATTTTTTTTCTACATTTTTGTTTCTATTTTTCTATATTGCCCAAATTACTTATTAGTACATATCACTTACATAATTCTTTAAGTCTCTTCAATTACATATTTTTTAATTACCTATTATCATTTTACCCCTTTTATCATGAAATTATTCTCTTTCCAGGACTCATTACACTCTAAGACTTTCTCCATTTTTTAACCTTCTGGGCTCTAATTACCAGTTCATTAAAAAAGCAAAAAGAAGAATAATACAGAACACCAGGGAACTACCCTAAGATCCCACAGACTCAAAAGTAAGTTTCGTGTTTATAAGAATAAAGTCCTGCTTGCCAATCATGTGGTTAAGAACACCTGTGCAAACCTTCTCTCCATGATCTGATGCATGAATGGAACCAAATTAATATATACAAATTCATGGTCTTAATCTATGGGCCCAAAGGCAAGGCCACCAGGAATCATTAAAAATTAAGGAGATAAAGCTATTAAAACTGGGAAAGCTAAAAGGGAAAAATGGCAAGGTTATAGAGAAAAGGAACTGTACCTAGAAGCTAGAAGGGAGAAGAGGAAAGAAAAAGCTATGGGAGATTTAAGAGCTCAGTATGGAGCTCTAAATTTCCAGGGAAAAAGAGAGTGAGTTTTTAAGCCATTAGAAATACTTCATGTGTGTTTCCTATGTTTTCAAAGAAAGCAGGTATTTAGAAATGAAATAAAACGCGAGTCCTATTTTTACCCATAAATAAACTTATAAAGGATAAAAAAAACCAACTCACCTGCCTGGCGCACTGGGAATTCCACATGGTCAGAGACTATAATCCGAAGTAAACTGGGGGCAAAATTGATAATCTTGTAAGACTGAAATTACAAAGAAATATTTTATAAAAAAATAGGGCAATATAAATGAATAACTGTTAGCACCTGTTCCTGAATACATTATTGTCCAAATAAAAGAAAAACTTTTAAAGTGAGAGAAACTCTCCAAAGCCAAATGAAGATTACTAAAATACTCCAAGTCAATAATTTACTTAGAATAAATTGATGAATAAATGAGTAAGAACAATTTTATGTTTTTTGGACATATATTGTCAAAATGCTGTCCGGAAAGGGTGTAGCAATTTACACTCCCAGGAGTAGAATATGTGTGTGTTCATCTATCTAATATAGGGATTAGCATTATCATTCCTTCAAAACTTTTAAACCTTATTCATATTTTAAATTACATTTATTCTAGCTTGAATTTTTTTTTTCCTGTTTGTTGGCTATTTGTTTTCTTCTACAAATTCCTTTTTCCCCCTCACCCTTTTGTAAATGGAATATTTGTTTTATTCTTAATAAATTATAGGGCTTCCCTGGTGGCGCAGTGGTTGAGAGTCCGCCGGCCGATGCAGGGGACACGGGTTCGTGCCCCGGTCCGGGAAGATGCCACGTGCCGTGGAGCGGCTGGGCCCGTGAGCCATGGCCGCTGAGCCTGCGCGTCCGGAGCCTGTTCTCCGCAACGGGAGAGGCCACAACAGTGACAGGATCGCGTACCGCAAAAAATTTTAAAAATAAATAAATTCTAGGAGCTATTTTATGAATTTAATCTCAAATTTTTATTTGACTTATACATTGCAAGTGTTTGTTTCCAGCTTATTTGTGCTTCAATTTTGTTTACGGTATTTTTGACAAACAGGAAAACATGGGCTACAGAAAACAAGAGATCCAACACAGAAGATGGACAATGGCTGTGCATGAGCTATAGAGAGGAACCAGTCCAGACTGGAACAGTGTGCTTCACAAGACAGTGTTGAGAGCTGTCCTCACCAGCTGCTCTCTGTTGCCAAAGCATCTTTTAAACTTAACAATGCCCAAGTGAGCCTGTGCTAATGAACTGCCTGCTGCCTAGGCCCTTTCTCCCCATAGACATGTTCTACTTTGACCTATTCCTGAGTTTGGCCCTGGTAACTTTAGAAGCAAAAAAAAAAGAGAGAGAGGGCTTCCCTGGTGGCGCAGTGGTTGAGAATCTGCCTGCCGATGCAGGGGACACGGGTTCGTGCCCCAGTCCGGGAAGATCCCACATGCCTCGGAGCGGCTGGGCCCGTGAGCCATGGCCGCTGAGCCTGCGCGTCCGGAGCCTGTGCTCCGCAATGGGAGAGGCCACAACAGTGAGAGGCCCGTGTACCACAAAAAAAAAAAAAAAAAAAAAAAAAAGAGAGAGAGAGAGACCAGCCTATTCCTTCTGATCATATACCCTCCAGATGTCTAGTACCTGTCTAGTACAGGCCTGCCACATTCCCAGAGCTTGCACTTGGCCTTGCCCACTGACATTCCCAGAAAAGACTCATACTCAGTGAGGCTAAAGCCAGACCATGACGCAGAGTCTTTTCTGCTTACCTCCTCCCAGGAGCCTGGATCTATGGTGCATCCCTTTCAGCACACCACTAGGTTTATACATACCACTCCATTTTTAAAATTTATCACCTTTCCTATTATTTGTAATAGCATTTATTAAGATAAATGTTCAGGGACTTCCCTGGTGGCGCAGTGGTTAAGACTCCACGCTCCCAATGCAGAGGGCCGGGGTTCGATCCCTGGTCAGAGAATTACATCCCACATGCATGCCGCAACTAAGAGTTCACATGCCACAACTAAGGAGCCTGTGTGCTGCAACTAAGGAGCCCGCCTGCCACAACTAAGACCTGGTGCAACCAAATACATACATATTTTTAAAAAAAAGATAAATGTTTGACCAAAAATTTGGAGAAAACTGGCATCTTTAAAACATTGCTTATTTCCATCCAGGAACATTATGCTTTCCAAGTCTTTCCATATATCCTTCAGTAAAATTTTAAATTATCTTATAATTGCTCTTCCTTTCATCCTGTATAAACCTCAAAATCTTAAATCTGTTGCATATAAAGTAAATTGAAACCACCAGAAATTTAAAGTAGTTTTTAAGAAAACAGATTTCTTTTAATAGCTGTTTACAGGAGTCAAAATTAAAACAGATTTAGCTCAGTCTCACCTTCTACATTTACATTCTTGTAAAATAACTCACGTTTATAACTTTTGAGATACTGTAAGATCCTGTAGTGAATCAATGATTGAAACATATATATTGTTTAGTTCTAATCTACATAGTTTACTTATCATACATAAGTACAAAATAACCTTTACACTTAGATTAATACTACTTATTTGGAAGTAGTTATAGTGGAGACTTTATTTCAACACTGTTGCCATTGTACACATTTTGGAACTCCTCTTTTTACAACTGTTTGACATTTCAGAGAGCTTCTGCAACTTTTTGTCTTCTTTCAGCCTTGATTCAATCAACATTAATTTGACCAGCTAAAACATTCAGTGGTAAATTCAGATATATTCTCATACTACAGGAAAATAGTTTTCCTTACAAATATTTATCCAATTTCCTTTTCTACCCTGGGCTTCAAGTTCCTAAAAAATAATAATACTACTGTCTCTCAATGATTTCTTGAGGATATTTGGTTCATACCTGTGAAGTTTTCTGAAAATAAAGTTTCCTTGCTTATTAGCTAAATTCTGCATTTTATGAGAAATTCATTTAAAGCAAAAAACCTGATGTTTTCCCACTCTGCCTCACTGCTCCCTCAACATTAACTTTTCCAGTCCTCCAACACACCAAGTTGAAGACCTTTACTGAACTTGCTCTTCCCTTTCTTCCTCTCCCAGTTCTTCATCTGGTTCACTTCTTCACAATATCTAGGTCTCTGCTCAATGCCATTCTTCAGAGACTGATCACCCTACTTATACATTCCAACACTCTCTCTAGGGCTTTACTGTCTATAGCACTTATAACCTAAAATTGTATTATTTACTTTCCTGTATCTCCCACTAGGATGTAAGGTCCCAAGAGGGCAGAGTCTTGTAGTGGTGCCTGCAAATAACCCGATAAATATGTTATTCAGAGAAGCAAACTCTCTGAAAGGGCAATAAAAATGATACATACAGATGCATGGAAAAGGAGAGATTCCAAAGCGTGGCAATGAAAAGTAAATATCTTGATTTCCCTTCTGAGGCCATGATTTATTAAAAGAAGACACCTTTCTGGATGAGTTACTGGAAAAAGATATCTACCCATTCGTACTTCCCTACGCTGCTGCTAAAGGGACTGCTGGGCTTAAAGACAATGATGAATGTGTACAGGATCCATTCTTAATATCCTCCAATAAAACTGAAAACACATTTTTCCAGAGAAACAATATCAGATATAGCAATCAAGGAGCCAGTCACTGGTAACAGAAAGATGTTGGCTACAGAAAAATATAGTTCCAAATAAGAATTTATCCTTTGGAAAACAGGCCGTTATGTTTTGAAACTGCCTACTGTTCTAAATGGCAACTGACAAATCCATCAGTACACTGTAGAAACTGCCCCTATTTCTTATGCGGAGAATATTTATTGTGGGGGGACCTAAACTAAAATACTAAATGAGCTGGACCCTAATCATTTATGGTGGATTACCCACCTGTTTATTCAACAAAAAAGGAGGTTACAGTGGTGGTAAAGGATAAAGCATACAAAATCCGACATCAAAACCATGCTTTATTAAAAGGTTATGTGACATTATACTTTGGTCTTCTACTTACAATTCAAAAAAACTACTTAGAGCATATTACAATTCAAAGCATTATACTAAATATAAATGCTAAATGAGTGACATAGCAATAAGCTACTTTTAGAAGTTGCAGAGGAAACTGTGGTCTGTGCTGAGTTGGGTGGATATGGGGCAGGGCAGAGTGAGGTCGGAATGGATTTGGATTGAAATACCACGAAGAAAAGGGTAGCACTGGGTTCTAAATGTCTCTTGCAGTTCTGTAGGCTTTCCTACCTACCTTTCCACTTCTATAAATTCAACTGCACTTATATACGGATGACTCAGAAACAAAGCAAGGGTAGACTAACAGAGGCAGGGTAGTACAACATGATATAGCAAAGACGTAATCCCTGTCAACACTATCAGTATAACATCTGGCCTCATTGTGAAGAGAAACAGGCTAAGTCCCCTGTTCATACTGGGTAGACTGCAAATTCAGCTCTTGCTTTGTTCCTCCTAACCAATGCCTGGATTACTACTCTTCTAGCCAAGCAACGTACAGTACTTTCACTCTGCAAAGCCTGGGACAGGTACTGACTTTAATTTTCCCCTATTCTGAGTGAGAATCCTTTTCTTTTTGAAGCACCAATGCATTCCCTTTGGGCTTCAGTTCAACTCAACCTTCCCTCCAGAGTCAGTGTTTTCACTCTCCCTTTTATCTCTTGGAAATCCTGGATTCACACTTACTCCACCCAGATTTCCCATTAAAATAATCCCTTTCAGGGATTCACAATGGATACCTGCACTTTCAAGTCAACTCCAACCAGGGAAAACCTAAGTGAACTCCTAGAGCAACATTTACTTAGGACAGTCGTTCTCACACTTTAGGAAGCACAGAATCACCTAGCTAGCTACTTAAAACATAACTGGGCCCCACCCCCAGTTTCTAATTCTTTAAGTCTAGAGTGAAGCCCCATAATTTGTATTTCTAACAAGTTCCCAAACGGTGTTGCTCATCCTACGCAACACTTTGAGAACCACTAATTCAGGTATATTCCTTTACATGTTAAGGATTACTGCAACCTCAAACAGCTGTGTCAATCTATCCTGGGGGTGGACCTTAATTCGTTCTTTTCAGTGAGAGGTTTCTGACTCATTCTTACAGGTGAGGAGTAAAATACAAGCTAGAGTTTGGGATCATTAAATTTGGAAATGTCGGTATCGCTGGAACATGGTCAAGGCTAGTTAGTAAGAACCGAGGATGGGGGATGAAAGAAAGTCTCACACATTTTACCGTTTATAAGAAATCCCTACAAACACTACTCGGCGTGTCTTTTCGCCAAGCACTACCACCATAAAGATTGCCTGTTCTTCCCAGAGCACTCTCCCGACAGCATTTCTCCAACGCTCCAACAAAACTCTGCCAATCTGTGTCTAAACGGCCCTGCCACCCCCACAGAAGCAGGCGACGGTCAGGGTTTCCCACAGCAACACCTAAAAACGGCTGGGTCTGCAGAAAAGCCGAACTCAGATTTGAATTTTAAGTGAATTTTCCCACCAAATCAGCGTACTTAAGGAAAAGAAAACACTAGCAAAGCTTGCTAAAGCTTCTTTTTCCGGACCAGGCAGGCTGAACAAACTGCACTGGGGAAGGAAAACGACATGAAAAGATGCAAAGGTGGCCAACAGGTGCGTGAGCCGTTGAGAAAAGATCCGGGGAGTGCGGCGCCACTGGACCCCGGGGCGGGGGTGGAACCCGCCGAGAGACGCGTCGGGGTCTGGGGCCTGGGGCCCGGGGCCCGGGGCCCGGGTGGGGGTGGAGATCAGGGGCGCGGAGGAGGGAGAGTCCGGCGAGCCGGCGGGGGGCGCCGCAGGCCTGCTCCTTACCTGGTTGAGTTCATTCTCAGCTGCAATCCGCAGCTTCGGGTCGATGGTGCCCTTCAGCGCCTGGATGATCCGGTTGAGGTCCATCTCCCCGGGCGGGGGCTCCGCGGCCCCCGGACCAGTAGGCCAGACTGCAGCTTTAGTTTTTCTTTCGACCCTTTCAGCCTCCTCCTCCGTGACCCTTGCACTACCTCACTCCCCACCCCCCGCCACCGTCGCCACCTGCAGCCACTTGCTGCGCCACTCTGACTCCGCGCCCCCTGTCCTCCCTTTCTACCCCCAACAACTCGCTCTCCATTCACCCTTTTACGACAGCCGGTGGGAGGCGGGAGAAGTCAGAAGAGGAAGCCGCGCCTCCTTTACGGCGGCCTCTTCCCCCCGGGCGTGATGCTATGGCCTCCCCCGCTGGCAGCCACCATGCTACTGTACGGAAAGTAGTCTAGGCTTCTTTCCCGGAGGGAAACCGGTCTCGCTGGCTCCGGTAGGCGGCAGTCTTGCTGCCATACGGAAAAGAGCCTCCCGCCTCTTCGGAGATCCGGAAACGAGCTAGCTAGGTCTCTTTACAGCTACATCCAAATTAAGCATATATGGATGGCGTGGCACTTTTTGTTAGTCTGAGCACTCTTTGGGCATTACAGCTGAGCCTGTTCCAGTGCAGACTTATTGGGACCTTGAGATCATCTAGCCCACAGGAGAATAAGGCTCCCTCAGTCTGTGGGAGCCATCATTCATACGTTCACTCACTCATTCACTGAACGAGGTTTTTTTGTTTTGTTTTTCTTATTTATTTATTTTTGGCTGCGTTGGGTGAGCTCTAGGCACGCGGGCTCTAGAGCGCAGGCTCATTAGTTGTGGCGCTGGGGGCTTAGTTGCTCCGCGGCCTGTGGGATCCTCCCGGACCAGGTCTCGAACCTGTGTCCCCTGCATTGGCAGGCGGATTCTTAACCACTGCACCGCCAGGGAAGTCCCTCACTGAACGTTTCTTAAACATGTATTTTTGGGCCAGAGTACTACGATACTTACGCACCACATTATAACAAAATGAATTCAATGCAGGTTACTATGAAGGAACTTACAATGTGATAGAAGAGACAAATGTAAACAGAAAAAATATACTTAGAAAGTAACTGTTCCAGATCAGAGAAACTAACTCTATGCCTGAGGGTTTCTGAAATATTTCCAGATCTTCTCAGAAAAGTAGTGAAAGGCAAGAAAGGGTATACTGTCTCCACCTACTGTGGCCATATCTGGCCCCCAAATTTCAATGGCATAAAAGTATTAAGGAGCTAGTTGTTCCTGAGGTTAACCCAGAAAAAGAGAGTTTAATTACATTTGTAAAGAAGATGACTGTGGGCAAAATACATCGGAAGGGGTGTGATCTTTCCTGGAGCAGGTAATTAAGAGAGATTGGTTCAGCTAACTGGGTTCAATCAGGAGGGTAGAAACTTTGTGGTGGAAAACTTAGCTGCCTGAAAGCTCTCCCCTCTACAGGGGCTGTAAAGGGGGCCACGCCCTTCAGCTGGGTAGCAATATGTCTCTGGTTGCTTCCAGTTTTTCCCATTCTCTACATTTCCATCAAAGTAGTGTTTCTTAAACTTTAATACTGTCATATCCCTTCCTTGATGATTTCCCATCAACTTCAAGATAAAATACAAACTCCTTAGCACTCCAAATTGTTATGAATCATAGTGCCTTTCATTTTCACACTATTTCCTTATCCCACTCTCTTGGACCACATGAATCTAAAACGCCTTGACCTCTGAAATCTTAACTCCAATATCCTCTTTTCAATTTAGGACCTTCTCTTCCATCTCCGTCTCCCTCAATAACTCTATACCGGTTTTCCAACTCAGTCACTTTTCAGCCCTTCCTTAGTCTATCCATTCATGACTACACATCCTTCTCTGCTAATAAACTCCCAATTTAACTTCTCAAGTCTACCCTTGACCCACTGTGCAAACCGACACCGCTACAAATGTGTTCTTTCCTTAGGCTCAACAATCCTATTCCTTTCCTTTGCTCAGTACCACCTTCAGCATCTCAGCAACTGTTCCCACCCTCACGACTCTTCTCAAACTCCCTACCTCTTTCCACAGAGCTCTGCAAAGCCGAACAAAACCACTAGGTTCAAATCACTCAAAACACAAATTAATCTGTTTACCCCTCTTTACCTCCCTGCCTCCAATCTGAACCCAATCTTCTCCCATTTCCTCTGGGACCTTGCTCCATAAATCTCTATTCTATATATTTTTCATTAAAATAGATTCTGAGTCTTATTACACACTTATGGTTGACAATTTGTAAAACCGTTTCCTGTATTTTCAACCTTTCTCTCCACTGATTCAACTTCAGCCTAAAAATATTTCCCCCAGTTAAAAAACAATCTTTTTCAGTAATGCTCTCTAACTAACGTTCATTCTTTTCCAAGGAATGGCCTTCATTCCTTGTCTCTACTTCCTTACTTCCTATTTGTGCTTCAGTCAGCTATTCCTAGGCTTCTGTCTTCATTTCCCCCACTGAAACTGCCAACAAAAGATGAACACTAATCCCTTAGTTGGTATCTAAGGTATGTGCATTTGATCTATGCAAGAGACAGTTTTAGTTATCTTAAAACCTCTCTCTGGTATCTGACACTGTAATATATATATATATATATATATATATATATATATATATATATATATATATATAGTTTTTCAAGATGTTACCATTGAAGGACATTGGATAAAGGGTACACAGGACCCATCTGTATTATTTCTTACAACTACATGAGAATCTACAATTATCTCAAAAAATAAACTTTAACTTACAAAATGTATAATTTCAGAAAGAGATGATGTTCCCATGAAAACTTTGTATGCTTTGAAAAGACTCAGTGAAGTTACTCAAAATAATGCTGTCAAATTAGTGATGTCTGAGACAACAGGAAAACAAACAAACAAAAAAAAACCAAGCATCTGATTCTGCCATCAGATTTCTTTGCAAGTGTTTTTTTTTTTTTTTTGCGGTATGCGGGCCTCTCACTGCTATGGCCTCTCCCGTTGCGGAGCACAGGCTCCGGACGCGCAGGCTCAGCGGCCATGGCTCACGGGCCCAGCCGCTCCGCGGCATGTGGGATCTTCCCGGACCAGGGCACGAACCCGTGTCTCCTGCATCGGCAGGCGGATTCTCAACCACTGCGCCACCAGGGAAGCCCTTTGCAAGTGTTTTAAAGTTGCTTTCCCTAAACTATATCGTTAACTTATAAATGGCTCGTTGTTTATGAGTCCCTTTTTTTACTACTATGCACAATGAGAGGATGTCGATATTTATTAACACATTCACCTTGTTTAAGGTAGAATGTGAGCGAGCTGTATTGTCTTGTTGTAGTATCATGGTTTGCACACGGCTTACCTCTCTGTGTCTGTTTCCTCATCTGCTTCCAAAAGCTACTGTGAAGACTAAATGATATGTAAGTACATTGCCCATGGTACATGCTCAATATTAACTATTATCATTGTATTCTATTAAGGAGAGAGGAGAGACCTTATTCAACCTTTGATAAATGAGACATAGTGAGACAGTCTCACACTATGCCTGACACATTAATTAATTAATTAATAAGTAGTGAATAAATGAATGAATGTGAGAGAGATAAGGCCTCTGAAACAGGATATGCACAGTAGGAATAAAAAAGGTAGGACAGATATGAGACATTTCCCAGGTTGAAGCATCAGAAATTTGTGACTGATACACAAAATAACAAAGGGAAGTCAAAAATGATTCTAGAGTATCAAGCTTTGATGACCTGTGGGAAAACGGAAGTATTATATTTTGGAGGGAAGATGAGTTTGTCTTTGGACATGTTGAACTAGAAGTGCTTATGCGTTATACAAGTGGAGATTTCCAGTGACAATCAGAAAGTGACTTCTGGCTCTCACAGAAGAGCTAGGTGAGAAGGAGGAAGCTATGGCAGGGGGTTAGAGGAAGGAGAAGGGGATGAAGTTAGAGAACTGTGAGTCATCTGTGTATATAGGTTAGTTGACACCATAGAAATGGATGACATTATCCTAGAAATATAGCACAGAGGATAACTGGTATGATTACAGCTCAAATTACAGAAAGCAATTTTCACTCCAAGCACTGCCACTGTGGCCTTTTTTGAGATTTAACATTTCAGTCATCTAAATGGAATATCACACAGCTGTCCTCCCATCTGTTGGCAGCAGCTCAACTGCTGGTCTGTGTTAGCAGGCTTGAATCTAGTCCATACGGTAAAGACAAAATGGGAGTTAAAACCCAATGCACAAAAGTCTCCACCTATAAGTTTAATAATATATCTCTTAAACCATTTAAATGATCTGTAAGTGAACACAGTACGTTAATTTTGATTAAATGCCTCTACTTCCAAAGGGTCTATATTGGCAGAGCTCTACATCATAGCACCTGAAAAACAGGCAAGAGTACGTACATACATCTTATAAATGTAAGGTCTTCAGTATTTTGTTAGTATAATAAAGTCAATGGGATGGTAATTGCCTTTAAACTGTCACATGTAACCAAAAGCCCTGAGTAGAATTTTCTAAAAGAATGACAGACCTCTCATTTAAAGAAGAATTTTTTATAAACAAAAAATCAGTATATATAAGCTAAAGTAATAGGGGGTTAGGAAGTTTCTGATCAGAAGCCAGAAACTTCCATCTCCAAGAAACTAAAATGGTAGTAGTGGGCAGGAGGCATAGAAGCTAAAGAGAGTGGTATTAACTAAGACTGAAAATGAAACATGTACTTTCAAATCAGTTTTTTCCTCAAAATGTCTGTTCCTCGGGCTTTCCACATTTCACATTGGAAAAGCAGTCATCCTGTTCAAATTCAGGACATACAAGAAATGATAACTTATGACAGCCTTAAGTGGGTCCAGTTTATCCAGTTCACAGTGTTTATTCTGCTCTAGTAAAGCTGAGTAGTACGTCCATCAGTGTGCAAAACAGCAATGGAAAATATGGTGAAGGCAACCACACCTGAGAACTACAGAAGAGCAACAAGTACGGTAAGAAAGGCCGTGCTTGTATTTGTTTTTTTTGTTGTTGTTTGTTTGTTTGTTTTTCGGTACGCGGGCCTCTCTCTGTTGTAGTCTCTCCCGTTGCGGAGCACAGGCTCCGGACGCGCAGGCTCAGCGGCCATGGCTCACGGGCCCAGCCGCTCCGCGGCACGTGGGATCCTCCCAGACGGGGGCACGAACCCGTGTCCCCTGCATCAGCAGGCGGACTCTCAACCACTGCGACACCAGGGAAGCCCGCCGTGCTTGTATATGGACTCAAAGCCTGGCTCAGGCACTACTGCTAGTGGTCTTAGAAAGTCAGTCTCCAAGAGTCCCAATTTTCTTATCCCATAGAAAAGCATCTACCTCACCAGGACCATTGTGAAGATCAAATAAGATTACACAAATGAGAGTACTCTGTAAATTATGAAGTGAAATGCAAATATTAGTGGAAGGTGAAAGGTTTTTACGGTAACTCTTCCATGTGTTATCCCGGGCTTAATGATAATTAAAGCAGACCCTCAAGCTCTATCCAAGGAAAGACAAAACAGGGTAAGTACCATAGCAATCTACCATTTTATCTTTAAAATTTTTAACAAAAAGTGATACATACATTTAAAGTTCTATAGTAATATGCAGAATGAAAAATACCTACTACAACCCCTTTTCCTTAAAGCCAACACTATCAAGTTTTGTACACACTACCGGAAAAAAAAAAAAAATTCAAGTTATCACATATATGTGCTTTTAGGAATTTTTACACAAATGATATTTTGCATACACTGATCTATATTCTTCTCTTCTGACTTAACCAGTTTCCTACTGATGGGCATCTAGGTTGCTTCTCCAGTTTTTGCTGTTATAATTAATGCTATACACAATATCTCTATGCATGTACCTTGGCATAATTCCAAAACTACCTGTAAATTCCTAGCAGTGGAATTTCTGGGTTAGAAAGCATATACTTTTTCTCTCTCCAAAAGGTACCAATTTTATTACCATCTACAGTATGAGTGTCCCTTTTCCCACATGCTTGCGAAAATACGCACTTTAAAACTTGACACATGCTTACTGATTTTTTTTTTTTTTTTTTGTAAGTGCATATGAACTGTCTCTTCACTTCTGTGGCTCCTTTTTGGGGCCATCTTTTTCTTGATTTTCTCCCACTGCAGGCAGTCATTTGTCTTTTGACATTATTTCCCCTAACAAGTTTTAGGGGAATAAATTCTATGTGTCAAATCTATCCATCTTTTACGGCTTCTGGGTTTTGTGCCCCACTTAGAAAGCTCCTACTTCTACATGGCCGTTCTCCCCACAAAAATCACGCTACTACAAACCCCGAAATCAACAAGCCCCACCTCAGCATTCAAAGCTGCCAATCATTTTTAGGTGCCACATTTTAAAATATCAACAGTCAACAAATAATCACAAGATTCTGAGCAAATGTAACAATACAGATGTGAGACTAGGACAAACGAAGTGCAGAAATAGACTACAGAGGGAAGAAAGCTTTAAGGAAACCAACTATCCTTAGAATTAGACAATAGTGCAATCACAAAACAAGAATGGAATACACATGTAAGGAACACTCAAGATAACAGATGTGTACTTATAAATTTTAAACGTAGCAGAAATTTAAAATTCTGTAAAAAGGTCAGAAGACAAAATCAAGGAAATCTTCCAGAAAGTGAAATGTAGAAACAAGAGAAAAGATGATATTAAATAACTTATCCAAGGAGGTTTAGCTTCTGAATACTAAGATTTCCAGATATAGAACAGAAAAAAACAGAAGTGTGATAGAAATCAGAGAAATAACTCAAGAGATTTGCTCTCAGCAGATGAAATGGATAAAATTGATATACTTGATGTGTCTGAACATTCATCTTTGTAACCCCTGAGCCAGGTACAAATCAGATAACCCACCTATTTGGGTTTTATGGTAAATTAAAACCCACCTAACTTATTTATTTCAACATATAAGGCCCTTGAAATAAAATGAATAAAAGAATAATGCTTAAGAAACTTACAATTAGTGAGCCTAAGGCCTCTTGAAATTGACAATGGGTAACAATATTTTATCATCTGGCATTCAGCATATTGCACTGGTAGCAAGTAAGCTGTACCTATCAGTTTGTCAACACTTGCCCCAAAGCTGAAAAATGAAGACAAAGATATCAGCCTAATCATTAAAGTGGCAATTAAGAATACCCCTGGGGCTTCCCTGGTGGTGCAGTGGTTGAGAGTCCACTTGCCGATGCAGGGGACACGGGTTGGGGCCCGGGCCGGGAGGATCCCACATGCCGCGGAGCGTCTGGGCCCGTGAGCCATGGCCGCTGAGCCTGCGCGTCTGGAGCCTGTGCTCCGCAACGGGAGAGGCCACAACAGTGAGAGGCCCGCGTACGGCAAAAACAAACAAACAAACAAAAAACACAGTATGTGATGTCAAAGCCCTGTAAAATTGTAGCTATTATGGAGTTTTGAAAGTTTCAATTTAAAAATGGAATGGTTGACAAGATACTTGGTATGGGAGGCAAGTGAGCAAACCTCTCAAAAATATTTCCTGCTTTAAATACCTGCATTTACTCACTAAATAACTTTAGAGGAGGTAAGAGTCAGTTGCTCACAATTCTTAAGGGAGAATTCATTTAACAAAAGACTAAAAGATTTAAAGGGAAAGGAAACTCAGAGGTGAATTTATAGAAAATCTATCTATAGAAAATAGAAAAACTTACTTTATCTCCAGTAAGACAACTAAGAATCTATATATTCAGAGATACATAGTAATTTTATGGAATGCCTTTCCACTTCAGTCATACCTACAAGATCCTCTCAGTAAAATATAAGTTCCTTATACAAGGTCCCTAAATGTGCTTTACTTATCTATGGATCCCCATTACATCTCTTGCAAAGGTATCTAAAATCTGCATGTGTATATCTTTCTGTAAAGACATCTGGACTTCTACTAAAAGCTTCCAGAAGAACTGTGTCTTCAAAAGTTACACTGCTTCAGAATGAAAAGATCTTGTCCATTCATTCCTTAAGTCTAAGAATAATTTTCTAGTTTACTGTCTTTACACTTAGAGAAATAGTATTTCATCCAATAAACTCTCCTAAAACATGAGTATTATCATGAGGGGATACCCTAGTTAATGAATCTCTTCTTGTTGGACACTTACCTTAAAAAATATAAAGAGTCATTCACAATATTTTTTCAATAAATGTCGATCATGTGCAGGACAAAAGACTAATGAGCTGAAGACCCTACTGCAGCAGAAAACAGTGGCTAAAAAAGACTGAGAAAGGCCTCATTGAACTTGATCAACAACGGTTCTTAAACATCAAGTTTTCCCCTCAAGCATTTAATCATATTTCTGCTTTCCTGCATACTTTTCATTTTGTGTTCTGGACATAAAAGCCATTAACGAATTTATTTAACTGGAATACTATTATCCCTAACTCACAAAGTACTTACCATGAATTGAAAAAGTTCCGTTAAACAGTGAATCACATTACATCCTCTGTCTTGAGAGCACTGTAGTTAACACTTAACACCACAGAATTAAACATGGCTTAAGGATTCAATTGCTGAACCCACACCTAGCTCAGAAATATTAACCATAATAATTTAATGCTCTTACACCTTCCTGAGATTATTTAACAACACAGGAGTGAGCAGAGGATCAAAACAAGAACTTTCTGCCTCAGCAAGTGACTTGCTTGGCTGCAGGCTAGGAATGCCCTTTCTCCAACCCTTAATAAACTCTGGAATATTCAATCAAAATGGTTATTTTGGGGCTTCCCTGGTGGCGCAGTGGTTGAGAGTCCGCCTGCCGATGCAGGGGACACGGGTTCGTGCCCCGGTCCGGGAGGATCGCACATGCCGCGGAGCGGCTGGGCCCGTGAGCCGTGGCCGCTGAGCCTGCGTGTCCGGAGCCTGTGCTCCGCAGCGGGAGAGGCCACAGCAGTGAGAGGCCCGCCTAGCACAAAAAAAAAAAAAAAAAAAAAAGTTTATTTTGAATTACTATTCTTTAAAGTAATTGAGAAACATATTTTTTTTTTTTTTTTTTTTTTTTTTTTGTGTGTGTGGTATGCGGGCCTCACTGTTGTGGCCTCTCCCGTTGTGGAGCACAGGCTCCAGACGCTCAGGCTCAGCGGCCATGGCTCACGGGCCCAGCCGCTCCGCGGCATGTGGGATCCTCCCAGACCGGGGCACGAACCCGTGTCCCCTGCATCGGCAGGCGGACTCCCAACCACTGCGCCACCAGGGAAGCCCGAGAAACATATTATTAAGTGCTTAGTAGTAAGAATCATATACAAACTTAAATTGAGACATGAGGATGTACGTCTAGAATGGATACTAAACTCTGGCATTGCCTGCTACACTGCATTCAAGACAGTATATACACAGAGAGCACCCTAAAGTTTTCCGAATGAGTAAAACACAGTTACAGCATCTAACATTTATTAAATGCTTATGTGACAGGCAGTGTGTAAAGTCTTTTAGATAAATTCTTAGCTGAACTTCACAACTGCCCTGAGGCTGATCTATCAACGTCCATTTTGCATTTCTGGAAACTGTCTTTAAAAAAATCTTTGAGGGCTTCCCTGGTGGCGCAGTGGTTGAGAATCCGCCTGCCGATGCAGGAGACACGGGTTCGTGCCCTGGTCCGGGAAGATCCCACATGCCGCGGAGCAACTAAGCCCGTGAGCCATGGCCGCTAGGCCTGCGCGTCTGGAGCCTGTGCTCCGCAACGGGAGAGGCCACAACAGTGAGAGGCCCGCATACCGAAAAAAAAAAAAAAAAAAAAAAATCTTTGAGGTATAATAACTTGCCCAAGATCAGTTACTAAGTGGAAAAAATCAGCACTCAGATACAGCATTGCCTGACCACAGACCCATGCTTTTTGATGACTAAATATTTTACCTACTCAAATTTAGAATCCACTAGAAAGCATAAGCCTTACTGATGGTGGACCAGTAGTACTACCCATGTATCGCCTACTGTATCTTGTATTATTATTCATATAGTAGGTACTTGAAGACAGCTAACTAAAGGATAAAACACGCTACTGCAAAACAGCTTCAAGGAGAATATGTGATTTGGCCAGTGGAAAACAGATGTAATCTTTTGATGAATGATATGTATAATAACAGAGAAAAGTAACTCTTAAAAGGAGCTATTATATATAAAAGGCTTATTTTAAAATAATAGTATGAACCCATGAACAGATTCCCATTCAAGAGTTACCAGTGATGAACACTAAAACTTAAACATTTTACTTCTTAACTAAATGTTTAATCAAGTAAGAACACTGAAGATGCATGTAACTTTTTTATTGAGGCACAACAAGGCATTATAACTTGCCTGAACTTGAGGCAGTTAGTTTAGTAAGCTGAACGTTAATACAGTTAAGGATTAAGTGCAAACAATATACATTCACAGCTTGACTAGCGAGGCTACATCACAATTTATAAAGTGCCAGATTAGTGCTAATTGTCATTCAGCTTGAAATTTTTCACCACGGGGAGGAAAACAAAAAAGTAAGGACCTCCTCCTTCCTCTAGGAATGAACACATTTTCCTAAACCAATCTGTCAGAAGGGCAAGGACTACTTTTCCTTTATTCCCACTAATCAGAACACCATATCCTTTTATTGTCAATTCTGTACTGACTTTCAATCTTGGTAAAGAAGATAGCCTGAAAACGTAGAATATTTCCAACTACTTCCATAAATTGCTCCTCTGTGCAAACGTAACCATATCTGGTCTCCCTGGAAGAGCTGAAGAATTGCATGATTGCTAGCAGTTTCATGGTCTGGAGCACCATCATTGGCATAGGCAGATACCAAGACCTCTTCATTCTTCATGAGGTTGACATACAGTGGCACATTCACTGCCAGCTTTAGCATGTGAAAAATGAAAACGTAAGTGCCATTCACCGGGCAATTAAATCTACCAAGCTGAAGATCAAAAGTTTCTCCCAAGTTGTTCAGAAGAAGATCAAACACAATAGGTTGGTCTAACGTTCCAGGGGCAAGATTGGAGGTTCTGGCTGCTGAGAAGGCAACTCGCATCTGCTGAGGCAGGGGATACACGTGTACTGGCAGTATGGTGGCTGCTGGGTTTGTCACGGGCACATCCACAGGGGTCATGCTACGGGAGTCTCCTTGTCCAGAGTCACCACTGTTAAAGGTTTCGTTGTCTCTTTCTGGGCTGCTCACCTGAGAAGAATCACTCCACCCTGCTGTTTTATTAGCAACAGTGAGTTTCTCATAATGAAGCAGTTAGCTTTGAACACAATATTTAACATTAGTCGGCTACTGAAATACAGATAAAAATACATTTTATAGTAAATTTTTTTTAAAAAGCAATAAAGTATAGCCACAGTATACTCTTCTAGATTTCTCTGACAATAGGCTTTTCTACTACCATGCTAAAGCCAGAAAGGACCTGGATGATTTTGTCCAGCAGCCTCATTTTTTTTTAAATATTAAAAAAATGAGGCCCCCAAAGGTTGGATAACGTAACGGTAGTTATGGTTATAGCAGCGTCTAAAACCCAGGTGTGAACACTCTTTAATTTTTTACCTTTCTCCCATAATGCTGAGCTCTTAATTCCTCAGTGACAAATCTACTCTAAGTATCTAACGGAGAAGGACTCAAGAAAACTGAGATTACATGGAAGTAGCAACCTCTGGAACTACTAGCCTACTAGACGTTCAAACATATTTTGTTATGGTACTAAAGCCCCATAATAAATGCTTGTTCTTTACTTCTAAGTTAATGTGGTTATCATAAAATTTTAATGTTTTCAGTATTGTACAAAAACACTGCTCAGATAGAAGGCAAAGATAATGTGAACAGTGGCTACTTTCTTAAAAGGAAAAGCTTCTCGTTTCTTGTGACAAAGTTAACCTTCAGGAATTCTTGATTTTCTCAGTTACACTGAACCTTTTAATAGTACCTTCACATTTTAAGAAGTATTAAAAGTATCCTGCTTTTGTTCAAGTCATTGTGTCTTAATTGTTGTTTATTCCTATCTATCAATGTACTAAGGGGCCCTAGAGTATCTAGAAGTGCCCATTATTCCAAAACCACCATCCTGAAATATCACCTGAAACTATATCAAGTCAGCATAAGTGAATATGCATCAAAGGTTAAATTATGCTCTGGTGTCAAGCAAATTTAAAACACACACACACACACACACACACACACACACACACACACACACACACACACACACACTTAAATTGACAAATGATTTCCACAGCCCTTCTACTAGTCTAATATCTCCCTCAGATCTTCAGTACAACATTTAAGCAAACTGAAAACCTCAAAAGATGAATGCTAATATACTTTGGGGAGAACCTGACAAAGGATGAAGAGAGATCTAGAGGTATGTTTTGGGTAAATAAACTCCTCAGTTAATTATCCTTACCTCTTGAATTTGCCCGAGGACCACCAGATGTTCCTCCTCGCTTGTAACACTGCTGGAAATTATCCTAAAATGAACACATAATATCTACCTTAGCACCAAAAATGCAAAACGGTAATTAGTTATTACTGGCAGATAAATTTGTAAGACTAAGTCCTCCTAGCCCTTGATCTAGCCTTCTCCAGCAACCAAAGGGGCTCAGATGACACCAAGAAAAACAAATAAAGCCAGAGTCACAGTAGCAATATTTGCTTCATCTGTTAATTAACCTGACAAATCAGATATGTTAATACTTGCAGAAACAAGAAAGCATTTAGAGAACACTACGTAAAAGACACAACGCTAGGTAATGAGGGAAATTCAGAAATATGTCCTGGTCCTCCATGCCTCATCTCAATATAAAAGGAGATGAGAAAGCAAAAATACAGACAATTTCAGTCTTGCTCTATTTATAAACCAAAGTGTGAAGACAATTACAAACTATGTTAGGGTTTTGTTTTGACAGGGAAATTGATAAGAATTATAATGTATGAACGTATTATTGCCTGGAATCTTTAAGAAAAAATGTTCAAGAGGCAACATTTCAAACTGACTCCCAAGTATGGTGAAAGTCAGCCCCCATGCAAGTCATGAAAAGAATAATTAATGGTGTAATCAGATTAATATCAATACATGTAATAAAAAATTTAAACAGGACAAGAATGTATACAGTAAAAATAATAATTAATTTTCCTACCCCAAACTCCCAATCCTCTTCCCAACAGCACTACTATCATTGATATCTTATGTTTCCTCAGGAAGAAATTTAAAGCAGCACACAAAAATACTAGAATACTGGTATTAAAAACAGATAGCTCCATTACTGAAAGACCACATTAACCAAACTTTTCCTTGCACACACAGTACGTGACAATCAAGTAATAACAGTTAATATTTGCATCCTTGATATATGCAAAGCACTTATGTATGTATATGACTTCATTTAATCCTCAGAATCTCTCATAGAGTAATCCTCAACACTTCAGAGTAAGATAAGTAACTCAAACAGATGAGTCTTCACCTAACAGATAAGGAACTAAAGCTCAGAAAGTTTACATAACATGCTCAAGGTCACACAGAGAGGAAACTGGTGAGATCAGAGGTCAAACCCAAGTCATTTAGGTGACCTGGTGTGTTCTCCAAGGTGTGTTCTTCAATATTGCCTCTGCATAGACATCTATCTTACCTCACGTAACCGTAAGCTCCTTTGTATATTAACAACAGAACTCAGTATAATACCACATACATACTTAAAGGTTTGTAAAACTTCAAAACTGAAAATGCTAATGTAGTATAAATTCATATCCATATATGACCAATGACAGGGAGTTCCCAAGGGCTGTTCAAGTGGAATGTGTACCATCCTCCTATCAGTCTTTTATCACATATAGTAAAGAAAATCTGCTGAACTAGTCAATCAGGAAAAAAACAAAATAAAATCAAACTTACAAAAAAGGACTTTCCTATACTTGATATCTTAAAAAGTTAAGCTGAAGGCAATATAGTAAAGACCATGGGCTCTGGAGTTAAGAAACTTGCATCTAATCTTAGTTCTATCATTTACGTGCTGAGTGACCTTAGATAAGTTACTTGTTTCTGAACCCCAGTTTCTCTTCTAGGATGGTGGAGTAAATGAATTAATGCAAACTTAATAAAGTCCTTAAGACCTCCTAAGTTCCATGTAACAGGCAGTTGTCATGTACCCTACTTGGGTTACTAGAAAAGCTTCCAGATCCACTCTCCATATAGTTACAAGAGTGTCTTTACAAAACAAATTACAACTCTGCTAGAGTTTAGTTACCAGCTTCACATCAATTGTACTATTGTTCAGTTACAACAATTATTCTTACCCTTTGGGAATAAGGTGTTCCAGGATACTCTCTAGCTTGGAACTGTAGCTGGCTATAATTTCCATTGGAAATTGAAGGAGGTCCTCTATAGGTATCAAAACCTAATAAACAAACAACTTACATAAAATTATGGGCAAAATTACACTAAACTTTTCAATAGTCTGTTCTACACCACTTAGAAAGTTAAACTGACCCTATAAAGCCATCATTAGATTTATGCCTTCTTTAAGCAAACTCCATAATACTGTTTCCACAATAAAACACACATTTATAAAAAATCACAGACTTCAAACAAGCCAACTGTAGAAATTTACTATTGCTGGGATGCAGGTGGGGTTGGGAAAGGATGGTTGGTTAAGGCCTTGGTCTAGAGTACTTCTGCCAATACCAGCAGTGACTAGAATACTTGGAACTGTATCTAACTTAAAAGCGTGTCACTATCATTGTCTCAAAGTTTTCATCTGTGGTATATACGCTGACAACTAGGAAATGGGCACTGTCTTAAATATGACATGTTTTGAGCCAGCCAAGTCAATTAACAGAAGAAAGAAATTATTCAAATATGAAAACCAAAACTCATCCCTGGAAAAAAACAAAATGCTCAACCTTTCACTACAGTAAGTCACAGGATCGATCTGTTTTTCATTCAAAGAGTTCCTCCGTTATAGACAATAGACATATTAGAAATACCATATTTTGCAGAAATAGGGAATTCTCTACTACATTATAAATGGAAACCACAAAAAGGAACAAGGTAAAGTAAGAACAGTTTGAGTCAAGTAAACATACAAATTTTATTCAGAGCATACCTTTATAACCACCAGGGGACCGATACGAATTGGTTAGTAATCTCCCACCACGAGTACATCCTCTAACAGATCCCCGGCTATTGACAAATGGTTGAGAGGGTCTGGGAAATACATTCGTCTGTGCTGGGTAAAAGGCAAGGCTACCATTGCTTACTTGAATAGTTCCATCAGGATAACTTGCTGCTTAAGGAAACAGTTTTAGAGTCCAAGAGTTAAATGGTAATAAAAGTTTAATATTCTTTATACTTAGAAGTCAGTGTATATCAAAACCTTTAATACAACTTTCTCCCTTTTTTAAAAAAACAGATGCTATTGATATGTATGTGGATATACAGAGAGACAGATATCTCTCTATATATATATATTTAAGTAATAAAATATTATTCAGCCTTAGAAAGGAAGAAAATTCTCACACATTCTACAATACAACATGGATGAACCTTGAAGACATTATGGTGTTACAAAAGGACAAATACTCTATAATTCCACTTATATAAGTTAAGTATTTAGAGCAGTCAAATTCATAGAGTAGAATGCTGGTTGCCAGGAATTACAGGGAAAGGGAAATGGGGAGTTAGTGTTAAATGGGGAAGATGAAAAATTCCTAGAGATGAGTGGTGGTGATGGCTGCATAACAACCTGGATGTACTTAATGCCATAAAAACTGTACACTTAAAAATGCTTAAAATGATGAATTTTATGTTACGTATATTTTACCACAATTAAAGGAAAAAAACAGGCTAAATATGCCAGATCGAGCAGTAAAAGAAAATGAACTCTTATTAATACTGTAATTGAAAAGGAATATGACAAAAAGTATCCTTTATGTAAATCACCTGCCCTATGTTTTCACAGTAGAGGTGAGAAGAGAATGAGGTCATTTGTGGCTAGGTCCAGGGATTTACATTTACTACCTCTTGTGATTAACCAAGCAATTCGTTTGCTCCAGCTTAAGTTTTAGAAAACCCAGTAGGGGCCTGAAATACCAACATTAAAAATCTACAAGTGCTTCTTAAATTGGGAAATAACTACAAAGTTGCCATTCTTTCATGTATGTAGTAGAATAGCATGAACAATCAAAAGTGTCTCCCATCTCTAAGCAAAGAGTAGAATAAGCATACTAAATTATATCTTCACATTAATCAATGCTTTATTACAAGAGGGAAGAAAAAAGGCCAGATAGCCATCTGTGCTAACACGGAGTTAACAGAATGGTTTCAAAACCTTCATAAAAGCGGCTGGATAGTGCCTTGTGCACCTCTACCACTGCTGATGGTAATCAAAGCAATCGGATTTAAAAATAAAAGCCTACTTCAAGGTTAAATCAACCATCTAAGTTCTACCTCTACAAAAGTTAAAAGTAATAAGTGAACTTAACTAAAGAGACAAAAAAGCATTAAGTGTTTCTCAATACTTGAACATGTGAAAAGATAAGGCTTACTAGTCAAGAAAGAACCTCTCAAGTGTCACTACAGACTTCCTTTCCATTTAATTAGCTCTCATCTAAGTCTTCCAAATATGATACACAAAGATCTTACCAGACTCTTGAGAAAGGACAGTTTGTTCTACGTGTATAGCTGGCAGTTGGCACTGGGGTGGTGTCTGTGTACTTGCTGTAGTAAAACTTTGATTGTAGCCAGGTGAATAAGGGGATTCTTTTATTTCTTGTTCTTTACGTGGAGGCAGAGGTGCATTAACATTAAATACCTTAAAAGACAGGGTACACTGAGTCATTTGTGAAGTTTTATAGAAAACAATTAAAGGTGACATTCAGCAAAACTCTGCAACATTCAAAAACTTCTATATGACGGGCAAAGGACTTGAATAGACATTTCTTCAAAGAAGATAAATGACCAATAAGCACATGAAAAGATGCACATCATTAGTCATTAGACAAATATAAATCAAAACAACGAGATTCTACTTCATACCCATTAGGATGGCTATTACGTAAAAAAATAAAAAAATAAATAAATAAATAAATAAAAAACCAGAAAATCTAAGTATTGCTGAGGGTGTGGTACAGCTGCCACCCTCGTGTAGTGCTGGTGAGAACGTAAAATGGTGCAGCCACTGCAGAAAATAGTACAGCGGTTCTTCAAAAAGCTAAATGCAGAATTCCCATTTACCAAGTAGAATTACCAAGTAGAATATGATCCAGCAATTCCACTTCTAGGCATATACCCAAAAGAACTGAAAGCAGAGACTCAAATATTTGTACACTAATGTTCATGGCATTCATACTAGCCAAAAGATGGAAACCACCCAAGTGTCCATCAGCAGATGAATGGATAAACCGAATGTGGTACATGCATACAATGGAAGGTTGTTTCACCATAAAAAAGAAGGAAATTCTGATCCATGCTACAACATGGACGAACCTTGAAAATTCTATGCTAACTGAAATAAGCCAGGTACAAAAGGACAAATACCGTGATTCCACTTATATGAGGTACCTAAGAATAGGTAAATTCATAGAGACAAAGTAGAATAGAAGTTACCAGGGGCTAGGATGGGGCAGGGGATGATGAAAAAGTTCTGGAAATAGATAGTGGTGATGGCTGTACAACACCGTGGATGTACTTAATGCCACTGAATTATACATTTAAATACAGTTAAAACAGTAAACTTTATGTTTATGCATATTTTACCATAGTAAAAAAAACCAAATTTCTATTTGATTTCTGACAGCAGTTAAACCAAGTACAAAAATTAACTCTCCTGCTATTACATTATAATAATGCTTACTGAGAATGAAAGCTATATAGGGGAAAAGGGTACTTTTTCAGAGATTGAAAACAAATGAAAAAAATCTGCCATTTACTGAATTCCTACCATGTAGCAGGCAATGATCTGTCCAGACTCTGGTCATCATCTATAATATAGCACTTCTGTTACTCTCTAGCCCCCTTATCCTGCTCCATTTTTCCTCACAACACATAGCATCTGATATAATATATATATGAATATTTTTCTCTCTAGCCCTCCCACCTCCATAATAAAGTATAAGCTTCTTAAGCACAAAGACCTGTCTATTCTCCATTGTTACAACCCCTAAGAACAGTGCCTGGCTTCATAACTACCTGTTTATTGAATAAATGAGTAAGCAAACAAATAAGAACCAATTTATACTGGATAGAATCCAAACAGGTAGGGAAGACAGACTGGCATGAGCAAAAAGGTATTGCGATGCAATGTGGCATCCTGCATGGGATCCTGGAAAAGAAAAAGAACACTGGTGGAAAAACTAGGGAAATCCAGATGAAGTCTGAAGTTTCACTTAAAAAACATAAAAATAAAGCAGGATAAGTGCTATTAAAAACTTCCAAAATACAATGAGAAGACACACCAGGAGCAACTAATCAGGACATAAAGATTTCAAAGCAGAATAAAAATCTGGATGTAATTTTTTCACTGAAAAACCCAAGGTACCTGCCTCTAGAAACAGGCAATTATTCTAAAGGTTAACTGACTTGTTTTATTGTTGCTGTTGTTATTATTATCATTTATCATTTTTGTCTCTCCCTTGCTACACACACACACACACACACACACGAATATAAGCTTCATGATAAAGGGGACAAATCCGTATTGCCCACTTCCTTACCCCCAGTATCTAGAACAATGCCTGGCATACAGTAATACAATGCCTGCCTCGAAAAATATATATGGTGAGTGAACAAATGAGCCATAGAATTGGAAATACCATAATTTAGTCAATCATTTCCCAGTTTACAGGCATTCAGATGGTCTCCAGTTCAGATTGGTTTTGTTGCGATTGCCTTCTAGTGCTGTTATATACAACGTATCTTCAGGTACTGAAGCATATCCTTAGCTACGAATGCCTTTGTTCCTGTAGTATGGATTCCTCAAGGTGAAACTTCTGTCACGGCTTTATGCTCCCTTTTTAAAAAATTTTAACAGGAAATGCATTTCCTAAAAGGTTGTGATGATTTACTGCCACATCAGCAGTGTATACAACTTTCTTATTTCTTTCCCCACTCTCGATAATGTCAACTGTTTTAATATTTTCCAATTTGTTGAATGAATAATGGTATTTTATTTCAAATCAAAATTTAAAATCTTAAAACACACACACACACAAAAAAAGGTATTGTGACAAGAATGTACAAGGCAAGCCCAGGGGACTGGTCTGGCAAGTTATACCAGACTTCAAGAGTTACTGAGTGTCGGGCAAAGGACTTCCAATTTCATTCTATAATGGACCAATATTTGCTTTTAATTAGGAATAAGAAAAAGTCAGTAAAACCAATGTGGCAATACGGTGTAGGATGGATTGACAGGGATAGAGGGAAAGCAAGGACACAAAGCTGTGCTAGCAGTGGCCAAGCAGGAAGTAATAAGATTAGTGAATTCAGGGGTGTGAATTCACCAGACCATCTCCCTGCGTTGTGCGCGCTTTCCACTACCACTCCACTGGCCCCATCCCACCACCGTCACACGGAAGTACCTGGAGTGGGACGTTAAGCACCATCAGGAAAGGTACTTATCGGCTAAGACTTTTTGCTTTTTCCTAAAGCAAAGTTTTACACTTATTCTACGTTTATAGAGAATAAACATACAAACCTAGTTGAAATATCACCTTAAAAAGTTTTACACTACAATTTGTAGCAGAATATGTAATTCAAAATACCACAGAAATCTGAACAACTCTCCAAAACCCAGATGAGATGAAGAAGAAATCAAATGAAAGTTTCAACAGTGATAGAACACACAAGTATGTGTGCTGTATTTCAGGTTATTGATGCCATGGGAACATTACTACTGTGATATTAGTAATGGTTAGTATTATTAAGCTACTTACAGAAAATTATGTTTCTCACTCATATTTCATTTATTTAATATGGGTCCTCAGCTTTGCCTGCCACTAATTTTCAGAGGGGAAAATGCCCTGATAAAATTTCCATTCAAAATTATTGAGGCTTTGGATTTAATACTCTTCCCACACAAACAGTATTTCCATTGGACAAATGCAAATTCTACCAGCCCAAAAAAGAGTAATAGAAAAGGCAAATTTTTTCACATAGTACCTAATGTAAGAGATGTAAGAGAAACAATAGCTTTTTAACAGGAATAATGAACTGCAATCATCATTCACATTTCATACTCACTGTCTGCATGGCTTGAAAGGGTGCTGTGTTAATAGTTACTGAACTACTACTTGCTGGAGGTGACTGGAAGCCCTGTTCAGAGCCCTTTGACATGGGAGGATTTGAAGAAGCTAGTGAAGACGGTTTCTTGCTTGGGGGAACTGCTGCCTAGGGAGGAGAAATGCAATATCAGCCAATCACCTGCCATACAATAAACAGTTAACTTACACTAAACCCCAGACTGGCATAAGTCAGCAAGTCCTATAGGACGACATTTGGACACAGGAATGCAGAAGAATAGCTTTTGCTTACAATTTCAAATCTCAATTGCTGAGGACGCACACTAGCATTCGCTTTGCACAGCTTGCTGACTACGTGAGAATCTTACTATTAATCAGTCTAACAGACGAGGGGCTGAACTTTTTATGAGTACCTAGTCCTTTTCAAACCCTGTAATGGTATTTTCCAGTTCAGAATCTAGTATTATTCCAAATTTATACAGAAGAATTAGGCTTAAGAAAAACCTTGGGTTAGTTACTTAGTCAGTGTTAGTTTTTCTCTATTTTAAAGTCTTATTAGTGGATTCCTCAGTCAGCTGCCTCAAAAAAGAAAACCAAACCTGAGCTAATCTAAATAACTCTTAACTAAGGGAATAAGCAAGTCCTTAATAGATTATAAAGCCAAATGCTTTAAAAGATATGAAAAAACCAATACCAATGAGATTTTGAAGCAGACAGCTGTGACTCACTAGGTGGCAAACACTTCCTCTTCTTAAAATAAGGAACCGAGTAATTTCAATTTAGACCAAGTCAACACCATAAAAACTAATGCTTACCTTTATTTTCTTATACAATGAACACAAATTCTCATATAATAGTTAACCAAAAAATAATAATAAAACCTAAGAATTGCTAAATTAATCCAAAAAATCATCCTATCTTGCTATATCTAGCTCAAGGATTTGCTCAAACACAGCAAAAACTTTCACTTGAGAATCAAGAGGAAAAACGTAATACTGTCAAGATGCTTTGACAAAATTAGGCAAAAAGAGAATGTAACTCATTCCAATTGAGTCAGTGCTAATATTAAAACTATAAAGTTATTGAGTCTTCTGTTACATGGATGGAAAGATTTTTCTCCTAAGGAGTCCTTCAATATGAATACAGTGAGAAACTTGAACTAACCCTACCCTTACCTAGAAATTTTCATTTTTTTTGACACTAGCAATTTGGACATATTTATTGTTTCTGAAAAGGCAATAATACACTATTAAGTCCCTTTATACAGTAAGGTCACAATAAAGTTAAAGTTACCTGTATAAGTTCCAGGACTACAACATCTATAGAAAGCAAACATTAGTAAGGTAGAAATGTTAAATCATTAAACTGATTACGCCTGGAATTCATACAATAAGCTGGTTCTGCTATTCTTTAAGACAGAAAAGAAATTAAGACAATTGGTCTCTTATTACCTCAGGAGTCTCTGAGGTCATAAACTCTGTTTCAGATCCTGAAGAGGCCTGATCGGTAGTAACCAAGCAAGCATTTGAGCTACAAGTAACTGGAGAAGCAGCAGCCTAAATACAGGAAGATATAAAACATTGTAAAAGGCACATTTTGTTCACTTTATATTTCTGGGGCCCTGGGCTTCCTAACACGTTACTCTCGTTGAGCCATCACTAGTGCCAAGTGGTATGCTAAACACTTTTAATACGTATTAATATATTTAATCCTAACAATAACCCTGTGCAATAGGTACCACTATTCCCATTTTATTCATAATCAGGCAGAAGCAAAGAAAGTTAAGTAATTTACCCAAGGTCACACTAAAATTAAGCAGAAGAGCTAAGATTCAAACCCAAGCAGTCAGCTACATTGCCTGGCCAGGCCTAGTCACCAGAGCTACACGTCTAATCCCATCCTCATTTATCAAGATGCTTGGCCCTGGAAATCTGGGGTCAGATTTTCTATCAGGCTCTCAACAGCAGTTCCATGGGAGATGAGCCCAGGGTACATTAACGCTCTAGGCACAGGCCTGCCAGGGATCATGACAGCTATGCTTTTACTCTAAGTGCTCTCAGCGTCTTAAAGAAGTCGGCAGAAGTATAACTAGAAAGGATAAGCTCTACATAAATCACAATAGCACCAATATTCTAAGAAAAATTGAAGCTAATACATATAAAATACAAATTGGGAGAAAGCACAGTAGGAACTAATGCTGTGACAACTGTAACCAATTAAAAACTAAGAGAGTAGCTAGGAAGGAATGCTACGGCACAACAGGTACTAGAATGTAAGAGAGATCCATAAAATTCTAGCAATGGCAAGGTCTGAAGTGTCGGTACATCTACTCCTTTTATCTAAATGTTTCAATGTGGTTCTCAGAAGCCCAAGTAATAAAATGGGTTAAATAGAAACTAATTAATGGTAACCAAATATCAGAACCGTTATGTCTCAGTGACCTTCTAGAAAGGTTCATCATGATATGCCACTTCTTGATAAGGAGATGGGGACCAAGTTTTACAAAGTCTCATGGAAGACCTTTAAAAGGTCTTATGGAGAAAATTTTGAAATCCTTTAGAGCATTTAATATACCTAAATAAATAGGTATAATTTAGATCTGACCAAACTATTAGAATTATTATAAAATGGTAGTGTTTCTAAAAGTAGGCCTTTCTTCTGGTCCTCTCATTAAAATAATGAGACAACCACCCAAAATAAGTGAGACTGGCTATTGTGGGGACATAACTAACTCTATCGCCAACGAAAAATTCAAAGATACTAAGTTAAGGCAACTTGGCCCACTTGATAGTTAAGCTTTGAATTTTAGTTAAAATTATAATTAAATTCCTTAAAATAATATATATGAATTTATATATATGAATTTTAGTTAAAACGTTAACTTAACAAAAAAGATAAAGAAACATTCTTTAGATTAGTATTTATTTAGAAGTTATGGCAGCTCTTGCTTCCAAATTATTGCTCCTGAAGAAGACCGGCTGGAGTTCGTTTTAAGTACTGCTGAGTAAGCATGATGTTTGAGGCCAGTGGTTCCAAAAAATGGATGTGCAGATTCAACCAGGGAGCAGATTAAAAAGACAGATGACGAGACGACACCCCTGGAAATTCTGACCCTACAGGTCTAAGGTGGTATCTAAAAACAGTCATCCCTCAGTATCCACAGGGAATTGGTTCCAAGACCCTCTATGGATACCAAAATTCGCAGATGCTCAGGTCCCATAGTTGGCCCTTCATACCCGTGGCTCCGTAACTTCGGATTAAACCAACCTCAGACCCGTAGTACTCTATGTATTTAGTGCTCACTTCGGCAGCACATATACTAAAATTGGAACGATACAGAGAAGATTAGCACGGCCCCTGCGCAAGGATGACACGCAAATTCGTGAAGCGTGGTACTCTACGTATTTAGTGGAAAAAACCCATGTATAAGTGGACCCGAGCAGTTCAAATGCATACTGTTCAAGGGTCAACTGTAGGTACTTTTATTAAAGTGACCAAGTGATTCTGATGTAGCCATCCCACAGGCATGCCCTGAGAACTACCAGACTATTGGTTTATCAACAAAAATCTTAACTTGTCACTTGAAAGCCTCACATAGAACCTAAAAGCTAGACCAGATAACATGGAATTCCTTAGTTAAAGCAGTGACTGGGGTGAGGGACCCTGCTTAACAAACACATTTTGAAAACCGAGCTGCATCTTAAACTAAATATAAACCACTGTAAACAAATGTTATTTACTCATAAGTTTTTGGAAGGGAAGGCAACAACTGCTGAACCACCTGATCAAAATATTTAACCTACTGTCAAAGCAGTTGCTGTCTAGAAAATTGCCATAAGGTTTTCAGAGGGATCCTGAGGAAAAAAAAAAAATTTTTTAAGTAATGACCAGAAAACTAGCAAATCTTGAACTTACTATGGATGGAAATGCAATGTGGCATTTACAGATCTCAATGATCTGGTCCCTTTAGAACTCTAAGTGTGTTCTGTGAAAATTAGTTCATCAGAATGTGAGATATATGTAGGCGGGTGGGACTGGCTAACCATAAGTTAAGCAAAATTAGTTTCTTTCTTTACACCCTTTACTCTGCCAATATACTAAGTGACTTAGGTAGCTCAACAGCAAAGTAAGATTCCCAAAGTACCTCCGAATTCTTCAGGATTACTCTTTCCTTACTAACATCAGCTAACCTTCTCTATTATAACAGATGACTTCCCCATGTTTATTAGGGAACCTTTTGAGAACCAGCTGTACTTAATCTAAAAAACGAGATAGCCTTAGAACATTTTCAATTACTTCATTAGGTATATTAGAATCAGTGAGTCTGATCATTCTTGCCAAAGCAAGAGTTTCCTCCCCGAATAGCAAAGAAGAGTACATGAAAGATCAGTCTGGAAGAGTTACCTGTAATGGCTCTTGAAGAAAATCACTTTGATTGGATAGATTTTGTTCTGTAGATGCTGCAGAGAGTGAAATCAACAGTAAACTACTGAGGGAGGAGAAAACTTTATGCATACCAACTGGGTGGAAACTGAAGTTTATACTTTATAAAACAAAGCAGTATCTGGAAGAACTAGCTCCCAAGTCCTTTCTATTGTAGTAGAGCTCTAAAAAGAGTCAGAGAGAATTACAGAAGAAAAGAATACTCGTTCCATCAATGGACAAAAGCAGCATTTCAAGGCTTCCAAAAGAAAAGAACTATGACTTTTAAAAAACTGGTCATTGTAATCTGGATGATAAAACCTGAGCTATCATGAGCAGTAATTAGCTGATACACTTTAAGTTACAAGTGCAGGGGTCATCTGGCTCTTCAGTTTTTTTTTTCTCTTTGATCATGTAAATTGAATATACTTTCCAATTACATAGTTTCAGTTTGGTTTCTTCTTATTAATCTCTATCACTTTTGTTAATTACTCTCTCTTCCTCCTCCTTACCCTACCCAGGAATTACTGGACCAGTCTTCTGGTTGGTGTCTACTGCTCACTGCAGCTGACCTATGGCTTTGATTATGTCATTCCACCTCTGAGATAAACTAGTGTAGAACAAAAAGCCCAAAGTCTGAAGCATCAGACCAGATTCACATCCGGGCTGCATCATTAGTTACTGTGTTAACCTGTGCACTGAATACCACTGATGTAATTTCACTCATAGTTAGGATCCAAAAGCCTCCACACTAGACATACAGAGTTGAAAGAAGTCAAGCAGGTTCTAGTCAGAATTCCCTCCAAGAAGAATATAAAAAGTAGCAAAGACAACTAATATTGTGTACTTCCATTCACCGATCTGGAGACCTTCTCTAAAATGCAAACAGGTCAGTTGGGTACACTGACATCCTCATGGTAATTTACCCCTATGTAACTCTGATAACATATGTACACATTTAGAAAAAATTAACACACAGACATAGTTTAACCTTAAGGTAATCTAGAGCAAAATTATATGTAAAAGAAGTAACTGGAAAAACAGCTGTAGGTCTAACAAGTCTTAAGAATGAGGACATACCTACTGGGCTACCTGGAGTAGCTGAAGGCGGCTGTGATGATGGAATTGCACTTGGAGGTTTGTCAAAATCCAGAATAGATTCCTAAAGACAAGAGTGTAAATAATGAGTAAAAACAAAGATTATCATTTGTTGGTAAAGCTATTACCATTAAATTATTTATGATGTTGTCAACTGCTTATTAGCTATAGGAATCTAGCTAATAACTATCTCAAGATGTTAATAACTTAGTCTTTATAGGAGAAGAAATTGAGAATTAAAAACGAAATCTAAAGTACCTGTCAAACCTTAATACTGTGTCAGGGGCTTCCCTGGTCATGCAGTCATTAGGAATCTGCCTGCCAACACAGGGGACACGGGTTCGAGCCCTGGTCCAGGAAGATCCCACATGCCGTGGAGCAACTAAGCCCGTGCACCACAACTACTGAGCCTGTGCTCTAGAGCCTGCGAGCCACAACTACTGAGCCTGCATGCTGCAACTACTGAAGCCCACGTGCCTAGAGCCCGTGCTCCACCACAAGAGAAGCCACCACAATGAGAAGCCCGCGCACCACAACGAAGAGTAGTCCCCACTTGCCACAACTAGAGAAAGTCCACGCACAGCAACGAAGACCCAACACAGCCAAAAATAAATAAATAAAACAAATAAATTTATTTTTTTTAAAAAAAAGACTGTGTCCTGACTTCCCTGGTGGCACAGTGGTTAAGAATCCACCTGCCAATGCAGGGGACACCGGTTCAAGCCCTGGTCCGGGAAGATCCCACATGCCACGGAGCAACTAAGCTCATGCGCCACAACTACTGACTGAGCCTGTGCTCTAGAGCCTGCGAGCCGCAACTACTTAGCCCACGTGCTGCAACTACTGAAGCCTGAGTGCCTAGAGCCTGTGCTCCACAACAAGAGAGGCCGCTGCAATGAGAAGCCTGCCCACCGCAACAAAGAGCAGCCCCCGCTCGCGGCAACTAGAGAAAACCCGCGCGCAGCAACGAAGACTCAATGCAGCCAAAAATTAATTAATTTATTAATTAATTTTTAAAACAAAGACTGTGTCAAGTGTTAAAACTTTAATAGTAATTCTAAGGCCAAGTTAGGAAAAGAAAACTCCTGACTTGAAGTCTTAAACGTTAATCCTAGCGTAGACTGAGCCCTCATTTTTATTACAACCAATGAGAGGGTCTAATTATTTTATCTCAACCACTAAACTAACTCATGCTCTTAGAGACTTTCATGACAAGAAGGCATCCTCTTCTCCCATCTGCCTATCCTGGTTATCCTAAAAATATTTCCAATGTTTTGAGTACTTAACTTATATACTTACAGTGATCATTTTAGGTCTTTTATTTATCAAATAATCTGAAGAGGTATGCAATTCCCTCACTTTACAAATAAGCAGAAGGTTGGAGGTTAAGTAACTTGCCACAGATTATACAACTGGTAACTCTGGTAGAAGTGGATTTAAATGCAGGTCTAATTCCAAAGCTTAAAATCTTTTTACTACACAAAAATCTCTTATTTGCCTACTTCATCCCTCAGTAATACCATACTATTCTGAAATTCTGTAAGAGTCCATATGACACAATTTAGCATGTGTCATAATGAATGTCTCATGATTATCTACACACAGCAGCAGCAATATCATTTGAGCACTTTAAGCTTCTTACATGTTTAATTCATTTTATTACTCACAACAAACAGGAATAGGAACTATTATCATTTTTTTTTTTTTCAAAAAAGAAACTGAGGCAGAGTTAAGTAACTTGCCTAAATTCTCAGAGCTAGGAAGTGGCAGAACGGAGATTTGTACTCATTCTGGACACCAGAATCTATGCTCTTAACAACTGCATTTAATGCTGCAGATCAGAAGCTAGTAGCCCCGTGACTATCATTTAAGATTCACTTAATAATGACTCATACTTGCATAAAGTTACAAGTTCCTTGAATCTGGGTCATCAGATCCTGCAGTTTTTCTTTCCTCAATACTGGATCCTTTGGAAGGGTAGAGGAAGAACCTACAGGCTGATGCATAGGCTTAGGCACCTATAAGATAAACCCATAATGTATAAGAGTGAAATTCAAATTCAAAAGCCTAATTCAGGAAACTAAGCTTATCACTACATCTTAATGTAATCAAAACACATAGCAGTGCTCATTTACAGATTTATCTCAGGTAAAGGATTTCCACACAAATGCATTTTCTAAGCAATTTAAGCAAACTTTACATGTTTCCTCCTTCAGAACAACTTTAATGGGAAATGTTTCTAAACATCATCTTTTTAAAGGGAAGGCCCAGAGCAACAGAACTTCCTTGATAGAAGTTCTCTCATTATGGACATCAGTTACCCTGTGTCCTCTATGATGAGATGCCACTGACTATAATATAAAACACATCAATGATTTTTTTTCCCCAGGGAAAAAAATTACTACTACCACATTAAATATACATCCCATTTCTAACACATATCTGATTTCAGAAACAGTAAGATGTAAAAACATATACATATATATCCCAGAGTTGAGGAAATATACTATTATATTCTGTTATACAGTAGCTATACTTTGGGGGGGGGGAGGGGGCTACTGATGTTTAGAAGGTGGTTTGCCCTCCTGCTAAATTTCTTAAGATTGCTGAATACCCTGAAATAGACCTCATGTTTATGGTTATTTCTTACAGGTATCAGCAAGCCTGTCCCTACCAGCTCCTCTTCTCCACCTTCTAATTCACTAGGAAGTCACACAGCTAATCTTGTCAACAGTGTCATAAAATAACTGTTAATAGACCCTAAGGGAATATATGAAAGGCTCTTGTAGGAGAAAAGTATGGACTTTAGTGATTTATTTCATGTTATCTAGTCTTTTGGCTTTGAACTCTATTTTGCCCTTGACAGTACTTGGTCATGTTCCAAACAGCTGAGATTTCAATACAGATAGAGGCAAATACTCTACTATACAGAGAAGCGTCCTCTCAGTCACTGAGAGACCCTGTAACTTCAATATAATGATGTCTGTGCCATAAGCACATTAAATGCGTTTTGACCTTTCCAATTAAACACCCTTAATTTTAAATACTATTCAGCAAACAGCACGGTATCAATATTCTGGTACGGTAAAGGTTCAGCACTGCTATACCTAGTGGAATTTTTAATTGCGGTTTTTTAAACAGCTTTATTGAGGTATTAAAATTGGGTTTTTAGATATAAATCTCTCAAAATCGTTGCTATATTACAATTACTGTCATGTGATATCTAGTTAATGAAAAAGGCTATCAATCTTCTGCAGGGGCAGGAAGAAGCTAAAATTGTATTACCACTTAAAGAAGAAGAAAGGAAAATAAAAGGAGACCAAGAATTCTAAAATTCTCTTCCCTTAAGGTAGAACTGAGGTGGGGGTAATTTATAAAATGCAATGCTTTGAATTCCCTAAGCAAAGGGTTTTTCTCCCCCCACCTTTTTTAACTGAAGTATAGTTGATTTACAATATCGTGTTAATTTCAGGTGTGCATCACGGTGATTCAGTTTTGTGTGTGTGTGTGTGTGTGTGTGTATTCTTTTTCAGTCTTTTCCCTTATAGGTTATTACAAAATATTTAGTATAGTTCCCTGTGCAATAAAGTAGGTCCTCGGCAAAATGTTTTTCAAAATGTTAGAGGACCAAAGATTTCCCAGCATGCCTTTGGCTAAAATGGTGTGGAAGTGCAGGAAACACTACTAGATGTATACGGAGAACACCGGGAGGGTAGCAAGTTCACATTTCTTAGCAAACAAGGTGGTAACAAGTCTTCAACAAGTCTGCAATGAAACAGTGGTAAGTAACTTATACTTTAATAAAAGACAACACTAACTAGTATCGTATCCAAGATTATTCATTATAAGGCTTCTTGTCTTACTGACATGGGTTATTTATCATTAGCAGAATGAGGCCTTATAGTTGAACTAAATCTCATACTCCAAACCTAATTACAGAATATTTAATTCCTATACTTTTCATCTGCAGAAGATTCTTTTGAAACAGAAATAGATAACTAATTCAGATCCTTCCCCAACTACTGCTTCTTCTGGAACAGGACACGAAAGATTCCTGTTTCTTCTCCTGACCATCTGTACCTTCTTCAAAGAGGACAGGCTAATTTGAGTGACTATAAATGAAAGAGAAGGAAGAGAATACAGAAAAATGTAACTTCTGTCAGAAAAAGGTCTCCTGCCTTTTGACATGCATTTACATTTCTCACTTCTTCAACATTATGGTCTTTTCTGAACTATCCACTATTTTGATGTTCTATCATGTCATTAAAATTTGAGCATTAAAACAGTATTTTCCAATTGTGGAAATTCCACTTCAGGTTAGGCACAAATGACAGATTAACTCCGCTCCCAATTTTCTAGGGAAAACAAATTATGCATTAAAGAGTTAAGTGAAATACTTAATACATTAATTCAACATGGGTTTTACTGATCTTTTCCTAAAGAGAACTTTTAAATTATCACTACCACAAATCTCTATTTACGCCTACATTGACAGGAACAAATCAATACAAATCAACTCACATCTTTGGGTTCTGTATTAAACTTCCTGGGCAGCAGCTGGTCATTTGGCATGAGGCTCGCTGTAGCTACCCCCCAGGACTTTGGAGAAATCTGTGATTGTGGTGTTAAAGGGTGTTTCTGACTCTCAACATTGTTTTCCCAGGATTTTGGAGTCTCTGGCGGTCTTGAATCCTGTTCTTCGCACATGGGAGCGGTCCATGACTTGGTGATGTCCTGCTCCCTCTGCACAGAAGGTGTCCAAGACTTTGGAGTTTGCTTCTTTGGATCCTGTTCTTTCTGCAGCTGAAGTGGCCAAGCCTTTGGTGTCTCCTGCTTCTGCTCCTCTTGAACGCATCCCACTTTGGACTTCAGGGCTTCTTGCTTCCACTGGCTGGGAGTTGGCTTGGTTTTCGAGACACCCTGCTTCTTCTGCTCTTCCTGCAGAGTGGGCCTGAGTTTTGGAACCTCTTGTTTCCTCTGTTCTAAGGTAACTGCAGGCTTTGATACCTCCTGGTGCTTCACGGAAGACTCCCAAGACTTGAAGGATTCCTGTTTCTTCTCCTGACCATCCGGTTCAGTAAGCACGTCCCAACATTTGGGGAGATTTGGTTTTCTAGCATAATCTGCTTCCCAAGATTGCTCTTCATCTCGTTTACTTGAATAATCTACTTCTGTCATGTAGCGTCTGTTAAGAAACTAAACCACAGGGAAAATGTGCTCAAGTCACAGTCTGTAGAAGACCTTGATGGGAATACTGAACTCCTATGTCCACTGGTCTGAGCCACTGCTGTGCTAACAGGAAACTTCTGACCTTGTCCTACCTGAAAAGAGTATTCTGCTTTTATGTCCATTCCTTTCCCCCTCAATTAACAGAAAGACAAACTTCAAAAGTATACTTCAGAAGTAGCAACCTATATTTGATTCACCTAAGACTGGTAAGCAGTGCACACCGTGGCGCCACATTTGCTTGACTCAGGCTCTTTTACCAAGGTTACTCTGCCTCTGCCAGGCTTAGGACCACCTGATAACTCCCTTCAAGTTAAGGCAGAGGGTAGTTCAACTACACAAAGTCCTACTCTTTACACTGAAGCCTTATGTTTCCTGAATTACCAGCCTTTTCTTTATTCCCATTATATATCAATCATACTGTGATTTTGCTTCTTCCATTCTTTTCGGCTTCCATGAATTCTGATGTCACTTCAAAAAGAGAACAAATGCCCTCTTCTATTACCAATATGAGTAAATTCTGGAAAGAGCAAAATCCCACCCATCTTCAAATTCCAATACAGGGACCAAAACCACCACCAGCAGCAGCTAACACCTGAGCCGTTCTGCGTGCCAGGCCAAATTGTAAGTAATTCAGATTTAACTCCTTCAAACCTCACAATAACCATGAGGCAGGCAGTTATTATCCCCATTTTACGTAGGAGGATAACAGACACAGCTGGGCTGTATATCTTGCCCAAAGTCATTAAGCTAATAAGCTGCAGGGCCAGGATTCAAGCTTCAGCAGTCTAGCTCCAAAGCCTCAGCTCCTAACCACAACATACAAAAGTCTCAAAAACCACAATTGACTGAAAATTACCTTTCAGTACCTTACCTCTTGTGGTTGTATCTCTGGCTGTGCAAGTTCCATAAGAGACTCTGAGAAGATAAAGGAATATTAAATAAGTACTAGGTAAACTACAAGTTTTTTGACTGATTACACTGTAATTCATCCTAGCAACAAATTTCAGAATAGTAACAGAAAAAGGATAGTGCGATTAAGTACATTCAGGGCAGGAGTAATTCTCACTATTGGGTGCTGGTCAAAAGCATGTGGTCTGAGGCTAGTTGAAGCTACTAGCTCTGCTTATATAAGACACTTTTCTGAAGTCAGGTTGTAGTTAAAAACTGATTTCTGACTGAAAATAGGACTATCTCCTCTTACCCACAAACACAGCTTCTTTCAGGTTGGATTTATAGCTCTGGTGCCATAGGGTAAACGAGAAATACTTGAATCTTGCTAGTGGCTACCAGAAGGCTGCTTGGACTACCTCCTTAGAAGGAATATTTTTTAAATAAATCCAGCCTCAACAATAAATAGCAAAGGTGCCATTTAGTCAAAGTATTTCTTCCCCAAGAAAAGTGGAATTTTGAAAAACATTTCTTTTACTGATTTTGGCAATTTTTTTCCTAAATCAATAAGTTAACCTTAGATTATTTACATTCTTGTTCTATACAGTATTGGAATGTACTATAACTCACATTTTAAACAACGGTTTTAAATGGAATGATCCTAATAGTTTAACAAAGAGTTAAACTTTAATAGTTTAACAAAGAATTCAAATTCCAAAAATGCCTCATTTTAACAGTGTACTCTCTTGTAACAAAGTATAACCTAATGTATCTATTAAGGTTGACCCTGTAAATCATGGTAGTAAAGCCTAGAGATGTGTCCTAAACCTAGGCTTATCCTGGGGCAAGTAAAGATTTCCATGCATGTAGAAAATAAAATTAAAATAAAGTAATCATTTTACAATGATTTGACTCATTTTGGTTAAGCGTTAAAAATGCAACCACTATAAAGAATTTCAGAGATCACAACAAACCTGACTCTTTGACAGATTCAGTCTTCGATAATTGTTTTTTCTTCTCTGATTTTATTAGCATTTCTTCCTCCAATGATACCTCTTTCTCCTTAGCATGTTTTGGAACTGGGATACTTTCAAAATAGCCTGAGTTCAACAATTTAGATAGTAGATCTTTCATGTGTTTGTCTAAGAAAGAGTGATTAAGACTTAGTTATCACATAGCCTAATAGTTCATGGAAAATTATTTGGAATAGAAATCCTAATATAATTTTATCCTAGTTGTAGTATGTCATTATAACAGTCTACACTGGGGGTATTCAAAGAACTGGTCGTACCATGAAAAGGAAATATGCAGTCCATCGTTACGTCATGCTGAATCAATATAAATTTTAAAAATCAGAATCCCAAAGTTTAGCAAGTCACTTAAGTTTCCCTGGGTCTCCATTTCCACCATTTGAAAAATGGCTAAAAATCAGAGACTCCAATCAAGGACTCTATCTAGTATGTTATAAAAGCACACATCTATTCCCTGAGCTGGGAGAAAAGTGATTTCTCCCTTTTGCCCCCAAGACATCACAAAAAGCAACTACTCTACCTTCCCCAAGTAATTAAGGCTTTAAGAGAAATAAACAACACAGTTCCTCAAACATAAACTTTAGAAAAACCTATTTTGGACAACCTCTAAAGAATTTTTAAAGTATAAAATTCCATGATTAAGATTTTACTCTTGAGTTATGCTGTATTTTGCTCCTAGCACATCACCATTTGATGATCAAGAAAAATCTTAAAATGATGTTATTAAAGTCACTGTACCATAAATAGGTCTAAAGTCTATTTTATTTTTTAATATCCACTAAAAACTTAATTCCCAAATTAAGCAAAGTTCTCATACTTGATTTGGATCTACTCTTCCTTTCACAGGAATACTATGACACAGATGACTTTTTTTTTTAAATCAAATTTGAGGTATAATTTACAAAATTCACATTTTAAGTGTACAGTTTTAACAGATGTTAACAGTCATGTTACCTCCACCATAACCATGATACAGAACATTTTAAACAACTCAAAAAGTTCCCTTATGCCCCTTTTATAATCAATCTCCTCCCCCTACTCCCTGGCAACCACTGACCTCCTATCATTCTAGTTATGTCTTTTCTAGAATTTCATATAAATGGAATCATACAATATGTTCTCATTTTTTCTCTGGCTTCTTTCACTCAGCATAATTATTTTGAGATTCATACATGCTGTTGCAGTATCAATATTTCATTCCCCTTTTCATTGCTGAGTAGATTCCATTGCGTGAATATATCACATTTTGTTTATTAATGGTCAGTTGGTGTACATCTGGGCTGTGTTCAATTTGGGACGGTTATGAATAAGCTGGTATGAACATTCGTGTACAAGTACTCATGTGAATGTATGTTTGCAATTCTCTCCGGTACTAGAAGTGTAATTGCTTGGTTATATAGCAAGTGCATGCTTAATTTTATAAGAAACTAACAAACTAGTGTCCGAAGTATTTGTATCATTTTGCATTCTAGCCAAGCAATAAACTCCTGTGCTTTAAACTTGAAAGGGCTTAGAAATTGAGACAGTTATTCATACTTAAATATTTTAAAAAAGGAAGAATCACTAGTAACAAAAATGTTTACCAGCTTCCAAGAGTTTTCATTATCCAAAACTAGTACACAAAACTGTGTACTTCACGTCCAAACATCTGTACTTGGTCATTTGGCCAAAGCCTATCTAGGAAGCCAAAAGGACTCTTTCTCTCCAGATCATTTCCGGACCAATAGACAACAGTGTTTCAATAGACTGTGGAGCCAAATCATTCTTATTTTTCCTTAAGCAGATCTGGTAGATAAGCCTTGAATATTAACAATATGTGGATTTAAGATTTGTAAATAGAACAGGTACTACCACGTGCAATAGAGAACTGAACCCCAAAATGGTCAAGCACTAAGTCCCTGGCTCTTGTTCCCAAATCACAGTGACTCGTCACCTCAAAACTCTCCCTAGGCTCCATTTCAGTGAGTACAATTATACAATAGCTGCTCTTAACGGAACTAAACACAGATATCATTCTGCCCATGAATCTAGTATTGTCAGACATGTAAGTTCTGATGGACTGACACAGTTTTGGCCCTCGATATCATACTAAACTCCTAGATGTAAAGTTTAGTATTTACTGCATAAGTCCAGAGTAGAGAAAACTCACATGTCGTTCCTACCACTGCTTTCTCACTACCTTCCAAAAGGTCCCAAAAGTACAAGGATGACTGCTCCATCTGGTCTTCAACGCTGACAAGGAAAAGCAGCAGCAGAACAAAGCGGCTTTAGAGGCACATATATTTATATATGGAGCAGTACAATTTATACAATATAACCCATCAACAATTAAGACATTCAATGTTAATTTTGTGGTTTTTTTTTTTTTTTTTTTTACTCTTTGGAAATGAAAAATTTTAATTTTATAAAAGATGACTAAATACCCATTTATGGATTTCAAATGTAAGCATTTTTCCTTAAAACAACTAAAATAAAGGTTTTAACCAAATACAGCTATTAAGGAATAGACCAAAAAGAGTTTAAAGCAATCAGTGTGGTATCCTTCATTATCAAGTACATGTCCTAGATAAAAAAAAAAAAATAAAAAACAGTGGAATGGAAGTATTAAAAACTGCATTCGTCTTTAAAGAGAGCAGCTCATTTTTCAAATCGTTTCACTTACATTTCACATATTAAAGTAAGCTACATTCCTTGGATCTACCAAAGTGAAGCAAGAGAAGGAAGCATCCCAATAGGTAATGACGAGGGAACAGACTATTGGGATGGGAATAAATATATATATATATATATAAAATATATGGCTATATATAGGTAGTTAAGCGTTTTATCAGGTTTCTTCCTGCACTGATAGGGCTAATTTCTAAAGCAGCTGAAATCTAACTGCTTTTGCACGGCTAACAGACACAGCATTGAAACAACCTGTATCTAATATACCAAAAGCATGGAGCTTCTGCTCATTAGCTGACTTACTCCATCTAAGCAAAAACAGTCAATAGATACTGTAGGAGAAAAAAATTAGGTTGCCTCAATTTGCTGGTTTCATATTTTAAATTATCAGATTTGTTTCTCAGTGTTTACTCACAGCCTAAGAAGAACATTAAATAATTCTTACTTTGACAGTTTAGTGATACTAATCAAGTTAAATTTTATTCACCTCCACTTAAGTACAGTAGTAAGGAGGCAAAGACTCCCAGGTAACACAACAGCCTGATATAATTACAAAAAAATTTTTAAGAATATACATAATTAGTATTATGGTTAATACCTACATAAGGTTAAAACTTGATCAGACATTTTAAAAATCAGTGTTACAATAAAGAAGCAGGCTAATGAGATCATTCAAATTCACTTTCTTACTAGACAGGCTATCAACCTCATGAGAGTCTGGGCAGGCCAACGTTTCCAAAGCTGTATGTGCGCACACACACACACACACACACACACACACACACACACACACACACATATGTACATGCTGAAAAGCTAGTGTTACATGTCCTGTTTCAGGAAAATATTTTCATTAACTTACCTCAGACTTTCATTTCTTTCAGGACAGGTCAATTTTGAAAATTTAATGAGGTAGTCAAGTTCTTTTAAAGGCAAATACACTGCACCATTCAAGCCCCCTTTGAAGTCCTTCTGTACATGTTCCTGCATCAAATTCTGTAATACATACTGAACTTGAAGTATAGTGCGAAGCTTTTTCTTCTCAGCCTCAAGTTTTAGCATGTGCTCCCTTCTCTGGGCTTTCTTCTGCGCTTTAAGCAGCTGTTAAAACAAAGGCTAATTAAGGCTGACAACTCCCCACAACCCACACTAGCAATCCACTAGTCTACAAAAGTCCAGTCCCAAAGAGTTGAGATTAGATGATAAATCTCAAATATATAACACTGACTGTGAAACTGACAAGGTCATTTAACCGCCTGCTTGCTTTTGGAGCTAAAGAAGTCACCGAGTACTTAGCTGGTTTGTCTCAGCTAAGCGAAGCTAAAGAAGTCCAAATATGTGACTCCCAACCCCAGGCTGAATCTAGGGCCTCTACTATCACCATGATGAGACGCCAAGTACCTGTCGTTAATGTCCATATTAATCACAAGGTTTTACTTTTCCATATTATGTACACCAAGCCTTTTTAGGCTACATATTTTAAGAAAATGCTTCAGTTTAGTTTGGGTTTTTTTAAAATCTTATGCTCCAGGGCAAGAGTATTCAAAATGGTTGATTTCCAACCAACCAAAGAAGACTGCCTAAAGCATAAGGAATTGAAAACCAAACAGAAATAAAATGTCTTACAAATGAAATGCCAAAAAAACAGCCACAGCAAACGAGGGTTTTTTAAGCAAAACTGAGAGAGATTTTCGTAATAGTTGATCATGGAAACACACATGGAAAATTAGTGGAATGTAAGTTTTCCCTCAAATGAGTGTGTGTGTGTGTGTGTGTGTGTGTGTGTGTGTGTGTGTGTGTGTGTGAAGCTCCGAGTCTACTCTAAATCTTATAACTGTAATACCTTAAAGTCTGATATAATACGTGGGTCCCAAAAGTGGCTTGTCATTTATAAAATACCAATAACAAAAAGTACCATCTATTTCCACTGAGAAACCCAAAAGGTCTTTTCTCCCCATAGGTGTTTTTCTGTTTGTAATGTTTCCATCGTACTAGATATTTCCCAAGGTATGAAAATTAAGATAACAACAAAAATAAAAACTTTTAGATTTTTCCTATAGATGAGTTACAGTACTTTGATTCAGCATCAACATTTAAAACTCTACAAAAGAGACGTTCATAAATCCTAATCAAGACGGGGGTTAAAAAAAAAAAAAAAAACCTCAGGAAAAAGATTATGACATTATTAATTCCTTTCTACAGGGTATGAAAGCAACTTAATAAATATGACTTGTGCTACTACCAGGGACAAGAGACAATGCCTGAAGATAAAATTTTACGAGTGAGAAATGGGCTGGTTGGGGGTTATGTGGGCGAGGGTATTTTCTTCAGGATGGCAAAGGCTCAGAAAAGCTTTTTCCAAGACCTTAATATGGACTTACACCAATAACACTTACCAAACTCAGCTTCTGCTTGAGAGGAGGAAAGACGATAGAGGTGGCAATTCTAGCTCTCCAAGACAGTGGGATTCCCTTGGACACAGATTCATGATGGTATAAGAAAAGGCAATTGGTGCTGAGGACATCTTCAGGACTATATCACATGATTACCTCAGATCTCTCTTTGGCCACCTCCCAGGGTTGGATTAGGTGTTCTTATGGGCTCAGGTCACCCTGAACTTCCCCTATCAAAGTATCTATTACATGAAATGCTTATCTTTTTCTTTAGCTGCATCCCCCTTACGCTTCAGCTCCATGATGACACGGACTATATCTCTGTTGTTCACCAGTATATCACTAGTACCCAGCATAGAGTCTGACACATGACAGGACCTCAAATATTTATCGATTCTATCAGGTATCAAGTAAGAAACATGCTGTCTCCTAGGTCATAATCAGATGCCATGAAAACCACTGACAGCAGCCTATTCTTATTTATGTGGAAACTAAGAAATCAGGTTACTTCTCTTCTTTCAGTTGAAAACTGATTTAGAAAGAAGAAGATATGAAGTAAACTGCTGTCAACCAATAGCACCGAACCATAAAATTTATTTTCTGAACCATGACTTAGAATGATAAACCCCCAAAGGACAAAGCTCATATCATGAAGATAAAGAGAGATGTGGTAGGCTGAAGGCTTCCAACTTTAGTTTGAAGGGAAAGAAGAAAATGTTACACAAACTGCAAAACAAGCTATCATAGAAGAGGTCTGACAAAAGAAAGAGTTTAGTTTAAAAAAAAAAAAGCCCCCAAATTCCTAGGCTGGAAGGTACATCGCTATAAAAATAGTGAACCTTGGACTTCCCTGGTGGTGCAGTGGTTAAGAATCCGCCTGCTAATGCAGGGGACATGGGTACCAACCCTGGTCCGGGAAGATCCCACATGCCAACTAAGCCCGTGCGCCACGACTACTGAACCTCTGCTCTATAGCCCACACGCCACAACTACTGAAGCCCGGGCACCTACTGCCCGTGCTCCACCACAAGAGAAGCCACAATGAGTAGCCCCCACTCACCCCAACTAGAGAAAGCCCACGCACAGCAATGAAGACCCAAAGCAGCCAAAAATAAATAAATCTTTCTCCTTTTTTTAAAATAGTGAACCTCCATAGGTGCCTGGCACATGGATGGTGTTTAAAAAAAGATTTAAACCTAAAAAGAACATCATACATTGAAAAAAAAACACCTGAGTGGAAAATGAAAATTTGATAGGGTAACTCAGAAAAGAGAGTTAACAGAAATTTTTAAGTATTATAAAAATATACTTCAAACCTCCAACCAGAAGGCAGATATAAAAGATCTCTCTTTTTTTTTTTTTTTTTAGCACAATGGACCAAAACTAAATAAATATAACATATGGGGGGTGGGGGGCGGGGAATCAATCACACAAGAAAAAAAATGACTTAAGTATTGTATCTAAAATAGCCTAGAAGTGTTTAACAACTGTGAAACTAACAGAAAATATTATAATTAAGTGATGAATAAGTAAACTCGACTTAAAGTGTGCTATGGATAACAAAGCTAATATCATCTTAGACTTGCATTAACAGAATTATCCAGAAAACAGAAGGAAGTGTCTCTATACTACACTATTTTCCTTTTAAAAGTTAATTAAGTCAGACATCCAGAAGAGAGCAACTCAGAACTATATTTTACAAGGATTAAGATGGTAGCTGTCTTCAGCTTCAGAATGATGTTTTGGGGTTTTTATTTTTTTTATTTGTTCATTTTTGATGCCACAGGAATGCAGAAGAGAGTTTTAATTCGCCAAACAAGAAAATATCCAAAAAGTAGAAAAGGCTATGGAACATGATCTTTAAAGGGCCATCTAACACGAAGATTCTAAAACAGTGAAGAATACCTCATTAATGAATGCTTAAGACCTCACTATTAATTACTGATTAACTCTGTGGAAGAGAAAAGTTTGAGTTGCCAACACAGAGCAACTGAAACAAGCAGTGGGACCAGACTTAACGCTATTTAAATTTAAGATGAACCACAAATTTTCCTGGTAATAACTACCACGCTCTCAAGAAGAGTCTACCAATAATGCTAAACTTACAAGCCTATGTAATATAAATTTTCAAGCCTATATTCTAAAATGTCTTTAATAAATGTATCTGTCAAAATAGTTTTCATTCCTTCTCAATGATTTCCATAATTCCACAGTGAAATAATACACATTAGATAGCTAACACTTAATTCACAATGCCTCATATTCAGATAACATTTGTGTTGAGACTCTAGAAATCTGAAAACACTAGTTCTTCAGAAACTATACTCCACCCCACCTCCCCCAATAAAATGTCAGCAGGAATTAGATGAACAATAACCAAACACCATTATCAGACACTGATATTTTCTTCAAGATCAGTGGTTAAATCAGTTTTAGGAAAAGCAAAGCAAACATACTCACATCTTGGCTCAGTCCAGAGAAGGTTTTCTGAAGCTCCTTGGCAAATTCTAAGTTATGTAGCACTTCTTCATATTTCTCAACTGCTTCCTACCGAATAGGATAAAAAAAATCAATTCTGTGAACTTCTAAGTACAAATATCTCAAAATAAGTTCCTTAATAACAGCAGAGGAGATTTAAGACTTTAGAAACTAGCCATTTACTATACATACCCAAAAAAAGTAAGGAGAAAGTATTTAATAGAAGTTACATAAAGTTAAATTTAAAAATTCAATTGTTTATGCTAGAAATCTGAACCATAATAATAATAATAATCAAGCTGACTATCTATAAAGTCTAAGGTCAGAGAGGCCTGTGGGTTTTAAGAGCACTGAGCCAATAGGATTCCTCTGTCAATATTCATTCACTATACAAATATATTACACACGTAGCACAGTAAGAATCACACAGATGAAAGCAACCTCAAGAAATTTGTACTATGGTAGGAAAGACTTGTAAATAATTACCTATAACAGACAAATTAAGTATTGTGACAGAAACACTGTATTTTTTTTTTTGGCTACACCGTGCGGCTTGCGGGATCATAGTTCCCCAACCAGGGATTGAACCCGGGCCCTCAGCAGTGAAAGTGCAGAGTCCTAACCACTGGACTTCCAGGGAATTCCCTGTAAATTTAAAGAGGGAAATTTTCTTTGAGATTTCACAGATGAATAAAGTTGATAATTAGAGAAGGGGTAGGTTTTTTTTTTTTAAATTGAGGTATAGTTGTTTTCCAGTGCTGTGTTAGTTTCTACTGTACAGTGAAGTAGAATTCCCTGTGCTATACAGCAGGTTCTCATTAGTTATCTATTTTTTTTGTGGGACTTTACCTCAAAGGGCCATTATGAAACAGAACAAGATGGGGAACTTGTCCAATCAGACAAAGGCATATTACAAAGCCTCCATGGTTAAAATAATATAATATTCCACTTCTGGGTATCTACCCAAAAGAAATTAAAACATATGCCCACTTAAAGACTTGTAAGTGAATTTATATAGTACATTATTCATTATAGCCCAAAATAAAAACAATCCAAATATTCAGCAACTGGTAAATGGATAAGCAAAATGTGTTATAACCATACAAAGGAATTCTAGTTAGCAATAAAAATAAATGAATTACTGATACATGCTATAACATGGATGAACCTCAAAAACATAATGGTAAAAAAAATGGTAAAAAAAGCTGGATGCAAGACTTTATTTTATATGAAATATCCAGAAAAGCCAAATTTATAGAGATAGAAAGCAAATAAGGGCACAAAAGAAAACTTGAAGGGGTTATAGAAATGTTCTAAAACTCGATCATTGTGATAGCTGCATAACTCTACAAATTTACTATAAATTATTGAATTGTACACTTGGGTTAATGTTATAATATATTTATGATACCTCAATAAAGCTGTTTTTAAAATAATCTGATAGTACTACGTCTTTATAAAGGTACAGAACAATAGGAACTCCTGTGTACTACTCGTCTTCGCATAAATTGGTACAATAATTTTGGAAAATAGTTTAACACCTTTACTCTGAAGTTAACTATGGGTATACCCTACAACCCAATGATAGGTATACACCCTGAAGAGATCTTACACCTGTATCTCAATAACACATATAAGACCAATCAAAGTAGAATGCCAAAAAATAAACAACTCAAACATCCATCTATTTACAGACTACTACTAAGTAGAGAAAAGCAAATGAAATATAGCTTCTTGCATCAATATAAAAATCCTAAACATAATGAGTAAAAATGATAAACTGAAGAATATACAGTATAACATTTATCGTAAGTTTCAAAAAAGCAACCCTAACAGATTTAAGGACAACAAATAAGTTCTGTTAAAACAAAAGGAAGGGAATGAGAGGGAAAAAGTTCAAGGTCAGCTTACAGGAAAGAGAGTTCTACAAAGAAGCTTCAGTGTTGTTGCTAATATACTATTTGGGTTGAGTAGTGGGTTCTGACACTTGCTTTATTATGCATCGTAACTTACATGCAATACTTTGTTTGGACTACATATTTCTTAATAAAACAGGTAGAGAGGCCTTCCAAATATAGAACCAAGAATGCACAGATAACATAACCATATCATACAATCCTCAAAGGGATGTAAAACTAAAAAGGAAGACCGCTTCATATCTACTCCCAAATGGTATTAACTTTGACTCAAGAAAATCAAAATCAAATGGGAACTACCTCGAGTTCCCATCATCAAATGTGGATCCATCCTTTCTTTCTCTCTTTCTTTATATAGTGGAGGAGATGTCCTCCCACCTGTGCCCTGGATCCTATTCAATTCTGCCTTCATGGGAGATCTTACTCTGATTCCCTCTTTAATGTCTTGAGCCTCTCCCTCTCTGTTGATGCTGAAACCAGCATTTAACAAGTTCAAGTCTCCCCCAACCTAAATAAGAAAAATAAAAAGTGCCTTTCTGGCAACCACGTCCTTCCAGTCTCAGACATATATCAAAAATGCCTACACAGTTTCCATTTCCTCCTCAGCCCTTATCAACCTGAATTGTTTCCACCAAAACTGTCCTGGCTAAAGTCAGCGATGTCAGTCCCTTCCTTTAAACCTATGGATCTTGTATAGCTCTCATTTTGGTTAACTTCTCAGAAGACTTCAACATAAAGGCATCCTCCTGCTCTACTAAGATCCCTTGTTTTTTTTGTAACATTAACTTCCCATTTCTCCAGCTTTTTATTTACTGGCAATTTTTCCATTAACTATTCTCACCTCAGTTTTTAAGCACTTAAAAAGATAATAGGCCCTACATCATAGAGATGTGCAATTTGAATGATTTCATGTTTATAAAACACTCAGAATGATGCCTGGCCCGAAAGTAAGTTCAATATCAATATTTTTAGCCATTATTATCCAAACATGAAATGTCAGATTTCTTTAGCATTCTGTCTTACACTTCTTTTCTTCTTTCTATAACTCTCACCCGTGATAGTCTCATCTTTTCTCATGGCTTCAATTAGCAGCCTTACAGGTGATAGATCTGTAGACTAAACTTCTCTATGCTCCACACCTTCTCATAAATATTTACTAGATATCTCACCCTTTAATGCTTCACAGGCACATTAAAATCAATGGTCCAAAATTGAACTCTTTATCCCATCCTCCCAAAACATTCTTCTCTCCCAGTGTTTCCAAGCCCAATAAATGGTCTTGCCATCCACCCAACTGTTCAAGCCAGAAACCTGGAAACCACTCTTGGTTCTTCTCTCTATTCCTACACAGTACCAAGCTATGTTGATTTTACCTCTCAAATCCAACTACTTTATTCAAACCCCTCTGCAACTATCTTGGTACCAGCTCCCAAAAGCTCTGACCTAGACTACAGGTGTAGCAGCTGAAAGCATCAAGTACCCTTGCCTTTTGCTCAAGCACTCACTTGAGTCTCGGTTCTCTGTTTCAAAACCAGACCTGAATCAAAATAGATATTAAAGTTACAAATGGAACTCTAAAAAACTTCATTAAGACACTTTTCTTACTATTTTGAAGGAGAAATCTGATTAGCAATAGTGAAATCTTAGAACTCTATAGCTTAGTCTCAGCAGGTTACTTAAGAGTTACTACCAAAAGAGGTTACATTAGCTAGGCAATATAATCACACAGATCATAGAAAGCTTTATTTACCGTGTTACAAATATCTGTTGGGTTGAAGAAGAAGTACCAACTGAATTACAAAATTTCTGGCCAACAATACCGAAAACAGTATCAAATCAAATCTATAGTTATCAGCTAAAGCAGTGCTTGAAGTAATAGTCACAGCTTTAAATACACATAGGTTGGGGAAAGGGGAGGAAACAAATTAAGCACTCAGCTTAAAGACAGAAAATGAAGCAAATAAACCAAAGGAAAGCAAAAAGATAAAAGGCATAGGAGAGAGAAAATAAAAGCTGGCTTTAAAAAAGAATTTTTTTAAGATACTAACTTAATTGAGTAAATGAGGAAATACAACCACACAAAGTTAGAAATAAACAAAGTAATACAGAAATAGGCTTTTATAAATAATTACTTTGTCCCAATCTTTGCAAATAATTTTTTAAAACTGGATGAAATATTAGTGATTTTCAAGGAAAAGTTTTTAAAAGTTGACTCCAAAAACAATAAAAATCTAAACAGATCAATTTTCAAAGAAAAAACGGAGAATATTTTCAAAGCACTCCCACCCAAAAAAGAACCAGGCTGACAGTTTGAGAACATTTCAACCAAACTTTAAAGTATTATGGAAACACTGACACCATATTAATAAAGGATGAACAGGCAGAGCAAAGATGTTTAGGGCAGTGAAACTATTCTGTATGTTACTATGACAATGGATACATGCCATTAGGTATTTGTCAAAACCCACAGAATGAGCTGAACCCTACTGTAAGCTAGGGACTTTGATGACGATGTGTCAGTGTAGGTTCAATTGTAACAAATGCACCACTCTGGTACGGAGCGGTGACAGCTGAGAAGGCTGTGCGTGTGTGATGGGGTCAGTGGGGTATACAGGAATTCTCTCTACTGTCAGCTCAATTTCTAAAGCTGCCCAAAAAATAAAGTACACTAAGAAAAAAAGAAGCAAAAACAAAGGCCCCAGAAGTATCTATATTAAGGTAAACTGTATACAGGCTTAAAGAAACTATAGACAAATACAAAATAAACTGTTAGAATCATTATTTTGCAAGATGAGAAATGAACAGAGGAAGGACAGGGTGAAAGAAAAACTGTATCTTTTTTAATATTTCCTGATTTCTAAACTATGCGAATTACTTCCAACTTTAAAAACTAAACTTAGGGCTTCCCTGGTGGCGCAGTGGTTGGGAGTCCGCCTGCCAATGCAGGGGATACGGGTTCGTGCCCCGCTCCGGGAAGATCCCACGTGCCGCGGAGCGGCTGGGCCCGTGGGCCATGGCCGCTGAGCCCGCGCGTCCGGAGCCTGCGCTGCGCAACGGGAGAGGCCACGGCAGTGAGAGGCCCGCGTACCGTAAAAAACTAAACTTAGAGCTTTTAAATTAAGTACTATACTACTGACAACAGTTCTCTCAGGGGTCAGATTATAGATTTTTTTTTCTTCTGACTCACCTGCATTTTCTAAATTTCTACCTTAAGTATATATATTCCTTGTATGAGATGTTATTTCTCAAAAGTACCACTAACTATATACTTAATCACATCTAAAAACCTAACATTCATTTTATATTTAGTAAATCTATATGTAATAAATATTTAAATGCCTACCATATGCTATAAACCATTCTAAGTACTAGGAAAACAACAGTGAACAGACAAAATCTCTACTTTAATGGAACTTACAGTGTAAGCAAAGGAGAGATAAAACTTTACAGTTTGTCAGAGAAACACTTTTATTAAGAAAATTAAAGCAAGGAAAGGAGCAAAAGAGTGTGAATGGGGGAATGGAGGTATGGTATTGTCAGGACATGCGTTACTAAGATGACCTTCAAATAAAAAGCTGAAGGAGGTTGGGAATGGAACCATTTAGACATCTGGGAAAAAAGCATCCCAGGCAGTAAGAACAGCACATGCAAAAGCCCCAAAGTAGAAGTGTGGCTGGGATGTCTGAGGACCAGCAAGGCGGCCAGTGTTGCTGGGATGAAGCCAGCAGGAGAGACAAGTGCAGGAAATGCAATTAAGATGTAAAAGGAAGTGGGGAGCACACTTCCTAAGGCCTTATAGGACATTTTGCCACCATGACGGGCACCTGTAGCGAGGGACTTCTGAGCAGAGGAATGCCCATCTGACTTGTATTTGAAAAGAATTACTGAGGCTACTATGTTAAGAATAGACTTGGAGAGAGCAGAAATAGAAAAACCTGTGAGGAAGCTGTTACAGTAATGCAGATGAAAGGTGACGTGGTGTGGAACAGGAAGGCAGAAGCAGAATTTATGAGAAATGGTCTGTTTCTGGGTGTATTTTGAAGGCAGAATTGACCAGACTTGCTGATGGGCTAGATATGAGGTATGAGGAGAAAAACAAGCAATTCTCCAAGGTTTTGGGCAACTCCATCCTTCTAATTCATCAAGCCATTAACTGACATAGTGAAGGTTAAAGGAGGAACAGGTTCTGGGAAGCAAAATGAAGTCAAAGATGTCAAAGACAACTGGACATAAGAATCTAGAGTTCAGAGGACTAATCTATTGGCAATATAAATTTGGCATTTGTCAGGATATTACTCAAGAAATCCAAGTTAATACTATAGAAGCAACATGTAGTTGTGAAGGCAGTAATGAAATGCTGAGATTAAAGTTCACCTGGCTGGAGCTCTGAAATATCGCATATCCTCGACATTTCTTACAGAGCTATCATGAGAACCACCAACCTCCCCACTCCCATCCCCTATATGTCCCCAAAGTCAAAAACACTACTGTAACAGAACATTTCCTCCAAGTTTCATCACTTTAAAAGTTATTGAATATACCAGGACTACTTAAAAACAAAGCCATGTTGAAACGCTGCAATGTCCAGCTAAGTCCTTTCACCAGCTATCTAAGCACATCATTCTCCGAGCTCAGACAATTCAAATCTGTGCCTCAGCAAAACTGTAATTTACTACATCACAAAAATCCGAGGGCAGTGAAGAAGAGCCAATATGGCAAGGGAAAAGCCCTTGAATACCAGGACCTATGATTCACAACCAAAAATTTTAGTTAAAAAAGATAAAAGACAATAGATCTACAAGCTAGATCGAATAAGTTTTAGATTAATTTTGTCCCCATCTTAGCCAGGAGATGTGATCAGGTCAAAATGGCAAACATCAATAAAGCTTCTTTTATATTTTCCATATTGCAAAAACTCTCCTTCACCACATTAGATAAAATTTGCAATTACCAGGTATACCATGGGCAAGGTAAACAATATTTTTTAATGTGGTAAATAGTAAATATTTATAGTAAGATTTTTTTTTTTAAGTCCCAATATCTATCTATCAGATAAACATGCCTCCTGAGAAGGAACATGGCAATTCAGGATAGAAAAGCAGGGAAAAAACCATCAAAGGAATTAGGGGGGAGCAACCATAGAAAACCAAGGCAAGCTGTAGTAAATATTCTTTTGTATTTCAGAGCAGAGAGATGTTAGGTTTACAAAAGTAGAAAGCTAGATGATTCCCTGCTCTTCTCCTTTAGTCCACTCTAGTGAAAGGTTAATTTAAATCCACACGTTAACTCTTAGTGATAGTCTACATTTTCCCTCTTATTTGACAACACACACCCCCATCCGTACACCATCTACTAGTACAAAAGAAGTAAAGTCAAAGCTATGAGATCTAATAGGTGAAGACAAAGTCTTTTGAAAAATCCAGTGGATTCTCACTCTTCTTTTTTAGCCTATCAAATCTTTGGTCTCCCCCAAATTCATCTAGAGTTTTACTAGGAAAAGAAAATCAGTAGGTCTGGCCAAAGGATTATAAACCACTTACCAACTGGTCTGGATTAAGTTGCTCTCCATTTTTCAGGCGATCCTTGTAATCTTCCAGTTTGAGCTACAAAAGAGAAACTTGTATCTACTACAACCTGATATAAAATTCTGAAACAAACGAAATACCAGACTGTTCCTTATGGAAACAAAGTTCTTGAAGTTAGCTATCAATAAGGATAACATTTTACGGTGAGGCAAGCAGCCATTGTAGATGAGTTCCAGTCAGGGAAAAAAATATTACACACTATCAACATTACTCTGGAATTACAAAAGTTAAGCAGTAATAAAACCCTTTTCTCTTAATGGCCTCTATAATTAGACTACGTGACACACAGGGATTTAATCAGTCATATGCTCCTAACCCAGTGGTGCTCAATCAGGGGCAATTCTGTCCCCCAAGGATATACGACAATGTCTGGAGACATTTTTTTGGTTATCACAACTTGCGGGATGGGAGGGAGGAAGAAGGTGCTACTGGCGTCTTGTGGGTAGAGGCCAGGGATGCTGAACATCCTACAGTGCAAAGGACAGCCCCCCACAACCAAGAATTATCCAGAGAAGTCCTACTCTAACCTCATACTGAAACTGTTACCTGTTGAATTATGTAAGCATTTGTTCAATAGGGAACTTCCTAATCAAGTACAGAAATGTAAAATACTTCTTTTCTAGAATTATAGTAGCCTCAACTTGAAGCTATTTTTCATATAAAATCTGATATTTAAGTAAACAGATGACAAATTAATTGCATTTATTGTCCACATAATAATCACATGACCCTTTATGGTATTCTAAAAGCAATGTTTAGGCTCCTTCCATATTGGGTTGATAGCTTTAAAATGCTTTTCCAGAAGCTTGAAACAAATGTATAGGTACTGACCAGATTGGTATTCAAATTAAAGAGGCACTATAGTTAAGCTGAAGAGCATAATTGTACATATATATGCAGTTCCTCCACCTGGGTTAAGACATTAATGGGTCTCTATCAATAGATCCTGCTTTGACTAATTTCCCACAGTGGCAGGGAATTTGTGCTGACCCAGGCACACTCACCTTATCACACTTGTGACCAACTGCATGTATTCAAAAGACAACTGGTGAGAGCTAGGGCTACAGAGAGGCTACTAGTAACTGGCTCTTCTTCACTACCTTCCTAGTGTGTGTGTTAGTGGGGGGGGCGGGGCGCGAGGGAGGGGAGAAGGGGGGAGGAATAAAGAGTCACCCAGACTCTTAAAAATCTCTTCACCCTCCTCCATTAAAAGCAACTTTCCTAAGGTTTAACTAGGTCTTGGCATAAAAATATTTAAGAGTTCCTAGGTCCAGATAGTTATTAACTCACCTTACTATCACAAGCAAAAGAGAATCATGACACAACAAAGCTACGTGCAGTACCGTTTCACAGGCTACATGACTCAGGAAATGAAGAATGATTTGGATCTTTACATCAGCATTTACTGTAACGTTAGGCAGATTATAACCCTGAGTATCTTCACAAGGCTCTCTACAATGCTTTCACCTACCAATCTTAAACTATCACCTAGCAACACAAAAATTAGTGCTAAAACATTTTCTGGCTCTACCATCATTAAAGCTTCCAAAGACTGCAGCAGTTATACTGCAATATCAACTGCTGCAGAAAGTCACAAGGAAAACAACCTAAAAAATTCAGACTATTACTCATTTATGAAAAGAAACATTAATACTACACTCAAGGAATTAATCTGATGTAAAGTAGCCAGCTCTTCAAGTATTTCAACAGTAGCATGCATAATAATTTTACTATGAAGAATATTTTTATTCAGTTATTCTGACAAATCAAACAGAAAGTGTTTCATATAGCCAATATTTAGCCCACTTGTACATTTTAGCCAGCTAAATCTCAAGGTTACTTAAATCTTTAGAAAAAAAATCTTTAGGAAGAATACCTATGAGCCCTGAGAGAAAGCAACCATGCCAGTTCCTTAACCCTTATTTAAGATGGTGCATATACAGGGCTGGGAGAAAAAAAAAAAAAAAAAAGTTACCTTCTTTTTCTCGATGTTTCTGATTTTGTGTTTAAGGCATATGAGTCCATTATCAATATATGTCTCATATGCTTGGGAAGGAGAGGCAGCAGAACTGAGAGCAGGCTGCAAGGGACTCGTGGCCCGCTGGCTTTCCCCATGCTGACTGTGGTTCACTTGGGGCTTGGCTGACTTCATATTCCCCTCCTCCGAATGGCCTGAAGGTGACTGGTAACCAAAAGGAGATGAAGAGAGTTGCACCATTGAAACAGATGAGGCTGAAAGAGGGAAGAAAAAAAATAAGTATAAAAGTAAATTACGACTAGAGGCTTTAAATTCCCTGAAAAGTCTAGATCCACGCCCTCAAAATTCTCTTCCACAGCAGTGAGCTCAAAACCTAATGATGCTTTAAATACCACACTTCCATTTCACTACCTTGAAGGCAATTAGTGCCACGCACTGGCGCCTTTACGTAGGCAAAAATCTACAATATGGGGGACGTTTCCAGAAATTCAATTTCCCACATAGGGAGGAAGAGCCGCTAATCAAGCAGTGGCTTCAGAGCTGAGGGCAATCCACATATTGAATAATTTCTATGGTCAAGTGATGACACACAAAAAATAAACCTTCCCCATCGGGACAAGGCAGCCATTCGAAACTCTCTACATTATCCCTCACCGCCAGCCCCGACCCCAATCACTAACAACGACTTTTAAAAGAAAATCCCGAACACACACAATTCTTTTAGAGCTCTCATTCACTAAGTAAAAAGAAACTTCTTGAACAAGAATGCTAACTTCCCTTTGATTGCTCTGGGGCCTATAAGGCAAGTCCGTCACTACTGGACATCTGGAGAGAGGTACTCTCTGAAGCTGCGACCGCCCCGAGTTGGTGTTCAGCTTTGTTTAGACTCACATCCAACCGGTTTAAGGGCTCATCCTGGCGAGTCTTACACCGCCCCGACCGTGACCCTAGCTCCCGCTCCACCCCCGCGCATCGGCGCTATTCCCCCCACTCCCCTTGAGGAGCATCCCCAAAGCAAGGGCACTACAGGCCCCAGGCAGCCGGCGCGGATCCCAAGCCCCTGCAGGGCCCGGGCGAGAGGCGCTTCTACGCGACGGGCCCTCAGCGCCCCGAAGGCAGCGACCCCCCGCCCTCCCCACAGTCCTCCGGACGCCAAAGCACACGGCCGGGGCCACTTCTGCAGGTGCCTCTAGGAGGCCGACCTGCAGTAAGACGCACGGGCCACCTGCCCTCCAGGGCCCCTCCCCGAGGATGCCAAGCCGCCCCTGCACTCACGGCGGCGGCCGCCCAACCCTGCCCACCCACGCCGGCCGGCCACCTGCCCCCGCGCCGCCGACCCTGGCCGCGGCAGCCAGGCTTCACCTCCGCAGGCCGCCGAGGCCGCTGCCGCAGCACGGGCCCGCCTTCGAAAGCCGGCGGGAGCCAGGAGAGCTGCGGAGGTGGACCGGCGCCACCCCGCACTCGCGTCTCCTCCTCCAGTCTCCTCCCTCTCCCTTCCCAGTCCTCGCTGGCCGAGTCTGCGGCGCCGGGCGCTCAGCCGACTTAGCCGCTCTCACCTAGGCCCGCCCTCCACCCCGCACGGGGCTTATATCGGCGCGCTCCGCCCCCACCAGCTCTCCCAGCCTCGGGCCGCCGCTGCCTCCTCCTTCCGGTTCCCCGGCCCTGCAGCCGCCGGCCTCCGCCCGGGGGCCGTTTGCGCCAGGCCCAGCTGCGGCGCGAAGTCGGTCGCGAGAGGGCGCGTTCTCCCAGCGATTGCGCAGATTGCGGGGCACCAGGTGGACCTGCTGAGTCGCCGCCGGGAGCTGGCGGCCCGCAGACCCGGCAGCCCTACCCGACCTTGCTGATTGCATCCAGTAACAATTGGATGTGCGACCTTGAACAGGTGATTTCCATCGCTCGAAAAGCGCAGCGAGCCCTTTGTCAGTTAAACCGAGCTTGAGCCTCTGGTGGTTTAGGTGGGCACTCGTGAAATGCAGGGATGCCTTTGCCCCCCAGATTCCATATGGGGAAAAATCACCGTTTCCTCAGAAAGGACAGCATGTAAGAGCAGAATGACCCAAACCAGCGTTGCCATGAAAACGGAGTGGGTGACTCCGCAGCCTTCAGTAACAAGATTTTATTTAGGCTGTGTCATTTGTTGCTTTGAAACAGATTAATTCGTTGTCACTCAGAGAAAAAGCTGATAAAAATCTTGGTAAGGTTGCATCAAACTAAGAGAAAAGGCTGGAAATACATCAGTATTTCTGAAGGAAGGTATGGTGTTTCTCATACCAAAAGAATAAGAGGGGGGGAAAAAAAAAAGAAAAACAGGACTACCTACCATGTGTCCAGCTATTACACCAAATAGAATTGTTTTAGGTCCTGTCCTTGGGGCTCTGATAAAAGTTATTTAGACTAGCAAGAGAAGAACAGAGAAAAATCAGAAGTTTAATCAAGGAAACCAAAGACCAGTTTTAAAAGTGTTGGGGAAACCTACACAAAAATTATCATGGTTTTTAACATTTCTTGATACAGTATTTTGCCAGTTATTATCTGTGTTCTTTTCAGTCTCTGGTAACCTATTGTGCCTTAATGTTGCATTTTAGCTTTGAATCTCTGAATCCCATATGTGACCTTGAGGGTCAGACAAATAACTACACTGTCCATTTGTTTCATTGTTTACAACCAGAGATAGAGCAGAAGCTGCTTAAAGTGAGGGGAGGAAGCAAAAAAGTGGACAAAGTTAAAAAAAAATGTGAAGGACACACTTCTGGATCAACGAGCAGGCTCAGAGTTACAGCACAGGTTATGCCTGTTGTAGCCTGAACTAATAGTGAACCTCAGAATGGTATTTCAGACATATTAATCATTAAATGTTTGCCTTCTAATTGACCAATAATAAACTATCCCTTGGGTCATACAGATCTAGCCATAGATCCTAAATATTCCACTAAATGGAATAATTCTGAATAAATCTATACAGTTTTATTTCCCAACATATTTCAGAAAATGAATCAAGAATGCAAAAGCAAACATAATTAAATTTCAAGTCCGGTAAGTTACCATCTGTATAAGCACAACATAACATTTGTAGGAGATTGTACCTTATAGATAATGTTGCAGTGATGTTTTCTGAAAAAAATGAAAAAGGTGATTCAGAAAAAAAGCTTTCCTGCTAGAAGAAATCTTTAAAGCCAATGAATCCAGTTTATTTTGAAAGCATTTGCCCCCTCAATTTTTACTTGTTAGGGCTTGTCTTTATTTTCCCCTCCCCCACTCCTTATTTTCTACACCTTGATTTGCCTTGCCAACAGTGAGGCAGTATTTGTGGATAGCCACCTCTAAGCTTAGCAACGAATTACTATATTTAAATGTGATTTTAAAAGTTGTTTCAGATCAATGGGGGAAGAATACATTCATTCAACAAATATGTTTTGTTATGTTAGTTATATCTCAGTAAAGCTGAGGGGGAAACCAAATACTTATTGGGCACCAGATATGTGTTGGGTGATAGGGATACAGTGTTGAGTGAGACAAATATAGCCCCTGCCCTCATGGAGCTGAGTGGGAATTCAATTAAAGCTGCAGGAATAAATAGCAAAAACAACAAACTCAAAATAGAAAAACAAAAATACTAAAGACTTAACAATGGATCATCTCATTTCTGTAAAAACAGCCGAACTTTGCATACCTTGAAAATGTGAAGGTTTTAAATATGCATTGTCTAGGAAATGCATGGTTCCTATAGAAATGGTTATGCTGTAGTTACTTAAAATTAATGTAGCTACATATTGTTGAAGCTGGAAAGATTAATTCACCAAAGGATGTTGAAGCTGGTAGCATATGAGTGGAGATATGAGAAATTATCTTATATATTTTGTTACAAGTGATAGAAATCTGCTTCTCTTTGGTTCTACAAGGCTTTCTGGAGTGTTGCCACAAAAAGGTGGGGAGAAGAGAAAAAAAGAGAGAGAGAGAGGGAGGGAGGGAAGGAGGAAGGAAGAGGAGGAAGGAAGGAAGAAAAGGCTAAGAAAGTTTCTCAGGGAACAGATAACATAGTAAAGTTATTTTAAAATATTGCACTTTCACATATTTTCAGATTCATTGGGTGTCTCTTCAAATACTTGAGGAGAGTAAGTTATGTAAGTGAAGGACTGACCAATATAGCCTTCAGTTAGAAAAAAAAATTTTGCCATAATTCTTTGAAGCATTATAACAGAATTCTTATAGTTTCTAAGGTTAATATTTTTGTGGGCTTATTATTTCATGAAATTATAGCACCACATTCCCAGAGGTTTTGTTTAAACTATTTTTATGGTATTGGAATTAATACATCAACAGTGTTTCACCAGGAAGTCCCTTTGAAATAAAAGTTCTTTGGAGAGAAATGATCAGTTTAGAACTTGTGAATGTGTGTGTGGTTAATAATATCAAGAGCATAAAAATACTATTTGTGTACAACTTTGCAATCATTGTAAAGGGTCAACAGCACAGACCTTGGAACCACACACACCTGGGTTTGATTCTTACTAGATCACAGTGATCTTAGGCAAGTTACCTAAATTCTCTGGGCTTCAGTTCCTTCAGCTCTAAGAGAAAGACAATAATAGCTGCTTAATGGTGTCATTAAGGACTTCATTTCATTTATGAAAAGGCATATCCTCTGCTGAGGTATCTTCATGTGCTTCTTTTCCAACAGTGTGAAGCCCAGCATTTCTCCTGGTATCCTGAGGAGAACTAGAGAATCTTAGGGCTGTGAAACCTTGCCCCTTATTTTAAAGATAAGGTAAATAAAGCTTCTGGACGTTTGGGAGTTTTCTGAGGACCTAAAGAATCAAGGTCTCCTGTCCAGTAGTGCAAAGTGCATTCCAAGCAGCTTCAACCCTTTTCCTTGCTGCTTCCATAGAGAATAAAGGGTAGAAACAGAATTACACTGACAAAACTGGAACCACAAAGAATAAGCAATTAGTGTTACTGTATCGTCAAAGGAATTTTTTTTTTATGTTTTGGCCGCACAGAGCGGCATGCAGGATTTAGTTCCCCAGCCAGGGATTGAACCAGTGCCCCCTGCAGTGGAAGCACTGGGTCTTAACCACTGGACTGCCAGGGAAGTCCCCTTCAAAGGAATTTATTGAATAAGGCATTGAAATATAGTCTTATCTTTTGATCCAATAGCCCTTATATTAGGAACCTCCCCTGTGGAAATAATGAGAGATGCAGACAATAATTTATTTATAAAAATGCTAATCACAGCCTTTTTTAAGTGATGAAAAATTGTAAACAAAAACCTAGGCGAAGTAGGGAAATAGCTAAATAAGGAGACTCTAACCCATGAATTATAATTCAAGCAGTACAAATCTTTTAAAATAATATTCAATGACATGATATTATACAGAGTAAACAAAGGCAGGATAATAACATAAGACATTGAATACAGTTGTGATTTTGTAAAATATTTAATTTTAAATATGCATGGAAAGGCTAGAAGATATTTTCCTCTTTATTTTTATAGCTTTTTTTTTTTTTTTTTTTTTTTTTTAATTTTTTTGGCCATACCACGTGGCTTGTGGGATCTTAGTTCCCCAACCAGGGATCAAACCTGGGCCCTCAGGCCATGAAAATGTGGAGTCCTAACCACTGGACCACCGGGGAATTCCCACATATGTTTATTTTAGATAGCAAAGTAGACCCAAGAAATTTCCCCAAAACATGAAAACTACTACTCTTAATTTTTTGCTTACATCCTTCCAAACTTTATTTCCAAGCAAATATCTATATAATCTTTTTACAAAAATAGGAATGTACTGAACACATTTGGCAATTCAGTCATTTTCACTTAAAATTTGGTACACATCTTTTTATTAAAACAAATTTTAACTTTGTGTGTGTGTGTGTGTGTGTGTGTGTGTGTGTGGTACGCGGGCCTCTCACTGTCGTGGCCTCTCCCGTTGCGGAGCACAGGCTCCGGACGCGCAGGCTCAGCGGCCATGGCTCACAGGCCCAGCGGCTCCGCGGCATGTGGGATCTTCCCGGACCGGGGCACGAACCCGTGTCTCCTGTATCGGCAGGCGGACTCACAACCACTGCGCCGCCAGGGAAGCCCCAAATTTTAACTTTGAGTTAGGTCTGAGTGCTAGAATTTTGTATGATGTTAATTATCTTCTTTTTACTTTCCTGTGAACAAGTTAGAAATTAGAAAAATAATAAATAACACTTTACTTGAAGTATCACTTAGATACCTCATTATTTAACAGAAATGTTAATTGTCCAAATGGAACCACAAAAATAATATATAATAATAAATATTTGATAAATGGTAATCTGTATAATTCTTCCCCCATAAAAGGACAAGAATCCTAAATGAAACATTAAAATGTTACCCTAAAAGAAAGCCTAAAATAGTACAAGTTATTTTGTCACTTGAAAAACTACTTTTTATCCACCATCATATTGTTACCTCAGAATTTCTCACATAAATTATTTACTCATCTTTAATAAGCAATGCATCTTAAAAGAGTTCTATTTTTTTACATGTGACATTGAGAGCACAGCAAAAAAAGAAAAACAAATAAATTAGACCATCAAAACTGAAAAGGTTTTGTGTTTTAAAGGACACCATCAAAAAAATGAAAAGACAGTTCACAGAACTGGAGAAAATATTTTCAAATCACATACCTGTTAAGGTACTTATATCACCAATATATATTATATTATATATATATACAATGTTGTACTTTTTTTTCTGGTTATCTTTTTTTTTCTTCATCTTTATTGGAGTTTAATTGCTTTACAATGTTGTGTTAGTTTCTGCTGTACAACAAAGTGAATCACCTGTATGTATACATATATCCCCATATCCTCTCCCTCTTGCGTCTCCCTCCCACCCTCCCTATCCCACCCCTCTAGGTCATCACAAAGTATCGAGCTGATCTCCCTGTGCTATGCAGCTGCTTCGCACTAGCCATCCATTATACATTTGGTAGTGTATATAGATCAATGCTATTCTCTCACTTCATCCCAGCTTACCCTTCCCCCCCATGTCCTCAAGTCCATTCTCTACATCTGCGTCTTTATTCCTTATATAAGAATATACAAAGAATTCTACAACTAAATAATTTTTTAAAAACTAATTTAAAAATGGGTAGAGAATCTGATTTGTCATTTCTGCAAAAAAGATATACAAATAGCCAATAATTACCTGAAAAGCTGCTCAACATCACTATTCATCAAGGAAATGCAAATCAAAACACAGTGAGATACCACTTCACACCTACTAGAATGGTTATAATAAAAAAGACAGATAGGGCTTCCCTGGTGGCGCAGTGGTTGAGAGTCCGCCTGCTGATGCAGGAGACACGGGTTCGTGCCCTGGTCCGGGAAGATCCCACATGCCGCGGAGCAACTACGCCCGTGAGCCATGGCCGCTAGGCCTGCGCGTCCGGAGCCTGTGCTCCGCAACGGGAGAGGCCACAACAGTGAGAGGCCCGCATACGGCAAAAAAAAAAAAAAAAAAAAAAAGACAGATAATAACAAATGTTGATGAGGATGTGGAGAAATTGGTTGGAATTCCCGTGCACTGCTGGCGGAAATGTAAAATAGTGTACTCTCTTTGGAAAACAGTTTGGCAGTTCCTCAAACAGTTAAACATACAGCTTCCATATGACCCAGCAATTCCAAGTATATAGTCATGTGTATATATATATATATATATATATATATATATATATATATATATATATATATATATACACACACACACACACACATACTCAGGACAAATGAAAACATATCTCCACTCAAAAATGTGCACCCAAATTTTCACAGCAGCATTATTCGAATAACTACAAATTAGAAACAACCCAAATGTCCATCAGCTGATGAGTGGATAAATAAAATGTGGTATACCCATACAAAGGAATATTATTGAAGCATAAAAAGGGATGAAGTGCTGATACATGCAAAAGCATGGATGAACGTTGGAAACATGCTACAAGAAAAGAGCCAGACATAAAAGGCTACATACTGTATTATTCCACTTATATGAAATGTCCAGAATAGGCAGATCTATAAAGACAGAAAGTAGATTAGTTGGTCATCTAGGGCTTGGGGGAATTTCTAGGGGGAAATGGGGAGTGACTGCTAATACATGGTTTCTTTGTGGGGATTAAAGTGCTCTAAAGTTGATAATGATGGTTGCACAATTCTATGAATATACTAAAAGTCATTGAATTGTACGCTTTAAATGGGTGAGTGGTTTGATGCTATGGGTTGATTTATGTCCATCAAAAAGATATGCTGAAGTCCTAACGCTCAAAACCCATGAATGTAACCTTAGTTGGAAATAGGGTTTTTGCAGATATAATCAAGTTAAGATGAGGGTGAGCCCTAAATCCAATGACTGGGGTCTTTATAAGAGGAGACAGATTTGAAGACACAGAGAAACAAGAAAGAAGGCCAGACCATGGAAGAAGAGAGAATTGGATACCGAAGATCATGGAATCTCCTGAGCCTGATGCAGTCAAAAAGCTGATTAAAGCCGAAGGCTTTCAGAGTCATCAGGCCATTAGGGTGATATAAGCGTTGGAGCATCTTGTCCATTACCTTTTTTTTTTTTTAGCGGTAGGCGGGCCTCTCACTGTTGTGGCCTCTCCTGTTGCGGAGCACAGGCTCTGGACGCGCAGGCTCAGCGGCCATGGCTCACGGACCCAGCCGCTCCGCAGCATGTGGGATCTTCCCGGACCGGGGCACGAACCTGTGTCCCCTGCATCGGCAGGTGGACTCTCAACCACTGTGTCACCAGGGAAGCCCTGGTCCGTTATTTTCGATAAGCCACTAGAGGGAGGAAGACCAAGATGGCTGACAGGAAGACATGGAGCTCACCTCCCCCCACAAATACATCAAAAATACATCTACATGTGGACCACTTCTCACAGAAAACCAACTGAAAGTTGGCAGAAGTGCTCCTATACAATCAAAGCTACAAAAAAGATCTCCACATAAAGAGGTAGGACGAGGGAAAAAGAGGCATCAGGGAGGACTGGCGGCCCTGGGAGGGATCTGTAAGAAAGTGAAGTTCCACATGGGCAGGCTCAGACCCTGAGACCCTGGGGAGCCGCCTTGCCTGCTGGGAAATCTACTTGGACAGATAGAGGGGCTGGAGAAGACTAGATTCTGCTCACAAGGAGTGCTTGCATGCGAACAATCAGGGCTGAGAGAGACTTGTGCTGGTGGCTGCTGCCTCACTGCTCTTCCCAGTCTGAAGGGGTGAATGCCCAGCCCCACTCGCTCAACACCGTAGCCTAGCATGAGATCATGGCAGAGATTCAGTCTAGCTGTGCAGAGACAGGCAGGGACGCCTGGGGTATGATCCAGGCCCAACCACAGAGACCATTGTCAGCACATGCACTGGGCAGTGCCACAATAATGTGCAGTGGCCTGGCACTGAATCTCAGCAGGTTAATGCATGCACAGCAGCAGTGGGTCCAGAATGTGCAGAGGCTGGGCACTGAGTCTTGGGCAGACAGGGCCTGGCAGGAGTACACGCTGGTTTGTTTCTGTGTAGTACGAGCACTCCAGCTCCTCCCACTCCACACCTCAGCTTGGAGCTGGATCTGCGGTGAACAGATCCGGGAGAAGTTTGCCACAGTGGCAGCCCAGGACCTCAGTGGCAGCACAGCCACCTCGACCTGCAGCCACAGCACGCTGATCCCCACCCCAGCATACTCCACACACCACAGCCTTGCACTAGCTCTGGGAAAAACATAACAGAGAAAGGGATGCCACCTTGGGCTACTTTGGGGCAGAACTGTAGACACCTGCATGGGTAACACATAGGTTTGCTGTGACCACACAGGCCTCACAGGCTTCAACGGCACCTCCTTTGGGGCAGGGCATGCACTCAACGGCAAAAGAGCCTGATCGAACCCAATCCTCAGGGCTTCTACTCCAACAACTGGGGAGAAGACCCCACCCCCGACAGGGCAGTGACAGCTGCAGAGCAAAGAGGAAGCCCTGCCGCACATCCAGCACAGGCTCTGGACACCACAACACAAATCACATCCCCTATCAAGGGGATAACAGCTGGTACACTGTAAAGAAAGATACGGCTGGCATCCACACCAAAGCCAGCTCTTGCACCAAAAGAGTTGGAGTCACAGAAGTCTAGACAGGGATGCTCCCACATAAAAACACCGGTTCAAGACCACAGTAGCTAACTGTTCCTCCTAAGTTCACAGAAACAGAGAAAATTAAGTAAAATGAAAAAGCAGAGGAACTACTCCCAATTAAAAGAACAAGGGGAAATCCCCTGAAGGAACAAATAATGAAACCGACCTCACCAGTCTACTAGACCCAGAGTTCAAAAAGGAGACAATAAAAATGCTAAAGGAATTAAGAAAGATTATCGAAAGAAATGCAGATCACAGTAACAAGGAAATAGAAACAATGAAGATGAACCTATCAAAATTAGACGATTCAATTGCTGAGATAAAAACCAACATGAAAGCAATGAATAGCAGACTAAATGACATAGAAGAAGAAATAAGTGATCTAGAAGACAGAATAATGGAAATCACCCAATCAGAACAGCAGTCAGAGAGATGAATGAAAAAAAAAAAAGAAAGCCAACATACAAGATGTATGGGATAATGTAAAGCATGTCAACCTACACATAATAGGGGATCTAGAAGAAAAAGAAAGAGAAAAGGGAATCAAAAATGTATTTGAAGAAATTATGGCTGAACACATGTAAATCAATGAAGTTAGAACACACCATCACATCATACACAAAGATAAACTCAAAATGGCTTAAAGACTTATGTAAGACATGACACCACAAAACTCCTAGAAGAGAACGTAGGCAAAACATTCTCTGACGTAAATTGTACCAATGTTTTCTTAGGTATGATAGTACTAGATACTGTCAGTATCCCAAGACAATAGAAATAAAAGCAAAAATAAACAAATGAGACCTAATCAAACTTACAACCTTTGTACAGCAAAGGAAACCATAAATGAAACAAAAAGACAACTTATGGACTGGGAGAAAATATTCGCAAAAGATGTAACCAACAAGGGCTTAATTTCCAAAATATACAAAACAGCTCATACAACTCAGTAACAAAAAAGCAAACAATCCAATTGAAAAATGATCAGAAGACCTAAATCGACACTTCTCCAAAAACACATACAGATGGCCAATGGGCACATGAAAAGATGCTCAACATGTCCAATAATTAAAGAAATGCAAATGAAAACTACAGTGAGGTACCAACTCACACTGATCAGAATGGCCATTATTAAAAAGTCTAAAAATAACAAATGCTGGAGAGGGTGTGGAGAAAAGGGAACCCTCCTACACAGTTGGTGGGAATGTTAACTGGTACAGCCACTATGGAAAAAAGCATGGAGATTCATTAAAAAACTAAGAATAGTGCATGCTTCCGCAGCACATATACTAAAATTGCAACAATACAGAGAAGATTAGTGTGGCCCCTGCGCAAGGATGACACACAAATTCGTGAAGCATTCCACATTTTTAAATGTAAAATAGATAGCTGGTGGGAAGTAGCCACATAGCACAGAGAGATCAGCTCAGTGCTTTGTGACCACCTAGAGGGGTGGGATAAGGAGGGTGGGAGGGAGACAGAAGAGGGAGGAGATATGGGGATATATGTATACATATAGCTGATTCACTTTGTTATAAATCAGAAACTAACACAGCATTGTAAAGCAATTATACTCCAATAAAGATGGTAAAAAAAAAAGAACAAACCTAAGAATAGAATTGCCATATGATCCAGCAATACCATTCCTGAGCATATACCCAGACAAAACTCTAATTGGAAAAGGTACATGCACCCGTATGTTCATAGCAGTACTATTTACAATAGCCAAGACAGGGAAACAACCAAAATATCCATGGACACATTAAATGAATAAAAATGTGGTACATATAAATGTGGGAGTATATATACACACACACACACACACACACACACACACACACACACACATACACACATATGCACACATATATATAATACCATGGAATATTACTCAGACATAAAGAATTAAATAATGCCATTTTCAGCAACATGGATTGACCTAGAAATTATCATACTAAATGAAGTAAGTCAGAAAGAGAAAGACAAATATCATATGGTATCACTTATATGTGGAATCTAAAATATGACACAAATGAACACATCTACTAAACAGAAACAGACTCACAGCTATAGAAAACAGAATTGTGATTGACAAGGGGGAGGGGAGGTGGGGAGGGATGGATAGGAAGTTTGAGATTAGCAGATGCAAACTATTATAAATAGGATGGAAAACAACAAGGTCCTACTGTATAGCACAGGGAACTATATTCAATATCCTGTGATAAACCATAATGGAAAAGAATATGAAAAAGAGGGCTTCCCTGGTGGTGCAGTGGTTGAGAGTGCGCCTGCCGATGAAGGGGACACAGGTTCGTGCCCCGGTCTGGGAAGATCCCACATGCCGTGGAGCGGCTGGGCCCATGAGCCACAACTACTGAGCCTGTGGGTCCAGAGCCTGTGCTCCGCAACGGGAGAGGCCACAACAGTGAGAGGCCCGTGTACCGCAAAAAAAAAACAAAACAAAAACAAACAAACAAAAAAAAGAATATGAAAAAGAATACATATATCACCTCACTGGTCAGAATGGCTATCATCAAAAAATCTAAAAACAATAAATACTGGAGAGGGTGTGCAGAAAAGGGAACTCTCCTACACTGTTGGGAATGTAAATCGGCACAGCCATTATGGAAAACAATATGGAGGTTCCTTTAAAAACTAAAAATAGAGCTACCATATGATCCAGCAATTCCACTCCTGGGCATATATGCTGAAAAGTTGATAACTCTAATTCAAAGAGATACATGCACCCCAACGTTCATAGCATAACTATTTACAATAGCCAAGACATGGAATCAACCCAAGTGCTTAAGAAGATGTGGTATATATATATATATATATATATACACATACACACATACATATATACACATACACACGTAATGTGGTATGTATATAGATATATATAATGGAATATTACTCGGCCACAAAAAAGAATGAAATATTGCCATTTGTAGCAATGTGGATGGATGTAGAGAATATTATACTTAGTGAAATCAGACAGAGAAAGACAAATATCATATGCTATCATATGCTGTCACATATGCTATTCCACTATATGTGGAATCTTAAAAAACGATACAAGTGAACTTATTTACAAAACAGAAACAGACTCACAGAGATAGAAAACAAACTTGTGGTTACCAAAGGGGAAGGGAGTGGGGAAGGGATAAATTAAGAAGTATAGGATTAACAGATACAAACTACTGTACCTAAAATAGATAAGCAACAAGGATTTACTGTAAAGCACAGGGAACTATATTCAATATCTTGTAATAACCTATAATGGAGAATAATCTGAAAAAGTATATAGATGTATATAACTGAAAAAAAGAAAGAAAGAAAGAATGTCATGTGAGGACAGAGACATTGACTGAAACCATGGAGGTACAAATTAAAGAACAGCAAGGATTGCTGACAGCCACCAGAAACTAGGGAGAGACAAAGGAATCTTCCCCAGAGCCTTTGGAGCAACCATGGCCTTGCTGACACCTTGATTTTGATTTTGCACTTCTGGTCTCCAGAACTGTGAGAGAATAAATTTCTTTTGTCCTAAGCCACCTAGTTTGTGGCACTGTGATTTATTATGGCAGCCCTAGGAAACTAATACATATGGTATGTGAATTATATCCTAATAAAGGTGTTCTACTCTGTTTTGTTTTGTCTTTTAAGGGCTCTGGGTTTACTTTGTCATAAGTGGAAATTTATATACTCTGGTGGCAGAGAGCATTGGACGTCTAGAAGACAAAAGATGGCCCTAACCATGTAGATTTCTCATGGGGGGACATGAACTTATGTTTTATTGCATATGGAACTATCTTGGCTGCCGGGCAGTATAATTCAGTCATTCCTGGGTCTTTTATTCTTCCTTATCTGAGAAACCTTCTCCCACCTCCATTTAATCCTGTAACTGGGCCACAAACAAAGAAATCTTGTTCTCTCCTTTCCTTACTTCATTTATTTTCTCAGTTTATAATAGATTCTCAGATTTCCTAAGAACAGACTGGACTAGAAGACAGTCTAAGATACTCTGCATTCTCCTACACATGAAAATTTCCCCCAAGTAATGTTTATTTTCCAAAATTGGACACTGTCTCATTTGTATCCTTGGTATTTTAATTTACAGAGATGACTGAGTGATAACATGGAAAGGTCAGTGCATTGAAAGAAGATTTATGTTACCTGCATTTTCTGAGAGGAGGGGGGGTCACCACATGGTAAGCACCAGGTTTGATAAGGAGGAAGAAGCAGGAGCAAGGGGAGGCACAGGCCAGAGCCTTAAGTGGGGTTTCTGCAGGAAAGGCAAGGTAGAGCAGAGTAAACAGTTTAGGATTGGCTACTTTGATTAATTTCAGTGGGCTTTTGGTTACATGGGTGGTCTCTAGTTGCTGTGGGAAGATTTAGGGCAGGAGAAATGTTGGCTTGGTACATGAGAGTTAGATAAGAATGTGTGGGGGCTTCCTTGGTGACGCAGTGGTTGAGAGTCGGCCTGCCGATGCAGGGGACATGGGTTCATGTCCTGGTCTGGGAAGACCCCACATGCCGTGGAGCGGCTGGGCCCATGAGCCATGGCCACTGGTCCTGCGCATCCGGAGCCTGTGCTCTGCAACAGGAGAGGCCACAACAGTGAGAGGCCCACATACCGGAAAAAAACAAAAAACAAACAAAAAAGACGACCTACAGAAACAAACCCAAAACAATTAAGAAAATGGCAATAGGAGCATACATATCGATAATCACTAAATGTAAATGGATTAAATGCTCCAGACAAAAGACATAGACTGGCTGAATGGATACAAAAACAAGAGCCACATATATGCTGTCTACAAGAGACCCACTTCAGACCTAGGGACACATACTGACTGAAAGTGAAGGAATGGAATAAAGATATTCCATGCAAATGGAAATCAAAAGAAAGCTGGACTAGCAATTCTCATATCAGACAAAATAAACTTTAAAGTAAAGACTATTACAAGAAACAAAGAAGGACACTACATAATGATCAAGGGATCAATCCAAGAAGAACATATAACAATTGTAAATATTTATGCACCCAACATAGGAGCACCTCAATACATAAGGCAAATGCTAACAGCCATAAAAGGGTAAATCAACAGTAAAACAATCATAGTAGGGGACTTTAACACCTCACTTTCACCAATGGAGAGATCATCCAAACTGAAAATAAATAAGGAAACAAGCTTTAAATGATATATTAAACATGATGGACTTAACTGAAACTCATAGAACATTCCATCCAAAAACAACAAAATACACTTTCTTCTCAAGTGCTCATGGAACATTCTCCAGGATAGATCATATCTTGGGTAACAAATCAAGCCTTGGTAAATTTAAGAAAATTGAAATCGTATCAAGTATCTTTTCCAACCACAACGCTATGAGACTAGATATCAATTACAGGAAAACAAAGCTGTAAAAAATACAAACACATGGAGGCTAAACAATATACTACTTAATAACCACGAGATCACTGAAGAAATCAAAGAGGAAATCAAAAAATACCGAGAAACAAATGACAATGAAAACGCAATGACCCAAAATCTATGGGATGCAGCAAAAGCAATTCTAAGGAGAGGTTTATAGCAATACAATCCTACCTCAAGAAACTAGAAACATCTCAAATAAACAACCTAACCTTACACATAAAGCAATTAGAGAAAGAAGAACAAAAAAACCCCAAAAGTTAGCAGAAGGAAAGAAATCATAAAGATCAGAGCAGAAATAAACAAAAAAGAAATGAAGGAAACAATAGCAAAGATCAATAAAACTAAAAGCTACTTCTTTGAGAAGATAAACAAAATTGATAAACCATTAGCCAGACTCATCAAGAAAAAAAGGGAGAAGACTCAAATCAATAGAATTAGAAATGAAAAAGGAGAAGTAACAACTGACACTGCAGAAATACAAAGGATCATGAGCGATTACTTCAAACAACTATATGCCAATAAAATGGACAACCTGGAAGAAATGGACAAATTCTTAGAAATGCACAACCTTCCGTGACTGAACCAGGAAGAAGTAGGAAATATAAACAGACCAATCACAAACACTGAAATTGAGACTGTGATTAAAAATCTTCCAACAAACAAAAGCCCAGGACCAAATGTCTTCACAGGTGAATTCTATCAAACATTTAGAGAAGAGCTAACACCTATCCTTTTCAAACTCTGCAAAAATATAGCAGAGGGAGGAGCAATCCCAAAATCATTCTACGAGGCCACCATTACCCTGATACCAAAACCAGACAAAGATGTCACAAAGAAAGAAAACTACAGGCCAATATCACTGATGAACATAGATACAAAAATCCTCAAGAAAATACTAGCAAACAGAATCCAACAGCACATTAAAAGGATCATACACCATGATCAAGTGGGGTTTATTCCAGGAATGCAAGGATTCTTCAATATACGCAAATCAATCAACGTGATACACCATATCAACAAACTGAAGGAGAAAAACCATATGATCATCTCAATAGATGCAGAGAAAGCTTTTGACAAAATTCAACACCCATTTATGATAAAAACCCTGCAGAAAGTAGGCATAGAGGGAACTTTCCTCAATATAATAAAGGCAATATATGACAAACCCACAGCCAGCATTGTTCTCAATGGTGAAAAACTGAAACCATTTCCACTAAGATCAGGAACAAGACAAGGTTGCCCACTCTCACCACTCTTATTCAACCTAGTTTTGGAAGTTCTAGCCACAGCAATTAGAGAAAATAAAGAAATAAAAGGAATCCAAATAGGAAAAGAAGAAGTAAAGCTGTCACTGTTTGCAGATGACATGATACTATACATAGAGAATACTAAGGATGCTACCAGAAAACTACTAGAACTAATCAATGAATTTGGTAAAGTAGCAGGATACAAAATTAATGCACAGAAATCTCTGGCATTCTTATACACTAATGATGAAAAATCTGAAAGTGAAATTAAGAAAACACTCCCATTTACCATTGCAACAAAAATAATAAAATATCTAGGAATAAACCTACCTAAGGAGACAAAAGACTTGTATGCAGAAAACTATAAGACACTGATGAAAGAAATTAAAGATGATACAAATAGGTGGAGAAATATACCATGTTCTTGGATTGGAAGAATCAACATTGTGAAAATGACTCTATTACCCAAAGCAATCTACAGATTCAATGCAATGCCTATCAAACTACCACTGACATTTTTTACAGAACTAGAACAAAAAATTTCACAATTTGTATGGAAACACAGAAGACCCCGAATAGCCAAAGCAATCTTGAGAACGAAAAATGGAGCTGGAGGAAGCAGGCTCCCTGACTTCAGACTATACTACAAGGCCACAGTAATCAAGACAGTATGGTACTGGCATAAAAACAGAAATATAGATCAATGGAACAGGATAGAAAGCCCAGAGATAAACCCACACACATATGGTCACCTTATCTTTGATAAAGGAGGGAAGGAAACACAGTGGAGAAAAGACAGCCTCTTCAATAAGTGGTGCTGGGAAAACTGGACAGCTACCTGTAGAAGTATGAAATTAGAACACTCCCTAACACCATACACAAAAATAAACTCAAAATGGGTTAAAGACCTACATGTAAGGCCAGACACTATCAAACTCTTAGAGGAAAACATAGGCAGAACACTCTATGACATCAATCACAGCAAGATCCTTTTTGACCCACCTCCTAGAGAAATGGAAATAAAAACAAAAATAAACAAATGGGATCTAATGAAACTTAAAAGCTTTTGCACAGCAAAGGATACCATAAACAAGACCAAAAGACAACCCTCAGAATGGGAGAAAATATTTGCAAATGAAGCAACTGACAAAGGATTAATATCCAAAATTTATAAGCAACTCATGCAGCTCAATAACAAAAAAACAAACAACCCAATCCAAAAATGGGCAGAAGAACTAAATAGACATTTCTCCAAAGAAGATATACAGATAGCCAACAAACACATGAAAGAATGCTCAACATCATTAATCATTAGAGAAATGCAAATCAAAACTACAATGAGATATCATCTCACACCAGCCAGATTGGCCATCATCAAAAACTCTAGAAACAATAAATGCTGGAGAGGGTGTGGAGAAAAGGGAACACTCTTGCACTGCTGGTGGGAATGTAAAATGATACAGCCACTATGGAGAACAGTATGGAGGTTCCTTAAAAAACTACAAATAGAACTACCATATGACCCAGCAATCCCACTACTGGGCATATACCCTGAGAAAACCATAATTCAAAAAGACTCATGTACCAAAATGTTTATTGCAGCTCTATTTACGATAGCCAGGACATGGAAGCAACCTAAGTGTCCATCAACAGATGAATGGATAAGGAAGATGTGGCACATATATATATAATGGAATATTACTCAGCCATAAAAAGAAATGAAACTGAGTTATTTGTAACGAGGTGGATAGACCTGGAATCTGCCATACAGAGTGAAGTAAGTCAGAAGGATAAAAACAAATACCGCATGCTAACACATATATATGGAATCTAAAAAAAAAAAAAAAAATGTCATGAAGAGATTAGTGGTAGGATGGGAATAAAACACAGACCTACTAGAGCATGGACTTGAGGATATGGGGAGGGGGAAGGGTAAGCTGTGACGATGTGAGAGAGTGGCAGGGACATATACACACTACCAAATGTAAATTAGATAGCTAGTGGGAAGCTGCAGCATAGCACAGGGAGATCACCTCTGTGCTTTGTGACCACCTAGAGGGGTGGGATAAGGAGGGTGGGAGGGAGGGTGACAAAAGAGGGAAGAGTTATGGGAACATATGTATATGTATAACTGATTCACTTTGTTGTAAAGGAGAAACTAACACACTATTGTAAAACAGTCATACTCAAATAAAGATGTTAAAAAAAAATAATAAATAAGTACATACATAAAACAATACTAGATATTGCCTTCTGCTTGTGAGATGAATTACTTTTTGCAAACTTGTGAACAGTTCTGATCTCACTTACTATCTTGGCAATGAAACAGGTTCGTCTGCAATTTACAGCCAAACTTGTGGCATGAACAAGTGTCTGCTTCAAAGGGGGAAAGAGTTCCTTTTTTTAAAAACCTCTCCTGGAGCAAAAGTTATGGGCTGAGATAACACTCAGTTGTAATTCTAGCGCGTGAGTTACATGGAGGAGCCGTCCTGATGAGCAGGCTTCTCTTCAGCAGCTGCATTAAATAATGAAAAAGAATAATTTCTGGCTAAAAAAGACTTCTCTCAGAAATTTGGCAAAACTTACTCTTCTCTTGTCATATTTTGCAACATACATTATTTATCTTTTGAAAGAAGGGACCAGACACATCTTATTGGGTAAGATATTTCATGGCTGATTTTTCTGGACTCAGTGATCTTCATTTTCTCCCAGGTGACTTTAGACACACAAATCACTGCCCCTGTCCCAAGTGTTGCTCCTGCCCAAAGAAACACTGCCTAGACCTCTGAAGAGTGGAAGCTGGAGATATTTGCAAGGGTTTCCTGGCATATTCGTTAGCTTTTGCTGCATCCCAAAGCACTCCAAATGTCAGTGGCTTAAAATAACAAGTTATTCAGCTCACAATTCTGTGGGTCAGCAGTTTGGTCTCCATGGACAGTCATTCTATGCTCCTGTTCATGCATTTGTAGTCAGCTGCTGGATATGCCGTCAGTTGGCCGGTCCTAAGTGGCCTCACTTTCATGTCTCACAGGTGGCTGGCTCTTGGCTGGGGCACCTTGGTCCTTCTCCATGTGATCTCTCATCTTCACCAAGCTAGCCCAGGCTTGTTCACATGGTAGCAGTGTTCAGAACTCACACAGTGTCACTCCTGTCACATCCTTTTGGTCAAAGAAAGTCATGAGGCTGGCCCAGATTCAACATGGGGAGGAAATAGATACTGCTTCTTGGTGGGAGATAAATTGTGACCATTTTTGCAATCTGTTACAACCGAAGTCACTATTCCTGCCCTAGTAACCCACTCCTCCCCATAGCAGTTTCCCCTGGACCCCCTCCTGGCTTTGACAGCCTCCAGGCATGAGGCCCCCTTAGTCACTGATCCTCTGTGATCATATACTTCCTTGTATCAGTCATGTTCTGGGTGCCTCTTCTGATTCCATATGTATTCAGTCTTGGAAAACCCTCACAGTTTCTGATCCTCTGAGCACTGTTGAGGTAGCTGTGTTCACCTACAGCTAGTGTAACCATAAGACCTGTCATCTCAATTGGGACCTCTGAGGATGCAATGGGGCACCTTGGATAATTGTATTAGTTCAGCAAGCATAAACTGAGATGTCCTTACTTAAAGCCCCAGTGGTTAGAAGCACAGGCTCTTGGACCCACCTTGCTTGGGTTTGAATACCAGATCTGACAATTATTTTCAACTTACTTAGACTCTTACTAACAGTTTCTTCATCTATTAAATGAAGTTTTAATAGTACTTACTTTACAGGGGTTTTTATGAGGCTTAAATGAGTTAATGTATATAAAATAATTAGCCATTATTATTATATTATTTCTAAGCTCTACAAAGGATAGGGGGATTGCCTCTTTCATTTAATGTTATATGTGCATATGCTAAACTTATTTCAAAATCTTTGTATCTATAAGTTTTATTGGATATTTATAATTTCATTGATAAAAGCTTCCATAATTTACTTAAACATTCTTCTACTGTTAAATATTCCATTTATTTCCAGATTTTTCCTATTATAAATGATAAAACAACAAACTCCATTGTGGATAAATATTTTTATGATAAATTATTTTCTTATATTAGTTCTAGAAGTAAAAATGTTATATTAAAGAGTATGAATATTTTAAAGATCTTCGCATATATTGCCATACTGTTTTCCCAAAGGATTAGGTTAATTAACACTTTCATGGGCAATATCAGGAAATACTAACTTTAATACAACCTCACTAGCACTGAGTATTATCATTGAAAAATAAAATTTCCCTATTTGTTGTACACTTTTTTAAACATAAGTGTAACAGACTTGTTTTCTGACTTCCCAGCCGCCCCCCTCTCCAAATCAAAAGCAAAAAATTAGAAGCAAGGTGAAGAATATTGAAAAAGATAATTGGACATGTTTTCTGATAGCTTGAGGGTGAGAGGAAAGACAAAAATATAGAAATACAAGAAAAAAATCCTAGACATCTGGGATTATTTAACAAACGTGTCTTCAATCTTCAATAGTCCATGATATCATTGTTTGTTGTAGGATATAACAATTAATGTTCATTACAATAACACTAGATGATCAAGAAAAATCCAGGATGTACTGAACAAAACTTGTTTTAGAGTGATTTCTGTTAAAAGTAAAAAGATAACTTTTATGCTGAAAGGGGACATCTATTGCTTGGCTTTATTTTATTTTTAGGCCTTGAGTTACTGTGAAGAGTCATATGGCTTTGCTAAAGGTGAAGTGAGAAAATAGGGAGGGTGTGAGCTCCATATTCAAGAATAAAAAAGGAGGATAAAAGGTCCTGGACCAGGACAGAAAGCTTTTTAAAAATCCCAGGACTTCTGTCATTTCCCCATACTGGCTATCATTTGTTATTCTCTTCCCATTTTCCTTGAAAACAAAAGGGCCTCTCTCTACCTATCATCTTCCCAAGCAGCAAGGAAGTGGGATGAGGCAGCTTATTTCGCTCCACACTTCTTCAGACATGCTCAGAGTGAAGAGAAGGGTAGAGTGGCTGGCTATGTACCCAAGGAGAGAAACTACGTCCTATTTCCTTAGCTCCGCAGCAAAGAAAGAAAGAACTCGAGCATCCATCTCAGTCTGGAGAAAAGGCCAAGATGCTCTAAATTTATCAAGCATCAAAATCACCTGGTATGGGCTTCCCTGGTGGCGCAGTGGTTGAGAATCCGCTTGCCGATGCAGGGGACACAGGTTCGTGCCCCGGTCCGGGAAGATCCCACGTGCCGCGGGGCGGCTGGGCCTGTGAGCCATGGCCGCTGAGCCTGCGCGTCCGGAGCCTGTGCTCCGCAACGGGAGACGCCACAACAGTGAGAGGCCCGCATACCACACACACAAAAAAATCACCTGGTAGGCTTGTTAAAACACAGATGGTGATCACCAGTCTACGATTTATAGTAGGGCTGGATGGGGTTGAGAATTTATAGTCCTAACAAGTTCCCAGGCGATGCTGGTGATATAGGTCCAGGGACCAGACTTTGATAATCTCTGCAGGCACAGTTCCCAGTTCTGACTAATCATCAGAATCACCTGGGAGGTTAAAAATAAAAATAAAAACAGATTCCCAGGAGGCTCATGCCAGAACCTACCGATGAGACTCTTCAGGACTGGGACCATGTCTGTTTGTTTACTTGATAAAGCTCCCCTTTAGATCTGGGTGTGCAGCAGGTGTGGTATTCCACAGCTCCAGGATACCTAGCAGTATGCTAAGCTCTCAGTCAGGGTTTCATAAAGCTCTGGCTGATGGAATGATCTTGACCGAGAGAGCACTTTCAGCAGTTAAATGTGAATCCTTTAGTATGCTAATTTTATTTGATTCATGAGGATGATATCTTTGGAGAATATCTGTATTGGCCTCTTAGCCACATACAAATGAGCACTTCTGTAAAGGAAGTTCTCACAATTCTAATAGACAAATAAAAGTGCAGTGACACAGCCCCGTAAATCATCAGAATATTTCCATGACAACAACGTGGCAACAGTTTTTTAAAGGCCCAAATGGAGCTATTGTGAGATTCTCTCAGGTTTATCCCTTAGGAAGAGTTGTCTTTTATCAGAATATCCTAACACTGTAACCAAATTGGTAGCTCATACACTATTCAAAATTCAATAGGTTAGATTTTTCCCAGGCACCACTACTTTCTTTCCCAATATTCTCTATAGGCTGGTGTTTACAATATATTTTTCTTGGTAATCTTCTAAATATTCAGCAGAAGTTGAAAGCAGAACAATGATTGCTCCCATTGTTTTAAAGTCTTTTATAAATAAGAAGCAGGGTTACCACGTCAATGATCTTCTCCAACCATAAACTAGGGATTGGATAATGTGGATCTAAACTGTGTAATTTCATCTTTTTTTTTAATCCATTGGGTTTTTTAAAATTCTACTGAAGTATAGTTGATTTACAATGTTGTGTTAATTTCTGCTGTTCAGCAAAGTGATTCAGTTATATATATATATATATATATATTTTTTTTTTCCATTACGGTTTATCACAGGATATTGAATATGGTTCCCTGTTCTATACAATAGGACCTTGTTGTTTTCATCTTTGCTTCATTTATGTGATGCCTATCTTGGTTCTGGGTCAGATTTCTTGCTAATGAACTTCTAAATTTTGTCCAACCAACTTAGCTGAAGTAGACCATCAGGTTTTGGTTTGTTACAGATTGACACAAGTGTAGAAAAAGTTGGCTTGTGAGCTTAACTGAATTGTGGTTCATTGGGAGAAGTTGGTTACTGTATAATTTGTAGATTGAGTATTGAACTCATTTCTAAAATTAGATAATAGTGAGTTATTAGTGACACAAATGGAAAAACACGCCTCATATTCATTAATAATATGCAAAACAGAATTTTATCATTCTACGTGTGATGACAAAGAACACAAAAGCAATGTGAAAATTAACTTAATCGGAAATATTGTAAAATTATTTTCAACATCATACGTTAAATTAAGAAATTGCTGAAATTAATAGGCAAAGCCAGGGCAGTAAGCCTGGGCTAGAATTTGTGACTATGCTTTACAAATTGCTTATTTTCTAGTACCGTCACAATACTTAATAGTGGTACATTTAATAGGAAGACAGTTCAAATTGAAATACGTGACAGTTAAGTAGATGATTTCAGGGAGGACTACAGGTAGTTCAAAAACTTCTCAAAATAATATCTTTCGTATGTGGAAAGCGAAAAATACATTCCCCAGTATCTAGTACTCTCCCTAGCACATAGTTGGCACTGAGTAAGTATTTATGGAAGGAAGGGAGGGAGAAAGGAAGGAAAAAATACAGGAGAAAAGCTTTAAATCTATTTTCTCTTATCTCCTTGGCACTGAAGGAGTCTGGATACTATACCCAGCTGTGATTCTTATCCTCAAATTAGTTAATTTCACCTTCTAAATAGCTTTTGCCAGGCAAATCCTCTTCCAAGAAGTCCAGATGCCAGACTTGACACCTCCATCTCAGGCAGTGTAGCCAACAAGTTAAGAATACAGACACTGGTGTGATACACACACACACACACACACACACACACACACACACACACACACACACATATATACACACACACACAATGGAATCATTCAGCCATTAAAAAAAAAAGGAAATCCTGCCATTTGGCCATTTGTGACAACATGGATGGACTTTGGGGACATTATGCTACGTGAAGTAAGTTAGACAGAGAAAATAAATACCACTTATATGTGAAATCTAAAAAACAAAATAAAAAAACAGAGGGTTTTTTTGCCAGAGGTGGGGAGTGGGGGGTGTGTGAAATGGGTGAAGGGGGTCAAAAGGTACAAACTTCCAGTTATAAAATAAATAAGTCCTGGGGATGTAATGTACAGCATGATGGCTATAGTTAACAATAGTGTATTGTATATTTGAATGTTACTAAGAGAGATCTTAAAATTCTCATCACAAGAAAAAAATTTGTGACTATGTATGGCGATGGAGGTTAACTAGATTTATTGTGGTGATCATTCCACAATATATACAATATATACAATATATACATATAACCTTACATGTCAATTTTTTTAAAAAAGCAGCATTAAAAGAAAGAATACAGGGCTTCCCTGGTGGCGCAGTGGTTGAGAATCCGCCTGCCGATGCAAGAGACACGGGTTTGTGCCCTGGTCCGGGAAGATCCCACATGCCGCGGAGCAACTAAGCCCGTGAGCCATGGCCGCTGAGCCTGCGCGTCCGGAGCCTGTGCTCCACAACGGGAGAGGCCACAGCAGTGAGAGGCCCGCATACCGCAAAAAAAAAAAAAAGAAAGAATACAGATGCTGAAGCCAGATAGCCTAGGTTCAAATTTCTATACCCTACTGACTTTATAGCTATGTGACCCCAGGCAAGTTACTTGACTACTTGACACTTCATCTGGAGACAGTAATAACCTATTTATCTTAAGGTGTCTTGTAAGGACTAAACGAATTAAGATGTGTAGAGCATTTAGAATAGTGCCTACATGCCTGTGGTAGGCAGCTTCTGACATAGCCCCCAATGCTCCCCATCTCTTGGTATTCAACCCGTGTGGTCATTCCTTCCTGTTGAGTGTGCTGGACCTAATGACTTGCTTCTAGAAGCAAACAGAATATGGCCACATGATGAACTTCTGTGATTAAGCTACAAAAGACTGCCTTCTGTCTTGCTAGACTCTCTCTTCTGGCACGCTCTCTGATGAAGTCAGCTCTCATCTTATGAGATGCTCTGTGGAGAGGCCCAGGCAGCGAGGAACTGAGGGAGGTCTCTAGCTAGGAGTTTGTGAGGAAATAAAGCCTCAGTCCAACAACCTGCAAGGCAATGAACCCTGCCGGCAACCACCAGAGCCCCGGGAAGAGGATCCTTCCCAGTTGAGTCCTGAGACAGCTGTAGCTGTGTGAGCGTCCCAGAGCCAGAAGACGCAGCTAAGCCACACCAGATTCCTGACCCACAGATACCGTGAGAAGATAAATATTGTTTTAAGCCCTATGTTTGGGGGTCATTTGTTATGCAGCAATAGACAACTAATACAATACTCAAGCACTCTATAAATGTAAGCTAATAATAGACTTTTCAAATTTTATATCTCCTCCCCCAGTATGCACTCGTCATTCACCCACATCAGTCAAACCCAAAGCCTTCCCCCAAATTATCCTTGATTCTTCTTTTTCTCAACTCCTCTTCCCCTAAAATAAACTAGCTGCATAAATATCTGAGCAAGAGTATTTCAGGAATAGAAAGTTAAAGGGTCTTAAGGCAAAAATCAGCTTGTGTTATTTTAAAACAAGGGAGTGGGGAGATGAGAAAAACCTGTATGGCTAGAGCTGCCAGCAAGGAAGAGAATGATATAATACAATAAAACAGAATTAGAGGGCTTCCCTGGTGGCGCAGTGGTTGAGGGTCCGCCTGCCAATGCAGGGGACGCGGGTTCGTGCCCCGGTCCGGGAAGATCCCACGTGCTGCGGAGCGGCTGGGCCCGTGAGCCATGGCCGCTGAGCCTGCGCGTCCGGAGCCTGTGCTCAAGGGGAGAGGCCGCAGCAGTGAGAGGCCCGCGTACCGCAAAAACAACAACAACAACAACAACAAAAAATAACAGAATTAGAGAGGAAAGCAAGGGGCCACATCACCTAGGGCATTGAAGGCCATAAAGGAGCTTGGGTTTTTACTTCAAGTGTAATAGGAAGCAAACAGAGGACATTAAGCATAGCTATGACATAGTCTCACCATCTTAGTCCTAGTAAAATTCTTTGGCTGCTCTGTGGAATGATGATTATAAGACAGGAGTAAAGCAGAAAGACAAATTAGGGAAATGCTCTTAGTGTTCTAGGTGAGGGATACAAAACTTTAGATGAAGAGAAGTGGATGGACAGGAATGTATTTTGGAGGCAGGGCCAATAGAATTGACTGAACAGCTGAATGAAGAAAAGAGAGGCACTGAGGATGGCTCATAGGCATTTAGTTTGAGCCTCAGGGGAAGATGTGGCTGGAAAATGTCTAAAGTTAGAAATCAAGATTTCCCCTTTGAACGTGTAAGCCTGAAATGTCACCCTTCAATGGAGGCCACTGGGTGCTGGGGCTGAATTGCTCTTGGATCTGGTTGAGAAAGGCCTCTGGTAAAGAGAAGTATTAAAAAAAAACCCAATAACAAAAAACAGGAATTGGAGGACTTCCCCAGTGGTGCAGTGGTTAAGAATCCTTCTGCCAATGCAGGGCACAAGGGTTTGATCCCTGGTCCGAGAAGATCCCACATGCTGTGGAACAACTAAGCCCGTGAGCCACAACTACTGAGCCTGCGCTCTGGAACCCGCGAGCCACAGCTTCTGGAGCCCACGAGCCACTGCTACTGAAGCCCGCGCGCCTAGAGCCCGTGCTCCGCAACAAGAGAAGCCACGGCAGTGAGAAGCCCGCGCACCGCAACGAAGAGTAGCCCCTGCTCGCCACAACTAGAGAAAGCCCGCGCGCAGCAACGAAGACCCAACGCAGCCAAAAAGAAAGAGAGAGAGGGAGGGAGGGAGGGAGGAAGCAAGGAAGGAAGGAAGGAAGGAAGGAAGAATTGGAGGCTAACATTTAAAACAAAAAGTGGAATTTCGAGCGCTGCTGAGCCAATGTGGTGTGATTCTGGGGTGGACGGTGGGGCTGGGGGCAGGGAGGTGGTCCTGTCATTCTCTGTTTACAGTCAGTGTGTTCTCAGCTGCTTCCATCCTGCTGATGGCAGTGGTGCTCGCCACCTGGACTCCATTATTTCAGGACCCTATTGTCCCCATTACAATCAGTGAGCCCATTTCTGTAACAGCATCTCCTACCAGCAGCCCAGAGCTTCTCCCCAAGGACCTGCTTTATTTCTAAGGTAAACAGAGTGTCCTCTAGGTTCCCATTCGAACGTAATGGCTGGTGGGTTTTCTGGCCTATGTAGCATATTCAGTCTAGCATGCCCACGTCTCTGTACATTTTGATTTCTTCTTTCACTATTTGCCATAGCAGTGCTTCCAGTTCTACCTTATTTAATGTAAGCTAATACATGCTTGCCCCCCCCAGCACCTAAGAGGCGAACTTGCAGTGTATTAGCGCCATCTCCTGGCCTCCTTGCCAAGGTGTAAGCCCTGTACCACGAGAGAACACACACAAAACCACCTCCCTTTTCCAATGTTATATTCTGTGCCCCTTGATTCAGCACCCTCAGAATCCAGTCCCACACATACACTCCCAATTTCTGAGGGTACACAATGACCAGGTCCTACAACTACTTCACTTCAGAGTATAGTCCCTTTTTCCCTCTGCAGGCCCAGCACTTCTCTGGGTGAGTTATGTTGCAACTTGACCCCAGTTATGGGTCTGATGGCCACAAGAGGAGACAGAGATACATCCTGAGCAGGGCACAAGTTTTCTTGCATCGTCTGCAAATAAACAAGAGGCACTAGCCTTTAACGGGAAGGAGTGTATCACTTCTGCAGGTCTAGAGGGTCCAAAGTAATCATGGAATTTTTAGTGCACGACCCAGATGTCCCCACCCAACACCTCAGACTCTCACTCCTTCCAAATCGGGGCCCTGACCTAGAAATAGCAGAGCAGCTTGAGCTGAGAATTCAACATTCTCTGGAATCCTGTTACTCTTAAAGACGTCTTCAGTTTACAGCTCCCAGGCTGCAGGAGATGGGAATCCATTTATGTACAGCCAAGGAAGTACTCTGGCTTCACATTTCACAATATATTGGTGAGTAAGCATCCTCAGCCTTTCATTGCCTCTCTCCAAAGCATCCATGACCATCTAATTGCAAACAACAGTTATCTAATTCCAAAATACTTATATTTAATTAATTCCCCCCGAAACTCTCAAACCCCTGAGATGTTGCACCTGCCGGCACATTTCTTCCCATCAGTATCCCATCTCAGTTTACCACTTGTAAAAGTTTTAGCAATAGCACTGGAACTGTATGCCCGGGGCTATTAATGCCCCCCCTACTACCAGCAATGGGGTCTTTATCACAGCCAGCCAGGGCCAGCAACAAAATCCCATTCTAGGACCACAACGAGGACCAGCTGTCATGGGTTGGGTTTCCCAGGAAACAGACTGAGACACTGAGGTTTCTGTGCAGACATTACTGGAGAGCCCTGGAAGACATAGCCCCCGTGATTGGTGAGGGAAGAAAGACTGGGCAGAGAAGAAAGGTTGAACTGCAATGAGGTTGCAGCCTAGGTCCCAGCAGATTCCCATGGGGAGTTCTGAAGCTGGGATGGCCCTTCTGTGATATCCCAAACTGAGGCAAAGTCCACAAGTCTTTGTCTCCCACATGAAGAAGTCATTAGATGTGCACTGTCCCCAGGGAGGGAGCATAACCTCGGGGCAAACTGCCTCTCTTCTGTTGAGAGCAGGTCCCAGCTGGGAAGCATCAGCCAACAAACCCTCCAACAAGTGGAAGAATAAGAGGTTCTCCAGCCCTGCAGGGGAGTCTGGGTACACACCACAGCATCCACAATGCTCTGTGACCCTGCACATAGCACTTCACTTGCTGATCTGCAAACTAGGGGAATGATACCTACTTCACAGGATACCCAAAAGAGCAAGTGAAAAAACAAGTACAAGCAATTTGGGACTGTTAACGTTATTCTTTTCAGTCTGAATTTTGTGGCAATCTCGTCACGATCTATGTCCCACACTCACTTCTCATCTCAAGAGCAGTCAGTATTTTACTTTTCTACCAAGATTTATCTTTAAAGTCAATTGTATTGTTTCTCCAAAAAGTTGCAGCTATGGGGTTAAGACATGGATAATTAATTATGTGTGTATTTGGATTATTTTTCATCATAAATTTGTAAAATAGATCCTATAATAATTTTTAAAAATCTGTTAGTCTATAATCTGGGACTCTATAGAGAATAAAAATTTTAAATTTTTAAATTTGAAACTGCTTGCAAAAAATTTGACCAGTTCAAAGGAGATTCTGAAATGAATTATGCTATTTTAAATAATTTTCACTAGAGGGGGCTAGTTACAAATAAATACTTTTACACAGCTTCAATTGCTGAGTTTAAATATATTTCAGACATGTATACAAATTGTGTATCTAAAGCTGCCTGGTCGATATGGGTATATTTTTTAAACTCAGATAATTTCAATTGAAGATAGAAGATTAGACCTTAAAATTCTAAAGGGAACATAAAAATCTTCTCTTTCCAAACATTTTGGAACATTCAAAATATTTGTACAGTAATTCTAGAGCATTCTCAGATATGATGTCACTTTTTGGGTTTAGGAAGAGAAAATCAACTCTGTGATCTGCAACTCCTGATCCAACTTATCTATAAAATGATTGTTTGGAATATGAAATGTAAGAGTGTAGTTTATACAGATAATAATTGGAAATACATTAATTTAGAGTTACTTTTAAACGATTTTATAATGAATGGAGCTACAACATGATGAGCTATAAGGAACTTAGAGTACCTTGATTTGATTTCACTTATTAAAACAAGGCAACAGTTTGAGAATAGAAGACACTATCAATACCATGTTTAAACATGATTCATCCTATCGATTTAGTGTCCTCTATAATGCATTAGCTACAGAAAACCCTTGTTTTCAAAAAAGAACTGGGGGTGAGGGGTTGGGAGGGGAACTAGTTTGCAAATTTTGCCATATGGAACTTTGTATTATTGCTGTTTTTCTGGATTACCCTGAACAGAATTATATCTAGTGCCTCTTCTCCTCCTCCTCCTCCTTCTTTTATTTATTTACTTATTTATTATTTAGTTAGTAAGTTAGTTAGTTGAGCTGGGTCTTAGTTGCGGCAGGTGGACTCCTTAGTTGCGGCATGTATGTGGGATCTATTACCCTGTGCAGGGATAGAACCCAGGCCACCTGCATTGGGAGTGTGGAGTCTTATCCCCTGTGCCACCAGGGAAGTCCCCTCTCCTTTTTTTAAAACTTCATGGACTTCTAAAATCTGAAACTTTTCTACTCTTTCTCAACTTTCATTTCTTGACTTGGTAAAAACTAAGACAAATTAATCTAGAAGCAAGCAGGAAATAAGAGTTCATTGCAACGTGGTGCAAAGCAGAGCCTTTGGCTCTAAACTCAGGTCGACCATGATCTGAACTCAATTACACCAATTACAAGCTGCGTGATCTGGATAAATTCCATAATCTCTGGAAGCTTCCCCATTTTCAACTGTAAAATGGAGGCAATATAAGAAGATTCTTGCAAGGGAAGCATGTAAAGCACTCAACATAGTGCCTTTGGTACACTCTGGCTATTGTGATGGTGAGAGAGACTTTGTGATGGGCAGGGATGGCAGAATCCCAGGCTGTGTTCATGGACCAAACTCCTGAAACTCAAACCAAGAATTTTGGATCAGGAAGAGACCTCGGAGGTCATCAAACCAAACCCTCTTTTTTTTAAATGATGAAAACCAGGACCAGAGAGGCTACGTGTCTTTCAAAAGTTCCCATGATAACATGCTCACAATATGAAAAGCCATAGTGATAGAGCTGAGGTCTCCTCACCCCTGGTTCTATCGTTGCATCAGGGGCTATGAGTCCACAGCCTAAACCTCCTCTAGGAAGAGGGTGCTGGGCTAGGGCTCAGGACCTCATAGGACGCCAGAGGAGGGTGGAACTTTCCTCAGGAAGTATAAAGACGTTAGCAGCTCTCTCTAGCTCCTGGATGGGGCCAGCCCATCACTTCTTTCCGTGGTGATTTCTTTGGGGCTCATCTCCTTATTCTCCCCTTTGGGTTGTATGGTAGGAACTGACCAGGGGCTCGGTGGCAGGATGGGGCTCAGAAGCAAGGACACAGAAGCTGTGTACTTAGGGTGGAGGTATTTTGTAGACTTTGCTAGCTGCTTCCTTAGTAAGGCAGTAATCTTTGCCAGTCCTAAAACTATGGTAACAGCCATACAGAAAAGGAAGCAGTGCACATATTAATGCTCTAGGCTGTGCCTCAATCTAAAGAGGCGTAGAGTTCGTGTGATCCACTGCAGGCCTGCACAGGTCACTGTGGTGGCTGGCTACAGTGGATCTGGAGCAAAATTCCCCGCCAGCAATAAGCAACGTTGGTCCTCTGGCATGACCACTGTGGAGGCTGAAGTGCTCAACAGCTGGGGTCATGGCTGCTCTTCTCCCAGACGACGATGATCACGTGGCCTCCTTCTTCTCATGGGTTTTTGTTCCATAAACTTCAGCTGTACCTTTCCCCTGACATCGGATGTGCTGCTTATTTTGTGCTCTAGGCAAATTAAACAGCTGCTTCAGTTATGTTTCTGCCTTTGAATCACGGATCCAAGATATTAGCTGTAGCACAAATTAGCTGATGCCAAAAATATCCCTTTTCCTGAGTCTTTCACTACACATTTCACTCAGTGGTAATGACTTAAAACTTTTATTCTCAAAACCAGTTGGTTTAATGTGAGCTCTGAGGGAGAAGTATCAAATAAGTGAACTAAATGTCTCAAATTCAATGATTTCTATTGGCTTTTCTAAAATTCTTCTATGGCATAATTTTGAAAAATTATTTTTAGGGAGGAGGAGAACAAAGAAGAGTTGTTCCACTTTTTAAAATGTAAATGAAGAGAGAGACCAGTGATTTGCTTAGTCAGGGCTTCATTTTTTAAGTAAAATAATATTGAGTCAAAGAAGAAAACAAATATAACATCAAACTATTTGCAAAATAATGAAAATGAAAGTAATACATATAAAACTTAGTTTAGGAGTTGTAACCAAGTATACTCAATGGTAAATAACCTTAAACTTTAAATGCTTTCCTTCTTAAAAAATTTTTTTTCAACTCATAAAATTAGAATACCTAAAATTAACCTAAGAAAAAGGAAAATAGAGATAAATTTAAAAATAAAACAGTAAAACTGATAAATCCAATAGCATGTGTTTGGAGGGAAGAATACAAACAAAAATAAACATCTTCCTGTCAAATTCAATACACACACACACAAAGGAGAGAAAAACAAATAAAGAAATGAGCAATATACTGGAAATTTCTTGTTATAAAATAACAAACATCCATATATGCAGATAAATTAAAATCTCAATAAATTGGATGATTAATAGAAAAATGGTAATGGCCAGAACTGACTTGAAAGAAAACCTGAAACTTATAACTTTAGAAAATATTCAGTTATCAAAGGAATGCCTACAGAAGCTTTCCAAGCTCAGTTTTGCAGTTGAATTATTTCAAATTTCGCAGAGTTTGACAAAGATACATAAACATATGAAAAGTAATTTATTGGCCAAACTTAGTTTGTGCAGCGGAACTCATTCATACCTTGGGTGTGAGTTCCGTCTGTCCTCTTTCTTCATTGACTCCTGGAAGTCCACAACTTTCACCCAGGCTGCTAAAACACTTGATTGGACTTTTCATTTCTTTGGTTCTTAGAAAGTTAAAATGTTTTTTCTGCCCAGCTCCACAGACTCCTGATCTTGATGAAATTTTGCCTTCTTTCATATTCTTATGTAAAGAGCCACCCAACTTTTAAACAGTTTTGAATGGCATCTGATTGCATTCTAGAAAACTCTGTGCCTTTGAGAGACCATGAGGTCATACTACTAAGGTCATTTTCCTAACTAGTCCTTCCAGTTATTAAAACATTATAAACCACAATAATTAAAACAGAGTGATATCGACACAAGAAGAGCTTTTCGGTGAAACAGAGAACACAGAAACAGGCACTAGATCTTAAAAAAAACTTAATTTATAATAATCACTGATCAATAGAAAAGAGGGGAGAAGATGGCGGAAGAGTAAGACGCAGAGATCACCTTCCTCCTCACAGATAAATCAGAAATACATCTACATGTGGAACTGCTACTATAGAACACCCACCGAACGCTGGCAGAAGACCTCAGACCTCCCAAAAGGCAAGAAACTCCCCACGTACCTGGGTAGGGCAAAAGAAAAAAGAAAAAACAGAGACAAAAGAACAGGGACGGGACCTGCACCAGTGGGAGGGAGCTGTGAAGGAGGAAAGGTTCCCACACACTAGAAGCCCCTTCGCAGGTGGAGACTGCGGGTGGCGGAGGGGGAAGCTTCGGAGCCGCGGAAGAGAGCGCAGTAACAGGGGTGCGGAGGGCAAAGCGGAGAGATTCCCACACAGAGGACCGGTGCCGACCGGCACTCACCAGCCCGAGAGGCTTGTCTGCTCACCCGCCGGGGTGGGCGGAGGCTGGGAGCTGAGGCTCGGGCTTAGGAGGTCGGATCCCAGAGAGAGGACTGGAGTTGGCGGCGTGAACACAGCCTGAAGGGGGCGAGTGCACCACGGCTGGCCGGGAGGGAGTCCGGGAAAAAGTCTGGAGCTGCCGCAGAGGCAAGAGACCTTTTCTTACCTTTTTGCTTCCTGGTGCGCGAGGAGAGGGGTTTATGCGCGCCGCTTAAAGGCGCTCCAGAGACGGGCGCAGAGCTGGCAAAGAGACAAGAGACTTTTTCTTGCCTCTTTGTTTCCTGGTGCGCGAGGAGAGGGGATTAAGCGCGCCACTTAAGGGAGCTCCAGAAACAGGCGCGAGCCGCGGCTGTCAGCGCGGACACCAGAGACGGGTGTGGGACGCTAGGGTTGCTGCTGCCGCCACCAAGAGGCCTGTGTGCGAGCACAGGTCACTTTCCACACCTCCCCTCCCGGGAGACTGTGCAGCCCACCACTGCCAGGGTCCCGGGATCCAGGGACAACTTCCCCGGGCGCGTGTCAGGCTAGTGCAACGTCACGCCGGCCTCTGACGTCACAGGCTCACCCCGCCTCCGTGCCCCTCCCTCCTCCCGGCCTGTGCCAGAGCCACCGAATCAGCTGCTCCTTTAACCCCGCCCTGTCTGAGGGAAGAGCAGACGCCCTCGGACGACCTACACGCAGAGGCAGAGCCAAGTACAAAGCTGAACGCCAGGAGCTGTGCGAACGAAGAGGAGAGGGGGAGGTCTCTCCCAGCCGCCTCAGAAGCAGCGGATTAAAGCTCCACAGTCAACTTGATGTACCCTGCATCTGTGGAAAACCTGAATAGACAGCGAATGATCCCAAGTTGAGGAGGTGGACTTTGGGAGCAAAATATATTATTATTTTCCCCTTTTTCTCTTTTTGTGAGTATGTATGTGTGTGCTGCTCTGTGAGATTTTGTCTGTATAGCTTTGCTTTCACCATTTGTCCTAGGGTTCTGACTGAACCATTTTTTTGTTTTGTTTTTTTAATAAAATTTTTCTTCCTAATAATTATTTTTTATTTTAATAACTTTATTTTATCCTACTTTAGTTTATCTTTTCTTTCTTTCTTCCTTCCTTCCTTTCGTCCTCTTCCTTCCTTCTTTCCTTCCTTCTGTCCTTCCTCCCTTCCTTCCTCCCTCTCTTCCTTCCTTCATTTCTTCCTTCCTCCCTTCCTTCCTCCCTCTCTTCCTTCCTTCATTTCTTCCTTCCTTCCTTCCTCCCTTTCTTCCTCTCTTCCTTCCTTCCTTTCTTCCTTCCTTCCTCCCTTCCTTCCTTCCTTCCTTTCTTCCTTTCTTCCTTCCTTTCTTTCCTTTCTATTTTTTCTCCCTTTTATTCCGAGCCATGTGGATCAAAGGCTTTTGGTGCTCCAGCCAGGCGTCAGGACTGTGTCTCTGAGGTGGGAGAACCAACTTCAGGACACTGCTCCACAAGAGAACTCCCAGCTCCACGTAATATCAAACTGCGAAAATCTCCCACAGATCTCCATCTCAACACCAAGACCCAGCTTCACTCAACGACCAGCAACGTACAGTGCTGGATACCCTATGCCCAACAAATAGCAAGACAGGACTACAGCCCCATCCATTAGCAGAGAGGCTGCCTAAAATCATAATAAGGCTACTGACATCCCAAAACACAACACCAGATGTAAACCTGCCCAACAGAAAGACAAGATCCAGCCTCATCCACCAGAACACAGGCACTAGTCCCCCCAACCAGGAAACCTACTCAACCCACTGAACCAACCTTAGCCACTGGGGACAGTCACCAAAAACAACGGGAACTACAAACCTGCAGCCTGCAAAAAGGAGACCCCAAACACAGTAAGATAAGCAAAATGAGAAGACAGAAAAACACACAGCAGATGAAGGAGCAAGGTAAAAACCCACCAGACATAACAAATGAAAAGGAAATAGGCAGTCTACCTGAAAAAGAATTCAGATAATGATAGTAAAGATGATCCAAAATCTTGGAAATAGAATAGACAAATTGCAAGAAACATTTGACAAGGACCTAGAAGAAATAAAGAGGAAGCAAACAACGATGAGCAACACAATAAATGAAATTAAAAATACCCTAGATGGGATCAATAGCAGAAAAACTGAGGCAGAAGAACGGATAAGTGACCTGGAAGATAAAATAGTGGAAATAACTACTGCAGAGCAGAATAAAGAATAAAAGAATGTAAAGAACTGAGGACAGTCTCAGAGACCTCTGGGACAACATTAAACGCATCAACATTCAAATTATAGGGGTCTCAGAAGAAGAAGAGAAAAAGAAAGGGACTGAGAAAATATTTGAAGAGATTATAGTTGAAAACTTCCCTAATATAGGAAAGGAAATAGTCAATCAAGTCCAAGAAGTACAGAGAGTCCCATACAAGATAAATCCAAGGAGAAACACGCCAAGACACATATTAATCAAACTATCAAAAATTAAATACAAGAAAACATATTAAAAGCAGCAACGGAAAAACAACAAATAACACGCAAGGGAATTCCCATAAGGTTAACAGCTGATTTTTCAGCAGAAACTCTGCAAGCCAGAAGGGAGTGGCAGGACATATTTAAAGTGATGAAGGAGAAAAACCAACAACCAAGATTACTCTACCCAGGAAGGATCTCATTCAGATTTTTTTTTTCTCATTCAGATTTGATGGAGAAATTAAAACCTTTTCAGACAAGCAAAAGCTGAGAGAGTTCAGCACCACCAAACCAGCTTTAGAACAAATGCTAAAGGAACTTCTCTAGGCAAGAAACACAAGAGAAGGAAAAGACCTACAAGAACAAACCCGAAACAATTAAGTAAATGGTAATAGGAACATACATATTGATAATTACCTTAAATGTAAATGGATTAAATGCTCCCACCAAAAGACACAGACTGGCTGAATGGATACAAAAACAAGACCCATATACCTCCTGTCTACAAGAGACCCTCTTCAGACCTAGGGACACATACAGACTGAAAGTGAAGGGATGGAAAAAGATATTGCATGCAAATGGAAATCAGAAGAAAGCTGGAGTAGCAATTCGCATATCCGACAAAAAAGACTTTAAAATAAAAACTATTACAAGAGACAAAGAAGGACACTACATAATGATCAAGGGATCGATCCATGAAGAAGATATAACAATTGTAAATATTTATGCACCCAACATAGGAGCACCTCAATACATAAGGCAAATACTAACAGCCATAAAAGGGGAAATCGACAGTAACACAATCATAGTAGGGGACTTTAACACCCCACTGTCACCAATGGACAGATCATCCAAAATGAAAATAAATAAAGAAACACAAGCTTTAAATGATACAGTACACAAGATGGACTTAATTGATATTTATAGGACATTCCATCCAAAAACAACAGAATACACATTTTTCTCAAGTGCTCATGGAACATTCTCCAGGATTGATCATATATTGGGTCACAAATCTAGCCTTGGTAAATTTAAGAAAATTGAAATCATATCAAGTATCTTTTCCGACCACAATGCTATGAGACTAGATATCAATTACAGGAAAAGATCTGTAAAAAATACAAACACATGGAGGCTAAACAATACACTACTTAATAACGAAGTGATCACTGAAGAAATCAAAGAGGAAATCAAAAAATACTTAGACACAAATGACAATGGAGACATGACAACCCAAAACCTATGGGATGCAACAAAAGCAGTTCTAAGAGGGAAGTTTATAGCAATACAATCCTACCTTAAAAAACAGGAAACATCTCGAATAAACAACCTAACTTTGCACCTAAAGCAATTAGAGAAAGAAGAACAAAAAACCCCCAAATTTAGCAGAAGGTAAGAAATCATAAAGATCAGATCAGAAATAAATGAAAAAGAAATGAAGGAAACAATAGCAAAGATCAATAAAACTAAAAGCTGGTTCTTTGAGAAGATAAACAAAATTGATAAACCATCAGCCAGACTCATCAGGAAAAAAAGAGAGAAGACTCAATTCAATAGAATTAGAAATGAAAAAGGAGAAGTAACAACTGACACTGCAGAAATACAAAAGATTATGAGAGATTACTACAAGCAACTCTATGCCAATAAAATGGACAACCTGGAAGAAATGGACAAATTCTTAGAAATGCACAACGTGCCGAGACTGAACCAGGAAGAAATAGAAAATATAAACAGACCAATCACAAGCACCGAAATTGAAACTGTGATTAAAAATCTTCCAACAAACAAAAGCCCAGGACCAGATGGCTTCACAGGCAAATTCTATCAAACATTGAGAGAAGAGCTAACACCTATCCTTCTGAAACTCTTCCAAAAGATAGCAGAGGGAGGAACACTCCCAAACTCATTCTATGAGGCCACCATTACCCTGATACCAAAACCAGACAAAGGCGTCACAAAGAAAGAAAACTACAGGCCAATATCACTGATGAACATAGATGCAAAAATCCTCAACAAAATACTAGCAAACAGAATCCAACAGCACATTAAAAGGATCATACACCATGATCAAGTGGGGTTTATTCCAGGAATGCAAGGATTCTTCAATATATGCAAATCAATCAACGTGATACCCCATATCAACAAACTGAAGGAGAAAAACCATATGATCATCTCAATAGATGCAGGTAAAGCTTTCAACAAAATTCAACACCCATTTATGATAAAAACCCTGCAGAAAGTAGGCATAGAGGGAACTTTCCTCAACATAATAAAGGCCATATATGACAAATCCACAGCCAGCGTCGTTCTCAATGGTGAAAAACTGAAACCATTTCCACTAAGATCAGGAACAAGACAAGGTTGCGCACTCTCACCACTCTTATTCAACATAGATTTGGAAGTTCTAGCCACAACAATCAGAGAAGAAAAAGAAATAAAAGGAATCCAAATAGGAAAAGAAGAAATAAAGCTGTCACTGTTTGCAGATGACATGATACTATACATAGAGAATCCTAAGGATGCTACCAGAAAACTACTAGAGCTAATCAATGAATTTGGTAAAGTAGCAGGATACAAAATCAATGCCCAGAAATCTCTGGCATTCTTATACACTAATGATGAAAAATCTGAGAGTGAAATTAAGAAAACACTCACATTTACCATTGCAACAAAAAGAATAAAATATCTAGGAATAAACCTACGTAAGGAGACAAAACACCTATATGCAGAAAATTATAAGACACTGATGAAAGAAATTAAAGATGATACAAATAGATGGAGAGATATATCATGTTCTTGGATTGGAAGAATCAACATTGTGAAAATGACTCTACTACCCAAAGCAATCTACAGAGTCAATGCAATCCCTATCAAACTACCACTGGCATTTCTTACAGAACTAGAACAAAAAATTTCACAATTTGTATGGAAACAGAAAAGACCCCAAATAGCCAAAGCAATCTTGAGAATGAAAAATGGAGCTGGAGGAATCAGGCTCCCTGACTTCAGACTATACTACAAGGCCACAGTAATCAAGACAGTATGGTACTGGCATAAGAACAGAAATATAGATCAATGAAACAGGATAGAAAGCCCAGAGATAAACCCACACACATATGGTCACCTTATCTTTGATAAAGGAGGGAAGAACATACAGTGGAGAAAAGACAGCCTCTTCAATAAGTGGTGCTGGGAAAACTGGACTGGTACATGTAAAAGTATGAAATTAGAACACTCCCTAACACCATACACAAAAATAAACTCAAAATGGGTTAAAGACCTACATGTAAGGCCAGACACTATCAAACCCTTAGAGCAAAACATAGGCAGAACACTCTATGACATAAATCACAGCAAGATCCTTTTTGACCCAACTCCTAGAGGAGTGGAAATAAAAACAAAAATAAACAAATGGGACCTAATGAAACTTCAAAGCTTTTGCACAGCAAAGGATACCATAAACAAGACCAAAAGACAACCCTCAGAATGGGAGAAAATAGTTGCAAATGAAACAACTGACAAAGGATTAATCTCCAAAATTTACAAGCAACTCATGCAGCTCAATAACAAAAAAACAAACAACCCAATCCAAAAATGGGCAGAAGACCTAAATAGACATTTCTCCAAAGAAGATATATAGATTGCCAACAAACGCATGAAAGAATGCTCAACATCATTAATCATTAGAGAAATGCAAATCAAAACTACAATGAGATATCATCTCACACCGGTCAGAATGGCCATCATCAAAAAATCTAGAAACAATAAATGCTGGAGAGGGTGTGGAGAAAAGGGAACACTCTTGCACTGCTGGTGGGAATGTAAATTGATACAGCCACTATGGAGAACAGTATGGAGGTTCCTTAAGAAACTACAAATAGAACTACCATACGACCCAGCAATCCCACTACTGGGCATATACCCTGAGGAAACCATAATTCAAAAAGAATCATGTACCAAAATGTTCATTGCAGCTCTATGTACAATAGCCAGGACATGGAAGCAACCTAAGTGTCCATCAACAGATGAATGGATAAACAAGATGTGGCACATATATACAATAGAATATTACTCAGCCATAAAAAGAAATGAAACTGAGTTATTTGTAGTGAGGTGGATGGACCTGGAGTCTGTCATACAGAGTGAAGTAAGTCAGAAGGAGAAAAACAAATACCTTATGCTAACACATATATATGGAATCTAAGAAAAAAAAATATGAAGAGACTAGGGGTAGGATGGGAATAAAACACAGACCTACTAGAGCATGGACTTGAGGATATGGGGAGGGGGAAGTGTAAGCTGTGATGAAGTGAGAGAGTGCATGGACATATATACACTACCAAACGTAGGGTGGATAGCTAGTGGTAAGCAGCCGCATGGCAAAGGGAGATCAGCTCGGTGCTTTGTGACCACCTAGAGGGGCAGGATAGGGAGGGTGAGAGAGAGGGAGACGCAAGAGGGAAGAGATATGGGAACATGTGTATATGTATAACTGATTCACTTCGTTGTAAAGCAGAAACTAACACACCATTGTAAAACAGTTATACTCCAATAAAGATGTTAAAAAAAATAGAAAAGAGGAAAATTGTTCTATTTATGCATAAATCCTTTTAAAATTAGCTAGCTCTTTGGTGATACAAAAAAACAATTATAAATTCCAAATGAACAAAAGATCCAAATATAAAACAAAATAAAAAACTATAACATAAATGTTTATCTTCTTTTTGAATAGAGTAGGACTTTCTAGGTATAAACACTAAAGAAGATTTCACAGTCCATTTGACTGCATAAAAATTTTAAATATCTATATGTCACTATACATAAAACCAACAAGAATAACCAGTTGAAAATGTGACAAACATAAAATGATTAATATCCTTTATATAGAGAGTTCATACAAATTGCTACGAAAAATACTAAGACCTCAATAGGAGATTGATCAAATTATATATAAAGAGGTTTCCCAGAAGAGGAAATATAAATAGAAAAGAAACATGAAAAAATTAACCTAGCACAACACCAAGAGTGAAACTTAATGTGGACAATGAATTTTGGGTGGTTATGAAGTATCAATATAGGTTCATCAGTTGTAAAAAACACACCACTCTGGTGGGATTTGTTGATAATTGTGGAGGTTATGCATGTGTGGGTGCAGGGGGTACATGAGAAATCTCTGTACCTTTCTCTCAATTTTGCTGTGAACCTAAAACTGCTCAAAAAAATTGTCTTTAAAAAAAGACTATAAGGGCTTCTCTGGTGGCGCAGTACTTGAGAGTCCGTCTGCCAATGCAGGGGACGCGGGTTCGTGCCCTGGTCCGGGAGGATACCACATGCCGTGGAGCGGCTGGGCCCGTGAGCCATGGCCGCTGAGCCTGCGCGTCCGGAGCCTGTGCTCCGCAACGGGAGAGGCCACAACAGTGAGAGGCCCGCCTACTGCAAAAAAAAAAAAAAGACTATAAGAAAAAATACTGGGCTTCCCTGTCTGCTTGTCGATGCAGGGGACACGGGTTCGTGCCCTTGTCCAGGAAGATCCCACATGCCGCGGAGCAGCTGGGCCCGTGAGCCACGGCCGCTGAGCCTGCGCGTCCAGAGCCTGTGCTCCGCAACAGGAGAGGCCACAACAGTGAGAGGCCCACGGAAAGAAAGGAAAGAAAGGAAAGAAAGAAAGGAAGGAAGGAAGGAAGAAAGGAAGAAAGGAAGAAAGGAAGAAAGGAAGAAAGGAAGAAAGGAAGAAAGGAAGAAAGAAAGAAAGAAAGAAAGAAAGAAAGAAAGAAAGAAAGAAAGAAAGAAAGAAAGAAAGAAAGAAAAGAAAAAATACTAACCTCACTAGAGATCAAGTAAAAGCAAATTTTTTCCAATGGAAGAATACCTACTTTTTCTATGAAATTAACAAAGATTACAAAACTGAATATTCAGTGGTGATGAAGGTACCATAATATAAGTACTCTCATATACTTCTGATGGGAGTTGATCAATATAACATTTCTGGAAAGCCATTTAATACTATCAAACATGTTTAAATATTCTACCTCTTAATCTAGTTTTTCTGTATATTACTAATCTATTGCTGCATAACAAAGTACCCCCAAATTTAGCAGCTTATAGGACAATAACTTTTCTTTACTGAAATGTATTTGACATATTGTAAAATTTAAGCATGTTAATTTGATACATTTACATATTGTAATGTGATTGCCATTGCAGCAATAATGAACACGTCCATCACATGACATAATTATCATTTCTTTTTAGTGCTTGGAATAATTAAGTCCTAGCCTCTTAGCAAGTCTGATGATTATAATTCAATATTTTTGTCTGTATTCACTCTAGACAATACATTTATTATCTCACATAGTTTTTGCAGGTTAGGAATCTGGGAGTGGCTCAGGCTACATGGTTCCGGGTCAGAGTTTTTCAAGCTTTTGTCCTGGGCTTTTGTCATATGAAGGCTTGCCTAGGGCTGGAAGATTGGCTTCCAGGAAAACTCATTCACATAGCAGTTGGCAGGAGCCTCAGTTCCTCAGCACATGGACCTCTTCATAGAGATGCTGAAGCATCTTCACAATGTATCAGCTGTCCTTTGCCAGAGCGAGTGATCCAAACATAGAGAACAAGGAAGAACCCATGATGACTTTTGTGACCTAGCCTCAAAAGTCACACTGCATCATGTTTGCAATATTCTATTGGTTAAACAAAAAAGCTCTATGTATTTAGTGTGGGGTTGGGAATGGGGAGGACTTAGACAAGGGCAAGAATACCAGGAGAGGAGGATCACTGGGGGCCATACTGGAGGCTGGTCACCAGAGTCTACTTGTAGGAAGCTAGTTTAATCAAATAATTTGAAATGCAGACAAAATTTTATGGCTTTAGATATTCATTGAAATGATATTTATAATAGTAACAATTTGGAAACACAATATTCAACAACTGAGCTGGTTAAGTAAACTATGGCATACCTATGTAATAGAATATGACATTCAATCATATGTTCATGAAATGTTTTAAATTATTTTGGAAAATGCTTATGCCCTGGTGTTATACGATAAAAATGGTTTATAATATTGAGAATTTAGGGAAATCCCTGGCAGTCCAGTTGTTAGGACTCGGCATTTTCATTGCCATGGGTCTGGGTTCGATCCCTGGTCGGGGAACTAAGATCCCACAAGCCATGCAGCGTGGCCAAAAAAAAAAAAAAAAAATTGAACACATAATGTGCTAGGGACTGTTTTAAGTGCTTTGCGTGTATTAATTCACTTAATCCTCACAATAACCCTATGAAGTAGATCACTAATATTATTCCATATTATAGTTAAGGCAACTGAGTTACAGTGAAAATAAGTACCAGATTACACAATTAGAAAGTGGAGGATCCAGAATTCAAACCTAAATACTCTGGCAATGTTAACCACTATGCTATATTGCCTCTTATATAGTACCATAGTATTATATAAAATATATATAATTTTCATATTTCTCTGTATATTTATATGTATAGAAAAAAGATGAGAAGAAAACACACTAAAATATTAATGACTACTACCTCTAGATGATGGAATTGTGAATGATTATTCACTTTATTTTTCATACTTTTCTCCATTTTCAAATTTTTCTAAAATGGGCACACATTATGCAGATCATCAGAAATAATCCTTTCAAGGAACTACACATACTGTTAGGGACTGTGTCTAGATTCCAGTGACAAGAAAGCAAAATTTAAAAATTCATTCGTCTAGGAAAAGCATTACCAAAGTTATTTCATTTTCAGTCCACCACACTGCAAAACCATTTTGTGGAAGGTGAAATATGTTAGACTGTGTGCATGTATTATGTACACAAGTATAGAAAGAATGACAACAAAATTTTTAGAGTGTTTTGTAGAGTTTACAAAGCTCATTCACATAGTTATTCATTTGATAAACCAGCGTGCTTCAGCAATTAACACCCTTTCCAGCTATTTATATCACTCTTGAGATGTTTGAAAAAGGCTCTTTGTTCATTGGTACTGAACACAGCCAAATTCTTCCAGGGTATGGGGTTTTGTACAACATTCACTAAGGAAAGCAACCAATTGTATGTGTGCACACCCCAGACAGAATTTGTTTAAGAAAACTGAGATATGTTTGAGTTTGAATGTTTTCCTTCTCTGACTAGTGGTTATCATTTTAACTGTGTTCTTTTTAAAGCTTTATTACACAGCCATGAAAATACCAATCTTAAACCTGCTGATGGGAAGCAAGTAATCTGCTCATTCTTTAAAGGTACATGTATTCTTTCAGGTCAGTAGGGTCACACTGCAAGATCCTGAGCATTTGTGCTCAGTTGAATTAGAAAGCTTAGGGTTGAATTTGCCTCGCTAAGTAGCTTAGCTACTGAGTTGTCCTCAGTGGGACTTTGCTGAAGGGTATATTTTCATTATTTCTTGCTAATTTTAAAGCGTGGCATGTTGTATTGCAAAAACTAAGTAATTCTTCCATGAAAGGAAAACAACTACCATAGCACTTATTACATACCTTCCACTTTACTTATTTTAAAAAAACATTAAAATGTATTGCCAGGTGAGTAAAATGTTTTACTTTGAATCTAAATGACCAAACATCTTTTAGAGGTGTATAATCAAGGAAAAGAAGGAAATTTGGATATTTTTCCAAGGGTTAAAAGAATGGTTATGTGCATGGGGATAAAGGAAAGAGGCAGTGATTTAGACTCTGCAGATATAATGTCTTCAAAACAATGGGCACAGCTGACAAGGCATCTGGTTGATGTAATGGAAAAACCAATAATTCAGGTTTCAAATAAGATTTTGTTTTTATGCTTAAATTATCTGGTTTGTCTTATTTAACTACATAATCACCAGCTTTACCCTTTATGTTAAAAAGTGACCAGGCAGATATGTCCCCTCAGGCAAGGGAAACAAAAGCAAAAATAAACAAATGGGACTACATCAAACTTTTGCACAGAGAAGGAAACTATCAACAAAATTTAAAAAAACAGCCTACTGGAGGGGAGAAGATATTAGCAAATGCTGTATCTGATAAGGGGTTAATAATCAAAATATAAAGAACTTGGGGCTTCCCTGGTGGTGCAGTGTTTAAGAATTTGCCTGCCAGTGCAGGGGACATGGGTTCGAGCCCTGGTCCAGGAAGATCCCACATGCCGCGGAGCGGCTGGGCCCATGTGCCACAACTACTGAGCCTGTGCTCTAGAGGCCGCGAGCAACAACTGCTGAGCCAGCATGCCACAACTACTGAAGCCTGCGCCCCTAGAGCCTCTGCTCAGCAACAAGAGAAGCCACCGCAATGAGAAGCCCGCTCACTGCAACTAGAGAAAGCCCGGGCAAAGGAACGAGGACCCAGTGCAGCCATAAATTAATTAATTAGTTAATTTTTAAAAAGAAATAATGTTTGGCACATAAGTGACCATTTTTAAATATATATATATGTATATAAAGAACTTATATAATTCAATAGCAGAAAAACAACCTGACTAAAAAATGGGCAGAGGATCTGAACAGACATTTTTCCAAAGAAGACATACAAGTGGCCAACAGGTACATGTAAAGTTATACAACATCATTAATTATCAGAGAAATGCAAATCAAAACCACAAAGGGGTATCACCTCACACATGTTAGGACAGCTATTATCAAAAAGACAAGGAATAAAAAATGCTGGCGAGGATGTGAAGAAAAAGGAACCCTTGTGCACCATTGGTAGGAATGTAAATTGGTCCACCACTATGAAAACTGTACGGAGAGTCCTCAAAAAAATAAAAATAGAGCTACCATATGATCCAGCAATTCTACTTCTGGGTATCTTTCTGAAGAAAACAAATACACTAATTTGAAAAATATATGCACGCCTATGTTTATAGCAGCATTATTCATAATAGCCAAGATATGGAAGCAACCTAAGTGTCCATCAGTAGATTAACAAATAAAGAAATTGTGATATATATACAATGGAATATTACTCAGCCATAGAAAATGAATGAAATCTTGCCATTTGCCAAAATATGGATGGACCTGGAGGGTATTATGCTAAGTTAAATAAGTCAAAGACAAGTATCATATGATTTCATTTATATGTGGAATTTTTTAATGAACAAACATAACAAACAGAAACAGACTCATTGAGGGACTTCCCTGGTGGTCCAGTGGTTAAGAATCTGTCTTGCAAGGCAGAGGACGCCGGTTCGATCCCTGGTTGGGCAACTAAGATCCCACATGCCACAGGGCAACTGAGCCCATGCGCTGCACCTAGAGAGCTCATGCACCCCAACTAGAGAGAAGCCCTTGCACCACAGCAAAAGATCCCGTGTGCCACAACTAAGACCCGACTCAGCCAATAAATAATTTTATTTTTTAAAAAAGAAAGAGACGTTGATACAGGGAACAAACAGGTGGTTGCCAGAGGGCAGGAGGGTTGAGGTGGGCAAAATAGGTGAAAGAAATTAAGAGATGCAAACTTCTAATTATAAAATAAATGAGTCATGGGTATATAATGTACAGCACGGTGAACATAGCCAGTAATATTGTAATAATTTTATGTGGTGATACGTGGTAGCTAGACTTGTTGTGGTGATCATTTTCTAATGTATAAAATTCACTACGTTGTATAGCTGAAACTAGTATAATATTGTAAGTCAACTATACTTCAATTTTAAAAGGTGACCAGGTATGATAGTATGGCAGGGAAAGCCTCATATACCCCAGAATATGTCCAGTTGGGCTCCATTGGTGTGATCCTCTGACTAGCTGCAAAAAAAACTGTCATGTGCATCATCTTACCTTCAAACCATTATAGTACATGGGGGGAAAAAATGGCCATGAATTCTTTGCAGCAACTTCCATCAAAATGTAGAATCTATTCCCCCACATCCTGAACATGGACTGGCCTTTTGACTTGCTTTTTTTTTTTTTTTTTTTTTTTTTTTGTGGTATGCGGGCCTCTCACTGCCGTGGCCTCTCCCGTTGCGGAGCACAGGCTCCGGACGCGCAGGCCTAGCGGCCATGGCTCACGGGCTTAGTTGCTCCGCGGCATGTGGGATCTTCCCGGACCAGGGCACGAACCCGTGACCCCTGCATCGGCAGGCGGATTCTCAACCACTGCGCCACCAGGGAAGCCCTTGACTTGCTTTTGACCATGGGACGCAAACAAATGAGCTGCAAGCAGAAGCTTGAAAAGCAATTATGCACTGGGGCTGGTCCTCTATTGTTACCTTGGGAAATAAGCTACTAAATGGGGCTGAGGTTTCCCCTCCATTTCAATAACCACTGAGCTCAACCTTTCTGGTGAAACTATGGGTTTAATTAAAATGTTGTTTTTGAAAGGAGATATTTATATTTACTTGACAAGAAACTATGCAAGGAGATTTATGAAAGTCATGAAAATGAATACATTCCTGTCTACGTCCTGCAGGAAAATTAATAAGGCAATAGCCTTAAAAATACACAATAGGGTCCTAACTTAACAAAATAGGTTGCAGTGTAGCAGTTATTTATAAGTCAGTTGTCTGGATCTTAGAATATATATCCATGTGTCTATCACAGTGTTTGGCACATGGCTGGTGCTCAAGAAATAGTTCTTGAATAAATGAATGAATGGAGGCATGAATGAACAAATGGGAAGTGTAAATGGCTGTTATATTCTCTGACTTGGAACAGCAAAGTAACTTGATGTGCCTTGTGACGGTTCATTTTATGAGTCAAATTGGCTAAGCCATTGTACCCATTTATTCAATTAAACACTAATCTAAGTGAAGGTGTTTTTTAGATATGGTTAACATTTACAATTAGTTGACTATAAGTAACGGAGATTATCCTTGATAATCTGTGCAGGCCTCATCAGTAAAAAGGCCTTAAGAGTAAAACTAAGAGAGAGAGGGACTTCCCTGGTGGTGCAATGGCTAAGAATCTGCCTGCCAATACAGGGGACACAGGTTCCATCCCTGGTCCAGAAATAGCCCACATGCCACAGAGCAACTAAGCCCATGTGCCACAACTATGAGCCTGCGCTCTAGAGCCCACGAGCCACAACTACTGAAGCCCATGTGCCTAGAGCCTGTGCTCTGCAGCAAAGAAAAGCCACCCCAATGAGAAGCCCGTGTACTGCAACAAAGAGTAGCCCCCGGTTGCTGCAGCTAGAGAAAGCCCATGTGCAGAAACAGAGACCCAACACAGCCAAAAATAAATAAATAAATAAATTTATATTAAAAACAAAAAAAAACTAAGAGAGAGAGAGAGAGAGAGAGCAAGAGGTCAACAACTGCTGAATCTATATGAATATATATATCTGTGTATATAGAATTTTGTTACACTATTATTGCAACTTTTTGAAAAATTTTCAACTTTTTGAAAATGTTTTTCAAAATCAAAACAATTTTTAAAGGCTGGAGGAAGGTAAATGGAGTAAAAATGTTCAAAGTCCTCATATCGTCTGGGAATAATAAAAGTACTTATTTATATAATTTTAATAGTTAAGGATTCATGTTTAATCTCTTGAGTAATCACTGAAAGAGTAGTAGTAACTAACAAGCTAATGCTAGAGGTGGAGGGAGTAGGGGCAGCAATGCAATAGTAAAAACTACTCCAAAAGAAAGCAGAGAAAAGAGGGAATAAGCAACATAGCATACACAGTATAAAACAGAAAACAAATGGTAAGATGAAAGATTTAAATCCAAATATATAGTAATTACATTAAATGTAAACAGACTAAAAGAGAATGGTTGTCAGACTGGATTTTTAAATGATTCTGTTTTCATAATGAAAGTAAGACTTTTTCACTCTGTTGACATTTGCACTGATGGTGGAAAAAACAATGGTGGGGAAACCTGCTGGCACCTTAACCCAAGTCAAGACAGTGACACTAACCTGTACTAATAGCCATTGTTCTCTTCTCTGCCAGGTACTCACAAAAAAAAAGAATAATAAGTCAGTTTTACTTAAGAATGACATTGATGAAGCATTAAACATTACTAATTTTATGAATCTAATTCTCAAAGACAGTTCTTCATACAGAAGGAGTCTTAGCAGTCTTCTCCTCCTGTCCTGTTTTCATACAAATCACCTCTTCAGGATTCTAATAAGTGGTCAATTAGTTTTGGCTTGAATGCTTCAAGGGATAGGGAATGTGTTCCTTATTACAGAGTTTATTGAGAGGCCATCAGTTCCTACTGTCCTGTCCCTGACCAGCCTCTAGTTCCCCCAGAGAACAGATGCTCACCTCTCTGCAAAGCAAACTGCATCTCTGACAGTGCTAGTAGCTAAAGGCAACATTTCACCAACCTTCTAAATACCTTTGGTTAACAAAGCTGAAGATTCCCTAGGAGTTATAAATCAGATAATACTGAAAGAGCCAGGAGGGTACCATGTTAAAAATAATCAAACCCAGTTTTGTGTGTGTATATATTTCATTTAACCTTATAATAACCACATAAAAATTAATAAACTTCTATGGCTCACTCCACAATTTATACATACACATATATTTTAACACACTCCCTAAATTTATTTTCAGAAACTATAATGTGCACAACAATAATGCTAGGAATTGTAGAAAATACAATATGATATACAACAATAACTGCCCTTAAGAAGCTTAGAGTGCTGTGTCTTTTCTGTAGACTCATGATAAATTTTACTCGCCCATCGCTCTTTTTTTTTTTTTTTTTTGATAAATTTATTTATTTTTGGCTGCGTTGGGTCTTCGTTGCTGCAGGAGAGCTTTCTCTAGTTGCAGCGACCAGGGGCTACTCTTCTGTTCGGTGTGCAGGCTTCTCATTGCTGTGGCTTCTCTTGTTGCGGAGCACGGGCTCAGGGGGTGTCTAGAGCGCAGGCTCGGTAGTTGTGCTGCACGGGCTTAGTTGCTCCCTGGCATGTGGGATCTTCCCAGACCAGGGCTGGAACCCGTGTCCCCTGCATTGGCATGTGGATTCTTAACCACTGAGCCACCCAGGAAGTCCCCACCCATTGCTCTTTGACTAAGAAATAAACTGACTTTGCTTCTCTGATCAGTAACCACCATGGCAAGGAAGAACTAGCACCTTATAGAAAAAACATTCAAACCAAAAAGAAGCAAGAATAAAACAGATGACACTCCGTTTAGATTGACACGATGGGAAAATGCCAGCCACGATTAATATTAGTCACAAAGACTCAAGGAGCCAGAACTGTACCTGACAGTCTTCAGGGTTATATTTTTGGAAAGATATTTTTGACAAAGTTGCATTTTCTTACATTCCAACTAATTACCAAGGATGTTCAGGGCAAAAACCTGCCTGACCAAGTTCTCTGGTGAATCTTACTTGTAAAGTGTGTTCCACCATCACAAAGGAACAGACTTTAATGCCTACATTCATGGCAGTCAAGCACTGGACTTTGCATTGCTCCTCTTGTGTTGGATTTACCAAAAAGTGCAAAAGATTTCTAAAATCTCTGGTAGCTGCTCCATCCATCAGCATCCAGTAGGTGCTTCCAGTCTGGGTAAAGATGGGAATCATGACACAGAAAATATTTTTTAAATGACTTCAAATATATTGGTCTGTAATTTTGGAGGGGTACTGTCTTTGTCTGGTTTTGGTATCATGGTGATGGTGACTTCATAGAATGAATTTGTTAAGTATTCCCTCCTCTTCAAAATTTTGGAATCATTTGAGAAGGATAGGTATAAGTTCTTCTTTGTATGTTTGGCAGTGAAGCCATCTGGTCCTGGACTTTGGTTTGCAGGGAGTTTTTTGTTTTTTGGGGGGTTTTTTTGCGGTACACAGGCCTCTCACTGTTGTGGCCTCTCCTGTTGTGGAGCACAGGCTCCGGACGCGCAGGCTCAGCGGCCATGGCTCACGGGCCTAGCCGCTCCGCAGCATGTGGGATCTTCCCGGACCGGGGCACGAACCCATGTCCCTTGCATCGGCAGGCGGACTCTCAACCACTGCGCCACCAGGGAAGCCCCCCACTGTTCTTTTAGTACAATGTTGTTTAGTCTCCATCTGTTTGTTATTTTCTCCTTTTTCTTCCTGTGGTTAATTTCTAGTTTCATACTGTTGTGGTCAGAAAAGATGCTTGAAATAATTTCTATCTTCTTATATTTATTGAGGCTTGTTTTGTGACTTAGAATGTGGTCTATCCTACAGAATTGTCCATGTGGGCTTAAAAGAATGTGTATTCTGTGTTTTTTTGGATGTAATGTCCTGTAGATATCAATTAAGTTCATCTGGTCTATTGTGTCATTTAGGATCTCTGTTGCCTTATTGATTTTCTGTCTGAAAGATCTGTCCATTGATGTTAGTGGGGTGTCAAATTCTCCTACTATTATTATATTCCTGTCAATTTCTCCCTTTATGTATGTTAGTATTTGTTTTACATATTTAGGTACTCCTATATTGGGTGAATACATGTTTTTTTAATAGGATTTGTTTATTTATTTTTTTGGCTGCATTGGATGTTCATTGCTGTGCATGGGCTTTCTTTAGTTGCAGCAAGGAGGGGCTACTCTTCGTTGTGGTGTGCAGGCTTCTCATTGTGGTGGCTTCTCTCATTGCGGAGCATGGGCTCTAGGCATGTGGGCTTCCGTAGTTGTGGCATGCAGGCTCAGTAGTTGTGGCTCACGGGCTCTAGAGAGCAGGCTCAATAGTTGTGGCACACAAGCTTAGTTGCTCCACAGCATGTGGGATCTTCCCGGACCAGGGATTGAACCCATTTCCCCTGCATTGCCAGGCAGATTCTTAACCACTGAGCCACCAGGGAAGTCTCATGAATACATGTTAATGAGTGTAATATCCCATTCTTGTATTGGTCCCCTTATTATTATATAATTATATATAATTGGTCCCCTTCTTTGTCTTTCTTTATGGACTTTGTTGTAGAGTCTATTTTGTTTAGTATGAGTATTGCTACACCCGTCTTCTTGTCCTTTCCATTTGCATGAAATATCTTTTTCCATCCCCTCACTTTCAGTCTATGTGTGTTTTTTGCTCTAAAGTGAGTCTCCTGTAGGCAACATGTTGTAGGTTCTTGGATTTTTTATCCAATCTGCCACTCTGTGTCTTTAGATCAGAGCATTTAGTCCATTGACATTTAATGTAATTACTGATAAGTATGTACTTACTGCCATTTTAAATCTTGTTTTCCAGGTGATTTTATAGTTCTTCTTTGTTCATTTCTTCTCTTTGTTTTTCCTTTCATGCTTTACTGGTTTTCTTTTGTATTATGTTTGAGTTACTTTCTTTTGGGTTTTTGTGAATCTACTGTATGTTTTTGATATGTCATTACCCTGGTTTTCAAGTATGTTAACCTGTAACTACATGTACTTGCTTTAGACTGATAGTCATATAAGTCCACATTCTAAAGATCTACATTTTTTTACTCCTCTCCCCCACATTTTGTGATTTTGATGTCCTACTTTACATCTTCATTTTCATCCTTTTGCTGTTAATTGTAGTTATAATCCCTTTTACAAAATTTTAAATTGTTTTTTAATCTATGTACTGCACACAAAAACCGTAGAACTAATAAATGAATTCAGCAAGGTAGCAGGATACAAGATCAATACACAGAAATCTGTTGCATTTCTTTACACTAACAATGAAATATCAGAAAGAGAAAGTAAAAAAAAAAAAACTCATTTAAAATTGCATTTAAAAAAATACCTAGGAATAAACTTAACCAAGGAAGTGAAAGACCTATTCACTGAAAATGATAAAACATTGGTAAAGGAAATTGAAGATGATTCAAATAAATGGAAAGATATACCATGCTCTTCAATTGGAAGAATTAGGATCATTAAAATAGCCATACCACTAAAAGCAATCTACAGATTTAATCTAAGTTTTAAGATTTAATTTAATAGATTCCTATCAAATTACCCATGATATTTTTCACAAACTAGAACAAATAATCCTAAAATTTATATCGAAACACAAAAGACCCAGAATTTCCAAAACAATCCTGAGGAAAAAGAACAAAGCTGGAGGTATAAACCTTCCAGACTTCTAACCATGCTACAAAGCTACAGTAATCAAAACAGCATGGTATTTGCACAAAAGCAGACATATAGATCAATGGAACAGAATAGAGCGCCCAGAAATAAACCTACACACACACAGTCGATCTACAACAAAGGAGGAAAGAATATACAATGGAGAAAAGACAGTTTCTTTAGCCAGTGGTGTTGGGAAAGCTGGACAGCTACATGTAAATCAGTGATATAAGAAAACTCACTCACACCATATACAAAAACAAACTCAAAACGGTTTAAAGGACTAAATATAAGACATGACATCATAAAACTCCTAGAAGATAGTATAGTCAAAACATTCTCCAACATAAATTGTAGCAATATTTTCTTAGATCAGTCTCCCAAAGCAAAATAAATAAAAGCAAAAATAAATAAATGGAACCTAATTAAGCTTAAAAGCTTGTGCAAGCAAAGGAAACCATAAACAAAACAAAAAGACAACCCTCAGAATGGGAGAAAATATTTGCAAATGATGTGACCAACAGGGGTTAATATCCAAAATATACAAACAGCTCATACAACTCAATATCAAAAAAACCCAATCAAAAAATAGGCAGAAGACCTAAGTAGACATTTCTTCAAAGAAGACACAGAGATGGCTAATAGGCACATGCAAAGATGCTCAACATTGCTAATTATTAGAGAAATGCAAATCAAAACCACAATGACATATCACCTCACACTGGTCAGAATGGCTATCATCAAAATGTCTACAAATAATAAATGCTGGAGGGGGTGTGGAGAAAAGGGAACCCTCCTACACTGTTAGTGAGAATGCAAATTGGTGCCACTATGGAAAACAGTATGGAGGTTCCTTAAATAACTAAAACTAGAGCTACCATATGATCCAGCAATCCCACTCCTGGGCTTATATCTGGAAAAGATGAAAACTAATTTGAAAAGATACATGTACCCCTATGTTCATAACAGAACTATTTATAATAGCCAAGGCACAGAAACAATTCAAGTGCCCATCAACAGAGAATTGGCTTTAGAAGATTATATATATATATATATATATAATATTGCCATTTGCAACATCATGGATAAACCTAGGAATATCATACTACATGAAGTAAGTCAGACAGAGAAAGACAAATATTATATGATATCACTTATATGTGGAATTTTTAAAACAATACAAATGAATCCATATACAAAACAGAAACAGATGCACAGACATAGAAAACAAACTTATGGTTACCAAAGGGGAAGTAGGGGAGGGATAAATTAGGAGTTTGGGATTAACAGATACAAACTACTATACATAGGGAATTCCCTGGCAATCCAGTGGTTAGGACTTGGCACTTTCACTGCCATGGCCTGGGTTCAGTCCCTGGTCAGGGAACTAAGATCCCACAAGCCATGCAGCATGGCCAAAGTGGGGGGGGAGAAAAAAAAAAAAAGAAACTACTCTATATAAAATAGGTATGCAACAAGGATTTACGGTATAGCACAGGGAACACTATTCAATGTTTTTTAATAACCTATCATGG